>NC_142084.1:87473379-88723379 GCF_054644295.1 Miniopterus natalensis
ATGCTTTCATGATCCAATGTCACTCCTGTGTATTTCCTCAGGTCTCCGGTCATTATCACAAATGTATACTTTTTCAGATGAGGAAGGGTTTAGATGTGTTTGGACAAATTACTGACACTAAGAGAGGCTCAGAGCAGCTGCTAAAGGAAAGTGGTTTAAGGGGAGTTAGCAGGACGTACAACCCAGCACTCTGGACCACAGACACGATCGGATAGCCTCGGCTCCCACCCTAGCTTGGCCTGGTTCTCAACTGGTCTCCACTGGGCGGAAAAAACATGCCAGAGTCAACACATGTCTTTTTCACAAACTAATCTTTTGAGGCCCAGATTAAATTACCATGTATAGGAAGACGGTATCTGTAGCCTAAATCCCCCCTTTCCTGAATAAATGAAACTAAATCTGGCATGCTTCTAAAATATCGCAGTGTTAGGATAACTCCTTCATGGCCGTCCGACCTGCTTTCTGGAGGCGCAGAGGGTAGGGCGGCGGCTCCGTCCCGAGGAAGCAGCAGGCCAGGAACGCATCTGTGCGGCCTGTCCCCAGCGGGTTTTCCTGTGGCCTGGAGCCTCGCCGGCAGCCGCCTGCTTCGAGCAAGGGGCGCTCGAGCCTCGGGGACACGGCGGAGTGACGAAGGGGCCGGGAGCGGGCCCTTCAGGCGGCCGGGGGCTGGCACGAAAAGTCCTCGGCTCGCCCGTGAGCGGTGACGGCGGCCAAGCTGGCACTTTTATGTCAGGGAGCATTTTGTTCCGCAGATTCCCCAGGGACTCAGTGTTATAAAAAGTAACCTAGATTCTGAAGAATACAATAAGCCATTTGGAAAGGGAGTGACAGTCACAGAAAGGGCGTCCCTTTCGCGGCTGATGTGGAAGGGAAAGCAGGGGTGCGCAGCGAGCTCCAGGGGTGCTGCTGAGCAGCACTGGCCGCGGGACGCAGGGCCTCGCAGCACCCAGGGCTCCGGCCCTGCTCCTGGCCACCCGGGGGAGGGGTCCTGCCCACATCTGGACACTCGAGTCCCAGGGGAGGGACGTGCCCAAGGGACTATAAATTTAGAACCAATCATCCGACGATTCAAAATCAGCAGAGGTCGAACTTCACCAAAGAAAACTTTCAGTCTAAATGCCAGTCACCTGGGTACCTCGAAAGCAGGAATAACACTGACAATTGTCCTACTTAGCACATGACGAGAGCTCAGTTCTTAACTGAAAGAGCGTAGGCACGCGCGCATACGTGGATAAATGAACGTGCCCCGTTTCTCACAGAAAAATCAGGGCATGGTTACTAGGACGAATGGGTTATTTGTCTACTCTGTTGCTGATCAAGATTACCTAAATTCTGTATGAAGAGCAATCTGTCATCTTAGAAATTCAGATATTGCCCTAAGATATGCTGCACAGATGAGGGGGAAAAATCTGTAAGAGATAATAAACATATTTTCTAATTTATTAATCTTTCAAGATCTTGATTAGGAATCTGTTGATATCAATAGTTCATATTAACTTCTCCATTCTTGGCATTTCTTTAGCTCACAATTTAGCATTTTTATAAACTATTTCTAATTGTAAACACGAGAGAAATTTTCTGTATGTGATTTTAAAAACAGATTAAAATGTTATAACTTAATTCAAACACATGGGGTTATGGTAAAGACAAAATGAGATAATCCACATGAAAATATCAGTATGAGCCTATACATATTAAGAGCTCAGTGTTAGCTATTATTGTTTTTGCTGTTGTTGGAAATTCAAATAAAATGTTAAAAACAACCAACTGCATATTTTGAGTTTGCTAAAATATGAAGGAACATTTACTTTTCTCCCCAAAAGCAGTGACTAGGAATTACTATCTTCCTTCAATCCTTTCCAATTTGTACTCTGTAATTTAGGGTTTATTTGTTGTATTTAATTCAACCCCTCTAACATTTCCTACTAACAGCGCAGCTCATTTATATGTATGCAGTTACTATAGTCTGTGTCTTCTTCGGTTGCATTATTTAAAGCCTAACTTTTCCTTATGTCACTCTGAGTGTCAGAAAATGTTACAACATGTTTCAAAGTTCAGTGGGAATCACATATATATCCAAAGACCAAGTTCAGCTTTGAAACACTGACACCAGGAAATAGTTAACAGAATCTCACAGCATTAAATGTCTCCTCCAAAGATAAGGAGGCATTTTGATGGGAAGTTTTCAAGATTCATCTGGAATAGAAAGTCACAGTCAGTCTGCAGTCAGGCAGCTCAGCAGAGGTTCAGTTCACTGCCAGCCCCGTCCCTGATGCGGAAACCCCAGGTCTATCGTAAATGACCAGACTGCAGAGAAAGAAGTTAGAGCACAGTCTCCCAAAGCCTTTTCATTACTGAGATTCCTGCTAATGAAACTGTCTTTAATTCTCAAAGTTAACTGATGCTTTCCTAACTATACTGGTTTCTCTACTTATCTTAAACTTCCCAGTCTGTAAGTTCAATTTTTCTTACCTACGCTAGGAGATGCACTGACTGTGCCTAAAGTAAATTCATTTCCTGTATCATAACCAAGGTCTGAAAGCCACCCCACCCCCAGTACTGACCATGTCACCTGTCTGTGCGAGAGCCTCTGATGGATCCTCGCTCTCTTATGAGACAAATCCCAAATAATTTTAAAATCAAAACTGGAGAATTTGGTTTTGAGTACTGGAATGAAAATTCTGGCTTGATATTGTAGGTCATGGAAACTGTCTTAAATTCGTGAGCAGCAAGATATGATGCAAGGCCTAGTTTTAGAAAGTTTTATCTAACTATGTTTTAGGGATTACAACCGAAGATAGAAACACCTAAAAGTAGGGAGCGGTAGGGCCAGAAGCTGCCAAACATGGACCTACAGGTCTGGCTTGGCCTACAGACATTGCTTATTGCTAATACTTAAAATTTGGGAGGTTTTTAATTTCTCCTAGAAAAAAAACGACTACTGGGCAATGGTGTCCTGGAGCTGAGTAGAGGCTGCCTGCTTTAGAAGCTGCATACTCTTCCTACGCGGTCTGATTTATGTATTTATACATCCCACCTGTTTTATGCTATTGTTTTTTGGGGGGGGGGGCTCATTTTATTTTTTGGTGCGTATCTAAGAAGCTAGAGTGGTCCTAACAAGACATGATAAAGGCTTAGACTACACAAGTATGGGTGGGGTTGGATAAGGGAGGAAGCTGAGAAACATTCTGAGGGAGGATTTGTAGAACCTGTTAGGGGGGTTAGGTATAATTTTAGTTAACTTTATCTTCCAAATTTCTGGAACGATAGACTGCTGTTTCTTCCATCTCGGCTTGAGATCAAGATTTCACATTTAGAAATGTGTTTGAAAGTATAATGTAGGGTCCAGTATAGCAGCTTTCATTTTTGTGACAGAATCAGTGTCCTCAGATCTCGTTGCTTAGAAGCTAGAAATCGACCCCATTATATAATGACAACTAAGTAATATCTATGGGTCTCACGGGACGTAACGGTCTACATTTGGCAATTTCTAATCCTGGGGATGCCTACCTTCATATTTCTTCAGGTTTTATTATTAGAATCACTTGCCTTAGAAATTCCGACAAAGTTCCCAGTTTCTCTATATGGCTGTGAATAGACTAGATGCCCAAATCAATGCTGAGAGACAGATTTCCAGCAGGGAAACTGACAGCTCCTGCCAAACGACCACTGAACTATTTTCAACTAAGGAGTTTTAAAAGCAACAGTTCTCCCTAAAAATTCATATTTTATATAGCAGTTCTACTTTTTTAAAAATATATCTTTATTGATTTCAGAGAGAGGAAGGGAGACGGAGAGAAAGAGAGAAAAATCAACGATGAGAGAGTCATTGATCGGCTGCCTCCTGCACGCCCCCGACTGGGGATCGAGCCCGCAACCCGGGCATGTGCCCTGACTGGGTACTGAACCCCAATCACCTGGATCCTAGGTGGACACTCAACTGCTGAGCCAACTGCTGAGTCCGGCCAGGCTAGCAGTTCTATTTTTAAACAACGTAGATAAGACTATGCATTAAAATATGCACAAATAGTGCAGATTTCACATACAATGAGCGAATACTTCCATTTCCTTCCTAAAGATAAAATTTATGTAAGAATTAAACATTTCCTTTCAAATGGAAGGACCAAATTATACAGTCTGATCATTTAAGTAATATGAAATAAAAACACAACTTATGGGGAAACATGAGACTTCCCGGAGGTGGGGGGGACAGAAGAGGAGAGAATGGAAACTAGTCTTTCACACGGGTAATCAAATTTATCGAGATGTCATTAGAAATTAGAGAGCTGAAAAAAATAAACTAAAAAATGTCTATATAGCAAAGGATACCATCAACAAAATGAAGAGGGAACCTATGGAGCAGAAACAAACATTTGCAAAGCATGTATCTGATAAGGGGTTAATATCCAAAATATAAAAAGAACTCATACAACTCAATAGCAAAAAACAAACAATCCAATTAAAAAATGGGCAGAGAAACTGAATAGACATTTTCCCAAAGAAAATATATAAACAGCCAACAGGTACATGAAAAGGTGCTCAACATCAGTAATCACCAGGGAAACACAAATCAAAGCCACAAGATATCATCTCACACTTGTCAGAAAGGCTGTCCTCAAAAAGAAAAGTCAGCAAGTGCTGGAGAGGACATGGAGGAAATGAAACCCTGTGCACTGCTGGTGGGGATGCAAATTGGTGCAGCCGCTATGGAAAACAGTGTGGAAGTTCCTCAAAAAATTAAAAATAGAATGACCATATGATCTAGCAATTCTAATTCTGGATATGCTTCCAAAGGAAATAAAATCACTATCTTGAAGAGATATCTGCACCATGTTCATTGTACATTATTTACCACAGTCAAGATATGGAAACAACCTAAGTGTCCATCGACAGATGAATGGATAAAGATGAGTTAAAAAAAAAAATACTCATCTTTATATATATATAAAACAACATAAATGGACCTTGAGGGCATTATGCTAAGTGAAATAAGTCAGACAGAGAAAGACAAACACTGTACAATCCCATTTATATGAGGAATCTAAAAAAACTGAACTCATAGAAATGGAGAACAGATGGTAGTTGCTAGAGGTGGGCGGTAGGTGGTGGGGGAAATGAGTAAGACAGCCCAAAGTTACAAATTTATAGTTATAAGCCGAAGAAGTTCTAGGGATGTAATGTACAACATGCTGACTATAGTTAATAAATACTGTATTGCTTATCTGAAAGTTACTAAGAGAGTAGATCTTAGAAGTTCTCATCACAAGAAAAAAATTGACTATGAGGTGATGGGTGTTAACTAAACGTTTATGGTAATCATTTTGCAGAATATACATATACCAAATCAGTGTTGTACACGTTAAACTAATACAATGTTTTATGGCAATTGTATTTCAGTAGAACTGAAAAAAAACATTAGACGGCAGATATACCTTGGCGGGGGAGGGATGTTCTCTTTTGTCCTTGGGAATGGATTTGTCAAGCTACATATAGACTTCTCATCACAAGTTTGTTGTCTTCTCCAACAACTAGAATTCAACCAGGTTAATATTGATTTTAATCCTTTGAAAATATTCTTCAGTACATTTGTTTGTATTTTGTTTTTCTTCAGAGATTAATATTAAATGGTGGGTTTCTTATAGTTTCCCTAACTTGAGAAGGTAATTAGGGGTGTCAAAGAAGTTTCTCTGACTGGTCTCTTCAAACCTTTCCTTTTGTAATAATTCAAGTTTCTGCTCGCCAGTCTCCTCCTTCCAATGTGCTGCTGACCACCTGATGTCTAGAATCTACGGGTAAATTTACCTACCACCTCAGTGATAGCTGAAGCTCAGTATAATGACATCTGCGGCAGGGCTAAAATCATAAGGCTAACTGTTGAAAAGAAAGGACCAAGGTGAGACTTAGTTCAGTAGTGCATGGCACTGAGATATATTCTTTTCAAGAAACTGTTTCTCAAAAATAAAGAGGGGAAAAAAATAGCAGATTGCATACAGGAAAACAACTGAGTAATTTACTACAAAGGAGAAAAAGAGTGAGTTAGAGAAGTGTCACTGGGTCTCTTGTACTTTTGTTAAACAGTCGTAGGCTGAGCTCAGTCCATCAACCACAACGCTGGTAAATGAGAACTCAGCTCCAGCTTTGAGAGATCTGGCTTGTGTGGAAGCAGAGTTAAAAATAAGTCTAGGAGCATACGTGGCTTGGGATGGCCTATCTAGAAAGGAATGAGAACAGATATACTATCTCCATTTGTCAAAACGTGCCAGGGACTTTGCAGCCAAATTCTGTCAAGCTATCATTTTGCCTAGAGAAACTGTGATCTGTACCTTCCCATTGGCTGTGGATCATCAAAATCAATCAATCCTGCTCTCCTTTCTCCTCCAGCATGCAGTTTGGTGTTTTGGTAAGACCAGGTACTAGGAGTCCTTCAGCCAGGGAACTAAATCTTCTGCTACGTGTAAGTAAAAACAGATTTAGTAGTTCACACACTTTAAGAATCTCCCTTCCAAGGAGATGGCAATAAAACTGAGGTTGGTGGATGGCAGCCACCTTTACTACTCATTGGGAAACCTGACTTGGAAGAGTAGCCCTATGGCTGGGTATTAAAGATGTCCCCTTGATGACCAGGTTGGTGGAAGGGCCACTGATGTGAACAGGAAGACCAAGCTTCAGCCTTCGGGAAAGTCAGCATCTGCTTTGCTATGAATTTTCTAGAGTCTACAAAATAATGTTCCTGGCCTTCGTTTAGAAATATCATGTAACACTGTGTTGTTCTTACTTAAAGAGTTCTGAGGCTGGTGTTCCTACACTTTTCTCACCTCTCCCTCCTTTTAGCTCTGACAGCTGGTCAGACTGGGTACCAAGGGCGTGTTTAGCCACATTCTTGTCTCCATCCCCCACTCAGACACGAATCGATTTCCAGAATATAAAAGAGTGACTATGGTCTAGGCGGAAACTTTCTTGGAAGTACGCTTTTAGAATGACCTCAAAGTTTGAGGGCAAGGTAAAAATAATGACCATTCATTTGAATCATATACAAAAAATTGTCTTGTAATAACAGTATCTACCTAACTCTATCTATCATCTATCTATCTATCTATCTATCTATCTATCTATCTATCTATCTATCTATCTATCTATCTATCTATCTATCTATCTATCTATCTATCATCTATCTATCTATCTATCATCTATCTATCTATCATCTAATCTATCATCATCTATCAATCATCTATCTATCTATCAACCATCTATCTATCTATCTATCTATCTATCTATCTATCTATCTATCTATCATCTATCTATCTATCTATCTATCTATCTATCTATCTATCTATCATCTATCTATCTATCATCTATCTATCATCTATCTAATCTATCATCTATCAATCATCTATCTATCAATCATCTATCTATCTATCTATCTATCTATCTATCTATCTATCTATCTATCTATCATCTATCATCTCCATCCATTATCCATCCATCCATCCATCCATCCATCCATCCATCCATCCATCCACCCACCCACCCACCCATCCATCTATCCATCCTGGGCCATTTCTAAATTTCTAAAATATGTACCTAAAGATAAAACAAGGCACAGTCTAATCTCTCATAATAGTCTTTAACGCATCCTGTGGATTAGAAAATTTAAAAGCCCATTGCTTTGAATTTCCTTGAAAAGAAGGCGAGGAGGGGATGCTGTGAAATAGAGCCACAATCCGCCTATGCAGTGGAGCCTTAATCCAGCGCTGGTTGTCAGGGACAACAGCTGTTTAACACAATATTGAAGAAGAGAAACTTTATATATCAGTGCTAAGAATCTAAGAATGGGAAGAGGTCCCAAAAGCCCTCTTGACTGACTCAAAGGAGAGTCATAAAAATGTTTTACAATGACAAGAATTCGAGATGAGTTAATTACTGAAATTCTTTGTCTGTTGAATTTTTCTTATTGTCATTTCCCCAGAGGTGACCTGCAGACATGTTGCTTTGGATTCCTTCCCCCCAGTGTTTAGCATTTAAAAAAATTACCCACCAAACATTTCACATCACTGAATTTGCAAGTTCTACACAAACCTGAGACTGCAGCCCCACTGAGACTGCGTTCCCGAGCAGGAGGGTCGTGCGGGGCCACCACAGCGGAGGCTGATGTTGCCTGGCCCCGTTGGAGGAAGGGGGAGGCACACGTCTAGCTCTCTGTAGGCCCCTCACCCCCTCGTGTTATGTGTGTGGTCAGCTTCCCTCACTTTCTTTTCCTCCCTAACTCTCATGGGTGTTTGACATTGTTGTCCCTATTTGGGGTCATTTTAAAAAATATATCCTTAAGTCTGGGAAACATACTCATTTACATGTGACCTATGAGTCAGAATAACTTAACATCCACTAAGGTGCAATAATCTTCATGACTCCCTCTTTTCTTGTGCTTCTTAAGGAAAGCATTCACGCACCTGCCTTCCCCCTATCCACATCATTTAGAATATCCATACTAATAAAAATACTTCGTATTTACTGAATGCTTAATCTGTTCCAGATACTGTCTAACCTTCTGCATGCTTCATTCATTCATTTAAAATTCATGTCAATTATATTGGGTATTGTAACCTCACTTTTATAGATGAGACAATTAAAGGGTGAGTTATGAAAGCAGCGGTGAGCCAGGACCTGTACTGGGGCAGTGTGGACCCAGAGCCCACCCTCCACTCTGCTATGCTGAATGCACTAAGCTCCACTGCAACAGAGCTCCCCCATTCAGGGAATGAGCAGCTCCTGGCATGCTTAGGAAGAAAGCTCTAACACAGAACACTTATTTATGGGGAAAGTCAAAACCGTGAAGTGCTGGGGGCATCAATATTCTAAACTCACACACTAGCTGTTCTCTGGATGGATGCCTTATATTCTTTTACCTTCTTGGAAATTCCAGTGTAAAAGTGTGTTACATAAAAACATTTCTTGCACAGCCAAGTACAATATCTATGGGGAAATAATTATACAAGTAAGACCCAAGTAAGGGTCCCTTCTCAATTGATACACGAGAGAGTGATCAGTCACAGATAGATACGTTCTGCCTTTCTGGGCCAAATGTCCCCAGATTCCCACTGATTCTGTGACTTACAGAAGCGCTTCAAATAGAAAACACACGTCTGTTGTTTTGTTTTTTTCATGGTTTTATGAGAACCTCACTGAAAAATTCACCTCTGACCTTTTGTTCCATTGATGGAATGCATTTTATCAGCCTTTGTGTACTAACCTCTGCCACTTTCATGCTCCAGAATACCTCTCCCTCTCTCTCTTTTTCTCTCTCTCCCCAACAGACCATCTTTGGAATTGATTCCTATGTATCAGAAATATTCAGGACCATCCTGAAAGATGAGAGTAGAAGATGGAAGACTCAAGTCTTCCGAGTCTTTCTCAGCTATTCCCCTCCCCTCTAGCCTCTGTGCCTAGAGGGCTTTGCTGCCCCAAACTACATTTATTCCACAGCTCCTCCTAATCCAGAGTCCGTCTCCTCACTAAGAAGCATCTCAACAATGCCTTCATTCTCCGAACACCCACAGTACTTAAAAATCTGCTCTACTCGAGTTCTCTCTTTTATCTCTGTTTCCACGTTGCCGTCTCTAGCTTAGTCTTTTCTTCTGAGTCCACGTCCCTTCTTGACATTTCATCTAGACCTGAACGTTTAGGGGCACCTCAAACTTCTTCAAAATGTAAATTTGATATCTAAAGTAAACCTGTACTTCATATAGAGATCCTCATCAGTAAATGAAAACTCCATTCTTTTAATTGCTAAGTCATCCTTGACTTCTCATTTATCTCAGGCTACTCACTGAGCCATCAGCATATACTACTGATATTTCCTTTTAAATATACCCAAGATCCAATCATTTCTCACCAACTCCACCCTGTCCAAGCTATCAAATCTCTTCTCTGGGCTATCAGAAAGAAACCTTCAAACTGGTTTCCCCAGGGCCTTTGCACTTACTCTACCTATTTCCTAGAGATGATCTTTCCTGAATATACCCATGGCTCAATCCCTAACCTCCTTCAGGTCTCTGTTCAAATCTTCCCTTTTTTGGGATGGCCTTCCATGATCACCACATATAAATTAACAACCTTTCCCATAATACTCTCTATTTCCCTACCTTGCATTATAATCTTCATAGCACATATTGCTACCTCCTACATAATATAGTTATTGGTTTATTGTATGCTTCTTCCCATAAAATTTAATGTCAGGGCAAAAAATATTTTTTAACTGCTTATCCCCAGTGCTGAGGATAGGGCTTGACACAAAATAGACAGTTAAAAGATTTGTTGAATAGATAAATTCATGAATATTCCTGGTAAACAAAAAAAAATCACATTTTATATGTTTTATTATTCCTCACAACATGTATATAGTTCAGTCTGAAACACAAAAAGGAGATTTAGACACTGATTCTTTGCTTCTTACATCCTTCATTATTCAGGAAACTACTAGAGTGCATGAGCTGAGCTAGTTCTCAGACACTAGCATAAATCATAATCCACAGTAAGTATTCTATAAGTATTTATCAAACAAATAACTTCATAACACCAAGTGGGAAGAGATCAAGTTTAAATCTTTAGGACAGAAGTTACAAACTGTTGACCAAGGGACTAAATATTATAAGTGACAATTGTTGCTTAAAAATAATTTTATATAAAAACTTAGGTATCTAGCTTCCCTTGAAAAATCAGCAGACCTAGCTCAGTGCCTTGGAAAGACATATTTGGATTGAGGCCACATGATTTTTTTACAGTTCTGAGGGTGAACACATGTTTTCACCAACTGGTATCATTGACTTTAAGCTAATAGCAATCATGGTGATTGGTTTATGGCAATGCGCAAGTGAACAACAATTATGAGAATTTCTGAGACTCAATAAGGGGCATTTCCGTAAACTAGTCCTATTTTTCTAAAAATACAACTTGATACAAGTATATTATAATTATTCTGGTTTGAAAGGGACAGCCATTAGTGGTAAAATATCACAGATCTGCAAGTCTCAATAACACAACATGTAGCACATATGAAAAACACATATTTCAATTTTGAAGCAAAACTGGGAGCTATTAAAACAAAATCAGTTATGGTTTAATTCACACCAGAGTGCCTGATGGAATTTTGAACGTTGGGGCCCCCCCCCACAGGTCACAGGAGAGCTGCCAAACCCTCTCATTTTTCAGAGAAGGCAACCTAGAGAAGTGGCTTTCTACAGTCCTTCAACCGGACTAGAAGTTTGATCCCTTCAGGCTCATCCCTCTACCCTAAATCACCTCCTCTCACTTTCTGGTTTAGAGTACCTTACAATGACATAAGTTATCATTTTAAATGCAACATATAAAACACGCTTTCAGTCTTTCATGAAACATCTACCGGGCCTCCCTACACACCTGCCCCACGTTAGGTGCGAGGCACACAGAGAAGGACTACAATAGAAAGGCAGTGTCTCCAGGAGCTGGCACTCAGGGAAAGAAAGTCATTTAAAACACCAACCCACTACAGCTGTGCACGCATCCCACGACAGCGAACCACCAACACAAACAAAAGCAGAAGCAAAGTGGCGCACAACGCAGGCTGGTGCTCACTTACGCTCCGTGCAACCCACGAGACCTTCAAACACACCTCCTCAGTCTTTCAGGAACAAGCACTACTGCAGAGTTTGTGTGTGTTTGCATTTCCTGGGTTTTAAAGATTTTGTCCCCCCTTTTTTTTGGTTCTGAGATGTATGCTTATATTTGTAAACATTTCAAATATTTAAGCAAAAAAAAAAAACCCACCCAAAAATAATCACACAGTAACCACAGAGCAATATACCTACGCGAAGATTTCTATTATATTTTAAATGACGCAGTCTCAAATTTCATCCCATTCCTGCTACACTGGTTCTCCCCTTCCAGCTGCAAATGTCTTCTGAATGCTGAGTTAATACTGTCTGGACACTGAGAGAGAAGATGTTCATATATAAATTCTGGTATCCATTAAAATAAGACTTCCAATTTTCTCCCCTCCCTGACTCAGCTCAAACAGAACCATTAAAGCTTCACTCCTTTGGCTGAAATGAAGCTTAGGGTTTAACATGTGTTAAACTGTAAATGCTGCTTCTGGGAGGGAGGTAACACTTGGAATCACAGTCAGTTGTTTGTGCCTCAGTGTGAAAGTGCTGAATGCATTCTTTTTAGAGGGCAAGTGTGAAAAAATACCAGGGAAAAAAAGAAAAGAAAAAAAAAAGGCCGGAAGGAGGAAATGAGCAAGGTGCAAAGAGAGAGGCAAAAATACTGAGAACTCAATACCTGCTAACTTTATAGAGTTTATGGCATTTAATTACCTTACAAGTGACTTTCCCATCTGTCCTTAATTTTTTTTTTTTTTGCTTGAGGCCCTATCTCTATACAATCTGATCTATTAAGCTTGAGTCTAGGTGTCTACATTTTAAGCAAATATCCCAGGTCAGTTTGATGCAAGTGGTCTGAGGACCACACGTTATCAAACACGCCCTCTGAAATGCGATCTGTTATTATTACAGTCAGGTCTGTCTTATTCCAGATCCCTGTAATGAAAAAAATTCCCTCCACAAAGTTTTACCTCTTCAGGAACTTAACTCACCACTGAGAGCGTGAACTGTCAGGCAAGGAAGAGCAACTTTATTATTTTACGGAAGGCCAGATCACCTTCACTGGACTTTATAAATTCCTTTCTCTTTCTTTTCTTTAATGACATGCTCGAATATTCTATCGATCTCTCTTTAGAATGCAAGTGCACCAGGGCTTTTTACCAATTGCATCTGCAAGGAACAACTGACTTGGGGAACTGAGGACTGAACTGCAGTGCACCTGCTGGGCGAATGCGCATCCTGTGCAGTTTCAGGAGCAATGCTGAGTCCCTAACCTTTCTGGTGTGGACAGGCAATGCTCTCAAAGAAACCTGACCTTGGAAAACTAGAAAACAGACAGTGTCAGGAGTGGAGTTCAATCAAGCTTTAAGTAATACAGACATTTCTGACAACAGTGTGCTATAATCGTGAGGCTGCACACCTACTTATCCCATGGAGCCAGAATGAGAGACTCTAGCAGGAGGTGACAATCGAATGGCTGTGCATGGGTCCCACATTACGTGCGGAGATCGATGGGTCTGAGATTTTACACGGGGGAGAGAAATGGGCTTTACTGAATGTGAGAGAGAGTATGGGGAGTGTCGAAGGAAAGGCATAAACATGTCATGGGCTCTACAATAAACAGATCTTCATCTGCCTTCAAAGGCGCCGCCACAAAACTTCAGAACAAGAGAAGGTGCTGAAACACAGCTGCTTGTCCCCAAACGGGAGCTTTAGGAGGACGCTCCTGCTTTTATTTCCCTTTTCATCGTGTTCAGTAGAAGAAACGTGAACTTTAGAAACAGGCCGAGGTGGGTTTAAATCCCAGCATCTGCCTTAGAGCTTCCGTTTGCACAGCTGTAAAAAGGAGATCCCAGTCTCTCTGCTGTGACCACTGTCAGTGTGTCAGGCACTGGGTAGAGCTCTTTGAATATATGAGGGGTTCAGTGGCGGCCGCCAGCAGGGCCACCACCGCAGCAGCAGCGTCACGACGATTCCTGAACAGAAGGAGGTGAGGTGAAGTGGGGCCCTCCGCCAAGGCGAGGAGGGTACCCAGGGCAGGAGGCCAGGGGCGAGTTCAAAACCACGGGCCCCACTCGCCCTGCAGCCTCAACACACAGGCCTGTCCTTCACTCTGACCCACCGAGATCCCCTTCTCTACTCGGGCAGCCCTGGGGCCCCCAGGGCCCCCAGTGCCATCACGCATCCCCTTGCGCTGGTCTCTTGGCCACCATCCTTAGGAAAAGGCGTGGGCAACTGGATGATTAAAGAGATGAAGCAGTGTAATCGCAAAGACAACTAAACCTTGTAAATGCGGACGAAGCCCTGCCTGGTGTGGCCCAGTGGTTGGGGCGCTGGCCCAAACGCCAAAGGTTAATGAGTTCAGTTCCCAGTCAAGGGCTCATGGCCGGGCTGCAGGTCTGACCCCTAGTTTCCGACGGGGCGCGTGCAGGAGGCAACCAGTCAATGTCTCTCTCTCCCCCCTCTCCATCCCTCTCTCTCTAAAAATCAATGGAAGAAATAACCTTGGGCAGAGATTAACAAAGAAAAAATGTGGATGAAGAATTTATTCTTAGAGGTATCTTTTTCCTTCACATCTTATTATCTTTAACTTGTTAAAATATAGATGGGCGTCTGGAGCTCTCATCTGTTACACGGTGGTGCATAATTGATGGAGGGAACGAAGTGGAGTGGAACATGCTGCTCAGTTTGTCTTTGATATAATTAGCTTAAGACTTTAAAAAAGTGGAGAATTCGCCTGAGGTTCCTCTAGTGGTGAGTGTTCGCCTTCGCTCATTTATCCAGCCACTCATCCATTCATTCAGCTGGCATCTATTTAATATCAGTTCTCGGTTTTGATACAGGCACGAGGTGATCTCCGCTCTTAATGAAGCCTGACCTGAAATGCAATTTTGGCTCTTGGGATATTGAACGTTACTGAAGGTGACTGTGCCAAAGCCCAGGCACAAGGTGAGAGACGAGAGTCCTCTCAATTCAGGACAATTACGTATCAATAATTAGTCTAAGGCAGACCCTCTACTAGGCGGGCCACGCGGATGCAGACTTGCCCTCACAGAGTTTACCTTCTCCGAATGCATCTCACCCAACATCCGCACCTGAGAGCTGGGCAGGGGGGCTGTCTCCCAATGCGCAGTGTTTGGGTGGTACGAAAGAGACGGCGGGATTACGTAGCTTTACATTTTCTGGGACTCCTCTTCATCCGTCCCCTGAGTTGTGCTTCTGATTTTGACTCTCAAAATGATAACTTATTGCTCCTTTACATATGCTTCCCCAGGACCACGGGCCAGATACCCACAAAGCCAGCGCAAAAATGGGCAATCCCCAGTGCAACTGGAGTCTCCCTGTCAGGCATCCTTGACCTTTTCCAGAAAATTCTGGGTCTCTGATTTCCTCTGGTCTTTCTTAAGCTAAGAGCCCCCATTGTAAACATGAGGTGAGTCTTCTCTTCCACTCTAGCTGCAAACATCTGGCTAGTGTATCTGTATCTCCACACCCTCTGCACACACTCCCAACTGACTTCTACACATCGATCACCTTTGAAGTCTTTTCTGCAAAAATCTTTCATAACCATTTCTCTGTAAATACATTTTCCAGCCAACTTTTCTCTCCTCAGTTCTTTCTCGGTAGTGGTCATGTGCAGAGGCCCTTTCATTTGGAAAATTCTTTATGAAAAAAAACAAAGACAGTCTTGATTATTGATCAAGAAATAGTGACTTTACATTTTGCCCAGTGCTTCAGGTTGTTTTTCCTTTTAGGGATGTAGAAAGGTTCTGGGTAGCAAAATGGAAGACAGGGAAATCCATCTTAACTTATTAGCAATCAGTACACAGGGATGTAAAGTACTTTATGAATCCTTAATACTCACAAAATCTGAAAGCAAAACCCTTTTATTATATCAACAAATGTGAACTGTGTTTCCTTTGTGTCATGTTCTGTGCCCGCCACTGGACGTTGAACACTGAGTGACATAAACGTGGCCCCTGTTCTGGTGAGAATACACCTTAGTGGGGAAACAGACATTAAATAAACAAACACCAGAGTGAATACAGACTTTATACATTACAAGAATTGCCATGGAGCACTAACAGCCTTAATAATAAGGGGGCTCAGCTAATTTGATTGGTGGGGAAAACTTCCCAGGAAGGGAAAAAAATTTGCGAAAACAATTAAGGAGAAAAGGAGTTGGACAGTTTGAGGAGCAGCACAGAGAGAATGTGAGGATATGTGGCTATTAGAGGGGCTTCTATTTTTTAATTTGAAGTGTCCCTTCTATCAAATATAGGATAAGATTGGAGCACACTGTTTTATGCACAGTTTTTCCAAAGAAAATGAGTTTTGTCTCTTGTGTATACACTTATCCCCTCAATATTATCTTCCCCCAAAAGGTGGAAGAACTAGTAAGATAGCAGGTGTGTCTAAAGACACTGCCTGAAACACCCATTTTAAATGATAAATCCACTGCTGCATTGATACTTGTGTTGGTCCATTTAAATATGTTGGTACATTCTCTGTGTCTATGAGTCTGTTTCTGTTTTTTTTTGTTCATTTATATTGTTCTCTAGATTCCACATATAACTGAAGTCATACGGTTGCCAGAGGGAAAGGAGGTTGGGGAGCTGGGTGAAAAAGGCAAAGGGATTGAAAAGCACAGATGGGTAGTTAAAAAACAGTCACAGGGATGTAAAGTACAGCAAAGGAAATATAGTCAATATTACTGTGATAACTATATATAGTACTGGAAATTATTAGGGGAAAATTTTGTAGAATAAATGATTGTCTAACCACTATGCTGTACACCTGAAACATACAAAATCATATCGAATGTAAACTGTAACTGGAAAAATACCAAAACAAAGCAGAAAATGTTGGTATATTTAAAACTACTATTCCAATGTGGGCCTTGTGGCTGTCGTTGGGAGAGAGAGTGAAATGATCACTCTAGAAAGACCCAAATATCTGCACTGCATCTTGGGGTCTGGCAATACCTTTTTGTGTGGCCTTTGACAGCTTAATCAAAATTTCTGTGCCTCAGCTCCCCAGCCTATGAAACTAGGGTGAGAGAGTTAGCTTTGGGGAGTTCAGCAGATGGCTGGGATACTTCAATGTGTGGAGACCATGAAATTATCTTGAAAACATGAAATACCACAAAGATGTTCCCCGGGCGACTTTTCCCGGGTGAACTGTCAAGAGGTGCATGGCAGTCTGTGCAGTGGCCACGCACTTGGGCGCTGGAGTCAAAACTCCAGTGTCCAAATGGCCTCCCTCACTTCTTTCCACCTGGGTGGTTTAGGTCAGCGATTTACCTTGTCTACACCTCTTCTTACTTACCCAGAAAACAAGAATAATAACAGTCTCTAGTTCACACACTTATGAGAATCAAGTTAGATAAGTCAAGTGAAGCTTATAGGACAGTGCCTGCCACATAGTCAGCTTTTAATAACTGCTACCTGTTGTAACTGTGTGTGTGTGTGTGGGGGGGGGGGGGAGATAGTCTGTAGAAACACATTTTAAGAAGCTGAGTGGATCCCTAGAAGTCACTGGATATTTCCTGTCTACTCCCAACTCAAACTGGTTTTTTTTCTGCTATTCCCCTTTCATGTCCAAATTATTCTGTCAAAATGACCACTAGACCACCGCCACACATCTGTGGTTTGATAAAATGGGCCCACCAATCATTTTCGCCCACCTGAGGTTTGCACTTAAGCTAAGTGGCTCTCGTAGATTTATTTTCGCTTGCAATCTCTGCCAACATTTCATATAGCGACATGGTTTCCCTCATAAAGCCTCCCAGCCTAAAGGGACAATTGTGATTTAATGTCACAGGAACAACTTAAATAATTTTAAATATTTTTCTAATGTCTCTACAGTAAAGAATAAAATATGGCATTAGTCTGGCACCCCGGTACAATACACTTTTGCTAAATGTTGACAGTAAACTCCATCCATTCCTCTGCCTGAGTACATGGGCTTATTTCTTATGTACCTGGGGAGTCTGACAGGCATTTAGAATCCTGCTAAAGAATTTAAGGAGCTCAACTTGTTATGGAAGTAATGGGTTATACCAATATATTGGAAGAGTATATAAGATTATCTAAGAAAATCTTTTCATTATCTTGGAGTAGCAAAATATTATAAGAAAAGCACAATATCTACATGTAAGAAAGCAGAAGACCAGCTAATGAGATCCCATAAAGAGTGCCACTTCTCTATGATAAAATTCACCACAAACTATATGAAAAGACAAATGATGACCTGAGAGTCTTTGTAAATACAGGACGTAGGTTTACCTTCCTCAAATACAATGGATGCATTTGAAAAAGAAGAAAAAACAGCATAATTTTGTCCAAAAATCGACAGAAGAAAAATTTCAATATTTGATAAATATTTGAAGAAATGCCCTAATTGATTAGTGGTCAGAGGAAAATTCAGGTTAATTAGAGAAAACAATCTCTGTTGATCAGACTGGCAAAAATAAATGTAAATATGGATAAAACACATGATTTGAAAGCTCACAATTAACACAATTCTTTAGTGAGCAACATGATGTATCTATAAATATTTTAAATGGAAATATTCCTTTCAACCAATAATTCCAGTTCTATGAATTTAATATCCTACAGATCAGAAGTGAGCAAAGATAGGTGGGCAGAGCTTTTCACTGCTTCCCCTGAGTATGACAGTGAAAATTTAGAGAAGATCCAGAGGTTCATCAACAGGGTGATTATTTATGGCACATCTATATAATGCAATACTGTGTAAGTGTTGAAAAAGCGGGTTATGACTATTAGTACTGACATTGAAGGATGCCCATGATATGTACAGTACTGAGGGGGTGATTACAAAACAGTATGTACAGAAAAAAATCTAAAAGGGGTAAATAATCCATTAACACTGCTTATCCCTGGAGAGTAATAGGAAGGGGTGATAAAAATAATTACACTTTACTTTGTATATTTATATATCATGATCATATACAAATGTGATAATTTATATGTAAAATAAATGCGTTTTCTAATCCTGCAGCGGGCACTGACGGGTGCCGCTATGCTCCCTTTGTCCCTTGCCCTGTGAATTATTGCTTGGACGTATTTGCACACTGGTCCTCCCAGCAATGAATGTTAATTGTGTTGGAGGTGTTGGTATAACAGGTTTGTTCATCCCTGTGTGGGGCTTGCTGTGTCCTGACTTAGGACACAGGACAGGTGAGGTGCTAATACCACCGAATCTCCCTGGAACCAAAGGGCTGGGCTCCCTCACGCATTCCCCAGCCTCATGTCTCCTGTTTGCCATGCTGAGAAAGGGTCCTTTTACGCTGCTAGAGTAACCTGAAATCATTCTAAGCTTTATGTGTCAAAATATTCTTTGTCAAAACAAGTCCTTTGAAGGATTTCACAGAATCAAAGAGCACACGTATTAAAGTCATTGGTACCTTAGCTGCATGGAAAGTGTAGAGCATCTATACCACACAAAACGCATCTACTACCTAATGCCAACATCTGCTCATATTTTTCTGTTCATATTGAAATGGGTAATAAACCCCATGAAAGAGATATGAGCAACCCCATCTTTCATGTCAACCATTTTTCTTTAGGAAAGAACTATATAGTCAAAAAAAATGTATACTTCAACCTAGGAAGTCTAAAATAAAATGTAATATTACATAAGAAACTTAGATTAAATAAACTGTTAAACTACTAAAGAATAACACATCTAGAAATTTTTAAGTGCCACGCTTTTAAAAAATGAACCAGACAAAATTAAATCTGGGAATATATTAATATACAAATCCTAACAGCTTTAAGGATTTAATTTCAACTAAACCTTATAAAACTGGCACTGGCACAGGAGGCCAACAGCAGGTTTTAAAAGAGAAAGTCTAAAATGCTACTTGGTCAAAACACAGACAATAGAACTGTGATTTGGGATTACAAACTAAGTATATATATCTTTTGATTTAAAGTTGCTCCCAGTCCATGGGGTGCACACTTGCTGACCATAATTATAAGAATTCATGGGACAGTATGGAATAGTGGACAATTCTGTTTTCAATACATGTTCCTCTACCATGATTTTATTAGGTGCGTGTCACACAGATGCACTGCCTGCCCTTTGATTCCAAATCGTGAAACACATTTCAGGAACATTCAATAGAAAAGATTTTCAAAACATCATTCATGAAAGACGCCAATAGAAGAAGGCGTTAAAAATTAGTATGTTAATATATTAAAAATAACCATTTGGAGATGCAGTGTTCCACAAATTTATAACCTATGCACATTTTTTCAAACTGAGAGGTATAATTTGCTTGTGTTGCTGGCTTAGTATTTATTACACAAACCACATTTTCAGTGGCACAAATGTCTTTTGGAAATACGTAACATTCTTGATTAATTTTAACTCTAGAAGATAGATAACATGAGATATGTTGGCCATGATGCATTTAATCATTCTCATGCCATAAAACAATCTCCATAAAATCAGATAATGCTTTAAGATTTTTAAAAATTATTCTATTTTACTGCTGATTAAATAGAATAAAATTTAATGTGTCGCCGAATCGTTAGCCATGCTTAAATCGCAGTTTGTTTTCAATGGCAATGTGTTGATTAATTACTTTAGTAAAAATATATAATTTTGCTGAAAATGGAAATAAAATCACATATAATACCCACATGACACTACTTCACAGATATCAAGAGCTGCGCTACACTAGGAACTTCACCAAGTGCTTCCCGAGCTTACATTTCCGCAAATCCAAGATGAAGATAATATTAATACTAGTGGTGATTGATGACAACAACAACAATAATAACAACACCCCCTAATTTATAGGGTTGTTTTGACAATAAAATTAGGCAAAGTCCATAAAACACAGCATCTGACACATATTACTTGGCATTATTTTTCTTTTTGAAATAAAATTTCCATATGATAAACTTACAACCAATGTTTAAAACTAACAAGACAATTAATCCATTTTCATCATATTGGCCTTTACATAGTCAAATGCAAATATCCCCGTGTAGCCCTGCTCTTCTCCTCCTTGGAGTCAGCTCTGCTGAATTTTGTGTACACTCTGAAGAAAGTGAATTAAGTATTTGAATGGATCAATCTAACCATGAGAAATATCCAGACAAACCCAAGTTGAGGGACATCCTACGAACACTTGACTGGTGCTCTTCCAAAGTGCCAAGGTCATTTAGCAAAAAAGACAACCAAGAAGCTGCCCCACTAAACGGGACTAACAACGTGTAATGGTCAAAGGCAACATCTTGACTAGAAAAAGGCCCATAGTGCAAAAACGGTGAAATCTTAATAAAAACTAGTTTAGTAAATAGAATTTCACCAACATCAATCTCTTACAGTTTTGGTAAATGCATCATGGTATGGGAACTGTTAATATTAGGGGAAGCTTGGCGAAAACCCTGAGGGAACTCTGTACTATCTTTGTAACCTTTGTATAAATCTAAGGTTCTTCAAAATTTTAAAAAGGCTGAAGAAATTTGGGTGGAATTTGAGGGCTAATATTCTCCATAAATGACCAGGCCTTTCTATTAGTTTCTATTTCCTGTCTCCCAATCCTTTACACCCATCTTTTCTCCAAAACAGAAGGCTCCCAGTACTGTCCCAGACTCCACCATGTTCTTGCATCCACACCAGTGCTCCAAGGAACATGGTTAAGAATAGTATACCCACATTCAACCATCTGCATCTTCTCAGGTTGCAAATAAGTGTCAAAAATAGAAGATTTATGGTTTAGGGGCCATTGGTGTTGTCAGGCAGAATTCATTCCAGCTAAGTCTTAAGAGCACAACATCTTTTTATTACTCTAATAAATTAACCAGCAATGACAGTTTTGTGGCAATTGGGTTACATAAACTTCTTACCATAAAGACACATCATTAGGTTATATTTTTAAACTTCCATATGTCACCCAAAGTTAGGCAGAAAGAAACATTCAATGAAATCTTTATGACAGATTTTCTTAAATCCACCAGTTTTCCCATTTCTCCTGACATTTTGTTGAAATTTTAATACCCGACACTTTGGCATTTGACAGGTTTGCTTCCGCTAACTCTGTCAAGCAGGAGCATATGTTATAAAATGGCAAGCCAGGCCCCCCCCCCCCCTTTTATGGTGAGAATGGTGGGTCAATTTTGACAAGGCAGATTTTTAAAAATCTGTGATATCAAAGAAGCATTAGTAGGCTATACTCTCTGAAAAACAACTTTCTTTTAGTATCTTTTTTCACTGAGACATTCTCCTGGGGTGGAATGGTGGGGATCACAGGAAGTCCAATGTGAAGTAGTCTCGCAGGGTAGACAAAGGCCTTGTTCTATTTAAAATATAAAATTCTGAATTCTTATATGGCATAGAAAACTTAACATCACAGCCAACAGAGACTCTGTAGTATTAGCATTAGGAACCATGCCCAAAGAGAAAACCGGGATTGCATATTAAGAAATGCCTCTCAGAGCTATATTATGTGAGGCCTGAAAAGCAGCAACGTAAGTCAGTGGGAGGACAGGGCTACGGTTTGCATTTCATACTTGGCTCGTTTTTTAAACAAAGTGATCCTGGAGCAACCAAGTAAGAGGGGACAGTAGAGGCAAGTGGAAGAAAGGGGCACACAGAAGAAAGGGGCTCTGCTTTGTTTCAGAGCAAAGAAGGTCAAACGCATGTCTCACTTGTAGACTTTTCAAATCCATCTACCATAAATAACCGTTCTACGTAGCTAATGAAATCACAGTTCAATAAAATACCAGATTGACTCGAAAGAAAGACAGACAAAAAGAAGGGGAGGGGAGGGGAGGGGGGAGGGGGGAGGGGGGAGGGGAGGGGGGAGGGGAGGAAGGAAGGAAGGAAGGAAGGAAGGAAGGAAGGAAGGAAGGAAGGAAGGAAGGAAGGAAGGTCTCTTTGAGAACTCATGGACACAGACAACATGTGGTGATTGTGAGAATGCGGGGGCAAGTGGAGGTAAAAGAGGGTTTGGGGGGTAAAAGGTGATGAGAAAAGATAAAAAGAGAAATGTCTCTTTCTCTTCTACATGCAAGATCTAAGTAAACGTGTTTCACTATTTCTCCAATTAGAAATAACTGACGTACAGAACTTAGCTGAAGATAGCAACAAAATGAAATGGAAAGTTCTGCTCTTGCAGAGTCTAAAGGCAAGAAACGAGAGCAGAGACCACCAAACCGAGAGACTCAGCACTCACTGAGGGCTTATTAGTTGTCGCTATGGGACTGAACCACGTCCCCGCGTTAGGGAGCATCCCCGAGACCAAGCCTCCCTTCAGCCAGCAGCCCAGGACCACGGCAGTGGGACTGAGCGTTACTGGTGACGTCACTCGTGGTGCGCACAGTTAAGATGAGGTGTCCCTTGCTCGCACAGTATTAAGAATTCCAGGAGAGTGACGGCAGAGCAGTGCGCCAAGCAGGTGGCCCCTCTAATCCTGGGGCCCTACTTGCCGGCCCGGGTCTCAGGCCCATGGGGCCAACCCGGAGAGTCAAATTCCAGATGCAGAGACTGCTGTGCTCCAACTCCAGTTCTGTCACCCCCTCAGACACAAAAATATCCATCTAGGACCTTAACAAAAGCTCCGTGTGGTAGTGTGTACGGTTCCCTTTGCCCCTTCTTCATATGGAAGTGATCGGGCACCTAAATCAATGAGAATAACGGCGATGTTTTGTGTAAAAGGGCTGGTGACAATCTGGTCTACCTCCGCCAGTCTCTGAAGAACTTACTTGACGTCTGGCCCTGGTCAATGGCTCTGACTTGGGACTCGTGACCCCAAACACAATGCTCTTTAGTAACATCTTGGTGCAAGAGCGCTTGCTAAAGGCTCAGCTGCTGAGGAGCCAAGCAGCCTGGGGCCAGATTCTGAGTCCACTGCTCTGTGAATCCTTGGCAAAGCTGCTTAACTTCTCTGTGCTTCAGTTTCCTCATCTGCAAACAGGTTCGCTAACAGTGCTTTGCAGGATTCAACCAAACATCTCATACAACTAATTTGTAACAGCGTCTGTCGTACAGAGGATGTTTTAATAAGTGTTAGCGATTCATATTTTATGTTTCACCTCTAAAACCCCCTTTTTGGAAACTCTATGGAAAATCATATTGATTGGGAGGTGAAATGAAAACTAAATTAGAGAGTTAATTGGGTCTATAGCTAGTTGAAGAAATATAAAACAAATTTGTATTAATGAACTGATGTGCATGTGGTATGGATCTTGTATATTCTAATTTTTTACTAACGGTTTAGATAAAAACATATGTGATGTGGTTATAAAATTTGTTAATGAAACAATTCTAGGAGGAATTTTTTTTTTTTTTAAGAATCAGATGCAGAAATGACTGACAGAAGGAATAAAGTAAGATGAGGCAGAGATCCACTGCAAATAAATGGAGAGAAAAAGGTTAATCATGCAAAACAGAAGCATGATAATGCCAGATGGCTCTTTTAATATGAAATAAAATATATTTTGAGGTAAAAAATATTACCAGAGATAAAGAACGACACTTCATAATAATAAAAGGGAAAATGCATCAGAAATGCGTAACAATGACCAATGTTATGCCACAAACAATAGTTGTGAGATGCATGAAGCAAACATTTACAGAATTAAAGCAAGAAAGAAAAATGACAAATATACTGTGCTTCAGAAATTGTCCAATTTTTGGTTTTATTTTTGAGTTATAGATGCACATAATGATTTACCCAAAACCCTTAATCTATCAGAAGTGAGGTCTGGCAAAGTGACAGCTGAGAAGAGCCCTGTGAGGAAGCGGAGGACACACCGAGCCTGAGTAAACTCCATCCACTTGTCCTGGGGAAGGAGCTCGGCCTGGCCCACTGGGACGCCAGTGCGCTCGGGCAGAGTGATTAGAGGGGCCGAAGGCCGCTCCCTGCTCCAGGACTGTCATTCATCTACTTGCAGTGGAGAATCGGGCAGATTATCTGGACTTTTCTTTCTGGAAAACCTGATAAAGCATTCTCATTGTCTCAGATTGTCCAGAGGAGAGAGATGGTTAAGATGAAGATCACAACCCCCTTTTGCTTATAATAAATCCTTTCCTGGGCTCTTGAACAAGTATTTTTTATATAACGTTCTCTCAACTCTTTTCATGGTTTCCCAGGCCCAGTAAGGTATCAGTAAAAATGTGTTTAATTGGAACACGAGCTACAGTTTGAAGTTCTGCTCCCGAGCTTGCTTTGTTTTTAACTAAACGGATGAGCATGAACAGCATGGTTAAACCGCCAGGCTTTGTGATTAGACTTTCTGGATTAAATGGATTCCAATCTCATTGCTTTTAAAGGTGTGTTTTAACCCTCAGTTTCCCATTGATAAAATAGGGGTGACATTGTATCTACCCAAGGAACTGTTGTGAAGGGTAAGTAAGATTATAATTAAAACGCTCAGCACAAACTGGTATTACATTGGAAATACTTGTTCAAATCTTAAAAGGGTAATTTTGTTAAACTTTAAGAGACATTCCACTAATATATCTTCACAAACAGAAAACTGTAGCCAGTTAGTACGACCTTTTTTTTTTTTTTTTTTACTTAAGGCTCTAGGAAGGTAAGGTAAAATTGGAAAGATATATTCAAGTAAAAACTTTTTTTTGCCTATACAGGTAATTTATACATGCTCATACATTAAGTGATTCTGATACAATTATAATTCAGAACAGCCACAGTTACTCAACTCAAGGCCAGCTCATCCTTAATGTATTTTTCCCAATTCTGTCCACAACCCTTACCACTTGGCAGTAAATTTAATTAAGTTTAGACTAAAGAAGTACTTTAGGTCAGAGGTTTAAGTACAAACAAAATGCTTCTGAGTATATATCCATAATAAGTATTTATTTCCAAAAGGGGTAAAAAGGGGCATTTGAAATCAATTAATCTGACAATAAGAGTGACTTTCTTTTAGTGAGAAATAAATCTTTTAAAAAAATTCCTGTTTATCAGAAAAAATTTTAGATAAAGTGACCAGCAATGGTTTAAAAGATTCTTTTTTTTTTTTTTAATCCCTACCCAAGGATATGCTTTTATTGATTTTCAAGAGAGAGTAAGGGAGAGAGACAGGGATTGATCAGTTGCCTCCAACATGCACCCTGACCAGGGATCAAGCCCGTAACCTAGGTAAGTGCCCTGACTGGGAATCGAACCTGCAACCCTTTGGTGGACGGGACAATGCTCCAACCAACCGAGTCACTTGATCAGGGTGGTTTAGAGAGTCTTGGTGCATTTATGGATGTTGCGATATCAAGATACACATACCAACAGAGTATAAAGACTCCCTTACTTACAGGGACCAAAGGGGACTAGAAGAGCTTCCTACTCTAAAACAGCTTCACAGCTTAATGCCCAGCTCCACCACTAGTGCTCGTGTGACTGTAGCATCAGCTTTCCTGGCACAGTAGTTACCCCTACCCACAGGGGGTATGTTCCAAGACCCCTTGTGAATGCCCGAGACCGTGCAGGGTACTGAATATACTATGATTTTCCTATTCAGACACACCTGTGATAAAGTTTAATTTGTAAATTAGGTACCGTAAAATAACTAATAACGAGATAAAGCGACTATAACAATACAAGTTAGGTGGATGTGGTCTCTCTCAGAACACCAGCATGAATTTCCATTTCCTTTGCTATTTCATGGGTAGATTTGTTCTTACCATAGATCTGAGCAATTTCAGCAGACGAAGTTTTTTTCTTTCCTTATTAAGTCAAGAACTTTCATCTTTTTGCTTAAAGGGAACACTTTGTGGATTCTCTAGGGCGTGTCTGAATTGCCAGCATCACTATGCTTGCACTTAAGTGAAACAAGTTACTTGGACACAAGCAAGTCGGACCAAGACAATGGCTCTGATAACCAAGACAGCAACCAAGTGCCTAACTAAATGGTAGTTACTATTATCGATGGTGGTGACCATGACAATAAATATAATAATCATGACACTGGCTCCAATGGGGGTGTGAACAGGGGTAGACAGAAGGCTATCGTGAAGAAAGAGGTGTGTGACCTACAGAACTGAATGAGCAGTATCGAAAGCCCCCTGAAAGGAAGAATCTTCAAGTGGCAACACAGGGAGCTAGGTTCATGGTCAGAAAAATCAGTCTGAGCTGCAATTCACGGGGCTGTAACTATCAAACCCAAACAGCGTGGGGCTCCTGGAAATGCTTCAGGGAGGTCTGTGGGTGTATTTACACCTCTGGCGTCTGATGTTCACAGCAGGTTTCACAACGTGGTCTCTGGCAATCAGTAAAAATACTAAAAATGCACTCAATTAGGATCGAGAATAAGAGGAAGCCTAGCCAGGAAGAGAGAGCTTTTGCAGGATGATGGTAGCATTGGCACTTTTCCTGAGCCTAAAGGAAAACCAAGTAAACAAGTGTGCATTCCAACCCCCCACCCCCATGGGGTTTGCCATAGAAAAATGTATAATAATACACTGAGCGCTTAAACTGTATTTTGAACTTTCAAAGAAGGGGAAAAAATGATGTATTAGCCACATAAAGGAAGGTGGACATCAACCTCAGAAAGGAAAACAGATGCGATGTGAGTTTCTGAGCAGGGCCTCATCCAACAGTCCTCAGGGACTTGAGAGCTCATCTAGTCTGTAGGAAAATGCTTTACCTTAAGAAGCCCTAATGGGGACCGGTTTCCTTGTAGCTGCTCCCTGATGCTCTCGGAGCTGCAGCTGAGCCTGTGCAGCACATGGGCGGGGGGCTGAGGTTCCCGGGCGGGGGGCTCGGAATTGCCTTGCCAGCTAAGTACAGGCGCGGGGGGGAAGCCAGTGCCTCAGTGTACCTGGGTTTTTGCATAATGTTTATACTGATGTCCTTTCAATGTTACAGGGAAAAATCCAATAAGGGGTTGCGTCTGCTGCAAAAAGATTTCTCTCTAAATTCTCTGTATCTAAAACTCTAGATTCCAAAGGTATCTGTTGATTCAAGCGAAAGCCTGGATCACTGCCAGGATCACACAGTCCACCCACCTTCTACCCTTTGGCCAGTGGTCGCTCTAGTACACAAGCTCACTTCATAACTTCTTTAGGGTGAAATAAATATCACTAATCTGGAAGATAAAAATCTACACATTTTAGTTCAGAGCCATGGCAGGTAGACATCGAAGGTCTATCTAGTGGAACTGCAGAAAGAGAAAATAAAGGCTACGAAAGAGAAAACTGAAAATGTGAATTAAAAAAAAGATTGCTCTTTACTGGGGGGAGGGACTGTAGAGGTCATGATTTCCATTTTTCATACTCAATATCAAGATGAACCCTTTATAACCAAGCCACTTTCTAATGATGGAAGTAATTGTAAGGACTGAAGTCTTAAAGTCCAGAGATACATGAAGTCACAAATAATATCTGCATGAGGTGCCAGAGGTTCCAAATACATATCCTGGCGCCTACCTATGGTCAGGAGGGACTAAAAATAGTTAAATGAAGATCATGTTCCAACAAGGCATCTCCACGCAGCAAGGATGGGCAGACAAACACAGCACTAGATGCAATTTAAGAAAGTATCAAAATAGGACAATACAGCAGTGCAAATTAAATTTGTATGCAGTGACACCGGGGACATTTGCAATGTGTTTTGCTTTTCTCTCAGTAAATAATTATGACTGAGCTTCACTGCAATGTCACAGGAATAGTTTTCTAACTCAAAATAATTCACGTACTGGTGGTTTCACTGTTTAGCACCACCACTACCTGCACAGGAACAGGCACCTTCTCTTCTGTTGTGATTTTTCTTGTTTTTGTTTTTTCAATCCTCACCTGAGGGTATTTTTCCATTGATTTTTAGAGAGAGTGGGAAGAAGGGAGGGGGAGAGACAGAGAGAAACATAGATGTGAAAGAAGGGGAGAGAGAGAGAAAAGAAAACATAGATGTGAGAGAGGGGGAGAGAGAGAGAGAAACATAGATGTGAGAGAGACACATCAATTGGTTGCCTCTGGCACATGCCCCGACTGCGGTGGGGATGGAATCTGTAGCCCAAGTATGTGACCTTGACCAGGAATTGAACCCGAGACCCTTCGGTGTGTGGTCTGACGCTCTAACCACTGAGCCAAACCAGCCAGGGCCTGTTGTGATGCTTCTTAAAGCCTTAAGGAGAGCAATAGCCTCAGCGGGTTCTAGGCTTTTGGAAATACAAGAATACGTGGGGGCTCCAGCCTCATTTCTCACAGACACAACTGTAAAATGTAGTACTGTCAGGAAAATCTGAGAAAAGAAAGATTGCTAGATAAGTAGCAACGCACCATCAGTAACACACACACACACTGTTCTAGTTAAAATCTTAGCGGAGATGTGATTTTTCCTCTTTTCTTAAATAGCGTTGTTCCCAGAGGCATATGCACGCATACGGGTTCTGCACCCTCGTATAAACCAGCGCTTGGCTAATCATCTTCTAACTAAAGTCCCACACATTCTGCTGGTGCCAAGTAACCATCAACCCAGAGCTCCTTAGAATTCACATAATCTCATCACGCGCCCAGTGCAAGAATTCCTTCATTCCCAGAAAGTGCTTTTTTATATTACACAGCAACCTACAGGATTTTTCACCAGCTGTAATTGCCATGACTTAAAAAAAAAATAGTTCAGCCCCAAATTGCCTTTTGGCATCTTTTACCATTAGCCTAGTTTTGCCCTTAGGGGAGACATAGTCCGCTCTCTTAAGAGGAAATTCTGTAGTTATTTGAAAATAGCTATTCCATTAAATAGTACCCCCTTCCTTCTTGTGCCTCCCTTTCTCAAGGTAAATGCACCCCTTTT
The DNA here is from genome assembly GCF_054644295.1 of Miniopterus natalensis. Classification (NCBI taxonomy): domain Eukaryota; kingdom Metazoa; phylum Chordata; class Mammalia; order Chiroptera; family Miniopteridae; genus Miniopterus; species Miniopterus natalensis. The sequence goes on from NC_142084.1 coordinate 87,502,798, forward strand.
CCCACTCATTTCTTCTACTGGTTCTTCATACTCCATGGTTTATGAATCATTTATGTTTTGGTTTTCTGATTGCTAAATATCCCTCCTAAAATGTTATGACTCTAATTGAGCACAGCCTTGCAGGTCTAATCTGATAATGATGATAACATGCTATCATGATAACAGCTGCTACTATGGAAACATCAGCACCAAGCGCTGCACACAGATCTCCGTCTTGTTTATCCCATTGTCTGTCAGGTATGGCAACACTGCAGAGATGAGACCACAGCTTAAAAGGGCTAAGTGGCCTGTTTAGTCAGCGTGAGCATCCCATGCCAGGCAGCTGCTGTAGTCCGCGAATGTCCCTCATCCACTAGACCACAGCAGCTCAAAGCCGGAGCTGTCCCGCCTCCTCTCTGACGGGTATTTTGAATCCACCAACGTACTCTAAGCTGCCATCAGCTTCCACTTGGGGAGGAAAGGACCACACTGCATTCTTGATTCCTCTAAGTTCCTGTATGTATCTCTACTGACACCCTGACCAGCAGATAGCTTCCACTGGATCTGAGACATATTAACCTGGTGCCATAGCAAATTTGGTCGAAACCTCAAGCTGCTTAAATGTATCGATCTATATTGACCTATTTAATAAGGATTATTTGGGATGAAATTGCAGAGAAGAAAATAGAGGCTTTATTCTATCAATAATTTAACGGCAAGTTGTTTTTGTAGGATGTCAACATTTGAATTCCGTAAGACAGCAAGCACATTTCTATTTCTGGTTCTAAAGCATGGCGAACCTCTCTAGAAAGAAGAGACGCCTGTGCCAACGCACTCTCATGCCCCCAGGGACCTTTGCTACCCTGGTCATAGGAGCTTTAGATCATCAGCAGGTGATCAGTCTTTTTTGGCCAGTTTAGATGTTAACAAAACCCCAAATGGACTGTCCTTTCATTTCATCCAAGTACAGATGTCAAAGACCTTGCTTTTAAATACCCCTCTTTGGATTTTGACGCTATGAATTCTTTTCCCTTTGGCTAAAGTAAAATAAATTAACAGCAACTACTACTGTAGGCACAGCTGAGAAGTAGATGACCCTTCAGATAATGAGACTTAATTGGGATGTAAATACAAGGGCTGGAAGGAGACCTACAAAGGTTGAGAAGGGCAGCGCAGTGCTTCGGGCCTCTTCTTGGCTGGAAATACTAGATCTCACAATTAGAGCCAATCCTGGCACTATGGGACTTTTAAATATAATAATCAAAATTAGTGTTAGAGTAATAACTACTAATTACTAAAGTTGCTATTTATTAGATGTCTGCCATGTTACAAGCAAAGTGCTAGATTCTTAATCCATATTAGTTCGTATTAGGTCGTTTAATCTTCATAACTTTGCGTGATGGACAATATTATCCTCATGTCAGGACACCGAGGCTCAGCTAAGTAGGATGGCCTTCCCAGTGTCGGGCAGGGAATCAGGGGCTGTGAGAGGCCAGCAAGAGCTGGTTTCGGATGCAGCCACAAAGGGCAGTGGTAGGATGTTTCTTAAAGGATCTAGAAAGACCTAGGAGGATTTCAGGGGGGGGAATCCTAAAAGGAGGTGCCTCATGGGCTGTCTCAGTGACACTTGACATAGCCCTGAGAAGCTGCCTATGAAAGAGCTGTGGAGAAAGTTCTACGCCCTCTGATTCAACGTAGAGAGTGCACCAAGGCTGGGAATGACCGAGAAAGCCAAGGACATTGGGAGTGACAGCATTAATCTTACTCTCTGACACACCCAGGCTCTCCACTCCGACTCACCAGAGATGGGCTGTGACAAAAGCACACAAACCAATGAGAAAAAAGGAACTTTGGTGTTTGTAGCGGGAACAGCCTGTTAATGGGTCCTGTTGTGAGAATTCCATATGCCCTTTTTGACAAGCAGTGCACCTGTCCCAAGAGGAGCTCAAGACTGTATGACAGCCCAGCCCGTCTCTTCCGAGGAGGGGAGAGGGGTCCCGCATAATTAGTAGCCGATACTGATATTGGACAGCTGATCTGGCTCAGAATATCACAGAGTAGCCCCCTAACTATTCCCATTTCAAAGATCTGGGACACTCCCTGTACCCTCCTTTCACTTCTGGATGGAATATACTAAGCAGCCTTGCCATACGATGGGATGTTGTTTCCTCGACATGATTTGAACTTTATGTATTTTTAGAAAGAGATAAATCTTTGACTTGCCCTAAAAGTGTTAGGACCCTCTTAATACTGTTAAGTACTAGTATACACAAAGGCACACCTGGGACAATTCATTATTTCTTTAAAAGACTTCATCTTACTCCTAAATAGCAAGAACCTTCAAATGAACCTTATAGAGGCTGGCACATAACTTTGTTGTCATTGGTACTTTGAAGGTGGTATTTCCCTGGAAATATAGGTGAGTATCCCAGTATCCCTTTTCCAATCTGACTGAAAGAGTCAGAGAAAGATATAGACAAGATATATGCCTGGATATCGTATATAAGTTTTATTTCCTGCATGTTATCAGGGCCCATGTAGTTCAGAAAATCCGACTGATTCCATAAAACTCCACTCCTCTAAACCCAAGGAAAGTTTTGACATATGCGCAGTTCACTGCCTTTCTAGAACCATCAGCTCTTTATTTCAAGATTTACTCTTGTTTAAGATCTGACTAAACTAAATTTTCATCTTGACAGCACTTTTTACCAATGGGATTTTTACATTCTTATATATATTTATTTAAACGAAACCTATCGCCCTCAGCATAATAAAGGAAGGCAGGGATATTGTCTACTTTGGTTCACCATTCTATCTTTAGAACTTATTACAATGCCTCGTAAATAATCAGTGATCAATAAATATTTAATGAGAGCGTAGACTCTTGAGTAAAGCAATGCATGAATGAGCCAACAATGAGCTCAGGTCAACCTTTCTCCACTTCAAGCTGCCCTGAAGCAAGTTATATTATCCTTCCTAAAAAGGAAACCAGCACACTGACTGTTGTAAGCAGACGAGGTGACAAAGGTTTAGCAGTGCCACTATTAGGGTCGAATGCATTTGAGAGGAGCAAGAAAGGGAAGGAAAGAGGGAAGAAGAAAATTAAGTAGAAGAGAGGAGAGGCAGGGAGAGGAGGGGGGCTGCAGAAGGAAGGAGGGGGAATGGGCGCCTATCGTTTACTTAACAGGATGGAGTAAATGAACACGGCAGAACATCAAGGATCAACTTCAGAGCTGGCTGTTCAAAGGATGGGATCCAAATTTCAATACGCTTGTAATAACTGGGCCTGGATAGCGGGTGTTTCATTTTCTAGAACAATGATTTGCTGTCTAAAGAAATATGATTAAGCCTAAATTTTTTTTGAGGACAGGCTATTTTCGTGATTTTTAGAACAGTGATCTTCCTGTTAATCTGGTCTCTCCAAAATCAGTGGCTTTACAACTATCAGTTCCCACATCAGCTCAGAGCCACTGTGCCCCTCAGTGACCACATCATCTTGAGGATGTCGCTTTCTTTCTTTGAGTCTGTTTCCCTAGTTGTAAAAACAGGAATATTAACATCTACCCTATACACTTTAAGCTATAAATGCTTACAGGAGACAAAGAAGGTCATTATATAGTAATAAAGGGGTCAATTTATCAAGAAGATATAACAACCATAAATATTGATGCCCCCATACTGGAGCACCTAAATATATAAAGCAAATAATAACAGAACTAAAAGGAGAAATAAACAGCAATACAATAATAGTTGGGAGCTTTAATACCCCACTCTCAACAATGGATAAATCATCCAGACAGAGAATCAATAGTAAAGAGCAGATTTGAACAACACTATAGACCAGTGATTTTCAATCTTCTCCATCTCATGGAACACATAAACTAAGTACTAAAATTCTGCGGCACACCAAAAAACATATTTTTTTGCCCATCTGATCAAAAAAAGGTCTAATTTTAATCCATTCACACTGGACAACTATTGTTGTATTGGTTGCCATTTTTCTTTGACAATCTAAGGAATAAGAAGTCAGTGCCCCTGACTAGTCAGTGCCCAGTCACAGCACACTGGTTGGAAATCGCTGCTGTAGACCAAATAGATCTAACAGACACATGCAGAACAGTCTATCCAACAGCAACAGAATAAACATTCTTCTTAAGCACATATGGGACATTTTCTAGAACCAGTCACATGGTAAGCCACAAAAAGAAGTCTCAAAAATTGAGACACACAGACCAATGAAACAGAGTTGAGAGCTCAGAAATAAACCCTCACATATATAGTCAAATAATATTTGAAAAGGGAGCCAAGAATACCTAATGGAGAAAAGATAGTCTTTTCAGTAAATGGTGTTAGGGAAACTGAATATCCACATGCAAAAGAATTAAATTAGAAGCCTATCTTAAACCACTCACAAAAATTTACTTGAAATGAATTAAAGACTTCAATGCAAAACCTGAAACTATAAAACTCCTAGAAGAAAACATAGGGGACGGGCTCCTCAACATTGGTCTTGGCAATTATGTTTTGGATGTAACACCGGGAATGGGAGAAAAATATTTGCAAAACAAATATTCAAAATATATAATGAACTCATACAACTCAATAGCAAAAACCAAATAACCCAATGTATAAATAGGCACCAAACAGACATTTTTCCAAAGGAGATATACAAATGGCCAACAAGTACATGAAAAGGTGCTCAACATCACTAATCATTAGGGAAATTCAAATAAAAACCATGATGAGATATCACCTTACACCTGTTGGAATGGCTACCATAAAAAAGACAGGAGATAACAAATGCTGGTGAGGGTGATATGACATCAGTGCCAGTGTTTTAACCATGTGCAATAACGATTATTAAAATTCCAGTCAAATTCTACCACAAAAAATTCTCTTACTGTAAAAATTCATGAGTGGTACTCAGTCATATATTTTTTTCAAAATATCCTTACATCAACAATTTGAAACAACTAGATTTTAGACTTTCAAGAACATTATTCTGCACTCTAAACTGTATTATTAGTTATGAAACTGCAAAGTTAATCCCAAAGATATTTACATAAAAAATAATCATAACAATCCCATAGAGCAATTTTATTAAGTAGTTCTGCATGGCAAAAATCTAGAGTGAAAATAATGATTTGGAAATATGAGTATGAAATCAGGTTCTTCAAAAAAATGTGTGTAAATTTAATTATCCCTGGAAGCTATTTTTTGAATTGGGCAAAAATACCCATGATGTGTCATGAAAGCTGTATTTCTGCTCAGAGCGGTGATTTAGAGTCACGCTGCCTGTCACAGCGAGAGCTCCTGACACAGGCTGAGAGTGTCCGCGCAGCAGTGAAGTTGCTCATTACCTAGAATTCTCCATATAAAATTGTCAGCTTACAATTGTTTGGTGGGATGAGGTATGAACACTGTACAAAGCACTGCCAGAGAAAAGAGATTCGAAATTCTATTCCACTTCAAAGGACCTCCCTGAATGACCTCTGGAACGGAGATGGGTTTTGAAATCAACGTTGTACCTACCCAACAGAGTAGGTGACTGAATCGCCAAGGACACAAACTATGGCCTAGAAATGCAACAACACTGCAAAACAGGTCAGCGCAGGAAAGAGAACAGACACACATATACACCCATCTTGCTCACCAGACGGCCTTCAGCAAGAATATAGAATAAATTTTGACACTGAAAATAGTTCCTGGGGGAAAACAACCAACCACTCCACCAATGCACATTCTGCAAATGTTCTGGCTATTCCAGGAGGCCACACTTATTTTGCAACCGAAAAGTGGTAACGCTTACGAGAGGCAGAAATAATTCAGATACCTTGTGTCCCCCTGCCGCCTTCACCTAGTGTCCCAAGCCTGGTGTAGCTGCTTGCACCAATATTGTACTTTAAATGACTAGAATAACCCTTGGTTTTCTTCCAGGCTCTTAGCATCTTCCTTTTAGTGCTAGATTACTTCTCCCTTTCACATCTCTCCCAGGGTTTCGGGACAAGACTGAGAGGATGGCAGCACCCTGGAGGGAAGGGACCGGGTGTGCCAGCAGAACCTTTGCAGGACCTGTGGTCTGGAGAACCTTAAAGCGGGGCTCCGTCCAGCCGGATTCGCAGAACAACTTACAGCTTTCGATTTCCAAGGTGCAGTTCTGCTCGTCCAGCGGGTACCGCCGCAGGTCCATCATGCAGGCGGCTGTGGTTGTGATTCTAGAAGAGAAATAACAGTGATACAGGCTGTCAGCTGGTCCAGGGCTAGAGTTGGAAAAATTAAGTCCAAGAATCAAAGAAGACAGAACCGGGCCTCTAGGAGACTGATTTAGCCAAAGCTCTAATGAAACAGAGTACCGCGAACTGGGGTAACCGCTTTCCCGCACAAGCCTTGTGCTGATTTATAAAATAAAGAGACTGGACCAAATCAGTATTTTCCCAAAGTGTGGTCCACGACCTTCCTGTACCAAAATCACCTTGGAGTGTTTGATAGACAGGAGGTTCCCATGCTCCAGAATGTGATGGGGTTGGGGTGAGACAGTCCCAGGACTCCTATTCCATGAGCATCACAGGCGAGTTAGAATATCAACATATATATTCTTCTTCCATTCCCATGTCTTCTCCTCCCTTTCTCAAGACCCTAAAATCTAATCTGCAGTCAGTTTTGGCTCTGAGCCATCATTCTGGCCTTTCAACGCATAGTACAGTACTTTGCAAGTGCTTCAATACAACACACAGCCTTCCATCTGTCACCAGAATGGCTCCGTCCTGAGCGATCTGATATTCTCATGACCTGTTACAGAGCTTTCTCCTTTGGGCTGTAGAGCTATTTATTTAGAACAGTTGGTTCTTCTATTATTTTATCAGAGAGAAAATAATATGTCCCTTTAATGTCTTTGTATTTCTCTGTCATCATTTTTCAATCATCTCTCTGCAAAAGGAGCCAAAAAACATATAGTCCTAAATGATTTATCAATATGTGTTTTCTGAGGCAGAGCATAAGGTGATGAAAAACACACAAGTCTTAGAGCGCAGCAGACACAGGTATGAATTCTAACTACCTCACTGACTGATCCACATCAAGATGGTTAGTAGCCCCTAACCTGCCTTAGTTTTTTGTCAGTAAAAAGATGGATATTATGAACAACAATAATAATAATTACATAACAGGGTTTCTGTAAGAATTGATACAATAATTTACATAAAGAATATAAATGAGTAGATGACACATAATAGGCCCTTTAAAAATATGTATCTGTTGAAGATAACTGAGAGTAGAAACTGATGTTGAATTTGACCAACTCTGGCTGACTCTACTCTGAGGGGCGTTCTACTGTGTTTTGGGAACAGAGAAATAAGATGCAGGGAAAAACAGTCCATAGCTAGACCTTTTTCATCAAAAGGTCGTGGACAGAACTGAGACAAGTAAACCAGGTGGACTGAGTCTATGGAATTCCTCACTTAGGTGCATGAGTCCCACTCCTCAGTCATGGGATGAAAATACAGTAGTGTCCCCTTATCTATGGCTCCACTTTCTGTGGTTTCAGTTACCTGCATTCAACCATGCTCTAAAAATTAAATGGAAAATTTCAGAAATAGACTATCCATAAGTTTTAAATTGCGTGATGTTCTCAGCGGGATGAATCGCACCCTGCCGCCCCCATCCTGCCGGGGATGGGAATCCTCCCGTGTCCAGCATCTGCCCAGTGCAGACGCTCCCTGCCCCTTACTCAATCACTGTCGTGGTTATCAGACTGGCCTGTCATGGTATCACAGTTCTTGTGTTCAAGTCGCTTTTATTTTACTTCACACTGGCCCCAAAGTGCAAAAGGAATGATGCTGGCTATCAGGTATGCCACAGAGAAGCCGTGAAATGCTTCTTTTAAGTGAACAGGTGCATATATACAGGGAAAAACAGTATCTATAGGGTTTGGTACTGTCTGTGGTTTCAGGCACCCACTGGGGGTCTTGGAACATATCCCTGCAGATAAGGGGACCTACTGTGAGTGATTAACTTGATATAAGTCGTTCGTGCTTCTTTAGTTTGATTTCTGCTGCACTGGCGCTGTGCTGTTAATGTTTCTTTTCCTTCTAGGGCCGGCGTTCAACCTCCATCCCTTCCTTTCCTTCCTTGAGACGTGCTGGCTACTCTGCCCAGCTCCTTTCCACCTCCGCTGCCTCCCTCCGGGTCTAGAGCCCTATCACTTGCCTCCGAGTAGCTACAGCAGCCTGGTCTCCCAGCCTCTCCATCTGCCCCCTACTCTCCATGTCCACACAATAGTCAGAGTGCTTTAAAACACGGATCAGATTTTATCACCACTCTGCTTAAAAAATTTAGTGGCTCTTCCAATAAAATCCAAAGTCTTGGCTGTGGCCTACAGTGCCCTGAATAATCTGATCCTTCCTTCCCAATATTATCTCATACCAAGTCCTCACTCACTATCTTCTAGCCTTTGCACTGGTTCCTTCTGCTTAGTATGTGTGTCCCTGTGATCCTTCCACTCCAAAATCACCTCCTCTGAGAGGCTCGTCCCCAGGGACACCCAAAGTGGTTGGCAGAACTAATGCTTCATCTTGTCTTCTTCCTTCAAGCAATGATCACAATCGGAAATTATCTGGCTTATTTTTTAAAGAACCATTTATCATTATAAACATTTTATTTGGAGGATTATTTTATTGCATTATTTCTCTAATTTTTAACTTAAAATTATAGTGTGTCTTAGGTTTTAGTGATTCTTTTAATATTTTTAATAGTACATAAATTTTAATCCATTTAATTAACACTATATAGTACCAGAGCTGATCTTATTTTCAATCTGTTTGTTTCAGCTTTCAAAGGGTTTTTTCAAATTCTTAAATTCTATAAAAATTACCATTCACATTTCAATCCTTTCTCTGGGTTAAAAAAATAATTTGGGGGGCTATGTGGTATTGGGTGAGTTTCTCACTAGTCCACTGATTTTTTTTTTTTTGACATGTGGATACAGCCTGAATTGCAACTAACATATAGGAACTTATATTATGCAGAAGAGAAATTTCCAAAGGAAATGAAATTAGGTCCATTATAAGCATATTAAACATCCATACTATTTACATAAAATAGCAGAAATAATCCCTGTCTTAAGATACTAGAGAAAATTAACTTCATCTGATAGAATAATCACAAAGGACATAAAAGGTACAAGAGCACACACCCAATAAAAAAGGAGGGAGCCATAAACAGACGCCCGGCTGTGTAAATGAAGTGAAGTTTGCGTTCGTTACTATAGGCTGCAGTTCACACTTTCTGCTGATACATATTCATGGCAACTAACATCTGTGAGCTAGTGCTATGAAAAAGAAAAATAAATTGATTAGTGATATCGCAGAAGCAATGACTTTCTACTCTTGTTTTAAAAATAAAGAAGAAGAAAGCTTTTTTTCACATAAACACCACTCATTTACACCAGTGTTTTATATTTTTAATGGGGTAATATACTTCATAAAGCTAAGAAAGTATATAAAAGTTTTCTAGTCCATGCTTATGAGGCATTTGTGTCTCCTTCTGGTTTAAAGCAGAAACTCTGTAGCCAAGGTAATCCATTTGGAATCTTGATCATATAGAACCGGATGAGTGACCTGGGGCAAGTGACTTAGATTCTCTAACACTTGGTTACCCTGAAAAACTTGAATTAAATATTTGCCTTCATAATTTGTTGTGAAATGACAGTGGTAGAAAGAGATCTGTAATTCACAAAATGTTCTGTAACTTTTGTGATTACTGCCTGCTAATGAGCAGATGCAGTGACAACTCATTTGACCAGGGGCTCTTTGGTAGTACACATATGTGCTTGTGTAAATGAAGAAACGCAGAATCATCACAGACTTATAAGCAAACCAGAGCTACATGATATGATGTAAATAGCTTCCACACACATAAATAGGTGAAAAATATGCCGTATGTGTATATGGATCTTTATTTAACAGATTTTAACACAAAGTACAGACATGCATGTTTGTTAGGTGTATAATGAACCTGTATCTTTTCCAGGTGTTTTGTGAGACTCGGAACCATAACCGTTTTTGTTTTGTTTGTACTGTAAGTACTTTGCCAGGTGCCTGGCACACATCACTAACCCAAGATTAAAATAGTAATAATGATAATTATTAATAATGACACAAAGAAAAGAAAGTCATGGTCACAAGCATTCTCAAATGGAGGGCTTTGAAGCAAGTCTCTATATTAAGTGCCTGATTTAACTAAAAAAATTCTGCAACAGATCTGAAAGTCAAATCAATCTTATACAAGAAGCTACCTGGAGTGAATCTTAGTCAGAAGATTCCAATGAGGAGCATAAAAATCTATTCTTTGGGACTTTCTGATTTAGAACAAGGGTGAGTTTCTCTAGGAATAAATCAGAACAAAAACACTTAATGGGATTTTCACGAGCACCCCTTCCTGGATCCTGATAAACATCCCTAATGAGCCTTAAATTATTCAACTCCACCACTAGAAGTCTTCCCAGTGAGTCTACTAACTCATTATGCAGGCACCCTGATTAAGTGTGACGACCACTGTGAAATATAGGGAGACCCTTCTGTCTTCAACCAAAGGAAACAGTCAGTGATGCCTCCAGAATGCACCTCATTTACCTGTGACCAATTCTCCATAGTTAAAAGCAGAAATGGGCCTTTCCTGGAGCTGGATACCACTACATGATAAAACACCTTCGAGGAACGCCAGGAGTCTGACGGGGCTGAGAGATCTCCGGGCAAACTCTATTCCTTAGCCACTGGGCACTGCCACTCAAAAATGACTTGTGCCGTAAAATACGTAGTCACTTAAAGGCATCTATAAAATCAAAAAATACAACAGCTATGCCGGCATTTCGTACCAAAGCCATACACCATATTTAATAGGGTCATTATCTGAATTGGATGATGCCACCATGTCATCCCGAGCTTGAATGTGGCAAAGATAGTTAATAAGTGGTAATAGATGCCTTTGCCCCTCAGCCAATAGGAAAAAACTCGGAATCATAATCTACAGGCAGGTTTCGGGCCTTCCAGCAGACTCCTCAGGAGGGGCCACAGGAGCTGGGCTGCACGGTTAAACACGAGTCTTCACACGTGAGCAACCTGCTAGAGTTTCAACCAGAGATTATAAGAAAGTAACTCTGAACTTCAGCTTTGCTTGATTTCTTTATCTAGATAACCACCCATATTCCACACAAAAATTGTTTTTTCAACAATTTCATAGTATGTTGTGTTGTTTTTTTTAGAGAGAAAGGAAGGGGGAGAGAGAGAGAGAAACACTGATGTGAGAGAGAGACATAGAGCAGTTGCCTCCCATACGTGCACCGACCAGGGACTGAACCAACAACCTGGGTATGTGTCCTGGCCAGAAATCAAACCCGCCACCGTTTGGTTGTACAGGCTGATGCTCCAACCAGCTGAGCCACACTGGCCTGGTCCATAGTATGTTTTTAAGAGCATCTGCTGCCTTACCCTCAATCATATTCAAAACATATTGTTCTAATTCATAGCATGCTTTTACTTTGTTCAAAATGTGTATTTACTTAAAAGTATAACTTATTCTAATTACAAAGGATAAAGAAATCCTGTAGCATTAGTTGGCACCATTGCTAGAGAAAAACCAGGATGTGAAAAGGTCAATTATAAAAAATATGTTGATATATATATCTAATGCTAGCTGTAAAAAAATACTAATTAAAAAGTCCAGCTAGAGGGGAGTAAGATACACACACTAAATTTAAGAAGGAGAGTATGGACTGAAATTTTAAAAACTTCTAAGGAGCGCATCTGAATAACTTCTCCCAAAGGCACTTAAATATTTTGCTTTTATAACTCAAGAAGACTAACGCTATTCTGTATCTTACAATCATTTTTAGTTAAGAAACTGATTTCTCACACATATCCTCTTATAATATGCTCTTGCTTTTTCTAGATTAGGTAGAATATTGCTCTAGGAGTCAGGTGACTTCAGCTCTGGCATTCTTGCTAATAATAACATACCTCATTCTAATTAATCACTTACTAAGTTCTAGACACCATCTAGGGTTACTGAAATGTAAAATCTTATTTGATATTAGGAATGTCCTATTATTATTCCCATTTTAAGTCCTATGGCTATTTCCATTTTATAGATGAGAAGATTGAGGCATTGAAAGATAGAGTGATTTTTCTCAAGACTCACACAATGAGTGACAGAGTTGGGATTTGAGTCTAGGATGTCTGACTTGAGTCCACATACTTAACTAGTACACTATAACTAACTAGCTAGCTGACCTTGATAAAGTCCTTTAGCTTCTCTAGAGGACTGGGGGATTTCCTATACCCCGAATGAGCTTGAAAATCCAATAACCCTATGAAAATACATTACATGTTCGATGACCCTGCATATTTTGTAATTTTGTTTTACCCACACATTCAAATGCTGTATTTCACAGCTGTTCACTCTGTTTTAGTCAATTATGTAGATGAGCCCACCCAGACAAGCAAACACGGGCCTCTCCCCAAGGAGGCCCACTTAATATTCCCCCTTCCAGCCTATTCTTGGTTGACCTCCACAGAGGCCTGCTGCTTGAATGAAAATCTCCGACACTCACGCATAATTGTTTGTAAAAGCTCTCGACAGGTCCTCCTATGGAGTCACATGCGCTACGATGCTCAACCTTGTAATCACCAAAAAAAGGAAGCTTGCCAGCAATCATGTGCCCATTGGCTAAATGGCGTGCTTCAGATTGCAGCTCTTTGTACTTTTCCGCAGCTGTCTGGCCTTCTGTGACTCTGCTTTTTTGGAATCTTATCCTCTGGGAAGATACTGTGACCGTTAAAGGGCTAGACAGCCTTCTGCTACAAATTCAGGTGGGCTTACGAGGGAAATTTCCTGAAAGAACGTGCTTGTGGAATCCAAGCAGAAGCATCTAACAAAATCTCACTGTAAGGATAATACATCCTACTCAGTCAAAAGTATTGATAGATATGCCATTCCGATCTAAGCCTTTATTATTATTCCCCAATCACCCCCGTTTACCAAAATGTCCCCTATTACATTCCCAGTGGTCCCATCTATGAATCCTGCGCTTATCTCAGGAATGAGAATATCCTGTCTTCTCTCTCAGTTGCGTCTTGGAGGGAGTCCGAGCCCCTGAGAAAAAAAGTAATCATTCTAGTTTTTGATTCATAACCTACAACAGAAATCTGACTTAGGTCATTATAAGATATTTTATTGAACCACGGTCACTTACCAAATAGAGAGACACAGACCCAGGACTCTGGTTATTTCAACGATGATTTTTTGTGTTCACAACTGAAAACAATGTTGTGCGAGATATTTTTTGTTGTTGCATTCATTAAAATATATTTAAAATACTTTATTCTGATTTGTGAACATCAGAGTCATACCATTTCAGAATAAGTTCATCAGTTTAATTGTAGCCGTGTAATATCTTTAAAGGTAAAAAAAAAAAAGAAAAAAAAGCTTACAGAAGTTGACTTAAAGCTAGCCAGTGACAGACTGAGGTCACAACCTCAGATGGGTCTATTGTCATTTCTTCCAAATCTCATCCAGTATTGTTTTAAAATATAAACTACACACGCTGGATGTCTTCCTCTGCCTCTCCAGCTCCACCCTCCGCCCTTCACCATCAAGCTCTGTAGCCCTAGAGACGAGGCTACAGGGTCTCCAAAAACTGCCTCTCTGGCTCTCTAGTCTGGGCCTGGATCTGGCCAGTGGGGAGCAGGTCCGGAGTCTGGGGGAGCAAGAAGAGTGAGATGGGGCTCTGTTCCCCAGGCTCCATCTGTGTGAACTAGTATCCAGGTTCCCCTGACCATTCCCTCCTCTGCCCCTCTAAGTCTAGGATGCCGGGGAGCGGATGGCAACCTTCTAATCCTCTCTGGGAGGGAAAAGGGGTGCTGTTCTGTCTCTTTGTAAACTGCCTTTTTATTACATCTTTCTCAAATTATCTCATTTTCAATATGCCATCTGTTCCCTGTTGGGCCCCTGGTGGGTAGAATATATTATAGAAATGTATTTAAAATCTGAGGTTTTCCTACTTAGGCTCTCAAAAAAAATCAGAGGCACTTCATCCCTGTGACCTTTGTCTTGGGATCCTAGAGGTGAGGGGTGAAGGCCCTCTCCCCCTTAAATAAGCTGCCTCCTCCCTCTGAGTTCAGTCTCAGGACATCATTCTCCACCTAAGGGGCCTCCTCCCTCCACCGCGGCTCCTCCGCTGTTGGCCACTGTCTCATCAGTTATATTTCCTTCATCATACTTGCCACTATCTGAAAATATCCTGTGCATACACTTGTTTATTTGTTATTTTCTGAACCCTTACTAGACTCAGGGTCTGTCGTAAATTAGGTTTATTCAGAAGTAGACCCTAAACGATGCTCGTTAGGGATCATCACTTGTTTAAAAAGGGGGGGGAGAAGCAGGATTAGAAAAGGGAAACGTCAATGCAGATGTCAGCCCAAAGACATCAATTCCCAGTGGCTATCAAAGTAGCCTACGTGGTAATGAAATGGCCTTTTTTTTTGTAAAGAATATGTTTTTACTGATGTTGAGAGAGAAGAAGGGAGAGGGAGAGAGAGAGAAACACTGGTCAGCTGCTTCCGTACACTGCCACTGGGGATCAAGTCCGAAACCCAGGCATGTGACCTGACAGAAAACTGAACCGGCAGCCTCTTGGTGCCCAGGACAGTGCTTGACCAACTGAGCCACAATGGCCACGGTGGAACTGAATGGCCCTTAAACCCCTCCCCTCCCTTCCCCGCCCCCCCACCATCCCTGAACAGCTGGCATCAGATGTCTCAGGGAAAGATATGCCCGATTAACTTTTTTTCTCTCTTGGGCTAGAACACTTGCCGCAGCTCGGTGGGAAACACCGATCCAGCCTCCAACATGCCCTCACACATGCTTTCCCTGTGTACATGCTTGCAACTGTGATAACACAACCAGGAAAGTAAAACAGGTTTTACTGTTGTTACTGATGCTGTTATTTTTTTTAAACACAAAAAATGAATTACTCAGAACTGCCTCCTGTCACCTGCTGGCAACTCAGCTTGTACTTCTGACTCCAACAAAATCCACAGACAATGCTGCTCAGTCCATTCCGCAGCTCTGACCTCTGATGGCAAACGACTTCCATCCAAATGGTATGAAGATTAATGAACAGAAACCAATGAATCAATCGGGGTTGCGAGAGCCTGTAGGGGGAGCTCTCACACCCCAGAGCTCATCATCAGTTACTCCAAAGAGGAAGGGATGTTTCCCACTCCCAAAGGCGAGCAGGAAGAGGGGGGATCTTCTCCTCGCCCAGCAACCACACAACCAATGAAAGACTGTTACTACCCTGCAAATTCCAAGTTTCTCCCAATGGGCCTTTTGTTTACAACAGCCCTTCTGGACATCCCCCTTCCACTATAAAAGGACCTTCCTCTCTGCCCTTGGAGTTGTGGGCGGTTCACCATTAGACTACAGGTCACAAGTTGCAATTCGTTATTGTTCCCAAATAAACCTACTGTGCTGGAGAACTATCTGGCCTTCTATTTAAGGTCAACAATTTTAAATACAATAGGCACCAAATTGTGGGACAATGCTTGCCACAATTAGAAACTATGAATTTGTATTAGAAATGCAAATTAAGCCATGATGGTTACTTAGCCTACCTAATCAGCAAAAATTGAAAGAAATTATAATATTCAGGACTCCAGATTCTGCAGGGGAACAGACCCTCTCACACATGCTGCTGGTGGAATTTTAAATTGGTGCAAACTTTTGAAGTAGTAATTTGGCAACATTAATCAAAACCCACCAAAGGTGCCAATCTTTGTTTCTAATATGCATTCTTAAGGTAGAAAAGATGATTAAATGATACACACAAATATCTTTCTGATGACTGGATTCCTTCCACCAGATCCCAACAATTACTGCTCTAACTAGAATCTCTCAGGTGACTTGGAACTCTTTTTGAAAGGAATGTATCCCATCTTTGGAAAGTTATAATTACCAGCAACTTTTTCTATATTAACAGAAGTTTCAATTTCTTTAATTGTAAATTATTAATTCATGTACTTGGCAGTATTTTGTCTAGGGAGTGTTTCTCTTACTTCATGATTCATTAGAGTTTTTTATGTTATTTTGTCATCACCAAAGCTATCAATCACTTACATTTTTGTTTCTTAAACTGCTTTATATCTAGACAATCCTTGTCCATCCTGACATGAGGTAAAGATTTCACTATATTTCTATCTGTTTCATGCTTTCAAATTTTATAGTAATTCATAAATCCACCTGGAGCTGTGTGACATACATACTGTGTATGCTGAGGACATACCCTACATTTTTCATGGAAACAATGGGCTACCACTTTTATTTTTTTGTCTAGCAAATTGATGTTTTTCTCTCAAATGCAGTAATTGATGAGAATATGAATGAATGGGGCATGCATAACTGCTGGTAAGAATATTAAACAGGTTCTACCTTGATAAAGGGTAATTTGGATAGCAGAACTTTTCACATATTGGCCAGTAGTTTTACTTTTCGGAGTTTTTTGGGGGAAATAATCAAAGAGGACACGGGGGCACATACAAGAATGTTCCTCCACATAAGACACGTAATAGCGAGCAGGGGCGAGCATGGTGTTTGGTAAACTAATGCACGTCTCCCAGATGCCCAGGCACAGACATCGAGAGGAGAGGCCTGGAGAGCAGCTGTCCCAGCCCAGGTCTTGATTCTGCCTCCTGCTGGGTGACCTTGAGCCAACAGATAAAGAAGAGCTGTTGCCCAGCCGGCACGGCTCAGTGGTTGAGCATCGACCTAGAATCCAGGTGACAGGGTTTGATTCCCGGTCAGGGCACATGCCCGGGTTGCGGGTTCGATCCCCAGTCGGGGGTGTGCAGGAGGCAGCCGATCAATGACTCTGTCATCATTGATGTTTCTATCTCTCTCTCCCTCTCCTTTCCTCTCTCTGAAATCAATAAAAAAAAGAGCTGTTTTAATGCACACTGACAATTATTTACTCAGAATTCTGTGGAAGCACTATCTTGAGAATCTCAGCAAAAGCAGTAAGACTAAGTTTGTTTTGACTCCTGGAAACTATTTCATTTCTTCAGAAACTTTTAGCTACTTGGGATGCAGTTCTGAAATGAGCTGGTGGCACACATGTGGGTCAGAGCCACTAAAAACTGAAATTTAGAGATGTCTGATTGAAACAAAAAATTCCAAGCTAGGTTAGAAAAACAACGTATTTGAAAAGTTCCCCCAAGAGCACATCTCTAATCCAGGGTTGTTTGAAAACACAAGAGGAAAAGATAAAAAACATTACCCTGTACTCAAATGATGACACACTGAGAAAGAAGCTTGGTTGACTAAGTAAAGAATTAAAGCAGAATAAAATGAATCATCATAATAAAAAAAAAACTGGGGCGCGTTTTAAATAAAGTTTTCAAAGAAACAGAAAAGGCTCGCATAAAGATCATAAACACATAGAAAAAGGCAATTTAAAATAACACTTTGCTTCCTTTTTTTTCTTAATCCCTTCACTTTTTTCACCTAGCCCCTCAACCCCCCTCCCCTCTGACAGCTGTCAGTCTCTTTTCTATCTCTAGGAGTCTGTTTCTATTTTGTTTGTTAGTTTATTTTGTGTATTAGATTCCACAGGTAAGTGAGGTCATATGGTATTTGTCTTTCTCTGACTGGCTTATTTCACTTAGCATAATGCTCTCCAGGATAGGAGACTTGACTTGGGGTGGTGAACAAACAATACAATATACAGACAATGTATTGTAGAATTTTACACCTGAAAATTTATATAACTTTATTAACCAATGTCACCCCAATAAATTCAATAAAAAAGTAAATAAAATAAAGGTCACTAAAATATTCTTATAGCATATCACAAAAGACAAAAATGAAAATAAGCCTGCCTGATTCCTGGATGAAAAGTGAAAATTGATAACAGAAGCTATAAGAAGGGGAAAGGTGTGTCTCACTGTTTTTATATGAATAGTTTCATTTTATCCAAGTTGGGGGATGGGAGCAGGGCTGGGAGATGGGGGCAGGGCAGGGAGGTGGGGGCAGGGCAGGGAGGTGGGGGCAGGGCTGGGAGGTGGGGGCAGGGCTGGGAGGTGGGGGCAGGGCAGGGAGGTGGGGGCAGGGCTGGGAGAATGAGAGGATGGACAACAGGGTTAAAGAAGGGCGACACTGTAAGTAGTTTCCCCAGCTGGCCATCCTGTTCTCTTTCTCTTTCTCACTGTCCCTTTCTCTCTGTTTCTCTCCCTAGAAAATAAAATATGGCAAAATGTCTTCATAATTCAGTAAAATGCTATTGAGTATGAAACCGAACTGACTGCTTAACAGACGGCCGGCTGAGCTCTGCTGCTCTGGCTGGAGGCGCGGGCAGAGGGGATGTAGAAAGCGCCTCTGTTAATACACGGAGGGCGCCCGGGAGTGAGGACGGCCGGTCACATTCTCTGCTACGGCCCAGGCAGGCTACTGCCATGGATTCTCCCGGGGAGGGCAAGGAGGGTTTCGGTTAAACAGAAAGATGACGCGCTGCCAGGAAGGCTGTGGAGTAATGCTAGGCTCCGGGAGATGGGAGATGGCCCTTTCTGGAGAGGGCGTGAACTGGCCCAGCTGTCAGCGTGACAAGGCAGGGGCCCCGCGGCACAGGGACGGTGTCAGCGCCAGGCCGTCCTTTCTGGTTCCCTAAAGCAGCCTCTGTCTTTAATTCTCAGTCACTAAAGCAAAGGCCTAAATCCTTTGCAGCCACAGGCCGCCTTTGCAAATTTGGCTGGTAATGGCTTTTAGCTTAATAAAACACACAATAACGCGAGCACTTGCTAAATGTAATTAAGTAACCAAAGTGGTGTAATACCGCCTATAAACATTAAGGCATTTCAAGGCATGCTTAATGACAACAAGCTCTGGGTAAAGATATATTTCTGTCAGGTAATTATTAACAAAACCATTAATAAAGGCTATCCTCCGAGCACTGGGATGCAGCATTACCTGCTGGTTATAATTTTCACACTCAAAGTTCCCATTAGCTAAGGCATTCGTGGTGGTGGAACACTGTAATGTTGCTAATGAGTAATTGCTTCTACAGCAATTATTTTTAAGTGATTGAGATGTATTGTATCACTGGGGCACATCTGATTCTCTCTTTGGTTTTTCAATAGTCTCCTGTCTTCCCAACTCCTATTCCCACCGGAAAGCATATTCAACTGCCTTTTCCTGACAGGACAAAAAATAAGACTAATAATTACCAAATGTATGCTGCCCAAGAGAGAAATACAGTGCAACAAACTAATGTGCTAATTCTTAAACTACCACTAGCATGTTAAAGAGAATATACGATATTTGAGTTGGGTACTATATCAATTTAAAAACTTAAAATTTGCAAGTTTATTGTAACCTGGTCAGTGACTTGTAATTATAATATACATGACAATACAGGAGTTGACCAATATTAATCTATCTGAGTGCCTATATTCTGTATGGCGCTTGCTAAGCCCTGGAGAGTATATTTCATAAAAGTATTAAGATGTGGTCTTGGATCTTAAGAGCCTTAAAGGCAAAGCCGAGACACAAGATGAACTGATCTAAGAAGCCATCAGCATTGTAACCTTGAGCCTCAATAATAACAGCATGACAATAAGGGCATTTACCTCTTAGCATGGATGTAAACACTGGAACAATACATAAACACTGTTTAGCATGGAACAGGCGTTCCTACAAACTTTAGCTATGAGTATGAAATAATTACTTTTATTATTAGGCATATGTGTTAAATATGAATAATTTGTGTCATAAGAACTCCAAACAGGAACATGACTGGAAGCTGAGCAGTTACTGCACAGAAAAGAGCTCTGAGCCAGGGGACGGAGTTGCGACAGGCTTTGCCAGGACTGTAGCTGGGAGGGTTTTCCGGTCAGCGTGGCTCAGTGCGAGCACATGCCCGGAGCCAGGGCTCGTGGGTAAAGTGGACAGGGCACTGGGAGTGGTGAGCGAGTTTGTCGAGGTTTACACCTGGTGAAAGGCTGGATGAAAGCAAGCAGCAGCTCACCTTAAGTTCCAAGCAAACTAATTTATACTTTAATCCACTGAAAATTGCAGAGGGTGATATAATATGAAAAACATGCTGACATTAAAAGGTACTTAAATCTGATTGAGGAGCCCCAAACTCAGATGCCTAGAGAGTAAAGTTTAAGTCTTCTCTAGTATATGGAGTAGCCTCATCAGAACAGCAGGGAATGGTGGGGACTGGTGAATTAGGGGAAGCATGCCCTTTCTGAATGAGGCATCAATTTCTCAGCTTAGCTCATTGTTGCCACGTGGGAAATAAAATGCTGTGCTTCTGATGTTTGGATTTAAAAAAAAAAGATAATTAGAAAATC
The DNA here is from genome assembly GCF_054644295.1 of Miniopterus natalensis. Classification (NCBI taxonomy): domain Eukaryota; kingdom Metazoa; phylum Chordata; class Mammalia; order Chiroptera; family Miniopteridae; genus Miniopterus; species Miniopterus natalensis. Next base: position 87,523,176 of record NC_142084.1, read on the forward strand.
TACATTTTAAAATGAAATATCCTAATTTTTTATCTTTATTTTTTATCTTTTTAATTAAATTTATTGGGGTTACACTGGTTAATGGGATCATATAGATTTCAAGTGTCCATTTCTATGATACATGATCTGTATACTGTGTGCCCAGAACCCAAGTCAAATAATCTTCCATCACAAGGTGGGGCCAGAGTAGGTTTCCAGTCATTTGTATGGGAAATAATACAACAATTAATAAATAAAAATACAAGAATAAACTGTTTCATGTACTCACAACTGTAAGCCTACTTTTGCCCCACATTGTATTTATTTTCCTAAATGCTTAAATAAATGTATTATTCATCTATTTGTCAGTACTTTATGAAAAAAGGTTATTATTTCCTAGACAAGGTTATAGATTTCCTAAGAACTTATGCTAAATCTCTAAATGCTTCATATGTATTTATTATGATTTATTACTGAACTGTCTCAACCATCTTTTCCTATATGTTAAAATGCAGCATGATATTTTAAAATAAAGATTCCCAATGCAAAAATTTACTAAATATTAGGGAAATATATTGTGGATTTAGGCAGGAAGTACACCCAGATTTCCTTTTGAAATAAAAAAACATTAATATACCATAAAAATGCTCCTGTATATTATCAACTGATTCTTTCTTTGTAACCAACATATCTGAAGACTTTTCAGTATAATGATAAATGCTATTAGTCAAGTTCTAACAACTCAAAGATTTAAATTTATTCTGAGTCATAAAATGACTGAGCAAACGCAATGCACATTTGATCATACACTCCCGATTAAAATTCTCAAGACCAAATTCCCAAATCTTACCAAAAAACACTTCCTCCCTTTCCAACGCACTTCACTTCTCATAGCTCCCCCGCCACAGTCCGAGCTCCAGCCACCCTGAAGTTCGTCTGCCTACCTTTCCCCAATGCTGTTCCCTGTACCTGAACCCCCTTCCCTCTGTTCCTCCCCACATTCTATTTCACCTGGTCAACTACATCTTCACTCAGGTCTCAGGTTACAGGCTCCTGTCCCCTACACACACACACACACACCCCAAGCTGATTACTTGGAAACTTATTTTTTTTACACTTCTTCATCTGATAGAAACTAGGTGCTTGAGGTAGCTATATACCCTGAAGGCAGCTACGATATTATAACCAATTTACAAAGGAGGCGAGAGTGGCCCAGTGAAATCGAATGACTTTGGATTTGAGGCAGGAATTTAAATTCATGATTTTTTTTTTTCTATACCAGAGCATCTACACCTAAGAAAGCATATCATTCACACCAGCTGTGTGACTGTAGGCATGTAGCTTGAACTTTCTGAGGTTCACTTTCCTCTAGCAGAAAAATTCCTACCTCTTTGAGTTAAAGCATAAAAGCATTTAGTATAGTATGTCTGGCACAAACTAACTACTCAATAAATGTGAGTTAAAATGAATGCTTGAAGGAGCAAAGGAATGAATGGAAAAAGGAAACATGAAAATAAATAAAATATCATGAGCGAAAAAGTATATGCTTTGTAGCAACTTGGCAAAGTATTTGCAGTGATACATCCAGCCCTGTGCAGAATCTTCTACAACCAGAACACTGAGGCAGGCATTTAGCTGGCCAGTGGCCACTTGGAAAGCTATCCACTGTGGGGAATGTTAACTAACAGTACTGGAGATCTCCCGTCAGCAGACAGACCAAACGGTGTGTGCCCATTCCCAGTGCTGAGCCATCTGCCTGCCCCACACGCAGGGATCACCATCCTGGGGACCCTTGGAATCCATGGGTGGCAGCCACTCGGTGACCATTACCTGGGTGGAGGGCAAAGAATTCCCAGCCCCTGGCACTCACTGCTCGACCCTGTCATCACGGTCCCTTCTCATTCCTCTCTTCTTTTGATCTTGGAGTCCCCCTCCAGCCCTGTGACATGTTTCCCATCTGTTCATGCAGATGGTGTTCTCAAGAGAAGTCAAGAGTCTGGTGTCCCCAAACCCTCTCGATTCAGTCGGTTCTTTCCCACAGAGCAGTGGGGAAAATAAAGGAGGAACTGCGGGTCATGTTTTAAAGCACAGACAGGTCATGGTGCATGTAAGGAAAACATCCATGCTCGGTGCCTGGCTTGAAGGAGAAAGCTGTGGACACAGGTAAGGCCTGGCCCTGACGTTCTCCTGAACAAAACCGCGTCTGCAGTAGCTGGCAGCACCCGGAGCCCGGAGTCCAGCCCCCCTTCCCCCACCTGCTCCTGATCTTAGCAGGCAGCTGCTAAGGCAACGGCCTCTGTGCGTCTTACAGTCTTTTCTCTCCATCCTACAGGAACTAAAGGCGTCAAGGGCAAAGTAGCCTTTTGAAATTAAAGAAGGTTGTCACTTAATGACAGTAACTTGATTTTACACATTTTTAAAATATTGCAAAAGAGGAAATTGAGCCAAGCATCCCACTTATGGTGGAAAAACAGCAGCCTGAGCAGCAATCGAAAAGAGCAAAATCACAAAGGGAAAGTGACCCAGGAATATAGCCTCTTCCTGGTCTAAGATGCCTTAGAGCTTTGCAATAAAATAAACACAAAAACTAAAACCTATCTAGTGGTGACAGACTAAATTCCGCCTTCTAGGTGAGTTCAGAATCTTAAATTTCCTCAAACTGAAATGGCTGATCATCTATATCATTTGGAACGTGGCCTCTCAGAGTAAAATACTGTTTTTCTCATGCCCAGAATTTAGACGTTCACTTTCATCACTGTGTTTATTTTCCCCTCTGTTCTTTCCATGCATAGCCCTGCCCAGCCCCTGGCCACCCATGTAGGGGACATACTATTTCCTCCTTGAAAGTAACTCCACCTACAATCAAATAAAAACAGACCTATGGCTGGTCTCATCTGCTCGTGAGAGGACGATGACCGAGTGCCTGGAGACTGAGCAAATGGACAAGGCTCCACGAATTCACCCTCAGTGAGTAACATTAGTGCAGCAGTGAGATATTCAATCCAGTCGCGTAAATTAGCTAAGAAAGAACCAGTTGGGGCGGGGGCAGTGTTTCTCATTACCACACTATGAGCCTCTTTTACATGGACATGAGACTGACTGTTTAGTTCCTTATATCTCACTCCCCAAGGGAAAAATCAGCCCATGGTTCCAGCCAAATGGGGAAAAATCCTGTTCTGAGCAGATGTAAGTGCTTCTTTCCCTACACAGTAGTCAACCTCTACTCCTCCCACTGCCTGCCTTGTCTCCTATCACATACACACAGAAGACACACGTGTGTGCATGTATGTGATCGCACACACACTCAAGCACAGACAGGAATGAGTAACATGAGACATGCTCAATGCTAAGCAAAGAATGCATGAGACATGAGAAGCCATACACATTTTTAGTCATAAAGCATTTGATTATCATGAATAAAAGAGAGCATCCCCCTTCAACTCACAGGTGATACGCTTTCTGAGGCGTGCGTCTGAGAAGCACTGGCTCTTATTAGGAAGCATTTAATCATGGACTCATTCTGGGGCAGAAGGCTAATATGGGTCACCTAATTCCACCTGGACACGGTTCTCTGCACCTTCACATCTCTGACTTTAAAAATACCACACTGATTGCAAGTGATAAGGCAACGTAAGAAAACACTGTGTCTGGCTTAGTGACTCTGAACCCCTTACCCCACACAGAGCAACAAGAGCTGCTCACTCGGTGCTTGTCTGGATGGATCAATGCGTAAGGGATGAAGGTTCAGCAATTCATTTTGCTACAATGGCCCTGTTTCATTAAATGTAAATTAGAGCTATTAGTAAGTTCTCAAGCTTCCCTTTGGAACACTACACAGACATTCCTAATATTACATATATTGAATATATACCTAATAAATAACTGCATTAAGCGATTAGGCTAATGAAAATTCGAGTATGTCTATGTCTACTCTGCCACCTCCCAGTCCTGCACTGGGTCACTTCTCTGCGTTTAGACCTGTTAAAACACAAAGGGCACCGGCTTTGGAATCAGAGTTGGATTCTGTTTCCCAGCTTTGACACTTGTAGTCGAGCTGCTTTGAATAAGTTAGTGAATTTGTTTAAGCCTCAGTTTCCTCTTTAAAAATGGAATGATATGAGTATCTACCAGGTGGGATTGTTTGCAGATTAGAAGCTACAATGTACACACAGTACCTGACGCACAGCACGTACCCCACTGATTCTATTATAATTATCTTAGTAACTACAGTAATAAGTAATAACCATAACCACAATAGTGATTATTTATTTATTACCTACTGTACATGGGTCACAATTTTCAACTCTGACCACATTTTTTTTTTTTTTTAATGATATTAGTATTTTTAATCCAGTCGTTAGGTTAACTTTTTCAAAATTCAAGAAGCTTATAAGAACAAATTTCAAAACTCGGTTTTTGTCTACCATCCTATCCAACTTCTCTTCATCTCTCTATTGCATATACTCTTTCACCATTAACCTCCAAGCTTTGAGTGTCAAGTTTTGCATGTTGTATTTGTCTTTGTGTCAACTTAGTATGGTGTCGATGCATAATAAGAATTTACCACCACAAAATAGTATCCATGCTAATCATGATGGGAAACAGCAGAAGGGGTCAAAGTTAGATACATGCAGCAGTCTTAATAATAGCAACTCATCTTTACAAACAAAGTGCTATGTGCCGAGCATTTTACTAAACGCTTTACGAATATCCCTTCATTTACCCCCTGCCTCAGGAATCCTACAAGGTAGGTACCATGAAGCCCCGTGTTCCTGAAGAGGGAGCTGAAGCTCAGGAGGGTAGAGCGAAGCTAGTTGGTGATGGAGACAGGCCCTGAACCCCGGCCGCCAGATTCCACACCCATGCCCCTGACGCTGCTCTGCCGCGACGCCAGGGCGTCTCTGTTCCGTGGCCTCGCCATGCAGTTACCTAAAATGCACAGATGCCTCCCAGGACTCTGACGCCTGAAGCAGCTCTGGCCTTTAGCCTAGTGTTTGCAGTACTTTCCCCAAGCTGTCAGCTTGGTACAGTGGGTAAAACATACAGTCCTAATTACTGTCTCTTTTATGGCTACTGGGAACAATTCAGCATGGAATTAGTATCTTCCGCCAAGGACTTGGGGCCTCTGAGCATCCTGTTGCCTTTGAGTCTGTCCATAGGTGTGCAGAGAAGCAAACAGCTTGAGTTTCACTACATGGCGCATGTGACTTGAGTCACTAACCCATTACATTGGTCTGGTCTCCGAAGGGAAGGCTGCTTTACTTGTTACCCCCAGAACAGAGAGGCGAGGGCTGCCTAGAAGTCCCCCCTTGCCACCCATCTAGCAAATCACGTAATTAAAGCTTCTGCTGAAAGTTTAAAAAATTGGGGAAAGTGATTCCCACAGCTTGGTAATAGAAAATAGAGGTTTTCTTCAGTATATTCTGGGATCTTCCCCAATAGTCTGGCAGATGAAGGTGCTTTTCCAGTTGTGTGAAAGTTCGAGGCTAACAGCTCCGGACTCCCTGCTTTCCCTCCCAGGGTGGGGGTGCTGGTGCTGGGGTCAGGGCCAAGGCTGTCACACGGCGTCTGTAAATCTGTGACATGAAAGTGTGTCCGCTACTCGGTGGCTACTCCCTGGCTTATGAAGTCGGGAGTGAACGGACTTCTTTAACCCAGCAGAGAAGCCTGTGGGTTCACTCCCAGTTTCACTGGGAGTGTTCGAGTCCCACCCCTGACAACGATGTTGTGTGGAGATACACTCACCGGCCTGTGGGTGGTGTGTCCTCAGTGGGTTTCAGTGCTGATTCCCTATGTGGACAAGGCCCGATTCCATGTAGACACCCCTGCACCCATTCTTTGGGCCTGCAATGTAAGACCCGCATCTTTACTGGGGTACAGCTGGTTTCTTCCCTGGTTGGAGCTTCACCCTGCGCACCGAAAGGTGGCAGGCTGTGTTTCCAGTCAGGGCACACCCCCCGGTTGCGGGTTCGATCACCGGTTGGAGCTCCTGTGGGAGGCAACCTATGTTTCTCTCTCTCCCTTCCTTTCTCTAAAATCAATTTTTAAAAAGGAGATAAACTTGAAGATGTCAGAAATTATTCCTAAATGCATTTATTTTAATCTAAATAATTTTATCTTATGGGTAAAAATTTGTCTTTGAAAAATTGCTGAAAGCTCTTTAAAGAGGTTGTATCCTATGAAGCTGTATTAGGTGCGTCTTTCCCACGGCAGGGAGGTACATGACGGTGATTTTTCCTGCCTAGAACAGCTGAGGAAATCTGGAGAACAGGGTCCTACATTCTGGCCAGGGCGACTGATAGTCTTAAAAAAAATCTGTTTTCTGTTTGACAAAATACATTCCGTCAAAATCTCTATGAAAATGAATTAAACCGATTAGGAAATCGGAGGTAAAAAGGGATGTTAATGTTTGATAGACTACATTTCAGGTGGAACTGGTACTCAGTTATTCGCCTGCCTAACATCCTGCGGTAAAGCTTCAGGAGCAGCGGAGGGAGATACAATTAATAAACCCTGCCTGTCTAAATTCATTACAGGCGAACGGTATCCTTTGCCATTTCCCCAATGACAGGACACACATAGCGGGAGGCGGCTGAACTGCCTTCTGCTTCCTGCTGGATCTCCCTTTAAGAATGTGAGCCTTTAATCAGAAGTGACAAGTCTCTGATCTAATGCTATATGCGGGCGGTGTACGGACATAGGAAGTCAAGGGCTCCCCCCTCACGCCAAATGCCAAGAGCTATTTTTAGATGGGTCAGCTACGAGGGAAAGAGTAAGGAAGTCATTCCACCCATAAGAAACGTCCTGGTAAAATCAACATTGGTACCTCTCCTGGGCCATTTACGTAACCAGGGAGACTACAAATTACAACAGCACAAGTATAAGATTATCAATTGTGCCACGAAGAGCTTTGTGGCTAAAATATTACATAAATTTTAAATAGTAGTCCTGCATTTTATTGCAACAACCACAGATTGCATCTTATCTCAAAACCACAAACCATACCCTATATTAAATAAAAAATTATATTCCAAATATGTCTTATAATGGTTAAAGACTGATGAGAAGGGTCGTATTGACATGGCAAGCATATTTATAATGCATTTATTGTTAAAGAAAAAACATAAGATCACAAAATAGTACATATAATATTAATTCATTTTTACAGAAAGCTACCTATATACTTGTTTTTTTTCTACTAGGAAAAATGTCTGGAAGACTATGAAGCGCGGTATGGTTAGTGATTAAATCTGGGTGGTAGGATGAAGGGTAATTTTATTCATAACTTATTTGAATTTTCTAAATTTTCAATAGCAAATATGTATCATCTCATAATAAAAGTTTGGTTTAATTGTGTTGAAGAATTTTTAATAATGTGATAAAATGCTTATAATATTACTCACTTGGCATCAATAATATACAGTCCATTTGGGTTGAGATTCTAAGTTTTAATAAAAATATGCATTGTTATACTCATAAAAGATGCCAATGTGGACAATTCAGGCTTTCTTGTATACCTGAATGCCAGGATTTTGTTACTGCTTTCCTAATTAATAAGATTTTTTTCAAGGAGATAAATGCAATTGCTGAAGCACTGAAATATGTAAAGTGTTGCCAGATGCATAATGAAGTGAAAGTCCTAAAAATATTTATGCCATACATTAGCAAAATCATAGGAATACGGGATTTTGGGAGCTAGAATAAAATTTAGAACTGATTTAAATGAGTAACAACCATGGAATGCAGGTCTCCTGAATCTCTGTCCAAAGCAATTATTCATTAGCTTTTTGAAATCTAATAAATATCTCCTTTTTAAAGCCAATAATGGTCCGAATTATATCCATGTAACATTCTTTATAATGCCATGTGAATACCATATTAAACCTGATTTTTACCTGCTAGTACTTTTGCTGGGATTATTGACAAAAATCCTATATTTTTATGTCATTTTTCCTTAAAGCGTTCTGAAAATCATTTGACTGGACCAATTTTATTTTTAAAAAATACAGTTAATCTGTTTGAGATGCTTGCTTTACAAATTGCTAGGAGCTGTTCGGTCTAGTCAACTGAGAAGTCCTTTGTCACCAACTGTACAGCTGGGTTACTCCCAAGAAAATATTCTTCCCCATCTCCAGCCATATCTCCTGAAAGAAATCTCTATATAGGATCATAAAAGACAAGAGGTATTTGATTTTATGGTCAAACTGGCACAACTGAGCTATCAACCAGCCAAGAGCGAAGGTGAGACTCTACATTTAAGAGTTTCATTCTTCTTTAGCCACAAGCTATACATTTAAGTCTGAAAAAGGGCATCCCCAGAACTGGTAAAAATTATTTCTGTATCCTGTAGATCTTTAAAGCAGCTGAGAAAGTGGGTGAGCGATAAGACATGATAAGAACAGCAGAAAAGGCTTGGTGTAAGGGAAATCATACAAGGCCTGATGAAATGGAAGTAACTGAACACATGCCACAAACGAGGCACAGGCGTAAGGTCAGTCTCTTACTAGACTGTCAGCGACGGAGAATGGCTGGGCGGCAGGTGGGTGAACAGGAAGAGAGGCTGCACAGAGCCGAATGAGCCCTGGCAATGGGGACCTTAACAGAATTCCTTTTGTTTATTTACCTATCACAAAGGAACCTCCTGGAGTTGAGAAAGAAATATGTGGTCTGCATCCAATTTCCAGCCACAAACAAGTTATTCTAGTCAGTAGAAAATGGAAAGGGACATCTGCAAATTTTCTGAAAAACTTCATCGATTTCAAATTCAGAATTAACAATGCGACTGATAAAACAATCACAGTTCAGAGCCTTCTTTACCCAGAAGCCCTGATGTGCACGTCAGGTGTGTTCAGGAGCCTGCCTATCTTACCAACAGCCCTCGTTGGAAGTGGGGATGGGAGAGTGAAGAAGGTTCCTGCTGTCGTAAGTCTGAGTTACAGCTATTATGCCCAGTTCATCTTAATGATAAGAATGAACAGTCATCATTGTTTTTTGTTTTTTTTTGTCTGATTATTGGCTTAACCATATAAAGAATTCCTATTTATCATCTATATCGATCTTTTCCTTTCCCTCTCAATTCCAAAGACATTGTGATTGTTGATTTCCCATCCATTCAACTTGGCTTCGGTGCATTCAGAATTTATTGACAGAGTTTATTTAGAGCGCGGGTAAAGACTTAAATGAGCCATTTATAAATTTCCAATCCATCTCTCTGCCTTCAGTGGCTAACAGGATACAAACATGTTCTCTCTCTGCCTCACACTCTCCCTCCCTTCCTAACAGTCAAAGGTCATTTTCTCTACAAATGTGATAAACTAAGAAGCTGGTGTATAGGATCTAAGACAATGCACCCAATCGGGCCTGCTGAATATAGTAGGTAATAAAAATGAGATATTCCAGGTAAGAAAAGTGTGTGAGAGTCATCCTGGCGTGCTGGTTAAGAACTCCGGCTCTGAACTTGGAAGCATTCAAACGCCATCCTCACAGTTTACTTTCTTTGTGATCCTAGCAAGTTGCGTCAGCCTCGGTTTCTCCATTTGAAATAAAGATTACAACAGTTTCTAACTTATGAGGTTGTTGTAAGGATTAACTAACTATATTAATGCATGGAAAGTACTGAGCTGACCTCGTAACAATTGTTCACTAGGTAATACTATCATTATTACTGTAAAGTAATTATATATTTATGTAAAACAGAACAGATCAGAGACAACGGAACATTTTTGTAATTTAGAGTTTCTTCCCCTATAATGTAGAGGAATTCTTTATATTGTAATGTTTTCAGAGTAAGATATCTTTTTCTTTCCTTTTTTTTTTTTAATACTCACCCTGGGATGTGTTTTTATTGATTTCAGAAAGAAAGCAGGGAGGGGAGGGAGGGAGGGAAACACCGATGGGGCTGCCTCCTGTGCACAGCCTGACCAGGGATCGAACCCGCCACCTTTTGGCTCCAACCAACTGAGCCACCCGGCCAGGACTTTCTTCATTTTTTTAAAGAAACTATTTCTTCTAATACAAAACAAACTTTAAAGGAAGAAACTGCCCTATTTTACCGTTTTCCCCCAACCAAACAGCAGGTCCTCACCATTCTTTTCTGTCTAAAGGCGCAGTTAGCACGTAAGTTCGCGAATAATAACCTAAGAGCATGACTTGACCTGCGGGCCTGACTCCTCTCTGAGGGTGAGACGACTCGAGACGCCCGCCTGTCGTCGGGGAGCAGCCGGGCTCGCGCACCTGCCCCGCTCAAACTCGCGCTCGGCGTTGGCGTCGCTCTTTCCATTTCGCGGAAACTCCGGGTCTCGGCTGTCTCAGCGCCGCTCATCCCTGCTCCCTAAGGAAGGCAGCCTTGGGACCAGCAGCTGAGACAAGTCAGAGGGACACGCGGAGGCTTCGCTGGGGCCCAGGCCCTCCGGAAGCCTCCCGCCCTGAGCTGCCCCCCGGCCGCGCCACCTAACTGCTTATCAGGACCCCTGACGGAGGGGTACGGAAACAGCACAACAGCTTCCCCTCCCAGACAAAGCGACAGCTATCTTGTTCGGGACAAGTGCCCTTCTGCAATGCGCACCACACACCTGAGGCCGTAGAGGACGGTGCCGTCGGGGTGCAGGCGGATCATGCGGTTTTTGACGGTCACCCCGTGCACAAACGACTTCTTGTCGTTCAGGAAGTAGGTGTCGGGCACCCACAGCTGGTCTGCTACTCGATTGTCCAGAGTTAAGTTTAAAGGTATGACATTATAGGACAGCCTCTTGTCTCTCCAGGCTTGTTGAAAATACATTGTCAACGTATAATCCTGTGAAAGTAAGCAGAAAAAAAATGGTTATTTTGTACCCAAATGGACTTCGGAGAAAGGCAAACAGTTCCGTATTCATAAGAGAATATATACAGCCATACACTATACACACATGCTATTCACACATAGGCAACTATTTATGCACTAAACCCATTCTTACTGAGCACCTACTATGTGCCAGGCACCGTGGTAGGGACTGTAAATGCAAAAGTGCAGAGAGCATATCCTCATGAAATTTATTACATATTACCCAGGAAGAAAAGTGGTGAGTAATCATTACTTTGTAAATTAATTAGTCTTTCCCAAAGTTGGGTACACAGGGTTGCTTTAGGTGAGGCAAAACAACTGTAAAAAGTGGATAATTAATGACAGTAGTAACAGTGAGTTGTTCGATGAAAATCCTAACTGGTCTTATGAAGATGAGTTTTCCAGGAGAGGAGACATTTACGCTGAAACTTCGGTAGCTTCCCAGATATACACAGTACTACCTCAATCAGTATTTCGTGAGAACTTTAATCCCAGGATTATGAATCAGCTGGCTGGGCTCTTTGCTTTTGAGAAAGTGAGTTGTTACAAAGGGATCACTGGCCTCGGAATCTCAGGGCCGGCATTTCTCAACTGTGTCTAGAATGGAAATTATTCCATTTCTTTTTACTTCAGTTCCATTAACTATAAATGGGGCTTTTAATACATGCCTGATGGAACCAGGAGATTATTATGACAATTACATGTATAACTCAAATGGAATGTGTAAACTACAAAAGTTATATATTATGAATAAAGCATTTACATATATATTGTGACATGCTTTATCCATTAGAAGCCTATGGGTCCAATGTAATTGCTCTTTTCAGCCTTATTTGGATGACTAAATGAAGGGCCAAATATTCATCTGAAAGGGTAATTACCTTTCTATTTTAAATTCAGTTCATAATGCCCTACTTGAGGGCTTAAAAAAAAATCCTAGAATCACATATTAGTCATCTCTGCAACCTGAGAGCCTAGTGCAGTCCTAGGGTACGAATAGTGAATGAATGAATGAATGAATGCCCAATAAAGTATGATTATTAGACTTCTGCATGTATCTACATATTTTTGTGGATAAAATGTACACTTCAGTCTCCATGAAGTCCCTGAGTTTTTCCAACTCTTGTTGAGATTTATACATTTTAATTGGGTTATGTAAGTTTTAAATATGACTTGCAACCTATTATCTGCTTAAAAACACTGAACAATTTCCATAGGAAAAGTATACATTCTCTGTTGCAAAATTTTTTTACAATGTTTTCCCAAATATACAAATTTTGATCTCAGTCAGAATTCTGCCTTACCCTACTTCTGAATGAACAGCTGGGGGGAGGGGGGCGGTGTGTGTCAAACTTCTAACAAAAGATATATGAGTATCCTCGGGGTGTATCAAATAACTGTAGGTAGAATTTACTTTCCTGGGTCACTTTAGTCCGTGCTCTGGACTGCTTCACAACACTCTGCTTTAGCAAATAATTAGTCTGAGGATCTCTAGAACAGCATTTTGATTTATAATAAAGTGACCTTGAAGACTTGTGATTTATACAACTGGGAAATAGAAAATAAATAAGATACATCATTTGCATGTGTTTATGCTACAAATAGCCTAAAAGGTAGGACATAAATAAAATAAGCAATTTATATTGTGCTTGAGAGAAGATATTTAGTGATATCAAATTCTTGGAGCTAAAGTGAAAAATGTGCTTACATTGTCTCTGTTAGAAGATAATGCTACCTAAGCTTCTTTGATAATAAGCCCTCTTAAGATGGAAGGGCGATGATATTGTTTGGATGCTACAGATTATCAGTCACCTGGGCTGTGTTTGGACATAGGAAATTGTATTCTCTTTGGAGCTAAATAAATGGTAATATTGTGAGATCCTGTGTCATATGTTAAGTCCTGTTATTTGTCAGCAAGGCAGTGCTGCTAAGAAACGCTCCTAGACAGGCCCTGGTGGTTCTGCTAACTGTCACATCAACTTTCATTTCATTTATACCTAAGTGACACATCATGGCAACATCAAGAATGGAAGAAACTCTCAAATCTAAGTAACTGTTACTGGATATGAAAAGAGTGAATCTGTGTTCCACCCTTTTTCCTAGGCCTCCAGCCTCTCAAGGTGAATCCTGTGAGCTTTCAGAGAGGAAGCATATCCTTCACATTTAACAACCCCACATTATGAAAGTCATCTCACAGTTGGTTTATTCAAAGTGAAAAAACAAACAAACACAAATAAACCACTTTCGGCTGCTCCACAATCCATGGCATCACCAAGCCAGAAGGACTGAGATAATCGAAATTAAACCAATTCACTTCCAACTCCAAACAATGGAATAAATGCACTACAGGCTGTCTCTCCGACTAATTACAGCTAAGCATCCTGGAAGGAATTAAACACACACACACACACACACACACACACACCCTACCTAAGGACTATACAAAGTAAAAAATAGCAGGCAGACTGGGGAGGAAATCAACATGTGAAGAAAGGCCATTTCAATAATGAGTTTATTTTTTTCTTCCCCATATACCTCCTTAAAGTAACAGACAGACACACTCAGACACACACACACGTTTGCACAAAAGCCAAAAGCATATATAAATAAAGAGTTATACTATGTTCCTGGTGTGAGTATTGGTAAGATGTCAATTATCCCCTAATTGGTCTGTAAACAAAATTCCATCATAATCAACACCCAAGCAGAAAGTTTTGGAGATATACACAAGCTGGTTCTAAAAATCTATACGGAAATCTAAGGAACAAGACATGAAAACAATTTTGAAATGGAAAAACAAAATTGGAGGATTCACACCCTGGGCTTTGAGACATTATTAAGCTACACGAACACAGTGTGGTATTGATAGAAAAGTAGGTCAATAAAACTGAAGAATCCAAAAATAAACCCACACAAAGAAGCTCAATAATTTCTGACAAAGACACAAATAAATATCATAGTGAGACACAGTAAGTACTTTCATAGTAAGTAGTAAGTACATTCTCAACATCTTAAACTGTCACCTCCTTGAAAGAAAAGATCGTTCCTCCCTCCCGTGAATGTAGCCAATTTTGTGCACACTTTCTGGTAAACTGTAGAAACTACAATTGTCTGTTAAACGGTACAAATTCCCTTGTGAACGCTTGGGGATACGCACAGAGGTCTGTAAACTGTGCATACCCTTTGCTCTGACATTTACATTCCAAGGCATACTTGTAGAAAATAATTAAGCAGTACATTTTGAGAGCTGTATCTCCAAATATTAGCACAAATCTCTTACTTGTCTCTGCAGTGCTAACAAGCTAGTTTAAGACACTGCTATTCGTGATTATACTGCGACTGCTGCTTCTCTGTCTCGAACCCTTACACATGGTAGTAGGAAGGTTAAGCAGATCACATCTCCCTTGGTTAATGTCATCCAAAGGCTATTCATCACTCTTAGAATAAAATACACACTTATTATCTTCGCCTTTACAGTCCTACATGACCTGGACTCCACATACCTCCTTTATCTCACCTCAACTCACGAAGCCCATCCACACTAGTCTTTTCTCTGTTTTACAAATACTCCAAGGTCTTTTAGCCTTGCCAACTTTGTCTTGCTGACCAACAGACTGGAAATCTACGTCCCTAAGTGTGGTTGGCTCTTCCTTGGGACTCAGAGCTCAACTCAAAGATCAGACCAACTCAACGGGCCTTCCCTGACCACCTTCCCTATCCCCAGCAGGTCCTATCACTGCCCCCCCACCCCATTTCTATTATGTTTATAGTACTGACTATTTTTCTCAACTACTACTATTTATTGGTTTACTTTTTTGTTCTTTTTTTTTTTATCTCTCCCAACTAGAAGGTAAGTTCTATGAAAATATGAAGCTTTCTCAAACTTGTTCATCACTGTATCCGCATGCCCAAAAAAGAGCTTAGCACAGAATAGCAATAAAATCTATTTACTGAAATGCGTGAAAGAATAAATGAAGGACAATGCACAGACATTCATCTCCCTCAAGTACTTATTACTGTATTAGCAATAAAATAAAATAAAAAGTAAATAAGACAGTACAAATAAAGAATGGGATATATGCAGGGATTAAAATATCATTGTAAAAATATTTATTAACATGAATAGATATTTTCAACACACTATTAATATTTTATGTTACTATATATTATAATTTTAAAAGAATACTGCAAAACAATATGCACAATATAATCCCACTTTGGAACTACATGTCTATATACTGGAAAAAGTGTTTAAAAGAAAATATAAATATTAACAGTGGTATCTCTGTGTAGTGAGATGCCAAGTGGTTTTCAGTTCCTTTTGTTAATCTATATACCTTTCTGTTTTATAAAAATAAATTATTTCTGCAACAAAAACAATGTATACAAATAATTCCTTGTCAAGCTAAGTTATAAAAATAGCATCTAACATTACAATTGTCTTTACACTCTGCGTACTTGAGAGCTCAGCATGAAGAAAACAGAAATATAGTCACAAATAAATGAGAAACCCTCAGCCTTTTGGTTTGCTGTTAACAAACACACATCGCCTTTGTATTGATCAAGGGGTTTTATCTAGAAAAGTACACAAGAAGTAAGAGCTTTAAGTGGTCAGCTGTCTTTTCTTTTCCAAGGAAGCTCACATTTAATCCATCAATGAGAAAATCCATCCCTATTTTCCCTCCTAAGTGCCAAAAATAAAGAGAGATCTCATAATCTTCATCTGGCACTAACTTCAGTCCTCTTAACCCTCACTGTCAGGAAATACCATTTTACTTCTAACATAAAGCTTTTATATCTGTTTCTTGTTTAATACGCAGAGATGTGCGTGTGCATGAGCGTGTGCGTATGCACACTCATGCACACTCACGCGCGCGCGCGCACACACACACACACACACAGCTGTTCACCTAGTTTTAGCTCCAACAGCACCCTCTATATAGCGACAGAAGTTCCTGTCCATGGATTGATCTACAAAAGCTTCCAAAGAGACTCACTGCTTGTCCAGCCCAAGCTCTGTACAGGCTCCTCGGGGCCCCCTCTCCGCGGCTCCGCCGCCCGCGCCAAGTGCGTGGGCTCTCAGGGCGGCGGTCCCGCGTGGGCCTCGGGCCTTCAGGATTCTGCCGCTCCCCTTACCTTCCACTAAGCACCTTCCCGAACCTCTTGTTTGAACAAACCCTTTCTACGCACCCCCGGCACACCTTTCACTTTCCCTGCTGCTCGTTTTCCCCACACCCTTCCCCCTCTGCCCACCCAAGTCCTGCCGTCCCCCAAGGGCTGGCGAGGTCTCCCCCGCTGGCCGCACCGTCCACGCCCGTCCCCCGCGTCCTTCAGAGCAGCGCTCCGGCAGCCCGGCCTCCCTGACTGGAGCGGTTACCGCCTGAGATGCTCTTTACTAAGTGACACCGGCGGCGTCTTTAACACAATTGACCTTTTATGAATGTTTGTTCTCGGGCACACTAAAGCTTGTTTTCACTTCTTTTTTCTTTTTAAATTTTATTTATTTATTTTTATTGATTTCAGAGAGAGGAAGGGAGAGGGAGAGAGAGAGAGAGAAACATCAATGATGAGAGAAAGTCATTGATGGGCTGCCTCCTGCACGCCCCCGACTGGGGACCGAGCCCGCAACCCGGGCATGTGCCCTGACCGGGAATCGCACCCCATCTCCTGGATCCTAGGTCGACGCTCAACCGCTGAGCCACACCAGTAGAGCTTGTTCTCACTTCTTTGCTCTTCATGCACAAGTTTCAAATTTTGATCTTTGAATTTTGATCGGGGGGGTTAATCTTGAACACCCCCCCAAGGAATCTGTTCCCCCCACCCACTGGCATTTGAAAGCAAACTCTCATTCTGTCCCTTCCTATGTCTCAAACACCCCCAGAGCTACTGACATGCTTTCTGTTTTTCACAGCTTCTCAAATTCTACTAGCCAAGGCCCCAGGGCTGTGCACGAGGATTCCTGAAGGACACGGTCTATCCACCCAAAGCAAAAATAACTCAGGGAGGAGTGCAAATATTCCCACACAGGCCAGTTCCACATTCTTAACCCTTTACAGCGCTGTCTCACATCGCTGAGCCCGCAGGCTGCTGATGCAATTACAGGTCGTGGTAATATTTTCAGATTCTCCACCTCCTAAACGAGGAGGCAGTGGAGTGAAACTCAGCTCCCCCGTGATAGAAGCCATCGCCTCAGATGTTTAGTGGCAGCATTTTGTGAGGCGCGCACAGCAGCAGCTCTAATTGCTAGAGACACATTCAGGACATAAGAGCTACGCTTCAAACCACCCAAAAGGGAAATCTGACCTGAAACGAATACAAAATAATATTGAATGTACACTGTAATTGAAAAAACATTTTTAAAAGAAGCAACTGATTATTTTTCATGTGAAACTAAAATGCACATGGTCAAGGCAATAAGCTTTCCCACTGTTTTGCTTAGTTCCCTTTGCATTTTATTACAGACTTAACTTCTCAGAGATGTAAGGGGGCTTGTTTTAAGGATAGCTAAAAAAATCAAATCAGTATAACTGGTTATCTCTGTCCCTTATCTTAATACAGTCCTAATATATGGTGGCGGGAGAAGATTTGACTTTGGGTGGTGCGCACACAGTGCAACATACAGGTCTTATAACAGAGAAACCCACACCTGGAACCTATACAATCTTATTAACCAATGTCACTGCAATAAATTTAATAAAAAATAAAAATACACTGTCTGTATGATTTGTTCCCTATCATTTTGTGCTTTTTTTATTACTCTATAAGTTAATCTCAAATTGCTTTGGGGTATTTTTTATCTAAGTAGTCTGTCCCCTATTTTAATACCTAACATTGGCCTTAGGCTCACACTTTCACATGCTTTATCTCATTAATCATCACAACAGCCCTATAAGTTATATACTGGGTTTTCCATTTATGAGCTGCGTGAGATCTTGGGCATGCTACCTACCCTCCCTGAGATGCCATGCTCTGTAAAACAAAGGAAACAATAGTTCCTTTTAGGAAATAAGTTCACCCAGGGAAAGTGATTCGTAGGGTGCCCGGCTCAGATGGAGTGTTTGCTGTTATATCATTATCATTAATCTCATGATTTCCATTTTCCTGGTGTCACATCTGAAACATAGAGAGGTGAGTGGCTTTTCCGATGTTGCTCAGTCAATAATTTTCTAATTCATGGTTTGGCTCGGGGCTCTTAGACTATAGAGCCCATACTTAGTACTATAGGGAGCTGCCTCTGGAACACCCAGTGCACTGCCAGCTTCGATTCTGACTGATCATGTCCCAACACTGCTTCTCTTCTCCTCTATCTCTCTTCAGAAAGTGAGGGGGAAAATCTATCCATCTACCCATCCATCCGTCCATCCAGCTACAGCAACAACAACAACAACAAACCAGAACAATGTAGGGCAAACATAAAATACAGTGTTTCGGGGGTGGGAGGTGGGTAAAAGTTGATGCCTGAGAGTCCTCTGGGATTTCAATACCAAAGTTGTGCAGACAGACATGCATGTATCCCCAGTACACACAGGGAGACCCAATTTTATACAAATGGTGACGGCATCAGCTCACTTTGGTCCTGCAGAATAATGAAAACACCTCGGGTTTCGGCCGAGCGTGAGCCTCGCAACTCGGAAGCCTGGAGTACCCAAGGGGCCGCGGGGTGCTCCCGGGAGGAGCGCACTGACTCCGAAGTAATTCAGACGAAAACTGTTCCTCGCACACTAGAGCCTGCTCGGCCTAGAGTCAGACCGCTCCAGGAAGCAGTGTTCAGCAGAATGGTGGCGATGACTACTTAACTCTTAGATCGAACTACAAGAAATAGGCATTTTTTGTCAGTTAAAAATGTTTGACTTTTTTAGCAGTTTTATATGGTTCAACCTACATGTATGTTAGCTAGTATAAGAGTAAAGTTATTAAATTTATTTGACCACAATTACTAATTTTAGGTTTTAAGTAATTAGTAGCATATACCTACACACACTAGTTTTGAAAAATAAAAAAGCTAATTATTTTTATAATTCTGTTTTTTAAATGGTTCTGAAATTTACGTTCAGAGAAAGAGGAAAACTCAGAGTGTGGTGGAACACCGAGGGTCTTTGTGAAATTCTGTTACACGTTTTGCCTTGAAAATACAACCATGTCAAAGCTATACAGATTGTATTCACTCAGCAGATTTTTCTAAATAATATTATGATGCCATTTATATACCCTACTTATTACAAAATACCAGAAGTTGGGCACTACGCCATGATGTAAGCTGAAGAAGAGTGTAGACGAAGAAAGTTTCATAAATATTTAAAAAATTCAAGTAAATAAAACAGACTTCTTTTCTCTAAGAACAGGTTTGGTGGAGTTGATCAGGAGAAATGAACTTGGGATAGAGCTAGTCTTCAAGGAGGGTCGCATTTCCAGCTCACTGACATGACACCATTAAGTTCTTTTTAGAAACTCACGTTGAATAACAGAAGTTACATACATGTCACTGTTCTGTTCCAAACCAAAGAAGTCCACTGAGTGACTTCTGATGTAAAATGCTGCTTCCCCCTCCCTGGTATATGTGACAATGGCCTCGAAAGTGATCTTTGACATTCGTGCCGTTAAGTTTTAAGAATCTATTTCTTCCTACGGTACACGGGCCAGTGGTGCACATTATTAAGTACACCAAAATGAAATTATTTATAGGATGATCCTTATGGTTTTGATCCCCTGCGGAGTTTCCTGCAATGGTTCATTAATCTGCTGGTTACAAAAAATAACTTTGGGAAGGATACTGGGGAGAAAGAAATAGACAAAGAAAGCCCCACGCAGACCTCCATGAGGATTTGTCACGGCCGACTACAAGGCATACTGCCTCATACAAGTGTCCTCCTTTCAAATGTTGGGTTTTCCCCCCAATTTTTATTTGATTTTATTATTTTTTAAACATATCTTCATTGTTGAAAGTATTACAGATGCCCCCCTTTTCCCCCCATTCACCCACTCTCACTGCCCCACCCCCAGGCCTGCCCCACACTACTGTCTGCGTCCACGGGTCATGCATAGATGCATTAAGTTCTTTGGTTAATCTCTTCCCGCCCTCCCCCCTTCCCTGTGAGATTCGTCAGTCTGCTCCATGTTTCCATGCCTCTGGATCTATTTTGTTCTTTAGTTTATTTTGTTCATTAGATTCCACATATGAGTGAGATCATGTGATACTTGTCTTTCAAATGAACTGGTCCTACCTTGCTTATGCGTATTTGCAATGGGTACAGATCACCCTCTCTTATTTATTTTACTTCTTCCTTCAATTCTAAGCAGCGATGTCACTATTTTTTTATAGAAAAAGTGAAAAGTATGCAGACACTGGCAGAGAGAGACAGGTAGTGCTATGCAGACCCTTTCTGGTATTTTAGATGCTTATTTTTGTTCTGCTCAGCATGGGAGATGCTCATTCTCTCTGACGCAGCAGCCTCTGAAGAGATCTGACAGTGTTAAAAAGAAAGGACGTTTTAAAATAAGTGCGTATCCGGGCTTTCATACTTCTGACAAGCTTGCAGAAGCTGAGAAGGCCGATTTGCAGGCCCAGGCTGGAGCGAACAGAATACCTTAGTCAGTCCATCCAAGAGAATACCTGATGTGCAGAGATGAGAGGGAAATGCGTATGATCACTTTCGGAGGCAAGGCTGTCTTTTCAAACAATGTTGAGATGAAAGTGGCGTTGGGCACCGAGCTTTGCCACTGCCTCTGTCGTCGTCAGATACTCCTAACGCCCGCTGACTGCACCAACAGGCTGGGCTTGGGGCTTGGTCTGCAGGACCCCCGCCCCGCCTGCCCTCTGCACGCGGGCACCGCCTGACCATCCCCAGCTCCTGCGCCCTCGCTCCCTTCTCTAGTCCTGGCCCTGCATGAGCTACAGGCACGTGTCTGGGAAGACTTTACAGATTGCGCTCACTGTTTTAATTATCATAACACTGACTCGAGAAAATTTGAACGCCATGGAAAGACACATTGAAGGATATTTAAACAGCTCAACATTTCACTATCCAGAGTAATCATGACTACGCTGGGGCTTTCCTTCGGGGAAATTTTTCAATGAAGTGCTCTCATTACGAAGAACTGAGGGTCTTCTCCCAGTGAGGACACACATGCATGCACACCACTCACAATCCGCGTGCTTGAGAAAGCCACGCCCCGGACAATTGTCCCCAGGCCTCCCCGCCCGCTCTCTCCTCATCTGAGGCCATCAAATGCCAGCCAGTACAATGTGTCACGTCCAGAGCACAGCAGCCCTCTCTCTTCCTTTGCAGGACCCTGGGGAAGGACAGAGACCCCCAAGCGGAAAGAACCCGAGTCCCTGAGTCGCCGCATGAGGGACAGCTGCCTGCTAAAAAGGAAGCCGGGGTTCGCTTAATGCGCGGAGGGCGACAGTCTCACCAGATGTTTATCTAGTAGATTCATGGATCATGACAGAAACGGCGTTTCAACGACTCGATTCCTAACTCCCTGTGCTGCTTCCAAGAGGAGTCCCCCAGTCGCCTCCTCTGCAACTGGGAGAGAACGGTGCCTATTTTGCAAGATTCTTGCAAAAATAAAAAACAAATGCAAGTGCTGTTGTGCCCGTGAGTCAGCGTTCTGTATGGGCGGGTAGTAGTTAAGAAAGCAAACAAAACAGACGTTAGCTATTCTTAATAGAGTGCCACTGTCTTCCTTTTACCACCGTAAAGCACACACTTTCATTGCTTGATGCCCGTGCGTATCCTACCGCGCCCGCTTCTCCACGGGAAGTGCGCTGAGCGCCTGAGAACATGCTTGCCAGGGGCCAGTGCTGAAGCTAATTAGACGCGCCAGAAGCGCAAGCCTGGTTAACTTCGGGCCATTAGTACACTTCATAAAGTTTAAAAAGTGCTACTTTTACCCATTAAGAAACGCATTAAAGTTTATAGTTTGATTGTGAATGTAATAATGCTGCTCATTTTAGCAAACTCAATATGATGGGAAAACATTCTCACTGCCAACTAAGCTAAAAGGCTATCAATTTGGGCTTCTTAATCAGCAGTAAATTTATACCTTCATTCTTAACTAACGGGAAATATATGACTGATGGAACACAAACGGGGAATAGCAAATACAAACTTAGTAACATAAATACACATCTATTTAAGCAATGAATACATTTAGCCAAATATTTGGCTGTGTACCTTGTATTAAGTACTATGCCAAGTATAATACAGGGTGGTGCAAAAGGAGGTTTAAGCCCAGTTTTCAAGGATAGTATCTTATATACCAAAGATAGTTTTCCCTAAAAATGTAAAAATTAAAGGCAAGTGGGTGAAGTGAATGACATGGTAAGTATGGCCATACAAGTGAGTAAGCCTATAGGCAGACTCACTGTGAGAACCAAAAGTAACATATACAAAGACCCTGGCACAGAGTAGGGACTCAATATCAAATAAGATACAAATATATGATCATTACTGGCATTCTTAGCACTTTCTCTTCAATAAGTCTCCGAGTAACTACACTTCCTTATTTCTAAAGAGAAAAGAAACACAGGTGTACCAGGGTCCTATGGTAAACTGAGTTGTTCTACATCAAAATCAATTTCTGACTTTCCCAAAGTGAAATATATATGGCAATTTAAAAAGAGGTTATGCAAGTCTACACAGGGCACAGATGTCACTTAGAATCGGCCCGTTTTCTGAACCCTCCCTCTGTGGAGAGGAATAATATCTTACCTACCCGAAAGCAGAAGCTGATAATGTACAATTCATTCCATCCCCAAACCTGGTTTTAGCTACGGTGAGCTTGAATCCATTCAAGGAACTTTAATAATAAAGGTAAAGAGTTTTATAAAAAGTCTGTGTTCATTCTGATCCCATGTGTTTGAGGGCAGAGTTGTCCATGTGCTTACTTAAGACCAAACCAAAAATTCAGTCTGAATCCATAATGACTCAGACATTCGTTTTTCTCAGGCTCTACGCGTAAGTGATCCAGAAGGTATCCGATGGTCCTGAATCCCCAAATCATCACAAAGAGTCCAATTCTTAGACTAGGAGGTCCTTTGTTTGGAGTCCAGTCTTCTCAACTTAGAGAAGAACCCAAAACCCTGGAACTTATAATTCTGCCCCAGACCATTCAGCCACTTAGGGGCTGGATGGAGGCAGACTGCAGGGCATCTGAACACGCATCTTGTACTCGCTCCCCATTCTCCGCTTTATCTCGAGCAGTAAACTTTGCTGCTTTCCAACCTCTCACTCAACATTAAAATACCTTCCGAGGATGTGGGTGGGAAGGTGGCAAGGGCACCTTCACAATGCAGACATTTGTGCCTTGGTTTCTGAGATTTAAAAAATAAAACTATATGGTTTCTACAAGAGGAGACCGACCCACACTATTCTGCTAAGTCTATGCAGCTTGTGTTCCTGTCTTCTTCTGGTTCCCAATAGTAGGGTTGGCTCCTGATTGAAAGAATTTAAAGGACTTTGTAGCAAGATGGTTACTGTGACAGTTTTCAAAGTTCAGCATCATTCCTTCTCACTCTAATCCGTCTTTCTCAAAAACGTCTCAGAGGTAGTCTCACGGCAGAAAGGCCATCTTTAACGTCTGTTAGTACCGAAGCTGCCTTCTCTATACAAGTTAAATGCTCTCTGGGCTACTGTCTAATCTATCTAAAACAGGTAACTTTCTCCCACATAGCGTTGAACCCACAATCCCTGTCTTAAAAAGGTGGTGCCCAGAGGCATGGGTATGATCACATTACTTCTTTTAAAACACATACTTTATAGATCTGTATTCAAAGATATAATCCCTCCTTTTGGCATACAAGCCCATTGATGAAATCTGTCCTATTTAACACAGAAGTTTGAGAAGATTATTTATTTTGAGGTGGGTATTGTGTTCCATGTTTATTGACACTGATGAACAGTTTTGAAAAGTAGACAGCAACTATTCTGTTTGACTTCAGAATCTCTAGACTTTCATAGAATATTTTCTGCTTGACTATGCTAGAAATTTTCACATATATTATCAGCCCAGCCAAGATGTGTTCCATACAACAACAGTTTCACTAAGACATTCCTCAAGAAAAGTATGCCATGGTCAAATGTGTTAGGAAAATACTACCCATATTCTATGTTTTTTCTTAGAGATTTACCAGGCACTTTCATTTATTAATATCTCCAAGAAGTCCTACAGAAAAGAATTATTAACTTTGTTTAGTCCAGAATTTCTCAAACTCATTGGCCATGTAATGAATAGGAATTAGCAGAATTAGAGTTTTGTAAACTCATTGAGAAATGATCACACATCACAGCAAACACCATTCCCAATTTTTCCCCATTTACATGGGATGTTTCTGTGTTATTTAGAAAGGACCTCTGGATTTTTATTTCTTTTCTCAGCCTACAAGCTATACCAACAAACGGCTTCTCTATGTCTTACTTAATGCTGATTTCCAGGGGTAAACAGAGAACCTAACACATGCTTATGGCTCAAAAATAATGAATGGATGGTGGAATTCTTTTATTTTAAAAATGAGGTGCAAACAAGAAAAAAACAAACCAAAAGACAAAATGTTAGGTTAAATATTCTACAAGACAACTGTCTTATCTCTTTAGTGACTCAGTATTATAAAAAAAAGTATTAAAGTGGGTTAAAATAGGTTTAAGATGAATAACTCTCAGATGTAAGTTATAATCCTAGATTCAGAGTTCTTCTTCCGAAAAGCCCACTGTTAAGGAAAACTTAGTAAAAATGTTCATATGGTATGCTATAGGAGCAAATATATAAAACAGAAAGGTAAAATTGCCACTAGTTTAAAATATAGATAAAACAGCATAAAACACATTTATTTATGATTTAGACTAAAACAATCTGAATGAAAATACACTCAGTCATAAGGTGTTAAAAGTGGTTGCAATATTATAAGTTCATTTTCTTATTCCGACCTTCCTCTTTAATGAAAGGATCCTTTCTCCCAAATTCCTGACAGATGGTAACCCAAATTCTGCTTGGATACATCCAGTAACAAAACTCTCTACCTGGCAAGGCCGGTGCTGCACTTTTGGATGAGACGCTTATAAGAAACAGGCTACCCTATGACTTTCACCCATAGATGTACTAAAATGGATTCTATTTTTAAAAATGTAACTGATACATGGTTTGAGAAATAAGTCATAAACTAAGGCTGAAAGGGAATGATTTTTATTTCACCCTCCATGCCCACGTGGTTATCAGTATGCCCGCCTTATTTGACTCAATCTCACTGTTTTTCATGGATAGTTTCTTTACAAATATTACTAGTCCTAGATTTGAAACCTCAGCCTGAAATATGTCTAGAGAGTAACATATATTTATTTCTGAAAGACATTCACATGTATTTACCATCCTCTCTAGAGTTTAAAAGAAGTTATACATTAATTAAGTCATGGGGATGTAATGTACAGCACAGGGAACATAGTCAATAATGTTGTAACAACTTTCTACAGTGACAGATAGATGGTCACTAGGCTCAGTGTGGTGATCACATCGCAAGGTATATTAATGAGACACCATGTTGTACACCTGAAACTATAATATTGTACGTCATCCATACTTTAATAAAAACGTCATCAACTTGTGCTCATTTCCTCTCTTCTGGGAACTCTCTTACCAAATCTCTTCTCTGATGTGCCCTAGATCAACTGTCATGTGGCTGACTGCGACTGGACACGTCTCTCACCTCATTTCTACCCAAAGGAAACCAAAAATGATGCTCATTGTTTTTACTGCTCATTTTACAGAAACACTAGGCTATGTATAAAACTAAATATCGAAAAGAACACCCACATTTCGGAGCAAGGAGTTTACTCCGCGTAAACACAGTTTAAATGGCGTTCACTCCCCTCCGTCGCACGATTCCAGCTCCAGAGGCGGCGTGCGTCTCACACAGATTATTGAGACTAGTCCTCTGCCCGTCTTGGCCCCTCTGGCTCACTCTCGGCACTCGCCGGAGGCAGCTTCCCCACACGCAGTTCTGATCACGCCACTACCCTGCTCGTGATTCTCTCAATAGCGATCTATAGTCATCCAGAGAGCTCGAACTTCTATATTGTGGCACATGAGGACCTGCCTACTTTTCCAGCCTCATCTCAAGAAGGGTCCAAGCTCAAAGGTTCCTCTTCAGAATATTTAACTTATTTAATTTCCTTGATCTGCTAGGTTACCCAATAGCTAGACCTGGGCACAAGCTGTTTCCGCTGCTGTATTACTCTGCTCTTCACCTCCTACCCAGCCATCTCCTAGTGATTCTTTAGGTCCTAGAGTCTACACCATGCCCTACATGAAGCCTTAGCTAACGATGAGCTTTTCCATCGCTATTGCAGTCGTCTGCTGCTGCCTGCGGGGCACCCTGAACATGTCGCTGTCCTGGTCAGTGTACTCACTATTATATCCTTGGCACCACCAATGATGAGCACAGAGTAGCGATTCAAAAATGTTTGTTGAACACATGGATGGATGGATAAAGCACTTCTAAATACAGTGACAAAAGGACAATATAACCCAAAACCCTGCAACATGAGGAATGGTTGGAGGAGATAGTTAGAAGATGTCTGAGGGAAGTGAGTACTGTGTATGCAGGCTAGCTCGGTCCTATATTAACAAAGCCATTACCTGGAAGGAAAAGAGACCATTTGTGAATAACTCTGGAGCTAGAAACCCTGGCTAATTGGCAGAAGCTTATGCAGCAAAATCTGACTTAACAGAGGCATAGCTATCAAAATGTAGATGTCTGCTATAAAATAAAGAAATATCCTGTCATGCAGGAGTACAGTGTAGACATAGGATAAATAAAAGGTCACTTGTCAGGGAGTCATTGAAGCTATTGATTACACAGAGAAGATAGAAATATCAGGTGAAGACTTTAAATAGATTGCTCATTGTGATTATAGACGGGGCAGGGAATAACTATCACTACTACTACAACTATCACCACCACCCAGTAGGAAGGGCTGAATATGTGCAACACACACTCTTTTTTGTTTCATATATATTACTTATAATCTTCGTAATAACTTCAAAGAGAAATGCCATCCTCATTTTTTCAAAATTAGGAAATTGAGAACTTAGTTGTTTATTCAAGGGCCACAGTGAGATGACAGAGCAGGATGCAGACTGAGGACTGCGTGTTTCACAGGCCGCATAACTACAGGCTCATATCCCGGGCCACCGTAACCACACGCTCAGGCCCAGAGGCAAACGCACAATACCGCTGGGCAGAAGAGAAAGTGGCTGCCAGTGGTTGCCTCTGCCTGCCCAAATGCCGCGTCTTCAATTCCTGGCTGTAGCAACTTACGCCTCTCCCTTGGGGAGCGACCCCTTTCCCACAGTGTCCGCTTTCTTCAGGTGGCACTGGCCTCCCACTGTCGAGATGTTTATGTGAGATGCACCGGGCTAGACGACTTCATCCTCTTGGCTTAGAGGTGGCCATGTCACTCCAGCTAACTCAGTGAAACCCCATCCCATGAGTTCTGTTGCAGCAATTTGGAAAAAGGAGCTGTTTTCCTTTGTGCCCTGGGACTTTGGAGGCCACCATTTGGAGAGCAGTTGCCTGGGAGTGAAGGTAACTAAAAGGAAAGTGCGGGCAAGAGATGGAGAGAGGCCAATTCCTGATTATATTCGTTGAGCACCTAGACCCAGCCATGCCTAAAGCCAGAGCAATCTCTGGTCATTGTCACTACTGAGATAATACACTCCTTCTTCGCGGAAGCCTGTTTGTGTTTTGTCTCTGTCGTCGGCCATTTGAGTAAACCATGCCTAAAACATGGAACACCTTGTGACGGGCAAAGTAATCACAGCTAAATGGGCCCACGCTGAACTCTGAAGACTAGGTGGGATTTGCAGGGCAAAGAGAAGGCGAAAGGTCTTCCTCTTTAGTTACATATAATATTTATTAAACGCCCACCCAGTACCAGACCGCCTGCTTGAAAATAATCATGAAGTTGATAAGCCACCATCCTTCCCCCCAAGTTCTGAGAGTTTGGTCTGGACATTCCACCCCCACAACTGAATGAACTCTAGAATATACAGCCCACTGAACCTAAATTCCTGGAAAATGCACACGCGAAGGTCCTTTGTCAACAGCGATAGATTACACTGTACTCTCCTGCCCCCGTGACTCTGAGAGTCTGATTCCCCTGCGATACGCCCAGCCCGGCTCACGCAGGCCGCCACAGCGTCCAACAGGCGAGGGACACAGAGGTGGGGCTGGAAGGGGGGGCGTCAGTTCCGAGCGCGTTGGTTTGTGGCATGTTAGGTCAGCTGTGTGATGCATACATTTATTTACCAACTAGATGGCTTTCTTTATGCCACCCTGACCAAAACTGACGCACTTTCGCCTCCCATGCAGTCCTATCTAAGTCCCCTCTTCTGCAGCTGGTGACAATAAATATTCACTTCAGAGAGGCATCACCTCAACACTAGAGATCTACTGTGTTCCAAATGCTAGAGAAGTCACCGTGCTGAACAACCTCATACAAGTAATTTTGCACATAATTTTGAACACAACTCATGTGCCATTAGCTTTTCTATATGCTTTGGATTCCAGCAGACAAGGAATCTTTACCAAATATACTAAGACAAAAGAAGAAATTCAGTGTGCGACTCATCAATAGGATCGGGTAATCCCAAAGCACAATTCTAGAAGATCACTTCAAGGGCCTCATTCCATAGCTTGTCCTCATGCTGTCTAAAAGCAGGCAACTGGTATGTTTTTCCAGATTGGCCTGCCTCAGTGGCACCACGCTGGCGACTGTGAAAATGTTCCACCTCGCATTTTCCTGGTGAGAACTATCCATCCTTTGTGCTATTCGTTTGAATGACAAGCTAATCTGAAAAATTAATTCAAGATGTGATGTTTTAATCTTATTATAGAAATAAAAAATTGTTGCTTTCCTAGATAATTTATCACAGAGATTTCTAACTTTTCTTCCTCAAAGCAGAAAATGATAAAAATTAGACTTAGGGAATAAGAGAGACTTGGGGGAAGATTCACTGTGTTTGCCTTTACCCACCCTCTTATTAACTGCTCCAGTGAAAAATGCTACGAATATTAAACTACGAATAATGTAAATACATTATTATCGGGGTTTAAAACTACTGAGGTTGAATTTTTGAAAGGGAAAAACATCGAATGAATTTTTAGCTTATGGAACCGAAGAGAAAGGTTTTGGGAAAGATCTTAAATGTAGGGAAAATGCTTCCTATCCCTCCACGACGGGCCACTGCTGAAAGCTCCATAGCCAGAGACACAGCATGGCCACGCGTCTGGAGCTCAGGCCCCGCTCTGCTCCTTTTCGGCTGTGGGAATCTGCTGGTCATTTATCCTTTCTGTCTGCCCCTTATCTGTAAGTTAGTAACAGTAAGGCTCAATTTAGAGAGCAGCCATGAATATAAAACAAAATAATGTGTGAAAAACATTTATCCTAGTGCCTGCTACACAGTAAGCGCTGCATACACGGTAGCAAGAGGGATGGAACCACAAACAGGGAAAGAGCGCTCCCCTACTTCTGCACCCCTCATTCCCAGGTTCTGACAGTGGTGCTCCCCAACATCTGAAAGGAGAGTTGACTGCTTAAGACGGTAAAACCACTGGCTGAAATCCGACGGCCCAGCGGGTGGGCGAAAAATCGTTACAAACCAGAAGAGGAGAGAGTATAACCACCTCAATTAAAATCTGTAAGAACATTTCCCAGTTACCTTTCCGCACAAGAATAACTGGCCAGTAGAGTAGGATGAGCACACTGATCACTGTTTCTCCTCCACGGCTTATTCTATGAATAAAAATAATGCTTCCAGGGTCAAAAGATTTGCATGGAGAGTGGAGATCCCTAGAGAGGGCAGACAGAAGAACCTGGCTGGGCACGGTGGTCTGGCTTTCTCTTTTAGTTTTGGTCTTTCGCTTTGTTCTTAGGGCCTTAAGATCCCGCCAGCTTCAAGAGATCCTCGAGTCTCCTGCTGGTGTGGACACTCAGACTGAATGCGGGGACACGATTCCAGGCCCAGGGAGCTCCGACCCTCAGCTGCTCAGGAAGGATGTACTATTTCTCTCATTGTGGTCTTTATTTTTCTTTACCTATGGCTTGTTATCTCAGTTTATGCATTTTTGGTGAGAAATGGCTTTATTTTTAATATGATTTTATGGCTAGAGAGATACTTATTAAATCCTCAGGGTAGGAAAGTTATTGCCTCTTACTATTTTATGATTATTGGCTTTTGATTACAGAACGTTTTAAGGAAACATCTCAGTAGTTAAAATGGTTGACTTTTCACATCACAGTTATCTTTTTATTACCCTCAAGTGATACCATTAATTTCTCTTCGAAATCCTTATCTAATCCATTCAGTATGCATGGTCCAGAAAACCTGTTTTCCAGCCTAAAGCAAAGCAATGTTTGTGGCACCGTCACTAGTTTTATGTGGTGTCTCTTCAAAACAAAATATTTACAAAGGTATAGATGGATGTGACGTTGGTAAGCAGCAGGTAATTATGTCCAGCTGGGGAAAAGCACTTAGCAGACTCATGAATCAGAATTCTGTTCATGGTTGTGTTGCAGGGGCAATTATTTTTTTACATTTTGTTAAGTGCCTCTACTTCGATTATGTGTCAAAGGTTAACTTATTATTAGAGACCAGAAATGCCTTCTAAAGAAATGCAAGACATACTGAAATTCAAGCCGATCATTTGCTGGTTGGAAACGTGGACTATAATGAAACAGCCACTCTTCAGATGAACAGGCCATTAGCGGTGACGACGGATGGCTGCCAAGTAACAAAGCTGTTAAGTAACAGGCTTTCTAATCACAGTGTCTTCCCCGCAGAGATGGTCAGCTGAGTTTTGCAGTAAACTCTCGATCTTATAACAATATTAATACAATGGAAAATAGAGTGGTCCTCAACAGTATGCATATGTTTTTAGTAACCTGTGAAAAAGACAGCAGAATGAGGCAGGGAATAGGGAACATTTATGAAGCACATATTATGGGCCAGGCAATTTCCATACTTATCACAGTTTATTCTTCATAACTGCCCGAGGAGGTGGGTCACGCTCTTCTTTTCTTACACAGGAGGAAACCAAAGGACAGACAGGGTAGATAAATGTGTTGAAGTCACACATGTGGGAAGTGAGGGAACCTAAATGCAAAGCCAGGCCGTTTAACTGAGGTTTTCACTGGTACAGCATCTTAGTGAAATTCCTGACACAGGCTCCATTGAGAAAAACATATCAGATCATAGCTTGGGCAATACCAATGCTCCCATACAGGCTTTTTCCCCTCCATACCACACTGAACAAACTATGTTGAAGGGTTTATGTAGTCAAGGAACTATCTTTTGAAAAGGAAAATAAATGCTCCCCAAAATGTTTAGCCTGAGGCTTATTAAAAGCTCTCCACTTGTTGATTATAAGACTATAGCTCCTTCTCTGTATGAAGCTGAACTGTTTTTATAGATTTAAGTTCTAAATTCAATCAAACATGGATTATAGGGCACCAGCTAGGAAAATGCTTTTTGTAGTAGGTCAGAAAATCCAATGTTTTTGCTTTAAGAATGGAAGGTGATTGCTAGATTTCAGGAAAAAAAGAAATCTGTTCCCAAATAAATGCTTTCAGTGGTTTGGGGTGGGCGGGACATGCTCATGTCAGCTGCAGTGTGTTCAGTTGTGTAACCACTGAAGTCACTTATCTGTAATTACTCTCTTTGCCTAGGAGTCTATCAGAAATAAATGATCTGAGATCATCTCAGATTCTACATGCCATATCTAAAAGCAATTGTTTAAAATTCACTTCGCGGTCTTTTTTTTTTTTTTACATTTTTTTTTTTTTCAATTATGGTTTACATTTAATATTTTTTTGTATTAGTTTCAGGTGTGCAGCGCAGTGGCTAGACACTCATATACTTTACTAAGTGCTCCCTCCGATATTTCCAGTACCCACCCGGCACCATACATAGTTATTACAATATTATTGACTACATTCCCTGTGCTGTACTTTACATCCCCATGACTACTTTGTAACTACCAGTTTGTACTTCTTAATCCCTTCACCTAAAAGCAATTTAAAAAATAATATAAGCTGTATGTATATCAAGCACTAGGCTAAACATTTTGGGAGGTATAAAAAACACAAGTCTTCAACATAAAAGTCTGAGTAAATCACCTGTGGAAACATTACAGAGGACTGGCTGAGAAGTCAGGTTTAGAGCTAGGCAAACAAGGACGGTTTACAGTTTATCAACAACGTGACCTTGGGTAAGTTACACAGGCACCCCCAAACACTTTTCAAGGACTATAAAACAGGGGTGATCAATTCTACCTGATAGAATCATTATTAACTGACATACTATTAAGTGTCTGGGATACTACCTAATACACAGTAAGGAGCTTATTAAGCATCTGGAATTATTATTGTCTGCCCAACTCATAAACTTTAGGTTGTTAAAAGTTATCTCATGGTCACAGAGGAGGAAGCATAAGTCTAAAATTAATGAGTAACCCACTCAAGATCCCAGGGCCTCATGCTGAGTTTGTCACGCAGTTAATGCCCGATGTTTTGGCAAAGAGGTAATAACGGAACCTAAAACACATCTCTGCCTGGAATTACTTCTTTATAAAATATTCTCAAATCGCACCTGTAAAGGTCAGAGATGTCATTCTTTCTCACATGCTTATTTTCCTAAGTTATTTCTAAAAAGAATATTTCTTCTGGGTCTATCTCTAAAGAGCTGTCAGAGTAACACCTGTCTTGAACGCTTTTTCCTTGAGCTAGAATTTCACTGTAATTCTGAGAGGGGCCTTAACTGTATCACCAGCCACAAGCTCCACCTCCATTTGAATATCTTTCTTCATAAAAGAGAAATGTGTGGTTGTTTTTTTGGGAGGGGAGGGGGTAAATTAAGCCAGTATGGCTAAATGAAAATAATACCAAATTTACCATGACAACAAAATCAGTTTTGAGAAGATATAAGTGTTAGCCTTGTAATTCACAGAAAAAGGCCGGGAAAATAAAACAATGATGATGATGATGATGAGGATAAGAGAAGAAAAATAAGTTTTCTAAGTATGATATGAGAGCCCCTACAAGTCATTTAGAAGTAGAAAATGATTACGATGGGCACAAATAAAAATGAAAACGGTAAGACTAAAGTTTTTCCCGACGAGATTTAAGTCAGTGACTCATAACTTGTCATCAGTGTTCCTTAACTGATGCTTTTATTTATAATTCATGTACTCAGTGAAAAACTTCTTGGGTGCAAATGCAGCTCAAAGAAACTATGTAAATGAGACTATTAAATAAAAGCAATGGTTCCCATCATCTGATAAGAACAGGCTTCTGAAAGTGTCCTTTAGAATCTGTCCTAAGGGCCCATCAACGCTGCAGCAACTGTCCTCATTCCTTTTATAAACTTATCTTTATTGTTGAAAGTACTACAGGTGTCCCATTTTCCCCACTGACCCCTCCCCCTCGCTCCCACCCCGTCCCCAGGCCTTACCCCCATCACTGCCTGTGTCCATGGGTTAGGCTTATATGCATTATCACTTCTTTGGTTAATCTCCCCCCCCCGCGATATGACAGTCTGTTGCCTGCTTCAATGTCCACTCATTTTTGAAGGATGTCTGCCCAATGGTGTAGTGGGCAGCATCCCTTTCAGAATCTTCAAAACAGAGAAGGGTGATTAGCCTTCCAGGAGTTCCTCATTGTAAAAGTAAGAGAGGTTTGCTAGGAAATTCTCAATTGAGAAAGCTATCCCCTTTATTACTGGAGACTGCCTTAGGGCAAATTAAGTGAGATGGAACCCTAATTGCGTATACACTGCATCCTCTAAAAGAGCAGCTGTTTTGCTTGGTAAGTGCTCAGCACCAACAGAACCAGAGTGGCTATCAAGGGGCAGTGACATATCAAGCCTTAGTCAGGTGATACCATCATGTGAAGCTGTCAATAAATACAGCGGTGTGCTAGGGAGGGTGACCCCCTCTAACTCAGACAAAAATAGATTACTAACTAAGTTAATGTTCCAAACTGGGAAAAGTGTAGTATGTTTGTGAATCCTGATTATGCACCCGTATTTCAACTGCGTTTAAGCAGCCACCTATCCTTCCCTACAAGGCTTCAGAAAATGAGAGTCATTAACATTTCAGGACTTTAAAAAAAAAATTGATTACTTTTAATTTTAATACCCCACCCGGTAGCTAGGCTCACCAAATACTTTTTTCATCATACTTATAATCCAGACAACAGTTCTTAATTTACTGATTTAAAAAATTAGCCTCAAGGTGTTATGATCAGACGTTACTGGTAGCTCTTCTCTGCATCCAGTCGTGGTGACCCTATGCTCCATAGAGCCAGTCCCTTCTCATTCTGACCTAGCTCATGAATGATCATCTGCTTCTTGGCTTACGGCAGAGAGCTCCTAAAAGGTCCTCCTGCCACTCACCCCACGTGGCTGCAACCCACGAATGTCCCACATGGCTACCAAGGTCTAGGACGCTGCATTCCTTTCCTTTCTTTTTCTCTTTTACGTGTAGCGTGTCAAAAGGAAATGCTGCTTCCTCAATTTTACACCCACACCCCAAGGGTAGCCACGGCACAAAGCTTGGTGTGGGTCTAATGGGATCCCATGTGTTAGATATGTTGATCTCTTTCTCCAACAGGCCTTTGCGCTTCATGATGCACCTGAAATAGCTTTCAAATAAGTACATGTAAATGTACCGTATTCTTTTCATCTCCACGTCTGTCCCATTGCATCGGCTTAGGAAGAGCTATCCCTTCCCTCCCGCACTGAGGCACTTCCCTGTGGCTCTCCATGTTTGCTTTTCTGTTATAAATAATGCTGAAACAAACACCGCTGCAGGAAAAATGCTGTACAAAGCTGCATTTTTTATTTTGATAGATGCTGTCAAAAAGCCAGCAACAGTGTTTCGAATTGTTTAGAATACTAATGAAACTGTAACGTCTCCCCAAAATAAGGTGGTATCTCTTTATTACTTTAATTTATCATCCCCTTAATTATTACTGAGTCTGAGGAACATTTCACCTATTAATCTGACATTAATGTCTCTTCTCACTTTTCTATATTTTCCTTATCGATACAAATGAAGTGCTTACATAGTATAGGTAATAACGCTTGGCTCTAAGTGGTTTTCCTTGCCCAGATTCGGGAACAGAATAGGAGGAAAAAAATCTTCTATTTTATTAATTCCACATTGTATCATATAACGATTCATCATTTTAGGTACGTCTTCCTTTTTCCCACTGATTTGAAATGTCACTTTTCATATACTAAATTTCATTAATCTACTTAATTCAGAAATTTACTTTAAGATGAAAGACTCATTTTCACTTTTAAAAAATCCCATGAAGGTTTTAATGGTGAATTCTATTGTATTTTCACATCATTTTGGGAGAACTGAGGCGTTTCTAACATTGGCTCCCACAAAACAAGAAAATGTGTTGTTGTAAAATTATTCAGGTTCGATTTTGTTCTTCTTTTCTTAAATAACTGTACATATTTCAATGTATATTTCCATAACATTTTAATGGATGCTTGCTGATGTAATGGAAAGCTACCAATTTTTATATACTTATGTGGGTTCCGACCACCGTAATGAACTACCTTTTTAGCATCTATGTAGACGTTAATATATTTTGCCTTTTATCTATTAATATTTTGAACTACACTAATATGCTTGCTCCTGTTGAAGGATTCTTGGTCATAAAACACTCCATTATATGGCCTGTACTCCTCTAAACACACTGTGAAACATACATCTACAATCACGGTAAGAAGTGGCCTGCAACAGCCAAGGCGGCGATATAAACTAATAAAGAGTTAAGAGTGGTAAAGACTGTTATGAACTAAAAAAAAAATTATGTTTGGTGCTTTAAACACATGTTCATTATATACCTTTCAAATAAAAATAAAAAGAGTAAATTAACAAGTAAGTGACACCAATACCTCTTGCTGCATGTTCCTTTGTGCAAAAGGTACCTATTTTCTGTTTTCCATTCATCCAGTGATCACATACTGGTTTAATCATGTTTACAAACATAATTCTAGGAAAACATCCCTTTCCTTAAGGAGTCTATAATCTAATCAGAAATACGTAACAAAAACTTTTATCAATTACCAGACCGTCACATGCTCTTCGACGAATGTCTACATTTGATGACAAAAAAGACGAATGTGGGAATTGCTACTGGACTATGTATTAATATTCGGGAGAGATTGTGAGAATTGACTTAATTTCTCTTCTACTGCCCTAGTTCCGTATGACCTGTAAATCATGGGTGTCTTACTGTATATTATCAAAATGGGTTGACCTGTGGTCAGACACACAAACTTACCTTAATTCAAAACAGCGGGGACATATTTGCTGACATGTATGTTTGCAAGCGTGTGCACGCCTGGGGGTGTGTGTATGAGATGACTGAGGATTGAAGCATTTTCCAGTATCTCCTGAGGTGCAAATTGTAAATTGACTTTTTTTCCTATGTGGAGAAGCATTAAAAGTGAAGTCCAATTTTGCACCATATAATCCACTCGTATTTCTCCAGATGGTAAATAATGTTAAAAGTTACTGGAAAATTATACATTTGCAAACTTGAAATACCACCTGGTGTCTTTGTTTCTTTTAAAACCCTATTTAAAGAATTTAAATCAGTAAACAACCATCCTATAGCCATTTCTCATATCTCCTCAGAGAGAGAGAGAGACTATTCCATTAGTCAGCACCTCTATATGTTATGAGTAGTCAAAACTTAGAAAACCAATCTATAAAAGTCCTTTTCATTGGCTCTAGCTTCCTAAACCTCTCTTTCCCAATAGTTTGTCATTTAACATTTTAATTGACTACAAAGTTTTCTGTGTTTAAAGGGGTTGCTGTTGTTATTGGTGTCACAAATTAACATCCAGTCACTCCTAAAACTGTAATCATCACCTTTTGAATGGTTTAAAATTTAATTCACAAGGATTGCTGTTTTGTGTGGTTAAGTGTTAGATTAACTTAACACTGTTACTATAAGGAAACGTTCTTGAATAAGCCCTACCACATCATGAGAATTATCTATTATTATTTATAGTATTTTAGTAGTTTGAATCATACAAATTTGATCAAAAATAAAAATAATATAGAAAGAAATATCAATTATTATTCCATAACAAAATACTATAAAAATGGAAAACTGATTTATATAGAATAATTGGAAGATAAATGAATAGTTTAATGCCATTGGAACTTCCTTTTTTTTTTTTTTTTAAAGTCTGTTTTACTCATTTTGAGGAATTTTTTTACAGTTGATTTTTCTGGAGAAAGCTCTGAAGATGGTTGCCCTGAATCACCCTGAATTTCTGCTATATTAAGGTACCCTTGAGAAAGTAAATGTCATCTCAAAATAGTGGATTCTGTACTCCAGAGGCTGGATGGTATTCAAGGCTCAATGATTACAATTGTAACCATAAATGGAAGATTTCTGCTAGTATTAGTGGGGTTTCAGCCATTCTGGTATTAGCTGAACCCGAAATACTGTCTGGGGCATACTTCACAGGGAAATGTGCCCCGGACAACAGAGGCAGACCTCCTCGGGAGTAGGCAGCACACAAGAGAGGGACTCCATAGTTGCATCCCCTGTGCTTTCTACAATGAGCTGGGAAATAACAATAAACTGAAGTATATAAGCCATGCGTGCTCCCTCTGATCCACTGCTGTAAACCTTCACAGGATACTTTCTACAGTCAGAGGGGGACATCGCATTTCCACCCCTAACTGGACATTGTGGATGATGCTACGATGCATCCTGGGAAGGAGGGGTAATGAGGGCTATTAGCCATGGAGACAAGCGCCTGCTCTGCTCCCCTTTCCAAGACCGACAGGCCACTGACAACCAGCCACCAACTGCCTTCAGGGAGGCAATGGGGCTCAGCTGAAAGATTCAGGGAAGTCTGGAAGCGATCCCTGATTTTGTTCTTTATTAATGATGTGATTTGATTTTGGATGAGTTATGAAACCTCTGATTATTTTTCCTACCAGAAAAAGAGTGACCATAATAACTAACAGAGGACTTATGTGAGGGGTCAAATAAATTAATCAGTCAAAATGCCCAAACAGGTGTAAGGTACACAGTAGCTCTGTCCACATTGATTTTTCAATTCATTTTGTCTCTAGACAAGATTAATTTTCTCAAAATGAAAACAGACTTGTTTTTCTTATAAAAATAATCCAGGAATTCTAGAAAAACTAGAGACCACAGAGAAAAATAAAGGAGAAAATAATAAACCATAACCCACCACCTAGAAATAGCCACTGTTGACAGACTGTCATACAATCAGAAAACAAATATAAATACAAACTTTTATATACCCATATTATGCACACTACTTTGTAACTTTTCAAATTTAAAATATATCTTAGGTATCTGCGACATCATCATTTTAATGTCTCTTAAGGATTCTCCTCAATTTTAGATCAAAACCAATGCTCTCTTCCTGATTGATGTGTTTTTTTCTTCTGTACAGTTTTTCCTACTAATACTGATAATTCTGCAAGGAGCATTCTTAAATATTACAGTTTTATACACGAGGCGGAATATTTCCCTAGGGAATGCTTTATATGTATTATTATATTGGATATAGCTATCACACAATACTAGCTGGTTTTTCCATAATACTCATGCCCCTCTCAGCTGCCTTTTGGCTTTTTTCAATTAAAAAAGTGAGTAATCCAATAATATCCAATATTTGAAGGGAGACAATCCCCAAAGTGGAAGTTCTGAATCATATATATGAAATCCTTAGAAACTGAGTTCAAAGTTACTGAACTTCCCAAGATGAATTCTCACTCAATGAGCCCCTGTATTATGCTTTAGATTAGAAAAAAACATTTCAAGCTCAAAGATGATTTTCAATATGACTATATTCCTTCTTTAAGTACATAAGGCAGCAGGGAATAATCTTAGGAATAATTCCCTTAGCATCTGGCGGACTTCTCCCAAGCCCGATCGCTGAGGCTTGCAGAGGACTGCAGCCGAGGGGCACCGCGCCAGGTGCAGCGCTGGCCACCTGCGAGCACTGCCCAGCGAGTCCCGGGCGCTGAGACTGCCGCGTGCTCTACCTCACAGGCAGAGCCCGATCGGAGCTCAGCAGCCGCAATCGCGCAGTCCCAGAGGAGCTCAAGTTGAAGCCTGTGGCCTGTTTCTTTGTTAAACAATGACTACAGCTTCCCAGTGAGCCCGGGCAGAAGGCAGCCAGCCTGTGGGGCTGATGAAGACCTTTAGAGCCTAAACTATGAGACGACACATCAAGACAAGATCAACGCAGCATTCTCGCCACAAAATCCCTTTGTCCCCGACGGCTCACCTTCTTCTACACATCACACAAGCTGAGTTCTGTTCCGACATTTCAGTGGCTTCGCAGAGGCGGCAGAGGGCTCGTGGGAGCCCCTTACGTTCCTGGCTCTCCAGTGGGCCGCCGGCCTGGCCTCAAGCTGCTCTGGCCTCGGGGCCTCCGGCGATTCTGCCTCTGCTCTTGGAGGGCAGCGACGCCTCGACTATACTCCTTGCGGTGACACTTTCCTTTACTTGGATCTCTTGGTCTAATTCATGGTTATTTAAAGATTTCCAGACTGTCTTCAATATGAGATACTGGGATATTTTCTGAGAAACACTTGAAAATAACAAAATTTGGAAATCAAGAGGTAAACAGTGCTTCACTGCTCATTTCCTTTGAAAAGCTACCGCAAAGCAGTACGGTCATGAAAACACTACTTCATTGCATGGGCAAATATTAATTTGACCCGACTATGAAATTTACGGGGCTTTGCAGGAATCTTTGAGCATGTTTTTGTCACGTGTCAGATCCAAAGGATACGAACATAGAAAGACAAGGATGATAGGAATGGATGCCTTAAAATACATCATAATTGGTCCTTTTACGTATTCAAGTAGCAAAGAGAGTGTGTTATAAAACGCATTATGCTAACTCTCTGTGGTG
This sequence comes from Miniopterus natalensis, assembly GCF_054644295.1. Classification (NCBI taxonomy): domain Eukaryota; kingdom Metazoa; phylum Chordata; class Mammalia; order Chiroptera; family Miniopteridae; genus Miniopterus; species Miniopterus natalensis. The sequence goes on from NC_142084.1 coordinate 87,562,969, forward strand.
TCTTTCAGGACTCGCTATTCCTTTGATGAGGAGTTAAGACAGATTACAATTATTTTGTTAGATTTCATTTCTCCTAGTCATACTTAAAATAGCGCCAATGTCATTGCATTTTTAAAAATAAATTAAGAACCAAAAATATATTCCTGTATCTCTATTGGCTCTGATACTCTGGAGCTGCAATAACCTTAAATTTGGGTTGAAAAACTATGAAATTCCACTCAGCAAATCAAGGACAGAAATCTAGTAGATTCTTCGGAAAGGCACCCTCTTTCAGAGACTATGCATTAACCCCTTTCTCCAACACTAGCTTATCCATCCCTGCATTTCAAACGTAACTCTAAGTAGGTGGATGGGGATCGGTTCCCTTGAGAGAGAAAGCATGCACCACTCCCTGAGGCCCAGGTCACCGCCAGTAACAGGTGCTGCACACCAGGAGGACAGCATCTCATTTTGAAAGTAGGGAACAAATTAGTAAGGTATTTTTTTTGTTTTTTCTTTCTTTAATTATGGAGCCTGCAAGGCGCATAGCATTTAAAAGCCTTAAACCAGCAGTCAGAATGACCCTGGTCAAATCATTCCCATTGGGGCTCATTGACCCATCTGTAGAATAAGGGAACTAAACGAAACTACTTCATCCTCTGTGGGCACTACAAGCTCTGAAAGTCCACGGCCTTTCTGCTAAATATTGATCAGGAGTTCAAGATTTCAATGGGTAGTTGAAATTAATAAAATATATACAATGTGACTATCTCTGAATAATGGAATTATCAGTCCCTCTCCAGGTCCTACCAACAAGATGCCTTTTAAGGACTATGTAGCATTTTGAAAACAATCAACTAAACAAATATTAAAATACAACAAAAATAACATTTCTACTACTATGAGAACCATCCCAGGAACATTTTCAAGCCATTTATTACAATGACCACCAGATAGATTGGACAAAAGAGAAGCATGAAACAGTCAAGTATTTTTGTCTTCTTTAGGGAAGGAGGGAAACAAATCATGGTGAACATGAAAACTCACTAATTGCTTTGCTTATCTCTATTAATATATTTTTTTTTTAAAAAAAGGAAGTACTATATCCTGTAGCTCTTTACGCTCAGCAGAAAATTGATTTCATGGTTCAAATCCTAAGCCTACCTAGCTAGGAGAGAGATTAAAAAATGCAAGTCATTTAATAACAATAAAACAAGACAAGCGGTGGAAAGTCCCCAAGACTTTGTGAGTACAGATTTGCGATTTAAAAATTTGAATATGTAGGTTCAAAGTTCATTTCCTAAGATGAGTGTCATCACTCTGGGGATAACCTCGCTGAGTCTGCTACAGAGGAAAGCACTGGGGAGACTGGAACTGAATGGCTGAGCTGCCACTTACATACTAAGCACCCCTACCCTTCTGTGACTCAGTTTCTGTTTCTGTGTCTGCTTGGTTGTTTCTTTCTTTCCTTCTATTTTCTTTTGCATATATAAAACAAAGGGGCTGGAGTGACTGATCCTGAAGTCAGTGTGGAGTAATGGAAAGAGCATGGGCTTAGGGATCTGGTAAACGGGGCTCCATTTGTAAAATGGGTGTCAGGATTGCTGTGGAGGTTAACCAGTGAATGTATATAAAGTGACCATCATTTGGGGTAATATTTAATGGGGAGTTGGTTTGCTTGTTTTTTACTGCTGATGTTGTTATTGATTTTTCTCCTCTCTTCTCTTGCTTTATAACCCTTTTCGAATGACATCGAGCTACCAGCTTGGGTCTCCTTTAAGTCTTCAATAATTATAAACATTCTTTTCATTGTGAAAGTAAATATCCATTTAATTCAAGGGAGACTACTGATCAATGTTTTCATATTTCAGGTTTCATGTAATTAAAAGATGTTTCCAAATGTATTATGAAAGATCATAAATTTTCCCCAAATCTTTTAAACTCAAACTATTATTTTTTTCTGATATATCTATTTCAAGATGAGCACATATCATCTAGTACTTGGAATGTTTTAAATATTAAATTTTCAGTATTTAGTAGAAATCCCTTAAAAGTTCTTGATTAAGTGGTTCTTTAAAAAATATACATTAAAAACTCATCGGCTAAATTGAAGTCAAGAAGAAAATACAAAAAGCTATGCACATGTATGAGATTAACCTTTCAAAGAAGCCTGAATTGCTTTTTAAAAATCTTCTTTATGCCAAGTCTTTGTTGCAAAGAAAGAAGAAGAAAAAATGTGCTCTGAGTGGAATTCAAAGGATGAGAAAATAATTTGCCTTTAGCAAGGCGGAATTAATTACCTTTCAACCACAAATCTTTAGACAGTTGCAATTTCCCATTATCCATTTTAAACTGCAATAGCCTTTTGAGCACTTTATTTTCCAAATGTTAAACTATGTCACTTTTCCTTTTGACAACTTAAGATCTTGATCTAATTATGCTTTTATTTTTCGATGTTAATGGCAGAATTTTAGAGACCTACCAGCTTAAAGGTTTAGTCTTAAGTAACTGCTACCCTCATTCAATATTGCACAGATGTCTAGTCTACTTTCCAAGACCAAGTTAGTAAAACTTATTTGACACTGACATTTTCTTTTAGAATTTTTGTGCATGGATCTGTATTTAAATTGATGTATCTATCTATTTCTTCTCTCTACAACCAAAAGAAAGTTGGGGTGATATCTTAACTAATATCTTAACAATGAAATATTATTTCATTGTTAAATCGATTTTATATACCCATATAAAATGTATAATAATATAAAAAAGAATGAGATTATATATTCTATAATTGTTTTATATTTATATTTTATATAATTTTATTCTTATGTATATAAATATGTTTGTATGTTAACATAAACATTATTGTATAAAACTATTATATATAACTTAAATGATTTATATTTCCATTATGTTTTGAAAACTTAAGTGTAACTTCATTAGATTAATGGAAAAATATTATCTACATCAGAATATAAAATAGGGTGCAAATTTTAACTTTTTTTTTTTTTGATCCAATAAACATCCAACAAGCCAGAGAAAAAAGACTTCAGAGGACATTTGGGTCATGCAGTTGGGACTCAAAGAGGCCATTCCTTAGGAGTCAGGCTACTCTAGCCTTCAAAACTAACAAACAAAAAAACCCCTAGAGTGACTCCATTTAAAACTGACAAATTAAGAATCTAGACAAGGAATCTGACTAAACATAAAGAGGAAATGTCACACTGATCACAGCATCAATTTATCAAAAGGACAACGAAATGTGTGTGCATCTAATTGCACAGCTTTGAAACACAGGAAGCAAACACTGGCAGATCTAAAGAGAGAATCAGACTAAATCCACAACCATGGCTGAAAATTTTAACAACCATCTCTAAGTAGTTAATGGATAAAGTAGACCGAAAAATCAGACACTGAAGGTGTAAATGACCCTACGAGCCAAATAACCTAATTAATATTTACAGAACACTACACTCAGACTGAAGAACACACATAATTTTCTAGTGCACATGAAATATTCACTAAGATGAAACCATATGTTGGGACATTCAGTGCCCCCCAATTTTATATATATGTTCTCTGATAGCAATAGAATGAAATTAGATTTCAATAACAACAACAAAGAAAACCTTGGAAAACCACACAATATTTAGAAATTAAAATAACTCATGAATAGATAAGCAATCACAAGGGTTATTAAAATATTTTAAATCGAATGATAGAGCATTTCATAATTTGTGGGATGCAGCCAAAACAGTTTCTACAGAGAAACTTATAGCTTTTTATAGGCCTGTTTATATATATATATGTGATATATATATAAATCATATATATATATGATTTAAATTTAATGATCTGAATTTTACCATAAGTAATTATAAAGATAAGTGCAAATCAAACACAAAGTGTAAAGAAGACAATGATAAATACAGGGCTGTGCAAAAGTAGGTTTACAGTTGTGAGCACATGAAACACAGTTTATTCTTGTATTATTATTTATTATTTTATTATTTTGCAACTGAACAACTGTGAACCTACTTTTGCATCACCCTGTATGAGAGGAAAATCATAAAATGGAAAGCAGTTAAAAAAAGTACACTGAAAGCAGACTCTTTGAAAATATCAATGATATTGATAAACTCTTGTCCACATTGATGAGAGGGAGGCAGAGAGAAAAAAAAAAGAGACAAACTACCAAGATCTGGAATGCAAAAGGAAATATCACGACAAAGCCTCAAGGCATTAAAAATGAGAAAATATTATGAACAACTTTATGCTCAGACATTTTTCAAATTAGATAAAAGGGGACAACTTCATTTCCAGAGACAACTCACACAAAAATGACACAAGATTAAAGAGTAAATATAAATTGCCCAGTAACTATAAAATAGAAACAATTCATCAGGGAAGTTTTTGGACATAAAGAAGCCCTATAACTCCAGATGGCCTCACTAGTGAGTTCAAGAATATTTAAAGAAGTATTATTAGTTTTATAGAAACACCTTCCATAAATGGATGAAGAGTCAACATTCCCAAGTCTTGTCTTAAACCTGATGCCAAAACCAGAGAAGGATACGACAAGGAAAGAAAATTATACAGCTATTTTCAACATGAACATAGACATAAAAATCCTTAATAGAATATTAGCAAATAAAATCTAGTAATATGTTAACAGGGTAAATGCAGCACGATCAAATGGAGTTTATCTGAGGCACGTCAACATGGTTTAATATTTTTAAATCAATCCGTAATGTTTCTCCCCCTCAATAACAGAATACAAATAATAATATGATCACATCAATAGGTTCAGAAAAAGCATGTCTAATCTTTAACATCACAATGAGATACCACGACACCCCCACTAGCATGGCTAAATTTATAAAGAACACCACCAACAGTTGGCAAGAATACAGTGAACCACATTTCCATACACTGCTGGTGGGAGTGTAAAGTGAAATGACCACTTGGAAGAAAAGCTGGGCAACTTCTCACAAAGTTAAACATGCATCTACACTAACACCCACTAATCCCACTTCATACTGGATATTCATCCAAGAGAAATGGAAACATATGTACACAAAAAAGACTTGGTCAAAAATGTTTAAATACTGCTTTTTTAAAAAAAGAATAGTTTATTGATTTCACATCAATATGAGAGACAAACATTGATCAGCTGCCTCCTACATGCTCCAGACTAGGGATGGAGCCTAAAACCCAGGCAAGTGCCCTGCCTGAGAATCAAACCGGCAACCTTTTGCTGCAAGAAGTCCAACCAACTGAGTCACACTGACCAGGGTTAAAAACTGTTTTAATACTAGCTATTAGATAAAAACAGACTTTTTTGTTACTAAGTGCCTGCTCTGTCATAGGCACTATGCTAAGAAGCTTTAAAAATATATACACTTATTTAAACCTTACAAAAACCCTATGCGGCTAAGTATGTTGCCCGTTAGTTCAGTTATTCCACAAATACTTAAGAACCTGTAGTGTGCCAAGCAGCGCTCTAGGCACTGGAGACATAACCTCCACGAGAAGCTCCCTGTTCTCACAGAGCTTGCACTCCACATGGGAAGAGAGGCGACAAATAAATCTAGACAACACTAACATGGGTAACAATCTGTCCCCGTACAGATGAGGCTTGAGAGACGGAGGCTGGGATTTGAATCAAGCTTCTCTGACCCCAAATGCAGGGCCCTGGGCCACCACACTACGGAGCCGAAAGAACACCATACTACTTGCCTCTCAAGACGATGTCCCTCCTTTCAAGTAGTTGCCACTTTAGCAAGCTGGCAGACAAAACTAAAATAAGTAGTTTGTAATTAAATTTATGATAAAAACTAAACTATTCAGATTTCTAAAGAGGAAATAAGACTGAGTCTATGACTTACATGAGGAAGAGGCAATGACACAGAGCCCTGAAGGGTGCAGCCAGTAGATCAAAGAGCAATAATCACACAGCATCTTGCCCTGACACTGATTTGTGGCCCTTGGCAGAGCACAGGCTACATTATGCTCCCTCTCTATTCTTAATTGGTTCCACTATTGATGGTCATCTTGTACATGACCCCAGAATCATCGCGTTTCTGCTAATATTATAAAAATAAGGCAGGCAAATCTGTAAACCACCATTGTATAAATAAGGTAGAATTAATTTGCTAGAGCAACCTAATTTCCTAGTCTCTCTTCGAAGAGGCTTGGCAGCTCCTTTTTATACCAGCAATACTTAACTCCGTTACAGATGCTATATAAATAAATGAGGCAACACTACATAAATGAAGTGCTAGCTCTCTCTTATTTCATTCACTTTGCATTAGTCTCAAAATAACAGACACAAAACATGGCATGGGCAATTCACTCTTTGATTAAAGGACTGTAACAACCAATGTAATGTCAGATAGACACAAAGCATATATTAAATATGATTATCTAAGTGAGCTTCCATGATTTTCATTTCTCCCAATGTCTTGCAAGATAAAACAGCCTTCCAGTAATATTTCTACCACGTCTTCTCATTTTGTACAGTATAGCTCAGCAATATCAATCCATGTGTACATCCCTGAACATCAGTTTATTACTCTGCAAACTGGGCACATGCTGTTCCTCTTACCTGCAAAGCCTTTATCCCACTTTTCACATGAGGAAAACCAGCTCAGGCATCATGTTCTCTGAAGTATTCCCTGACCCCCTCAGGGAGAGTTCATCACTCTTTCTTTAAAATCAGCTTTATTTTAGACATAAGATTTCCCCCACTAAAAATGTTAAGAACTTGTATTTTACTACATAGTATTTGTGAATTTCAATTATTTAAGCCTGGATTTCCACTACAACCTTGAGGACAATGGCTGGGTCCTTTAATCTGCATATCTACCAGTGTAGCCAAATAACTCAACATCCTGTCTGGCTCTTAGACTTCACACACACACACTCTCTCTCTCTCTCATGGAAAAGAGGCAAGAAGGAGAAAAATCACTTTTCATGATGATTTGAATGTCCCCAAGGTTTTGCATCTTCTAAGTACTTCTTTGGTCTTCTTAAGGGTGTGTCAATAACTGGTAGAGGCTCAGAACGGAATCCTTTCTACACAATAGTCAGATAACATCAGCAGGTTATGTCAGCAATGGTGATGTCACCAGCACTCTGACTGTGCACTCGTACAGGGCTTGTCCCACACCATGGCTCTGTTGTGGAACAAAAGGGCTTGTCTATGATTGAAGAGCAGCAACCTCACGTAGGAACCACAGACATCATTATAGGGGCACTGCTCTTGAATAGGTTTAGTCTGATGGCAGAGGTGACCATACTATTCTACATTAAAACCAAAAAGGCCTGAGAGGGGGACAGGGGGCTGGAGGGGGCCAATGGGGGAAAAAGGGGACATCTGTATTACTTTCAACAATAAATTTAAAAATCAACAACAACAAATATCCACAGGCAACTGGGAGGTTAAGAAGACGGATCAACACACCTGGAAAATCTTCCTCATTTCTAAGTGACATTTTTTTTCTCATTAATAATATCCCTCTAATCTTTTTCGCACTAAAATCTTTAAGATTTCTCTGAAACCAAATTTAACATTTGACTAAATGTGAGTAGAAAGGAAATTAAAATGCAGAATCAAAATCAAAAGTAAAAGAAACTTGTTTTTATCTATTATGGGAAAACATGATCCATTTTCCCAGGAGAAAATCTGCAAAACAGGCCTTTTTAATTTGGAAAATGAATGAGTATATTATTGCGTACAAGTGTAGCTGTGAGAAACTCTATTTTACTAGAGATTTTTCTGTTTTTATTATTTCCTAAGCACCTTAATTAGCTAAACAAAATATTTAACTTCTGGTATGCTTCACGCGTCCCATTAATTCCACACTGGACTTAAGTTCCTTTAAACGCTACTGGTTTTTAATTACCATGCAAATGTATTAACTAAGCTTCTTAGAGCTAAAGGTGAGAAGCACATGCAGAAGCTGATAAAGGAATTGGTCTTTTTCCCTGTTAGTAACAAAAATAATTTATGAATTCCTACTTTGTGGCTGGAACTCTTTAAGATTCTTTCCAATATACAAAAAAATAATAATAATGGAATTCTCAAACAGCTCCATGAGAAACCAAAAACATATTCATTTTATAGGTAAGAAAGCATGTTCCATTTCAGTTTATTGACTAATCAACAGGCATCACAGGCGGACACTGTGACTGAGGCAGAAGGAAGAACAGGCCGCCAGCACGCTGCGCCGGGAAGCGGGGGGGCCCCCCTGGCAGGCAAAAGGTGGTCCTTTCCTTGGCAGCTGTCTGCCTGCCGCTTAGGGAGGCTTATGGAGAGGCCACAGCTTTAGAAAACGGCCAGAGGCTTTGGATTGCGACCGGCAAGACTGAGTCTTAACCTGGCATTTGCTAGTGGGGCGGTCATGTGTCTTATACATTAACTCTCTCACTTTCCTTATCTGCAAAATAATGGCATAACCTCCGTGTAATAAGATTTAGATAAGTTAAATATCTTTTATTATTGTTGACTGATCTTAACTCCTTCACCATATATGCTGGCTAATATTTATAGTTTAATGGAGGTTAATATTTAATATCATTTAATGTTTATTCAGTGTAAAGTGTTAAGGGCTTTACAGAGATTCTTTCATTTAATCTTCCCAACAACCCCATGAGCAAATATTATCACCTTGGATTTACAAGTGAAGAGACCACGTGAGTCGGCCTTGGTTTTACAGTTGCTGAGTGACTGCCTGACTTCTCACCTCTCCTTTACCACTGTGGGTACCGTGGTTTCTGCAAAAGACCCATATGAGTTCAAGGGTCTTTTTATTTTTTTTTAATTTTTTTTATTATTATTTTTATATCTTTATTGATTTCAGAGAGAGGAAAGGAGAGCAAAAGCGAGAGAGCTAGAAACATCAATGATGAGAGAGTCATTGATCGGCTGCCTAGCCTGCAACCCGGGCATGTGCCCTGACTGGGAATCGAACCCCAATCTCCTGGATCCTAGGTCGATGCTCAACCGCTGAGTCACACCCGGCCGGGCCAAGGGTCTGTTTAAAGGGCTGAGTCTAATGAACATCATCTACCTAAATGTTGGTGAGAAGTGTAGCCAAAACAACTCATAGATGACCAAGCAAAAGTGAAAATGTGTTCATGAGAGAACACAGGTCAATTTGAAGAAAACAACTTCAGCCAACCTTTCTGTACCACAGGAGAAAAGATTATTTCCTCAACATTTCACACAAAATAAAAAGCATGATTAAAAAGAATCCCTTAGAAAACAAAGTTCCTAATCTAGAAAAATTCCAATGATCTAAACAATAAATGATAAGAAAAATAAAGACCAAGTTTTAATCCATGTCTAGAAAGAGGGCCTCGCACAGACATCTGCAGTCATGGACATTGCCCTCCCGCTGCTGATCAACACGTAGTCAGCGCTAAATTCTAATATTTTTAATGGTCAACTAAAATCCTCTGGTTCCCCTGACTTTCGTGATAGTTCCTAGTACCAAGTCCATTTGATTGTAAAAAGTGGAAAAGCTTCTACTGCTATGTATGACTCCACCATAAAGCAGTCTTTCATAGGTGATGCTACATGGCTGTGAAATTATTCTTGATTATGGAGAGCATGACAATCATAAACACTGCGTCCCACAGAAGCCAAAGATTTCTCAGAGCTGCTCTAAATGTGACCCACATAACAGAGATGCCCTGATTCAGGCAGGGTAACAAAAAAGAGACATCCGTAAAGCCACCGGGTACTGTGAGAAGGCATCTTAAAGCACACACGTTATTTTCAAATGTAAAAAAGAAAAAGACATATGACCAACTACAATGTATAAACTAAATCAGAATTCTTGCGTCGTACCTATAACACAAGCTATTGCCCAAAACTCAGTATCAAGTTTTAGTTCCAAGTGGGATTTACTAACTCTTGAAACAAATCGCCGTGGAAGGCAGCAGAGGCAGTTTCTTGGGCACCAACCTAACAACTCCCTCTGAGTCTCATAAGGTTAACGAAGCACAGGAGTAGCCTCCGGGCGGAATCTAAGGGGTGGTCACGGAGGCGCGCAGGCGGCGCTGCGAGTCTGGAAGGAAGGCTAAGCGTGGATGCCACTGTTTGGGAAACTGCTCTGCCCTTCGGCACATCCTAGGAGAGATGAATGGGCGGGCGAGAGGTCCCCTTCCCGGGACCACGGGCCACAGCTGGACTGACAGCGCTTTGAAGAGAGGCTGGCAAAGGGATGGGCACACCCGGGAAGCCTGAGTGCCCTCCCTCCCCAGGTGCCCGGTCCAGGTGTGCCCCACGCTGCTCGCTGGGAAGAGCGTGGGTTCTAGTGGCCTCGTTCCAACAGGAACAGGCTGGCCAGGGGCCCGGGCATGAGTCACGCAGGGACTTGACGGCGCCCTCCCTTCTGACAACTGTCTGCCTCAAAAAGTGGCCGTCCCGCCTCTGCTGATGGAGGGAAATCAATGAAACTCACACTGAAATCTTTAGTTTTATCAAATTTCAACATAGAGATGTTCTGATATTAGAGAAGTTCACTATTTTTATTTTATTTTTAATCCTCAGCAGGAGATATTTTTTCCATTGCTTTTCAAGAGAAGGGAAGGGAGAGAGAGAAACACCGATGTGAGAGAGACGCAGTGATTGGCTGCCTCCCGCAAGCACCAGGGAGACCAGGGCCGGGGATGGAGCCTGCAACCGAGGTACTGCCCTGGACCAGAATCGAACCCGGGACCCTTCAGTCTGCAGGCCGGCGTGCTAACCACTGAGCCAAACCGAATCTCCTTACATGTGAATGTCATCAAAGCCTGAGGCATTAATTAAATGAAACATACACACTATCAATAAACTGTTCATAATTTCTAAAGGAAATGCGGGTTAAAAGAACAGGACTGCATTCAGAAAAAATCCCAATGACATTTTTATAAGAAACTAAAATAAAAAAATAACATCCCAATTTGATAAAAACAAACAAAAATGATTTAAAGTACACAAAGGAGAGCAAAGACAAAATTTGCAAGTCATTCTGCAGTTTGTTCTTTAAACCTACCTATTTTGTGATATAAAAAGTTTAAGAAATCTTTCCAGCAAGTAAAGCAAGGTCAAAGTGGGACAGAAAATACATTTGATTTTTAAGTGGCATGATCTTATTTTCTTTTTATAGTTCCCTTTTCCAATGTTGGTTTTTCCTCTTTAGCGGACCGTGATACTAGATTTTGCATTAAGATTGAGTTTATAATGGGCCATAGCTACTAGTGTTTAGAATAATTTACAGCCAAGTGAAATATAAGGACATTAAAGTTAAGAGGGAAAGTTCCTAGCAACCTTCAAATATATAACCACGCCTCCCGTCTGGCCATGAGAGGATGTGAGTTGTGTACTTAGGAAGAGATTCTGTGCTGCCTCTAGCAGCAGATGGGGTGGATGTCAGACTACACTCTTAAGGTACCTATAACTTTGAACACTTACCTGATACTCAGCTCTTCCATCAAAAAATACAGGGATTCTGACTTAATAAACTGTAAGAGGCCCTTTTACTTTGCTAATTTTTATTTGCATGCTTTAGTTTATCAATGAAGACATCTTTATGAAACTATGCCGTTGCAAAATGAAAGGATTCCTTTTACTCATATTAGTCTGTTTAAATTCTTAATATTCTGTTACCAGCTGCTTACTATTTCCTCTTTTTCCATAGCTTCTTTAAGAATAGAATCTCCTTTGACATAACGTGATAGTAATATTCATACACATCAAACTAATTTTTAATGCTTTCTCTGCACAGGAAGTATCCTAAAAATTAAGTAAATTATCATATTTAATCTTCAATCAAATCCACGGAGAGGAGGTTTACTTCACTGTACAGATGAGAAAAACAGAGGCTTAGAAATTTAACTTGCCCACATATGCTTGAAATGTGAATATAGTCGGTCTCAGAAACCAGTTTACAAGGATGCCCACACCCTATGAGAGCTGGTACCCTGTCTAATGCCAGGGGAGAAGTGCTGGTGTTTTGCCATGGCCTCTAGGACCATGGATAAGGCATATTTGCCTTTGTAGAAACAACGAAAAAGGAGCATGGCTGATCTCATCACAGCTTGCCATGGCACCTCAATAATCAATACAGCTTGCCAAACAGTCAATACAATATACTGCCTCAGAAAACAGGTATAACAAATCTTATTTACTGATTTGGAGGGATTGCCTGCAGGAGGTCTACTTCTGTTGGCTGTGAGTAGGTGCACCTGTGATTTCTGATGCTTGATTTAATGTGCCAATTCTTCAAACCTAGACAAATCTCACGGGGAAGGAAAAGCTCGAGAGCCATTGGTTTTAGTGGTTTCCTGAGATTACCTGGGACATTAAAAGGAAATGACACTTAGCAAATCTGAGCTGCTCCTTTTGGATTAACTATTGGATTTATCAACTTTTTAAAGGAATGTATGTGGTGCCTGGGGCAAGTATCTTACTCATGGTCACCAAGCCCTCCATCACTTTAATATCTTTAAAAATCTCTTCCTTGATTACAGGTCCACTAACCTGCTTCCTGAATTAGTAAGTAGAACACTGAATTTCAGTCTGTAAAATCAGGATTCTAGTTCAAATACTTCTATTTAGTTAACCATACGGCTAAGTGTTCATAAGTCACTTAACATCTCTGTATTTTATTTTTGAAAAAGAGAAAGAGAGAGAGGGAGGGAAGGAAGGAAATACAAATGGTCGTTGTGTTCACCCCTCGGAAATGGCAGCAGGATGGAGGTAAATTATACTAAAGCACTTTGAAAACCCTCAAATGTGGTAAAAACCATAATATTGGAATTACCATTGTTTTAAGTATTTATACTCAACCAGGAAATAGCCTGGGCAGCACCAGAACTATAATAAAGTTCAAAAAGGAATGGGTCATAATGCATGAGAAAGAGAATTCCTAAAGCAAACTATGGAGGCTGAGGTCCGAGCAAACTGAGGCAGGAAGGGCCATGCAGTCTGAGCATCTGTATTTTATTTCACTGTTTTTCACACACTGAGAATGACCTTGGCAACTACTTCCAAATGCAGCAGAGAAGACTGAGTTGTCTTTCTGGCGTTACTAAGCAAAGAGAAGCAATTTCACTTCCCTCCATCACGAAAGGTGAGCGGAAGCTGTCCAGCCCTCCCCAGGTGAGGTCCCCCCATTTCCATCCCACAGAAGCCACTTTCTGTACCTGAACCTTGGACCTCGGTCTTTGAAAATAAAGCTCTTTTTGGATTGGAATCATGTACATTGAATAGCCCCAAGTGTTATCAGACACATTCGAATCACAAAGAAAACTACCTCTATAAAGAGCTGGGAGCAGTTGGCGTTTTGTTTTGCATTTTAGCTTCTCAATAAAATTCTCAGAAATATGAAGTCATTAGCATATAGGAATATTAGTATCTATAGACTCCATTAGCTGACTCTTGCAGACAGACACCTTGGGGGGATGATACCCCTAAAGCTCTACAGATGAGCAAAATGCTTATTCTGCAAAAACAATTGCAAAATATTCAGTTGGAAAGAAGCAAACTTTCTGATAAGCAACACAACTACTGTTTGTCAGCTCTTTTTTTCTGGCCTAAAAAGCAATGCTGCCTTTTTTCTTCTTTCTGGTTCTTTCCAAATTTGTTTCAAATTTAACAACTTAAAAATAAAAATTCTGTGTTGTTTTTTTTAAGACTCAAAAGATTTTCAGGATTTCAGAACTGGAAAGGATACATTAACCCAATTCTCCCCTCACTTCACACGCGCAGAAATGTAACCAGCCCAGAAAAAAAACATTACTTGAGGTCACATACTAGTGGGTAGGTCTCTTGAATCCCAGCCTAATGCCCTAGGATTCCTTTCTACCAACAGCTTCTCTGACCACCTGACCATGTGCTCTTCAGGACATCATTACCCGTGACTTGCTGTCCATTCTGTATTAACTGAAGTCATGAAAGTTTCAGAGGTCTTGTGACATTATACGAAATTAAATTGTCTCTGTGTGTATTGTTACTAGATTCTACTTATTGAGATTTATTATGTGCAAAGAACTTTACTAAGCCTTTTCTGTATACTAAATCATTTAATTTTTAGAATAGTCTTTTGAGGCCGATACTATTATCATTTCTATTCAATGGATGAGAAAAGTGATGATTTAATGAATTAATTTGGGCCATATTACACAGCTAGTACATGGAAGAGCCAAGGTGTCACTGTCCAGATCTTCCATTACTATGTAAAGCTATCAGTGTTTTTAAAAACATCAAAGAAAAAGCACATGCCCTACAAATTTTCCTAAGTAAATTTGCCTCGATCACTTTTAAGAAATAAAACTGCATTTCTACCAGTTGGATAATTAATGACCAGATATATTTAGTTCTAATCAAGCAATAAAAAACAAATTGTGCTACATTCTCTTCTTTAAATACTTTTTAACCACTTTCAAAGACATTTGGTATTAATAAAGATGTTCTAGGATTGAGGTCCAAATCTGGCTTTATTGATCTGATAGACTGAATCAGTTCGTTGTTAATTTTCCTGATCATCTTACATCTGAAATAGTACGGCATATGTATGAGTAGTTAAGCGACAACAATTATACCTCATTTTATGTGCAGTCTGGTACTCCTGTGTAGTTCTGCTCTTTGGTTTAGTTTTTCATCTCAGCCATTATTCCATTGTACAAACTTCAGAAAGGAAGAACTGCCTAACTATGGCAAGTTGGACAGCAGTCTTTGAAAGGTCTGTGCATTCCACTGTCACCTCTCTCTACGTGATCCTCACATAACTGCAGGATTACTGGGATGATGCTGGGCAAGGACTTCCAGGGCAAATTCTGGAAGCCAACTGAAAGAAACACCCTTGAATTGCAGGTTGAATCTAAGCAATGATAAACACTTCTGGACAAAACTATAATTTGTAGTGCTACAACTTCTTGGGAGCTAGAAACACTAATAAAGGGAAGTAAGTTATTCTATCATTGGTTTAATCCATTTCTTATGTAACTTCCATGAGTCAGACCCTTTTTGATTAGACCTGGTTATGGTTGGAACAGTCAAAACAGACATGGTCATGACCTCATGAAGCATAGTCTAATGGGCCATGGGATTATTTCTAGAATAGAACATCATCTAGGGAACAGGAGTAGAAAAGATTTTCTTGATTCTAATTCTTATATTAGTCACAATATTAATTTCTCAAAAGTATCCATATGTTATTAGGTCATAAAACTTCATAATTTACTACAAATAAAACTGAACATAAGTTTCTATCAGTCTCTTTTTATTGCTATTATTATTTTTATTTTCAATTATAGTTTACACTTAATATTATTTTATACAAAATGTCCCGCCTGCTATTCCTATCACTCTCATTTTTAAAAAATCTATCTGTGATAGTTAAAGAACAAATCTAGGAATTAATATGAGCCAAAGAGCTTCACATTATTTCCTATAACTCCTCCAATTTTAGTTCTAAAGATGTTTTCCTTTTTATGCTTTTTATAACCTTAATTGATAAAAACGTATTTGTCCAAGAGATCACACCTTCAACACATTTATAATTTGAACCCATCTCTCATCCATCTAAAGCCCTAACAGATACATAAGAAAACCAAAAGTAATGATTTCAGTTTCATCTGCTGTATCTTCCATAGGTTTATGTTCAGAGTTGTACTTTCTATTTTATGTCATACTTATTGTCCTAAAACAAAAGTCAGAAAACTTTTTTTCTGTAATTATTCTACAGTAAGTATTTTGGACTTGACAGGCCATAGGGTCTCTGCTATAACTACTCAATTCTGCCTTTACAGTGCAAAAGAAGGTAGGGGTAATATATAACCAAAGGGGCATGGGTATGGTCCAATAAAGTTTATTTATGAAAGTAAGCACCCAGTCATGTTTGGTTTACTCCTGCTCTAAGATACCAATAATCTTTTGGCCAACTCTAGCCTAATAAAGATGAGCACAATCATCAAAGGCAGTCTCATTAAAATCCAGCTTAAAAATATTCTAAAGTGTATCTTTGATGATAAAATTTTATGATATCCTTTGAAGGGAAAATAAATCTATAGATCATTAATAATTAAATTCCCTCCCAATTGTGCTGCAGTCAGTATCTACTTATGATAGTACTATATCTGTATTTTTTATAAAAACATACATATCCTACACATAGTTGTCAAAAGACCGAGCCTCTCTTCATACATCAATCAGAAGTCTAAATTCATGCAAGTGCAGCACATCAATATTTTAATATAAAAGTCATCTAATATAGACATTTCATGTTGCATGGAAAAATATATATTAAGTAAACTTCGTTATTGTTTGCCTACACTGTATTACAGGAAGCACCCTTTCCTGTTCAGGATGTACATAGTCTTTACAAGCTGATGCACGTAGCACTGTTATTTCAGGTTAGATCCCAGTCTCCTACGTATTTAATTGTAGTTTATCGGTTTTAAATAATTCAAACTGAGGAGATTAAGTTCCTCCTTAAACAGGAGTAACTATTTTATATTCAATTCTGTATTATATATGTGCATGTGTGTGTGTGTGTGTGTGTGTGTGTGTGTCTGTCTATGCCTGTGACAGCCAATACTTCTCAAAAGTATCCATCTGTTTTCAGGTTACAAATACTATATGACAGCCCAATACCAAATGCTGTGGACAAGGCTGAGCTAGTTTACAGAAATTCTTTGTTCCTACAACTTCTGAGCTTTCGACTTTTTTCTCAAAGGTACATCTGACTTAACCAATACAAACGTTACAATTCAACTAAAGAGCCACTAAATCCCCTAAGATGTATACAGCATATTTTCTCTAAACTTTTTAGTGACATATATTGAGATCTTTTCTAGAAATCTCAAACCTCGTGTATAACTAAGCCATTGCTGGCTGAAGAGATCACAATGATAATACAAGCTGTCCAGCAAAGCAGATGGACAAGTCAAGGTATTGGAAACAGCCACACCAACCTGAATTTAAACTACCCTAATGGGAGAGCGTTATGGTGCAAGAACCTTTGGTGATCAAGACAATGGATAAAAGTCATGATGAGATTTAGTACTGAATCCAGGCAGGTCTTCATTCTGAACAAATATTTGAGGCAACAGTCCCACACAGTGTTTTAGTTACACTATTTCGTTCCCTGGTTGTAGATGTTCTCAACATGAAATCATTATCTTCAACTATTTGTACTTAAACTATTGATACCTCAATAATAAACAGCAGAGTTTACATGGAGCCTCATGATGATGGTGTGACATAATATATCCAAAATCGCTTTCTTATTTTCGTAAGGTTTGTGATGTGCAAGATAAAAATGGGATATAGTAATCAGAGACTATTGCTTTCAGCCTAAGCTTTACTCAGTAGGGTTAAAGGGATAGATGGAATCTTTAAGGCTGTGCCTCAGTGGTAATTCATGCTGGTCCTATGGGGCCACATAAATGAATCCTATATAGTCAAAGACTGAAATTGAAATAAAACAATCATTTTAAAATGTTTAAATGGATTAGGATCATAATAAGCTGCAAAAAGATGCATAATGTTTCTACATATACATTTCAAATATGTTAGTAATACCCAAGGCACCCTCATGCATAAATTGAAATGGAAATGGTACCCTGAGTTTTAAAGTTAAAAGATACCCCTTTTCATATGGAAATATGGCATTTGTTCTTTAGGCCAAGAATCGAAAATAATCATTGGATATAAAAATCCCATTTACACTAACCATAAAAACTGTAAAGTACTGAAGAATAAATTTAACAAGAATTATGTAAGGCCTATGGGAATAAATTTAACAAGAAATGTACAAGACTTACATGGAGAAAATGGTAAATTTTTACTGAAAGACATAAAAGAATATGCATAAATGGAGAGAAATATTATGCTCCTTAATAGGAAAAACCAATACTATTGAGAAGTAAATTTCCTTTTAAATTTCTCAATAAATTTTAAATGAATTACAACAAAATACTAGTAACATTTTTTTAACTTGCCCAAATTTAAAGATTATATAAAAACATAATTATTTCATAATGGTTATGCATAATTAAGTGGAAACATAATGAGGGGAGATTTGTGTTGGCATTTAAATCTAAAATAATTAAAACCACATGGGCCTGGCACAAAAATATGAAAAAATATTAATGTGGCAAATTACAGAGTACAGAGACCCAAGGACATGAGATTTCCTACATGATAAAGACATTTCAAATCATGACGAGATTATTTCATTAAATGTTACTGCGACATCTCTCTATGTGTCTATGAACTTACTCTAACATGCATCTCAAATGGATTCAGTATTTATCTGAAAAATTCCACCAACTACTGAAAGATAATCTGGACTTTTATAAAAATCTTGGAGTGAACAAGACCTTCCAAAGCCTGAAAAACAAGGTCAAAAACCATAACATATTTTGTACACACAAATCTAAATCTTCTGGGCACTGAAAGATATTTCTAAGTGATTACACATGAAACTATTTCTGCAGTATGTAATAAAGGGTTAATCATCTTAATATATAAGATGCTACAACAAATCTGTTAAGAAAAGAATGGGTCCTCTAATAGAAAAACAAGAATGAAGGACATGAAAAGGCAAATCAGAGAGAAGGAATAGAAATGGCCTATAAACACAAAGCGGTGTTTCCAGAAATAGTTAGCTGGAAATAAAATTTTTAATTAATCCAGAAAAGTATCAATGTTACCTAACAGATGAGCAAAGGGAGAAAGGATGAGTGAACTGGGGGACACCCAGCACTGGTCTGTGTGTGCGATAAAACTCCCACACTGGCCGTGTGAACACACATGAGCACTTTTTAAAAGGAAGCAAAGCTTAGTATGTTTCAATGTCGAAAATGTACATACTCTGGGTTCTAGTAATGTCACTTCTAAGAATTTACTAGGGGGAAGTAATTTTACAATTGCATTAAATATGAACTCATAGGACTGTTTAATCCAGTTTAGCTCACAATAGTAAAAAACTCCCCTGGAATAATGATAATGCCCTTCAACAGAGAACTGATGTAAGAAATATGGTGCAGCCATACAGTGAAATTCTATGCAACCACTGAGTATTACAGAAAAATTTTAGGTGCATCAAAGATGTTCACGAAATGTTAAGTGCAGAAATCTTATTATAAAAAGTCATCATTCTATTTCCTGTGCATGCGTGTGAGTTCCCAAGAAGTCTGGAAGTTTGGCGATCATTTTGCTAACATAACAGTACCCATTTCTGGGTAATGGCATAAAGGTCTTCACTTTTCATTACAGTTTACTACATTACTGATTTTTCTATAAGGGGCAGAAATAAGTAATAATAATAATTCAGAGTTAAAAATTACAGGATTTTAAGAAAATTATAGGACAAATTTACCTGCTTTGCAAATCAGACACAACCAAGGCTAAAAGTTATGTTATATCCTTCATTTAATTTCCAAGTATAGAAACTGTGAAGCAGAATTTAAGAAATGTATACAAGGTTTTATCACCAGTGACAAATTGAGGGCAAATCCAGAACTTCCTAGTTCTTGCTTTTGAAATAAATACTGACCTTACTGACCTTTTCACATTAATTATAGAAATCTCTTAAAAATGCAGTAGCATATTTTAGTACAAGAATTGCTTGCTTTCAAAAAAAGATACAGAACTTAGTGTTTTAAAATTTTATATATATATATATATATATATATATATATATATATATATAAATAAAATTAGGACGGACACACACATACACCCCTGGCCTGATTTTATTCTTAATATTCATCAACCCAGTTGTTTATTTGATAAAATAGGAAAAAAGAGATTGGAAACATTTTAAGCCACACATTTTTTCCCAACCTTAAGGAACACAAATGCATTCAAACCGTCTCTAGGCTTGACCTTGGAATCCATCACGATTCTCACTCTACACAAATTCCGGTCACCGTTTTACTAAGTATTCTGCGAGGGGTGCCACCTCATTAAAATAACAGGATACGAAGGCCTCACGTGTTCTTGGTTCTAAAAGTCTCTCCTAAAGTTTAATCAAAAATGAATCTTGTTATTAATTCTCAGGATTACCATATGCTTTTTTAAGAGCAGATTTTTATTTTGAGCAATAACTGAATTCATTGCTCGGTGATGAAAGATGATTTATAACAACGAAGAAAAAAGTAAGTCATAATCATCAACTTACTCATGAACCCTAATGGTGAAGAAACAGTAATAATTACTATTTTAATTGATCTTTAAATGACTTAGGCTAATTTTGCATATTACAGATAAAATTCTTTACGTTCTACTTGTTTGATTTCTATAGGTTTCCCAAAGTCATCTGAAAAGCTGGATTATCAATTATCGACAGTCATCTTGGGAGATTAAAATTGAGGCAGATTCATTCAATTCTTTCAACTTCCCTTTACTTTAACTTGAGAAAAAATACACAAAATAAATGCCATAGGGGACAAATGGGGCTCAAACCCCAGTTCCATCACTTTCCAGCTATGAAACAGTGAGGGCTGCATTGTCTTGGTCCTAATAGTTTCTAAAACAGAAATCTTCAAACCCTATTTACTCACCTGCAAAATGTGACAATACTTCTTATTTCATCACTTTTGAGATTTCAATGTGAAATCACTGAGAAATTACATTTCATTTCACAGAAGTTTCTCAATAAATGGTAATGACTATTAGTAGTGTTGTTAATCATAATAAAGTATATAACCCAGTTATATGTCCAAGGTATAATGTAATTTTTCAAACCCTGGTTTTCATTGACTCTTGTTATTTAAAATGTTTGCTAGTAAACTACTAAATGCTTAAAAGAACAGAGATAATCCACATGCACTTCGATACTGCTGATTCCCTATCATATCAATTCAAAAGGACAGCCCCTGATTATACACACATTCTTTCATGGCAAATCTTTGTGGCATATTTTATAAAATACTTATTTATACTAAGCAGAATCCACCTGAGCATGTGAAAAAGACCTTCAGCTATTTCTCAGCTATTGAAAGAATCTTACAAACTCCTCAAGGACAGGAACCACCTATGTCTCTCTCCATCTCCCTCTCTGGGTATCTCTATCTTTGTCTCTCTCTCTCTCTCTCTCTCTCAAGCCCAATAGCATAAGTAGCATTTCATTTAATCCAGTTAATTCCTGCTATGATTGCACTATGCATTAAAACAACAACGATAAAACTGGAAACCCAGAGCTCCAGGATTGTGGCCATTTTTCAAAATGACAGCATAAACAACAAGGGTTTTTTAGTCCAAATCAGGGAATTTTACAGTAGGACACATTTAGAACATTTGCCTTTGACTAAAGCATCCTAAGTAAAGAAAATTCCATTACTACACATTTCCCTCCATGTGGTCTAGCTGGTGGTGATGAGCACAGTCAGTTTGTTAAAATAGCAAGATAAAGACATTTTAAAATGTGGTTTTCAAAGCTGACTCATCAAATAGAAAGAGTTTTATGGTCTCCTAGAAAATGTGCAATTAAGATATTAAAATGATAGTTGATCTTTCCAAATAACCACATAATAATATAATTGCCAGAAAATATTACTTCCTGGTATTAAAAAAAAAAAAAAGCATTGGCAAAATGATTTTATTCGGATTTCTTATAGAACAGAATTTGGCTTCCAAAACCCAAAGTCTAAAATAAAGCACCCCCCAAAATATGAAAAAAATAAGAAAAACCCTGTTTTTCTTGGGGTCTATAATTTTACAGGTTTTTCACCTTAAATTTGGCAAGTACCTAGAATATTATGACTTGTAAAATAAGTGTATCATCCTCTAATGAAACCTGTTTAAAAAAAATTGTTTTGCCACACAGGCATACTCCTGTGATTCGAGTAAACACCTCTGAGCATTCTTCCAACACAGAAGCCAGATGCGATTTACAGAGCCTTGCAGACCAGCCCCAGCAGAGCAGAGAGAGCTGGCGTAGCCTTGCCTGAGACAGGAGTGATTTACACAACTGGTCAGTCAGAGAGCACTCTGAGAGATCTTCAGTCTATTAACTCAAACGCTCACTTGGCCAAAGAAACAGCAGTGAGTATTTACAAAATAAGTTCTGACAACAGAAAAAGTAATTAAATTTCTTTTTTTTTTCTTTATCATAGTGACTTCAACAATAGCAAGTACACAGAAGGGTGATTAGATTTTACAACCTAATACCTGGCACATACTCACATATTTAAAACTCTTTCACATCTCTGCTTCTTATTTTATGATATTCTTTAAAATAGCCTATAGATCATTTCATCTAAGATTAATATTTTAAGAAAATATTGGAAAATCTACAGTTGATGAAATGTCCACACCTTCACAAAAACCGACAATTTTTAAAACATGATCCTTGTATATTTGTTTAAAAGCCAGTTGTCTGATAGTCCCTTGTCAATCCAGTTAACCTGTAGTCCTAAGAAGCTGAAAGATTTAATAGTTATTTTAAAACATATGTGCCCTCCTGGAAGGGACAGCCAGCACACTCTGGAAAACACTGTTTTTCTATGTTGGTGCTTTTTTAGAAGTTGCAAGGTAAGAACAAATGGGCAGTATCGATAGAAACAACACTCGCCTGTGAATTATCTATATCAGCAGCCCTACTATTCAATATCTCCCATTAGCAGAATAAAACAGCCTTTAATTTTCCATTATTATTCATTATATTCTTATTTTCACGGGAAATGCAAAATTCTAAGTCAGTGTCAGGGCGTCTGAGCATGCAGGTTCCTCACCCTCTGCCAGAGCTACTGAATCAGGCTCTGGGCACAGGCCCCAAAAACATGAATATTCACACTAGACTTGTACGACTCCAGTACACAGCGAAGTCTGAGAATCACAGTGAAAACTTGGTTCTCAATCTTTTATTCTGATCCCTCTACGCAAAGGGCACACCACTCTCCTCCCCCACCCTCTGAAACACCCTTCTCTCCATCAACCCTGACCTCCTTCTACGGGCGATGGAGGCGAGCCCTTCTGCATGTTAGAGGGCACTGGCCCCTAGGTAAGAGCCATTTCCGACCCCTTCACAGCAGGCCTACGTGGCACAGCGCTGGTTAAGTTAGCACTTGATAGATACTGCTGATAGCCTGATATGCTGCAGTCCTTCAACTACTTTCCCAACAGACCCACTCAATCCATATTTGTCGAGCATCCACTAATTGTCAGGCGCGGCCCCGGCGCTGGGGATGCGTATGAACACCGAGCATGCATTTCTGCTTGCACACTTCAAAATCCCTAATCTTCCTTTATCGCTTATTCATGTACCGCTTTTCTTAGGACACACACAGATTCACCTCCAAAACTTCATTAATTTAATTGTTGGCATTGTATTAGGAGAGAAGTTATTTCACATTCAATTGTCCAAACAATTACTTCTAAGCTGAAACCTCTCAGAGGGTAGGTTGGCAGTAGCTGCCAAATTACAGGGCAAGGAAAATGAGACTTGGCAGTAAAACGGCAGGTAGAATGTCAACAAAATGAGCCTCAGCAAGAGCCCATGGGCTTAGGATACCTCCATATTTTCCCATATAAACAAGAACAGGATACTATAATCCTGTTTCTCTCCTTGTTTAATAAAATATATTTTAAAATAAAATGCACTACAGGAAGCAATATACAAACCTGGTGTTCGTATCTTTTAAAAACTCAAAACCATCTACTTTCTTATTTCAAAGTATTTTTTATGTCAACCAAAAATGTAAACTGAATTAGGAAAGACTGGTAATATCAGGATAGAAACACAGTAAAGAGTAACTTGTGTGAATGTGGGTCAAATTGATACATAAAACTTTTAAAAATTCCATTTATATGTTTCTTAAATCCAGTTCTCTACTGTGTACATGATTTGTATATTTTAGTTAATGGTGCATAAGTAAAAGTAAATATGCTTATTTCCAAATAATCTTTAACTAGATCATGTCTAATAATCTATTAAATGTATTTTAAAAAATCCTTTTTGAAAACAATACACAATGAATAAAAAAGAAAATACCAGTATACTCATATGTTTGTATATGTTTGTAAGCTCATGGAAAAGGCACCAAAAAAACCACACCAGTTTTCATTGGTGTGTAGGTTTGCATTTTTAAAAAAAAGCATAAAACTGAAAATAGTCATGGTCTGCTAAGTGAAAATGTAGACTATAAAATTCTCTCTACAAAATAAAATAATAAGTTCAATGTGCAAACAGACAAGAACTATAAGGTAATACACGCAAATTAAAACACAAATTCAATGAAGTGATTGAATGTGAACCATTTTTGCCTTTGATGTTCGTTGGTATTTTAAAATTGGTGTTATCACAATGTACTTCCAAACATAAATGGACATGGCGATTAAGCACAAAATCTATTACTCAGTGAGAAAATCTCCTACTTTAGTCTCTAGAGACCAGTGATGCTGTTAAACATCTTACAATGCACAAGCAGCCCCCTCGCCCCCAACAGAGAATCATCTGTCCCCGATGCCAGGAGTGCCAGGTTAAGAAACCCTGCCATAAAAGGATCACAAAACAAGTGAGTTCCTGATCCTAAAATTAAGCTCCTCCCTCCCAAAAGTTACGAATACTTTCTCCGATTTACATTCTTACAGGAATTCCCATGCGCATTTGTTCATGGGGGGTGGGGGGGTGGGAGAAGCATGCTCCAGCACACTCTATGTACTTGTAAAGTATAACACTTGATATACGGCTCTCCTGATTTCTATTGCAGGGTAAACCCATAGTCAGATCTTTATTTCAGGCCACATTCAAGCAAGAGCATTGTTCAGGGAACCCACAAAGCAACAGCAAAAAATGTGCCCTAAGAGTTAACCAAGAGAAATAGATTTATAAACTGTCAAAATCAAGTGGCATAGTTGTTTAAAAGAGAAGAATACATCTTCTAGAGATATAACCTTTACAATGAGTCTCATACATATTAAGTGGGATGGAAGACAGAAAGGTCTGGGAAGAGAGGAAAAAAACACGACGACCTGTAAGAGAATTATCTGCGGGAGCAATTCTTCAGAAATCACAAAAATGTGATCTCAATGGGAAAAAGTTCAATTGAGAAGAGATTAACCAAAGAACTTATATGCATATATGCTTAACCCAAGGACACAGACAATAGTGAGGTAGGCCTGGGGTGTGTGTGTGAAGTGGAAGGGGTCAATGGGGGGAAAGAGAGCATCTGTAATTCTTTCAACAATAAACATAAATTTTTAAAAATGAGTTCTTGATGATAAAGAGAAAAAGGGGAAAGGGTGTGGTCCTTTTGCATAGTGTCCACCCACACCCTAAAACCACTGAGACAGCCGGCAGTTCTTAAACATATATCAGCCAACATTTAGTGATGACTATTGGCCTTAATGGTTATCTAACAGATTTTGCTGGAGCAAAACATAATTGTTAAATAAGTTAAACAGCACCCACTCATTATGAAACAAATTTACATAAGCAATATCCTTAACTCTTCAACACCTTACGTAAGTCTTTATTGCTTGGTTTAAGTTATGCTCAACATATCTAACATAAAATGTGTCTCAAGAACGGGGGGCACATCTTATATTTAACACACACTAAATAAAGTATTCGTTTTAATGAAATGAAGATTTTTTTCAAGGTGAAGAGGGTGAGGAGTAATAGTAATATCTTATGATCAGTTTATCTGATCCAAAAAGAACCAACCAACCAACAACTAAAACAAAACAGGATACTCAAGGAATGAAAATGATCTTTCAAAAGGAGGCCGTGCTACATTTGAAAGTGCAGTACAACGAACGCCATGGCGAAGTCTGAGGAATGTGATGTCAGTCAATTGCTGTGTGACCTTGAACAAGCCACTTAATCTCTCTGGGCCTCAAGTTCGTTCTTCTTGTAAATACCTTGACAGTAACCATCTCATTCTTTCTATAGGATTAGATGAGATAATGCACATCAACAAGATACCTGCACAAGTTATGATTCAGTAAGCAGCTATAATGATTTTATTGTTTTAGTATTACATCGACGGTGGAAAAAGTTGAGCACTGTACAAGGGGAGGAGGGGGAGCGGGAAAGGGGGAGCAGAAAAAGGAGCAGAGAACATAATAGCTTGTTACTACTGGGCAGGAAGCTTCTAAGCAAAATTCAGAGTTAAGCTGCCTGCAGTCAGTGTTCACACCCACCTTCAGCAAGCTTCCCGCTTCCCGGATAACCTTCCCTGTGTCCTGGATAACGTCACTTACCCATCTCCACAGCAGCGTTAACCTCCTCTAATCTCAACAGAAAGGACCTCCCAGGTCACAGGGATACAGAGGTCTTCAATCCAGCAATCCTTTCGGTTGCTGTCTATCACCCACCCCACTCCCTGCTTTGTATCTGCAACCTACGCCCTTCTAAAGGTTCCTCCTTTTCCAAGTTATAGGGCTCCTTTCCACAAGTGCCCCCTTCCCACTTCGCTTCAGATCCAAACTCTCCAAAAGTATAGTTCCAACCACCAACACTCCTCTCGCTACATTTACCAGTGATGTCCCCTTACTGTTTCTGCGACACAAGTCTCAAAACTTATTTCAGTTGATCACTGGGGCATCTGGCTGACAAGAAAGACAATTCTGAGATGTTCTAAATTAAATGACGGTGGCCAGGAAGTCAGAGAAAGAGACAGAGAAGTTAGACTGTTAAAAGCTGGGGGCCAGCTGACAGGACTGCTCCCATTCCCGAACGAATGCTGGAGCTTAGAGACAACACCCAAGTGGCTACCAGCCAACCACGAAATGGGCCACAGCATCCCACCTGGGCATGAACTTTCAGGACCGTCACCTGCAAGCACTGGAAAATAGTAAATACTTCTTCCTTACAGACTATGCTTCTACCATAAAACTGCCGAGCCTCCACCTTTTCCCAACCCCCACCCCTTACTTGTAGCCGGCGAGTGCTCACACCCACCTTGAGCATGCTTCCCTGTTAGTCCCCCAGTCCCTCCTGGGCTTCTGCACTGGGTTTCAACCCCATCTACCAACCTTAGGTCTTCTTCCACTTCAATCCACCCTCCACACTTCAGAAGCATCTTCCTGAAGTGTAAATTCTTTCAAAACAACTTACATTTTTCTTATCCAAAACACAAAGTACAAAAAGCGCTCCTCAACTCCATGATGCCCAACATGGTGCCTTTTTCACTTAGTGCTGTTGCTGGTGGTCTAGACTTCACGCCGCAGGACCTGGTCTTTGACGGCTAATATAAAAGTGCTTTCAGCTGTGGAAGTTGCATTGTTTTGTTTAATATGACACAGCTGACCATTTCTTCTTTTTTTAAACTCTCTTGTGCCTCATCTTTGAAGATATTATTATCTGTAGTTTCTCCTATTAACTCTCTGACTGCTGCTTAGCTACTTATTAATCTCCTTAGTGGGCTCCTTTTCAGGGTTCCACCATTTACATTCCATGCTCACCAGAACTCCACTTGCAGCCGTCTTCTCACTTTCTCTTTTGAATTGCATCCATTCATACAGTTACTAGTAATACCACTTACATGCTGGTATGTCCAAGTTCATCTCTTTAGTCATGGCTCCTTACTCAGCTCCAGACCTACATTTTTCAATTACCTACTGGTTATCTCCATTGAGAGGTTCCATGTATACAGAGAAGTCAACATTTCCAAGATTGCCCATCCCCACCTTCTCAATCCAGCTGTTCTTTCTGTTCTATGTATCTGTAAATGACACCATGAGAAACCTGGGATTCACCAAGTCCTGTCACTTCTATCCTGTAAATGCCCTGGATCTGTATCCTCTCCTTCGATTCCCTGTGTTAGTTCGTCAGTCCTTCCTGGGTTTCTGCATTGGGTTTCCATCCCACCTCCCAACCTTCCACTTCAATCCAACCTCCACACTTGGGAAGCATCTTCCTGAAGTGTGTATCTGCTCCTACGATTCTCCTACGGATATCCTTTCATGGGTGCCTACAACCTTGGAAACAAAATTAAACTCTTCAGCAAGCCACAAAACGGGTCTTCATAATATGATCACCACCTATAACCTCGGTACCAACTCTCATTACCTCAAGCCTACTCCCAATCCCAGCCATTTTAAGCTACATGAAAATCTGTGACGCCACTTCTTTTGCCTGTGTCCTATTCTCCTACATGCCCCCTTTCTGTGCGCAACATGTACCCATAGACCCGTAACTCCCATCTTTACTTACCTAACTTGTATGTCGCACGTCAGTGCTCCACATTCTCAGTATTCCCTGCATATTTCCTCTTGCAAAGCACTTATGATGCTACATTGTGATTCTTTCTACATTTGTTTGTTTAAACAGTAAATGCCCTGACATTCAGGACTACAATTCTATGCTCTGTTTCTCCACATATATGACACAGCATCTAGTAAATAATAACAAATTACAGCCATAAAAACAAATACTTCACCCAGAATGTGTGGCATACACCAGGAGCCGAACATCTAATCAATCATTATACAGTCAAAACCACATGGGGAGGGAAAGAATAACCCTGTCTCTGTGTATTTTATAAACACGAGCTAGGAAGATAGAATAAATATGTAGATATAAAGCAACGTGAAATATCAAATAACAAATGAGTGATGTTGTAGTCTGCAAGCCACAAAGAAACCCATGGGAGACACAGACCACTGGGTGCTCACTTGGATGTTCAGAAAAAGTTTTAGGGAAAACTTTTACTAAGCGTAAGTACAGTAGAAGCCCAAAGATTTAACCATAGTGGATGCCTATATATTAAGTTTCACGAGGTCAGGAGACAAGTTGGTCTTGTTCACTGTTTTCTTCTAAGGCCAAGCACACGGCTGGATCATAGTAGCCACTAAATAAGTATTTGTGTTAACTGAATTTTAAACTTTGCAGCTGGTAAAGAAAACATCTGTTTTGTTTTGTTTTTTTAAAAGGCAGTACTTTTCTCCATTCGCCATCCCATAAAAAGGTAATTTGTGTTTGTGTTTACTAGAATCCTTTCCTCAAAAGTGAAATATTGCTTCACTCTCTGGTGGCAAATGTGTTGTTTCAAGATGGGGAAGAATCTGCTTTAAATGAAGAGAAAGCTATTTCAGTCCATAATCCTCAGAGCCAATTTTGGATCTTAAAATGCACTTTTCATCAAGAATGTTAACAAAAAGATTCCTGCCAGTTTAACCAAGACATCTAAAAATATGTCATTGGAAAGCCAAGCTTTCTGTTCAGGAGCATTCTAATTGACATCACGGTCTTCCAAAGATGTTCCACTGAGCCAACCTGAGTCACATGTCTGAGTAAGATGCCACTGTCACCCTCCTGAGTAAGAACTCGGGACTGCAGGACTTTAGGTTTTCTGCATTTTCCTTAGTGTGTGCTGATTTCCCAAGTGTTCCTAGAACGTCTTTGACCCCAACAGAGCTATTGTAATAAACCAGACCAGAGACATGTGTTACTTTGAGTTGGAAATCAACTTAACATGTCCCCTCTCGTTTCAAACATGAGGAAACTGAGACATGCTGATGTAAATTACTGACCCAGCCTTACTCAGGATAGCGGCTGCAGTGGACGCTGGGTCCCTTGAGTGACAGCGTGGGCTTCAACCTTCTACACAGGCTACGTTCACAGAACGCCAATACCTTCCACATGTATATTTCACTAATTCTGGTGGTCGCCTGAGACAGGTAAACTGGGACCCAGTCCCCTTTCACAGGTGAGTCATTCTCTCAGGATGACTACACAGCAGAAGCAGAGCGAGCACCCAGACTCCTGGATCAGATCAGGGTTTTTCTAGCTTTGTCATTTACCAGGATCACCACACACACTCAGATCTTTTTCTTTTGGTACAAACGAGTCAGTAACAATTTAAATGGTCTAGTGCCTACCATTCTCCAGAGAAATATTTGCTATAATAAAGTCTCAATTACCAGGGGTTGCAGGCCACAAAGGATAATAAAGCAGAAACATGGGTGTTAATCAATTTTGAGGTGTCACTTAAATAATCAATCAACTGTTTTTTCAGAACTGAATCTAATTTTAAAAACCCTAATCCTTTTAGACCTGTATGCAGGGGACAAAATGCCACAAACATCTTCTTTAATGAGACATTAGTGATGGAATTTCCCATCTGCTGCGTTAAATCAAATAAGCATATTTAAGTAAATAGCAAACATCACACAATTTTTCTTTGAAGGAGTAATGTAAGGTTACTGAGACTGCTAGCTGAAATAAGTTTATTTTGTAAGTCCAAATGTGTCTGGACAAGTCCACGTGTGTTAGCACTGGGCCAAGAAAGGAATCTGTAAGGGGATTTTTAACACTCAGTTCTAATCATTAATGCTGCACTGCTGTCCTATTTACAACCTGACATTTATTTTTACACTTCCAACATCCCATGATTTTTCAGCAACAGTAAATAACTTGAAGAGATGATACCTCGCCTTAGCTGGGTCTATATTTTGACTAGCAGGTCTTGGCATTGTGTCCAGTTCAGATACCTCTCCAAAATGCTGCATACAGGTTAAAAAAAAAATGAACTAAACTCATCAAGAAGAAGAAAAAAAAAAAAAAAACCTGTACCAAACAATTTGGGATTATAATACATCTAAGTTCTTAGTTTATCTATTGCAGCAATTTTTAGTTATGTCATGACTCTCTCTGGATTTTAAATAGTTCTTAATTTTTCTATCAAATCCTGTGTTTGTGACATTATAAAAGGAAAGGTGGTAAAATAAAATTTGGGAAGAGAAAAGAACATTTTGAATATACCGAAATGCAAAAGAGAGGACCTAATTCAGTCACACGTGGGATACACTGAAGCACACCTAATTTCTACCTTACTTTGTTTTTAGCAACACAATTTAGATTCAAGTACCTGGGATTTAGGAGGTAGCCACGTTAGGACATTTTTTAATTTTTATGGTAAAACTCAAAATACACTCTGATGAATGACCTCTAAAATCCCACAAAAGTGGGTATTTGTATATCTGAGAGATTAGTGTCCTAAGAAAGAAATATCCTCTACCCACATGAGACTTACAAAATGTGTGGGAAATCTGAGTTTCAGAACCATTCAAGATTGCCTTGAGTCTGTGTTTATACTCTACATGGTAAAAGCCTGCCCAATAACTAGAAAATAAAAAGACCCACGTCAGTGAAACATTAGAGGAGGAGTTGAATATTCCCTCCAGCGGCGATGAGATGTTTCAGAATCTTGTGATACCTCAGGGTTATCCCCTGTCTTTGGGCAGTGTATAGGGGAACGAGGCTGGCTATGTGAGCTTTCTCTGTTTGAATTCTGGGAAGGTGACAATTAGCGTAATGCTGAGAGCATGTCCACTACACAGCACCCGGGCTCTGGGCCGTAAGTGTCCTAAATTTCAAGTCCTGCGGGCTGGCTTGAAGTGCTGGCATTAAACCTTACACACTAGCACATTCCGTCTCTCGGCAGTCTTCTGAGAAATGTGCTCTGTGCTACCAGAATCGAAAGTAACCCTACAATGAAATGTGCCCTTTCTAGAAGTAACTTTTCCAAAGAGGAAACTTCAAAACAGAGTAGAAAAGCGGGGAGTAAGTGAGGGTATCTGGGCCCCCTGTCTTCTCTTGTGTGTCTGCAGTGCCCCAGCATGGGCAGCAGGGGGCGGACCTGCACGAAACTAGCCCCCACAAGTGTTTCCCAGTAGGGAACTCGGAGGCCTTCTCTCTCAGCCCTTGCCCCAAGTCTAAGGAGGTAGCCGCCAAGGGGGGCTGCTATCCGTAAACTGCACAAGCTTAGGACATAAGGTGCACAGCCTTGCAGAAATGCCCAGGGGGACACATGGGTCTGAGTCTGCCTTTGGAACACAAGGATGGCCAATTTTTATTTTATTTATTTGGGCGATCAGGGGGGCTTAAAGGGGTTGGTGGGGGGCTTGCCCTCAGTAGTATAGAGGTCACCTCTGAAAGCAACAAGTGGACATGAGTATCACCTGGGAAATTTATTCAGCCTCTTTGCAACAGTTTAGTTTATAGGTAATCTTCTCTTTTAAATGTTAAACCAAAAGCTTCTCCTCTTCCCCCTAACCCCACCCAAAACCTAGAACAACATTTGATGAACCTGGTTTCCCACTGAACCTTAGGAAATGCGGCTTCTGCAAGGGATCCTGCACGTGGCTGCATTTTGCATGTGAATGTGTGATGCATTTTACTCACTAGTATTCGAACCAAGAACCAAGTTGGGAAAATCTTTAGGGACCAAAAAGAGCTGGCTCCGAAACCACAAACACACTGGGTTCCAAACCCAAATCCCCTGCCCTTGCCCCCACTTCATACTCACAGCCACACACACACACACCCGCCCCCAGTGGCTGGCTCCTTTCTCCTTCCTATCCCCAATTAATGTCTGTGTAGACACAGTCATAAACCTCAGTACTCACCATATTGACTTCAGAAACCATATCGATGCTGGCAATGTCAATATTCATTCCCACGGCCACGGGGGGACCTGAAAACCAAGAGGGCCAGCCACGTGATTCCTCAGAACTTCATTCATTCTTAGCAAGAGTTGTCCCCGGGCATGGGACACTCTGCCCCAAGTCGCGCCCCCCCCCCATTCAAGTCCCTACTGCCTTTTTAAAGGGTGGTAGAAGCTTCTCTAGGAAGTGCCCTATTGAACATGCACACATGTGTTCTGATGGCTGAGGGACTCCAGCTCTGTCCACACATGTAGATGTCTCAGCAGGAAAACACACTCAACTCATCCAAAGCGCAGGAACACCCCAGCCCAAGGGAATTTTAAATATTGCGTTGAAACCCTCCTCCTCACTCACCCCCACAGCTTTTGTGTGCAGGTTTTAACTCTCCGAGCTTCGTGAGGCTGGAGCAAAATCAAATG
Source organism: Miniopterus natalensis (assembly GCF_054644295.1). Classification (NCBI taxonomy): domain Eukaryota; kingdom Metazoa; phylum Chordata; class Mammalia; order Chiroptera; family Miniopteridae; genus Miniopterus; species Miniopterus natalensis. The sequence continues at coordinate 87,595,765 of NC_142084.1, forward strand.
GGCACATCAGGGTTTCTAAGGCTGCAGCAAAAGAGGTCCCCGGCCCTTCTCCTCCTTACCCTCCAAGCCCCCCAGGCCCCCCCCCCCCCCCACACACACACACTCTCCCCTGCCCCTGCAGTGAGGTTTCCAGGACTGGATGATATCCAGACACCAGCCACTTTAAAGCACCGTCAGAACTCTTCCAAAGTAGGCGGGCACAGGGGGTTAATGCCACTTCTCAACCAATTGTCTGCACATCTTGTCCTCAAAAATGTTCACAACAGCCTTCATTAAGCCAGGTTCCCCGGGCGCACCATTAACTAAACTTAAGAGATCTGTCACTGAAGGAGCCAAGGATTTATGACAGTGAAGCCGAAGGGCAGCAATCGCCAACACACGCTACAAGGGTCTCCCTGAAAGACCATCCAGGTGCTGGCTAGTAACAAATCGGCTTAAGTTTGGGCCAGTTTCTCAGCGTGGTAACAAAGAGACACATTCAGTGCCCCCCAGCCAGCGCGGTGAGGGAGAGGGAAGAGACGGCGGCCAAGCACAAAGCTCACAAGGCAGCTCGGGCTATAGCTGGGTTGTTTCTTATTTCCAAGGCAACCCCATTACCTCCAAAATCTGGTCTCAGGCGAATGTCATAGCCTTTCAGGAGTCTATCCACCGTCTCTTTAACCAGGGACATGTTACTAGGATCATTGACACTGAAGGGAGAAAAGACAATAAACGGGCATCAGTCAGGCAGCAGGCACGGCGCCTCAGCATCCCTCCGACCCGGCTGGCACAGGGATGCAGGCAGAGCCCTTCAAGTGAGGGGGGACCAGCGCCCGGGCGCACTCACCTCTGCGCGCAGACCGCGGCGATCAGCAGGGGGAACGGCCAGATCCCAAGGTAGCCTTTTTTCCGCTCTCTCCACATCCCTTCAGGTTTCGATGGGCTGAGGGGTTCGCCGGAGAGAGGAGACCCAACTTAGTGCGCCCGGTGCAGCGAGGCTAATGGGCGGCGCATGCGCACGGCGCGCCGAGCGTCCGCGGGGCCGCGGCGGCTGCCTGGGACCCGGCGGGTCTTCCTGCTAAAGAGAAAAACAACAATAATAATACAATAAAAATAAAATTAAAGGGGAAACCTGTATGTGCCTAGCACACACATCGCTGAGCGCTGTAGGAACGCGGCCCCCGAGACGACCCGGGGTAACGGCCGGGCCGCCCTTTCCCTTAGGACGAAGCCGCCCGGCGGCTGCAAGTTTCGGCGCCGCGGGCGGAGGCAGTTCGCGCCCCGCGGGCGGGTCCGCGGCCGGCCTGTGCGCCCCGAAATCCGCAGACCCGGCCTGAGGCCGAGGGGCGCGGGCGGGACACGGCTCCCCAGACCGCCCCTGGGCCCCGCGGCGCCCGGACGCTGAACTTTATTTCCCGGGAGCAGCGTCCCGCGGGCCAGGTGAGTGGGGGGCGGGGTAAGCCAACGGGGGAGTGTTGAGCGATCCGCCGGATTGGGGGCGGGCGGGGGAGTAGAGAAGACGCCGCAAAATAAAGGAAGGAAGCCAGAGAAAGGAAAGAAAACGCCGCTGCCTCCTCTGGAGCCTCGGAGCCCGCTTCCTTCCCTCCTCCGGCTCCTCACCCTCTGCCCCGTCTCCCTGGAGGCCTCGGGGTCCCGGCTCCGCGCCCGGCGACGTGCCCGACCCGCTGGTCCCGATTATTTATAGCAGGAGGGAGGGGGGCGAGGGGAGCCGGAGGCAGCGCTGCCTCCAGGCTCCAGCCCGCTGCGGCGGGGACTCGTCAGGAGGGCGGGTGGGGCGCGGGAGCGGGGGGCGCGGGCGGCACGCGCCCGGAGGGGGTGCAGGGCCGAGCGGCCCGGGCGGCGGGGCCGGGAGGGCGGGTGGCCGGGCGGGACGCGCCCCGCGGGCCCCACGCCCCCTCCGGGCGCGCGCACGTGCGGACTCCCGCCCGCGCCCCCGCCCTCGCGCCCGCCGCCCACTCCCGCCGCGCGGAGCCGGCGCCCCTCCCTCCTTCCCGCCCCCGCCCCGGCCCCGGCCAGGCGGGGAGGGCGCGTGACGCGCGGGGACCCCCAGCTGTTCAGGGGCTGCGCCTCGGGGTCCCCAAAGCCAGAGCGGGCCCCTGGAGACCGGCAACCTGAGGAAGGGGCCGGGGCCGCCCGGGGCACCGCGCCCTCCCGCGGTCTGCACCGCACCTCGCCTTCTCCCCCTTCCCGGGGCCCCCGCGGGACTCGCACAGCCCGAGGCTGCCTCGTCCCTCCCGCGGCGCTGGATCGGGCCGCGGCCGCCGAGCCCGCGGAGGCGGGAGCGCTCGGGGCCGCACCGGGAGGGAGGGGCCCAGCCGCGCAGAGGGACGGCCGCTGCGCCCCGGCGCCGCCAGGCTCGGGGATCCCGCCGTCTCAGGGAGCCGGCCCCTCGGCTGTCCCCGCGCAGCCGAGTTTACCCGGGGACCGGGGGGGGGGGGGGGGAGGGCGGGCAGGTGCTCCGCTGCGCCCTCCCCCACCCCTGGGCGAATACCTTTAAAAGTCCTAGGTCCCACCTACATCCTGGACACGAGGCTGGGCGCCTGCCGCCTCCTCCTCCTCCTCGTTACTCTCACCGAGCGCCTACTACGCGCCCGCGGTGCTTCGTCAGTGAATTCCGACGACAGTCCTAGCTCAGCTATCGCCTCCGCTCCCCCATACTCTGGATTTAGGCACTGGCACGTCGAAGCTAAGGAACGTGTCCAGAATCACCCGGTGGCTGCAAGCGGAACCGGGACTGGATTCCGCTCCCTGCTTCCCTAACCACTAGGCTCCACAGCCTTGGCCCCCGGGGCCCCGACCTTGCCGGCTGCAGGCTGGTGCCTGCAGGGGAACTCCCTGGGCCCAGGAGCCCTAGGCGGCTGCAGGAGGACGGGCCCCCCTGCGCCCAGGTGGCCCGCGGTGCCTGGGGAGAGGAGAGGATGCCCGCCCTGGGAGGGGCGGCCGCGGGCGCGCAGGCCCCGCAGGCCCCGCAGCACCTCAGGGGCCTGGCTGGAGCTGCACTTGACCCGTTTCCTTGCGGAGATGGGGATTCCTGTTCGGCGTTACTGCCCAGGTCGGGGCGCACCGCGCGCGGCTCGGGACGGTCGGGGACGCGGAAGCCCGCAGCTGCCCTGGCGGCGCGGGGAGCAGGGGGCGAGCGCCGAGCCCTCACCGGTTAGGGAGTTTCTGCATGAGAGGCGGTAAAACGGCACCGCAAACAGTGCGGATCTCCTTTTTTTTCCCTCTCTTACACACAATGGGAATCTTTTACACAAGCTGACCATATTGGAGGGAAAACAAAGTTGATATGGTTAATATTATACCCAGAGGATTCCTAACGTAGTCTGAACCTCAGGGAAACCAAGGTGAAGGCCTAGAGATCTCTTGCTCTGGACAACACCTCAACACAGGATTTTCCTTCTGACCTTGATTATCCAGGCGGCACCTTCTGCACTGCCTGCCCCTACTACTTAGGCTCACTTCAGTTCAGGCTGAAAGACCAAAATTCAGTGAACAGAACAAAAACCACAAATATTGCCATCCACTGAAAATGATGATGACTGGCCTAGGAACCAGAGGCCTAACTCTGGGTTCAAATTTCAGTTCAAATGCTTAGTAGCTTTTGTGATTGGGCGGGTCACTTAACCTCTCCAAACCCTAGTTTCTTCTTTTATAAAAATGAATATAATAATAGTACCTCCTCCATTTGATTGTTGTAGAACAGGGGTGGGGAATGTCTGGCCCACAGGCCATATACTCCCCACAAAATCACTTGTCTGGCCCTCCAAAGGCAACCGCAGGCAGGACTCGAAATTCAATAAATCTAGGAGCTTTTATCATAGCTAATTTTTAGGTCAATCATTTTGTATGGCTCGAGAATGATGCTATAAATATCCAAATGACCCTTGGCAGACAAAAGGTTACCCACCCCTGTTGTAGAATGACAAATATATGCATAGCATTTGGCATGTGATTGATAAATATTAGAGATTTTTAATGAATGAGGCATAATGAATGGACAGGAAAGCAAACAAGGCTTAGTAGCATTAATCTATAAAGACTGAGTGGACATAAATTTGGTGCAATTATCATAGATTAGCCAGAGAAGAGAGGAGCAGATATTTGAAGGGAATTAAGTTTAGGTTAAGAAGAAAATGTATTCAAGACCCAAGCAGCAATCAAAAGGAGAAACGATAAAAGATTATTTATTTTCTTTATGTGGTAACATCTCAGGGATACCTCTTATCAAAAGCTGTAACTAATATAAATAAAGAGACACTCCTACTGGTTAGGAAACCTGATATCAACTTATACCTAAAGTGGATCCTTATTGTACAGCTGAATCAACACTAGGACATCTCTCTGGAAGACTTTGCTGATAACTGCCTAGGAAGGTGAAAATTGGAACAGTGACGTGCAAGGGAGGGCACTGCTGGAAACTGGAGATGTGTCAGTTGTTAGAGCATGTCCTCCAGGATTCCAGGAATACAATGAGGAGGCAAAAGGTAAGTGCTCTTAGGAAGTCATGATTCAAAGTCATCTCTGCCTATGAAGCATATAACTGCCACGTAAAAGCCATCATCAGCCACATGCTAGTAAGCTTTGCTCTAGTGTTAGTTCATTTATTTAGCAAATAAATGCTGAGCACCTAGTCTGTGTCAAACATTTTTTATAAGCACTCGGGTGTTGTGTTGAAAAGGCAGATGTGGTCCTTGTCCACTCGGAGCTCCCACTGCAGAGAGGGAAAGAGCCATTATAGAAGTGAGAGCAGATGGAGGGTGCGCTGTGAAGTGGGGGAGACAGGATCTTAGGAATTCGTAATTGGTACAAATAACTCAGGTTGAGGGTTTGGATGAAGTGTGCCTGATGAAGCGATTCTTCAATTAAGATTTGAAAGGTGGGTAAGAGCGATGAGGAGCTGGGGGAGAGTATTCCAGGAAGAAGACAGAAGTGTGTGCACATATCCTGGGCCAGGAGAGGACAGCGTAGGAGTGAAAGAGCAGCGGGAGACTGGAGGCCCGGGCGAGAGCTCTAAGAGCCATGGGGCTGGAGAGCTGCGCTGGAACGATCTGGAAGCACTGATCTGTTCAGGTGGAGGAGTGACAAGATGGGTTTTAATCGCCCTGGGGGAAGACGGTCATGGCTGTGGAGGATCTGCTATTGCAGGGGCCCAGGTGAGAGGTGACTTTGGTCTGAATGAGGATAGTGACAGTGAAGAGAGAGAGAGAAATGGCTGGCATTATACTGGAGAACTGGCCAAACATTGTGACAGACGGAATGAGGGAGAATTCAAAGGTGACCCTCACCTTTCAGGTTTGCGCTACTCATTGGTGGTGATGGAATAAAGTTGAGGGGGGCGATACATTCAGGTTGAGTCATGGTAAGTTTAAGGTACTTACCTAGGCCACCCATTCAAGGTGCCCTGGGCACATGAGTACCTGCACCTGAAGCTCAGAACTGAGGGCTGAGCAGGGGCCAAAACACAATTTTCATGTTCCATCCTGATACCATTTCTCTTATCTGCTTTAATATTTCTCCTTGGAATGCATCACCATCTAATGCATTTTATTTCACTCACTCTAATTCTATCTTCTTGCATGGAATGAAAGCTCAAAATAAAATGCTTTCCTAACTGCGGAACTCCAGTCCTTAGTGCCCAAAGTAGAAACCTGATACAAATGTTTTAATGAATGAGTGTGCATTTGATGATCCTGAGGATGTAAACAACTTAAATCATGGGAGTCTGTGAGATTTATCCCGGGAGGAAGAACAGAATAAGAGGACTAGAGGATCTAGACGAGAATCTTCTGGGGAAGGACAATTACAGCCATCAGAAGAGTTGAATTAGGACTGGCCCACGAGGCAGGAGGAAAGCTCCCAGGGTGTGGTCAAAGCCAAGGAAAGAGAATATTCCGGTAAGGAAGGATTAGTCAACAGCAGTGAATCTTGCAAAAGTTTTAAAATTTTTGACTAGATATTACCTATTTAACATTTTAAATCATTTATACATTTGTATTTATTACTATTTTTAAAAATGAACAATCAGCCTTTTAGCTTGAATATTAATTGGAGTGATTTTAAATAATGTGCAGAAATTTCTGTAATATTAAAGTCAGAAATAATATGAAGGAAGAAAATATGCATCTATTACTTTTAGAACACACAATAGCACAAACTTACCAATTAGTAATGAAGTATTGTCAAGTATATGCCTTCATGGATATACTGTAATATAAAAATAAGAACCATTTTAAAATAACCTCTCCATATAACATATACGAATGCACCTTTATTTTTATGTGCTAAGGAATATTCCTAGAGTAATTTTATCAAATTTTTTTTCCCCTATGCTAGTCAAAAATACCTTTTATTTATTTGTCTGCAAACACTGCCTTCACAGACCCTGGAAAATAAAATTACTCCTGAATGACCATAAATTCCAAATTATGGGCCTAAGGCTCAATGAGGTTTTACTCTGCAGAATTAGAAATGTGAATTCCATGGCCACCGAGTCCTGGCTGTTTCTCCTTCAGCAGGTAGCACTAACATTAAAACCGAGTTTCCATAAAATTCTTGGCCACAGTAAGTCTGATGACATATAAATCAATTTAATTTTTTAACTAAAAATATAACATGCAATAATAAAATGATACCAGTATGTCAGATGCTGCTCCAAATGCTTTATATACAATATGTTGACATATTTAACCCCTACTATATGCCTAAAAAATGTTAACTACTATTATTCCCATTTTATCTATGAGGACACAGGAGCAGAGGTGAAGTAGCCATAAGATTACACAGTTTATAAGAGAATATTAAAGGACTCAGGCCCTTCCTAGTAACTCTGTGACTTTATAAATAAAACTCCTCTAGATTTATCTCCTCTATCATTCTCAACTATTTCAGCCTGAGTTAACGTCACAGAAATAAAATCATAGTCCAGGCAAAGGATCTCTGAACCTAACAGAGATTAGATTTCATAGTCACATGACCAACAGGAAAGCAGAGCTGGAGTTACAGGACACTTTTTGAAGGAGTATACCTTTGAGCACCACCTCTAATTAATCGATCTTCAAGAATACAGAAATGGTGCCTCAGATGCAAAATGAAATTACTGATGCTTTAAATCTAGGTAAAATTGTTGGAGGAGGACATTATCTGCGCTCCGACACCGCGGGGATACTAATCCTATTTACGCACAGTCTCAGCAGTGATGAAGCAGCACACCCCGTATGCCATGAAAGGATAGAAAGGGAGAAAAGTCCTTCGTGCCAACTGCTTCTCATGACCTGCCGGGGAGAAGAGCTGTGCCTTATCAGTAAGTAAGTGAGCAAAACTGATGTATAAGCACTGACATGGAAGGCCCTAAGGAATGATTTTTTAAATCTCTTGCCATTTGGTTTCCTAGGGATGGCCACTAAGAGATGGCCAAAGATAGGTAAGTCAGCGTATAAAATAGAGTTTCCCAGAGTGAGAGTCACAGCACTCTGAGTCCCTTCCTGATATACTTCTGCTAGGGCTACTTATCCACCCATGTCTGAATTAGAGAGTCTAGGGTTTACAAGAATTCCAACAATAAAAATGCTGGAATTCTAAAAAATGTACATATTGGCCCCATATTTAAAAAGCAAACTGCAGTGCTGAAATTAGTTTAATTAAATGTCTGTAAAATGTAGTACCATATCTATAATTGTACACATTTAAATTTTGTATGGGAAAGGTACATTTTCACCTGCTTTATAGTTTGTCAAGGGACCTCTAAAACTTAGAGGATCTCCAAAAGCATAGAAAGGTATTAAAAACCACCAGCTGTCTCCACCCTCAGTCAGAGTAGTCTCTCCCTACTTCTGTGCTTCTAAAACCAGTTGTAGTATCTTTTCTGTTTGTTTGTTTGTTAAAACCCCCTTTGCAAACATCTCCACTTGCTAATTCTACAAGGGACTTTTACTTTTATTTTTATTATTTTCCAAGTTCGGTGCATTTACCTAACTTGTTTGAGGTACTCTGATTGATAAATTATAATTGCAGTTATTATTTATAGCTAATATTTATTGAGTGCTTGCTTACTAGCTGGCTCACTCTATGATAAACATCAACAATTGCTCATTTAATTCTTTGAAGTGTATTACCCAGTAGCATATTATTCAGTGCTCTTGGGGTTGCAAGTGACAGAAACCAAACTTGAACTAGCTGAAGTGAATATTAGGTCATGTAACTAAAACAGTCCAGGGTATTGAGCTTTGAGTACAGGTGGATTCAGAGTCTTAAACTATTGCATCTCACAATTTGATTTTATGAAAGTTCACTTCATCCTCAGACAGGCTCTCTTCCAAAGATGGCCATCAGCTACTGTGCTATGATTTCAGTTAGCAACCCTGAGAAGATTAGCATTTTAGTAACTCCACAAAAACTACAAGATAGGACAGTCTATGGGGTCTTGGATCATAGTTCCAACTTCAACCTAACACTTGCTCTTATTGGTGGGCTGGTTCTCACCCCTGGTCCTGAAGCTGGGGTAAACCATATCCGAACCATTGGACTATGAATGATTGAGGAGTAATTGCCCAATGAAAGATTATTAATGTGCTGTTAACAGAAAGAGGAGGAATGGATGTTGCACAGATAAAAACCACAGATTTCCACCATAGGTAGAAGAGGTGTTACTACTGACCATAAATTTTTGATAAAGATTTTGTGACATAGGGACTTGGGTATGACCAGAAAAGGGACCTGAACTCACTCCACATGTCTTACATGAATGCCCTTGCAAGTAGCCAATAAGAATGAATGAATGAATTCATCAGTCTAGGATATTTGGTCTCAGATTTATGTCCAGGGTAGATGATTACTACTACTTACTATTTCAGCAACTCACATAGTCATGTTTGAAAAAAATCACCCTGAAAACTTTAAACATAATCATGATGTAACTGAATAAACCTATGTAAAGAGAATCAATAGAAAAATTTAATAAAATTATGAACAAGAATGCCTAGGGATAGAAGATCCGTAATAACTGAATATTTGGGTAACTGGAACCTATAGTAAAAATATTATAATGTTTATGTCAAATAATTGGATTAACTCCACTTGGGGAAGAAACCTTGTATTTCAGATTCTCTTAAAGTTAGACTGGAAAAGCACATAAGAATTTACTCTAAGAAATCTGAATAGTAAAATGGATGCTCATCTGATTGGTTTTCTTTTTTTTCCTTTTGGGAGCCTAAGTTCTGTGGTATACAAAGAGCTGGCTGCCCCCTTCCAACCTTCTATACAGAAAGGGAAGTATAATCAGGATATGAGAAAAGGAAATCATTAAGATGTTATTTGGCCCAGCCTCTGTGGCTCAGCGGTTGAGATATTTTTAAAATAACGATTTAAAAAAAAAAAAAAAGATGTTATTCACTAAGATTGAAGTTCTTCTAGGAAATAAAGTACAGTGGGAGAGTGATGGTAGAAAAAAATAAACTAAAATTGAAAGATTAAAAAAAATCAGGTATCAGACAAAACAATTAAAAAAAATAGATGTCTTTATTGATTTCAGAGAGAGGAAGAGAGAGGGGGAGAGAGAGAGAAACTTCAATGATGAGAGTCCTGGATCGGCTGCCTCCTGCACGCCCCCTGCTGGGGATCGAGCCCGCAACCCAGGCCTGTGCCCTGACCGTATCGAACCACAATCTCCTGGATCCTGGGTCGTGTTGCTCAACCGCTGAGCCACTCCAGCTGCGCAGAACAACTTCTGAAGATAGCAAATAGATTTAGAAAGACCCCTGAGTAAGTAATCATTGAGATATTAAAGGAAAACACAGAATTCATATGAATTTTTATAGATCAAACAAGAAACTAAGTATCTAGCTTACAGCAGGAATCTTCGGTCTACGCCTTCAAACAGGTCAATTTCCTGTTTTCTTTTGTTAATAAGGGCATGGAGAAGACAACACCAGTGCCCCTCCCAGGTTCCCTCAGGTCATTTTTGCATTCCACACCTCCCCACAAACACATAACACTTTTTTGGAGTGATCCTCTCTATCCTGTGCGCAGCCCCTTCAGTGTCCCGCCACTGGGCCCCTGGGGCAGCTTTGGGCCAGCTTTGGGCCACTGGGAAACACGTGGAGAGTTTGTAACTCCAGGGTGTCCGTTAACCAGTGACTACCTGGTGGGGAACAGGATGACTCATAAGCGATTTACAGTCCAGAGATCCCTGTGCAGTCACGCTCGAATTTATACTCTGAATGACTTTTGCTTGAAATCTAAACCTGGTTTGGTTTACCACCTCCCCTTTCCTATCTTATTTCTCCTCCTTGCTTCTCACTTGCCCAAGAATCCTTCACTCTCCCTCTGCTTCCGGGGAATGAACCTAAGATAAGTGGAAAGTATGAGATGCATCCTAGTGAAAATCTTTGTTCCTGGAAAATAAGACGTCATTATTGGAACTCTACAGATGAAAACGATATCATGAGTTATATAAGAATAACTAGTTTGGGTGGTGTTGTTTTTAACACTACCTGGGAGATGTTTTTTGGGGGGAGAGTTAGGGGAGAGCTGGACAAGTCACAGCCTCTTCCTGTCTCTTAGTTGTCTCATATGTAAAACAGGTGAGCCCTAAAGTTCCTTCACATCTAAAGTGACCTAGGCCAGGGGCTGGCAAACTGGAACTCTGGCCAAGTCCATCCCCGTCCCCTGATTTATAAATACGGTTTTATTGGGAACACAGCCATGCTCCTTAGTTTACATACTGTCTCTACCGGCTTTCATGCTACAGCTGCAAAACTGAGCAGCCCGAGAGGTATGTACTATCATCCTCCTCAGCGTTCTTTAAGTCAGACGTGGAGACTGGGGTAAAGGAAGGGCGGGCTACTTGCCCAAGCTGTAGGGCGAGTAATGGCAGAGCTGAGATTCGCGTTCAGCCCCCCACCTCCACGCCAGCCCTTCCCGCCAGCCCTGATTTGGGCAGGCCACAGGGAACATGCAGGCCAAGTACTTCTGACTCACAGCAACCACGTGGTGGTGTTTTTAGTAGGAGGGTTAACATTAACAAGTAGAAGCATGAATGGAGGAGAGAGAGAGGGGTAAAGTCTGCAGGTTCATCAAAGTTGTCGGGAAATCACACCACCAATAAAATATTTCCCTCACCATCACATGTGGTCCTAAAATGTGGTCTTCTGTTCCCTTCACCTTTCCTTGCGGTGCAAACTGCAGACACCGTCACAGATTCACAACTAAGATGCCTGACTTGGTCGTCAGCAGGCCGGCATCCCGTGTCCGTGCAGGGAGCTAATCACTTATGTCTCTTCTCACTTCTGACCCCTTCCCGCTTCCCGAGCCCGCGGCCCTGCTCAGGCACCGAGCCGCGACAACCCGCCGTGTCACAGTCGGGCGTCAGCACCGTCTGGTTGGTTGTGGTGGTGGCTGTGTTTGTTCTTATTTTTAGAGCCCACTGACATTAATTCCCTCAAAATATTTTCGTGTACCCACTTCCACGGAGGTGAGACCCCTGTGGATGGAACAAGGTCACGCTGATGCTGGCTGAGGAGAAGATACCCGAAGGGGACAGGGTGGAGGGCGGTTCTCAGGACAGTCGCTTCAGTGGCAGGAGAGCTAGGAAGACGTAGATCATGGGGCAGCTAATATCAATTCCTGAATTTTTCTGTTTTTTTTTATCTTTATGGTAGATATTTGATCACTCACAGTGTTGTGATCACATTATGTGAACAAGTTCTCAAAGACCCTGGTTTTGGGTGTTATAACTGTAATTTAACTCCTTTAGTTATTCCATCTTCTGCGCAGGTCAGAATTTCCTAACATCATTTCTGGCCATGTATGGGCCTGCCATAAGGGTAAATAACTTGTGTTCTCTCTCTCTGTGTGTGTTTCACACTGTCGTTATTAACTGATTGCCTGCGCACGGAATGATGCTAGCCACTGCGCTAAGTGCTCAACACGCTGCTTCATTTAATCTTCACATTCGCCTCTGAGTCTGGCTGTGTGACCACAATTTTCAGAGGAAGTAACTAAGATTGTAAAAAGTTGAGGGACTTGCCCAAAGTGACACAGCCGGTTAATAATATACTCAGATTTCCAGCGCAAGTCTGCCTGACTCTAGATGGTCACCTTAAATATTGGGCAAGAACCCAAACAGTTAAGGTGGAAAAAAGAAAATCTCAAATATTAATGTGAATCAAGAAATACAGCATGGGGCAAAAGGAGGTTTACAGTTGTGAGAATACAATCAGTTTATTCTTGTTTTATTATTTATTAAATATTATTTTCCATACAAATAACTGTAAACCTACTCTTGCCACACCCTGTATGTAGGTTGCCAAGTGGGGACCAGACAATAGTAATGAGCCTAGATCGGCAGTGCCAAGGTAAAGAAAGGTTATCACCAAGGTCAAGAACAGATTGGTGATCTCTCATCTCTCTCACCAAATTCGTTGGAGAAATAAACATTTATCCTGGTCAGAAGCTAAACAAAGATCAGGAATTTGGACAGGTGTCTGATGTTCAAAAGGACACCTGGCCTAAGAAACAGGGTAGAAGGACCCATGACCTCCAGCGCCTTTCACTAGCAAATAAGAGGTAAGGGGACCTAATTCAGAAGCATACATCTGAACTAAGGGAAGGGCATCTGCCTAGAATACTCTTCCCCCAGGTCTGCCCATGGCTGGCTGCATGTGTCATCTCCCGGGTGACCTGCCCCAGAGTGGCCACCCCTATGCTTCTCCAACTCCAGGAAAGTCTCTCTCTGTCGCATTACAGCCTTTCACCCTTTTCTCTTCGGAATTGTATTTTTGAAACTTCCGTCTTCTCCTATTAAAATGGAGACTTCAAGAAATCATGTCTCTCTTCCTCAACACAGTACCCAAAGAATCTGACACATATGAGGTTTAAATAAAGATTTATCTTCAATGAGTGAATAAATTTCAAATCTCTCCTTCACCATGGATCTTTCTTCTTTGACTTAATATCGCTCTTTTCTTCCTTTAATCAGCTGTAAGAGTTGGACATTTTTGAGATTATGTGAAACACTTTGCATATATTCTGTATTCTAATCTTTATAACAACTCAGCGAGGTAACTAATAATATGCCCAAGGAAAGTGACAAAGCTAATATCAGAACCAGAATTCGAACAAAGGTCAGATGATTTCAAGGCTCATCATCTTTGTATTAAGCCAAGTAACGGTTTGCTATCTGATTCAGGTGCCTTTTCTTTCCTTTCCTTGCCTGGCTATATATGGCATTATTAAAGTGAGGTCATTCATTGTGATCAGCATCTCACTTTATAACATGCTTTTCCGCTGAGTAGAGTCTACTGTCCAAACAAACATGGGGTCAGAGTCATCACTCTATATCCCTTAAGGTGAATTACTGGAAGAAAGTTGTATAGTTGTATGTGAAAATTAACCAGTTCTTTCAAAATTTATTAATTAATCCTAGGAAATTAACTTGAGATAAAATATTTCCCCCCTAGATGAACAGGTCATAAAACACACACACACGAATGGATTCACCCTCTGGTTACTTTCTGTCTCTGGGGGATTTTCTTGAATTTACACTGATTCTCAGTGATTTCCTGCAGGTAAATGACTTTCCAAAACACTGAATGGAAAGGGCTGTGAATGGAAACACTAAATAAAAATTATTTATTTTTAAGCATCAGTTGAGAACACTAAAGTGAGGAAAAACAACAATATATAACTTAGATCACCTAGTAAGACTGGGAATTAAGAAAACTCAATATTTTCTTTAGGAATTAAACCAGCTTATACTTAAAAACATTTAACAATGGCTTTTACTGAGCAACTACTATGTGTCTGGTATTTCCTAGGCACTAGAAATACAGTGGTAAACAAGGCATTATTCCTTTGCTCAAGGAAGGCACAGAGTAGTGAAGCATCAGTTATTAAACAAATAAACCTGCAAGTAAATACATAATAATGGATTGTGATAAAGTGTTTTGAGAAAGGAAGGAAGAAGAGTAAAGAATTATGGGAGGAGGGTCTTGAGAAGTCAGTAGATGCTATGCGAAGAAATTACATTTAAATTGGAATTTGAGGGTGTAATCTGGGCATAGAGGGGTAGTGATGGTGTCGGGGTGGAAAGAGGAGAGGGGAGTAGGAGGAGATGAGTCTAGTGGAGAGAAAAGCATGTGTGAAGTCTCCCCATTTTGAGACAGGAAAAAGACTGGGGAGACTGAGGAACTCCAGAGTGGGCAAGCGAGACCCCAAATACAGAGAAGAGTCCATATTTTGTCAGTAAACCAAATAAGGTGGAGCAGCTGACAATGGCTGTTAAAAATACACTGCCACATGTATTTTTCAGTGATAAGTTTGATTTACTCAGATGCCTCTGTATTTCTTTACAAAATCCCCATGAATTAACTTTTTTCTTTAAAAAGCAGTTACTGCCCTGGCTGGGTAGCTCAGCTGGTTGGACTGTCGTCCCCACACAGCAAGGCTGTGGGTTGGATCCCTGGTGAGCGCACATACAACAAGCAACCAATGAGTGCATCAATAAGTGGGACAACAAATTGATGTTTCTGCCTTTCCCCTCCTTTCTCTCTAAAATCAATAAGTAACAAAAATAAAAGCAGTTATTGAATGCCTGAAATACGCAAGGCACCGCCCACTACACTGATCATTCAAAAACTGAATCACAGAATACATTATTTTTATATATATTTTTAAAAATACTATGTATAAAATAGCATTGCATTAGCATCGAGAAGAATGAAAAAATTTACAAATAATTCTCAGGATTTGTGATTTGGACCAGGGAGCAGGCTTATCTAAGTCTTACTCCCTTGGGTTGAATCTCAGCTCAGCTGCTTCCTGAGTGTAGGCAACTGCATTCTTTTCTTTGAGCCTCAGTTTACCATTCTGTAAACTGGGGATTATGGTAAAAATCTTCCTTGGTACACAGTTGTCTATCTGTGGGGCTCCTAAACAGATAATGCATGTGAAACACAGACCTCAGTGTTTGCCATGCGTCATGGACCTAATAAAGGGTAACCATCGGATTTTACTCTGCACACTGAACCAGAAGAATATTTTCTCTTTTACTGTAATTTTCGGTTTGAGAGCATTCACGTGATTCTAGCCGTATCTGGCTGATGGTTAGCACTCCTAGAGATAATCCTGCCATTAGTCTGGGAATGTGGCCAAGCAGCCGGAGTGTGCCGAGCTCCCCAGGTGATTCCCATGTGCAGTGATGGTGCAAATGACTAACCTAGAGGCTGCTTCAGGAGGATGGCAACATCTAGCTCCGCTCAGCATCCCACCTGCCGCAGGTAAGAATTCAAATAAGGGGGGAATCACCAAAGGTCAGGCGAAAGAAGGTACACACGTCAGCTTTAGAAACCCTGGAAGGGTCATGTACTGTGGGCCGGGGGCCCTCCTGGCCCTCCGTATTCTGTCTGTTGGTGGCTGTGAATACTCAATCTCTCTTATCCCCGGTATCCTAGCTCCTGCTGTCTCTTTGAAGAGCCCAATGACACTAAGAGCTAAGGTTACTCTTTCCAGTCATTAATAGGAACATCTTTACATCATAAAATATTAGTACACTTAATGGCCTCCCAGCAGCCTGAGGAGCCTACCTATTTCTGAAAGTGTCGGTGGACTGGAAGGCATGTCCTCAGAGAGTACTGGAGACTACAGATGGCCATGCTCCTTTACAAATGGCGCAAAACACTTCCAGTAACCCTCCCCGAGTACAGGGAAACTTCTCATTCCTTGAGCAGGCCTTTCACTGTCATCAGGCTTCTCTCGCACAAACCCTGCGCTTTTACCAAATGACCTGTTTCCTGTACCTTGGGCTCACTTTGTGCCCTTTGCGCTCTATGCCCGTGGTTGTCCAACTTCAATACGCATACAAATCACCAGGAGTCTTGCGCAAGTACCGTCCATTAGCATTTATGGGCGCCCACGGGGGCTGGGAGTGCGCGAGTGTCTGCGGCGCTCTCTGCCGCACCGCGCAGCTGGCGCCGGCGCCACCCGAGGCTGAAGCGTCTCAGGTGCCCTAGAGGCCCCACCTTGTCTTCTCTGCCTGTGTCATTTCTATCTGTCCGCAATGTGTGTGTGACAGCGACTCACTGAGATGCTAATGTGCTCTCTTTTCCTCATGGTCCTTCCCATTCTCTGCCCATTTCACAAAGACAGCGTGACCTCCTGTGCCTCCTTGCCTCAGGAGGGGCTTCTGTATCTGAACCAAAAGAAGGGGGACTTGCTAGACACGTCCTAGTCGCCTGAAGCCTAAGCGGCTGAGCAGAGCTGCGCTGGAAAGCGGGGATAGTCTGGTCTTCGAGAAGCAGCAGCAGTGAGGAGAATCCCCTGCCCGAGAAGGGGTGGGGGTCCGAGGGGCCCACGTGCCTGAGGAGATGCTTGTGTGCTCTTTCTAGGGTGCTCGAACCCTAGCAACAGAGTTCCCAGCCTTGCCAGAGATGCAAGCACCCCAAGTCTGGCACATGCTAGACGATCTTGGGCACTGAAGGAGGGAAGCTGCTTCCTTCCCATTTTAAACAAACTCAGAACCTCTGTACCAATGACAAATGGTTGGAGTTGGAATAAAAATAAATACCTGATGTGATGTTCTATATGCTGGGGAACTGAAGACGGTTTCAGGTGGATTTATAGAAAATAAGTGGACGGTTCCCTTAGGGCTGAATGTTTGAATCAAGTTTCATATGTGCTAAACTTAGTTCGTCCTGTCTCCTCCCTGAAGCCTGATTTCACATCTTAAACAGCATCATGGCCGAGACAAGGGGTCCTGACTTTGGCCTTCTGGTGGAATTCCTAAGTTGGGATGTACGGGAGCCTCACAGTTCTCCTTTGTAAAATGTGGCTCATAGCACTTAACTCATAGGACATTTGAAAGGGTTAGAAATAATAAATGTAAAGCATGTGGCGTGTAGTGTCTGATTAGTAAATGTTTGCTGTTCTTATACCTACTAACTCCACTACTACTATGACCACCATGTTCATTTTTACTGTAATCGAAGCAGCATTTTATTCTCACGGTTTGACATGTTCAAGAATCCTAAAGCAACATTGTTTACATCATTTATTTGAATATTATTCAAGATCCTCCTACACACCAACCAGGCACTAAATAATAAACTTTTGACCATGCTGATGCCTGTGAATTTATTACCTGCTTATTACCTGCTCCTGATAGTCATTTTTCCCTATATCTCAGTGCCCTGCCTGTAGCATAAATTCTGCACAGAGAATGCATACTTTATATATCTTTGTAACCTATTAGTGATTAGTGTCTTGTAAATAGTAGATACTCAACAAATATTTGGCAACTGCTGCAAAGCAATGACTTCTGATAATTTAAGAGTAGGAGAAATTTTAGATGTAATTTTGGCAATCTGGAGCTAGCGAAAGTACTGCATTTAGTCTATATTACTTCCATATTGCTTTAAGCTTACTTGTATCCAAGTAGGATACAATCCTACCTAATTACTAAGTAGGCTAAACATTAGGGTACATGCAACTGTGGGAACCAGAGCAGGCACAAGCAGGCTCGCAGAGAGGACCACTTTTTCTTCATCTGTCGTGTAAATATGTTTGCAAATCTCTTGAACCTAGGGTGTCTAGGAAGAAATCATTATGCTGTTAATCTAATTAGATAGCTCACGTTGTTAAAAGGGATGTCGCTATGTGTGTGTCAGCAAAACGGGACTGTCAATTCCTTAGAATTCAGTTAGCCAGGGGTTAAATTCTATAATTCTACCCTAGCAGCACAAACTTTCAGCTGCTGTCAGAAATACAGTAATTACTTTGGTCAATATTCTCCAAGACACCCCAGCTGTCTTATCAAGCTTGCTTTGTCAGAAGACTCCTTTCACGTTAGGGGGCCTGCGTCGTAAAATAACCATGATGGCACCAGTGAAAGAGTTGGAACATATATATATGTTCTGTATTTCAGAAGCCATATTGTCGCTTTTTTTTTTTTGCTTGACTCTGAGATTCTAATAATATCTACTATGCTTTTAGACAATCTTCCACTGAATTTTAGGGACTGCAGAAAATAAGACCCTGTAGCTTTTTCCTTTGAAATTAAATCCATTGGAAATCAAAACCAACAATGGCCATGAGTGCAAATCTCCACCCCCCCAACACGAACGAAAGTGAAGACAGCAGAAACATACCTCCTGTGTGCTCTAAGGCTGTCGCCTCGGTGTGATGATCCTCTGAGCAGAGGCCTAGCTCTAGACCTAGTCAGAGGTCAAGAAAGGTTTATTTTATCAGTGTACGCCTTCAGGGAAATGCCCAGCATTCATGGACTTAGGGCCATTCGGAGATGACTTTCAGTTCATACAAGTACTCGCCACGTCATTCCTCCTTTTCTTTTGTGGGAGAAGATTCAGTGAGGAACCAGGGACCGATTAACTTATAGTCAGGTGACAAGAAAGGGACATGTGAGGAAAGCAGAGTGAAGAACTGGTGTCAATGGAACTGACTGAGGTCCAGCTAGAGCCCAACCTGCCTAAAAGCACTTAGCAGGGGAACGTGTCCGCGGGAGACCAGACGTGGGGTAAGCACCAGGAATTAGGTAGGGAATGAAAAAGACGGAGCAAGTCTCGCCGGACTTACAGTCTGGTTGGGTAAAGACCGATATAACTATAAAGAGTAACAAGTAAACTAACAGCACAGGTACTAGGAAGGCCACAGAGGCCAGCAGAGCGGAGGGAGGAATTTGAGGCTGTCTGCGGGCAGTGATCAGGCAAGGCCACGCCGAGGGCTGAGCAGGGCCAGGGCCCCCCTGGAAACACCGAGAAAAGGGGAATCTGGGCCCAGCGAAGGGCAAGCGCAAAAGCCCCGAGGCATGGAAAACCACTGAGTGAGTCAAGAAATAAAAATTCGGTGGATTTGCACTTCAGGAATGAAAGGTTACCTGGTTTAAGACTAGTTTGAGAGACTGGCAGAGCCTTGTAGACCAGAGTAAGGAATCTGCATGTGAAGTGCAATGGTTGAACATGACATTGCTTGTTTCAAAATTTACTGTTTGCCAGCTATAAAAAATTAAAATTTAAAAAACAATACTATTTTCTGCAGGCCTCCTCCCCCCCATTAAGTAGTCAGGGATAAATCTAAGAAAATATGCACAAGATCTGCAGGAGGAAAACTATAAAACACTGATGAAAAAAATCTAAATAAATGGAATGCTTTATGTGTTCATAGGTTGGAAGACTCAGTGTTGTTAAGATGTCAGTTCTTTCCAAGCTGATCTATAGATTCAACCCTGTCACAATCCATGTTCCAGCAAGCTATTTTATAGATATCCGTAAATTGATTCTAGAATTTATATTCTGATGCAAAGGACATAGACTATCCAACACAATAGTAAAGAAGCAAAATGAAATTCGATGACTGAACTACCTACTTCAAAACTTAATATAAAGCTTCAATAATCACAACACCTTGCTTATGGTAGAAGAATGAACACACAGATCCATATGACAATGTAGAGCCCAGAAATAACCCCACACATATTTAGTTAACTTATTTTTAACAAAGGCACAAGACAATTCAATGGGGAAAGGATAGTTTTTTCAACCGATGTTAGTGACAAAACAAGTGGTAGTCCATATGTAAATATGAACCTAATTACAGATATTATACATTACACAAAAGTTAACTTAAAATAGGTTATTTACATAAAGGTAAAATAAAAAACTATAAAATTTCTCAGCCAGGGGATCACTGTTTTTGTCCACAGTGATGTCGTGTTGGTAGCATAAGCTCCTGCTCTGATGCGCTGAGAATGGCACCTCCCCTCTGTGGCCCTTACCCCCAAACCCCATAACTCTAGTTTAATCATCAGGGAAAAAGAAACCCCTATTCAAAGACAGTCTACCAAGTGCCTCTCCACTACTCAAAACTCTCAAAGTCACCAAAAACAGGGAGGTCCTGAGAAACCATTTTAGTCTAGAGAAAGCCTAAGGACACATGTCACCTGAATGTAATGCGGTGTCCTGGATGGAATCCTGTGGCAGAGAAACATTAGGTAAGTTCTAAGAAAGTTTAAATAAAGTGTGAACTTCAGGTAACAATAATGTTGACATCGGTGAATTCGTTGTGACAAATATAACACTAATGTAAGACGTTAATAAGGATATCTTCACAACTTTTCTGTAAATCTGAAACTATTCTAAAATAAGACTTTCACTAAAAGAATTACTGTGGCATAATATTCAAAAATAAGAAACAAAGCAAGAGCCTATGAACAGTAAAACCGATAAGCAAATTTCGGTCTATGCTAACAATGGTGTATTTCACTGCCCTGAAAATAACAACCTGGATGCATTTCAAAACTGTTTTGTTGAGGAAAAATTCCAGAGCCAAAGAGTACATAAAGCATAACTTCACTTATATAAGTTTCCATGTGAAAGAAATCTAAACAATGCTTGTCTCTGAGGGATGGAGATGGGAAGGGGGCACGAGAGAAATTTCTAGAGTTCCGAAGGTGTTCTACATCCCAATTTTGGTAGTAGTTGTATGAAGTATATATTTATCAGAACGCACTGACCTGTGTTTTTATAATCTGTGCCTCTCACGGCATGTAAATTTTACTGCACAAACACCTACATTAAAATTTTAAAGCTACTTGGCCGCTGCGGGGAGGATGCATTTCAGGAAGTGAGAGCAGCGTCAAGGAAACCATTTAGGAGGCTACTTGGAGTCCGGAGGAAAGCTACGCATAGAACAGAGCAGAGAGAGAGATGGGGTGGGGATGTATTTTGGAGCTGGAGGCCACCAGGACGTGCTGTTTTATTAGATGGGGACAATCAGAAATTCTTATGGGCAGAACTCTCAACGTAATCAGCAGACTCAGATATGAATTTCAGCTCTGCTACTTTTCATTTCGTGATCACACATGAATAGCTTCATCTCTTCGGGCCTTTAATACCTCCTCTTTTGAGGGAGCTAGTTGGACTTATCCTTCCTAGCTCACAGGGTCCAGAAAGAATTGAATGAGGCAACATATGTAAAACAGTTTATAATTTGCAGTGTATTACAGATGTTGAAATTATTATTAAATACATTAGGTGAGGAGTAGGATGGTACTGCAGGATACGGCATGGGGACTGCAGTGATCACCTCAAGCTGGTGGAATGTCCTAGCCTAAGGAACAGCTCTGCTTCTCTGGAGGGATGGTACGATTATGGCCCTCCAACTGGGACCTTAAATGAAGAATCGCGGACTACAGGTAAGAAAACACATTGTGAATACCTGGCAGAGGTCAAGGCTGCAGTCCTGGGAAATCAGTGCTATGTAGCGTCTATTATGAGAGTCTTCAAAATTCTATGCACAGACCTTCCTGCAACATGGTAACACGTGCTCAGTATAGTTTGCATGTGCTTGCAAATAAGCACAGGGCGGTATTGTTGTATCTCGGAGCAACTTATCTGGGCCACACCACTCTAACCCTGTGCGCAGAACTCTCCTGATGAGTCCAGGACGACAGCCAATCGAATGTTACTCCACCCGTTTCCCAGGCAACTGACACACGGCTAAAGAAGCGAATTGCACACAGCTGAGAAGAAAAATACTGCAGCGATTTCACGGTGCTGATATTTTTCCTCCCTGAAAAGAACCACATGTATCTGGAAGAACAGAGCAGTAAGGACCAGTAGAGCCACGAGACGAAGACCCAGAACACCCCCTTGTTCAAATCTGAGTGCTACTGTCTCCTGAAATGCACTCGCAGATGATGGTCCTGCAAACAGTGGTGCAATTTGTGAGCTGTGTGTAACTTCCTAGAAGAGAGTCTTGAGACAGCGTTCTTGCTCCATTCTCGTTCTAAACGGATATTTGTTTGGAGTAATTTTGAATAAAAATCTGACTGGGTGGGGACTGAAAAAAGCATATATTTGTCTTCTTAATGTGCAGAATGTACAACATACCCAAGAGGAGTAGGTTCTTAACAAAAATGATTGCATCAATGAAGAAATAGCGGTGACGTTTCTGATTCTGTAATGTCCCTGTCTGATCCTCAGCTCCAGGCACACTCGTGATTAGTTCTGCGGATGGTGAGCCAGCACCAGATTCAGGAGGCAAAGGAATAGCTGCCTTTGGCCATTTTCCCATTTCTTATTTGCTCGCACTTTCTGCATATCTAGGATGCAATCAGTGTATCTTAGCTGAAGTCTAAGTAAATGAAGTAAGTTCCTGCCTCTCACCTTGACATTCCAGTGTGTGCATTTAGCATTTGAGAAAAGATGAACCTGAGTAATTAATTCATTGTAATAAATTAATATATGTTTTTTAAATGTGCCAGGTGCTGGGAATGCTGACTGGTATCCTAACTGGTTTTGAATAAACACGTTAACATCCAAAAATTCATTATGTACTAGACCTAGCAAAATACAACACACTGTTTAGAGCTGCAAAGAACTATGCTGTCACGTGGCCAGACTCAGGATCTCTAAATACTTGAATGTCATTTCAGCGGCAGCCACCACCGTAGATTAGAAACTGAGTGATACACAGAAAACTAGCCAGACAAATGAATTTCTAACTCTAAGTCCTATCTATTCGGTTCCTTCCCTTAGTATTCCAGGTATGAGCCTCCAGACTGTCTAAAAGCTGGCTTTAGTTACCCTCAGGGAAGTTTACATGTCCAGAATGTGAAATGTATGAGGTGGGGAATCATACCTCCACATTTGCTCCCATATCCTGGGTGCCCACCTAGCACCCTCTTAGTAGACCACAGGGATGGGGAGGGGCCTCTGAGAGGAAGCCCTGGAGAGAGGAGATGAAGTCCCTAAGATTCAAGAGTCATTTATTCTAATTCTGTCATTGGATGAACACAAATAATGAATTCCAGGGAAGGGTACTGTTTGCTGAAGGTCATATGCCTAGTTAGTGGGAGAATTTCTGAGCTCATTTCATCTTTCTCCTGCACCACAGTGTGACTGCAAGGAATTAATGGACTGACTGTTGGGTGATGACACTTGGGGCAGTCTCTTTCTGAGGAAATATGCTCAATCCACTGGAAAACAGAATCTGGACCAGGAAGGGTAAACATGTGCATAGTAATGATACGATCGGAAAAAGTCATTCTTATGATATTTAAATGATACTACATTTCCAAATGGTGTGCTGATCCCAGTTTTGAAAACTGTCCATATATGTGTATGTAGAGATAAACATCAAGAGTCATCTACAATGAAATGCTATCAGAGACCCCTGGGTGGTAGAATTTTATGTCATCTCATAATATTGAAATATAAGATAGATTCTATGACCATCTTAGCCAACACATTTATGATTAGGTTTAAAATAAATATATGAATATATAACATTATACATAAAGACATCTCTGAGTTTGCTATAAACAGAACATAGTGCTTGGCATGGGGTAGGTTTTGACTTATGTTTTGATGTTTTCTGTGTCATGTATGCACGTATACATACCTGCAGTAGAACCCTTTAGACTATGGAATACACTATTACGGACGGCAGTTTAAAATGGACTAATTCAGATTTTGTTTCAAGGGGAAAACATTCATTGTAAAATGTTCCGTCCTGATCTGGCTACATATTTTATAGTGCAATGGATTATTCCATCTAGAGCCCATCACATTGCCTCCGGAGTTTGGCTTCTATGAAAACCTCGAATAATTTACAAAGCGCACATCTGAAGATACCCGGAGGTGAGCGATCTGGAAAAGAAACCACGGCTGCCGACCGAAAAAAGGCAGGCCCGCCTGTCCGGGGGAGCCACAGCTCGCCACGGCAAGGCCACGAGTCCCACAAGCCGGCCACTGTCTTAAAGCCCTCAGGATGCCCCCTGTTCCTCCTGCCTGGCACAGCCAGCGACAGAGGGGAGAGGGCAAGGAGTGTGCCCCAGACAGCTGTTCTCGGCGCTTCTCTCCGGTGCTTACCCGCGGGACTAAGGAGCGAGCAGCCGCCGTGGGAACGCGCTCTGTTGCCTCGATTCCCAGTCTCGCCTCACCAGGCGTTTTCTAAAACCGGGCTGAGCGCGTCCTACGTGACGTCTGGGCACTTGCCCCCGGGGAGGACACTCACAGGTGCCCATCCCCACGGCAGGAGAAGAGACAGTTGCTCCCACCCACACCCTCTCCCGCTGGCAAATGCCGCCCCCTCGGGCCAGGGTGCCACTCCAGGGGGCAGGCTGAGGCGACAAAGGGAAAGGAAAGCCTGTCGGGGGCGCGGCACCTGCCCTCCTGAGCATCTAGCTGCGCCCACGCTCCCCACGAGCACTTCCCCACCAGCTGAGCAGGCCGGGAGGCGGGGACACGGGAGGGCGCCTGTGGAAGTGAATGCCACAGCCATTCTTCAGCAAGTCTGAATTCTAAACCGGTTAAGAAAACAACCTCCTTCCTGCCCGCCCATAGTCAAGAAGCTCGTCTAGAGTTTCATACATAACAGCCCAGATACCTGAGTTTGCATTAAACATCATTTGCTCTTTAACAAACATTTTTGAGCCCATGTTGGAGCCGTGGGGGGTGGGGGAGTGGGTGAGGGGTGGGAACAGCCCCCACCAAGTAGTCTGAGCCATTTCTTCTCTCATGGCCCTTATGGTTCCATAAATTCATTATTTTTATATAATATTACCAACTCATATATTTGTGATTTTATACAGAATACCTTTACATTGAGCATAAAACATACAGAACCTGGGTATTTATTCTTCCATAATGGAAAAAGCCAGGGTTTCAGAAAAATGGACAACCGTGGGACTAAAGAAGAGGTAAGACCCAACCGCCTAACTCAGGAGGAGCCGTCAGGCAGCGGACTCTGTGCTGAGGGGCCAGGCTAGTCACCCCGGGAGCACCTCTGTTTTCCATTTCTTCTCCCTCTCACTTGCTTACCTGTAACTGTCATTTGGAATAGGAGCCAGGGTATTTCTGCGATCACAGAGAGTCAACCTGAATCAGAGCCTCCGTGAAGAATGGAAGAGAGTCAGAGGGCTTCCAGGGAAACTTCCCAAAGTCACTGAAAAAGCGAGAGATTTGCAAGTTTTATCCCTTCTTTGAAGTATTGGGAATGATAGCTCTGGGGTATCTCTCAATAAAACTAGATTCGATGTGTGTCACACAGGTACCTCTGAGAAGCTCAAGCTGCTGTGTGATACCATGTGACATTTTCACACAGTCACAATATTTTTCTTTGCAATTATTTTTAAGGGAGAAAAGCAAGCATTGAGGGAGGGAACTTGTCCCTTCTTACAGAATAACTTAGACGCTGACGCTTCTGTTAGATTCTCCAGCTTTCTGCTTCATCGGGGTATTGTAAATGTTCATGGTGGAATCTCAAAATCATTTGTGTGTAAAGACAAGTTAACTGAGATAATAGTAAGTACAGCATAATAAAACGTTATTGAATTCTTAACGTATGTGCCGGGCACTGTGATAAGCATTTCTTATTCATGTAATTTTAGGGTTAGCCTTCAAATATTTCTAGTACCCTCCCAAGGCCTATGATGGGATTACAGTTTTCTGCCCCCTTGAAGTTGGGTGAGGCCATATGACTTCTTTTTTGGTTTGTAAAACATAAGCAGTTAAAGCCACGTCAGTACACAATTACCTGCTCTCTGGTGCTAACAGAGTTTTACGTGGCAGCTACTCTCTCAGCAAAGCCTCCAGAGTTAGGAGAAGCAGAGCCCTGCCTCCCAACTGACCCACAAAGGGCAGGTAGCGAGTGTGAGGGAGAAGAAAAACAAATAAGCCTTTGTTGTATAGGCCACTAAGTTTTTGGAATTGTTATCAGCAAAACTTGCCCTAGCCTGTCCTAATAAATAGGTTATCAAGTAGATATCATCAGGATTTTAGCAATAAGTTGATGGCCCAAGTAAAATTTCTAATTTGTTCAAGGTCAAAGAGTCAAAAAAAGATGGAACTGTGATTTGCACAATTCTTTCTGATGTTTGAGCCCAAACCTTTATCACTAAACTTATTTCATGGACATTGATTTAGAGCTCACAATTCATTTACTTTTATATAAACTTCCTTAGACCCAGTAGTTCTAGAAAAGACTTGCTTGTGGTACTATTTCTTTGGGATATCTTTTTAAAACCAAACCAAGAATATATAAAAATACCATCTATAGCACTTTATGATTCACAAAGAATTTTCACAAATAGTAACTCATTATATCTTCACAATAAACCAGTGACTTAGGCAGGGCAGGTATTATCCTGTTATCGCTGGTGATAAAAATGGAGGCACAGAAAAGGTAATAGTCGACATGCTCAAGGTCAAACAGCTAGGCAGTGACAATGACAAATTCTAGGATGAGACTCTCAGAGTCAAGGATTATTGTCCAAAACAGCCGCAGGAGAGAGGTGCACGAAGGTGGTGATTACCACCGCACAGCAGGGAGAAGCTGTTGTTAAACCCAGCTCTGCAAACAATTTGCAATTTTATTTTGCAATCAGGATCATTGATAACATTTTCAAATAACTCTCCATTGCAATCAGTTCTAAAAATAGAGCTGATGAATGCTGCCATAAAAATAGTACAATTCAAGATCAGATTGCAAGATGATCGTAATTATGAAAGCAACTCCAACCAAGTCCGAGAACCAAAAGAAAATACTTTAGCAGAGTTCTTTTTGACCCTAAGGTGTCACTTTTAAATTTCCAAAAGAGAGATTATTAAGAAGGAGCGAATTAAGATTGTGAAGAAAATTGCTGAACCTCTGTGTAAAAGCAAACATATTGCGCATTTAAGAAATTACATTTTTGACAGTACACAATTGCTTCTATGTGAGTAAATTGAATGTCTTTGAACTTCAAAACAGCAATTTGCTCCTCACTGTTGATTGTAATTTTAAAGTTCTATTTTAATGAAGAGTTACTGATCACTAATTGAAAATATTCTTGATTTTAACACACATTTTTACAATTGCACATTATTTTAAACAAATTTATATGGCTAGCAGTAAATTTTTAGTTTTCAGCTATTAGAAAGAATTCTGAAAATGCCACATGATTCTAGGAAAATTTTAGCATGTTAGTGCCTATTCTTTTTGTAGACTATTCACAAACTCAATTTTGTAAATGTTATCTGGAAGTAAAATGAGAGGTTCCTTCTACTCCCCAATTTTAGCCAGGAAGGAAAGAGCAAGGATGAGTGTTTCGTTTGGGTGTGTTTGCACAGCAAGTAGATGAACCAGGGCTAGAACTCAGGACTCCAAAACACCAGTTTCCTTGTCATTGGGCCACTGCCTTAAACTGGTCAACAGTGTTTTATATTAGTGCACCATGGCGTCCCAGACCATCAGGAACAGCGTCAAGGTTGAGTCTGACAGGTCAGAGAAGGGAGGTCCGGACAATCCATTCCTTTTGAACACCAGTGGGATTTCTGACATCATCTGAAGCTACAATCAGATTAGCTCCAGAGATAATAAAAACCTCAGCTCTGGGCTACACACTTTTAATCCTCTTGAATAAGGAAGTTCGGATCCAAATTTCAAGAGCCAGACACGACCCTAGTTCTGATTTTAGCACATCTCTGACAGAGGGAGTGTAATAATTCCAGTAAGTGCTTGGGGTCTATGCTTCTTGCTTTTCTTCACCATCTTTAGTTCTACAAAAGTCTTTGTATTCAGACCTTTTGACCTTGTTCTTGACCTATTTTTTTAAAATATATTTTTATTGATTTCAGAGAGAGGAAGGGAGAGGGAGAGAGAGAGAGAGAAACATCAATGATGACAGAGTAATTGATCGGCTACCTCCTGCACGCCCCCTGCTGGGGATCGAGCCCATCAACCGAGAATTGAACCTTGATCTCCTGGATCCTAGGCCTAGGCTCAACTGCTAAGCCATGCCCAGCCAGGCTTGACCTATTTTTAAATGACAGTTTGATTTTACTTTTATATTTTTAAATGTGTATGCATGTGTGTGCAGCTATATCTATATACCTGTAGATACATCTAATCTATATGTATACCTGCATCTATATCTATAGGTCTATATGCATGCATATATGTGACATATAGATACATATGTAGATATAGATATGTATGATGTATATATGTATCTATATGTAGATATAGATATCTATAGATATAAATATAGATAATATCAATATAAGCATATATACATATACTTATAGAAACAAGGAAAATATGTAAATGTGAATACTAGAAGGAAATACTTTGAATTAAATAACTTCCATCCCTCAATGCCTACCTTAAACACTAAATCCCTCTACAAAGTCTCTTCTTCAAATGAAAACTGTAGCTGTCTCCTTTGAACCCCTCAACAGTACACTCTTCTTACAGAACTTTGCTCAGTCAACCTTGGAATACCAGTGAAAGCCTTCTCATGTAGATGTGCCAAACACTACCTCATTAACTCAATCTTGAACCAGAGCTTGAGAAATACCTATTATTCTCTTCATTTTAAGGAGGAGAAAACCTAAGACAGAGAGATTGAGTGACTTTCCCAAGATCAAATGACAAAAACAGTAGAGAGGAGGAAACTGAACTAAGGTCTGACTCCAATGCCACATGTGTGGTTAGTCTCATTTATTTGTTACTTTCAAAGGATCTGTTGAACCTCACTATGTGCTCCAGGCATTACGGTAGGCTGATGCTTTGGTGATAAGTGAGACAGCCAAACAAAAGGATTTCTAACTGGAAGCCAATAGCAGGGCCATCTGACCTTATCTGTAACATAAGCTAAAACTTGGACAGAAACTCACAGTTATTAATTAAAGAATTATTAATCCTGACTTGGGGTGACTTTAGCAGCTAAAAGGTGAGATGAAAAACTGCAAAAACAAGAGTTACAGAAATGTACCCCCAAATCTGCATATAAACTCCAACTGTCTGGCTAACCTTGAACTATGCGTGTGTGGGACAGACTCCAAACTTACTAGCTAGGCTAAAATAACCGAATAGAGTTTTCAGAGACAGAGGACAGTATGTGGAATTAATAGCCTGATAACACAAAACAAATTAAACACCCTTGAGAAAAGCATAGTAAAAGTCAGAGCCTCTATAATAAATCATGACAATAGTTGGGACATAACCCAAAGTACAATATATGAAGAAACTGGAAAATATGTTCCATACTCTAGAGAAAAGACAATCTAATGGAGATCAGCCCAAGATGACCCAGAATTTGGTACTAGCAGATATTTTAAAGTAGCTATAGTAACTATAGATGTAAAGGAAAACAAGATCATCCAGGACAAAAGGATAGCAAGTCTCAGCAGAAAGAAACTATAAAAAGAATCAAACTGAAACTTGAGGACTAAAAAAATACAATATCTGAAGTAAAAAATTCACTGGATACATTTCCTAGTAGATATCAGATGATAGAAAAAAGAGCCCAATAAAGATAGATCAATAGACATTATTCAAGTTGGAAAACAGAGAGGGGGAAAATACTGAAAAATGATGAACAGTGTTTGTGGAGCAAAACCAGAAGGTCTAACATACATGCGATCGGAGCCTTAGAGCAAGAGGAGCAGGGAACGGGGCAGCAAATATATTTCCCAAATTCGACGAATGGCAGAAATTAAGTGTTTCAAAAAGCTCAGCAAACTCCAAAGAAATACAAAAAAAACTACATTTGAAACATATCACTGCCGAATGACTGGAAAACAAAGATGAAGAGAAAATCTTCAAAGTACAGAGAGAAATTATATTAAAGAAAATAAGGGTACAAATTATTGCTGACATCTTATCAGAATCAGTGGTGTTAAGAAAACAGAAGAACATTGTATTTGCAGTGCTGAGAGAAGGAAAATCTTGTCACCCAGAAAATTATAACCAAGAAAAATAATACTCTAGAATGAAGGTGAAATAACAGCATTTTGAGATAAAAAATATGTTTGTTGCCTGGAGACCTGCATGAGAAGAAATGCTAAAGGAAGTTCTTGCTCAAGGGAAATAATCCTGAAGAAAGCTTGGCGGTTGAGAAAAGAATGAAGATCACTCTAAATTGTAAATATCTGCATAAGTTTAAAATGCTATATTTTATAGTTCTCCAGATTGCTCAAAATTCAGATCACTGTTTAAACTGAAAATACAACTTTGTATCTTGGGGTGTATAGCACATGTAGATATAAAATACAGGACAACTATTTCACAAAAATGTGAAATAAATAAAGTTATAAACCAAATGGACCTGCCATTTTACATAAACTAGTACAATATTAGCTCTAATTAGATTGTGAAATGTTAAAGGTTTATATTGTAATCTCTAAAGGAGACATTAAAAAATAATAATGAAAAGAGAAATGGCTAAAAAGCCAAGAGAGAAATTGAGATAGAATTTTAGAAAGCACTCAAACTAAAAGAAGAGAGGAGGGACCAAGAGAAAATATAAAGGGTGGGACAACCAGAAAACATAGCAAAACAGTTGGCCTAAACCCAACCATATCAATGATCACATTAAATGTAGATGGACCAAGCATGCCCAGTAAAGACATAGCTCATCAGGCCAAATAAAAAACCAAGACAGTACTTTATGCTTTGTACAAGAATTGCATACTAAATGTGAAGACACAGGTCAGTTGAAAGAAAAGAATAGAAAAATATGAACCCTGCAAACGCTAATGATAAGACGGGTAGACTAGCTATTTTAATATCAAATATTAATATCAAATAAAGTAGACTTCATTATAGGATGTTGCTGTCAGTGAAGCAAGACTTTTAAAATGATAAATGGGTCAATTCATTAGCAAGACATAACAATCCTAATATATATGCACATAATAACAGAGCATGAAAATATATGAAGCAAAATTTGACAGTATTAAAGAGGGAAAGAGACAGATACAGATGGAGATTTAACACTCTCTTAGTAATTAAAAAAAATGAGTCAAAAAAATTAGTAAAGGCTAGATCTGAAAACACCATGGAACACCTTGACTTAATCAGATGTATAGAGCACTGCCCAAGAACTTGAGAATACACATTCTGTTCAAGTGCACACTACACAGTCATTGAAATCCTAATGACTATATCATCAAACAAACATGGGATAAAATTAGAAATCAATAACATTAAGATACCTAGAAAATTCCCAAATATTTGAAAATTCAGCAACACCAAACATTAAGACAATAAAAAACAAGCCACAGATTGGAAAAAGATACTGACAAAACAGTTATATCTAGAACACAGAAAGAACCCCTAAAACTCAGTAATAAATAAAACTGAATTAAAATCAGGCAAAGGGTATGAACATACGAATTTCTAGTAAGCACACAAAAATGGGCTCAAAATTATTAGTCATCAGAGAAATGTAAACTCAACCACTGAGATGCTATTACACACCCACCAGAATGGCTAAAGTTAAAAAAAAAAAAAAAGATGAACAACTGCAAATGTTGGTGAGAATTTGGAGCAGCCAGAACTCTCATACATTATTAGGGTGGGTGTAAAATGTTACCACCACCTTGGAAAAATGCATGGTGGTTCCACAGAAAACTAAACACCTTTTATAGTCATCAATTCTGCGTCTAGATATTTACCCAAGAAAAATTATAATATAGTTCATAAAAAGACTAGTACGAAGATATTCACGGCAGCGCAGCTGGTGTGGCTCAGCGGCTGAGCGTGGACCCAGGAGCCGAGAGGCCATGGCTCAATTCCCGGCCAGGGCACAAGCCCAGGTTGCCGCCTCGGTCCCCACAGGGGCATGCAGGAGGCAAGTGGCTGGTGGTGTTTCTCTCTCTACCCCGTTCCCTTCCTCTCTCTCTAAAAAAATTCAATAAAAACATATTTTAAAAGATATCCATGGCATTTATATTCACAATAGCCCCAAATGAAAACAATCTAGGCGTCCATTAACAGGAGAATAATTTATACGCACACACGCACACAAGCTTGTGCAAAAGTGTCATGTGGACACTGGTATGCTGTGCAGCATTAACGAGAAAGGAACTGAGCCTGGGAAAACATGAATGAACCTCAGAAACAATGTGCTGAGCGAGAGAAGGCTTGCCCAGAGTAACACACACGGTACGATTTCATTTACCCGGGATTCTGAAGCAGGCGACATGGATCATGGTGCAAAAGAGAGTAAGGCCCGGCGCTGAGGGGGACGGGCTGGCATCGCCGCCAGGCGCATGACGAGCTTTTGTGAGGCGGTGGACATGTTGTATATTTTGTTAGCATCTGAGTTGCATCCATTTGCTAAAACTTATTACCGGGCCCATTTAAGAGGAGTGCGCTTCAGGAAGGCGCCTTCACTGTAACAGAAGGGGATGAAGGAATCAGGCTATTTCCCTTTTCTCTATCATGTTCATGGGTTGAGTTTCATTGATCTTTGATTTTCCCTCGCTGCCAGCACAGCGCTCTTAATCTGCTTATGCTAATTAAATGCTAATTAAATTATTGTTTCTGTGATCCTCTCCTCCTGTTCTATTCTCAGTTAAACGTTTTTATAAACTACAGTAACGATGAGCTTACTGACAGCCTTGTCAAGTATTTTAACAGGCACATTTTAGTTTTAATTCTCATGATATTTATGTGGTTCCAGTGGCACAGTCACAAATGCCCAGTTTAAAGAAAGTGACTCTCTCTACCTGCTCAGATTAAGAACTCTGACGCTGAGCATGTGGCCTGAGTGACTGTCTAAGAATTTCACTAATGCTATTTCCACCTGTTAATGAAAATCATTTCAGTCTGGTCTTCTGCAAATCACATTTAGTGGTTATACATAGCCAAGTAGTTTCGTAAAAAAATTTGAATCTGTTTATTTTTTGAAGCAATTTTCTTAAAGTCGGTGAATGGGAGATAGAAACATCTATTAGAAATCCTAATCATTTTAACAGAAGCCGACGGAAGGAAGGAGAAATCAGCTGCCCCAACTACTTGCTTTAAATTCCCCTGACTGATGTTATCTGCCTTGGGAAGTTGTCCAAGAAAGACAAGTCATTCCAGGTCCTCATCAAGAAAGTTCTTTTTGGGTTGGATCATAATTTTCTTTGCTTTAATCAAACTCCCATTTTTTAAAATGAAGCAAAACATATCAAAAAACCCAAGAAAGAGCTGTAGAACTTTACCCCAAATACTAATTTTTCTTACATTCAAAATAAGAATAACCTCAGATGTAGAATCTAATTTGTCGCCATACTCTCACCGATACATCTCCTTCCCATGTTCCTCACCTGTTAAATGTAAAACTCTTTATGTGCGTGTATGACCTCTCTGGCTAGTACCACCTACATTTTATGCATTTAGCTTTGTTTCTACTTCTGTTTTCAGAAATAATTTCAAAAAGTCACTCAAGGTTCAACTTAACTTAGAAACAGAAAAAAGAAGAATTTTCATATCTCAGACTTAGCACTTTCAAATTGCAAATTAAAATAAAATCAAGGCTAGAAAACGTCCACAGGTGAAGCAAATTCAGGCGGTGTGAGCTGAGGCAGTAAGTTCTAATTTTAAGGTTCCTGAAACTCTGTGCGTGTGTGTGTTGTAATCAGGATGACTCAGCTGTAACCTTCATACGACTTCACTTGTCGCTGGATCCATTTAGCTGCCTTCTTTATTTTTAAAATGTCAAAATTATGCTAACAGACCAACATTCTTAATCAAGTTTTAATAAAACTTGTATTCTTTAGCATTACTGCATTAAGTATAATGGTTGATAAATTTGAGTTTTGAAGATGAGGGCATAGCGGAGGCCGGAGTGTTATAGGGATAATTGTTTCCACCCCACACAAATTGATATGCTGAAGTCATAACCCCAGCACCTCAGAACGTGACCTGGCTTGGAAATTGGGTTGCTGCAGATACAATTAATTAGGACGAGGTCATTCTGGAGAGCGGTGGGCCCCTAACCCAATATGATTAGTGTACTTATGACAGGGGAAATTTGGACATGGACACACACACACATGGAGAAAACCATGTCAACATGAAGGCAGATATCAGCCAGGGAAGGCCTAGTATTGCCAGCAAACCACCAGAAGTGAGGAGACAGGTATGGAACAGATTTTCCTTCATAGACCTTAGATGAAATCAACCCTACTGATACCCTGATTTTTGGACATCTAGCCTACATAAGTGGGAGACAATAAACTCCTATTGTTTTAAGCCATCCAGTTTGTTATGAACAGGCTTGCTTACAAAGTGACCAGAAAGTGGGAAAAGATCAGTTATGCCCAGTTGTCTGAGACATGGCAGGTCTAGGGGTAGGTAAAGGTGTATTTTGAAAGTCTCCACAGAAGAAGTTGTTTGAAAGATACTTTTTTTAAAAAGCAGAGAAAGGGAGAGGTATTTAAGTAGAAAAACAAATTATTTTCTGTCAGTCGAGACAGGAGGTACAGCTTTTGTGAGGCAAGCATGCCAGTCGCAGGAAGGATAGCTTTTGTGAGGGAAGCATGCCAGTCACTAAACTAAAATGATCAGACATTAAACCTCTGTCTGTCCAATCCTTAGCTTTAGGCTTTCTTTTATTTTCTTCTTTTTATTTTTTGTAGGGAAGGAGTCCAGAGTGGAGTATGACAGACCTAATGTGTTTAAATGATAGAGAATTTTCTCATTTAATCTGTTCAACATCTCAAGAACATATAAATAATAATTAAATTTTACCTTAATATGATTTTATGAGTTCATACTATTTGTGAATTTTTGTATGAGACCATTTCTTTGTAAATGCTCAGATTTACATGATTTTTGAAATTTTGAAAGGCCATGCCTATTAATGTCTTTATAATGTAGTAGTTTAAAACAGATGAGCTTATGTTTAAGTCCTGTGCCCCTAACACCAGCTGATTCTGGGAAGTTCAATTCTCTGGGCCTCAATTCTATCCGTAAGGTGATGGGGGTCATAATAGTATACATTCCTAGGATTTTTATGTTGATTAAAGGACACAATCTATGAAAAGTACTTAGTAAAATCTTTGGCACAAAATAAGTGTTCAATAGATGTAACTATTAGAATGACTGTCAGAATTGTAAAAGAGATATGATATCTTAATAAACAAATTCCTATTGAGGATTAGCACCCTTTTTGTCCTGAAAGCTGCTATCCAGTATCTAATTTAAAGATGGTTCAATCATATGATTCATTTCTAAAAAACAATTTTTATTCACAGAGCAGTGGTCTCTCGAATGGATGAAACAGGGACCCAATCTTAGTTCTGCCAATTAGCTTGAGGTTGGGCAGAAACCTCAAGCTCATTCTTAGGACTTCATATTCCTCATCTGTAAAATGACATTCATGGCCTCTGCTGCCTTCCAACTAACTAATTTCGTCATTTGGATAACCTATGGAGCCCTTAGAAAGGTCTTCTCGCTCATCAGTCTATGGTTACATCAAAAATGTTTTGTTGTATACAGTATTCTCAGGCATTCAGTCAGACTATGGAAATGGTGATTCAGCAAATGTGTTATAGTTCCATTTTATGATGATGCATTTTACAGAAGTATGTGCATTAAACGTCAACTGCAGCATAACCATGCCCATTTAGGTGTAAATATATGTGCATGTGACATTTATAATCCTATAAATAAGCCTGTGGGTGTACAAAGAAAGCAAAATATGTTTAAATATTTATTTTCTAAGACTGGCTCTAAAAAATTTCACTTTCAAATTCTGTGAGCCTACCGGAAGAATGCTGGCCTCAACTAAAAACTTTGAAATGTGTCTTAGGAGACAGTAGGCTCCTGAAGACACGGTGGGTCATGTCAGTGTAGTTGTCCTTTGAAGCTTCTTGAACCGAAAGTGAGGTCCATTTTCAGGTGTGATTCTGACGGTATTACCTAAGCTGATGGTACAAGATCCACCCGAGGGCTTTTGATAAGCTTCAGAAAAGAAGAGCCAAGCCCAGTGAACAGAGTAAAGAGCTGGGGATTCAGAGGTCTTCTAGCTTAAATTCATTTAAAGGTTGCTTGAGGGCCATTTCAACCCTCAACAGCACTGTGGATGCTCCAACTGGAGCAGCCACTCAGCTATCCCGGCAGATGTGCTTATTTGGTTTTGATGCTGGTGCCTATCATTGGTTATCCAGCAGTGGGAAAAGGTTTGGACAATTCTAACATACACTTTGATAAAAACAAGACACAAGCAAAAGAGAAAACGGTTTTCCCATAAGTTTATGTGAACTTAGTATCTTTTAGAGGGAAGAACTCAGACGCTTAAGTCCCTGGAAGAAGTGTCTACCTTATGAAACAGTGGATAGGGCTCTTTCTGCCCCATTTCATGAAGGACTGTGACGATGGCCATGGGGGAGGCACTAGGAAAACTCTAACTACCCGAGGCGCCTAGAGGGAGGAATAGAATGTAAACCAGAAAAGAGCACTGACAAATGAACCAGCACATCCAGGGTGAAGCCCTCGATCTTCCACTAGTTTAAGTCAAAGCCCTTGGCCAAACCACTTAACCTCTCTGAGCTACATTGGTAAATCAAAATCTGTCGCATTTGTCCAGCTTATACCACATCATTTTGACACCGAAATGAGATAATGTGTTAAAGTAACTTTCAAACTTCAGTGGTTAATTCAAAATTTCAATCTTCCGCATCAGCAACTAACGCACGACAACTAATACCTACAGAGGACAAGTTATCTTCAAATTCTTCCAGTGTGGTCTGGCCACGAGTCACGTACATACATCAACCACAGAAGGAGGAACAATGAATGGTGGTGTCTTTTAAACTTTCTGTACACAGCAGCTAACAGTACTGGGTATGTCCGTTAAGTTTTATTTCCTCCCGTTCAACCATGTCCCCTCTGGACT
Source organism: Miniopterus natalensis (assembly GCF_054644295.1). NCBI lineage: Eukaryota > Metazoa > Chordata > Mammalia > Chiroptera > Miniopteridae > Miniopterus > Miniopterus natalensis. The sequence goes on from NC_142084.1 coordinate 87,632,432, forward strand.
TTTGTTTGGCTCCATTTCCAACAGCTTCTTGGATAAACCTTCTCCAAAGCTTTCTTCCAACCCTGTTTTGCTATAACCTCTCTCACCGGACAGAGCTGATCACTTTTCCATCGCACCGTGTGGATCTTCCAGGGTCCTCACTCACACCAGCTGCTTCGAGCTAGCGGTTCTTGCCCATCGCTCGGGCCTCATCGCCTATTCCCACGTCATACTGGTCATTAACCACTCCCTTTGCCTCGGGTGACTCTTGTCCCACATTTCCAACTTACTTTTCAAAAATTGCACCTGGAAGCCTCCACCAACCTGTCAAACATAATCAGTAAAGCTGAACTGATTGTCTGCTCTGCACAGATTGGCTTTCTTCCCTTCAGTGTTTATTTTGGTATATGGCATGTTGATTTTTTTCCCACTCAGGCTTGAAAGCTAAAGTTTCCTTTCCTTTTTCAGCTGTCCCTCTTCCTCCACTGCTCACTAATTGCTCTGTCCTGTCATTTCCACTTCGTAACACCTCTTATACCACTCCTTTGTTCAGACCTTCCCTCCATTACCCACGTTGAGGGTTGTTTGCCTGAATCATTGACTTATCTCTCTGCTTCCATCCATCTTCCCTCTGTTTCCCCATCATAAACAATGTTCCCAAGTCAACCTGATTCCGTCATTTTTGATTAACAAAAAAACAAGAAACCGTCAAGACTATTTCACTATTTAATAAAATCACCAATCAAAAGGCTTCATGATCTGGGCCCAGTATGTCATCTCTTTCATATTTCCATCTATGAACTCTATGCTCTGATCAATGTGCAGAGATTATATTCATTTATGGAGAATCAGAAAAGATATCAAGGAAGAAGTAATATTTGACAAGTGTCAGGGTTCCTGAGATATGCTTACGTTAAACCCTGCACTGATTCCTTATGTGCTAATTTTAAAACCGGATTAAGAGACCAAATCCACTCACCTCCGCTACCGTCCCTATTTCTTCCCATCTGAGACTTCACAGTGCTCTGTATTGTTTAAAATGAGATTTCCCATTTCTGTCTGTTATCACAGTGATGTTTTGTACTTAACTATTCTCCCTCATTTGATTTCAAGCTCCTTGAGAGTAGGGACTTCATTTTTCACTCTCCACAGTATAGTCATTCACTATTCATTGAACTGGAAAATTCCAACAGGAAAAGTAATGCTTGTTTTGATTATTTCTAAGGTTGCAATAAAAACATAAAATATTATAAATATATATAGTAATAAATATTATAAATATATTTTAAAGACCATCATTAATTTGGTGATCTGAATGAATACTTCTGCTTATAATTTTAGAAAAAAACAATTGCTACTAATTGTGCTTTCTTGTCTAATGTATTTTAATAAAATACTTTTTTTCCACTGAAAAGTAAAACCAATGCTTCTAGAAAAATTAAAGCTGGCTAACCTATTTCTTTTTATGATTCACTCTCTAGCTGGAAGAGACTTTTAAAAAGTGTCTGTTACAAACTTCTTTATGAAAACAACATGGCAATTTTCCCAGGTGACTGTGTTCTATGGCTATTTAAACTCAGTTAAAATTGCACATACAATAATGGACTCTATTAATCTTTTTAATAGACAGTCACTTTAAATGACATGGAAGTTAAATAAGATTAAGAGTGATGATGCCCTGTCAGGATACAGAGTGAAGCTAGAAGTCTTTGGAATATATCTCCATCCATTGAGGTCACTATCATTAAGATAAACTATCTTCTTTTCCCACAAGATGGCCCTTGGTGACATAAGCTGAACCAGAATTTCATAATAGATGGATCTTAGGTATAAATCATTATGAATGTACATACAATTTTAATATCTATTCCTTCTCCCAATAAAATTTTATTAAGTGGCCACAATGTTCTGAGGATTGTGTGAGCTAATCCTCTAAAGAATTTTTCTAAATGTATTCTACCCGATATTTATTGTTAATAGATGGCCTTCGAAAAAATTTAAAAATGAGATCCTTTGGCATCATAATGTTGGGAAATGTCTCTGTCTCCTTTCTAAAAATGTACATGTATGTCAGCATATTAAAGGTTCAAATAAGTCAAACATTAAAGAAACATGCTTGAATTTGTTTAATCCAACTTCTCTCACTCTTTTTGACTGGGAATAATGTTTTATGTCCTCTCTTGTCTAGTGTTACCAGTTTCTGAAAGATAATGCTCCAGAAAATAAACCTCTCGTACTTAGCAGTGTCTCAACGTAGCTTATAAAATCTTCATGATACATGAAGGTAAGTGAATCCAATATACTGTATTTCCTACTTGTCCCAGTTGAAAATATGTCTTTAAAATGAGGTTATGTGAGAATACTAATTCATGGGTAAACCCAGTTAAAAGACACTTTGGGCCAACAGGTTTTGTGGAAATGCACAATTCAAATGACTTTAAATATATTTGAGAGATTGCAAGTCAGATAAGTCATTGGATATGAGAAAGTCATGAAAGAGACATTATGGCTCAAGTGTACAAAATTTAGTTGCATGGCACTTTATCAGAGCCAATGGACATTTTACTGATGTCAGTTCTTCGTATCCATGAACATGGTATATGCTTCCACTTATTTGTATCTTCAGTTTCTCTCTCCAGTGTCTTATAATTTCCCAAGTACAGGTCTTTTACAGCCTTGGTTACATTTATTTCTAGGTATTTTATTTTTGATGCAGTTGTAAATGAGATTTTCTTAGCTTCCTTTTATGATAGTTCATTATTGGTGTGTAAAAATGCAACTGATTTCTGGATATTTATTTTGTAACTTGCTACTTTACTGAATTCATTTATCAGTCCTACTAGGTTTCTGGCAGACTCTTTAGGGTTTTCTGTATATGGTATCATGTTATTGGCAAATAATGACAGTTTTACTTCTTCCTTTCCAATTTGGATGCCTTTATTTCTTCTTCTTGCCTGATAGCTGTGGCTAGGACTTCTAGGACTACGTTGAATCAGAGTGGTGAGAGTGGACATCTCTGTGTTGTTATTGATCTTAAGGGAAACGCTTTTAGTTTTTGTCCAATGAGTGTGATGCTCGCTGTGGGTTTGTCATATATGGCCTTTATTATATTGAGGTATGCTCTCTCTATTACCGCTTTGCTGAGAGTTTTTATCAAAAATGGGTGCTGGATTTTATCAAATGCTTTTTCTTTATCTATGATATGATCATGTGGTTTTCATCCTTCATTTGTTTATGTGATGTATCACATTTATTGATTTGCAGATATTGTACTAGTCTTGCATCCCTAGAATAAATCCCACTTGATAATAGTGTATGATCTTTTTAATGTATTCCTGGATCAGGTTTGCCAATATCTTGTTGAGGATTTTAGAATCTATGTTCATCAGGACTATTGGTGTTAATTTTATTTTTTTGTATTTAAGGGACTGGATGAAAAAGGTGAAGGGTGTAAGAAATAGAAATTTGTAATTACAAAATAGTTACGGGGATGTAAAGTATAGAATAGGGAATAAAGTCAATGATATTGTAATAACTATGTATGGTGCCAGGTGGGTACTAGAAATATTAGGGGAACACTTTGAAAAGTATATGACTGTCTGGCCACAATGCTGTACACCTGAAACTAATACAAAATAATACTGAATGTAAGCTATAATTTAAAAATAAATGTTTTAAATAATATTTCAGGTGTCAGAAAAAAATATTTAGCTATGTCGATAATGAAATCAGAGCAGTGCCTACTTCCAATGTATGATCCTGACATCTTATGTTTTTTAGTTTGAGTTACAAAAGTATACGTTTGTATCACAGCACAGGTGTAACCACAATTTTATTTTCCCATTACATATAGTATGCTAAGTACTGGCTTAGGTGATTTCATGTATCTGATCTCATTTAGTTTAGTAAGGGATTTCTAGAATATTATATTTCTGGCTATTGCTCAGCAGATATTTTCTTATCTTGAATCTTTTCACTAACATGGCACATAAGCTTAAATAAACTTTCTTCCATTTAGTTTCCCCATTTCTGAACAACAGAAAGAAACAATGTCTCTTTCATCATTGTATCTCTACTGTGCAGTGCAATGTCTGGCAACATAGTAGGTGATCAATAAACTTCGATAATTCAATGGATGACAGAATACATTCAAACACCCATCTCTATCTTGAAACCTTTGCTATTAATACATCAACCCCTTCTTGCTTTAATCACCAATGGCAAAAACTGTAGGTTTGGAACAATTACTTTGCTCCAAGAATTTCACTAGACATTTTAAATATATTATTTGTTCCTCAGCCAAATCTCGTAAGGTCAAAATTTCTTTCATTATATGCATGACTCTCCTCTACTCCTGCCAAATAAATATCTATATATCTATATATCTATATATCTATATATATATACACACATTAGAAAATAATGTTTTAAAACATCTTGAAAGTTGTGGATCATAAGAAAAATGTATTACCTATAAATGACAATTTTGTACAGCCAATTAAACAAAAGCACTACACAAGTAGAAAAGGCTACATTGATGCAGATGATATCCAAGTTTCTGATGAACATTTCTAGAAAATGACAAATTTATCTTATTCTACTGCCAGTCATTTTTTTTTTTTTTTTTAGCACCATTAAATTTAAGTTTCAAATATAATTATTTGGGGGAAGTGTAGCTAAAATAAATTATTAACACTGATTTATATTATAATTTATTCCCAGGAGTATCGCCCATAAGTCTCTATCAAAACTATAATGCTTTTAACATTCATTATCCAAATTATTTTTTAGATCTTTTCATAATTTAATTGTTTTTACTCAAAATGACTATAAAATGCATTAAAAATCACTAGGGAAAATTGATTGTTTCCTTTTAATATGTTCATAAATATATTTTTGAAATGGTTACGTGCTGCACATATTATCCCATAATAAAATAAGCTTCTGAAAATTAAAATTAATTTTTATTGGGGTAATTTCCTGGGATAAAGTTATTCAATAATAAAGCAATTATCACATTTTCTCAAGATTACTAGCAGCTCTAATTCCTGACCTAAGATTATTGTTTGTTTGCCTATTTTTAATTGGATCCCAGAGTGTCTTTTCTATTAGAAGATACTATTCTTTTCTGTAATCAGCTTCCTCTTCAATAGGAAAAGTCAGATTTCCTGCCTATCGCCCCAACAAGATTTTAAGCTACTTTAATCCCATAAGCAATAATTACTGTGCCAGTTACAAACAGGGACTCATGAAATAATAGAGTGTATACTGTAGCACAAGACCATCCCACCTCCCACTATAGTTTCTTAGAATAAAGATGTTTAATATGGTTAATTTCTTCTAATTAAGTCAGAGCTTATGATCCTTGCAAGAGCTATTAGTCACTTTTTTACATAATCACTGATCCTAGAAGGGATGAAACCTCACGTAATATGTTACGATGACTTTTCAAGAGTAAGATACTTTGTTTATTTATAATAGAAGATGCCCCTGAGGCCCAGGGGAATGAAGACGCATCCTACAATTAGCAGCACATAGTATCCCGCCTTCCTGGCTCTAGGTTAATGTTTTCTTATTGCTCTGTTTAAATTTGTTAGGAGATATGTCTGTTCCCTTTCATTTGTGTTTCTGGAGCAAGAAGGAGGCTTCCAGTTCTTAGGGAAGAAAATTTGAATGGACATTTCCTCCCTTCAACTCCTCATCTCCTCCCTTCCTTGCAGAAATCAATAAATCCAAGGAGTAGCTTTAGCAGTGCGTTTCTCAAATGCACAAAACAATCGCTCCTCTCCGCCATGCCCTCCATCAAGTTCTGCTTTAGTCACGTGGACAACTATTTCATTGCGCTAATTAATTCTATTAATTTATTATAAATCTTAGGGGAGGAGGGGTATATGATCCAGTGGCCTCACATTCCTAAAAGTTGGGAAATGTTCCGCTATTAATTTATCTCTCCCCCATCCAAAATCAGATTCTATAGTGCTTCCCAGTGCTTGTCACATGACACACATACAGACCTAATCTTTGGCACACGGGTACACAGGGGGCTGCCTGGCAATAGTCAGAAAGGGACCTGCTGCCCTAGATCTGTACCATTTCCTCTCAGGTGCAGACAATCTCTTAGTGCACGCTTATTAAACATGATGCAAGGTGTGTTTTTTCCTTCTTATTTTCTTCTTTATTTCTTTAACAGCTGCTAAAGACTGGAAGTCTTGAGGGAAAGGTACTCTTATTGCACGAACCCTGAAGACAGTAATGGAGACCTAGAAAATCCAACCTATTATAGCATTAATACCAGCAGAGGCCAGTCTTACTTAACTGGTATTTTAATACTCCAATTATAACCACTCTTACATGCTTTATTAGGGAACTAGAGAAAGGTAGAATGTTGCAATTATTTGTGTGCTTCTAAATAACCAACACTTTATATTTTAAAACATCTATTCTGCAAATGAGTCCTAATGAGGATAAACTCATAACAGAAAAGAAGACTACGTTCTGGTTGTTTATTGATTTGAGAAGCCTCAAATCGTTTCCTCAGAAGGAACTGTTTCCCACTTGTTTTCATTCTGCCCTCCGCCTCCAGTTAAATTATCAAGTACCAATCGATTTGGTTGGAAATGTATTATCTATAAATGTGTTATCACCGTGAGGCTCTGTGATTCAGCGCATGATCTAGATAAATTAGCGGCAGCACTTGCTGTTTCACTGGTCCAGAGAACGTGAAAAGGGAGGTCTTGGAATTAGAGAAACCAAGACAGAAAGTCCTCAGTAAGATCTAAGCCAGGGCTTGGCAATGTTTTCTTCTGTAAAGGATCAGAGGGTGAACGTATTTGGCTTTGCAGGCCAGGCGGGCCGCCGGGGACTGCTCGGCTCCGAGCGGCAGGGCCACGCGGGCAGCCAGGCAAACCCTGAACGAACGGATGCGGCCAGATTCGGCTTCTGGGCTGTAGTAGTTTGCTGACCTCTGATCTCCATTTATCTCCATTTGCAGACAGACAGAGAGGACATGCCTCTGGCTTCAGATCAACGGCAGGAAGTCGGTCCCTGCCCCCCAGCTGCTACACTGCTTCTGCTTGTGGCAGAAACCAGGGAAACACGGCACTAACATCATCAGGGGTGTTTTATTTCTGATACACAGATATAAAAAAAATTAAACAAATACTACTAGCTAATACTTATTTAGTCTTTACTATGTTTCATGTAATGAGTTAAGTTCTTATACACCTTTTATTTAACCCCTGCCCAACCTATGAGGTATCTCTCATTTACATGTAGGAAACTGAGGCTCAGCGAGATTAGGTACGTTGCTCAGGCTACAGGGACGGGCGTAACCAGCACAGCTAAGGTTCTAACCCAGTGACCAAAGCTGGTATTTTTATTCATCCATCGTACCCTACTGTCTCCATTTACAAATATGGTGAGTGAGGTGGACATTTATGGCTTACAGCCACCCAACTCTGATTTCATATTGTGTGGTAAACTCAAATATAATAATAACCACCCAAGGATATTAAGCCCAGTTCTCTAGAACTTGCAAATTTTATATTTGTCAAGAGGACCTTTGCAGATGTAATTAAGGATTTTGAGATGAAGAGATCGCCCAAGATTATCCAGGTGGGACCTAAATAAACACTGTCTTGTCCTTATAAGAAAAAGGCAAAGGGAGTCTGGCCAGCATGGCTCAGCAGTTGAGCATTGACCTAGGATCCAGGAGATTGGGGTTCGATTCCCGGTCAGGGCACATGCCTGGGTTGTGAGCTCAGTCCCTAATGGGGGGGTGCAGGAGGCAGCCGGTCAATGACTCTCATCACTGATGTTTCTCTCTCTCTCTCCCTCCCTCTCCCTTCCACTCTCTGAAATAAAAACGAAAGAAAGAAAGAAAGAAAGAGAGAGAGAGAGAGAGAGAGAGAGAGAGAGAGAAGGAAGGAAGGAAGGAAGGAAGGAAGGAAGGAAGGAAGGAAGGAAGGAAGGAAGGAAGGAAGGAAGGAAGGAAGGAAGGAAGGAAGGAAGGAAGGAAGGAAGGAAGGAAGGAAGGAAGGAAGGAAGGAAGGAAGGAAGGAAGGAAGGAAGGAAGGAAAGAAAGAAAGAAAGAAAGAAAGAAAGAAAGAAAGAAAGAAAGAAAGAAAGAAAGAAAGAAAGAAAGAAAGAAAGGAAGAAAGAAAGAGGCAAAAGGAGCTTAAAGAGAAACAAAGACAAGGAGGCAAAGTGACACAGAGGCAGATGCTGGAGCGATGTGGCCACAAGCCGAGTGCCTGCAGCTATCAAAGGCCAGGGAAGCCTGTAGCATATTCTTTCCTACAGGCCCTGGAGGGAGCAAGGCCCTGCCTGATTTGGGGCTTCTTGCCTCCAGAACTGTAAAAAAATCATTTTTTGTTTTGCTTTAACCCACCAAGTTTGTGGTAGTTGGCTGCAGTGGTTTCAGGACATAACTGACATTCAGAGAGCCTTTCATCCGGGAACGTCGGGTTATACGTTCTTCCAGTGACACGGAACATCCTCAAGGACAGGCCGCACGCTGGGCACAGCACTGGCTTCAACACACTGGAGAAGGCTGAAATCACACCACGCATGCTCTCTGACCACAACACTTTTTTTTTTTTTTTTAATATATCTTTATTGATTTCAGAGAGAGGAAAGGAGAGGGAGAGAGAGAGAGAAACATCAATGATGAGAGAGTCATTGATCGAGCCCACAACCCAGGCATGTGCCCTGACCGGGAATCGAACCCCAATCGCCTGGATCCTAGGTCGACGCTCAACCGCCGAGCCACGCCCGGCCGGGCGTCTGACCACAACACTTGGAAATTAGAAATCAACGGCAAAAAGGAAGTTTAAAAAACCCCACAAATATGTTGAAATTAAACAACACACTACTAAAAAATGACTGGGTCAGAGAAGAAATAAAAGCGGAGATCAGAAGACATATAGAGACAAATGAGAACGACAGGACAGCGCATGGGAACTTCTGGGGCGCAGCAAAAGCCGTAGTAAGAGGGAGGTTTATATCATTACAGGCCTATCTCAAGAAATAGGAGAAACAGCAAGTAAACAACCTAACGTCACGTCTTAAAGGACCAGAAAAGAAAAAAGAAAAAGGGAAATAACAAAAACAGCGCAAAATCAGCAGAAGAAAGGAAATAATAAAAAATTAGAGCAGAATGAAATGAAACGGAGAACAAAGAAACTATACAAAAATTAATATAGCTAAGAGCTGGTTCTTTGAAAAGATCAATAAACTGACAAACCTCTGGCTATACTAAGGAAAAAAGAGAAAAAACTCGAACAAAAAAAATTAGAAATGAAAGAGCAGCTGTTACCACAGACATCACAGACATGCCTAGGATCACACTCAAATGGCCCACCAAATTCCATAACCTAGAAGCAAGGGACACGTTCCTAGAAATACATAACCTTCCTAGGCCGAACCATGAAGAACTGGAAAATCTAAGTAGATCAACAGTGAGGACACTGAAACGACCATCAAAACCCTCCCCAAAAATACCAGTCCCGGACCAGACGGTTCCACTTGTGTATTCTGCCAAACAGGCAAAGATTTGAGACCTGTCCTCCTCAAACTCTTCTAAAAAATACACCCCAGCACATTTTATGAGGCCAACATAACCCTGATACCAAAACCTGGCAAGGGTGATGCAAAGAAAAAAAACCACCGGCCAGTATCTCTGACGAATTCAGATGCAAAAACCCTAAACAAAACCCTAGCAAACTGGAGACGACAATATGTTAAAAAAATAACACAGCACAACCAAGCGGCGTTGATTCCAGGGACGGGGGAGGGCGGGACACGTGCAGAACGACCCACGGACGCACAGGAGCAAAACTGAGGATGAACGGCACACGATCTTATCTGTAAGTGCGGAAAATACCTGGTAAGATACAAGGTCCATCTATGCTTCAAACACTCAATACAATGGCCAGAGAAGGAAAGCGCCTCCGCATAATAAAGGGGACCTGCGATAACCCGCAGCCGTCGCGGTTTCACTTCCTTCGCTACCATTTCCCCTGTTCCTGAGGCACCGTGACGACGGACAGTGGGAAACCATGGAAAATCAGATCCATCGATTCAGGCTCCCAACTTATTCCACTACCTTCATTCATCTTCTCTGGTTACCTGTTTCAGTTGAAAAATACTCTATTTCTACCTAAGTCTCTATAAAAGCAAATTGGATGTCTTGTTAACATGCACGGAGTCCCGCGTTCGTCACTTGCTGCGATGTATTCATTCTGTTCGTCCGACGTGTCTTCCCCCAGTTTCACCTGAGAAGTCACACAGGTGTGGAATGTACTTTTCTCTTTAGTTCACTAGTAATCAACGGACACTAAATGCCATTGTGGTCAAAGACACAAAGAGAAAACAGAGTCGATGACTGCTGAACATTTCAGCTCTTAATCACCAAAGGCGCAGAAACACAAAGGAAGTCAAGATAAAGCACTTATTTCCACGTGGTGTTTTACAGGAGATTACGTGGAAATTAACAACATGAACACTGTATGCGAGGAACTGGGTGGCGCAAGGTCCATCTTAAGAATCTGCTTAGCCATAAACTCCTCCTGTCTTGCCTTCCAAAGGACTTATGTAACAGAAATATTCATTTTTGGAACCTCAGTTTGCCATTTTGCTGTCAAACAATAAGTCACTGACAAACCAGAGCTGAGACCTGATGTGTGAGGAAAGTACTTCTGAAGACTTAGAAAGGCGCTAACCCAGCGGAGACTCCAGCCTCCGTTTACACTTGGGTGATACATCCTTAGGGCACCTGTCCAGCATCAAAGACTGTTCCCGAAACATCCTTGGATCCACCTGCAGCTGGGTGGCACGTTTCGGGCTGCGCAGATCTGTTGACATTTTCGGCAACAGGAAGAGCGCTGAGCTCTGAAGATCTGCGAAATCTCTGTTCTCATGCTCTCAATACTGAAAGGACACAGAAGGTGCTGAAGTGTCCCAGGCGTCATTTCCTGGCGAGACTGGAGCCTGGAAGGGATTTTAGACACTCTGCTAAAACACCTCCCTGGGTGGAATTATGTTGGTACTAACCTAGTGCATCGAGTCTTTCTCATGCAGAAGTCCTATTTGTCTTTTTAAAATCCACGTCTCTTCTGAAGCGCAAAAGAAGGTTTTCGAGCCAAAACATTCAAAAGACAGTGAGGATAAATCAAGTAAAAGATTGCAGAAATGTCTTCTTTCTATCCTGTTACCCAACTTTCTATCTTCTCACACAACTTTCCTTTCCTAGGGCTCAGCTTCCTGGAGATTTTGGCAGGAATCTTCCCCCGAAGCACCGTGAACTTGAAAAGAAAAATGGGACTTGAAGAGATTTCAAAAGTCTCACTAACCTCCCTGCCAGATCAGAAGTGTCGCTTTTCTTCCAATTTGATTCCCATCCAAACAGAATGGGGAACTGTTTGCCAGAACGCTGCAGGCTGTGGGCCTGAGTTACCTCCTGGTAACCGGTCCCTAAAAGCCTTTTCAATGTTACAGGAGAAAAACAATTTAATGCTACAAAGCAAGGACGTTGTACTTAGTGTTATGCTCAGTGAGGAGAATACTCAGTCACCCTGAAAAACTGTTATAAGAATTTGAGAAAAAGATGTATTTGAATGCAACTTAAAGTACATGGGTGCTAGTGATGCTCCGAGAGAACACCATGTCATATTACATTCTGCAAATGAGAGAGAGAGAAAAAATTATTCCATCTTCAGGAGAGGGATGGCTCGGCACTGAGTTCTCACAACGGAAGCACTGAACTTGTAAGGGCGCGCACACCTCTGGTAGGGACAGAAACAGAAGATAATCCGCCCCCTCCTGGGTCCTAAATCAAGTGGCCGGCAGGCGGGCGAGAGGACTGTCCCCGGGCTGCGTGTTCTGCCCCTTCTCTCCCATCCAAACATCAGCCATGTGGCTGGAACGAAGCCCCACAAAGTCTGAATCTCCGCTTTGAGAATCTGAAATCTGCAACTTAAAACACCCTGATTTAATTTATTTTTCTTGTTAGCCTTTGGCCTGGGAATTCATTCATCATTATTTTATCAGACAGAAATCGAATACTTGCTCACATTATACTGTACAGTTCAACAGACCAAGCTCCCATGAGAGTTAAACTTAAGAAACTCAATTTAGGCTGGTATAAGTTTAATAAATGGTGGTTGCTGTTTCTCCTCTGTCCCCCAAATCAACTTTCCCTTTCCCTTGAACAAGAAAAATACTCCCACAGTTGCCAGGGAGGGGAAAAAAAGCTAGGCATACGAAATTTCAAAAAAAATAAAAAATTGTTGGGCTCTAAATAAAGGTAGCAAGAGAGTTCCTGCTGTCATGCCTCATGAAGTGCCTTTCGCTCGGCTGAGCTGCTGTGTGTTCAGAGTCTTTGCAAACGGACATAAAATGGCATAATGGCTGAATGATTCCCATGCCTGAAATAAATATATATACTGCAAAAAACTATGGTTTATATTAGTCATTTGAACTTGTTGACTGAAAGCAACAGAGACCAATTCAGACTAAACAAAACAAAAGAGGTGCATGTGTTGGGAAGTTACAAGTCAGCCATGAAATAAAAAAGATTACTTATTATGGGCTAAAATAAATACGGAAAAATCTATTGTTATATCTATGAACTAGCAGTAAAATGAACCTCATATAATTGGAGTTAAGAAAACAATTTAATTTATAATAGCACCAAAATAATAAAATACTTCAAAATAAATTTAACAAAAGAGTGAAGGACTTGCATACTAAAAACTACAAATTACTGTTTTAAGGAACAAAAGAAAAGTTAAATAAATGAAAAAGCATGTGACGTTCATGGACAGGAAAGAATTTGGGAATATTTATTTATTTGTAAGGATGTATGTATCCCTATGTTCACTGCAGCACTATTCACGGGGACAAAGACATGGAAACCACCAGTGTCCTTCGACAGGTGGCTGGATAAAGAAGATGGTACATAGAGACTAGGGGCACTGCTCAGCCAGAAGAGAAGGAGAAATAGCGCCATTTGCGACAACATGGGTAGTTAAAATATCTCTATTAAACAAACAGGCTTCATTTACTGGACACATTTACAGGCTTCTGTGAACATTGATTAAAGTAGCAAAGGTATAAAAACTATATTGCCTTATTTCTCCATCTGATATAATAACCATAGAAATTTGGAATTTTGAGGTGTAGTGTGAGGTGCTAAATAATCTATTTATGAATTATTTAAAATATTAAAAAATGGGAAAAGATTTGTCACTGCAAAGAATTAAAGCTGCCAAAATTTCTCAGTATTTTCCTTTCCACTCCCCTCCCCTCTTGCATGTGGCTGTTCCTGGTGTTAAGTTCTGTATAACCCAACAGGTGAACTAATCATCTGCATAGATTCCAGCAAAGCTGGAGCACCAAAGTAGTCAAAATCATTGAAATAATTTTATATGTAATATTTTTTAAAAATACAAGCACTGTCATAAACCAAAAAATATTAAGATGTTAACTAGACATCCTTATTTTATTGGGGAGGGGGGATGTAATTTGAAATCTATAACAGGAATATGCTCTTAGCTCCATAATGCTTTAAGGATATCCCTGATCATGTTTCGTTAAAAGAAAAGTACAAGAATTGGCAAATAATTGTGATATTAAAATTTATACAATCTCTTTTACTGTTTTTTTTCAGTCTTGGGGGGCATAACGTTTCCCGACTCATTACTGACCAAATCAACAACATCTCCTGCATCTTTTCCTGACCAAACACTTCTTGCAGAATTACGTGAGCACAGAGAGAGGATGGCTGTACCAGCTGGCTCAGAGGTGAAGACTTGGCATGGGCTTTAGAGAACACGGGGACTCGGGATGACCAAGGATAAGTCAACTGGGTGATGAGAGCACAGAGAATTGTGGTAATTTTAGACACTATGCATTCAGCATGTTTATAATCACGGTGGTTTAAAGTTTTTTCTCCAGCCCTAGCCGGTGTGGCTCAGTGGTTAGAGCGTCGGCCCGTGGAACGAAGGGTCCTGGGTTCGATTCCGACTAAGGGCGTGTAGCTCCGTGGCAGGCTCGATCCCTGGCTCTGGCTGGGGCCTGTGCAGGAGGCAACCAATGGATGTGTCTCTCTCACATCAATGTTTCTCTCTCTCTCTTTCTCTCTCCTCTCTCTTTCCCCCTTCCACTGTCACTGAAAAGCAATGGGAAAAAAATATCCTCGAGTGAGAATTAAAAAATAAAAATAAAAATAAAAATAAAAATAAATAAATAAATAAAAATCCTTCTCCAAGCTAGCAGCAATCCCAGAAGATGTTCGGTGTTAGAGCAGAGCAGTTTTCCTGGCAAATGTGATAGTAAAGAAACGTGTGGTAGCGAATGGGGGCCGCTGGTGAGAGAACAGTGGAGACCGTGAAGCTTGTGGCTCCCCTGGGGCAGGGAAGAGACTCCCACGTAGGCTCAGCGAGCCCGACAGACGTGAAGGCTGGAGGTCTCTGCGGGGACAGAGAGCGAAGCAAGGACAATAAGGTGCTGGGGGCCGAGTCCCATGGAGCCGTGTCCGGGGAGGAAACACTGTGATGTGTTTCTCAGGCGGGGCTTTTCTCGGTCCTGAAGCGTCCAGGACGTGTCCCTGGGGAAAGGGGGCTAAGTGGGCTCCAGGAGACCGTTGTTGAAGTAAAAGCAGATCCCGGATGAGCCAGTTATACGAACAGTGAAATATCTCAGAATGATGACAGTCTGGGTGGAGGTGGAAGCTGCATCCGTTTCCGAGTGAAAAAGGCCGAAGCCTGACAGGAGCGCAGCTGACTTTAGACCTGCTGTGTTTCTCCCTGCAGCTGGCATCTGACCTCCGCGGCCCCGCTCCCTGTGGCGGTCGTTCCTGCTGTCTAACGCTTCTGACTCTCTGCCCTGCAGGCACGTAACAGGATTGTACCTCCTGACACTCTTGAAAACCAAGATAGTGGATTTTGGATGCACTCAAACTTTTATTATTTCTATGAATTCTGATCATGGTGCCAGCAGGTACTCTCCACCGCGTGCTTGCTTAGGAGGCCCGCGCCGAGCCAAGCGGTTCAACGCGCCATTTAAGACGGCCCGCTCTCACGGCCTGACACAGGGGAGAACATGAGGGGCAGTGTTTATAACTCGAAAGGCAATCTGACAACAAAGAACGTTAGGAACAAAGAGGTGTGACAGTGCATTTTATGTGTCACCATGACCGAGCGGCGGGCTCAGATACAACCCCGTTTCTGGGGGGGTGTGAAGATGCCTCCGTGCGGGATTAGCATTTGCATCCGTAGGCCGGGCGAGTGTGGAGCTGACTGAGGCAGGCTGCCCTCCCCAGGCGGGGGGCGGGGGCACCACCCGGTCCCGCGGCCTGGACCTGGACGGGGCAGGGAGGGGGATGAGGTGGAATTCGAGCTCGCTCCGCTCGCTGTCCTTGAGCTGGGACACTGCTTTGCTCTCGCACGCCGACTGAAGCTGACACTGTTTGTTCTCTTGGTTCTCACGCCTTCGAACCCAGACGGGAACTGGCACCATCAGCCCCGCGGGCCTCCAGCTGGCCCGCTGCAGACAGTGGGACTTCTCAGCCTCCGCTGTCCCGTGCGCCGGTTCCTAATTATAAATCTCTTTATATCTTACCGGTTCTATTTCTGTAGACAACCTTGACTCAAACAGGGGGGTAACAAAATGTGGGGAGCTTTTCTGGCCCCAACCCAGACGGCTACCCTTTCCTGTTCTATTTTTTTTTCTACCTTTATGCAAATTCTGGGAACATCATCATTTCTCCTACAGAGTTTCCAGTATATCTATCAGTGGACACTCAGTGGACACTCACCAAGTAAGACTGTAATTTAATAAGAATGCTCGAGATTCAATTTTTTTCCAGCTTTAATGTAACACAGCCTGTAGGTTTCTGGGAAGTTTCTCAGAGTACACAGGGGTCTCACACGGCGGATTCATCTACACACTTACCTAAAAACGAGAATTCGCACTAAATAAAATAAGCATATTTTTGGCAATTTAATACTAAAAGACCCATTGAGATGTCCTTATAAATAACTCCAAGTCAAGCACATTAGAACCAAGAATGCATTTACATCTACCTTTCTATTATAGAAAAATAAAATAAAAATGCAATATTGATAAAACATATAGTTTCCTTAATAATGCACTTACATACCAATCACTCACACATTGACACACATTGGCACTCACTAGTATGTCTGAACAACATTATTTGCAACCAAGTAAACATGTTTATAGCCCGTTAAATATATTTTGATTAAATACTTAAATTAAGCACTATTATTATGCACTACATTTTACTGATATAAGCATTAAATAAAAGTGGGATTTAAACAAAATATATCAAAGCACAAAAGCAAGATGAGTGCCTTTTCAAAGCTGTTTCCTAGTCTTGTGCATCAAAAATAGAAATAAAACAGAAATGACGAAACTTATTTTGATGTTTACTAGGACAACACACTCAGTGTGTGTTTATGGAGTTTCTGAGCCAGGTCATGTTCAGTAGAAATAAACTGCCTGTCGCTGGGTTTCACCTCTGGAACACAGGAACGCCTCATCTGATTGCACTTGACTTTATTGCGCTTGGCAGACAATGTTGTTTTTTTTTACAAATCCAAGGTTAGTGGCAATCCTGAGTGGAGCGAGTCTATTGGCACCATTTTCCAGCATTTTCTCACTTCCTGTCTCTGTGTCGCTCACAGTATTCAAACTCTTCCATTATTATTCTATTCCTTAGGGTGATCTGTGATCATTGATCTTCAGTGTTACCATTAGAACTGTTTTGGGGCATCATGAACCAACCCCATATGCGTACAATGAGACTGCTGTTGTTTTCATGCCTGATAACACAACATCCATTCTTCAGCCCACGGATCAAGGACTAATGTTGAGTTTTAAGTCTTATATAAGGAACAGATTTTGTAAGGCAAAATCGCTGCCACAGGGAGTACGCCTGCGATGGGTCTGGCCCAAGCGAACTGAAAACCTTCTGGAAAAGATTCACCATTCTAGATGCCGGTACGAACATTCGTGACTCGGGAAGAGACCAAAATATCCACATGGACAGGAGTTCGAGGAAGGTGGTTCCCACGCCCCGAGGGCCTGGAGGGTGGCATCCTTCGGGGCCAGCGGCTGCGGATGCAGCGGTGAGAGCACTGGCGTCAGGGGCACAGCCTGAGGGGGCGAGGGCATCGGTGCCACCTCAGCACAGGGCTTCAAGGAGGGCGAGTGGCTTCTTGTGGGTGAGCGAAGGGAGTGCTTTCTGAAGACGGACGGCGCCTCCTGAGGACTCCCTGCGGCGCTGGAAGGCCAGCAGGGGCTTCGGAAGGTCACACGCCCTAGATAACAGAGCGGCTCAGGGTTCGGGAGGCCTGGCTCCAGCGCTGCAGGAAGCTCTCTGGTGGGCACATGCTGACAGACAGCAGCCCGTGCCACAGAGAAATGCCCAGTGACGGGAGGAGTGGGCTCACGCGCCAAATGTCGTCGCGGCCTTGTTTTAAGACATCGCCCCGGCCGCCCAGACGTGAGCAGCCACCGCCCTCACCAGCCAGCAGCCGTCAACGTCCAGGCAAAGCCCTCCGCCAGCGAAAAGATTATGACTTGCTGACGACTCAGATGACTATCAGCATTTTTTCACAATAGAGCATCTTTTAATTAAGGCGTGTGCATCATTACTGCACACTTAACAGGCTACAGTACAGTGTAAACATAGCTTTTATATTTACTGGGAAACCAAAATACCTGTGTGACTCACTTAGCTGAGATACTCTCCTTATTGCAGTGGTTGGGCCTGAACCCCCAATGTCTCAGAGGTGTGCCTGTAATACTTCTATTTTATTAGAAGCTAGAATGAAGGCACCGCTCTTGAGCAATAAGGGGCTGTGGGCTAACGTGACATCACCTTTCTCCGTTCACACATCTTAAGGGACTGTGTTTCCAAGACCTTCGAATGTAACTGATGGATGTGATATGACAAATGACAAGTCATTTTTAATGGGCTGGTTTGGACACCTTGGGAATTGCATTTTTCTTTTGCCATACTCATTTTCCGTCTTGAAAATGCTTTTTGACATTCAGATTCTGCTACCCAGCACACTGTGGGTGTTGGAGGTACATAATTAAATTGATCTCAATGATTTTTTTTTTTGCATAAAAAGCTAATATGAAGCTCCATAAATCTCCCTCAGATGTGCAAATACATGAAGAGCACTTGAGGACAGAAGCATAATTGAATCACAACCTTAAATTGTACAATGTAGTGTGGTTCTTACCTGGTCACGTAGGTCTCCCTGAGTGAGTGTCACTGGAATAGTTTGCAAGCTTGATCCAACAGCAGAGGCTGCAGAAAGGGAAAAAAAATCCTTTATCTAACTTGTAGTTTTTCAACCTACTTTATTCTCATTTGAAATGTTACCACCTGAGATTTTCTCTATCCATTGTAAAATAAGTTATTAAAATATCATTTTTTTATGAATATCTGTATGTGTTTATACCTACGTGCACGAACGGCAATACAATATATTGGAAAGGATGGAAACAATAAACTAAAGTCTGTTCATTCACATGCCCACTCAAGCAATATTTATTAAATACTTATTGTGAGTCAACTAAGTGCTGTGGAAGGAACTCTTTAAACATCAGTTTACATTCCAACCGAGTTATGAAGTAGTGAAAGAAGTAGTATTTGAGCAAAAGGCAAACAGTCAACAGCAGACCCAATCTTCTACATTTGTTACAGACATAAATCTCTCTTGACAAATTCTAGCCTGCAAAAAACGAAAACTCATTCCCTCCTGATGCTACAGTAACAGGGTCCTATTCGGTGCCAAGGCATGGGGCAAGGGAGGCACCCCTTCCCAAGCACCGGCTCTCAGAGCTGACAGGGAAATGCCACGGTCCCTGCCTGCCTGGCCCTGTGAGTTCCAGCGGTGCTCTCTGTGGCTCCTGAGCTATGCCGGGGGGACAGACATAGGCTTGTAGTCCCATTTGCCCGATCTGCCTGGTGCCTTGCCTCCAGGGTGCTGTAGCTGGGAAGCACCACTCCCTTGTCCTTTCCAGGCCTACACGTGCTTCTATGTTTCTCTATACCCCCAGCCTGGGGGCATTTACTTGTAGTCTCAATGAAATCTCTCTGTTCTCATGTTTCATTAAACCACCTTGTGTATGCCTAGCACTTTGCTTTCTTGAAGCAAAATCTAGGAACCAAAGTATATTCATGGCTTCCTGCCCTGCTACAAACTCTCCTGAGGCGCAGGAGGGCAGAATTTGCCACGTGTTTGAAGGGGAAGGAGTATAAAAGTAAAATGAAGGGGAAGAAATAAAACATAAGATTTCAAAATATTTTCCAAGCAAATATGGAATGAGGAGTCTAGAATAGGTGATTAAAACATGAAATGAAACAGATAACCCATTGATAACTGGAATAAAGCTGAGCCTTTAAGTCAGGCCTCCAGAAACGAAATGCTCACTGCCTCTGTACCTCTCCTCTCCTCGTTGGTAACCTGTCTGCAACGTGCTCACTGCATCCTTGCGATGTTTTCCCTTGAGACAAATGCACTGTTGTGCTTTTCTTGTTGTTTCCCCTTTAAAAAAACCACTTCAGTATCTGGCCACTGCTTATTTGCTAACCAAATTATTGAATACAAAAAAAAAGGAACATTTTAACCACAGCATTTCAAATACATGAAGATCAGAAGAAACACTAGCATAGTGGTTAAGAGAGAAATCAAAAGGCAGGTGGTAAAGCTCCACAGTGACAGGGCCGAGCCTTTTCCATTGAATCTCTGGAATCACTTGTCAAGTCCAGTACATACCACATCTATGGGCTTGTTGAAATGTTCAAGAAATGCAAAGTATATATGCTATCATAATATATTCTTTCAGAACACTCGTCAGCACTGCTTTTGAAATTATATATAGCCCACTGCCTATTGGGCCATGCTGACAGGTCTTCTCAACAACAAATGGCTTGCCACTTAGAAATGTAAGATAGAAATACGCATATATATTGAAAAGTTGGTGCAAGAGGCCAAGAACCAGCAGGAAGTCGACATTAAATCATAGGCCGCATTCCCTACAGAAGAGCTTCTGAGGCCAAGGGGAGCACGCAGGCAGCTTATGAGGGAGTGCTCTTGGGATCACCTCCTGCGGCAAAGACGGGGAGGGGCTAGATCGAGAACCTGCCTTCTCAGCAATGGCCCTGCCCAGCCCATGGAGCTCGAGGGCTGCGATGGTCCTACATGTGGCCCAGGTCCTGAGGAGGGGCTAGCTCGGTATTTGTATACATGTTATTGAATGTTGCCTGCCCCCCTCCCAAAAAGATCTGTGCTCCGTGACAAAACTCTTCAGCTGAGGGAATGTGGAAAAGGACTCCCAGCGCTCCCTGCAGGTAAAGAGGCAAGTCCTTCCTTCTTAAAAAACAGACTTACAGAAAGATGCACGCCACAGCATCCACTACACAGAGTATGTAAGGAAAAAATGGAAAACAATGGTGTGCATTTAAGCAGAGAAATCAGTGAAACAGCCTTGAGAACCCAAATATATTTTTCCAGCAAAAAATGGGAAATTGTTATAATATAGAGAAGATATTACAAATCAGTGAGGAAAATATTGACTATTCCACACTTGGCTTAATAACAATTGCATTATAATTGAGACAAGGAAATAGATCCCATTCACAAAAATTTATTCCAGCTAATTAAAAATTTAAATAGAAAAACCCTTCAGAACTATCAGAAGAGAATGTATTAAATGTTTTTATTCTCAAGAAGAAATAATTTCCTAGATAAAACCCTAGATCATATACTATTAAGGAAAAACAAAATTAAAAAAAATTAAAATAAAAAATGTGCATGACAAAATATACTGTAAACAAAGTAACAGACTGGGAGAAGGCACTGGATGAACTTGTAAGAGCAGAGTGTTATACATACATATTCATATATACCATAAATTAATATGAAAAAGATGAATGACTAAGTAATAAAGTGGATAAGGGCTGTAAATAAGTAATTCAACTATGAAGAAATCCAAATGGACCATTAAACAATTTTTTAAATGCTATAGCAATAGTAAAGATATGCAAATTAAAGCAATAATGGGATATTATTTCAAACATAGATTAGCAAAAAATAAAATGAATCTGACAATATCAAGATTTAGTAAAAGGGAAGCAAGAATTTCCATATAAAAGTGCTGATGAATTTATGTATTGGTGAAGCCACTTTGGAAAACAATTTTGCAATATCTAATAAAACTGAAAATGCACAAGCATAAAATCCTTCAAGGGTATTCCTACATGTATAATAAGAGACATAGAAAAGAATGTGCACTAGAACATTATTTTTAATCTAAAGAATCAGAAACAATCCAACCCAAATGTTTATTCACAACTTAAATATAAAATTGAATTGTGGTACATACAGCAAGACTAGAAAGCAATATTAGTGAAAGAAAGCAAATGACAGGTTGATATAGTATAATAACATTTTTGTAAATTAAGAACATAAATTCTCTACTGTACATACACACATAAAAATACAAAACCTTTAAAGGCATATAACATATTTAAGATCTTAGCTTACTCTCTTAATTGAATAAAAATGAATATAGAAGAAAACAAACAGAACTTCAGCTTGATGTGGAATTTTCTATATCTAAACCATTTCACTGAAAGAGAAAACAACATGGTTATGTTTATAATCCTTGTGCGAGGTAACACAATGCAGGGTAACTGCTACCTATTCATTTCGGTACTTGGAAAAACTCTTTAAAATAAAAGAACTACTGTCAAGATGTCAGTTCTTCCTAAATTGATCTATAGATTCAATGCAATTCCAATAAAAATCAACCCACATTATTTATGGTTATTGACAAACTGATTCTAAAGTTTATAGGGAGAGTCAAAAGATCCATAACATACAATACTGAAGAAGAAGACCAAAGTTGGAAGACTGATGATACCTGACTTCACAACTTGCTATAAAACTAATCAAGACAGTGTGCTATTGGTGAAAGAATAGACAAACAGGTCGATGGAACAGAATTGAACCCAGAATAGACTCCCATAAATAAAATCAACTGATCTTTGACAAAGGAGCAAAGGCAATACAATGGAGCAAAGAGAGTCTCTTCAACAAATGGTGCTGGAACAACTTGTTATCGCTGGGGAGAGGTCCTCATTCCCGCGGTTGCTGGTGGGAGTGGGCTTTTGTGATATCTTGAGAAAAAGAATTTTCTGAGACTCACATGGGAGGGTGATATATTGTAGAAAGCTTTATTTCTGTGGAACTACAGCCCTGAGTTCCCAAAGCCACATTTCCCTTCGTCCCGAGGAGGAAGGAGTCCCATTTTGCTTTCAGCAGAGCTTAGATCAAAGCCAGTGTCTAGAGTTTCCATCCCATGTTGGAACACAGTCTAATCCAGCATCAACCTAGCTTAGTTTGTGTTCCAGCTGCAGTCCATCAGTCCACTGTGTGTGGGCTCCACATGGCCACATGGCCATGGAGGGAACACTGGCAGGAACAAAACCAAAGGAACCAGAGAGCCAAGAGAGAGCACAAACTCCTTTGTCTGTGGGATTATGTATTCCCGAATTTTCATGGGCTTGCTATGGTCCTGCCTACTCTAGCCAGTCCATGGTTCCTCAAGCTTGACTAACAGGCACTTTCCCTGCATCACCCTAACTCACTGTGCAGTGCCCATCTTCCACTTTGTTGGACCTCTTCCCCCAGTGATTTGCAGAGAATGGGGAGGGTGAAATTGCAGCTTCCTGGTGAAGCTGCCCAAATGACCATGCTTATAATGTCTGGCCTTCCCTCTGCTCCTTTTCTATTATTAATAACTAGCTAATTACAACAGTGTCAAACTGAACACTCACGTGCATGCAAAAGATGTGAAACAACAGAAACTCTTATTCATTGCTGGTGGGAATGCACAATGGTACAGCCACTTTGGAAAACAGTTTGGTGGTTTCTTACACAATTAAACCTATTCTTACCATATGATCCAACAACTGGTATTTACCCAAAGGAGACTGAAAACTTATTTCTACACAAAAACCTGCACATGGGTGTTTGCAGCAGTTTTATTCATAATTGCCAAAACTTGGAAACAACCAAGATGTCCTTCAGTAGTGAATACATAAATGTACTGTAGCACATCCCAATAATAAGAGTATTATTCAATGTTAAAAAGAAAGGGGCTATCAAGACATGGAGGAAACCTCTATGCATATTTCTAAGTGAAAGAAGCCAATCTGAAAGGCTACATACTATATGATTCCTACTATAAGACATTCTGGAAAAGGCAAAGCTATATAAACAGTAGAAAGATCAGTGATGTCCAAGGGTTGGAACAGGGGAGGGTTGAACAAACAGGTGGAGCACAGAGAATTTTTAGGGCAGTGAAACTACTCTGTATGACACTATAGTAGTACATATATGACATTCTACATTTGTCCAAACCCATAAAATGTACAACACCAAGCGTGAACTCTAATGTAAACTACAAACTCTGGGTGATAATGATGTATCCATGTAAGGTCCTCAATAGTAACAAATGTATTATTACTTTTGGGAGCAGCTGATATTGATTGGGGAGACTATGTATGTGGGAAATCTCTGTACTTTTCTCTCAATTTTGCTGTGAACCTAAAAATTCTCCTAAAAACAAAAAAAAAGAGGTAATTTTGGTAATTTTTAAACACATGAATAAAACAATATTTTCCTTTTACCTTAAAAATGAGACAATATGTGACATTTCACTAATTTAGTTTCAAAGTATAAATTGGCTGGAGCTTCACACTAACTGCCCATTTTCTGTAAAACATGATCTCCAGTTCAGTGTCTGATTGTTCTAGAATCTTCTGGTTTGACCTCTCCTCTCACAGTTAATGTCTTTTCCGTTTTGTGTTCTTACATTTTATCTGGGTTTTAGTTCACACATGACTGCAGATAAAGTAACCAACAGATAATATGAAGAGTTGGTCTAAATAATCGAGTGGCCCCTGGAAATCACCACTAACTCTTGCATTTACTAATATTTATTTATATCCCATCTTCTTTGTAAAAAGTTTTGAGGAGCCGCACAGGAAAAGACAAGTGCAAAGTATAGAATAAAAACAGAAAAGCAGGTGCAGGACTAAGAAAAGACAACCACAAACAAAATCAGCTATAATTCAGTTCTGCCTTTGAATTTCTAGCCAGGAAAATCAAAGGAGAAAACACAAGCAGTTACAAAGTTTGTAGAAAGAAAGCTATGTCCATTGCTTATCAAAACAGAGATTTTTTTATCATGTAATTTTATAAGAAATTTTATTGGGACTCAGTATAATGGATATTAACTAATGGAATCGGTATAATTTCTGTTCACTCATTCATGTAGAAAATTTAAAAATAAATCTGTTGTTAAATTAGAGATGAAACCCAGGAAGGGTAATTCTGAGAGGAACTACACTAATGCGGCTCAGCTATTTAGGCCTCAGATGGCCCATGTGCTTTAACTGAATGTCAAACAAATTTATCAGTCCTTGTATGTACTGTGGCTGGATTACCCGCGTTCAATGACAATGAATTTAGCAGATTATCTTAAATATATTAAAAGTAAGAAAAAACATTGAGAAAAGATCTCATGAGGTTTTGGCACATATCTGCAGTTTGCCTGGCTAAAAGCTGGTGTGCCAGCGACAGCAGAAATGCAGCCTGCACTCCACTCCCCACGCCTTTAGCCGGAGTCAGGGGTAAGGTGTAACCAACCTGCCTAGGGGTTCCCTGCCTGCGCAGACCTCTTAGCTGGTCCATTTTTCATTCATTCCCAGCCCTCATCTCCTTGGCCCCTACGTTACAAAGGATGAAAAACCTAAAGAGAAGATTCCTTGCTATTGAAATCAGCCCGATTTCCTAGCTTTCCGTAGCTAGTGTCAAAAGCTTTTTGTAGGATTCACCTGAACATTTGTCTGTATACATTCATTCCCTAATTCAGAAAGCAAGCAGCATCTTGCAATTCTGAAACGCTCCCCTGCGAGGAGATAGCTATGCGGCTCAGTTCTTTCCCTTGCAGACAGGACGGCTGCAACTGAGGTGGCCTTGCTGCAACCCCAAAGGAAGGCAAGGCGAAGTGCAGCCCTGTCGGCGCTGTGGTTGCTTAGCTGCAGGATCCTTTTCTGTACCATAAGAAAAATAAGCCATTTTGCTAATGCCACTGGCGAGCCGGGTTTTCTAGCTGGGCATCGAGCATTCCTTGCTGATCGAGGGGCACAATAACCAATCAGGCGGTGGCAGCAGCAACGGGCTCCCAGCAAGTCCGCAGAGCTTTGCAGCTCTTTTCATTTGGACATCTCAGGTACTCGACTCCTGGCATGCTCTCTCTCTCCGGAGCCTGTTAAAGGTCTATTTTAAAGTAATTGTTTCTTTGATGGTCAGGTTTTGTTAATGAGTTTTTCCCTAATTTTTTAGGGGGGCGGCGTTTGTTATTTTGTGCAACATCATTAGTCACTGATGAGTCATTAGCTCCAAATACGCATCAAATACCTATTAGCCTCTTCTCTGAAGATCCCTCCACCACCATTTATTTTTTTCTCTCAGGTTAAATCACTGCTGTATAAATAGCAATCCTCTGATATTTTATCCTAAGAGGTAACATTAAGTCATGCACTGTGATAACATGAAGGATGCCATTATTCTCATGAAGGCCTCTGCCCTTTCCATGGCAGTTTCAAATGTTTATTTTTATCATTTGCTTTGAGAATATCCCTTTACGTGGCAGTAGGTTTGGGATTTACGTCTTATGCAAGTCCAACAGAATTCATGTTAACAGACTTCCATTCTGCTTGCTCTCCTACGGCATTTCCCCAGAGCCCATCCCTGGGCTTGAACCCAAAATAGGGTCCTCTCCCCTGTACTCCAAGCACCTGATAAATAGGCAGGCAGACTCTGGGGTGTGGGAGGCACTGCCAGGAGACGATGCTCAGTGGTCCCCTAGTGGCCCGAAAGAGTACATGCAGGCTGCCAAAATGCCTCCTCCTCGTGGAGGCGAGACATTCATTAAGAAGCGAGATAAAGTAGGTGCAATGCCCGTTCCTTTCTAAAAGCCCAGGACATACACTCAGGGTTCAGTCTTGCCGAGGTTTGCTCCCCAGTCGGTCATGCAGTGCATCCAAGTGTCACACCGTGTCTTCATAACCTGAAGTTTTGCTTTTAAGCTCGGGATACAGTCTTCTGAATTAAATGGCTCCTTTTAGGAGCTAGTGACACTAACCCACTTGTCTGAAGCAAAAAGATGAGGAATTTATAAGAAGGAAACTGCTTTTGGGAGGAGTTAAGGGCAGAAATGAGACCTAGATTATGAAGGAATGGAGTCAGGGAGGCTGCCTAAAATATAGGCAGCTGTTAGCTCAGTTGTGGTTTTTGTTTGTTTTTTTTTGGGGGGGGGGGTAGTGAAGTGTCTCTGCTTCATTCTGTACAATTGCTGCATTTCTGTTTTTTTCCCTCCCTCCACAGCTATTTCTCATCTTGCATGAACTTGGCCAAACAGGTCCTCCCCAGTACTGGGAGCCTTAGTAAATAACAAAGACCAAACTCTGATTTTTTCACTCCATTTCTAAGTGCTGGAGAGAAAAGATTAGATTTGGCCAAAAATGATGATGACAATAATGATTATGTGATGCTTGGAAATTGGAAAGCCACATACAAAGAATGAAACTAGACTATAGTTTGTCCCCATGTACAAAAATTAATTCAAAATGGATCAAAGACCTAAATATATGAGACCTGAAACAATAAATTACATAGAAGAAAACATAGGTACTAGACACATGGACCTTGGTCTTAGAGAAGATTTTATGAATTTGGCCCCAAAGCAAGGAAAGTGAAGGCAAAAATAAATAAATATCAAACTAAAAAGCTTCTGCACAGCAAAAACAAACAAACAAAAACATCAACAAAACAAAAGGCAACTAACCTAGTGAGAGAAAATATTTACAAAAACAGCTCTGACAGGGGTTAATATCCGAAATATATAAAGAACTCATATAACTCAATACCAAAAACCAAACAATCCAATGGAAAAATGGGCAGAGAAGCTGGACAGACACCTCTCCCAAGAAGACATACAAATGGCAAAAAGTTATATAAAATGATGCGCAACTTCACTAGCTCTTAGGGAAATGCAGATCAAACCACAATGAGACACCCCCTCACACCTGTTGGAATGACTATTATCACGAAGACAGGTAATAACAAGTGTTGGAGGGGTTGCGGAGAAAAGGGAGCCCTCATCACTGCTGGTGGGCATGGAGACTGGTACTGTCACGATGGAAAACAGCCTGGAGGGTCCTCAAAAAATTAAGAATAGAGTGACTATATGGCCCAACAACCCCTCTTCTGGGTATCTACCTGAAAAATTTGGAAACGCTTGTTCACAAAGTATATGACCCCATCACTGCAGCATTACTCCCGGTGGCCAAGACACGGAAACAATCAAGGCGTCCCTCAGCAGGCGACTGCACAGAGAAGATGTGGCATATATACAACGGAACACTCCTCATCATGGAAAAGGGGAAGCACTGCCATTTGCAGCAACCTGGAAGGACCCCGAGAATATCACGCTAAGCAAAGTCAGTCAGTCAGAAAAAGCTAAGAGCCATATGACTTCACTCATACGTGGGATATAAAACTGAAACTCAGACACAGACCAGAGGGAAGGGAGGTGTTGGGTGGTGAAGGCTAAAGGGGGCCGAATATGTGGTGACAGAAGGTGATCTGTCTGTGGGTGGTGGGCACACAGTGCAATACAGGTATAGAAATGGACACCTGAGATCCACATAATGTTATTAACCAATGTTACTCCAACACATTTAATTAAAAATAACTATTTCATAGGAAATCTTTCATTCTTCCTGTTTCTATTGTTTCTTCTCGGTTATATATAATCTCTTTAAATGCTCCTCAAATGACTTATGTCTTTAGAAATGACTCTTAAGATGGTGCGACACGTGTGCGATAGTTGCCTTTGTAGAATTTAGGTTCTGAAGGTGCAGACGGGGGCGACCTGGGCGGATAGTGAGTGGCTCTGACTTGGCAGGAGGGTGGTCAAGTGAGATATCTGCTTTCTGTTCTTACGCTTCTGATTAATCCGTACATATTTATATGCATAATTAATATATAATCATTACTATATAACATATATATAATGCTCTCCTTTATTGTGCTTAGTTTTTAATTTAAAGATTAAAATGTTAAGGTTTAAAGAGACTTCTTTCACTCCATCCTGCTCCTGCCAGACTGGGTGGGAAACCATACGTCTTGGGTTCAAACATTTTACTTTTGACCTGGGCAAGCCTAGTAACGCAGTGCCAGCAACATCCTCATTAACCATGTCACGGGGGCTTTCTCCTTACAGCATTTCCACGCGGGGACCCTTAATCAGCTATTGCCAGACACTGCCTCTTACAGGAAGCACTCCTGAAACTGGTCAGGCTTCGAAAGGTAGTGGCAGGATCCATTTATATACCTTAGCTTGAGACGATACACCTTCAACAGAAAGGATCAGCAAAGTATTAAAGAAAAGACTAACCCAACAGGAAGATGGCCAGGAGTTCTTCTGCTGTGTTATCAGGTTTTTTTCCAATGAGTAATTAGGGGCAACTTTTGAACACACAGGAAAGGTGTGTCTGATGCAAGAAAGCGGATGAAATCAGAGAGAGAACCCGAGAGGATCCCAGTATCATCAGACTTTTTGAGCAGTGAGAGCTGTGCAGGAATCCTTCTGTGAACCACAGAAATAATAAATGCTAAGCCCATTGGAACATAATCTCAATCAGCAAGATGCCACTGCTTTCCAGATTTCCTCACAGGGCTCTGCTACTTCCTTGCCAAACCTGGCAGTGGATTTCTCCTTTCTAATCTCCCCTAATGCCTTATTCAATTATTGTCACTGCTCTCCAGCCATGCACTGTCCCCTCCGATGCTCACTTCCCAGATGAGTCAGTCGGAGGAAGCCGAGTGTCCATCAGGACATGGTCTAAGAACACCAACCGCCCTGGTCACATGAAAAGACAGCAAGGGGGACCCTTACATTTTTTCTGGCAACCCCATCACCGACTGGATTACTGGCTGGATGCAAACACGGCAAAGTGCTATGCGGGGTCCAGAAGGTTGCTCTGGCTGACTGGCGGGGGAGCTGCCGGCGGGGAGGGAAACCGGGAGGGCGGGAGCAGGCATCTCGAGCACCGCAGCATGGCATCGCCTCTGCCCTGGCTCTACGTGATCTTATGGTGAGTAAGAGTTTCTTCCCGATTTTTCCCCTTTAGCCCAGAGGGGAGGGAGAGCGCACACCCACTGGGTGACTTCTCTACCCAACCATGAAAGAAGCCGGGCCGGTGCGGCATGTAGCTGGGCGGGGAAGGCAAGAACTGAACGGCCCATTTTCTCCGAGGCTGGGAGTGAGGGTCACTGCCTGTCTACTCACAGGGTAGGACACGCCCTAGGGGCACTTGGGGATGAAGGAAACGCCTACTCAGAGAATATCAGTCGGATCCTGGACAACTTGCTTGAAGGCTACGACAATCGGCTGCGGCCGGGATTCGGAGGTGAGAGGCGACGACTTCTAGGAGACCCAACATCTGTCCTCTCCTGGCCCTTACTGCCATTCCAAGGTCCTGGGGCCTCAGAAGGATGGCTGGGTGGGGAAGTGCAGGGGTCCTGGAGAGAGGCCACATCCACTCTCTGCCCCTCCTCAATTAGAGATCTGATATGAAAGTTGTTTGAACTCTCCGAGCCTCAGTTCCCTCAATAGTGTGAGTGTATGAACAGTGCTTGCCTCGTAGAGTGGCGTGAGTGCTGAATGAGATCCTCCAGGCATCTGTCCCGTTAAAGCCGTCAATTAGTTATTGTTATCGTTTTCATTAGCGGTCTCACCTAGTTCTCCTTTTACTTGCATTCCCAAAGTTGACCAGATTAAATTCAAAATAAGGCAAGTGGTGTGACTTTTTAAGGTTGAAAACTCCAGGAGCGTTCTGCTGGGATTACTGTAGGGTGGTTGCAGGTTCTGGCCATGAGAAGGGGCTTTGTTGTAGAGCCATTAAGTTCAGCTCCTCCAACATCACTGGTGATAACTGCCCCCATCCTTCTGGGCTAATTTCAGGTGCTGTCACTGAAGTCAAAACAGACATTTACGTGACCAGTTTTGGGCCCGTGTCAGATGTGGAGATGGTGAGTGAGCTCTGAGTGGGGAGGGAACTTTGCTTCGGGGGGGGAGCGCCACGACCCAGAGCTAATGATAACGGGCATGGTTACCAAGCACCTCCACGCACACGCGAACTCCTGCTGGGAGGGCACGGCCCTGAGAGCAATTACTGGCTTGATCTCCTGCACTAAGGGCTCTGCCTGAACACCTGCATCTGAGGGGTTTTATAAGACGGGGTCCCCTCTTCTGTCCACGTGTCATGTATTCATTCGTGCCTGCGAAGTGAAGCTTCTCCTCACCTTTACGAGGTCCTGGTAAATGCATGGAGTAGCAAAACAAAGACAACAGAAGTGCCATGTCAGTGTACTTGGAACAGCTATGAGACTGAAAGCATAGATTTATATGTGCAGTACATCATTTTTAGTATATTTCATTAAAAGAGTGAAGGGAGTCGTTTGTGTCGGGAACAGGCCAGTAGGTGTTCCAGGGACTGCTCCAGGTACAGACGGCTGTAGGATTTGTAAAAGGGTATTTATAGTAAGTGGCAGTAAGAACCTGAGCTAGCCTTCTAGACTACAGATCAGAATAGGGTGGCATAGTCCTTAGGTAGCATTTCCCCCTAAAGGTAAAATGTAAATACTAAAACGGAAATAAACATAACTTCTTAAAGAAGTGCCTCATTACATTTTATTAGGGAAATGTAATTTTGCGTAAACAGCTATCAGAAACTTTTTTATGGGCTGCTTTTTGAGTTGACAAGAAAATAAAAAGGGAAGAAATATGAGAGGAAGAGAAAGGGGAAAAAATAAAAAGAATATAAGAAGAGGAGGGGAGGGAGGATGACTTTATTCAAGAGAGAAATGTCTTAAGACTGGAGAGAATAGAGAGTCTTCATTAACCAGCATCTTCAATGATTTTACTATCACAGTTTTCACTGAACTACCGACTCACCCACATATAAATAACCGCGACCATATTCTACTGTATTATTTGAAATCTGGGGATACTTGGAACTTTATTATATGCATTTATCTCCTTTTAATTTGTATGATAGAGCCCTGTTAGAGCCTGGATCGTCATTATATGAATATATTGTGTGTCAAATTATATTTTTAAAATATAATCACCACTTATGGTAATAGGACTCTTAAAAGAACATATAAAGTCGGCAAAGCAATTACTGGCAATCTTTTGATGTAATTACATTGTTATTTATCATTGACTTTTGCAATGACCCTTATCATAATTCTTAATATTTTTAATGTTATTTCATAAAAGCCACAAAGTAAAACTCATAGTTATTATTATGCAAGCTTTAATGATGCTCTTTTTGAGTACTCATGGTCACATCCGCTTTGTGTGCTCTGAGAATGATGTAAAATAGTTGTGACGTGCAGCCAGGGTGTGCTCGCCAAGGCGAGTTCCCCTTGGACCTTCTCTGAACGGTATCAGGACGCTGGAGACGCCTTTGAAGGCGAACAGATTGCCAAGGGGAACGGTTAGGCTAACTGATGGTAAGGAGGGCAGTGCAAAACCTAAGTGTAAATCTTTCCATGTTTTTCTTCCCTAAATTAAGGATGGGGTAATTGATAGGCTGAAGGATGGAGAGATGGGTGACAGAAAACAAAGCACGTTGAGGAGGGTCAAGGTTAAGGAGGGAACTTTGTACAACAGCACTATCTTCCATAAGAGTACAAGCTTGGACTTTGAGAAAAAGAACAACTCACTGAAATTATAACTTTCCTCATAGGTTATTGTCATAAAAAGTTGCTTCGTTCCTTAGGTTTCAGGATTGGGTGGGTAAGTTGGTGCATAAACTGTTCTTAATAAGCCGTCTCCCCGGCCCGCATGAATATCTGATTTTCCCTTAGGAGTATACCATGGATGTTTTCTTCCGCCAGACTTGGACTGATGAGAGGCTGAAGTTTGGGGGGCCAACTGAGATTCTGAGTTTGAATAACCTGATGGTCAGTAAAATCTGGACACCTGACACTTTTTTCAGGAATGGCAAAAGATCAATTGCTCACAATATGACAACTCCTAATAAACTCTTCAGAATAATGCAGAACGGAACCATTCTATATACCATGAGGTAAGGTTTTCCCAATCCCACATCTTCTGCCCAGCTGATCCGTCCATCGTGCTAACTCAGAACCATTCACCCCGATGTCCCCAGGCTTACCATCAATGCCGACTGTCCGATGAGGCTGGTTAACTTTCCTATGGATGGGCACGCTTGCCCACTCAAGTTTGGAAGTTGTAAGTTACAAAAAGCTTCTGAGAGTCAAATAATGCATTCAAAATATGCAATTATTTGGTTTTAATCAGAGACTGGAAAACAAAAGAGAAATATTACTATGACACTCAAAGTGTGACTCCAGGAATATACTTACTTAATCATATCTGTCATAGTCAGAGGTTTTAGTCACCCAGATTAAAGAAAACTCATGTTTGTATTTCCTTTTTATATGCACAAAATTTGCTTTGAAAGAAAAAACTACTGCTAGTCAGGTTCACTATTATGTTCAATGTGTTTTAAAAATTCAGATGCCTACCCCAAAAGTGAAATCATATATACATGGAAAAAAGGACCACTTTACTCAGTCGAAGTTCCAGAAGAATCTTCAAGCCTCCTCCAGTATGATCTGATTGGACAAACAGTATCTAGTGAGACGATTAAATCTAATACAGGTGAGAATTTGACCAATACTTGGATGTCATCCTGAAAGGTGACTCCAGCGTGCATCTTCAAAATACCTCTTTCTTTCTCCTCTGCATTAGCCATCCTCAGATAAGCGTGATGTTTGAAGCACTGAGTGGCTTTCTTTAAATTAAAGACTTTGCTGCCAGGTGCACATAAAGATTAGAGTATCCTTGGAGTGAGTGGTTTTGTATGTATACGGCACAAAGAACCCCGCCCCAAACAATGAGCTGATGTATCTATCATCTGCTGATCAGCGTGCCCGCCAGATGTTAAAATATGCCTTTGGTTGTTTTCTTCCAGCCCATGTTTATTTAAAGACTTGGGCGATTTATCCCCAGCTGTGTTCTTCTTTCACGCTGTCAACAGCAATAACACTGATTTCCGTGTCTTCCAACAGGTGAATACGTAATAATGACAGTCTATTTCCACTTGCAACGGAAGATGGGCTACTTCATGATACAGATATACACACCCTGCATCATGACCGTCATTCTTTCCCAGGTGTCCTTCTGGATCAATAAGGAGTCTGTCCCCGCCAGGACCGTCTTTGGTACGCTTCCCTCTTCGGGCTCTTTCCATTCATCCTCCAGCTCTCGTGCTTTGGGTGTGTCAGGGAAATATTCGTGCCAGTGCACTTTTTCAGTCCACAAAGGAAACAGACTCCTTTCTCGTTCAGACACATGTATCGTGTAAAAGGGCCCTTATCTTATCACAAGTTGTGTGGTGAATCAACAAAACATTTGCCTTAGTGAGAATTCTGGCTGGTTTCCCGTGACTTTCATATGTCCTATTTAGTAGGCTTTTTTAAAAAAAATCTGTATTTGATTTTTCACAGCCAAGGGGAAGCATAAAAGTCAGAAATGGCATGTAAATCCATAAAAACCAAGGCTAAGTTACTGAACCCACTAACATATAAACTGTAGCTCACTTTTATTAGGTTGGACCATAAAAAAATTGCTATTTTTCCAGGTCTAAAATTAGTTAAATACTACCAATTTCCCATGTTTCAACCTAAAGTTTAGTTCCATTTATGATGTCCAGAGTCACTACCAGTTTTGACGAAACAAAATAAAGTAAGAAAAAGAGATGTAACAGAAAACATCATCACTAACAAAATCCATTTTTTCTGAATTTTCATATTACAAATTTAGCAGTTCCTAGGGAAGGCCTAAGTTGAACTGAAATCGCAGATGAATTTTGACTTTTTAGCTTACTATATTAAAATAGATCTTGTTCTGAAGATTATAAAAGAATATCTATAGAATGATGTTGACAGTATTCAAATTACATAAATTCTCCAAGTCATAATTCAAGACAGAAAACTGCTGGCAGATGAACACTGAAATTATTTTCTCATGAGTAGATATTTTACCTTAAAACCAAGCTAGTAATTTAAAAAAATGAAGAACCTAATTTTATGATTATTCATACCAGATAGACTTCTTAAATAGGGTGAAAGATATTATCATCTATAAAAACCAGAAGTTCAGGGTTTTATAACTTTAGTGATAGTTCGCTCTAAGTGTTCTAAAGAAATAAACAACTAAAATTTTCCGTGGCTTAAATTTTACAACAGTTAAGCTAAATCAATTAAAAAACTACGTTTCGAGTTACTACAGTGTGCAGGTCGCTGCACTAGGTGTTGAAGGATACAAAAATGATAATACCTATGATAATAACTCGGAACAATTATTAAGCAATAACATAATAACCAAAATTACACCTGGAGAGTGTCTGACCCCCGCCACCGCCGGCCCCTCCGCCCGCTCCGGCCCCGGGCTAACGCCGGCCCGCCCTTTCCGCGCAGGGATCACCACCGTGCTGACCATGACCACGCTGAGCATCAGCGCCCGCCACTCGCTGCCCAAGGTGTCCTACGCGACCGCCATGGACTGGTTCATCGCCGTGTGCTTTGCCTTCGTCTTCTCGGCTCTCATCGAGTTCGCAGCTGTCAACTACTTCACCAACCTCCAGACGCAGAAGGCCAAAAGGAAGGCGCCGGGGGCAGCCTCGCCCGCCGCGGGGACACCCAAGGCCACTGAGCCCGTGGAAGCTGAGATTGTCTTGGTAACAGTTTACTTTACTAATCTTACCCACCCTATAGAACAGGTCACCCAAACAGCGATCAACAAACAAATTGTCCAAAAGTAGTATTAGCTGAGCGTGAGTTACATAAACCTGGTTCCAAGGCCAACGTTGCAGCCAAGCTCACAGCAAAAAGGCCAACGTTTTAGCCAAGCTCACAGCAAAAAGGCCAACGTTTTAGCCAAGCTCACAGCAAAAGGGCCAACGTTGTAGCCAAGCTCACAGCAAAAAGCCAGGCGACAATCCCGCGTTTCCCGAGGCCGTGACGCCTGGCATTCCTCCGTCACCACCCTCCTGGTACCCGCAGGCCCCACGCTCTCAGGGACAAGCATGTTCTTCTCAGCCTTTACATGTTCGCTTTGGACAGGTTCACTTAAAGCAACTAAGGAGGCTAAAACTAAAATAAAATGTTTTTAAGGAGACTTTGAGGCTTCAGAGCCTGAAGGAAACAAACAGGGGCTCCTAAGGGACAGACACCTTGTATTAGGACCTGCTTGCTGGCTTATTTAATGGGGGCAAGACGTGAGTTGTAGGTTCAGCGAATGCTGAGGCGTGAGCCGAGTTTTCCATTCATGTGAAAACACCGTCATATTCATATTCATTTACTAAGACATGCAATAAATGTGTTTTTTTCCAAAGACTTATGATCAGGGAACAATCCCTATACAGTTAGGTTGAGCTCTGTTGTGGCTAAGCTCTGGTCCCCAAAGGTGTTTTAAATAAGAAGCAGCATTAGTAATTCAAGGGTCATAAATATCTCCTCAAATTTCACTTCCACATATGAGTAAATTCTCCCAACAACTAAGTTGCACAAATTTTTTTAATGGATTATAGAACCGATTGGCAAGTACATGTTTTTAATCTGAGTACAAACCCAAATGGTGGATCCTGAAAAAAGGAGAATTTTGCTGTATAAAATTTAGTAATACAGGTACTTTAAACCGAAAATGTCCTTATAACTGATCAATTCTCATGTACATTCCAAATCACGGAACCTCATATGACCCAGCTAATTCTTGGTGAAGTTTTATGATAAGAATTATAAAGCTATGTGCACTTTACTTCTCAGATACCCAGGCATTTATTGGATGAAGAATGATAATTTTGTACTGAAACTTTTCTCTTTGAGAAACTAAGAAACTTGGTTGAGAACTTACATTTCTCAAAGGAATAAAATAAGGCTACCCCTGTGATAAGTGGAAATACATAATTTAAAGATTTTTTTCATGAATTACTCCCCACTTAAAAAAAGCCTTGTGATCCAGTCCAGTGATTTCTGCTTACAAACTGAACACAGAGCATCAGAGAGGAAAATTATTAGCTACTAGTTGGTAAAAAACTAGGAATTGACTTTAAACTCTTGATATCCACAACATTACAGAGGCCCTCCCCTCTCCAACAATTCCTAAATAGTGAAACATCCAATATTTTCAGGATGTAGGTGAGGTCATTCCCAAAATTCTTTCCTTGACTTAATGATTTTTAGAAGAAAAAAAAATAGATCTCTTTTAAAAGGTGACAAAAATATAAATTTTGTAACAAAAATATGTTAGACTAAAAATTCAGTCCAAAACACTTGGAAATCACTTCACTCAGAAAATAAATTCCAAATATTTTTGAGAATTATTTTATGTTTGTAAAAATAAGTGATAAGTCATTTGTATTTATATAGGTATATAACTGACACATTGTCCAAAGGTCACATATTAACACACGTTGATACAGGAAGAAGAATTAATGTTCATCAGAATTCAGTTTAACAATTTGTTACTTGAGAAATAGTAAAAATTAAAAGAGAAATTCATGAAAATCATGGTAAAAATAAATAACTCCAATGATTTTGAACATGCTCATTGATCTGATGCAGAAATAAAAAGAAAGATCAATGTCTTTACTAAACTCTTTTGAAATATATATTACTGAGAGGGATATGGTTTCAGACCCTTGGAGAAATCATAGTTATTGTTCCTATCATCCAATATTTTAAAGGTATAATTTATTAATGAGATGGAATTTAAGATCTCAGGTATTTATATACTCTACCTTCTACAATTCTAAAATAGTAACAGATACTGAGCAGGTCCTCTGGGAAGCTGGATAAAATATTGCATTTAAATAATCTCACGGCACTTTTTTTTTGCAAGTTGACTTTGTTTTCTTATGAAAAATATATTTCTAAACCTGGCTCCATCTAAAATATTTTAAGACAATGGAAAGCAGAATTTCATTTCTGAAAGGCTAGGTCAAAGCATAAAAATAAAAAAATTTAAAAATAACAACAATACAAATCTTGTAGATGTCAAAAATAAATATAGGTGATTGCACAGAACATTTACATTTTATTTATTTATGTCAAAACGTGGCAGTTTGCCTTATATAATGTAGCGGAACAAAAATTATACAGCACAATGGTATATTATGATTGCTAGGTCACTTTTTTTCCTTTCAAATACCATGACATTTAAAAACGCCTTTTCCGTTGTAATCAAAACAACATAATTTGAGTAACTTGGACATTGAAATAGCGAGCCGATGGGGAAGGTGAAATGAAATAAGTGCTTGGATATTTCATGTGGTTCTAAGTTGTATATTTTAATGAACTCTGCTTTTCACCAGCAACTACTTATAACGTATGTGGAGAGAAGTTTATCACTGATTTTGACCTTAAAATATAATATAATAATGACAAAGAAATTCAGGCATTTAGAATCTAGTGTTCAAACTAGAAGAAACACCTAAAACTAAATCCTTAGAAGTACTCTGTAGACTAATAATTATTTTCCTGTGGTTAAGGCACTTGAACTGGAGGCTTCATTGTTTTTTTAGCTTTCGAGAAGGAGTTGTCCACAATTTCTTTTCTGCTTATGTGGTATTTTTCCTATTGACTTTATCTGCTATGTTATCTTGGCGTTAGAGAGTTGCTCCTGCCTTCGTATTTCATAACTCGTGTCTGAGGTGTACTGTTCTGCACGTAAAACCAAGTTCGGACCTTGGTCTCCTGAAAGTTTTGCTAACTTCCCTGTTACTTTCCAAGTTGAAGCCCTCGTTACTTGTCCCTAAGGGAGCCCCCTCCCCTGACCCGCCGACACATCCAACGTGGCTTTTCTCTTTCAGAGGCCCTATGCTCTGGGTAATTTATCTACAAACAAAATTGACCAAAATGTCTTTAGTTGGGACAACAGCTATTCTTTACTCATTCATTTATTCGCTTTTCTTTTCCCCTGCCACCCATTTACTGAGTACCTAGGTATTTGTTGAATTTTTTTAAGTGCTTTTCCACAGTCGTGGGACGCGGAGGAGACGTTAACGGGTGACGTCAATAGGGCCTGTTCCCTGATGGGGCGTCTTCCGGAGCAGGGAGGGGCAGATCAATGAGCAGGGACAAGGCGCTGCGATGCAGGCCCTGCTCAGGCGTGTGGTGGCTGAAGGAGAGCCCTCCAAGAGCGCCTACCTCAGCCTGGGCCGGTCGCCGTCCTGAAAGAAGCGACGCCGGCCTAGAACAGAGGCCTGGCCTGGCGACAAGCACGAAGGCCGCTGCTGCAGCTTGGGCACGGGGAGGGAAGTAAGGCGTATGGCCCGTCTCTGTTCCTTTTCAAGTCTGGAATGTCTGCTGGGCCCTACGAAGCACAGAATGCTGGAAAATGTACTTCCTCTGCTCCAAATATTGGCAAGATTTCTTTGAGTGCCATTACTCAGGAGAATTAAGGGTTGGAGTAAGACCACGAGCGATTCTGAGCACCAGAAAGACCACAGTGTCCCTTCTCCGGGCTGTGCCATTGACTTATAGAGAAGGCAGTGTGGACTAGGTGAGGGCTGTAGGTGGTGGGTTCTTTCCCCAAACCTTCTATCAAATCCGTGTC
Source organism: Miniopterus natalensis (assembly GCF_054644295.1). Classification (NCBI taxonomy): domain Eukaryota; kingdom Metazoa; phylum Chordata; class Mammalia; order Chiroptera; family Miniopteridae; genus Miniopterus; species Miniopterus natalensis. Next base: position 87,671,249 of record NC_142084.1, read on the forward strand.
AAATATTCCATTCTTCACCCTCCAAACGTTCCAATATGGTTTCCAGACATGCCCCTAGCACCACTGACCCACCAGGTTGCTGCCGGTAAGCTGCTTCTCTCTAGAAATTCTGAGTTCTGCTCTGTTTCCAATTCTACCAGCTGCAGCATAAATGCAGGAAAACTTGACAGAGCTCTTACTTTCTCCACAGTGTGATAGTTTAAAAGAATCAGGTAGCTTTAAAAAATGTCAAATACTAAATGTTTTCAAAAATATTTCCTTATTTTTGATGCCCGTTTGCTGGTTCTAGAAGCAGTTGCAATGTTAGTCCCTTGAATAATGTAGCCCCGATTAGAATCTCTCTCAAGAGGTGACCCACTGCCCCTCCTCTGTAACATATTAGACTCACTGAACACTGTATCAAAATTGCTCTAAGTCCTTCCCCAATGCCTTATCCCTACATCAAATAATTGATTGTCCTAAAGTCCGGTTTGATTCAAAGTACCTGTGCAATATGGTTACTTAAGACAAAGCTGTGCTCTAAAAATACCCAAAGCAGGATGGCACTCAGCAGCAGGGGAGCCCTGGAAAAATTCAAAACCACAGGTGTTCCACTCAAAACAGTGACAGCCCCAAGCTGAGCCCTCATCTGGACTCTGACAAAAGCCTATTTTACCATCAACCGAAGCTGCTGAGCTTACAATGAGCAGGCAAGCGGGGTCTGATGCAAACCTGTAGCTTGAATGGCTTGGAAAATTGGCTTCTTTTCATTTCAGAATTTCAATGTGATTCCTTTAAATTGGCATCCAGTCTCTATACTGTGAATTCCCAATTATCCAGGAGCTGATTATCCAGCCTGTGCCTTAGCCAGGCACCATGCATTTCCTTGAGCATATTTTATTTGCTTCCTGCTAGATATCCCCCAAGTCACCATTAGGCCGTGGGATAGCTGTAACTGTAAAGCAGTGATTCTCAATGGTAGGTGAATTTCCACCCAGAGGATACTGGCAAGGTCTGGAGATATTTTGGGTTGTCACAACTTCGAGAAGAGGAGGAGGGGTGCTACAGGCATCTTGTGGGTAGAGGACAGGGTGCCGCTCTCCATCCCATGTTATTCAGGACAGTCCCCACAACAAAGATTTATCCTACTCAAAATGTCAATAGCACCGTGATTGATGAACCGTGCTCTAAATCATAAAGCTCATGGGAAGAAACAATAATTGCTGAGTGTGACCTTTAGAATCTGAGAGGGACTGAATTCGGGTAGTGCCAACTATTATTTGTGTGAGCTTCCTGCTCAAGCCTTCATTGGTTCATCTCCAAAATGAAAACTGCATGACGACAATGGATTCCTTCTAGAAATAAGCAAAACAATGCATGCAAAGTGCTGTGCAGTGCTTACCACCAGTAAGCATTTGGATACCGTACCTATAATGTAATGCAAAATAACATACTAACATACAATGTAACATAACCGTAAGACCTTTTGCTCCTTTCTTTTTGCTTGTCTACTGGAAGAAATCTTCAACAATGTTTAGATTTTCAGTCATTTGCTGATTCAGCATATGTTTGTTAAGCGTGTACTATGCTCTGCGCACTGGCTAGGCACTGTGGGGCACTTCTGCATGACAATTACATGCCCTCTACCATTAACGTTAGGAAAGGAGATAAGGCACAACAGAAATAATATTTACAAGGAAGTATGTTTTAATAGCTAAAAGTTGTAGCAGCCAAGCAGGCAAAAGAGCGTACAAAGTGTGCGTGTGTCTATATATAACACAGTCTTTCTCAAGTTCTCAAAGAAAAGAAAGAAAGCACAAAGAAAGTAATAATCGTCCCCAACTTTAAAGATAGTAAATTGAAGCTTAGGGAGAGTCTATGAAATCTACGACAAGTCTAAGTCGTGTAGCCCCTCAGCAGTGTACGTGGGCTCCCAATCTAGGGCTTCTGACTCCCGTCCTCTTAATTCTTAAGCAATCCTCCGTAGGGATCGTTCGGGGAAATCAATGTGGAAAGGGGGGAATCCTATTGTAGGGGACCTTTAATTCCAAGCTAATGCCATTGTGATTAAGTTTTTCGTGGTGTTTAGTCTTGAGTGATGTTGGTTAACTCTGGACAAGGAATATCTGGCAGCTTCATTTTACGTGATTTGTCACACTGTGACAATGCCAAGAAATTGAAAAATAATTTTCCTCCTACATCCCTAAAAATGAGGGTGAGGTGAAACCTCTTACATTTTTATGGCAGAGTATGTTTTACAATCACTTTCTCATGTCAATAAACTTTTTAATGCCTGCATTCTTTCTCCCTAAAAAAGAAAAAAAAACCCCACAAGCTTCACACAGGCAATGAGTGCTATTAAAAGTCAAGACACATTTAGAAAGACAATCTGCTCTAAAGGCTTGCCCTCTTTCGACTTCATGGTGATCCTTCAAAATTTTACTAGAGTAAAACATTTTAATGGCCCGTACGTCTGGAAGGAGGATACTTCTTTTTTGGAGAATGAAACAGTCACACATTTTTCTGTGTCTGGTAAAGAATATATTAATAAAATATTTACTGAATGAAAAGTCAAATTAGAGGCTGAGAAAAATGCTAAAAGCTCTTGTAAGAGAGGCAGCATTCCTGGAGACGAAAACACCACTACCCTGGTCCTGTCCACACAATGTCTGGTGACCCTGGGCACAGCAGTCCTTAGCTGTCACGTATTTTTGATAGAAAGTATCACCGATTTCCTGTCCTAGATCAGCAGGACAGGAAAATTATCTTCTACCTCCAAGACCTACGATTTATTTAATTCTGGCCAGAGTGCTTAGCACAATACTGGGCCAACAGATAACAAATAAAGATATTCTTTGCTTGAAATTCACCATGTTCATATCAAACTAGGCTTGACTACACAGTAGACTCCTTTTTGCTTTTGGTAAAGAAACAGATTTTCCAGTGTCCCCGAAAAGCATGCTGGTCTTGAACTCTTTATGATGACTTTTTATTTAGATACTCAGTAACAAATCAAACAGCAAAATTCAGGAAGGGGAATTGGAGCAGAGAGCTCTTTGGGTTGTTGTTTCCCGCAGTCCAAGTGTCACCACGTCGGTGGGTCACTGGTCCTGCGGCTCTGCCAGCACAGGGAGGTGGCTGCCTCTCCCTGGTGCTGCGGGGTTGCTGGCTAAAGCCGCAGGAGTCTGCCCACGTGAGTAACATGCCCTGCCAGGCAACAGAGTGGTGATTTTGCTGCCAGGGAGGAAACAAGGTGGTTTTACAAGAGCAGGGATAATGGACAGCCCGGGTTTGAAGGCAGAGACCCAGCGAGGACAACCGGCCGCAAGGAGAGAGACAATTACAAGATGCAGATAATAAGAGAGAAGAATCGGAGGAAGGCGCCCTAGTCTCCAGCGGCATAACGGGGATCTCAAGCGAACAGAATCAGCGCCTCTGAATGAGGCCAGATACTTTAGGGTAAAGGTGAAAACGCTGGGGGATGAAACAAGCACCGAAACTGAGCGGCGGTTTGCGGCCAGCAGCGTGCGGGACGCGCTTCCCCGCCTGGGCGCGGCCTTCCCACCCACCACCTCAGGCGCAAATGTCCCTGTCAAGATTAAAATGGGTTCCCTTAGGATTTCAGGGGAATAGAAATTTTAATGATAGAGAAAAGCATATAACGATTCTGAGGTTAGTAAACGAATCGTCTTTTGGTCGTTTAAGATGGAGGGAAACCAGGGAGAATTCTGAATGGGAAGCAGAAGGCTCTCAACAGAGAACCTCCGAGCTAAGAGGCAGCGGTGCTCCGAGGGATGAAGAGTCATCCTGCCCGATCTAAGGGCCCTTACGCTGCGTTACGGCCTTTCACACACATGAGCATCTTCATGTATGTCTTTAATGTCAGCTGGCCCAAATTATGCATGTATGAGTGTGAAGATGATGGTGTAGGCTGGGAATGTATCTGGAGGGATGATGCTAATTAACCAAGCTGTTATTTTCTTATATTTTCTACATATTCCAAATTGAAGTCCCATCTCATTACCCAAACTCATTGTCCCGTAGGCTTAACCATAACCAGCGGGTGGATAAGCTTTTGCAACCTGACCCATCTCCTCCAAATCATACAATGCTCAACAGTTTCTTTAACGCGGAACATGTTGGCATCAATGGCTGATGCTGGGTGAAAGCAAATCTTTTTTTTCTCTTTTAATTTGTTTTACTACTTTCTTGGAAACGTAGCACCATCCAATAGTATAAGAATTTGCTGATATTTTTGTCTTGCATAGTAGTTAAATAGTCAATAAATATCTATCAATAATGAAAAAAAAAAATGAATCTAAAGAAGTGATCTCTATTCTCTACCTAGGCTGAATACGTATGTCTTTTACCCACAGCATCCTGACTCCAAGTACTACCTGAAGAGAAGAGTCACCTCCCTGACCTTGCCGATAGTCCCGTGCCCTGAAGCCGGCAGAGTCCTCACTAGAGCTCCCATCCTACAGTCAGCGCCCGCCACGCCCCCACCCCTCCCTCCGGCCTTTGGGGGCACCAGTAAAATCGACCAGTACTCTCGGATTCTCTTTCCCGTCGCTTTTGCAGGCTTCAATCTTGTATACTGGATTGTTTATCTCTCCAAAGACCCAATGGAAGTGAGCGGCAGTGTTGCATAGCCTGCGGACAAGACACCCTGCGTTATATAAGTTCTCATTTTCTGAATTTAAAAAAAAAAAAAAATTGCATTGAGACTTGTGTAGATGCTTTTCCAAACATCAAAACTGAAATTCTGTAACACATAGCTTTTAGTAAGCATATATGAGTCCAAAAGCAATAATATTACTGCTTAAAATTGGAAGTTCAAGGTTGCTGGGTGGTGGGCATACAATGCAATATACAGATCATGTATCGTAGAAATGTACACTTGAAAACTATCTGGTCTTATTAACCAATGTCACCCCAATAAATTTAATAAAAATGTGACTTTTGTGTACACTAGAGAAATTTTTATAAGAGGATAGGATGGATTCAAGGTGAATTTGCCAATCTTAGTTCTTCATTGTTCAATATATTGTCACTGTGAATGGCATATACCACAAAGCAGATAAAGTAAGAAAGGCTGACAATTCCAAAGGTTGCCTTAAAATATGTCTATTTTGGCTTAGTTTTCAAGAGAGCAAAGTATAGTCTAAATATTTATCAGTAGGTGAATAGCGGCATGCTGGAGGCCTTTGTGCTAGTAAAGTGGCTTTCAGTGGCATTGTAAACCTGTATTGAGTTTAGCCATTTGTTCTTAACCTTGCTGTGCTATTTCACCTCGATAAAGTACGGTGTTTGTATATATATGCATTATACATAGATCATAAATTATGTATGCATATTTATATAGCTTTAGTTGGACTGCAATACAGCGTTGCTTTGTCTTGTTAAACCTGCCTTTAAAAATAATGTGCTCACCATAATTCCATGAAGTTATAGGAACAAATAGTGATTATAAGGAAGCCTTGTGGTTATGTCTTGTATTTTCTACCTTTCTGAGTATATCACTAAATAAAACAACAACAAACACGGCTACGTGGATCTTCTAATAAAGCTGGGAGCGGAGTTTCCTTAAGTGCAGGGAAATGAAGTGGTTACCTCTCCGCCAGTGTTAGTGTCCCTGGTGTTTCTAACTGACAGAAGATAGGGGAAGGCCAGGCTCGGCCACCTAGCTCTAAGGAAAGACTTGAGTTTGTCTCCAAATAGTTAATCCTTCATCTCCTTTCTGTTTACTCAACACACTTTTGGTTATAAGATGAGTAAGGTCTCAGGATCTAATGTATAACATGGTGACTATAGTTGTAATACTGTATTGTATCATTGACATTTGATAAGAGAGTAGAACTTAAATGTTCTCACCAAAAAAAAAAAAAAATAAGGTCAATATGTGAGGCGATGCATGTGTAGAATAAATTGAATTGACGAGGGGACTCATTCCATAAAGCACATGTGTATCAGTCATCCTGTGGGCACTATAAATATCTTGGCATTTTAGTTGTCAATTACACCTCAATAAAGCTGAAAGAAATGAGACTCTTCTCCCTTTCTGTCATTCCAGCTCTTCCTGAGTCTACCTCGAGCCATGTCCCCCCGTAGAGCACAGCCTCAGGGCAACAGGAACTGGGAGCGGGAGAAAGCGTGAACGGCAGTCTGTCCCAGTCCATAAACCCCTCATTAGCTGTCCTGGGTCTTAAACATCACTGAGCTCACTCTCAGCTCTAATGCAGAAAGAAATATTTTGGAATTACTACTCTTGATTTTATATAGGAAAACGCAAAACTTCTACAGCCAAACAAATCAAATTTTAATAGAAAGAGCCCTCTACTAAGGGTGAGGAGACTGAGGTCCCCATCCAACTTCCCTATTAATTAACTTCATGACCAAATCTCTTGGTCTCTGGGAGACTTTGTGCTATTTTAATCTATAGAATTAGGGGCTGGATTGGATACCCTCTAAAAGTCCTTTTGTTTTAAACGACTTATATTTGTCTCGTTACAATTTTTTTTTTTCTATCTAAATTAAGTTAGTCTAATGATACAGGGCCTGCTTCTCTTTTAGAAAGTAGCAGCTCAAAGAAGGAAACCCCACAGCTGGGGCTCAGACCCCCAAGGACAGGGTACCACCTGGCTGACACTGGTATCACAGGTAATCAGAGGAGGGTCTCCTCAGGGCTGAGTCTTAGCCCACTGAGCCCTGCCCACATGCCACTAGTATCTCAGGATGGTGCAGGAAACAACACTTGCACACTTGGGATCCAACACACAGGGAGGAGACTGGCTAAAGCTGATTTCTTTGGGAGGGCACACTGAGGCTGGTTCTGGGAGTGCCAAAACCTGGAGACTGAATTAACTATTGATGCAAGGTGAAGGGTAACATTAAAAAGCAAAGCAAATAACTGAAGGGAGAACATTCCTTTCCCTTTTCATCTGTATTCTGGTCTCTCTGCAGTGCCTCCTACTGGAAGAACCTGACAGATATCCTAGAGGCAGAGAAAAAATGAGAATTACAGTTCCAGCCCCCACATCACAAACTAGAGTATAGAAGGCTGAATATCAAGCTGACAGATAAATGCTTAATAACTGACATAATTCGCCCCTTTGGTTATTCTGTGCCATATATATACTTCTGTACATATTTATACTGTTTCACAAGAATAAGATGAAACTATCCTTCACATTAACAAAAATGCTCTCATCATTTATCCGAAAAGGAGATACAATATACCAACAATCATCGTATCCCTAAGCAACTAGCATAGCATATATTTCTGAGTGATGACATTTAATCTTCAATAAAATTACAGTACCGCCTGAATATTTTGTTTCCCAAAACTCAATTGTAAACCTATGATGAAAACACCCTTATATAAACTAGTAAGGGGACAGGAGAAGGGAGGTCAAAAGAAAGTATTCAAGATATACAAGTATCTAATATGTCTAAATATCCATGTGATCTTTATGGATAGATAGAGCTATATCTATCTCTAAGAAAATAATAGCAAGCAAGGAAAAAATGTGCACAGCTTCTATAGTGCCCATTTCTATAATCAGTTACATGATTGTAGCTGATATAAATAGCTTTCTCCTGCTATTCTTTTTCTCAGTCAGCATCTCAGCTAGCTGATTTGGAATTCTTCACCTGACAGAATGACTGAAGACTTACAGGATAATCCAGGAAGGTAGGTTGTTTCCGCTGCTTAGAAAGTCTTAGGAAGTCTTGGAGTTCTCAGATTCTCAGCATTGTCGAAGTCCACTCAGATGTCACCATTAATGTCCTTCCTCATGAGAGTCATGGCAAGTGTAAGGTTTTTATTTATAATTTTACAATCAGCATGATTGAAATATGCCTCTATTTTTTTATGAGAAGCTGGCCCCACAGCTTTAAGAAATAAGGAATTCTTTTAAAATTGCCATAAAAGCTCTTTTATTCTCTATTACTTAAACTGAGAATTAAAAGCCATGGACTTGCATTTTTCTGTCTGTAGATTCTCCAGGGCAGTCAGAAGAGGTCATCTCACCCACAGGTCTTGTAGTCATCATAACTACTATAAAAGTTAAGGTTTGAAGACCCTTGGTTCCCGGGGCATTTCATTACAATCAACAAGAAGCAATAATTTTAATTACATGTGATGTGACTTCATATTATGAATTACCAATATCTCATTTCCCATTGGAAAGGACATCAGTGTTTATTAAAGGGCATGGACATGACCAAATAAATCTCAGAATCTTCTGGTAGCAAGTACAGTTCAGATAAAGAAACAGCTACTCTCCTTAGGGGTTGGGAGGGAAAAGACGGCACTGGGGTAATCATCTTGGGGAAGGTTCCCAAGGAGCTGGGGCCCAGGCATTTCAAGAGGGGACAATGCCCAGGGCATGATAAGGCTGGTTCTGGGAATGCAGTAAGAAGCTGGGGGCTGAACCCAGTGCTGCTTGTGGAGTGGAGGGTCATTACCAGGACAGTCCTTACACAAGAACAGCCTCAGGATGGAAGGAGGTGTTCCTTCTGTGTTCCTTCTGCCTCGTCTCCCCATAGTGCTTCCTATTCTCAGAACTGAGTAGGAAGCATCTTAAAAAGAGAAATAAAAGCTGTGGAGTTTAGCACCAGTGTGATAAAGTACAGAAGGGTGGATTTCTAAGTAGGAGACAACAGCTCAAACAGGAACACAGAGAGGGACCTAAATTATTCTGGTGTCAGCTTCAGCTCCTTAAAATGCTTCCGTAACAGTGGGGAAGAAATACAGGAGCAGGGAGACTTGTCAGAAAGCACTTATTGGTAAAATCCCATGTCCATAAGTTATCATCAAATGAGTTTACGTATGTAACTTGCCTAGAACAGTGTCTGGCACATACAAGGTGCCAGAATAAGTTATTGTCTATAGTACGAGTGTGGTCATCATTAAATCATCTTATGATCTGCTAGTATTAGGCGTTAATACACAATTGGTAAAATTAAGGTTGAAAGCATTTCCTGTCAGTTCTAAGAAATATGTAATTATGAATTTGCTTACAACAAATATAAGCTGGTGCAAAAGTAAAATGTGTGCTATCACATCAAAAATAAAAGAAAACCACAGATCACTGTTGGAAATTTGAATGATGCACAGTGACAGTCACCCAAAGGGCACATCTGCAAAGAGCTTCCCATAAAGTTTGGTTATTAAATTACGCGTTAGGGTTCAATAATGGCCTTCACCCTGTGATTTCGGCAGTATTACAAGACGGACTATTGAATAAATGGTGTTGGAAAAATTAGACAGAAACATGCAAAAAAAATTAAGTTATACCACCTTCTTACACCGTACATAAGAATAAACTAAAAATGGATTGAAGATTTAAATGTAAGACTCAAAACCGTAAAAATCCTAGAAGAAAACACTGGCAGTAAAATCTCTGACATTTTTCTCAGTGATATTTCTGACATATCCCCGCAAGCAAGGGAAACAAAAGACAACATAAACAAATGGGACTGCATCAAACTAAAAAGTTTTCGCACAGCAAAGGAAACCATCAACAAAATGAAAAGACAACTTACTAAAGGGGAGAAGATATTCACCAAGGATGCATTGGATAAGTGGTTAATAGCCAAAGTTTATAAAGCGCTCAGGCAACTCAGTGCCCTACAAACGAACAATCCTTTTAACAAGTATGCAGAGGACCTGAGTAGGTGCTTCTCCAAAGAGGACATGCAGACGGCCAGTCGACACAGAAAAAGATGCTCAGCGTCACTAATCATCAGAGATGCAAATTAAAACCACAAGAGCATCACCTCACACCTGCCAGAATGGCTCTCAGCCATAGATCAGCAAACAAGTGCCGGTGAGGGTGTGGGGAAAGGGGGACCCGGTGCCGGCGAGGGTGTGGGGAAAGGGGGACCCGGTGCCGGCGAGGGCGTGGGGAAAGGGGGACCCAGTGCCGGCGAGGGTGTGGGGAAAGGGGGACCCTGTGCCGGCGAGGGCGTGGGGAAAGGGGGACCCGGTGCCGGCGAGGGCGTGGGGAAAGGGGGACCCTGTGCCGGCGAGGGCGTGGGGAAAGGGGGACCCGGTGCCGGCGAGGGTGTGGGGAAAGGGAGACCCTGTGCCGGCGAGGGCGTGGGGAAAGGGGGACCCTGTGCCGGCGAGGGTGTGGGGAAAGGGGGACCCTGTGCCGGCGAGGGTGTGGGGAAAGGGGGACCCTGTGCCGGCGAGGGTGTGGGGAAAGGGGGACCCGGTGCCGGCGAGGGCGTGGGGAAAGGGGGACCCTGTGCCGGCGAGGGCGTGGGGAAAGGGGGACCCGGTGCCGGCGAGGGTGTGGGGAAAGGGGGACCCTGTGCCGGCGAGGGTGTGGGGAAAGGGGGACCCTGTGCCGGCGAGGGTGTGGGGAAAGGGGGACCCGGTGCCGGCGAGGGTGTGGGGAAAGGGGGACCCGGTGCACTGCTGGTGGAATGCAGACTGGGGCAGCCACTAAGGAAACAGTGTGGAGTTTCCTCAAACATTTAAAATGGAACTTCCGAGCTCATATAACTTGCTCACAGTCAGCGAAGAAAAGCAGAGTCAGAATCTGAATCTGGGCCGCCTTGTGTCTGACCCAGGATGCCTCTGTCGCTTCTCTCCGCTCGGGTGTGAGGAAGGGCCCAGGATGCGGAGCAGCACTGCGCCAGTCAATGCGAGGCCTCTGCATTCGCTGACGAGTTTGGGGCAATGGCCTCTTACCAACCAGTTCTCCTCAGGGATCAGGCATCTCTTCCCCTGTTTATCAGTGTACTCTGCATGTTAAGAGGCAATATTTAGTCTAGAATAACTGAGGGGGGAGCGCTCTTGCCATTGCCACACAGATAATCCAAGGGAGTCAATTATCCAACATGTGCGTTTTCTTATCTTTGCCTCTTTCTAGTGATCGTCCAACTCTGTCTCTTTGCTCGCTGTTAGTCATAAGAACGTGCTCAGATAAAGCCGTTAGGAAATTCATTAGCAGGCCACCTGGAAATCACCTGGACAAAGAGAGAAGCACTGATGATACGTGTGCACAAATGGTCTACGAGTTCAGTATCATCCTCTTCACTGCCAGGCCCCAACGTTCTCATTTGTAAAATACGGGTGCCAGAATTCCTTACTAAGTTCACGAGATCAGAATTTAAACGCAGAGATCCCCCACCAGTGTGCCTGGTGTAGATCTGGAGATCAACAAACCAAGCCTATTGTAAACAGCAATCGGGATGAAGGTGGTTGTTTTTTGTTTGCTTTTAATCCACAGAATAATCAATGTCAAAGAAAGTGTGGCTCATTCTCCACCTATTAAGCAAATATTTAATTCCTATCAAGTGTGGCCATCAAGCTTAAGAGAGGGCCTATGTAGACAGACAGAACTATTCAGAACGCACAAATTTGGCAGGCACGGTGGCCGTAAATTACAGGCGTCCAAGTCTCTACTGTACAGAGACCGGTTTCTCCTTCAATACGTGTTGTATCTATGGCTTTCCGTACCTTCTCTTTTTCCGAATTTGTTTCCCATTATTAATCTGAAGTACAAACTTCCCTCGTTCATACTGAGCACTTGCAACGTGCCAGAGATGTACTAAAATAAAACAGGTAATATATACCCTATGCCCTCATGAAACTCGGCCTGAGAAGAGAGAAACGTCAGCAGATCGTTGGCGGCTAGGGCAGGGCGCGCTGGTGAGGTGTTCATAGCACCACGGGCATAACGAGGCAGACGCGGGCAGCGAGCGCCACGCTCTGCTAGGGGCACTAAGAGTTACGAGGACGGAAATCTTTGCCAAATTGGCTCCCTCTCTAAATTTTTTCATTTTGTTTCTCAGTGGAAACTGCTGGAATGGAAGATAAGAAATATGGAGGAAACCCCAGAAATATCCATAGCTGATGCCCACGTAGCTCTTTATCCACGGCCTAGTCCCGGGGAGGAAGGAGGAGAAGGCATCAGGAAACAGAGTCAAAGAAAATTCTTTCTAATAATAATAATAAAAAAGAATCCATCTAGAAGCTCTTAGGACCAAAAACAAACAAACAAACAAAAAGCACATTTGTTCATCTCTTTGTCACTTCTATCCCTCCTGTTTTATTTTCAATATATCAAGTGCATTGCACACATTGCTTTAATTACCACTAGTAGTTCAATGAATTAGACATTAACAATTCGGTTACAAAACTGCAAAAACATAAAAAACAAGGCCTAGGATTTGGACAGGTCTACAGAGCTGTTTAGTGGTCGTCAGTAGTCAAATTCGGATGTTCTCTAAATACTTTCATTAACTCTCCCTCCTACACAGCTTCCAGACACTGAGAAATGAGAGAGCCGGAGCCCGTTATTACCAGGATCTTGACCAAATCTATAACTCTATTAATACCAAACATTGTTTAAAAGTTCCTAATTTTATTTCTACCTTATCTATGATTCACTCGTTCGATAACAAATAAGATAAGTGAGACCGAGTTAGATGTATGCTTCATACACACAAACGTAACTTTGTGCATACATTTGAATAAATTTGAGAAGGTTTTAGAGCATTGGGGTTGCAAAGAGCTCCTCATTGTTTCTACTGGCATTTTCAGTTTAATGGATGCTGTTACCAAACATGACAACAGTCCTATTTTGAATTTTATATTGTATGTAAGAAATTTAAATATTGACAAGGCCTTTTATAGTGAGGAGCAAAAAAAGTTAAAGAACTTGGGCAAGAACACAGTAAATTAATAAAAGAGCTGACAAGTTCATGAAGGCTGGTGAATTCAATTTAGTTATTAAATTCTTTTAAAAAAAAATTGATTTCAGAGGGAGAAGAAGAAAGAGAGAGAGAGAGAGAGATAGAAACATCAATGATGAGAGGGTCATTGATCGGCTGCCTAGCCCACAACCCGGGCATGTGCCCTGACCGGGAATCGAACCTCGATCTCCTGGATCCTAGGTTGATGCTCAACCACTGAGCCACGCCCGGCCAGGCTAGTTATTAAATTCTTATTTGGAAAATCAGAAAAAAAAAATACCTTGAAATTCACTAGGCTGTGGAACACAATTGCTTTTCTTGAAATAACAAGTTCACAAAATAAATCTGTAATATATACTATTTTTGACTACATAAAAAGAACATATGTGGTATTATTGGAACACTTCATCATACTCTAGGTAAAGAGATAATTGGTATTAAAAATAAAGCTAGGGAAGGTACTTCTTAAAGTAAAATTAGGCATCTTTATTCACCTAGTAATACTAGCTACTTAACTCCCCTCAAGGGGATATTATTATGATTAATTGGATTGTGTCTAGAGAGTAGTTTTTGAAAAAAGGAAAAAAAAAATAACCCACACACTTGCGTACTCAAAATTATCTCTAATTTTTACCCTTTCTTGACTTAAATTTCTACTTTATTGGTTCTTTGAGGAAAAGAGAAAAAGCACACTCTCTAAGAGGTCACAGAAAGGGTAAAAAGAGGCAAACTTTGGATACATTGTGCAACTTTACTCCCCAGAACAGACTTGTCAGGAAAATTCCACTATTTTGCAGCTGCAGCTCAAAGGACTCGGGAGAGTTTCAGCCGTCGTATGGACTGGCCTGGCACGGCGGGGGCAGAGGGCGCCATCAGTCCCGCGTCTCTGCTCTGTGCGGAAAACCGAGCGCGGGGGAGCAAAGGGGTCCGCCCATGCGGCGCTGCTGCTTGGGACCGTCTCGGGGCCTTCCCTTCCCACTCCGCTGCTCAGTCGCTTCCTCGGCCTGTGGGCCTCGGGCGTGGGCGCTCGAGGAGCATTGGAGTGCTCCTTCCTTCCCACGTGGAGGGGGTGGCGCCTGAAACACCTGGAAACGAACCCCGCAGCTTAACAGTGAGACTGCAGCACCCCCGGCCGCAGGGCCTGTCTGCAGCGCGAGGCGCGCTCAGCTGCGAACCCCTGGCCCGACCGGGTCCCTAATCAGGATGACGCGAGGCTGCCGATCCCCACTCTGCCCACAGCGATGCGAAACCCACTCTGGGCTCTGGTAGGGAAGCAGAGAATTATTTGGGAAAAGTGGAAGTCATCAGTTTATACCTAATGTAGTTTTACCAGCTTATCGACCTCAGGAAATCAGTGATATCAATTCTTTTTTAATGACGTAAGAAACTACAACCCACATTTCGTTTTCACTATGTGCCGCCTCTAGAAAATAAGTGTTTAAACAAACTACTTTTAGGAGCATCCATCAATGGGTGAGAATTTTCCTTCATTTGTTGAGTGGCAAAATTATTTCTTGTTTTGTTTTAGCATAAATCCTAGACTCCTGTGAAAAACACTGGAATTGTGCTTGCCTGAGTTCCTGTTTAAATCAATTAAGTATTTGTATTTATCTACAAGGTCAGTTACTCCGAGGATAATCCCAGAAAGTTCAAGTAATTTAAAAAGAACTAGTTGTAAAAACTAACATTTTAGACTAATGGACAGAGCAAAGAAACCTAAATACTGCCGTGTAGAACATTCCTTTCAAGCAATCATATCTATAGGCTCACACTTACTTAATTCAACTTATTTGCTTCCAGAAAAGAAACGGATAATGAAACAATTTCCTGTAAGTTTTGTTAAAAGTTTCTCAAGGAGTTTAGAAATGCAACACCAATAATTTGTAATAGTGGATTGTATATTTATTCATGTTTGCACGGTACAGCCAATCCACAGCATGTCCCTAGTGCGTGTGTGTCTGTGTGTGTGTCTGTGTGTGTCGTCTAGTTTCTTTACTTTTTCGCAGTATGATTTGTACACAGAAACACTGCACATACTTAATGTGTACAGTCTGATGAGTTTGACATACGCACACATCGCGACACCGCTGTAACTTAACCTAGTTATGAATGACAGGAGAGGCACGGAGCAGGCCACTTGTGCAGCTCTGCTTAGACGCCTGCCCGGTAAAGTCTGGGTGACGTAGGGAAGGCACTTGTCCATCAGCCACACCTGGGGACAGGTCACTGGCCAGCACGCAAAGATCTGAGGTTATTTCATCTCCTAAACACAGGGGTTCTCTCTCGTGCTCTCTCGGGCCTGCTGGTGCGTGACTCCTGGCCCCGGGGCTCACAGCCACGCGGGCCCCACACCGTGGACGGCACCAGGTCAATGCTGACCCGGCCCCGCGATGTGGAAGGGAAGCCTCGGCGCTGGCTCTGCTTCGGCCCTACTGAGTCCCCAGCTGCACATCCCCGAGACTGGACTGTGGGAAATGGGGCTTTGGAAACCGAGAGATGTAATTCCACGCAAATAAAAATCACTCATTCTCCCATGCGAGTCTCAGGAAATTTCTTTTTCCCTCGAGATGTAAGGACCGCACTCCGCCTAGCGATGGAGAAAGACCACGATCAGGGTCAGAAACACGTTCATCACGTCCAGAGGTTTCCTGGTGGCCCTCTCCTTCCTCCCTACTTGTGGGCTTACTGATCCTTTAACACTTCACTTATGTCCCTCGTTTTATCAGCAATGTTTTACCGCTGTCCTGTGTTTTGTACATTTCAGAGCTCTTGAAGCCTCCGTCCTGAATGGACCCTCAGGAGCGCAGCGAAGCCACGTGGGCAGGTGGATCACTCTCGTTTCCTAAGGAAGGACACAGGGCACCGGTGCCTGGGGACCCTGACGTCCTCACAGCTGGTCAGCTGCCACGCTTGCTGTCTACGGAAATGAACTCTTCTTACTCAGGGTCCGGTTAATTTATAGCTTTCTCCCTCATGACACTGTAATTAATAGCAACA
This sequence comes from Miniopterus natalensis, assembly GCF_054644295.1. Taxonomy (NCBI): domain Eukaryota; kingdom Metazoa; phylum Chordata; class Mammalia; order Chiroptera; family Miniopteridae; genus Miniopterus; species Miniopterus natalensis. The sequence goes on from NC_142084.1 coordinate 87,686,939, forward strand.
CATAGAGAGCAAATATGTAAAACATGATAATGTGGTGCGAACACTGTAATAGCTTTACGCGGTATCTTACAGCTCTTTCTTGTAGACGTGCGTGGAGAGGGACTGTTGTTTCTCAAGATCAAATTGAAGAGCTAGCCTAACAACCAGGTTTTGTATGAACAGGAAGAAAATCTTGACTCTTGTATCTCTATTTTACTGGCTATGGCATGAAGCTTGCTGGGGAGTCAAAGACCTCAGGGATTTCCCTTCATACAAGTATTTTTCTTAGCTCCCAAATACCACAAAATTGTTCAAAGTCCCTTTGAAGAAGGAAAAGGGAACACAGTATTTCCCTGTTTCTTTGCGTTTACTCTTCTGGAATTTTTCTTCAAAGCTAAATTTATAATGTAGATGGTTTCTCTGTGTCTTTGCTAGACCTTAAGAGAGGTAGTGATTTTACAGCTAACTCCATTCATGGCACAAGCATGCACATTAAAAGCGGTTGTTCAAAGATTTTCCTTGATGTCTTTCTTGAGCTACTGTAGAAAACTGTGGAGGAAAAAACCCCTCTAAAACAGCTTATTCTGCTTTTGATTTATTTATATATTTTTGTGATTATATACCATGAGGTTGGAGAAAATATTAAAATTGCAGCAAATACCAAAATACCGAAATCAACGCCAAAGCAGTTAAAAGGATATTTGAAAACAAGAGAATTTGAGGGGGAAAAAAATCTGTTAGGTTACTTGCAGAGATGCTGTTCCAGTCTCCCTCTTCTATTTATCCTGTAGACATATTTAAAAGTCTTATTTTGTTTTCCTGGGATCTGGCTTGTACACACAAGGGCTTGATAGAACTGTTTTCATCACACAGCATCACTAATACTGCTCCTTCAATGCTACCTACTGTTTCAAAATAATGACTTAAATTAACCTACTTGTTGTCCTAATAGATAATGCAATTCCTGAGTGAATTTTTCACAATGGTCTAGAATTTTTTTCTAAAAGGGCTGAAGGAAAAACCTTTCACATTTTTAAATGTGAGTTGACCTTAATAATTGAGCAAACTTTATTTGACCAAAATCTACAAGTAAATGCAAAAGGTTTTTGTTTAAAAAAAAAAAAAGAGCATTCAGAATTTCTATCATTTCATATTTCTTAATGGCAGCTTAATTGTTAATAGTCAGTTAATGGGATTTGATAATACACCATTTGAACGTGCTTTTTTTGACAGCTTGGAAATAAATCAAAATGAAAGTTTTATTATCATGAAGATGATAGTCTAGAAACACCTGCATTTCACTTATATCTGAAATGCTGATTTTTACCTTCATCATGGTCCTAGCAGTCTTCTTTCTCTCCCCTTTTAGTTATTACCAAAGAATGGTATATTTTTTACAAATACAGCATGGTGTGTGTGTGTGTATGTGTGTGTGTGTGTGTGTGTGTGTGTGTAAAGTAGCCTGATGGTTTAAAAAAATTTGTTTTTCAATCCATCTTCACTGAAATAATTTTATTGTAATTTGCATTCTGGACATTTTCTTGGTGAGTGTGATCAACACAGAAATATTGGTACTGCATATAAATTAGTGTCTATTCCTACAATAGATCTCCGCATGGAAACAATGTGATATTTAATTTCCTTCTTTAAAGGTCTAATAAAATTGCAATTCAGGGCACATTGATGGAAAGACTTCTTAGGAGGCATCATAATGTGGGTAAAACAAATTATGGAAAGCTATTACTTCGAAAGATCAACATTTATTTTGCCCTAAAAGATACTACAGATCTCTCAGCTACTATTCTTTTGAGAGGAACTAAATCTCACCGACAATATATTTGTCACTGTGCAACTACTTCAATTTTCTTTCTGTAACTATGATACAAGGTATTTCACATTTAACTTTTCTTTTTTTAAGTATGTTTTTATTGATTTCAGAGAGAAGAAGGGAGAGGAAGAGAGAGATAGAAGCATCAAGGATGAGAGTCATTGATCGGCTGCCTCCTGTGTGCCCCCTGCTGGGGATCAAGCCTGCAACCTGGGCATGTGCCCTGACCGGGAATCAAACCAGCAGCCTCTTGGCTCATGGCACAATGCTCAATCCACTGAGCCACACTGGCTTGGCTTAACTTTTTTTAAATTTGAATGCATGCAATGGAGAAACACAGTGTATGGGATTTGCTTTCAAAGACAGTATGTAAGATAAGAATTAAATGCTATTAAAAATAGGCTTTACGTATTACCTAAAAGAATATGCAGATTTAATGCAACGTCATCAAAATCCTAATGGCATTTTCCACAGAAATAGAAAAAACAATGTTCAAAATTGCATGGAGACTCACCTCAGAACAAAAGAGATGCCTTTTTAATAGCATGGGTACACAGCAACCTGATACATGCATCAATCGACAAGCATGAAATCGAGCCTCTATGACGTCCAAAGTACTACACACGATACAATGATCAATAATATGTGTTGCTTTGCTCTTACCCATAGAACAGGATCCCCATTATGCAAAGGCACTTTCTGTTTTTATTATCAGCAGCATTCCCTTTTAATTTGAATTATGAACACTGTAGAATCCAACACTGCTCTAGTCACCAGTATCCATAATCATTGAAGTGTTACTTTCCTCCACATATTCACCTATCTCATGAGTGTGTGTAGGTGTGGTTGTGTGTGAAAGATACTTATGGCAAGTGCTGGAGTTAAAACACAGTCCAGCAGTACAGCTATGTTTTACTGTCATAAAAGACAAACGGCAGTCCTATTTATAAACCTACGATACATAATATTTATTGCTGTGCTGCACTGTTTATTCTGGATTTATCTGTGAAATCTTTGACACAGGTTACGTGCAGGCAGGATAAAACTCATAAATGTAATAAATCTCAGTGTGTCAGGAGGTCAAAATTAATCCTAAGTGTAGTTATAAATGTCTGCACTGGTAACAAAACCTCAGTGTCATCACCTGCGAAGGATCTTATCTGCTCGCCTCCTGGGGTAAGTAGGGTCACGTTTCGGCTCTCATGGGGTTGTTTTGTACATAGGTGAGGAAGGAAATTTTGAGTGTATCATAAGAATCTTAAAGAATTAGGGGCAAGGGTTATTAAAGGCTTAACACAACCTGGTTTCCTTTCTTTAAAATACATAACACAGACTATCAATAAAACATTCAAATATTTATGGAATAAGACACAAATTATTGAAAACTGCTACCTAGGGTTCTAGAAGGAGAGTGTACAGACCAATCATTTATGCATTAAATGATCCTGTTCCATGGATTTCAAATTAAATTTCTAACCTGTGAGGGCCTATCTAAAATTTTTAAATCACATTCATAAAGAAGAACTTGGTTTAAAAAATGAGGTTGTCTCAAGGAAAAATTATTCCTGCTACTATAAATACAATGGCAAGTCATGCTCTCAGATCAATATCATTACAGGTAATAACTGTACAAATGACATCTTTGTAGGAAAAAAATCAATTCTTTACCTACAAACAAGGGTAGTTCCTTCTCAATTCTTCAAAAATGCATTAAGAAAAAGTATCATCTTTATTTTGAAAATCAAGTAGAAGACTATGCACGTGCACACACCCACCCATACACACACACACAACTAAATCTTGGTATAGAATATGGATTTTCTTAGACCCCACTCAAGGAATCAGAATAACTAATAATTTTCAAGAATCCCATTTTAAAGGACTTAAAATATGTCATAAATATCTATGAAACAAAAAGTTACATGAACAAAGTTCAGAGTTTAAAATCAATAGAAAATCAAGGAAACATAGAAATGAAACAGTACTACAACTAGCATTTCTTTCAATCCATGATATTTCAAGTTGACAATAAAAAGAAACAAGAAAAAGAAATAAGCCAATTAAGGTGAACATAATAGATATGAGAATAGAGAATGTACTTTATTTTCAAGGAACTATGGGCAATTTAAAAAGTTGACCACATATTAGGCCTCAAAAGAAACTTTTTAGATGCTAGAAAGTATACATTTTATAGAAATTATTTGCTGTTCAAAGTACAGTCTAGTCAGAAATTAACTGAAAAACAGAAATAAGTACATCTGAGTAGAGAAAGAAAACTCCCCACTTAACTACTCTTAGGCCAAAGAGCACATTTAAAACATAACTTCATATATCTATTAAAAATATATAATAAAAACACTGTCTAGCCCGCCGGGCATGGCTCAGCCATTGAGCATCAGCCAAGGATCTAGGAGACTGCAGTTTGATTCCCAGTCAGGGCACAGGCCCGGGTTGCGGGCTCGATCCCCAGCAGGAGGCAGCCGATCAATGCCTCTCTCATCATTGATGTTTCTCTCTCTCTCTCCCCCTCTCCCTTCCTCTCTCTGAAATCAATAAAGATATGTTTCAAAAACAACAAAAAACCCCCACTATCTAAATCAGCATCACCAAGGTCAAAGCACCAGGAACATTCCTATTAAAACAGGAAGAAATTAAAGGACCCATTGTTGACACGATTGAACAACACTTTCTTGGAAACATCAGCCAATGCAGTCAAGTATAGGAAAGATATTAAGTATAAACAATAGAATAAAAAGCACATAATATGACTGTATGACTATAAAACCACAAAGACCTTTCTTAGAAGCTTTTAGAACTATATAACTCTTTTTTTTTTTCAATCCTCACCCTAGGGTATTATTTCCATTGCTTTTCAGAGACAGCAGAAGGGAGGGGGGAGAGAAACGTGGATGTGAGAGAGACACATCGACTGGCTGCCTTCTGCTCAAGCTCAGACAGGGCTGGGGACCGAGGTAAGTGCCCTTAGCGGGAATCAAACCCAGGACCCCTCAGCCCGAGGGCCAACGCTCGAACCACTGAGCCAAGCCCGCTAGGGTGAAGTTTGCACATTTTAAAGTAGTGTCATGGTTTTAAAACTTCAATAGTAATTCGTGTCATTTTTTGAATATTAATAAGAAATTATCTTCCCCTATTTCCCTCTCACCATTCCCTCTGACCTAACATATAGGCTTGTAACAGATGGGCTTGTATATCTTACAAAAGAGATTACAGTGAAAGGGAATTGAGTTTATTGTTTATAACTTATAATTATTACTATATTGGACTAAATTATTGGATTAAATTATTCACTTTAGGCCACTACTGTAAATGGACTAAATGACCTTATTTGGATGCAGGGTTTTTTTTCACATATTTTTTTTCATTGTTGTCTTGTCTTTCAGTTTTCTTAATTTTTCTACTCCTTAGCATTCTTCTTTTTTCATGACTTTTATTTAGCCTTTCAGACTTTTTTCATGTCCTTTATAACACTAGGTTTTAGTTATAAAAAAATAAAGCTGAACATTCCTAGATACTTTGCCTTACAGTAATTGTTCAATGGTGTCACCATCTTTGGAAGATGTATTAAGATTTCCTGTAAAAGTGTTTAATTATGAAAAACGTCTTCTCCTTGCCAAATTTATAATTTAAATAATACATTTTTATATCAGGCTAATTATTCTGACATTTCTATTCTGAGACAGAAATAAAAAATAAAAGATCCTTGCCTTTCAAGTAATTTCTAAAGGGATCAGAACTCTGTCAAAAAGCATACATCTACTGACATGGCTCCTGCTTTTAAATCGCTCAGTCTTGCAGAAAGACAATAAATAAATGTCAAAATATAAGAAGAAACATGACCCCACCTATAAAGGAATAATAACAGTTTGCATCCATTGTGAGAGAATAGTCTCTCACGTAAAGCTGTCCCTAGGATCAAGTGAGATAGTACATGAAAACTGCTTAATATCGTACCCATTGCAAGGTAGTGTGCAATAAATGTCAGTGCTAGGAATTGTTGTTTCATTGGTCTTTGTCTTGGTTTGGGTTCTCCAGAAGCAGATGCTAGGACAATGATTTGAGGGTAAATAGTTTATACTAGGGGACCCACAGCACTTACATGACCGAGCTAGTTACCACTGTGAGCTTAGTCTTGCAGGTGAGCTCAGGGAGATGGTGCACATCACAAGATCACACCTCAGAGTAATCCCCCATCCACTGTCCATGAGTGAGGCAACTTAGGGTATTTATCCATCTCATAGGCTGCCATGGCACTTTTGGATTGTCCTGAGCATGGGTTCATTGCATCTGTGTCCTACCTAAAAACTCTGCAGGTGGATAACTAATGTTTACACTAAGAATTCTCTTGTCCTTGAGGTGAATCTAAACCCCCCATTATGTCTTCTACACTCTACAAAGGTTGTCACTGTTATTGCAGAGATCATTTACATCAAACAAGAGTCATCCAATTTAATCTATGAGGGTAAAGGCTTTCCAAAGAAAGGATAATCAGTGCATAGTATTTGAGGGACAAACCCCTGGAAGACAGGAGTTTGCCAGGTAAAGAGAGACATCATGCTGAAACATCTAAGACCCTGGAGAGCATGGCTCATGTGACAGCTGAACATAGTTTAGTTGGTCCGCAGTGCATGTAGGGATAGGCCCTCCAAGGGACAACGACAAAGAGCTCACCAAGGGCCAGATCACAAATAATGTCACACACAGTGTTCCAGGGTTTAGATCTCCTAAGAACAATGGAGGCCCACACAAGTATTGTAAGCCAAAGAGTGACAGGATCCAATTTGAATTTAGACAGGTTACTTTTCTGCTATAAAAAAAAAAAAAAAAAAAAAAAAGATAAAAATGAAGGTACTCACCAAGAATGAGCAGAAAAGCTTGGTCTAAATTCCAAAGAGATTATTAACAGTTTCTACCATGGAGATTAAAACGTGCCACCGGTACCTTCTGGGCACAGATATCAGCAGGCTGACCAGACCTACTGGGATGGAAAGGCTTTCAAGACCAATGGGATAAAGGTCCTTCCCATAGGGAACCGTTTCGGTATCTAGTTACAGAGACCCTAAGTGGTTATATGAGTGTTTGCTTTCCTAAGGAAAAGACAAGAATTGGCCAGTAAAAATGAGATCTCACTTTTTTTTAAATCACCGAAATGCCTTGAGAATGAATCATGTTAATTTATAAATGTTTAAAATAAAGAAATCTTGTTCATATGGGTGGCAAGAAACTTGAAAATTAAAAATAGTCCAATTAAAGGACTCTAAAGAAAAATTTAGCCCTGGATACAGCACTAAAAATAAAAAATTCTCAAAGTATTAATAGTAGCTGTCTCTAGATGCAGGGTTGGCTGTGATTGTTATTTTATTCTTTCACTTGCCTGTTTTTAAAAAATGCATATCTACATTTTGCATAAAAGCAACATTAGGAACTACAACAAATACAATACTCTTGAATTGTCTTATTTGAGGACAGTTAGTGGCCTAAGGGGCCTAAGAGATATTACTGAGGGAGGGTAATTATATTTTATCTTCTGTTCTAGCTCGGATGAATTCAGAGTTGCCTGGAGTACTGTGCTAAGAATGATTCTGAAGCTACACTGGACTTCAGTCGGGAAGCGCTCTATGATTGACTAGTGATGCCTGCCACGGGTGCAGAATTCAAAATTATGGTATTTGTCAGGCATTTGACATTTGTTATCTCAGTAAGTTCTCATTTTCTAGATGGCAAAATGGAAGCCCTTTGAAAGGAAGAGATTAAATGCCTGAGATCATATAGAGTTCAAATTATACATCAACTACATTCACTTCTAATTCAGTGTAGAAAAAGCTGTCTTGAAAAGTCTCACTCATACATTAAACACACCTTACAGTGAATTTGAAAATAACATGAGCATCCTTTAAAAAAACGCAAAATTAAAGAATGAATAAAAATAGTCCCCCTAAGTTGTCCTAATCATGGAACCTTCTCTCTATTCAGAATTCCACAGCCTGAGCTAAGTCCACCTGACTCTGAGATCTCACCTTTATTTTTAAATCCACAAACTAGCACGCCCAGACTCGAGGTATCATCTTCTCTAAATTAAATAACAATCAAGATTCTGCCACTTCCCTAATGAAGACTCGTGCACAGCACCAAGCCTTCTGAAGTGTGCTCAGGCGAGGATGTGTGATTTTAGCAACTAGATTGTCTAAGGGACTCATCTAAAGAAAAAGTGTCCTAAAAAGAGCTCTTGCGAGTCAACACTTGGTTAATCAGGGAAGAGCTGGCAGAACTCTCGGCTACCCCTTCCAGGATGAGACCTGCTACTGACTTATTTAACAGTGAATGCAGAAATTTCCAGTGAAGGTGGATAGAAGATTAGGGGCAATTATGACTGTTTTGGCACTCTGTGGACCACATGGTGCAGACTGCTTTTCCTCTCAGAATTCAGAGCTGATCTCACACATAAGTTTCTAAATATCAATGTCTGCTTGCATCACTTAAGTGAGGAAGTGCCTCCTGTTTGTCCTTGAGCTCTCAGCTGAGTTGTGACTTTGGTCAAGAAGTTTTTCCTATTCCCAAACTGAGTCCTGTGTCTTTCCTAAACATCTGCTTAGTGTTCTTTATTTCTTGGGTGACAGCACGTATCCATGTACAGTAGTCCTCCCTCATCCAAGGGGCATACTTTTCAAGACTCCCAGTAGATGCCTAAAACCCGGGATAGTCCTGAACCCTCTACATACTATGTTTTTTCCTATACAGAAATATCTATTTATAAATTAGGCACAGTAAGAGACTGACAACACTACTCAGAACGGTGTGTTACTTAAAAACTTAAGAATTGTTTATTTCTGAAATTATTCATTTAATATTTTCAGAGCAAAGTTGACTGTGGGTAACTGAAACAAATAAGGAGGGATTATTGCATTACCTTATCTGTTTACTTGCATTTCTTCTACACCACATTACAAGCTCTGTGAGTCAGAGAGCATCTTTAATCTCTATGCCTACCATGGTATCTACTGTATAATAAGTGATTACCAAATGCATAGAAATAACAGAGTAAGTGAATGAATTAAAGACTTGCCCATTACATTTTTCATGAGGTATTGGGTATGTAAATGTCCTAGGTTCATCCTGCCATTGGTCCTAGGTCTGTCATTAATTCACGAAAGTCTGATGGAGAGGTGGGAGTTGGGAAGACGCTACTCCTGAGCAATCATAAAAGTCATAAAAGATATTATGAGGGGGATAAACCCTTTCCACCCTGTCTTGTTCTCAAGATCTAACAATCACCTATGTGAAAACATGAGACAATAAAACCTAACCTCTTCCTCTAATGATAATAAGATCAAGCGGATCTGTATTGATTTTAGATGTTAACGTTCACAGTCAGAGAAAGTAAAACAATAAAAATTGTCAGTATATAAATCTCATTAACTTGCACATTTTGAAGTTGATAAAAACAAGTAAAATTAGCTTTGCTTCATTTCAGGGTAATTACTGTACTTGAAACTTAGAAAGTCAATAAATGCATTTCAATGTATATGATACAATAATCAGGCATTTTGGTCCATTTTCAAACAAATCATAATTATTGTCTGGATATGACTCAAATCAACACTAGGAACTTTCAGAAATGCTAAATTACTTGCAATTTGAACATGCTAAAAATGCCATGGCATTTACGCACAGAGCAGATGAATGATGGGCCAAACTTAGAAGATGCAATTCACTCTAAGTGATGCTACTAAAATGCTTAACAGATGCTATGCTCATGAGGTTACACAAGGCCTATTAAAAAAAAAAATCTCACTTTTGATATTTCCAGGGATTTCTAATTAAGATGCTTTTAAATAGCATAAACCTCTGTTTTGGGAATAACAACTCAATCCAATCCAAAATCTTTTTTGGGGGGACACAAGATGCATAAATCTCTCCTTTGGCCATTTAAGCAATCTGAGTTTTTTAAAGTCTCTCTTTGGGTACAGGTTTTTGTTTGTTTGTTTGTTTCACTTAGTTAACATTTTCTAATTGAGAATCTACTGAACATCAGGCGCCGTGCTAGGACTGGTTAGAGAGAGCTTAAACACACTACCCCTACTCTGAAGGATTCATTTTTCAGCACAAGAAAACTGGCCATTGGTGACTAAAGGGTAAAATTATTAGTCTTTCATCTCAATGACTGTAGGGAATGTAAACTGGTACAGCTATTATGGAAAAGACTACGGTGGTTTTTCAAAACATTGAAAATCGACCTACCCCAGGATTCAGCTACCCTAGGATGCACGCGAGTACCAGGTAGGTTCCTGCAGATGTTTAGCCCATGACATCAAATATGTTGAGAAATATTTATTGGAGGTGAGAAGAGTTGTTATTAAGTTATATCTTCAGAAATCTAGGTGGCACAGCAATTAGCAAAATTTAAGGAGACTGAGAAGTAGTGGGTAGGAAAATGGAAGTCTCTGATACCCCTTGAATATGGCTTTAACTTCTTATCTCTGTTCTTTCTTTTTAGAAATTCTATTAGACATATGTTACAATATCTCGTGTGTGTTCGCAAAAGTGTTTGTTATATTTTGCCCATTATTTTCTTTATTTTGTTTCCTTCATTCAGTAATATCCTCAACATTCAATACCATTGATTCTGGACAAATTTTATTTTTCTGAGGGCATGTGCTTATTTACCCACTTATACATATAAAGTGGGCAAAGGTAGGTTTACAGTGGTGAGTATACAAAACACAGCTTATTCTTATATTCTTATCTATCAATTATATTGGTTTCCATATGAACACCTGTAAGCCTGCTTCTGCCCATCCCTTACACTAACTATATGCTGACGGTCACCTGAGTGTGCTAGGCACCGTGTAATATAACGGTAAACAAAACGGATCCATGTTCTGCTCTCACGGAAACTGAAGATCTCTTAATTCTTGTTGCTAGATCTTTGCCCACAACCGTGACGATTTCTCTAAGATACATTATAGACATAGGTTTCTTGGTTGAAAAAAGTGTGAAACATGCTAACATTTAAATTCTATCCCCAAATTTTCATGCTGAGGGTGTACTAATTTACATGGAAGCGCCAATTTAGAGGACAAGAACACTCTTCCACAAGAACGTGTGCATTTTGTGTGTGCACATCCATTGCCTGTACATGTATATATTGTGAGTGTAAAGTTTCTTTTGTTCCGTTTTTTTTTTTTTTTCTTTTATATATTCTCAAGCATTTTCTATACCTTTTTTTTTTTTAGAGTAAGGAAAAGGAAATCATATTAAATCAATCACTGTAGCTACTTCCTAGGAGTTTATATGAATTTATTGAGTAAAATGTGGCTGTGAGATTTCCTGGGGGTTCCATTAATCCATGCCATTTCTTTAATCCTTCACTACAGAGGTAATTCGTAGTTAATTAAAATCTACAACTTTGTAAATCCTAAGAGCTATTTCACTGATTTACCGGTTTGAGAAAAATCAAGATGAGAATCTAGGGTATTTCATTTTTAAAATATTGCCTCTCCATTATTTCAATTTAAAATTATGTCATATTAAAATGTGGATGTCTTCCAGTCAGCAGCCTCAACCTCGCTGTAAAATGCGAAGTGGGCAGGCCTAGCGCCCGCCTGAAGAACTAGGTGGAGTGTTAGGTAACGGGAGCGGGAGCTGTTCCTACGAACAAGGGCTGAGAAAAAGTTTTTAATTATCAGGCTGCATTTCTCTTGTAACACATTTCTGATATTCGGATTAAAGTCCTTTTTTAGTGGTTTGATGATAAAAGGAAAATATGAGGCTCCCTACCCTGCAAAGCCCATGCATTTCGTGTCAGTGGACTCCTGTCTGGTGAAGCGCAGAAGGTCCGGGTCCCCTGAACGCCTGTGAGGTTGATAAAGCGACACTGAAAGGAGCTGGCGTTCGTTGTTTTGGTCCACCTCAATTGTACCCTACATTCCACAGGTAATTTTACCAAAGCCTGATTAAATAATAAGTCCAACAGAAGTGCCAAGGTCAGAAAATGATGCGAATGGCTTTGGACAGAAATGAGTTTTTCCTGAAAGGAATCAAACGATTCACTGCTAAATGTTTTGAGAAGAGGTCAGGCTTGTGGCAGAAAAATGACAATCCAGGAGGCAGGTCTCAGGCCACAGTGAGAGAACCGTCCCCGTCTCTGAGCGGTATGTGACACTCCAGAGCAGGGGCCCCCCCCCCCCCCCGGGGGCCGAGCTCCCTCTGGGTGCGGGGAGCCGCCCAGTCCCAGGGAAGCGGCCCGGTCGGCCGGGCCCTTGGAGAGCTGCAGCTCAGCCTATACGCTGCGCTTTCCTCCCCTTCTCTCAGGCTTCAGGAGCTTCTCATGGGAAAGGAGAATCTTGGTTTTCCTGCAATACGGTGAATGAAAAGTAAGGTCTTTATGTTTGGGGTGGAGTTGAAAAGTGGGAAGAGCTCACGGAGGGGCAGAGTGGGGTGGTCACTGAAGGCTGCAGGTCCCCGCCGTCCTGAGGCCCTCACAGCAGCAGCGTGGGGAGAATCAGGAGGTCGCAGTGAATGACCTGCTCCTGAAGACAAGTGAGCCAACCCTGGGTCTCTGAAATAGCAAATGGACGCTTAGAGGGGGGACTAATTTGAGCCTGTAAGCCACTGGGAGCTCATGGTAGTAAAATGTGGGCTTTATCAGATTTTTCTGTACTGGATTTTCCCAATACTGACTTATTTTTGTCTAGAGGAAACGAGGCATGGGTGAGGGATTTTTAGCATCTTCATTTCTGAGTTTCCTGTAAGCACCATCTCTGCAGAATCTTCACACCGCACCCTCCCAGTCTGCACGGCTATTCGTTCCTTTCTGCAGCTCATAACAGCGCGAGAGGCATCTTCACACACCGCTAAGCGACAGAGAGAGATTCCAAGGCCGGGAATGGGGGGGAGGAGGGAGGGACGCTGGAGATCACACAGATTAGCCTCTCTTACTAAAAATAAGGTGTGATACTCCGAAAAGCAGAGACTTTAACTTCTGGGTCCAAATTTCCAAAAGGAGTATGTCTCTCCAAGGACATCAGATTTTGCAAGAGAAATGACTGCCAAACACCAAGGGCCCAGAGTACATAGGTCCATTTTATGTGAAATTCATACTCCACAGGAAAGGAATCATCTACCCTAATACAAAGAGACAGGCAATATTATCTATTCTCATTTGAAAATCCAGTCCTTAGTCTTTAAGTAAGATAGAGTCATAGTTTTGGCCTTTGTCCCTCACTTGCCACTTTCTGAAGAAACTGCTCCAGTGTTGGGTGTTGTGTTAAACTGTCACATTCTGAAGTGTGATGATCCGTGAAGTAGACCGGCCTGTAGACTAGGAACAGAATTACACTCTAGTGTCACTTGATGTGGGAGGATGTCACTCCCTCATCAAGCACTTTGCGCTGAATTTACACACAGATTCTATTTCAAAGTAAATGCAAGAAAGGGGCAAATTCAAAGTGCAGAACAGTAGTCTACAGCCACAATTAGGGTTCTTTTGTTTCCAAATAAACTCAATATTCCCATTCTTAAGTGAAACTATTATGTTCAAAGGCCCCCACTTCTTAGAGGAGTGGTCTCTGGTAGATCCCACAGTGAGGCCTAAGAAACAAAACCAAACAGTTTGGTGAGAATCTGGACAAATGTATTATTCTCATGAGGTCAGCCCTGTACGGAAGTGGCCAATGTAACATCTTAGGCTGATCTCATAGAAGTACATTTTGAAGCAGATTTATAAGAATCCTTCCAAAAAATGCTTCACCTTAGGAAACAGGAGGAAGCAGGGACTGTGGAATTTATATTTTCCTGAGTCACTTATACTTGAGAATGTTCAAGACAGAGAATGTCCCCACTGTTTGCTGGTTATCTCAGCATCTTGCTCGTTTATTTCCCAAATTGTCTAACTTTGAAAGTATAGAAGGCAATCTAGGTCCCTATCAGGACAATAAAAAACTTAGAAGCAAGAGAGACATACAAAATTAGTAGGGCACCCCAAACAAACTGGCCACGTCAGTGGTTTTCCAACACATTTCACTGGGATGAACTACAGAAATGCATATTTTGCATACGTGTATATGTACCCATAGATTTACATTTACTGTGCTTGAGGCAATCATTTGTTTTTATTTTTATTACACTTCATTTTAAAATTGCTTCTGATACATTAAGTTGCTATAATAATCACTTGTGTTACATTCATCTTTAAGTTTGTTGAGAATAAGACACCACCAAATCCTTAAATTCTGAAAAAGTATCCATTGCAGGATCATTAGGCTATACTTTATATGATAGGGATACAAACACAAGTTAATAAAGATATTTCTCATGGAACAAAGGTACAGTGTAGCATTATGATTAAAATCCTTAATTTTGAATCTGTTTCATATGGCTTTAAACTCCCACTAGCTCACTACTTCTCAATCGTGGGCAAGTTACATAATTCTGTAAGCCTCAATTGTTTCAGTGTCTCATCTGGAAAAGGGAAACCCAGTAGAGTTGAGAAAATAAAATTAAATTGCATATATAAAATATATATGCATAGTAACTAAAACACAGTAAACAACAGGTAGTAGCTATCACTATGATTAGAAATTTCAACTTACTAATAGGTGTATTGGACATTTTATTGAAAATTAAAAGTTAAAGTTGTTTTACTGTCCCAGTAAATAGAGTTTTAAAATTCTCAGTTAAGCCCGGCCAGGTATGGCTCAGCGGTTGAGCATCGACCTAAGATCCAGGCGATCGGGGTTCGATTCCCAGTCAGGACACATGCTCGGGTTGTGGGCTCGATCAATGACTCTCTCCTCATTGATGTTTCTATCTCTCTCTCTCCCTCTCCTTTCCTCTCTCTGAAATTAATAAAATATATTAAAAAAAAAAATTTTAAGTTCTCAGTTAATAAAAAATCGGCAAATTTTCTGCTATATTATGTGGGTTACTTTAATAAAGATTTTACAAATTTATCCACAGAGCACCGATTAATTGATGTAAAGGGGCCCAGTATAAAAAGGAAATTAGGTTTGAAATATTAGGTGCTTTAAGAAATAAAAGATTATTTGAAAATTAAAATTTATAATCTCTGAAATCATGATGTCAATGGGAAAGAGAAATTCATTTATGAATCATAATACACACATTTTTCTGATAGACTATTTCAGAGTAAGAGACCATAAGGTTTTGAGTGGTGGAGCCTTAGTTTTTATACTTCTAAGTGAAGACAATAATATCTACTCTCTCTCAATAAATATGTAGCCATTACCTATGTGTATATATAAATGTGTATATATATACAGGGGGGGATTGACACAGCAACTAGAACAAGGCTTGGCACATAGCTGACGACAATAATGAGTTTGATAGGAAGGCACTTCACAATCGTGTTTGGCCAATCAAGGCTAAAAAGGTCAGCAGAGTGTCTGGAGGAGACATACTTATACACAGAATAGGAAAACCACCACCACATTCAGAGAATATCATTTATTATCTTAATTCATCTTCAGGGACTTAGTTTAGTTTCAGCTGATGGTATCTGCTTCTCTGCCAGAATGGGGGTTAGATCTCAGCACCTCCTCAACTATGTCAACAGGAATGGATATCTGGAGTACTGATGCAGGAACTTTCTCCTGCTTTCCTTCCCTTCCTGGCACAGAAGTTTTTGTGTGAGAAACTAATAATTATGTAAACTTACATCATTATGATTTCTTTCCTTGTCAAACGTGTGCCCGGCAGCATTGAGGACATGCACAGAGCACACAACTGTCACTATTTACACAGTGTAATCACCGGGACCATTACACTTACGTGGGAATTTTAAAAAGATATTCTGCCATTATGATTACATCATCTTATGTTTTTGCTTTGGGTCTTAGAGTAGAAACGAACAGAAAACAAAGTATGATAAACTGCTTGGATTTTGCTTTCTTTCAGCATATAAAGAAACACCATGATTGTTAATTGCATGTGTCTACTTGACTGAGTCACAAGATGCCCAGTATCTGGTTTAATACTATTTTGAGGTTTGTCTGTGAGGATATTTTGGAAAGAGGTTAGCATATTTTGGAAAGAGGGAGACTGAACATAGACTGAACAAAGTGATTGCTCTCCCCAGCGTGGGAGGGCAGCATCCAATCTGCTGAGGGCCTGGCTGGAACAGGAAGGTGGAGGAAGGTGCATTTGCTCTCAGCCTGACCTCTGGGCTGGGACATCCGTCTCCTCCTTCCCTCAGGCTTTCCGACCTGGCCCGGAATCGGCAGCTCTCTGCTCTCAGGCCCCACAACTGCACTCCCCCAGCCCCCCACTTCCCTAGACTTCCAGCTCTGCGAGGGCAGATCCTGGGCCTTCCCAGCCTCCAGGCACAGGAGCTGGTTCCTTGTGTCTCCTGGGGGCGCCTGTCTCTCTGGCGACCCCTAACTAATACAAACACACAACATGGAGCCCACTCTATTGCCAGTCTACTACAACAGGAGCCCGAAGAAATAAAAGCTGAAGGACCACTTCACCTTTTCCCATGCTGAGAAATCCTTTACATAATGTGATCATTTCTGAAGAGATAAAGTCTCAGTCTGAAATTGCTGGAAATTTTCTCAGGTCTGGGTTTGCCCAAACAAAAGAGCTCTGACTTCAATTACGCTGCACTGCTTATTTCTTTGTCAAAGCGGGACCTCTGACACGTGGAACCTTAGCGAACCAGGTGTATGAATTAATCTAATTTGTGGCTTAGAGCAAAGGAAGAAAATTAAAGCACATCTTTAATAAACGACGACATCCATTATGTGTCTGCTGACATTCTAAGACACTGACCCAGGACATAGTATACTATCTCTCATATTATACTGTGAAAGATATAACAGTATATGTTTATTAATAGTGTATCATTTATACTATTATCATTTTCTTTCATCATTCAATGAAGAAATCACCTATTTCACTCTTTGCAACTTTTGATTTGTCTTTATTGTATGCATACCAGCAACATTAAAAAAATCCCCCTTTTTTGGGTAATTTCCTTTAGGAAACTGCAAAGGCAATTGGGATCTTTGAAATGATAAAAAGTTTCTTTGTTAAGCAAAGTTTTGTCTGTAAGGAAAGTATGGGCCATCTGGGATCTTGGCAACAATTCTGGCTTTCTACTCTTGGGATAAGAAATTCTGTCATTAACCCATGGGCATCAACTGATATAAAAGATGCTGTCAGCAATCCTCAAATAATTCTTGCCCATTGGTTTAAAAAATCCCTGATTAAAGTTGGGTCAAGAGAGAATTTTCTACTATACGGACAATCTATGACTTAATAGCTAAACATCTTAGAGATATTTGGATGAAATTCAGGCATACTTTTTTTTTTTGAGAGGAAAAATGTCCAACTGGAATAGCTTGACAATAAGGGGTTTATAAATTGCTTGAACAACTGGACTTGCCTGTGCTGGAGGAAGTGCTTTGCAGTGGCTAACCCTCCTGTAGGTAAGAAGCGGCATACAGGAGCAGTGCCAAGCTTTTCTGAAGGTTAATTATTCTTCAATGACTTTAAAGTTGATTTGTGGACTTCTCTCCCATTACTACATCTCAGATTATGAATGGCCTGAAATTTACCAAAAACAATCTTGTGACTAAAGGAAATGCTTCAAGATCAATTCTGTCAATGAACCCAGAGGGTATCCTGCTGATCATTAATGCTTGAGCATCAATGTCCAGCAATGAAAGCTTTTCCAGTTTTTATTTTACTTGCTACCTGTGTGAACTAGTGTGCTTGTGGTTTTTTAATCATTAAAAAAAAGAGTAATTAAAATCAAATGATGTAAAAAATAAAGTACATATTGTCAGAAGAAACATCACCCAAAACTTTTAAGCTCATCTTTAAAACAAACAACGGTGACTTTTCACACACAAAAAAGGAATTTGGAGCTAAACAGAAGTTTAGGTTTCCTTTTGTTTTCCTAATTAGATTTATTCAAACTCCATAAAAATGAGAGCAACAGAGATGTAGTTCTTTGTAGTGATAGCTTCCAAGCCATATGAACAACATCAATTTCCAACTCATTAAAATACCTGCACATGTGTATTCCATGTATTGGAAATTTTGGGGGGTCAAATCTTTGTCGAATTCCTTACTTTATGCAGATTTCAAGTCAATCACTAATCCTTGGAAAAGCGCCTGCCAACTGCTGTTGTTCAGGCAAAGTACCACCTCTTCAAGGCACTTCTCACAGAAGCGATTCTGCACACTTGTGCGAAGTTTTTACACTGAAATGTTCTTTCAGTGGCCTGCATCTTCCATAAGAGCCAGGGCTGTTTTTCTTTACCACTGTTTTCCTAGCACCTAGAAGAATGCACATGGTAGGAAGCTGCTAGATCTTTATTAAAGAATACTGACATTTTATCAAATTGAAAGTTTCCTGAATCTAGGGGGAAAAAGCATAGTCCTGTGGTAGAGAAGACTAATGCAATGCCTTGGGTGACAATGGCCTCCCAGCTGCTGGGCCACTGATTTGCTCAGGTTTTAGGGAGTTAATAGGAAAGAGAAAGAGATGGAGATAGAGACACACTGACAGACAGACAGACAGACTCGGGATAATTCTAAGACATTTTAGACTAAATAATTTTGTTGGGCCCTTAAAATGAGACCTCTATTTTACTATTATATACACACATCTATATGCATACATCTATCATATATCACATACATACACAAAATATACATACATGGGTGGGCAAACGTAGGTTATAGTTGTAATACACATAAATAGTACAGGAATTAGTAAATAACAACATAAGAATAAACTGTGTTTCACATACTTACAACTGTAAACCTCCTTTTGTCCACCCTTCTTATTACACAAATACGTATATTTTACTTTTCTTTGTACACGTAGAGACATAATCTTCAGTGCATCACATTATACATGCACCTCCTAAGCACCCTATGAACTAAAGTGTTGAGCAGCTATCTCAAAGCGATCGTGCCATGAGCTGCTCCTCCCATGTTTCCATTTCAATGACTTTCAAAGACAGGGCAGTTTTCCAACTATTTACCAGGGGGCACCAAAGTTGGAAAACTATCCTTTTAGTCAATAGAAAAATGTTTATTTTTTCCCCTGAGATTGTTATCCAAGCTGGTTAACATGAACGGAGTTCTCTAAGACATACTTTTCTGACAATTAAAAAAAAATTTTTACTTAAACTGAATACATGAGACCACTAATAAATAAATTGGAAACATCACTAACAATAATTACTTTGATAAGTTGGCTGGTAAATGCATGGTTTTTACCATATTACAAACGGCAGGTGATTTTATCAGCTGGGCTTTTTACAGTGTATTCAAGATGCTCACTCACTGGGGGAATGTAATGAATCAGATCAACTGGGAAACACACCATGGTGCCCAATGGCACCCTGCACCTTGCACAGAAGCCCACACTTGGCAGCCTGTTTAATCTGCAGGTTAAAGTTCCTGCCACCTTCTGAGACGCCCACCTAACCCTGATTTGACTTAAACACAGCTGTTACTAAAAGCAACCTCAGGTCATTACTACCTCTTGTGGCTGCTTAATCATGCAAGTGCAGTGCTGAGACGGAGAATTCAAGTGACAGACTATATTAGTCTACTTAAT
This sequence comes from Miniopterus natalensis, assembly GCF_054644295.1. Lineage (NCBI taxonomy): Eukaryota > Metazoa > Chordata > Mammalia > Chiroptera > Miniopteridae > Miniopterus > Miniopterus natalensis. Next base: position 87,706,360 of record NC_142084.1, read on the forward strand.
TGTTAATAATAGAAAATACACCTCAGGGAGAAAGCCTGGAGTTGTAAGAAGAAATACTTACTTTTCTCCGCTCACAGGCCATCTGAATTGATTCATAGTTACTTTCAATAGTTTCTTTATCAGCACAGAATTCTCAACTTTGGTTTCTAGATGACTACTCTGGCCATATTGAGTACATGATATTAAGTCTAGAGGCCTTTCAGACCCAAGTAGCTAAGGGCAAAAATTTGTCTAACATTAAGCACAGCAAAGGATAGGATGGTTTTGATGAACCTATCAGTGACAGCCTTAAAAGCCCTTGCTGTTAATAAATTTCCATTTAATAAATCTTCCATTAAAAAGTCATTTAAAATGTTATAACTCAAGATCTTAAAACTTATATACATTTGTTGTGCATTTGCTAATATACAATTGAGTGCAATTTTTATGTATTTACTCTATAAAATATTACCTTGCATGTGGATTTGTATTTAAAATACCTATTACTATTTTTACTGAAAAGAGTAAGACATGTAGTAGGATTAGTAAGAATAATAGTAATAGCAATAAGATTTGCCATTAACAGACCCTTACCCAGTGTATCTATTGAAATATTTCTGATTTTATTTAACTGCATTGACATAAAATAATATGTTGTATAGCTGTGATTATTACTTACTCATTCAGTCAAGATAGGCTGAAAGAGATAACCCTAAGAGTTCAGAGACTTCATAGGAAATGCTTATCGGCACTCAATCAGCGTGGATGTGCTTCAGTCAACCTTCCTTTTTGGGAACCCATCTTGCAAGCCCTTGGATCATTCTGCATTCATCCAAAAGGAACAGAGAATGGGTAGAACACAGGGTGGTATTTAATGGGACAAGCCCAGAAGTGGTTATCATCACTTTCATTCATAGTCCATTGAACGGAAGACAGCCACATGGCCTCTTCTTACTGCAATATAGCAGGAGGAAAGTGGATTTTTTGAACACATAATAATCTCTGAAGATTCACATTAGTCAGTGAATGAAATAAGAATTAGAGAATTATATCATCTTCCCAAACCAAACTAGTAATTGAGACTCTAGGTGTTATTTAAAGATAGGTGTGGTATTTCCAGCCATGATGAATGGAGCCAGACTTAGTGTCCCCTAATAGAAATTAAAAGTGGATAAATGTATAAATCAACTGCTTACAGGCATTCATAAATACACTAGGTGGAACTATGAACAACCCTTAGAGGAGAGGGGAAAAGTGAGGCGAACCCTATGATCCCCCTGGCTTTCTGAGGGCACTTCCTGGACCACAGCTTAGAAATCAGGAAATCAGGTAGAACACAGTGAATTATTCAGCTGAGTAGACAGACCGAAGTTTGAATAGCCTGAGGCAGCTGATATTTGTGGTCAGAGCACCAGAGAAGAGAGAGCTATGCAGAGAAAAAGCATCATAAATCTACAGAAGGGTCCCTGAGTGTCTGCTGTTGAATACTAGACCATGCATACCTTGAATGAAGCTCTCCTAGGCTGGGGAAAACGTAACTGGCTTGATGTAAACTAGAGCATTCTTATAGTTGACCCAGGGCTGGGAGAATTTAAGTTCTAAGCAGCTAGCCCAGCTGGAGTGGCTCAGCAGTTGAGCACCAACCTATGATCCAGGAGATCTGGGTTTGATTCCGGGTCAGGGCACATGCAGGGGGTGTGCAGGAGGCAGCCGATCAATGACTCTCTCTCATCATTGATGTTTCTATCTCTCTCTCCCTCTCCCTTCCTCTCTCTGAAATCAATAAAAACCTCAAGAACAACAAAAAACATTAAAAAAAAAAAGTCCTAAGCAGCCAGAAAAGGAATTCTTTGTTGAGCACAGGAGATCAGGACTTTGTAGTAAGGCCAAATTAGCCTTAAAGGCTACAGTATATCTGCTCTCACGAAGCATTAACACAAGTTTTAAAAGGATTCAGATGTTCTGCAAGTGACTTAACTGTCAGAGAGATTAATCAAAGAACTTATATGCATATATGCATACCCCATGGACACAGGCAATAGCGTGAAGAAGGCCTGGGGGAGGGGGTGGGGGCGGGGGGGAATCAATGGGGAAATAAAAGGGGACATCTGTAATACCTTCAGCAATAAAGATAAATTTTAAAAAATAAAAAACAACAACTTTGAAGGTCAATAAATAAATGTTTCAAAATAATATACCATTTAATTAGTTTTAGTGTCTCCTTTCTGCCTCAAAATCAAGTCATTCTATAGAGAAGACATTGAAGGTAAAGTCTAATGACAACTATCACTTCACTTCTGATCTTCCTCTGTAAATGTTTAAGAAAATGCTTAGCCATAAATATTTTGAGCAAGGTTTTTAATCTGCCATTATATTTTGAAGGCCATGTACATAGGAGGTGCTAGTAAACACTTGTCAAATTCATAAATCAGAACAAGTTCATTTGTATTTATGCTTATTTGATAATTATGAGTATCTAGTACATGAAATGTTCTATCTTAGGGAGTTATTTTCTCAAACCTCTTTAGTCTCAAGATAATGCTTTATGTGTACCGCTTGTTATAGCAGTTGTCATTTTTTATTCTGTATTAGAAATATTTACAAGACTTTGTTTTCTTTACTAGGTTGTAAACAAACTGAGGTTAGGTCCACTCACCCTTAATTCAACCGAGTTCTTCACAAATGTAAGGCGCTCCAAGTATTTATTGAAATGACAAATGATAGAACTACTCTGTCAGGCGGTGTGTAATGAATGTATTTGAATGATCCTATGTGATTCAGAGAAGGCATAAACCATTACCAATTAGAGATATTTCTTCATCCAGTAAGCATTTAATTATTACCACTATGTGTGAAGCATTGTATTGGTTATAGTCAAACGGAAGTCAGATAAATACGACATCTCCCCTGTGAAAATTAATGTTCATTATTTGATCAGTAAATAATCTGAACATGAACAATGTTATGAAGAAACCTAAGGCATCATGAGAACAGGCAGTGAAGAGGTCTGACCTGGTCAAGGGGCTGAAAAAGGCAACGGGGCTGTCAGGATGCCCCTTCCCAGGGGAGAAAAGTTTGACCTGGCTCAGAAACATGGACACATGGGAGCGGGAGAGATTGATGGGGAGGGACAAAGGGCGAGCGAGGGCCGAAGGGCGAAAAGAAAGGAGTGTAGGGTGTGTCCGACAGCCCGAGGAGAAAATACTAAGGATGCCGGGCGGGCCAGACTATGGAGGAGCCTTAAAGACTTCCAACCTTAGCTTCATCCTGCAAGAGGGGGAGGGGAGCAGGGCAATACTCATGACATATGCAAAGCAGCTTGCGCACTGGATACAGAGTGTTTGGGACGAAGAAAGGGGGCGATAAGAGAAGATGCAGAGGAGAAAAGTTTAAGAATTAAAGATATTTGTTAGAATAATACTGTGACACTCTGGTAACGAGCTGGAAAGGAGGGGGACTTTGAAATGACTTTCTTTAAGTGGTAAGAAATCAATGGCTCTTCTTTGAAAGGACAAGGTTTCTGAAGGCCCCAGCTTAGTAGGAGTGTTTACTTGTACTGGAAACCAACTTCTCAGATTCTAATAAAGCTTGCACCACTTTAATACCAAAAGTCTTCTGAAACTCACAAAAATGGAAAGGGTGAGGGAAAAGCAGCTGAAGAAGCGAACTGTTATTAGAATACAGTAAGTATAAGGGTTCCAGGCTTCTTGATAGGCCTCATTTTAAGGCTGCAAAGGACGTGCACAGAACATTCATATTTTATATATAAATGCTTATACTCTTGGAAAAAATCAATCTGGCAATTTTCTTCTTATAAATATTGGCAAAACGTAACCTAATTTTTTGACATAAGCAATAAGGTAGACTTATTTCTACAGTTCTCTAAAAGTATTTATTTTAATGAAGAAAAATCTATTTTTAATCTGAGAAAAGAAAACAGTGTCTCCTAGTAAATGAAAATACCACTTGTCATAAAACCCATCAGTGGTGAGAGTAATTGTTTAATGATACTAGTTCCATGATCAGCTCCTTTAGCAACTTTCTCCCCGGGGCTCCATGTGTCTCTGCAAGCGTTATTAAAAGTGTCCCCCCCAGAGTCTAATGAAGATAATTTGTTAATGGATGTTTTGTTTGAATTTTATCCAAAGGCGAAATGGACATAATTGATTAGCATCTGAGTGTGAGAAACACAAGAGAGTTTCCTTTAAAAAATGATGCTCTCATAGTACAAACGAAAGCCGTGATTAATGTTTTTGTCACATCCATAAGAGACAGTGGAGAGGACACTACCTGTCCCCATTTAAGATGCATGAGGATGATTACTCCACCTTGGCAGAGCATTTGTGCACTCCCCTCAGCTACGGCGTTAGCTCGCTCATTTTAGTCTTGCATTATAAACAACTGAACAGGCTATTAACATTTTAATCAATATTTTGTCCTGCCCTTGCAAGTCTCACATTTGTTTAAATTCTATTTTAGGTTCATGTCATTTGAAAGAAACAGATAGTGTCATCATACTTGGTTTGAGATAACATTACTTTGTTATATATTTTTGGGAAAACGTTTTCAGAATAAAATAATAAAATTTCTAAAAGCACAGAGAGGTATAACGTAGACATTTCCCGTGTGCTTTTTACGACCCCGTGTTTCACTCCCCAGGCCTAACTATTAACAGTTTCCTATTAACCAAAATAGGAAGAAATACAAGAAATTACGGGGTGAAAAAATATTTTACATGTACGAATAACTCATATAATTTCTTATCTTCATGCAACCTGGTACAAAGGATGAAACGGAGACTTAGAAAGTGACAAATGAGACCGCATAGCCAGAGACTGAGGTGGGACTTTGATATAGACCTTCTGTCTTTAAGAACAGAACATCCAACCCAGGCAGACAGGCCTACACAACCTACAGAGGACACCGCTCTGCAGTGCAACGGGACAAAAAACGACACAGGTCCTTAAAATGAGACACATTTTAGAAAAGCAATAAACACAGTATCCTAACACACAGACCTCAGTTAACACAGTGGGAGGAAACGGCCACTTAGGAGAGGGAAAGGCCTGAGGTCTGCCAAATACAGTTACGCAGAGCTCTAAACAAGTGAACAACCAAACGTAAGTGAACACTGGACTTCTGTCCGAAAAGTAAGAAGTGGTCCCCTGCAATTATCACCCATCTCCGAACATCAGGAATTACCTAAGATGTACCTGAAGTTTCTACTTCAGGCTTCCAGAAGAGACCGACCGGTAAGCACACAGAGCTTGTAAGAGGCTTTAACAGAATTACGCTCACACAAATTTGGGTCAGGTGGCATGTGCTGTACTTGTCCCTCCCCTTTGGAAGTATGAGAATATTAAAGGGTCTGTTATGCTAACTCTTCTCAAAATTATTTGACCCTTGTTGGTGTTACTATTAACTGTGCTGGGCACTGTTTTCAGAAATGGCATCTTCGTAATCGTAGGCAGATTAGGACCGGAAGGGTAGCAAGTCAGTTAAAGACATAAAGCACGGTGCTCATCTGGGTCATTTCACAACTCATTCTCGTTCCCGAACTTTCGGACAAAGGCAAAGCAATCTTTGGCCACTTTACTGAGGGTTCTCATAGCTGCTTCCCAGGCACTAATATATCCAAGAAAATCTGAGTAGGAAAGACATTTTTAACTCTATTATTCATGCTGCTTGACTCCCTTCAGAGCTAAATGGATACAGTCAATCGATTAAATCATTAATTGGCGCACATTTCCTGGTTTACAATGCATCCTGTAGGACAGACGTTGAATCTGTCTCGAGGAGCTCGTGGCTGGGCACAGGTACACGGTACATTGTGTAAGTATGTGATGTTAGAGATACGTCGCCAAAAATGTCCGGAGGCAGACCTGATTAATTAGTGACCGGGAGTCCCAGGCAGTTCCCGTGCTGTGAGTTCAGAAGGAGCAAAGTCACAGTTGGTGGCGACCTCAGGTGGTGGCGGGGTTCGAGATTCACTTACGCTGAAGCAGGTATTTATGGCTGCGTCCAGGCACAGTTTGAAAAATGGCAGGATGCTTAAGAGCAAGCTAGTAAGCACATAACACATTTGCATTTTGAATTAGAAAAGACCCTAGCCGGAAAGAAAGGAAGAAAAAGAAAATAGAAAAATGGCCAGTCTGTGGAGCCGCAAGAAGGGGACTTTGGAGGAAAACAGTAGAACAAATAGAACGGGACTAAAACACAGGCATTAATTAACTGAACACACTGCTCAACTACGCTTCATGCTCTTTGCTCACTTCTAAGGGAAAAGATACACAACTATGTTTCCATTGAGATGGGGCTGAAGGCTGGACTAAGGGGTAGAAATTAACCAGTGAGGCAATTCTAAATTTTGGCTCAGGGATCTCAAGTGATATCAGACATCCGAAATTTAATACAGAAATATTTCTCTGATTCTATAAATCAGAAATTAATTTAGTTAAAAAGATAGGTTGGGGAGAAATAAACTGTATAGCTAGATAAAATAAAACTAATTTCCAAGACCTATGAAGTATTTTCTAAACAGCGTAGGGTTTGCTATATCATTCATATCTACCAATTAATATATATCTATAATCTTGTCTATGTAGATATTATTTCACAGACTTTTATGTAGATGTGTACTTTTCACAAATTTGAGTGCTGGCTGCACAGGTTCCCTTCAGGGTTTCATAGCTTAATGGAAACCCGCATCTCACTGAGTTAAATATCTTCGTCTTCACGCAACCTGCAAGGGGACGGGGCAGCAGTGAAGGCATGTGTACAGAGAAATCCCCTGATTCTGCTCCTGCGTTACTTTGACAATATCACACTCCAAAAGAGAGGGGCACGAAGCATTCGAACACAACTCCTTACATAAGACACAGGAGATACATCTCTGTCTTTTTTATCTCTCTCTATCTCTACATCAATTCTTATATATACACACATGTAAGTTTGCTCTAAGAAACATGCTGAAATGTGGGTTATTATTACTAGAAGACTTAACGTGAATTAACTAAAAACTGAACTAAACCATCTCAAAACCGAGTCCCAAACCACATGACAATTCAAAACATTTTTTACAGGACCATTCAAAATGCGAATCCAATATTCATTTGCAAAACCTAAACACTGTCCACACAGTTTCAAAATCAATTCCAGGCCAAATTACCCACTGGGAGTCAGGAGCTCTAATTCCCTGGCTCAGGTCAGATTACTCTGAGCCATGCTATTCCCAGTCATCAGAATGAGCCAGACTCAGGGAACCAGCACAGCACTGGAGTAACAGGATTTAAATTAGGCCAGGGATGACCTGCTTTTGTCTCTCTTAAGTAGATATTCAATGTATTAATACATTCATTTAAAATATATATATTAAACACCAATCAGAAAGACTCTATGCACCCCTATGTTTATAGCAGCATTATTTACAATAGCCAAGATCTCTAAACAGCCCAAGTGCCTACCAGCAGATGAGTGGGCAAAAAAGCTGTGGTACATTTATACAACAGAATACTATGCAGCCGTGAAAAAGGAGAAACTTTTACCTTTTGCGACAGCATGGATGGACCTGGAGTGTATTATGCTGAGGGAAATAAGTCAGCCAGAGAAAGACAAATACCATATGCTCTCACTATATGTGGAATCTAATGAACAAAATAAACTGACAAAGAAAATGAAACCAGAAGTATGGACACATGGGACAGACTGGCTGGTGCCCGAGGGGAGAAGGGTGGGGGAGTGACTGGGTAAAGAAGGTGGAGGGATTAGCTGAAAACATACCTGCAATAGTTTGGTGAAGGCCAAGGGAGGGGGTGGTGGGGGTGAGTGGAAGTGGGAAAAGGGCAGGAAAAGGGGGGTCACCTGCAATTATGTCAACATTAAAAAAAATTTTAATTAATAACAATATGTATTGAACACCTACTAAACTCTCAGCACTAAGCAGGGCACTGGGAGATATGGGGGAAGATCTGACAATGGTTTTGCCCTTGTGAAATTTACCAGAGTAGCAGAAGAAAATAGGCATTAAGCAAATACCTTCCCCAAAAGTTGTGCAATAGTGTGATATGTGCCCAGAAGAAGCAAAAGCACTTACAGGAGGCGTAGGTGAGACAGGGCTCTCCGAGGCTGATGCTGCAGTCAGAATGTGGAGGCTGAATCCAAGTGCTCTCCTCTGTTCAACTAAATTTAGCTGGTGAAGGAAATTTTTCTGGATGTGTAAGTGATGCAAATTTATGCAGATAACTTTATATCCTGACGTTTCACACCCTTCTTTGTATAATTTCCTTACTGGGCTCATTGCAGTTAAAATCATGTTTATACTATAGAGAAAGTCTATGCCTGCATGAACTCTGAAAGGATGGGAAATTTAGAGTCAGGTTTTGGTCTCTTTAACTTTATAAATCTGTCATTTTTTTCAGATTGTTTTAAAAAGGTGAGTTTACTTATTTTAGCAAATCTATTATTTTAGTCTGGTAGAATCTTTGGGTTATAGTTAAGTTGTCTGATTTAAATACTGTCTCAGTATTTAGTTCCTGTCTAGCTTATTTTATTTCTTAGTCTGACTGATGGAGATGGAAATACTATTACAAAATATAGAAATATTACTATATCTGGAGAAAAAATACAGGGAAAAAAACCATAAGAACAACAGAAACGCGAGTGTCACGCTATTTGGGAAAATACAGTCAATTTAAAATCACCTGCCATCTCCAAGATGCTAATTTGAGACTCTAAAGTAAAGCTTAGCCTAATGTCTTTAGAGTGGTGCTGAAGAGGCCCACTCCGCCAGTCTGCCCCGCATCTGTTCCTGCGGCTCCTCTTCAGAGCACCTTCTGTGTTAGTTTCTTGAACTGCAGGCTTTGTAAGGTTTACAAAAACACTCCCACACAACACAAACATGAAAAGGAACGTAATTTGTGACATTATCAGTGGCACCTTTTTACTGTGATAAAATAAGCAAAGAACAAATAAAACTGAAGCAAACTAAGGCCATTAGCGAGGTATGAAGCAACACAGGGGTCTGGGGGGATTCAATAGCGCACCTTCAGAGGGCTCCTGCACGGTGCCAACGCCTGACTAAGGCGGGGCCCTCGGGGCCCTCGGGCCCCCCCCCCCCCGGGCCGCCCTGCACGCCGCCAGCCGGGTCTCCCCGTCTGCAGCTGGACGGGACGGTGGAGCACCATGCCTTCCACACACACAGTGGCTCTCTCCTGTCTATGTGAATTGAGGAAAGGCATAAAAATCGGGACGCATTAAATAAAGTCTAATTCTTTCAATCACTTCTATGGCGTAGGCACTAGCTTCTCTCTAGTCTCATCTCTGACTCCCAGCATCTGGGACCTGCTGTCCTATGGGGAGGGAGAGGCAGAAATATGAGGGAAGGAGGAAGGACAGTAAAAGCGTGGAAGCTGAAGTCAGGTAGTCAGGGCCCAAATCATCTCTCCATCATTTACATGCTGCACCACTTTAGGCAAGTCACTCAACTTTCCAAACCTCAGTCTCCACATCCATGAATGGGTATAACAATAGTCCCTACTACGTGAGGTTGTTAAAAAGATTTATTGAAATTTAGCATGTAATGTGCTCCATACAGTGCAGCACACTAAGAGGAAAAGTAAAACAGAAGGAAGTATCTGCTAATCATCAAGTAAGTACTAAATGTAGGTACAAGAATTTATAAAGGCCAAGAGAAGAATGTGGTGTGTTGTGTGATGGGGGTGTCCACACATAAATGAAGGACATTTAATAGTTTTGTGAAATCATAGCCAGATTTCTAGAAGCCATGCTCTCCAGAGTATGCCTCCCCCCACCCCACCATCCTGAATTTTACATTAGGGTCACAACTCAAGAATTGGCTTTATAGTCAGTTAAAGAGCTTCTTACTGGTTAAAAGACTCACATGGTGTCACTAGTCACTACCAGGCTCTGGAAACACTGAGGGAGGCCTGAAAGCATCCAATTTGGGACTGAGACTGCAGCAGTCTCTTAGTAACTGTTGTCATGTACAATATTCTCCCATGGAACTTAATATTATAATTGATAGCAGAGGAAGAGACAGAAATTCTGGTGTTGAAATTGATCTGTTCATGCAATTCTTATGTTCAACATTTGTAGGTTAGATCTTTCAGTTCCAAACATTTTAATGCATCTGTACAATTCTCCTGACCTAACCCAGTGCTCCCAGTGAGTTCGGTAGACAGGTAGCAATCAACTGCACAAGAAGGTACAATAAACTGCTCTGTTCACACAGAACATAAATGCAGCTGACTCTCCTCAGTGACAGAGTATAAATAGATCATGTTATATAAGGCACATGGGTTTGGTTTTTTTAAAAACCTTTCAAAAGAATTAACACTGCACACAGCATTACTACTTAAGAATTTCCTCCACACAGAACATCGTGTTTAAAAGCCTACCCCCACTGACCCTCATCAAAACCAGGAGAGCAAACAGAGACTGAAGATTTGTATTTTTGAGGAGTCTTGATAGATGAACATATTGGTGTGGCATAGACACGAATGTCTAAACAATGCTAAGAATGGCATCTGGTTAAATGAAATTTCCACTTAACAGAGTCTAGTGCAAACCTTACTAAACCGTTACAAGAGCCAGATGGCCATTTTTGCTCGAGTAGAAAACACAGTAGCACACAGAACAGTCCTCACATTTCATAACTACTCTGAGTTCTGACTGCACTCCTATCTGCTCCTAGTACCAGTGACAGCCAAGAAATACCAATCAGGTTAATGTGCATTGGAAGCTCCTCAGATACACTAAGTCTCAGCTTGCTGAAGATGAAATACTTTAGGCACTCATGATTCACAATGATACCTGCGATTCTCTTATTGGACCCAATGGCTGTTCATAGGAGTATCTCAAAATCAATTGGGACTATGCAGAAAAATGGAATCCTCCTTCAACCCATACCACCCAACTTGATAACGAGACCAGGCTTCTCCTCAGGTTATTTGCAGTGATCTTGTGGTGCCGTTGGCAGCTGGGCACCACCCTGGAGGCCTGGACGGGGGCAACCTGCCCTCTTGTGGGTGCAGCACTCCTGCCCTATATGTGCTCTGTGTGAGCCAGGTTGTAAAAGGACATCAGACCATTTCCCCATGTTTATGGTATTTTTTCATCAGTCACTCTCACCAATGCATGTGACAACTTTGCATTATCTGAGAACCGTGTTGGAGTCCAGATATTATATCAAATTCCTATCATCTCCCTGGCCCAGCAGCCCCACTACTAGAAGAGACAAGTGTTAATTGTGAATACAGAAATATTTAAACTGAAATAGCTAAACTGAAATATCTGAAGCACACTTTACTACTACTTGCAATTATGAGGATGCATTTTAAGTTCATGATTTTTCTGCCAGAAAATAAATTGAATGATGACAAAAAGGCCAAAAAGGGCAAGGGGAGAAGATAGAGTGAGTCTCATTTTTTAAAATAAAATCTGGGCTGACTGGCCATATAATTAGCTAACTAATTAGGAAAGGTAATTAGCATCTTCAGACTTTCACTTTGTCACCTGTTCATGGGAGACATTATTTCCCTGAAACTGTTTCTCAGGAATTTTTGATTCCTAAGAAAATGCATGTTAAGCCACATTCAATCATTATAAAACATCACCTTGCAAGAAATCGTTTAGCATCAATTATTTTTTAAAGTAACAACAAACAGCTAACAAAGAAGGCAGTTACATTATAGTGAACAATTATTAGGGTAATTCATAAAATATAAGTTTATGTATTTGTATAAGAAAAACTAAACCTGTCCTGAGCAGGAGCATGACAAGTAACTGAACAACTGTGCTGATGGCCAAAAGATCAATTTTGTCATTCCCAAGACCTACTCTCCCCTGTATCCAAAAGCTGGAATAAAAGAGATCAACAGTCAAATAAAAGAAACACAACGTGTTAATGCTTAAGAATAAAGTGAATACATTTTTGACTTGACGGAAGAAAACATCATTATTGAGGTGAAATGGCAAAAGTGCAGAACCACAGAAAAATAAATTAATGGATAAACATCCCAGTCTTTTGCAGTCTTTACGTTAATGACCGCTGCAAAACATTAGCCTGAGGCTAAAGGGACTAATGAAATCCGTGCTGTTTCCATGTGCTTTTTCTTTTTGCTCCCCGCTCAGCTGCCACAGGGAGGGGGACTCGGGGATCACTGAGGATAATCGCTGCCAGCTCACCTGGTCCCTGTCCTCGCCTGCGGCTAGTCTTCGGTCCAAACGATTTCATTTGTGGATACAAGTTGGAAACAAAATATCAGAGAAGGGTGGAAAAATCTTTAAAATAGATGTCTGGATTTCTTTCTCACGATACAGATGGGGAAAACCAGGCCCCGATGGCTCTGTGCATTACCTGGGGCCAGGCACCTAAATGAGGGGCACACACAGGAGAGACCACGACCCCTGGCAGTGGCTCTCGTCTTCTTGACGGAAAACCACGCTGCCCACGCTTAACACGTGCAATACTTGTCTAGGAGCTGACGAATTGGACAGTGACCGTACTGGAAATCAGAAGACAGTAGTGTAGTTTCCCTAGGGGAAAATGAAAGAGCAACCTACTGGAAATAGTGTGTTTAATATTTCTGTTTCATTCTATGTTTTAAACAGAGTACTGATGATATCCATTATGTATCCATAAAGAAGTACATGGGATAAAAAGCAGAGTTCTCCTTTCTCTTCTCTCAAACCTGTTTTTTTTATTTTATACTGATGTGTGTTCTTCCTATCTTTCTTCAATGAAATAACGTGTTCACACACATATACAACATACAAAACTTTCAGATTATTTGGGATGCAGCAAGCTAACAACAGCAGACTTGCCTGGCTGGCATGGCTCAGGGGTTGAGCATCGGCCTAGGATCCAGGAGATCGCAGCTTGATTCCCACTCAGGGCACATGCCCCAGCTGTGGGCTTGATTCTCAGTAGTTGTGTGTGTGTGTGTGTGTGTGTGTGTGTGTGTGTTTTAGTTAATCCCTTCACCCTTTTCACCCAGCCCTCCAACCCCCCTCCCTTCTGACAGGTGTCAGTCTATTCTCTGTATCTATGAGTCTATTTATATTTTGTTTGTTTTGGTCATTAGACCACAGATCATCAATACAACTCCCCACATCTTAAATTCATTAATTTGTTCATCTACGGTTTTTCATTCTCAATGAATATTACATATCTATTATAAGCCCAGGCTGTGCTAGGCACTAGAGACACAAATACGAATAAAATATTTTTTCCACACCCCCAGTCACAAGGTGGCAGACAGACATGGAAAAAGCCTATTATAATCCAATATTTTAAGTGATATGAAAGAAGGGTACACACAGAGCTATGGGCTCCAAGAGCAGGAAATGGCTAACTCGGCTGCAAGAGGCCAGCAAGAAGTCTCCAAGGGGAAAATGACATTACCCTGCTATTAGTACTGATACGCTTATTACAAAGCAAACACAAACTGGTTCAGCTTGTGGCTGGAAAAGAGAAAGATAGATTTGGCCAGATAGCAAAGTATCTCTGCTGTTTCAAATACTTTGGAATTTAACTTGAAAGCAAAAATTAGCCACTGAGAAGTAGGCCAATTTAGAGGTTGCTGGAGTGACCCAGGAAAGATGAAGACACTGATCATGCGGAATGCAGAGTCTTGGTGGCCAATGTTTAGGCGATACCATCAGCGATGTTTATCAGCCAATTAGACGTGAATTTTGGAGAAATGGGAGCTGACTTTTTTAGTGGCCTTATTAGTAGATGGTGGAACTGTGGATATAATGCAGAACCAGTTAGGGTCAATTTGGGCTTAAGTAAGTTTGAGTGATTGAAGGATATGAATTTGTGTTTACAAATTTGGAACTCAGTAGAGAAGTGAGAACTGATGATAAAAAGTTGAGAGTCAAAAGCACATAAATGGATCATAGATTATATTTGAAAATATCAGAAGGAGAGAGTAAAGGGGTAGGAAGAACACAGGGTATAAATGGAATCCTAAGAAAGATGAATGTTTTAAGAATCGCGCAGGAGAAAGGAGCTACCAAAGGAAACGGAAAATCCGAGTTTCTGAAGTCTCAGTGTCACTAAAAAGGAGAATACATCTTTCAGAAGCTCAAAAACAAAGGGTGTGCCCCAATTTGTCCAGTAAAATAAGGGTCAAAATTGCCCAGTACACTTTATAATTGGGGGTCACTGCTGACCAGAGCCATTTTAGTGTTGTTATACATTTCTAGATCATATTGTGGTAGACAAACTAAAGAACGGTAGGTGAGAATTAGACAGTGGAAACAGACTACTGTATCAAGAATCTGATGGTTCACAACAGGCTGTGTTCTTTGTAATAAATATTATGTAGTTGTTAATAAACTGTTTTTCACCTTGTGTGATGTTATTCTGCCTCTATAGACTATAGACTCCATAAGGTCAGGGATTTATCTATTTGTTTATCTCTGTGTTCCTGTTGCCTGATATAGTGCCTGAATATAACATCCACTTCATAAATATTTGTTGGAAAGTACATAAATAAAATTATGCTGAGGAAAAAATACACAGAGGACCACTCATAGTTAGTATAACTTTAAGCGATTTTAAAGGAAAAATATCTGCGATCATAGCGCAGAGAAGAAAGTCCAATTCTTTCTCACCTTCCCACACATGTATGTCTGATGGTCAATGATGTTCTAAGAAAGTCAGGAAAGTGAAATTTTGATGACCTGAGTGCTAACTACCTAAACTTCTCAATGCTCCAAGTTAATGATCTTTTAATGTTCAATGTTAATTAAAGAACTAATTTTAACTTAAAAATATTGGCATCCATCTTCACCAAACGTTAACACAATGGCAGTTTTTGTTCATGGTATAGATTCCCAAAATTAAACATTTCACTTCACCATTTTAATATTGGATAATGATTACTTCTTGCTTGATGACTAGAAGTTTTAATCAGCCTGTGGACCTGCAATCTGGATGCCCAAAGTTGCAAACCACGTCATGCTAAGTAATACAGGAAAATGAACTCATTGAATGTCATTTTCAACAAGAGTAGGACCATCTAAAGTATTTTTTAGTGAATTTCAATAAATCATAAATTCACTGTTTCTGAATATCCTGTTCCCTCAATATTTTGTTGTTGCGCTAAAATATACATTACATAAAATTTACCATTTTATCCCCAAATTTTAAGATTAAATAAAGCTGTAATGTACATGGCGGAAGACTACTTAGCTGTTCGCCAAATCTGTTTCTTCTGTTTCCTGTACTTACAGCTAAACATCATCCCCAGCTGTCCCATTAGCTCCGTGTGGCCCATATGCTGGGCTGCGCGCAGCTCGTCGAATGCGCAGTGTGAGCAGAAGCTAGGATGCTCCCCTTCTGCGTGTGCTCCCCCAAAACACTTTCACCAAGAGCTCCTCCGCGCTTTTTCCTAATCTAGGTGTTCAATGAGAGGACTTAAAAGCCACGGGGGAGAGTAGATTCACAAAATGGACGGATGCTAATGTCCTGAATGGTCGCTTGGAAGGCGACCAGCCCAGACACAGCGTAGCACTAAGAACACTTACCGTGGGGTGGACTTTGGAATTTTAATGCTTTGCAAATATAGAACCTGGCATTACCCCAACAGATGCAATGTGCTCTCCAGAGCAGATAAAAATATTGACTCATAGCTTTTCCCAGGTATCGAACTAGTAAAACACGTTGTGGGCGCCTTTTCTTTTGTTTGCCTTCCTCATAATTGACCACTATCTGGAAGTTGATGGGAGCAGCTGAAGAGACAAATAAAATGGGCCTACGTTCCCAGGAGCAGGAAGGTCGACGGAGATGAAGCTACACCCTTCAGGAGATGGCACAAATCTCCGCCGGGCGAGGCAGACCCGGGTTCACATCACAATGGCCAGATGGTTGCCATGACGATGAGGCAGCGGCGGTTACTTCTGCTGCAAATGTCTGAAGCACATGCCGCACCCTTTCGGAATCGAATGCTCTGCTTGGAAGAAATCTGCAGGTTGCCGATCCTAGGCGGCCCAGCCCCCTGCTGAGCTCCACGCCTGGCTGTGAAGGGCAAGGGGCCGCAGCCAGGACCCGCAGCCACGGCGGCTCCCTCGGCAGCTCCTCAGGCCCCGGGGGGCGGTGCGGAAGGGTTCCCACGACTGGGAGAACCTGAACCACGAAGGTGATGCAGAAAGGGAGGAAGTGACAAACTGCTCTTCATCCATCACCTGTGGATGGTCACTGGGGCTGCTTTCATATCTGTGTTCTGAAAAATGCTGCAGTAAATGTGGGCGGGCAGAGAGCTCCTTGAGACACTGATTTTACTGCTGGGTCATATAGAAATTATATTTTTAATTTTTTGAGAAACCTCCATACTGTTTTCCAGAGCGGCTGTCCCAATTTACCCTCTTAGCAAGAGTGCGCTCTTTCTCCACACCCTCGCGACCCTTGTGATTTCTTTTTGAGAATTGTCCTTCCTTCAGGTGTAAGGTGATATCTCATTACGGTTTTGATTTCCATGTTTCTGATTATTAGGGATGTTGAACATCTTTTTATATATCTAATGTCCATTGATATGTCTTTGGAAAAATGTGTACCCAATTTTAATTTGATTATTTGGTTTTTTGTCCTATTGAGTTGTATGAGTTCCTTATATATTTTGGTTATTGGCCAATTATCTGATGACAATTTGCAAATATTTTCTCCCACACTGCAGGCAGCCTTTTCATTATGTTAATGTCTTTCTTTTGTTGTGCATAAGCTTTTGAATTTGATGTAGTCTCACTTATTGATTTTTGTTCTGATTATTAGTGATTGTGCTTTTTGTGTCATATCCAGAAATTCACTGCTAAGGCTAATGTGAAGGAGCATTTTGCCAGTTTTCTTCTAGGAGATTTATAATTTCAGGTTTCATGTTTAAGTCTTTAATACATTTCAATTTTTGTGAGCAGTGTGAGACAAGGGTCCAGTTTCATTCTTTTCATGTGGTTATCTAGTTTCCCCAACATCATTTATAAAGAGACTATGCTTTCCACATTAAATATTTTTGGCTCCCTCATCAAATGTTAGTCGATCGTATATAAATTCGTTTGGGGGCCCTCTATTCCGCTCCACTGGTTTACGTGCGTGCTTTACGTCAGTATTATGTTGTTTTGATTACTACAGCTTTTTAATAAAGTTGGAAATCAGAAAGCGCAATGCATTGTTCTTCTTTCCCAGGATTATTTTGGCTATTAGGGTACATCTGTGGTCCCATATGAATTTGAGAATTATTTTTGCTGTTTCTGTGAAAAATGTCTTCTAGCTTTAAAAGGGTTGTATTGAAACTATAGATGGTTTGGGGGCATTATGGACATTTTTACAATATTAATTCTTCTGATCCATGATCATGGGGTATCTTTCTACTTCTTTGTGTCTTCTTCCATTTCATAAAAGTCTCAGAGTTTTCAGTGAAGAAATTTTTCATTTTTTTGGGTTAAATTTGTTCCTAAGTATTTTCTTTTCTTTTTTATGCTATTATAAATGGGATTATTGTAAATTTCTTTTTCAGATATTTCAGTATTAGTATTTGACTGTTTTTAAATTAAATCATCCATAAGCCCAAATGGTTTTATTTTTAAGAGGCTCTATTTTAAAACCTTGGCCCTTGAGATTGGGAAGCTTGGGAGAGTCTTGGTGGTGGTCAGATTAAAAATATTTCCATGTTCCATAACGGCACAAACATCAGAAACATCTAACAAGTCATGTCTGTTGTTGCTCTTGCTTCTGTCCACTCCCTTTGCCAATGAGTGCTTTCTAAGTCTCCAGGGATGACAACTGGCAATAACTACAAGGAACAACAAATGGGCACTTGGATTTTCAACTGATGGCATTTGTAGGTTATTTTTCCCTTGGTTTAGCAAAAGCATTACATTGTGAAGGTGTGAGTTTGAAAAGAGACAGTGAGGTAAAAAAGCACAGGGAGTAGAAAAATGCTAACAATTTATCAGCCAATTAATCAATAATGCACAATTAACTGAGCATCAAATGTGCGTTTTTTTAGTTATTCAGATATAGATATTAGTTTCTGTTCTAAAATGCTTGTATTTTATATTTTGCAGTCAAGAATATCCAAGGAAGCTTAAATAATTGGATACAGTTATTCAAATTAATAAAGGTATATTCATAAAATAATAGATGAGATTCCTGGAAAGTTATATAAAACATCTTATTAAAATATTAGTGTGAAAACCCAATTCTGATGTTAGATATAATAGTGGATATAGCTTGATAAAGAGCAGAAACAACTTATTACAAAAAAAACAAGATTTGAGTTAAGCAAAGGAAGTTTAGAGCTGTGGTAAGCTTTGGAGTCTAAATTTCATGCCATATTATCCCTGTTGATATAGATGGCACTCCTTAGAAAAACCAAGATGATTTCCTCCCCACCCCCAGGTATTTTCTGTATCATATTTTTATCTCCCCGAAGAAAACTTTGATATCTCCGACACATTCTGCAGGCCTCTGGCACTCCTCTGTTCCTTGAGACACCGTGCCTGTGGGCTTGGATTGCACTCGTCTGTGCTGACTGTGGGCACACTAAATCTGGGCAGGATACCAAAGGGCCAAAAGCACATTCTCGAGCCTTCAAAATAAAGCACTCTGTTCGTGCAGCCTTGGCACTAGAGGAAGACATATCAATTATTGTAAACATATTCTGGGCACTCAGAGGCATTATTCATTCTTCAGGGTGGAATGGGAATTTGTGTTTTCAGAAGAGAGAGTTGGCAGGTGCAATGAGAAACGTTGCACTAAAAATTTCCCCGACAAAGAGAGATGTTGTGTGTAGAGAGTGTGCGCAAAACCTCCTGTGTTGCTGAATCCATTTCTCTCGGTGTGGAGGTGCCAGCTTACATTTTCCAGGGAACCTTCTCCACTGACGGCTGCTTTGATTTCACTGTACAGGAGGCTTAACAAAGAGCCAGTGGGTTTCTGTGTTAGTGGGAAGCACAGTGTGACCTTCAGCAGAGACCCTCCTTCCGACAGAAACTGTGTGATTAGACTGCCAAATACATTTAGATGTTGCAGCGGCGTTCTCTAAATTACCCCCTTGGGGACAGGTCCACACGCAACAGCAAGCACATGCTCCCTGACCTTAGCAACTCTCTAGTTGGTGCCATAAAGGCTGAAGACAAACAGATGGGGAGATTTTTTTTTACTTTTGAGGGGTTTATACCTTTAAGAAATGTTCCTATTTAGCACAAACATGTTCTCTGTTGAGGAGAAAAACAAAACGATAATATAGATAATACAACATACTTAAACAGCTCATGTTCTGTAATTGTGAATTTTGAATTGTAAATGACGCAGCTTTAACTGCTTCACTGAGGTGTGGTTAACATACAGAAAGCTGTAAATGGAGATGAGTACACACCCAAGAAACCATCGTCACTATCAATGCCATAGGCTTATCCATCACCTTCAAAAGTTTCCTCTTGCCTTTTGTTTTTTGTTTGTTTCCTGTTGTGGTAAGAGCACTTAGTATGAGATCGGCCCTCTTAGGAGCATTTTAGTGTTGTGAATCACAGCCCTGCTCTGTGCAGTAGACCTCCAGAACTTATTTATTTTGCATAACTGAAACTGGACCCTCTGACCAACACCTCTCCTTCGTCTCTTCACCAGTCCCTGGCAGTCACCATTCTGTTCTGTGCTCCCGTGTGTTTGACTACTTTAGATTCCATGCAGATGTCAGTGAGATCATGCAGTATTTGTCCTTTCTCTGACTCATTTCATTTAGCTTGATGTCATCCAGGTCCATCCATGCTGTGTCAAATGACAGGACTGCTTCCTTGTTTGAAAGGCTAACAGTCCATTGTATGTATGTACTACATTGGCGTAGATTTAGGTTGTTTCCATACCCCACTGTTGTCAATAGTGCAATGAACATGGGGTTCCAGGATGTCTTTAAGGTCCTGATTTCAGTTTCTTTGAAGATATACCAGAAGTGGGATTGCTGGACCAAAAGGTAATTCTATTTGGTAATTATATCTTTGATTTTTTTGAGGCGTCTCCATATGGTTCTTCATAATGGTCGTACCAATTTACATTCCTACTAACAACGTATAAGGGCTAGCTTTTCTCCACATCCTCACCAACACTTGTCCTTTCATTTATTTTTTTAATAACTGATGTCCTAATGATGATATCTCACTGGTTTTGATTTGCATTTCCCTGATGGTTAGTGATGTGGAGCTTCTTTTCATAAGCCTTTGGCCATCTGCATGTCTTCGGAGGTCCTCTGCCTGTTTTGTAATAAGATTGTTCTTTTTACGTTTAGTTTAGTTATTTGATCTTTACATATTTTGTGTATTAACCCCTTATCAGATATATCCTTTGCAAATATTGAATTTTAAATGTTTTCACTCTATTTATCATATAGTCGATCCAAATACCTATTTATAAATAAATATATATTGTGTGTCTCTGTCTTCCCTAGGAGGCGCTGGCATCTCCTGTTGCCTTGTTAGGTGTCTGCGATATAAGGCATATGAAAGAGCATGGGATTGGGTTGATAATTTTTGTTCCTTTTAGCTGGGGACCAGGCTTGTCTTAGAGTATGCCCAGGTAACAAAGAATGATAACAGGTGGGAAAGGGAGCCTGCTTCAAGCTGGCTAAAAGAGAGCTTCTACCCTGCAAGCTTCTTTCCAAACTGTTCTCTAGCAACCAAGAGATTTCAGATTTTACCTTGAGCTCTTAACCTCTTGCTAAATGTAAATCCTTAGGAGAGATATTATTTGAAGCTCTTCATCATTTCATTGTGAATAATTTTCAGGTACTGGGTTTAGGGGCCTGCCTGAGAGATCAGAGCAGGAAAGGAGCAAGGAAAAAGTGAGAGGGGTGTGCAGTCCAGAGTTAACAAGAAAGGGGTGCACTGACGGGCGGCCAGGCTTGAACTGTGGTCTTCACAGAACAGGTGATTTTTTTTAGGTAAGTGATAACTTGGACTACACAGAAGTAGTTCATTGTTTAGATGGTTGTTAAAAGGAGATGCAGCAGAGAGAAGACAGGAAGATCCAGCTTTGCTCAGTTTTATAGTGAGCAAAGAAAACTGCTGAGGCAATGAACTGGCCAAGTTATCTGGGCAACTCAGACTAAGTGCTTTTCCCTTGCTTGTATTATATGGATAGCATCGTAATGGCCTGCTTTCGTTTTCAAGCAGGGATGCATGCTATCCTTGGAGCAGTGTCAAGAAAAAAATATGGGGTAAAATATGATTTCTGTGGCTAGTTTCTATGTAGGTTAATACAGAGACACAATATTTTTTGCAGTACAGATGGAAAGAGAGAAACACTGAAGCAAAAAACACTTGTTGGTTCTTGATCTCATTTACAAGTCTTTGTCTCGACCGTGGGCTCTGTGGGCTTAATGCCAGCTCTGCTTCTTAATTGGTGTTATAATTAGAGTCACTGTCCTCTGTTCCTGCGGTATCCTGATTTAAAATGTGGGGATAGACACATGCCTTATTGGTTTCCTATGTATGCACTGTGTGAGAATTTTAAGAGAAATATTTTTTTTCTTATGTGTTAATACTCTTTAAAGTTGTTTTTAAAGCTACTTATTTCTTGCAAGCCAGCATCTCTTAAGGCACGCGGCACTGTGCGTCAGAACTTTGCCCCCGCTGCTCCTCTGTCTGGAACACTTCCCCCACGACTCAGGATGCTGCTCAGACATCATCTGCTCAGGGAGGTCTTCGCGGTCACTCTGCCGAAAACGTCACCTCCACACATTCACTTCCTACGCCCCTTCCTTACGTTGTCCTTCTCTCTACCACTTCACACCTTAAAGCAAAGTATATCATTTTTCCATTACTCATTTGCTCTCCTTCCACCAGGATGAGAGCTCCAAGTGGGCAGAGATTTTCGGCTGCATTTTTACTGTTAATAACCAACTCCTAGGACACTGCCTTAAACATAATAGGATATATGCAAATATGTTGAGTGAGTGCTATTAATACAAGAGCAATTTAACAATAGATAAATATAACTACATATAACTTAGATTTATTTTAGTAAACTATATATAACCAGGGACTCAGTCAAAGCAATAACCAAGAATATGTGTCTAAATTCTTGTACTGTTATATTTCCATATTCAGACAATTGTTTAAAAATTAAGCATGTTGCACTAATTTTAAACTGACCATTTTATCATTGTTTTGGGCATGAGTTCCAAAAATCTTTCAAAATCTCAGTTTTTCAAGGTATATTTTAGCTTAGAGAACATTGCTTTCAAAAATATTTTCCCATTAACAAAAGAGAAAATTTCCCCCCTGATGTTCTAAAAGGGTACAAAAGAAATCAAAATAGGGTTTACCTAATTTCAATAGTTAACTGAAAACACCTAAAACAGGAAATGGAAAGACAAAAAAACTAGGAACTGGTCCATAGCCTTTAGTCTACTGTGACAAAAGGAATTAGAGTTGGAAAAGGTTTACTCAGGTGAGCATAAATTAGAAAGTGTATGGCCTCAATGTGGGTTCCATTTCTGATTTTACCTCTACTTCCCTCCCTCCCCACATGATGGCTCTATGGGGGGGAGCAAACCCATTTTATATAAATACTCTTTATTTTAAATGAAAAAACTACTCCTAAAATGCAATGCCATTTAAATAATCTTTTCCATTAAAATTTTTAAAAGGGCCCTGTTTTGAATCCACTGAATCTTGACTTTTCACGGACCTGTGTCTGTAGGCGTTGACCGCTCATATTCTGCAGGCACAGGAATTTAGGGCGAACTCTCACCAGCTCAATACAAGTAACAGCCGTCGACGCTGCCGGCTTTTCTTTGCAGTCATGCCAATTACAAACCTGACTCATCGACTCGCTGCGGACATTGCTGAGAGCCCGCAGCGCGCAGTGTGCATGTGAAGGGCATTCTTCACCACAGGCACCTTGCAACCTTCCACCTTCCACCCACCTGTCTCTAAATCCAGCTTCAGCTTGCTTGTAAATGGGAACCAGTGTCCATATTGCAAAGATATTTTTGTTGTCTCTTTCTGGTTTTTTGGTTTTTTTTTACACAGAGATATAGCATGGAGGACGACTGGAAATTATGTGAACAATGGTCCTTTAGAGACTCCAGGCAAGAAAATCCCCATTTCTGATCTCACAGAGACATTTAGTATGCACTGCTGCAGATGAAGGGAACACCAGGCATGTGCTTTTTGGGATCAAGAGTTGAGGCCTGTGTTTGTATTATGACAAAGCATCGAGTAGCACCATTCAAAATTTCAGTCATGGGAATGTTCTGAGTACGACGCCTGAGAAGTTGGACAGATGGGAAGACACGGGGAAGGTCCTTGGCTGAAGAGTAAGAGAAAACTGCGTAACAACCTCCTTAAGGAAAGAAGTAACAGAGTCTCGGGCCCCTCGCAGTTCTGGGCCGTCCTGCAGCGCCTGCTGCTCTGTCTGAGGTCCTTCTCTGTGGAAGAAAGCCACATCCCCAGCATTCAGGAAATGGCCACGTGAATTCGGCAAGGAATCAGTCCGACATTTATGGGGCATGGTATCAAATATATGGAAGAAATCCGAGCATCGTGTCAGGAGCACGTACTCAAGTTCCTTAGTGTAAAAGCCTGGTTCTGCCACACGATAGCTAAGTGACCTTAGACAAGCTGATTGTCCTCTCTGTGCCTGTTTCCTTAGCTGTTAAGTGTAAACATTACCTCGCAGTACCACAGTCCATATATACCATATAGCACAGTGTACTTATCTCATCATGTGACACAAAATTAGTTAATAGTTATAAACTTAGAAAACTGCCCATATATAGTAATAGCTACATTAAACATGTTAAATAAAATACATTTGATGAATGCTTGTACAACAGCTCCCTCAATAGTGTCATATGCATGAGTATACAACAGCTGTGTGTGGTAATGAACTACAAAATCCCCATAGCTTGTAACAACAAACATTAATTTTTCACTCACGTCATATGTAAACGAGTTGAAATATTTTCTCACACTCACCAGTGACGTAACATTGGGCAAGTAACTTGTCTGTAGGTCAGACTCCTCATCTGTAAACTGGAAATAATCATAACACAAATGTCAGAGTAGGTGGCTGTGAAGAATATGTATTAGCACACATAGCATGCTCGGTAGTGATTATGACATTGTGCGCACACTACATGTTTACTTTATGATTAAAATTCTATTGCCACCTGATAGATGAGAAAATTAAGTCTCAAAACGATGAGGTGACTTAAACAAAGGTCACACAGCTCGAAAGTAATGGATCACAGACTCACTCTAATACTGGTTTGAATTAAATTCCCCTCCCTAATTTTTACATTCCATGTCTGGGAAGTTCAAATGGTAGAAATACCAACCATGATGGTACTGGAAGTGTGGTCAAGAATTTGAAAAGAAATAATTTTTTCCTTAGGATATCATATTTTAGTGAGACTTATAACTTGCCACATTTGGATGCACACACAGTGTGAGAAGTATGAGTTTGCAAGAAATAACAGTGCTGGCCAACATCAGGGCACTTTTATCTCTTTCCGAGTCCTCCTTAATCTCAGGGAGTACAATGGGAGATGGAAACAGTGGGAAAAGAAACCAGCATTTGTGGAATACTGATTAGGTTTCATGCACTATGGGGCATACCTTATACTTCACTTAATTCCCCAAAACAGCAACCCTGTAAAACGGTCTCAGTATCTATAAATTTTAATTCAGAAGTACTCCAGGATTGTTTTTGGATTTGGTGCTGACATTCTGTCTGTCACTAATTTGCCATTAAATAAAATGTCATTTCCCAAGAAAGACTTTTCTTGATTACACTGTGGGAAATGAGGCTCCACCCAAGTCATCACTCCCTGACATTCATTGTAACACATCTATAATGTGCATCCCCCATCATCAGTGAAAGCTTCACAAATGCAAAGGTCACAGCTTATTCTTCAGTGTCTAGAACAGTGCCTGAATGAATGAATGACTGAATTAATGAGTCTGTGGATTCAAAATAAAAATGAGGCTAAAATGCTTTTAAGGAACTCATCCAAACTTTCACAGCTTGTAGGCTTTACAACTGGAATTTTAACTATAGATTTCAGTCCAAACCCTGCAGGTACCCCATTGTGCCAGCTGTTTCTATCTAGCTTCCAAGAGTTAATGTCCCCATGGCCATGGAGAGCAGCCTAATGCAATAGTCCTTTGAACCGTGTGGAATTGCCTTTCTGAGCTTAGTGGCATTTAATCTATAATATGAAATATACAAAGGAGCCACTCTGCTAATGGAAAGGACATCTTGTACAGAAGAATCAGTAAGTTCAAAGGCCTATATTTCAGGGAAGAGCATGCAGTAGTCTAGAAACTGACCAAAGGCCAACATGGCTGGAAATTAGTGAGTGACTGACGATGTGAGTGTTTGAAATGAGACTGGAGAAGCAGGCAAGCCCAACATCTTACAAGGTCCTGTTGGTTATGCAAAGGGATTCAGATTTTATTCTAAGTGCATGGGGAGCCACTGAAGGTTTCCAGTTAGAAGAGTGACATGATCTGATGTGAGCTTTTGCATGGTGTGGAGAATGAACTAGGAATGGAAAAAGTATACGTACATGCACATACACCTTCGCACCCCACATGCTGTCTGTCCCCTTTGGAGGGATGTGTAGGATGGGGGAAGAGAGTATTTTGCATGGCACTGGGCATATGGTGATAGAGAAATTTAGGACAGCATCCCGAGTCTCTGCTCACCAATGACAGGTCTCCCTCCCTCCTGACCAGCTGCGGGCCCTGCGCTGCAGCACAAGTGATCTCACGCAGGATCTGGCCCCACCCTATAGATGGTGAATCCCTGGAATGCCGAACTAGATAGAATTCATAAGCAAAATATTCGGTAAGTAACAACAATTTACTTTTTATTGTTAAGACGCATTTTATTCCTGTATACTATTCAATTGCTAACTATGGTTTTCATTAATATTTTTCTATCCCATGTGATTCTTCCATCTAATGTTTTTTTTGCCAGCTCCCCATTTTCTTTTATTTTTTAGGATAAAATGCAGAGTTCCTCCTGATCTGGTCTCTGTACTGCTCTCCACTCTAACCTTTATAAACAATCCCCACTCATCCATCACACACAGGAATGTGCACTCACATGCACATGTACTTTGTGCTGAGGCAGGAGTGAATGTATTCATCACCTTCTATGGCTTGTCCAGGCTTTTACGTCCCTAGGGACTTCTAGTCAATCTTAAAACCTCAGTTTTTTCCATCTTCTCCCGAAAGCCATTCTTGGTACTTACTTAATTAGAGGCAGTCATATTTTTCTCTAAACTTCCTCTACCCTTAAAAATAGATATATTAATATATTTTTTAATGAATTGTTATTTTTTTGGTTACTGAAATGAGTTTCCTGTTGAGGTTTACTTTTCATTTTATGCTTCTTGTGTGCAACAGCATTGGCCTTGAACAGTTTAGCCATTCAACAAATATGCTCCAGGCTGAATTCTACTTTTCATATATACAGATGTTCAGAATAATTACAAACATGTGGAAATAAAATAAATTCGTATTATGCAGTAAGAGTGAAATCAGGATAATTACCATTGTTAGTTATCTGTCAAATCCCAACTGCAAAAATACTGCAACTTGACAAAACAAAACATAGATCCTTAGTGAGATAGCAAACATTCTTAAGCATTTTAATATTTTTTTCTTTGTGGTTTTAAAATTCTATATTTATGGCCCGGCCGGGCATGGCTCAGCGGTTGAGCGCTGACCTAGAATCCAGGCAATCGGGGTTTGATTCCCGGTCAGAGCACATGCCCGGGTTGCGGGCTCGATCCCCAGTCGGGGGCATGCAGGAGGCAGCCGATCAATGACTCTTTCATCATTGATGTTTCTACCTCTCTCTCACTCCTTTCCTCTCTCTCTCTGAAATCAATAAAAGATATATTAAAAAATAATAATAAAAAAAAAAATTCTATATTTATGAAAGATATAATACAGAATAAAGGATACATTAAAGTTAATAAAAAACCTTTATTGTTTAAAAAAACACACCTTGGAAGAAATGTGTCAACATACTGTGTTAACCACCTTATTGTTTTGACTTAAACACTTTAAAAATAATGTTCCCACTGAGGGTCCCACTACAATTTATAAGGGCTGTTTGGTCTTTATTTTTTATTCAGAACGGCGCTGACCTTTGAAATGCATGGAGCCGGGAGCTGGCAGCGAAGAGACACAGTAGTTTCCACTTGAGGAGCGGAGCTACCAGACCGCCTTCGCCTGGCAAATGGGATGGGGCCGGGGAAGGGCCTTGGGAACGTTTTGAAACACACCGCCTCTCTCCACACACTTGGTAATAATAATGGGCTATAACGTACCTTCTGGATTAAGACCCTAGAAATCAGGAAGAGGAGTATGTCTGCCATAAAGAAGAGACTTCGGTGGATGCAGTTATTATTCTGTTGAAGTTTATCATTTCCTCCCCAGGCTCCCCCTCCCCTCTTTCACAAGGCCACTGGATGTCTAAAGCGCATAAATGAAACTAATATTCAAGTGAGTTCCTTCCTTCAGAAGAGGAATCACAGACCACACGTGGTCATGTGAGTCCACTCGTGTCTAGACACGCTGGGGCAGGATCTTTGTTTCCCTCATTTCCACCTGTTCCTCCTGCACCTAGGCCAGTGGGACACACAGGGCAGACTCTCAGTGTCTGCTGGACTGATGAGTGACATACTGAACGCCCGACTTAAGGGACACAATGCTCGCACCAGTTCTCGGTACCGTGCGGATGGATGGCCATCTCCAGCGAGAAAGAGGGCTGTTTCTCCCCCTGCGTCGCTCTTACTGGTGATGGACAGATCGACCTGCCTGCTTGCTTGTTTGGTCAATTATAACCTTGTAAAGCGTCTGTGCTTCTTTGCAAGGTTATAACTTGGAGGTTTACCCTGAGGATTAGAGATGATGCATGTCAGCATTACGGTCCCTTTAAGGAACCTTCTCATGCGTCCATTCCTAAGTGTTTCTTCTTGTTTATAACTTGAAAAAATTTCGAGTAAAACTGCTCTTAAAAGTTAAATTTCCTTGTAGGTCCTTGAGAGCTTATCATCATTTTCATCAAGAAGTTATCTCCTGAATTACCAGAGAACCAATTAGCCCTCAGAATTAGTGATTCTGAGAGCAATTTATATTTGAGTGGTCTCTTAATATGTACTTTATGGAAGGAAAGTGAAAAATCCCTATTTGATTAATTACTGAAGGTGAAAGCTCCAAAAAAAGAGAACACTTTCCCTTCAGTACACAGGCTCTTCCTTTTCCCTAAAGCTAAAATTTTATATTCACGAGTTCCCGAGCATGAGCCCCGTGGTGATAGGATGGAGTCTTCGGAAACTGGGGTACTAGATATCTCTAGAAGCCTAAGGAAGATTCTTCAATCTTTTACCTGGTGGATCCTCAACTGAATATAATGAAGGCCCCTTCTGATTATTTGAAATGGTTTGTTTTCATGGCTCTCTTCTGTAAGAGAAGTAATTGCACAGTGTTCTACCTAGTTTTTAAAGTCTGATTTGAATTACGGCAAGTTTAGTTTCTAAACAGA
The DNA here is from genome assembly GCF_054644295.1 of Miniopterus natalensis. NCBI lineage: Eukaryota > Metazoa > Chordata > Mammalia > Chiroptera > Miniopteridae > Miniopterus > Miniopterus natalensis. The sequence goes on from NC_142084.1 coordinate 87,734,921, forward strand.
GGAACTTTCAGTCTTTGATCTCTGACATTGGTTCAGAGGTTTCTTTAGGTGTGTTTTTTAACCAGGCAGGAGTCTTGGTAAAGGGAACACAGATGGTGGGCAAAAGCAGCCTGGATGAACTTGCTTTCTGATTCTTTGCACACTGACTTCTCCCAGAAGCCTAGTTGGTAGCATGGAGGTGGTGGGAGTTGTGGTTGGGATGTAAATGATAGCAAAACCCACATTACAATAAAGACTATAATGCATCTCTTTAAGAGGGAGACTCTGACAAAAACGGAACTCCTCAGCTAGAGATCTCATTCAGAAATATTTCACAGCTCCTCCAAAAACGCCGCAAAGTAAACACTGTACTTCAGAGGCGGGATTGCTGTAAAGCTCAGAACGTCCTCAGAATTTGGTGTGGCAGGAGCTTGGTGCAAGAATTCATGAGTCTGGATATACAGTTTTGTTTTGTTTTAATGTTACAGATGACAGGGGATCCTAAGGGTGTCATTATTTCCCAAGGAAAATATTTCCTCTGAAATAGAGACTATCCATGTTTTCCTTGATGCTGCAGCCATTGGTTCTTTAGTGGAAATGGTACGACCTTCAGGGAAAACGACTCTGGCTTCCATCACAATGCTCCAAGTGGGCACAGTGCTAAACTCCGCAGCATCTTCTCAATGCCAGGAATGGAAGGGTGGGCCCTGGGAAAGAGGAAGCCTCCTTTACCACAGATATAAAGAGACGAGTAGGCTCTATGCTTTCTCCTGGCACAGTAAGGGGTCTGCACAGTAGCAGAGAAATCACTACCATCTTCAGCATGGAGCAATCGGAAGACGGCTGTGATTTTTTGTGCTTTAAAAAAAATGAAGAATGGGATTTTTAAAAATTTTAATTCATGGAATCAGTTCCCTCAAACATGGGCTCTCTATTGCTAGAGGAGTCAGCATTCCTTCATCTCTTCTGACTGCTGGTTAGTTCACGGACTTGACACTGTTCCCTGAATAAACACTAGTTGTTTTTCACTAGTCAAAGAGGTTACTACCACAGTGCTTTGCACACCCTTGATATTTGCTCTGGACCAGTCCACAGTCATTAATTTGGCCTGCATGTCATTGGCTTCTCAATGAAATACAGGCTGGGAAATACATATATGTTTAGTTATATATTCCTGGTTATAATATACATACTAACGTGGTTATATTCCTTTCCCAAATATAAAACTAAATATGGTTGTTATTAAGAAAACAATGGTATGGATACATTCTGCTAGAGGTTTTTCAAACTATGGAACATTAATTTCATAAAACATGAGCATTTCTAGAAACATGCATTCTTCAAAGCACAGCTTGGAAAACACCAGTCTAGACAATCTCCTTTAGACATTTCCCTCCAAGGGTAACAACATGTTGTTAGTTACGAATTACCCAGGGGCTGAATTTCAGATCCCCTCAGGTTTGATATTCTATGTTTGTATTAGATGGAACATGCCTTTTTAAGTTCAGGTAGGTGTTTGTGTTCCCTCCTCATTAGAGATATTTTCCAGAAAGTCATTATTTTCCTGCCAAAAAAACCAACGCCTAGCAGCGTCTGGAATAAAACATGGGTCAGCTGCATGCTCATGCTAGATGATCGATTTGGGCACCTCTGCCCGTCTTCCTGTACAGACATCGTGCATCTGTCGTCTGCCGTGGCATCCACCAGAAGGACAAATGACATGTGCTGTTTCAGCTGCTGTACAGGCCCAGGCCTGGCAAACAATGCAGATAAAGACCAGCCATCATTCTGTCCCATGACTGGACTCACAATCTCTGCTGGGATGCTACAGTTCTCTATCAGCTGACGACAGAGCTGCCTGCGTTACAAGGGGAAGAACACCTGCAACGTGAAGACGCTCAACTAGACACAGGCTGCAGATTCTGCCCAAATCCCACACCTGGGGCCAGACGGTTCCAAGGATCAAATCCTGGCTCAGGCACTGGGTCGGTGGAAAACCTTAGGCAAAGCACTTTACCTCTTGCAGCCTGAATTCCCGCCTCAGAAAGGAGCATCAGTGCAGAGTAGTGTTGAGGTTTAGAGAAAGCATGTAAAGCTCTACACATAGTTCTTGGCACATGAATTTCTCCATAATCTGTTTTCCTTCTTGTCTTTGTCTTCTTCCCGGTCCTCCTCCCACTGCTCACCATTACACTGTGATTTTTAGTAGCAGTAGAAGTAGTATTAGTGTTTTAGTAGTAACACTGGGAGTCAGTTGCAAATATACTTAGTTCTGTTCTCCAAAAGTTCCTGCATGAAGGCATATTTTTTCTCATTTTTTTTCTAGAAACCCGTGCGCCTGAGTTCCAGAGTGCAAATATAATTCTTATTTTCAGAATACTAACAGCGTCAACAAACTTTGTGTCCTTGAAAGAAATGAGGCAGGTGATCCTCATATTTAACTTCATAAGAGAAAAGAGACAGCACTCATCCCACCTGGCTGCCGTCCGTGGTCTGTACCTTCCAACATGATCTGGCTCCCGCGCAAACTCGTACATTTATCTGGTATCACATCTCCTCTCACTCATTACATTCCAGCAGCACTGCTTTTATTTCTCTTCTTCAAACCTCAGTGTCTCTTTTCTTTCTCTCTCCTCTCCTCCCCGCTCCCTCTGCCTTCTTTCTCTCTCCCCTTTTCTCTGTCCGCCTGAAATATTCTTTCCCTAAAACTCTACGTGGCGGACCGCATACCATGTGTTATGGCCCTAGGAAGGCCCTCCCCGACCACTCTAATTAAGTCCGCTGTCCCTAATTCCACGATCCTTTTCATGTCGCTTCATAACACTTATAGCCACCTACGATTTTAAAATGCATTTATTCACCTATTTGTATTTGTCTCTGCTCATGCGCAGGCATGCAGCCAGAAGGAGGGCAGGTGTCAGTCATAGTCAGTACTGTATTCCTGGTACCCAGAATAATACCTGCCACATGGAAGGTGCTCAGAATACAAATAAAGGAATTAATACTAAGTAAACCTTTAGTAAACACGAAGGGAGGGAATCCCGGGCCATTGCTTAGTCTTTTACTCCTCTAACTTCTTTTATATGCTGCATCTCTTTATTTTCCTATGTTCTGTCAAAATCTATGAGGTGCCTAATACATTACCCTACTTGCAGGCTAAGACCTTATCCTGCTGCAGCCTCACGGATGCTGGCAGACAGAAGGTTCCTGGGTCAAAGACAAAGGACCTTACTACTTGAGGCACAGCAAGCAGCACAAGTACCACATCTGCATCGTTGCCGTGTGCTCAGATTTCCACAGGGCAGTGTTCAGAGGGCCAGATGATGCCTACACATGGAGGGGTGCATCACAGGGGAGAAGCCTGAATATTTCTTACTATGAGACGCATGGCCACACTTTGCTCTGGAGAGGTGTGCTGTCTCCACCTTCCAAGGCTGTAAGAAAACCTGCTCTTTCTCTGAAGAGAGATGCAATCTCTGTCTTTTAAGGCTTTTTACTAGAGAAACTTGGAAAAATAATCTGGAATAAAGCAACCATTGTCTCCACTCATAAAATGGTCAGGAAAGCTAGAAAACAACAGTGAATCGTCTCCCAGCAAGTCCTTCTAACTCTTGCTCACACTTCACCCCAGTATCTATTCTATTCTTCTAGAGTCTACCTTACATAAGACTCGTTCAAGCCATTTGCTTGCTTTGAATGCTCCTGAATCTCAGGGAGCTTACAGTCTAACATTAGTAAGGAAACCCAGGTTCTCCAGCTCCAGGACCAGTATTCACCACCCCACCCACGCCCATGAGCACAGGCTCCTAAGTAGTTGCAGTGACCAGCACCGTTCCTCGGGGCTCTCTCCCTAAGTGGAGCAGAGAGGAGGTAGTGAAGTAATGCTTTCCAATGAGAGTGGAGGGCTGGATGTCCTCTGAAGCACTTGGAAATATTAAACCCAGCAGGAGAAGTTAAGCATAATTGCACTGAGAAGAATTCCCTTGTGTGAGTCACTATTATTGGTATTGGGTAATAATCAGAATATCCCTAATCAGCATGGCCCCAATACTCTGGGTTTGGAAGTGTGCCTGTCACAGTTTGCAATGCAGTGTCTACATTTGTAAGGGCAAGATTAGGGGGAAAAGTGTTTAATCCATTAGAAACCTAGGCACCAATTCATACGTTGTCAAGTTTTTGAATATGTTCAGTAAGATCTTTTGCCTTATACATAAAGGACATATGGGCTGGAATAGAGAGAAATAATTTTCTTGCTTAATTCCTGCAATAAGGGACACAGCCTCTAGTATTCAAAATGAAACAGAGAAGGTGACAGGGACATACACCACTTGCAAAATGCAATATAAACTTGTTTTTATCTATGTATAGAATCAAGGAGCCAAGGAGAAGGAACTGTACATTCTAACTGACCTCACATCAGTGTTCCCATGACCTGGATGTTTCTAACCTTTATGGCTGCAGACAGCAGCCTTTAAGGCAGGATCGTCTAAAGCCTGTGGTGCCTGCTCATGCACTGGCATCCCCTCTTCTAGGAAACTTGAATCCATCCATTACATACTAAATTGTACAGTGCATACAGAGAGATGTGAGGTCCTAGATATGTGATATTTACACGGCTATTTTGTAAATTCTCAAGTGATAGTGATACAGTGGTATTCCTTAAATAAAATGTTTTACTATCAGTGTCTTAAGTAATGGTACCTACAGTGAAATTTCCCTTGTATTATTGATTTCAAGCCTGGGTAAAAGAAACATTAATTTCAATCCGGAGGTTTAGAAACTGGATCTCAGAAAGCATTTGTTATAATAGTGATAATAATATTAATGCCAATAGAAATAATAACAATAACATTTTTAAAATGCTCATTGAGCATTTATTATGTGCCAGGCTCTTAGTCTTAATTATCAGGTGAAGTGGCTCTTACTCTTAATTTTCGGGTGGATAATCAGAGATATAGAAAGGTCAAGCAACTTATCTCAACTCATTCATTAGCTGAGCTGGGAACTGACCCATGCTTCCCTGCAAACGCCCTGCTCTGCCTCCACTAGGACATTTATGTCGTCCAATTTGTTTTGAACAAAACCTCTCTGCCATCTTTACGGCCATCCAAAACTGGACACTCGGCCTGCCTTTACCCTCTGCTCTCACTGACCTCAAGGGGAGAAGGGAAGGCCCCTCTTCGTAGCCAGCCTGGAGGCGGGTGCAAGCCACGCTTCCCGTGACTGTCCAGTTGGTCTTCACTTACCCGCTCTTCTGAACGCAAACCCGCTTAAGGCAGGTGCAACGTAAGAACGCTAAGCTCATCTCCCACAGCCCAACAGTCAAATGCAGTGATCGGAGGTTTTCAACTTAGAAGCTTTTCAACAAAATCCTGCAGATGTATTTATCAAAGATTGACCTGGTCTTTTCATCCCCCATACAGAAGGCGGTGTTTCCACCCACGGGAAACAGAGGCCCAGGCCGCGATGCATGTTCAGACATGGAAGGACTGTCGTCTTCCTTTGTACAAGGACACAAATCGTACTTTTCTCTTGACCAAGAGGTTAACTGTTCTCTTTTAATGCTCCCATAAACAGTGAATAGATGACGATATATTTTTCAGGGGTGAAAAGAAAGAGACTTGAGACATTTCAATTTACTTCCTATTTTTTGTTTGTTTTGTCTAGTCTTTACCCAAGGATATGTTTTCATTTATTTTAGAGGGAAAGGAAGGGGGAGGGGGGAGAGAGAGAGAGAGAGAGAGAGAGAAAGATCGCTCGGTGCCTCCCACACGCACCCCGCTGGCAAGTGAACCTGTACCCTGGGCTTGTGCCCCGGCGGAATCAAAGCCCCGGCCTTGGTGCACAGATCGCCCCTCCAACCAGCCGAGCCGCGGGCCAGGACTCAGACTTCCTCCGTTTCAAAGCTTATTCTCCGAGCTGAGGTTATGCAGGAGAGGAAAGCACACACACAAAAGCACAAGCTTCCGAATAAGAGATGAGACACGCTTGCTAGGGATTTGGAGCTCTTAACTTACATAACTGTTGTGCAAAACCACAAAGCAAAACTTAAACATCCTTCAACAGAAGGGGTAAGAGGGGATTCACTGAACAACAGGCCATGAGAATTACGTGATTGGTAAAGAGTTCCGAGGTCTGTAGACAGAGAACTCGGGGGGGGGGGGGGGGGGGGGGGGGGTAGCTTTGGCTCCCATCAACGTGATGCTAACTTACTTAACATACGCTCCCTAGGGTTTTTAGCAGGGACAAGATGAATTCTGCCTGAAACAAACAAAAAAGCGCCTGTACGTCTCCACACCGGATAATTCTGTGGAAACGATCTGGTATTTATAGCAGGCACCAGGGAGTCTTTCACACTCAACCACGTCTGTTCAGTTGATTGACAGCCTCTATTTTTCAATCATTTGTTATTGAGTTTACGGGAAACCTATCAGCCCATTATCTGGAGCAGTGCCTGAGATTCTGAACTGAGCGTCTTACTTCTGAAGGGAAGTGTTACTCCTGGAGGGTATGTAATTAGGAAGATGCAGAAAGTGAGTGCGAGCTCCTAGCACTGCCTGCCACTTCCTCCTGGCTTCTGAGAGCCGTGAATGAAGTCTCAGCATTTCTGAGAACCCACCTCCTCCCGAGTGATAACTATGCTAACAAACCTGTCTCTGTAAACCTGGAGTCAGACGTCTGTGGCTTTAAGTGGACTCCTGTGCCACTGATTCATTTCTTCTGTATCCAGGAATCTAAATCAAATTCTTCCCTTTTTTCCCCCTTTCTGTTAATGTTTTATAAAAATTGTTACAAAAGAGGGGCACACTCAAAAATAATCAGTGGTAAGGAAAAAATAAAAAGGTGTGATCTCTGTTGACAGTTATATCTGAAATTCGTCCCATTTCAGATCTGTATTTTATCTTATATGTATTTTGCAAAACAGGGATCATACTGTTTATTTTAATTAAATTTATTGAGGTGACACTGGTTAATGAAATTACATAAGATTCAGTGTATAATTCTAGGATGCATCATCTGTATCTCGCACTGTGTGCCCACCACCCAAAGTCAAATCTTCTGTCACCATATATTTGACCCCTTTCACCCTTTACTGCTCCCAACCCCCAAATGAACAAACAAGAAAGACAAACAACAACAACTCACAGACACGGGCAATCGTGTGGTGGTTACCAGGGGGATCAGGCTATTCAGATGTTTGCTTTTGGATCTAGCAATACACTGCAAATACCTTTTTGTGCCCATGGTTAAAGACTTACATCATTTTTTAAAAACACTACATACATAATAACAGGGTGTGAGTATACCAAAATTTATTCAGCCATTCCCCTGTTTTTGAACTTTTAAGATGCCTCTAATTTTAGAGGCATTTACAGAGAGATGATCTTACATTAAAACTCCAGCTACATATACCCTTTCCTACTTGCATTAAAGTATCTATAGAACGGATTCCTACAAATAGAATCACAAGTTGAAATTTTGTATATGTTTATCATTTGGTATATACTAACAGATTGCTACCAATTTTATTACCAGCAACTGAGATGAACATTAAATAAAATAAACTGACAAGCAAAATAGAAACAGAGGCATGGATACATGGAACACACCAAGAGCTATCAGAGGGGAGGGAGGGGGGACTGGATGTAAGAATGGGGAGGGATTAAGTAAAAAGACACACACACACAACATTGTGGTGATAGCCAGAGGGAAAGAGAGGTGGGGGCCAGGTAGAGATGGGCAAAGGGGGGGAAGGGGGCATGGAAAGAGGCTGCTTGGGGCAATGGTGCGCGATGCAGTGTGCAGGTGATGTTTCCTTGAGTTGTACACTTGAAACCTGTACCCCAATAAATTCATTAAAAAGATCACAAAGTTCTTCAACTTTTTTCAGTCTCATTGCCATGACATTACATGGTTTACTTAGCATTTACTTGATCACAATTAGAGTTGAATATCTGCTTTCATGCTTCTTTTGGCAGAATCTCCTTATAAATGTCCCATGTCATTCTCTTTACTCATTTTTCTGGGAGTTGTCTCCTAACATTGATTTAGTTGATACATAGGATTTTTAAAGATTTCTTTCTTTACCAGGGATCCATTTTTATTTACAGTTGGAGGTTCAAATCTAATTTTAAGGGGTTTTTGTTCGCTTGTTCTCTTTTAATGTGTGATTTAGAGTCCTGTTCCATGTATTAAATTACTTCGCAATGATTTGGAATACTACCTTCACATATAAAATTTCTCATATATGCATGCATCCGTTTCTGGGCTTCATTGTTTTTATATCTGTACAGGTATTTATGGGCCAGAACTATTGAGTTTATTTATTACAGTTACCTCATGTATATTTTTACACCTGGTAGAACCACCCCTATGCCTAGATTCCCCTCTCTCGATTTTTTTTTATTACTTTGTTCACACTTACCCCTTCAGAGGGACATTCGAATGGATTTAACCAATTCTAAAAATAATCTGAGCAGATTATTCACCGAGTTTGTAAAGATTTTATATGAAATAAATTCTTGAAACTCCAAGGCAGTAACGAATACAGGTATGAATTCTGCAAATGGGCCCGGGAGAGCGAAAGCCGAGGCTTGAGCACGGTGCTAAGTGAGGAAGCCTCACATTTGGGTTTGGATTTGGATTTGGATTTGGAAAACAGACAGAAAGGATGATCTGAACATAGGACAGTTACTGAGCCTCCTCAAATAGCAACGGCATGAACAAATAACCGCTTATTATCCAAGAGTCACTTTTTTTTAGACTTCATAAACATTTTTTTTTTTCCTGATAGTTGATGTGCTGAGCTCTGAAGACTATGCTTCTCTTTACGTCTTAGTCAATGTGTTTACAAAGATAAGGGATTTTAGCAACTTAAGCGTACGAATGATATTTCAAAGTAAACAATGATGAAAAATTTGGGGCTACAATTTCACATCGTACAACTTCTACCACCTTTGCCCATGCGCAACAGTTCAGAAGCTACTGTAAGCTTTAAACAGATTTCGTCCTGAAATGTTTTTCTTTTTCTTCTTACATTTTCCTGGCGCCTCATAATCCTTTATCAAGAAAGGCCTTATCCCATCTATTTTTATTTTTATTTCCTTTTGTTCTTACATGTTGCTCAGGGCTGAATTACACATTGATTTTAGAGAACGTGAGGAGAGGAGGCCTCATTTTGTAATGGATTTTTTTTCATGGTTTATGAGGCCTTCCATGAGCATATATAGGGGAGACAGATGCTGTGCTGTCTGAGAACAGGGCTTGAATCTGTGTCCCCCTGAAGCCGAGGCTTTCTGAACCTTGACTGACCTTCCCCAGCCTCGTTCTTCCAAAGCCACAGGGCAGTTCTCCTGAATTCGCTGACTTGCTTGGGAGCCTGACAAAAATTTCTCCAGGCACTGAAATCATGACTTAAACATATGGCTGTCAGACTAACTTAGGACAGTTCAATTCCCGAAATAGCTAGTTTTCCTAGAGGTATGAAGGCGCTCAAGGTCGCCCAAAAAGTAACTACAGAATTTTAACAAGGTTCACAGAGCTAACGATGAAAGATGAGAACTGAACGTTAGCCTAGTTAAGCTGCTTTTCAGACACTGTGTCTAAGTTCTGGCTGTATTGCACTTTGGTAGTTTACAAGAAATATAAGCACCCTCAAATTGGTCTATTAAAGAATCATAAAACAAAAATAAAATTTTGTATGATTTTCCATTTAATAAGAGTTGACAGTTGTGTTTAATTTGCATTTCAGAACATTGGTACGATTCGCTTGGTTCATCATGGAAGGAACGTCCCTGCTAAAAGATTCCCACACAGGTAAATAAAATGGATGGTATAAAAACGATCTCCACGAGAGTTTTCCCTGATCCTTTCTTTGGCCAGCAAGAGTTGCTTTTCAATTTCAGAATTTGTTGAAACCATAATAATGGCTTGCCTTTCAATGTCCCCCTTTAGGGTTTCTGAACTGCTCCCTCCTTTAGCAATATCTACTCCAGTTATCAGAAAAGAGTAAGACATAGAAAGGGTAGCAATTTTCCTTAACCTCTTATTGATTCATTAATTTTGTATTCCATTTTGTCTGATTTCAATAGTAAGCTATTCTATATTTTCACTAAACTTATATTGTCTTCTTGCCAAAACAGTAGAGCAGAAGTTGGATGGAGGCAGGATTTTTTGCCTCCTGTTGTGGGGCCATGGTTCAGTCTCGCAGTTGCTTCAGCCTTAAGCATTTTATGTCTTATGTCCCACCACCTGCCGAGTCGAATTTCTCTGAAATAATGAATTCACTTTCTTTGCAAAGGCCAACGCTTTCTTGATTCAGGCTATTACTACATGATGAAAAAAAACAAATGGTCAATCTGGTATTTGATACATTTTGGCTGAGTGAGTTGGAGCAACTGCAAAGTCATAGCTTAATTAGTTGTGATGCACAAAACTTAATTTCAGAATTTGAAAGCTAAGACATGTTCTAGGGAAAGTAATATGTTTTCACAGAGTGTTACATGGTAAAGATGGTATTACTAATTACCATAGTTATCAACTGATGAATATATTTTAATGTATTATCTACTTTGCAAGTATTATCTCATTAATATTCTATGTAAAACTGAATTATTAGCCCTCTATTACAAATAATGAAACTGAAGGTCAGGAAAGTTAGGTAGCCAAAAAGTAATTGCCAGAAAAAGAAAATGTCTGACTCCAAATTCTACTTTCTTAAATATGTTACTCTTATGCCCTATACTAAACATTTAAAAATGTCTAATCCCTAAGAACTACATTTCATTGTGCAAGTGTTTATGATCAGAAATATTTTCATCAGGCTCTCATGACAGTTCTCCTACACTACATGGGAGGGATCTGCATTCACTGCCTTATAATCACAAGTTTTTCTTTCTTTTTTTTTTTTTTTTAAATATATCTTTATTGATTTCAGAGAGAAGAAGGGAGAGGGAGAGAGAGAGACAGAAACATCAATGATGAGAGAGTCACTGATCGAGCCTGCAACCCGGGCATGAGCCCTGACCGGGAATCGAACCCCAATTGCCTGGATCCCAGGTCGACGCTCAACCGCTGAGCCACGCCCGGCCAGGCGCGTCACAAGTTTTTCAGAAAATCTTATGTGTTTTGAACCTAGTTTCTCTGTCTGTAAACAGAATTATTGTGAGAATGCAACTGTGAAGATTATGTGAAAAAAAAAGAACACTATGGTGTCTGGTATATCATAGGCATTAAATAGGAGATAATCTCTTTTGTAAGGGGAAGTGGTATTTTGGAGTTCATTCTCTCATCTCCTTAAATGAGGTTTAAAAATGGTCTACTTGATGTTTAAATTCTAACACTGAATGTGAGTGGTGACAAACAGTAAGCCCACTCAGTTGCTTTCAAAATCTCACATACCATCTTTCCAAGGCAACTAGGCACTGTCACCTTCACAAGCAGCTGAAGTGTAGGACACGTAAATATATCTTCGTTTGTCATCTTGATTCTTTATGTTAAGCTGTTTTGGGGCTATATAGTTTCTGATGTTGTATCTTTTTACTTGTCCACTGCATTGCTTTCTGGGCCAAACCTCGAGTTCTCATGGGACAAAGTCTACATTTCAAAGATTTGGATGGGCTTGTAGTTTCATAAATAAAATTACTTAGAAGTGATCATCACTCATCTTTAAAATTCTCCAATTCCTCCCTACCCCTGTCCAAGCTCACAGATGTAATTAAAATAATTAAAATGGAGGCTGTAAATTTTTCTCTAATAAAAATCTTGGTGGGTGTTGTTAAAATCAAAATTGGAAAAGGGTTAGGTTGAGAGACTTTTTAAAATTATAAATTATAGTAAAAAAATCAAATTAGTTATATTTTCTACATTTAACACAAGGACATTAGTCAGATTTGAATATATTTATGAATAACCATAATAAAAATGCATTCACATCCACAAACTCGTTTTCATTTCATCCCACAGAACACAATTATTGTAAACATCAAGAATTGGGAACTACTGAACAGATGGGGCATTAGTGTCTTAATTCTTGATCTCTGTCCTAGTAAATCCTTCCGTTTCATATCCTTTCCTCAAATACTACAGCCATTCGGGGAAGGCTGAACAATTTTTTAAATGCTGCTTTACTGGTTGTGTCACTTTTTGTGTTTTACAAATTCAAGCAAATATGTAAACGCAGCTGCCCAACAGGATAGCGAGGCCCCATTAAAATCCTCAAACACTCTAAACAAGCCAGATCCTAATCACGCCAGAAGGCTCTGCATCAACTAAATGCAGCTTCTGGGTATCAACATGCCTATTACTTTTATATTATTTCTGATAAGTAATCTAAGTTGATTACCCAACTCAGATCTTTATTTTTCATTCTGTGCACTAAAAACACTTAATAAATTATACTGATTGTTTGTATTCATTATGTTCACCTTAAAGAAAAATGGGGGGAAATGAGGATTCTAATGGTTTAAAAAGAGTTTACACAGAGACTAGGTATACACACAGGGAGAGAGTGCACATACACAGTGTGTATGCATACACCCCCCCCCCCCCCCCCGAATGCCTTCATTTCCCCACAAAAATAGAGAATACATGCTTGCTCGGTCACTCACATAGGATATAACATTTAAAAATATCTAATCTGAAACTGTGACATTATAATAAATAATGTTTGTTTTCTTACCTCCCTCCTGACTTACAATCTTCCAGTTGCCAATGGTATCTACAGAGTCCAAAACCCTTCTTCAAAGAATTGGAAATTATTGATATTTTGATATTCTAAAATAAATTATTTCTTTCAGCTATCAGCATATTATAATTCCTCTTAACGCTGAATAAATCTGCATTTTCCTGCTTGGGTTGATGGGTTTGACAAATGTGAAAAGACTTTGAAGAAAAATGGGTGAATCTGGGTTACACCTGAGCTGCTGATAAATGAAAACTGCCACAGAAGAAAATGAGATAGTGTCCTACTTATATGACTATTAAATAGAGTCTGTCTCTCACATATACATTTTACTCCTGACGGGGACTGCTGGGTCCTTCTTAGGTCTTATGGGAAAAACGATGTAAAATGTGCGCCTGGGGGAGTCTGCAGCTGACGGTGGTAGCTGTGGTTTGAACGCGCCCTGTGGTTGGATCTATCTGGAGCACACTCTCTTCAAATCTCCCTGGTATGGGGAACATGTAAAATCCTCTAGGCAGGTACTGCAAAAAGTGTTCTTTTCCTCTGAATACCTTCTAAGTAAAAATACGGGGCTAGGATTTGAGGTGGTATGGATGCTAGCTTGTTGTAGCATCTTGTCTGATAACTGAAAACGTTATGTTTCAGTTAAATCTTACATAAAATCTGAATAGCAATCAGTATTATGAGTCACATGAACATACTACAGAGAATGCATGAAAATGCTCGAAAATAATGAATTTGTGCTCAGATAAAAGAGAGAGAAGGAAAATGCCATTCGTTGGATGCCTCTTAGGTGTTATACAAGAGGACTATGTTTTCCCACGTTATGCCACAACCAGCTAAGGAAGTTCCGGTAGCTAATTTTAAAACTTCAGAAAATGAGATTCAAAAATGTTCAGTGTCAGTGACTATTAGGTGTCAGTGACTTCAGGCATATATCCATGGAAGAACCTCCACTGAGCCAGGCTAACCTGGGTTCTATTTCTGCAAAGATCACAGGGAAAATTACATCATTTTTGTGATCTGTCAAAGTGGCTGGGGCAAACTCTCCCTAAGTCCCTTTAGAGTGTCAAACATTTATGACGCAAGTATTTTGGGAAAAATTTGATTTTGTGTTACTATACTTACCATGCCTCTCACTATGCTGACATGTTAAACTAGCCTTTCAGCCTGGACAAAAGAATCTGTCTAAGTAACCCAGATAAAAAACAGTGTCTAGGTTAAGGAATCAAAGTTACACTAGTACTTATGTCACAGTTCTTTCCTTTTCTCAGACTAAACCTTTATTTCAATACCAATTATAAAAGAAGGGCTAGCCCTCTGGATGTGCTAGCATAGTTCATCAACAAGATGGTCTGTTTTTTATACAGAGGAATTAGAAAAAAAGGGCTAGTTTAGTGAGTATAAATAACCTATATAAATATCTAAGTGTATGTACACAAATGTAGGCAAATCATGTTTAAATGCAACCTGTATGCTTACTATTGCAAATTTATAACCACGTTTCACAATATGTTAACATTAAAATATAATCTGAGTGTATATATCTAAGCCATGCAAATACAGTTAAAAAGACCACTTTATTCTAGATTTCAGCTGAAGCTTATTTGATATTTTGTCATTTTTATTTGTACCTTCTTTTCCCTCACCCTAATTTATTTCATAAATGGTAAAAAGCCACACTGAATTAGTGAGAACACTCTTACTATCTTTTTCTCATTTGGTTCACATTTGAAAAAAAGTAAAATCATTTCTGTTGAAGAGAATCAGGACCACTTCTTCAAATAGGTCAGGGCTTCCTGCCATTTAAAATTGACAGAAAAGTCAAAATGTACCAGACTGCAACACTAGAAATAGAGCTATTAGGCCTCCCCAGGATCCCTGGTCCTACATCTGACCTGGAATCCCTTCTGCCCAAAACTAGGGACTTTTTGGAAGGCCTTTGCAACTGGCCTCATAAGACAGGAGGAAATAGCAGAAACTTGATAGTAAGCCTGACGGTACACTGCAGCTGGATGTACTAGGTCACTAAAATAAAAAAACCTTGGTGTGAATAAATATTTTTGAAAATATTTGGAGGAAGATTTTATGTAACTAACATGGAGACAGTCAACCATACATGTAAGATAAATAAAAGACTCTAACCTGAGCTCACTACCACATAGGCAGGAAATACAGTAATGTAGACCTGTGGTTAGGAGACTAAGCCTTGAAGTCGGAAGGCCCAGGTTTGCATTCCAGCATGAACACTCACCAGCTGTCTGACCTTGGGCAAGTCTCTCATTCTCTGTAACTCATATAATTTATTAAATAATTTATAAAACGGGGATGTTAAGACTACCTCTCAGACCATGTTTTGAGAATTAAATGGCATGATTTATGCAAATCGATTAGCACGTTACTTGGCACTAAGTAAACATTTTAAGAATATTAAACATTATGGTTATTATTATTTCAAAACTTCAATCAGATTCACACACACTTTGAAGAGCCTTATTCCCCTGGGCAAAAATGAAAAATAATGTCAACAATTATCTAAAAGATTCAATTAACAAGACAATATAAAGTAAATTATTTCCTTGCCATTAATTTCTTATATTTTATTCTCTGGTAGTATGTGCATATGTTAATAATACCTTAGATGGAAAATAATAAACACAATCATAATTTATAGTTGCAATTGCTGTTTTTGGAGTGGTCAAATCATCAATATTTTAAATACCCACAAGTTATTAAATTTACTTACTAAAAACAAACATATCCAAAACCAAATTATACACATATCATCTAGTTAAAAACTACCTAATGAGTATGTGAAATAGAAAATCATAGTATGGACATTTTCATTTCCATATGTGTGCGATAGTTTTAAGATATATCCAACAGTTATTTATAAACATTTGTTTGAAAATATATGCATTGCCATGCAATTGATTCCTGTTGCATTACTCTTTTGGTCTGAAGCAAGATGTGATTGGATTTGTTTTCAGAGATTACTGTTCAAATGATAAAGTTTCAGGGACTGTGCTCAAAAAACACAATCAGTAGAGCGATTCGGTTGCATTCATTAGGTATAGGAAGTCAATTTGTAGGGTAAAAGGAGCTGTGACAATCCAACTAGGAGAAAAAACAGACTAAAAGATCCCATTTTCAGGACAATCAGTCTTTGCTGAGTCAAAACAAAACTATAGAATTGTACTATATATTGTCAGGTGAAAACACACACAATGTTTTCTAATTGTTAACCTAGGGTTTCAAAACCTTACTAAAGTGAGTTTTATTCTCAGAACTGCTCAATAAATAACTGAGTTAATGGGCAAGAAAATTAAATAAAAATTGGGCCATGTCCCAAAGGGAAGCTATTATGTTGCTTCAATGGATATCTTTAAGAATATATTAACATTTGTAGAGTCTCAACAGAGTAGGCAACTCCTGCCCAGACACAGGGCTATCATCAGCTGGTGTCCAAATCTCCCTTCCTTGAAGATTTATTTCTGAAATAATTTCCCAATAACATTTCCCCTTCAAAACTGGGAAGATAACCAGACCCAACTATGAGCGTGGCCTTCAGTGCTACGTTCCTTATCATTCCAGTCACCACTCTGAAGTCTGAATCATGGAAGATGAATGCGCTGCAGCTCGAGGTCCAGGAGCACTTGTAGAATCAAAACCCATGAGTGGCATGGACGGGTTTTTCCTTTGCTCAGGCAAGCCCTGCCCCTATCAGGAGCACCCCCCTCCCCGCCAGAAGTCCTCTTGGGGAAAAAGGCTGGGAGCCCATCCAAGTTGGAAGTTCCAACCTTCCTGACCAGGCGCATTACTTGGAGACGCCGGGGTCTTTTCAGCGCCTCCTACCTAGTCCTGGCGAAAGTGCTGCAGGAACGGCTCCCAGGGCTTTCGGCGGTCCAGTAAGCGACCCCAGGAGGACAGCACCCATCGCCTCTCCTCTCGCTCCGAACACCCAGGGGAGAGCTACAGTTGTCCGTGGTTCCTCGGACATTTAGTTCGGCTGCTACTGAAACGCCCTCCCTCTCTCGATGTATAATTATTCGTGGGTGGAGAGCCACCAGGCAGGGTGACAGAAGAGGGCGGAGGTAAGAAGCAGGAGACTCTCGGTCCTGACTTCCAAAAGCCTTCTTGTTCGCCTCTCCCCGCCCCCGCCCGGTCTCCTAATCCAGAGGATGATGGGGTTCGGAAACGCTGATGTGAGCCTAAACCTAGAAATGACCCGGGCGAGTGATTCAGAGTGAAACACTCCGCGTATCGAAAGAGCCTCGGCTGTCTCCCTCGCGGCGTCAGCAGACCAGCCCTCGCCTCCGAAGGGTGCGCACCCGCTCGGGCTGGGCGCGCGGCCGTGCCGTCCCCCAGGCGACCGATCGCGGTGGGTGTGCCGGGGCGGAGACGCCCCACGCCGGGCAGCCGGTTCCCGGCGGGCCGGAGCCGTCCCCCGCCGTCGGGCCTCAGCCTCGGTGACTCCGCAGGACGCGGGCACTCAGACGCGTGTGGGAGTGCGTGTGCCGGCGCGGGCGGGGCGCGCTCCCGGGCGCCTCCCGCTCCGCCGCTCCGTCCCCTCGCGTGCGTGCAGCTTCGATATTCCATCCAAGGCGGAGCCGGCCCCCATCAGTCTTTTTGTTAACAGACGCCCCTTAAAATAGCGTGCTCCTAAACTGAAAGTGCGAAAAAAATTCCGTGTGTGGGGGGGTCCTAGGTCTCTGCCCCTTCTTTCCTCCCCCCCTTCTGCCCCCCGCCCCCCCCCCGTTTGCAATCCCCTCAAAAAGGGAAAGCTTGCAGCAGACCGTGGGAGGACTGGAGCCTGCAGCCGGAGAGACGGGGATTAGGGCCGAAGCGGGGCAAGTCAAATCGTGCTGCATGTAAAAAATGGGCGGATTGGTCTCCAGATCCAGAGGCTGGTACCACCTTCCTTTCTAAAATAAAATCTCTCTGGCATGAAGTCACCGCCTATTTCACATCCGGTTTGCCCTGGGACGTATTACTACTGTCTTGGTAAAGAGGGATCTTTTGTTGTACAGCCGCAGCTCGGATCTGGGAGCAGACCTGGGCGTGAGCTCCTCGGCGGAGCGGAGGGAGCGGGCGCAGAGTCCATGATGGCTCAGGGCGGGCGGGCGAGCGCGCGGCGCGAGGACGCCCCTGGGCTCCGCTCGCTGCGCCCGCTCCGCGCCCCACTCGCGCCTCCGGCTGCTCCGGGCTCTCCACGGCTCTCTCGCTCGCAGGCACTTTTCCCGGGGCTGGAGCGCTCCTGTGCCCGGAGGGGGCCCGAGGTAGGTGCTGCTTCCCCACCGCAACCCACGGAGCCGCGAACGTGGCTTTTCCCAGCTGGGGGGGGGGGGGGGGGGCGCGAGGATGCTCTAGACACAGGAGAAAGGGGACCGGCGGAGCCCGAGCCCGCCGCAGGTAGAAACGACGAGTGTTTTTCTTCCAGGCTGAAAGCCGCAGCGACGGGCGAGCCTGATTTGATACAATGTCTCTCTTCTTCCCCCTTTCTCAGGCGGATTTGAATTCATGCCACGGAGTGGGTGGTGACCTGTTGTTTTGGTCGGTTTGCTGTTTTGGTGTTTGTTGTTGTTTTCTCCATCTTTTTCTTTTTTTTTTTTTTTTGCCCCCCAGGGGGAGCTGGGATGAGGCGGGGAGGGGCGTCGGTGGCACCGTCCAAAGTTAAGGCGGCGGGGCTGGGGCTGGGACAAGCCCTCTCTGGCTCTATGCTCCGGGCACCTCTCCTCCGGCTGCAGAAACGCCTCTCGGCTCCTCCTCAGTGGACTCGGCTGAGGTGCCCTCTGCTGTAGGGGTCTCTCCATTCCCAACGCCCAAAACTCAACTTATCACTCGATGTGGGTGACACGGGGCCTGGGCGTTTGGGGGGTGTGGTGGGGGGGGAGGTTGAAGGTGGAAAGGGGGTAAGGAGGCAGCTTAGCGTTTCTTTTAAACTGTTATGTTTGTATTTGCAAGAAACTTTCTCACCCAGCAACTCAAGTGCCACGATAGGTTTGTTTTCCTCTTTTTAAAATGTCAGAGGACAAAAGCTAGGGTACCTTGCCTTGGGGTTTTGTTTTGTTTTGTTTACCCTTTCAGGAATTTTTTAAAATGACAAACCAACAAATATTCATAGGCTAAGAGAAGTTGTTTTTGCTTCATAGCAGATGTCAAAGATTAATAAAAGGGTGAATTATAGTCATGCAATTTAGATGCAATATTTTAACATAATATTATTTATCTAATCTGTCCTGTCATATGCAACTCATCTGTGTCAGAGCCAGGCACTAAATTAAGTACAAACTATGAAGCTCACAGTTCTTATCTCTAGACCATTTCACTCTAAACACATTATGTGTCATTGCTTACATGCCTGTTTATAATGGTTTTTACTGATATAAATGATCCCAGAGAGTATGGAAAGCATGTGTTAGATGTATTTAAAGGCATACTGCATGAAACTATAGAGTGCTTAATGGAAAATATGTTTTAAAAGACTGCGATAGATTTAGGGAAGTGCTAACAAATACCTTGAACATTCTCATATTATGACTGACTGGAATGAATTATAGCACATTAAATACAGTGTTGCCATATCTGCTCTTTAACTAGGCAGTGCACTGATTTTTAAAAACTGACTCCACAAACAGACAATAATTTTTAAAAATTCTCCAAGCTTTCCATACTCCATTTCTCCCGCATCCCACTACTAAGTCTAAATTCAACAATCAGATGGTGATTGATTACACTTTACCTAAGAGAGAAAAAAGAGACCCTTATTTATGCAAAGCAAAGCGCTCAGCTTCCATCTGTTTGAGATGAAACATTTTCTAGCAGCAACCTGGCAGAATTGGACAGGGCTGGGAAGATATGTGTGGGCATGTTTGTGTGCACTGATGTGAGTGGTATGTGTGTGCGAGGGAGATCAGCACATGGCTTGACTATAAAGTGTGTCCTTTAGCCTCATGGAAGCATTAGTGAGCATATTTAACAAGGAAATCACAGGCAGAAGATAAAAGCACGACTTTGACATTCAACAGTGTTTCCTATGTTGTTGTGTTTTTTTTTTAAAGATAAGTACAGTTGCTCCTGAAATCAAGGTGCATCCAGAATGCAAAAAATGAATTCAGTCATCAAAGCATGTTAACCTTCCCCATCCCAGCCCCCAAACATGCTCTCTCAGCGATAGACACCAGCTTAAAAATTTCAATGCACAGTTTAGTTGCTGGAACTCGAATCAGAAAGGTCAAATTTTTCAGATGCTGAAAAACAAGAAGAGAGTCATGCATACTATACTGGAAATGTAAATCCTAGAGGGAAAATACAACTCACAGTTTTTACTTTGAGCAGTACTATCACCTGAAAGCATTTCAACTTGTAGTTTTTACAGGAGAAATTAAGGTACTGATCTATTTCTGAATGGAGAGGTGGAAGGAAAGTGGAGGCTGAAGGTCCAGGTTTCCATTGCTTCCAATGAGGTGTCACATCCCAGTGAGGTCATTTCCTGACTTCAAAGCATCATCTGAGCTGCCTCAGTCAGCCCTAGTGGTTATAACCTGATGTTTCTCACAGGAGACATTGATCTCTACTGGTTCTACTTTCAGCTGCACAAGCCCGCAATGAGGAAGAAGAGCCGGGGTCTCCCTGACTGCCTCTGGGCCTGGACCCTCCTTCTCAGCACACTGACTGGAAGAAGGTGGGGACGCTTTATTTTCAATCTGCATGAGAATTTCTGTAACTTTTCATGTATTCTTTCAGTGGGAAGAAAATTGTCCTTGGATGAATTCATGACTAAGGGAATTCAAAAAACTTAACTGCAATAAAATTCCAGCTAAGAACCAAGAAGAGCAGCATGAAAAAATAACCATCGTATTTGTATGTTAGTTAGAATACACTTAACATGCTTTTATTGAAGAATGTGTTACTAATTCAGCATTTAAGTCTGAAATTGAACTTTTTTTCACAGTTCAGTTGAAACTGAACAAGACCTGCGGTTTCCTAATTCACACAAAAGTTACTCCAATTAATGTCTGCATACTCTGTGAGTTGATCTCTCAACAAGAAAACGTTTAGCCCACTGTAAAATCATAAAGAAACTTCTGACTATATGGAAGGGAAAAGTTTAAAATGATATTTGTAATTTGAAAGTCATAAGTCTCTTTAAAAGCGTGTACATATGTTTTGAAAACATTTATATAACCAGTAGGGGTAAGATATGCCAGAAAAATATTTAAGAATATTAGATGGAGCTGAAATTCTTAATTTAAGCATAACTACTACGGAGACAAGTTGTGAGAAAAATTTAATACTATGCCTAACCATACTCAAAATATTTGCTAATGACCCAATCGAGCATATAAAGATATAATAGTAGCAATGATATAAATGACCAAGTATTTCAGATTGTTCTTTATCTACTTTTATATTCCTTGTATAGTCTATCCTGTGGCCCATAGGAAAGTCTTAGACATATTATAAAAATCTAAGATTCTTCCAAACATAATGGAAAGCAAACCCTTATGAGTGAGGCAGAGAGAGAGAATAGTCTGGGAAGGCGTGAATTTAGGAGGATTTTTAAAACTGAGAAGTTTTTATTTTTTGCTTATTGCGTGTGGTAAATAATGGCTACCAGATAAACAGGGAATGCTTTCTTGCCAGATACTCTTAATCTGAGGAGTTAAATGTTCTTCACTGCTTTGGAAAAATTATATGAAGTGTTACTATTGTGATGACCTGTAGGTGGAGGTAGTGCACAGTGTTTTATTATATAGTGGCTCATGGAGTCAGAATCAGGTACTGTCACTGACATTTCTCCTCAAATTACAGATTTAGTTTAGGGAAACAGTACGTTGGCAAAAGTGTTTAATAGCAAATAAGTTATATTTACCCCAGGGCTACTCTCTGACAATTACAATGGGGCACGGTAGATTAGAAGTAAAGATAAAGAACACCTGATTATCAAATCACATTTTTTAAAAAGGTTACCATTCCAGCGGGGATAACAGACCTGGTTTTCTGGGAGTGTAGGGATATGTATCTTTTGGCATTTGTATGCCAATGGAAAAAATTTGGTGAATACATTTATGGGATAAAACCGGGGGGAAAAGTATTTTCTGAATTTGACATAAGCTATAAAAACAAAGGGAATAGAGGTAAAAGTAACAGATAATTCCCTATTCTAAGAATCCTATTAACAATCTAATTGTGCTCTGTCATGTCTCCCATCTCGTCTTTCCCCCCCATCTTATTTTATTGCTTTCTTCCTTAAACTACCTGGTCTTGCCCTCCTCACAACTTAAGGTGTGCTAACATTTCTCTTCCATCTGTATCAAGATGACCTTCCAACATCCTTGAAGGATGCGTGCATGACAGTGGGTTTTTGTGACAGAGTGTTTGTAAATAATTGCGCCCAGAAAACTATTTTTGTTTTACTGCTGTCACCGACTAATGAGACATGCTGGAAGACACCGAGCTCATTAAAAATTTGATTTCTAAAACTAGGAAGATGTTCAATTTTGCCAAAGGAAAGTAAACCCTCAATCTGCATGATATTAATGCTGAATTTAGGAGAACAAAAAATCGTTTAATAGAAGTACATGCCTGTCATCTGTTTAATATCATGAATCGCTTTTAGTTATAATAACTTTACCAGATTAAAATTTATCAGGAAAAAATGGCCATTACATTTTGCTGATATAAAATTAATTACCGAAACAATAGCGCTGGTTTTTGAAATGATATTTTGGTTATAAATAAGTGGATCCTGGTTTCATGTTATTACTTTTTCTTAGATTGATCAGTAATATAAACACGCAAGAGTGGAGCCAAAGCATATGAAACAGAAAGTAGGCAAGGGATCTTTTGTAGCAGTTTCTTAGTCTATACTCGAATTCACATTTTTTTTACTCAAGGTCAGAGCTATTGCTGAAATTTATCAGTGAGTGTGATCCATCCTAAAATAGAAGACTTCTCTCTCATAGGATTTGGAGGTGTCATCCTAATCATTACATAAAATATGATTCAAGGAGCACAGATAATAACGCATCTGATGTCAGAAATACACAGTACTTAAATTGCAGTCACTATGGAAGCCAAAGCTAGTAATGGTAAATAATAATAACTACACCTTCAACTGTAAAGATTTAACTATAAACAATCACCCCAACAAAGGAGAATGGAAATAGTTTTAGACTGAAATGTGAAGAAAACGAGGTCTAGTTCAAGCTCTGCTCACAAATAGCTCTGTTTTCTTAAATAAAACGCCAATCCTGCACTACAGCTTAGTAAACCATAAATTAAGAACAGGGGGGGAATCTTTTCCAAGGTTTTTGTGGGTTTTTTTTACTTCTAAGACCAGAAATGATAAAAATTCAGTTAATTAGAGGTTTGAATAAACAAATTATAAATTTATCAAAATAAGTTCATAACCCTTCAGGTGAATGGAAATGGAGCACTGATGTAAAAATATAATTATACTAAGAAACAAGTTTTATCTATTTTTCGCATCTTAATACCTTGAAAGAATATCAAAAAAGCAAAACACACACACACACACATACATGTCTATGAAGTAGATGAAGAAAGGGATGTTAGGAGGTGAAATTTTAGGCTTATGCTACATGTTAAATTAAATGAAAATGAAACTATTAATTATTTTGGTAGCTCATAAATACATATATTTTTTTATTTGGGAAGAAATCCCCCAGGATTTTTGTCCAGCGTGCATTAACATTCTTACTCGCCCAGGAAAAAATGCATTAGAGCGCTGTGTACATGCCGAGAATTATGAATGCAAAGAAGGAACTCACTTCCTGGTAATTTTCCTCCCTAGTTAGAAGTATTAGAATAAAGAGCTTATCACACATGAGAACAAGTATGAGAAAGTAGTAGGAATTAAAATATGACTTTTTTTTAAATTTTTACTTTATCAGAAGGAATTTTTAAAGTAAGATTCAATGGAAGGAAGGAAGGAAAATCTGCGGAAGGGCTTACTTTGGCAAATGTTTTAGTAGAAATGTATCACTTAGTTATCACCTCCCATTATGCTTTTTTCAGCTATGGACAACCCTCATTACAGGATGAACTTAAAGACAATACCACTGTCTTCACCAGGATTTTGGACCGACTCCTAGATGGTTATGACAATCGCCTGAGACCAGGATTGGGAGGTGGGTCACGGTTGTTTTTATTTTAGAGGGCAATGTTAAACCTTTACTAGTAGAGCCTGGCTTCCCCTCTAAATAGTAAAGTAATAAAAATGGCAGCATGTAGTTGAATGACTAACCCTATTTTTAACAGATCACTCTGTATTAATTGAATTTACCATGGTAGTTCCATGTACATATCCATATGTAGTAAAAGGAAGATACAAACTTATAATAACATGAAAGATATGTTGCTTTTACTGGACAGGGTAAAAATGGGAGCAGTCTTCTTCTTTCCAGCCTAAAGAGTGCCTCTACTTCATTCAGCATTGCTATGCCTATCCTGAATTCACATGGACTATCTCTGAATCTACTGCTCTATAAACATTCATTTTGGAATATTACTTATTGATCCACTATTTTGCATTAGATTACTACCACCTCTGAGATCAGAGGTGAGTAAAATAGATGGCAGTGTTTTTTGTTTTTATAAGCCATGCATTCAAACTTAAACCCTTATTTTCTGAAGTAAAAATGTATTTTTTTGTATTGCTATTATTAACTGATTACACTAATAAATTTTAATTATAACCAGTTAGCATTAATTGCTGATACTAATAAATGTTTGCTTAGGAATAAGATAGACTTAATAATACAATATTTATAACAATAAAAGAAAACAGTGCCAGACATTACACTCTTACTTGAATAACTCTTGAGTAAGATAATCAGCCTACCTTATTAAGTTAAACAAAGACTAATGAAGCCAAAACAAAATATTGATCCTAGAGTGAAACAAGTGAGGTAAGGAAATAAATTAGCATCCAAAGTCACGCAGGAAGCCAAGGTTAGCATCTAGGATTACCAACTATCACTGATGCTGCACCTTCTCTGAAGAATTTGTAGAAACTATTTAATAACAATATGCAAATTACAATTAAATGGCAATATTAAGAAGTCATCTCTTCTCCATTTGGGCAGCAAACATATGCAAACAATAGGAAGTTTAAGAGTTCAAAATGTGATTTTAAAGTTGAATAGCAGCATGGATTTAGAGTTAATTTTTTTAATGCTTTGGGTAGTATCATCACCTGGATGTGGATCGTGGGTCTGTTTTGAGATTGCCAAATGCCATTAGTGTCTCCTGGAGGTTGAAGGGAAACTGTTTTGCCAAAGACACAAGTGAAATGTATGTGGAAGGGCTTAGCAGGTGTCCTTGCTAACCAATTTCAGACGCTCATTCTAGGACATGCTACGCAAATTCCTTGGGGTTTGTATTCCACCTAGTTTTCCTCCAGCACGTTCTTAGAAAAAAATCTTAATGTCTGTGTGTGCCTGAGCAGCTGAACTGGTTTCAGGAAAACTGCTCCTGAGTCAGAAAATGTGAAATAAATGAGAAAGACTGCAGGTAGGGGAGGGACGTGCAAGAAGAAACAATCAGGATGTGGCTCTAACCTTGGAAAAGAAAGGCTTTCTGACGCGCTGGTGGACATCTACCTGATTCCTTATTTTCCTTCCTGCTCTGTGATATCGATCCTTACAAAATCAGCAGGAGTTTATAACACATCTAGAAAACCCGGTCTTTCTTCTAGTTTAAGAAATCCCATTTAATACTCTTACGTGTGAATATGAATATTCTTTCTAAGCTCGGTGCAAAGTTTTCAGTTTGGTAGAGAATTTTACACACAGGCACACACACACACACAGGACCCTTCTATTAGCAGAAACAACTATATTAATTCATAATGCAACATTACTATTACGATAGGATTTACTTTGATTATCTGTTTAATCCCTCCAAAAAACAAAAATAGATGTGAATTTGAAGAAGAGAAATAGGTAGTTGACCAAACACAGTCAAGGTATATTCTTCTTAACTGAAATGGAAAAAATATGCTCTTGTAGTAGAAATTCAAGGACTCGGGAAAACTGAAAAGAAGGAATGTCCTTTCATCTTTGCTAAAGATGATTTTTCCGGTATTCATGATTCCTGAAAACAGTGATTTTGAGGATACAATAAACATTAAAAAGTTTTAAAAGGAGCTCAAATATTTTCCTCTATTTCCATTTTATGTATCATCCTGTAATGGCCTGCAATCCAATCTGATGGATATGAGACTTTGGAAAAACCTTCAATAATAATGACTAACTTAACTTTTTGGACTCCATTTTTTAGCATTACGGGATATAATGGAATATGTTTATAACATCTCCAGTCATTAACATTTTAAGTACATTTTGAGACTGTCTGTATTTTGAAAACTACTCTTCAAAATATTAAATATAGGTTGTAGATTTTTAAAAAACACAATTGGTTGCAGAATTAGAGAAAAATTTTAACTCCATTATTTCTGGATGCTATAAACTGAAATGATCTAATATATATTTCTCTGCAGAATTATTTAATTTCATTTCTTTACCATATATTTCTGGTAGGTTAAGTATGTCATGCATTCCAGTAGATCCCCATTGTAAAAATAGACCTTTAAAAAAAAAAAAAAATTATCCATTTGCTTTCAGATGAAAAGACTATGTAGAGGAAATACTTGAAAGACTATCACTGGCTTATAAGGGGGTAAAAGTTTCCTCTTAGTAGGTTTATGATCACAGCTGGGATCATCTACTCTTGCAGGAAAAAGGGGCCCACTCTCTTCATTATTATGGCAAAAGTCTGGTGTTATAAAAATAACAACACGTTGTGCAGAAGGCAGGGATATTTTGTTCCGAATGCCCTCAGAAAATATAAAAATGTGACAAGCTGAGCCTTGAGACTAATGTAAGAAACTCTTGTGTGTGCAAATTCATTATGACCTGCTTTTCGGAACCACGCACTGCACCAGAAGGTTAGCGCTGCTCTGTGGGGATATACGCCCTGGGCCCAGTAACTAAGAAACAG
Source organism: Miniopterus natalensis (assembly GCF_054644295.1). Taxonomy (NCBI): domain Eukaryota; kingdom Metazoa; phylum Chordata; class Mammalia; order Chiroptera; family Miniopteridae; genus Miniopterus; species Miniopterus natalensis. The sequence goes on from NC_142084.1 coordinate 87,761,610, forward strand.
AACAGTTCACTTGGTGCATGTGGGTGACAGAAATCAGTCAGCAGACATTATAGCACTTTAAAATGGCCACCTTTTCAAGGCCAAGAGCAATGCTGAGAAAATGAAAATATAAGGATAACATATAAAAAGATCGCCTGGAAGGGACTTTTAGTTGGAGGCAGAAGAGATGGGGAAAGGACCGTGTGCAGTTCTAATGATTTAATGTGCTCTATTCAGGAACACAAAGGCAAAAAATAAGTTGACTGTTCACATTTTAATACAAAGTAAATGAAGAAACCTTTAAATGAACTTGAACTGAAGTAATGAGAAGCCAGAAAAGACAAGTCAAAACTGCCAGTAACTGTGGAGTCCACTCTCACTGAAAACCTGTCTCAGGGGAAGGTGCGGAGGTCTGCTTCCTTCCCAACCAGGCGCTGAAGAATGCGTCTGAAAGACTGTTATCTAGAGCGTGGTCAGCACAGAAGGCAATGGCTGGGGAAAGGGGAAGGTAAAAGCCAGAAAGCAAGGCAAGACAGAAGAGAAAAGGCTAGAGAAGAAGGAGAGCAAAAGGGGGTACTGGAGAGGCGAGACGGGTAGAGAAGGGGGAGACGTACATGGTAAAGGAAGGGCCTGCGTTAGGAGGTGTTTGGGGATGAACTAGGATTCCTCTTTTCATTTTAAACCAGGACCAAACCAAACACTTTTCTGAGATTCACTCTCCCAAGTTTCTCCTTGCTGGCTGTGATTATAATAAACTAAAGAAACCTGAATTCTAACTTTCTAAAAAATTAAGTAACGCTCCCCTTATCTGGTTGCAGTTCAGCCACCTCATAGTGGCATCCCCTGCACTCTGGGAGGGGGGAACAACAACCCATAAGCACAGACCTGAAATTTAATTCTGAAGAAAGATTTTGGGTTTTTAATGACAAATAATGCCCTTCCAGTGACATCTTTACATTCCCCTTTGCCCCACCATATATACAGGTTACACTTTACAGCTGATGTGACAAAATCCCAGGATGAACCAGTTTAATGATAACCAGTTCAGTGTCTGGGACATGCCACCGGGCTGAAGGTTTACTTTTCTCCCGTTCATAGGTTCATTCTCACACATCTAATTTACGAAAGACCTTTTCTTCTATAAACAACTTTATTTCACTCCTTGGAAAACAGATTAGGGCAAAAAACATTTTTAAATGGAACTCAGCCAGGATAGTGCCAAAGGAGTAAGATCTTGGTTGAGTCACATTTTAAAGGAATCACAGAACTTTTTACCCTTTCCCTCCCTGCTAATGGTATTTCTTAAAAATTCTTATAATTTCTAAGTGCTGCCTTAAGTTTCATCTCAATAAATGATGCATAGGATGGTGGATACCACTCAAAGATTTTATCATCAAACCATATAAAGAAGGCAAAGGAAAGAGATGAGTGTCATCATCATGTGACAAACCCAGATGGAGGGAAGGAGTAGATATAAGTGAACAGGTAGGAATATAGGTAGAAGAATGGACTTTACTTATCCCTACTTAACAGATATTTAGTTAATATTTTCTTCTTTTTCCTGTGTTACAGATTTTGGGTTTTGTTTTGTTTTAGGTTTTACTTGGAGGTATCAGATACGTATTTGCAACCAGAGTGTAGCTGGAGTTCTCTCTCACGGTATTTTAGCATGAATATGTTATTTAACAAACAATCTCTGCCTCAAAGCAGACTTTCTCCTTATTTCCATAATTTTCCTAATTTTGGATTTTTATGCCTGTATAAGACCTTTCAGACTTCTTTTAGCCCAATTATTGCAAAAGATCCCGACTTTAAGATTTAAACATCTCCAACTAAGTAAGGTGACCAGGTTGGATGTGCCTGCAGTTGGCCAGGTGGTGTTGGCTCCTTGGGAATTAACTTAGGATCTTGGCTTATGTGTCTTTATGTCAAAATACGAGAAGGTGGAAAAACTAAGTGCTCTAGGAAAAAACTGGATTAACTCCAATTTGAAATTGTACGCAACTCTGTAAAGTCTAGATTACTAAGGGTAGAGAAAGCAGTATAGTTTAATACATTTTTTAAAAAAAAATTAGCCTTGTTCTATCTCAAAATTATAAGATACTTGATATTTATGTGATCTCTTGTTATTTTTGTATCCTGTGTGATGTTGAGATTAGAGGCAACCATTTTATTCATGTTCAACTAAAGTTAAAACACATATTTTGTATATATGTATTAAAAAGCTAGAATTTCAAAACATTAGAAGATAATATAGTTCTGTCACAATGCAATAATTTTGATTCTAAAATACTGACAATATCAAAAACAAATTTAAAAAAGTTAGAGTTATCCAATATCTGTTGCTGTTGCTATATTTACTTTCCCGGGTGATGGCTGTGTTCTCTTTTGAAATTCTACTCTGGAACCCTTCTTTCTGAGTTTGCTGTAGTTTTATCTGATGCTTGTAATGCAAGGTGTGCAGCAGATGCTCAGACTTTGGCATAATGCAATCTATTTCCCCAGAAATTGTCTATCTAGACATCCTATAATTCAGTTGAATTTCAGTGAAAAAGCAGTTACCAAAACCCAAGAGGAACTGTTAAAATGAACAGAGAGTGCCTCTTAACCTTTACTGGCTGACATCACCAGTCAGCTCAGGAAGCCAGCCTGTCTAATGAATCCGACCAAATACCCAGAGGAATGTTCTAGCATGTTTGGAAACTTTCTACTCTCATCTTTTCCTGGTGTGTATAAATTGTCTACCACTTCAGCGCCAAGAATTTCCTAAGATAAAATGTAGCCACTGAGACTATGCTCACCTTATAAAGGCCACATGATTAGTAGGCGGCTGCAGTTGATTTTTTGGAACAATTACTTTTGACCTTTCATATAGTTTCCATTTCCCATCTTCTTTCTAGAAGCAATGTTGAATCTTTTTAATCTTTTCTATAGATGATTCCTTTTTTCAGGTAAAACCTTAAGTCTTTATTTGAAAAATAATGTTGGAGCATTTTTGACATGAGAATCTCATTATTAATAGTCACTTTGGAAAACATAGGAGAGGACCACGTCCTAAGCGGATGCCACCCCCCTCCAAGACTATTATATTATCACCCTTTATAACTAACATGGGAAAAAGAAGCATCTTACCTCAGAGCAACTGCAGGCTACACAATACTGATAGAGATTTATATAGACAGAAAGAAACCCACTCCTCCAACACAGCAGTGATACTCTTCTCTAGAGCTTAGCCCTCTCTCAAGAGAAACTGCCCGTAATATAAAGAGGGAAGGAGGAAATTTCTCAGTGGAATTGAGATAAATGTCTGCCACAATAAAATTTACTTTTTTTCCTGGGAGTTGGTTGTATCATCTGAGTTCTTGAAATGCAAAAACAACAAAGGATCAGGAACTATTTGGACACCTTGAGATGCGAGTCTCTACTCTCTGTGCATCTATAGTAGCTAGACACATACAAAATTAAACAGCACTACATATCTATTCCAAAGAATTAGGGATGAAAATGAAGGATGTTCCAGAACGACTGTCAGGGAGCTGAAACACTGTCTAATCCAGGAGTATACACTGATATTTATGTGGGGGGCCCCAGATATTTTCAATTTCTAACCAGAACCATTTCAAAGTGAAATTTAAAGATATACTTTATTATGATGACTAATGTTGTACCATTTAGTCTCCATATAGTGCCTGCCTCCATGAATTAACAGACCACAAAGTAGCTTAAAGGGACAGTAAACCTTCATAAGGTACAGGTCCATGGAACCAGGCACAGTGACTATTACTCTGAGTTCCTCAGTACACAGTGTTTCCAGTGAAAATATGGCCAATGCCATATTAAATAAGTTGTTGTGATAGGCATCTCTACTAAAACACCTATAACTCTTCACTGTTGATTCTCTCTTCCTCCCCTTTTTTAACACTCTTACAATCCATTATTCACACAGTATTAGCCATCTTCTTAAACTGCAGGTGACATAATTTCACTTCATTACCCAAAAGCTTTTTGTATTAGAATAAAGGTCAACTGCTTAGTGAAATGCACAAAGGCCTTTAGGTGTGACCCTACTTGCCACTAGAGAGTCATCTTGTACCATGTTCATCAGCAACATCAGGCTCCAGATATACAACATTTTTTTGTTTATTTTTTTAATTGATTCTTTTTGAGAGAGAGGAAGGAGAGGAGGGGGAGAGAGAGAAACATCAATCAGTTGCCTTCTGTACACACCCTGAATGGGGAGCCAACCTGAAACCTTCATAAGGGTATGTGCCCTGACAGGAAACCACATCGGCCAGTGGCCCTTTGGTGCATGCGATGACGCTCCACCAGCTGAGCCACACCAGCCAGGGCAGACTTTGTGTTTCTAAAACATAACACACTTACCTTGAATTTTGTTCTTTCTTTCCCTTGAAACGTCTCTTTTTGGGTCTGCTCATCCCTGAAGTTTTCTTATCTCCCAGGTCTTAGTTTAAAACCACCTCCTCAAAGGACATTCTTTCAGAGAATTCCCAGTCATCTGAAATTTATTAGTATAATTTGTACGTGTTTGTACATAACAGTACATCTAATATCTATTATCTAATCTGTGTTTCTAATATATGTAAAGCATCTTTTCCCAAAAACTCTGAGATATGCTCCAGAAGAACAAGAACATTTGTACTTCTGTTCACCAATGAATTACCGCTGCCTAGAATGGTGCCTGACACATAGGAAATGCTAAACAAACATTTGTTGATGAATTTAACTTACTCAACAAATACATCTCAAAGTGTTTTTGGCATCATGATCTTATTTAACCCTCACTCCAATGCAATGCAGTCAACTGTGCAGGTATTATTTCTTCACTGAAAAATGAGAAAACAGGCTCGGAGGAATTAAAGTATAGTACCTAAAATCATGCAGCATGATCTCCAGGAAAATCACAGTTGAAATCTGAGTGTTTGGACTCTTAATCCAATGTGCTTACTGCTTACTATACTCCACTGCTTTTCTCATTTCTGCCTCAAGCACTAATCATCTTTTTGAATGATCACTGCAAAACATCTGTTATTTTAATACTTACCAGCAGGTTATCAACATTGTAAGAAATCCCTGGTAAGAACAGATCTACTGCGGTCTAGCAGCTAGAGTATATAATATAGTGTGTAAATACGTATACAGATAAGTGTATTTATGTGTGTGTATTTTATATATAAACATATCTTTGTAGGATATGCTTGTTCAAAGAGTGATTTTAATTGATTTATCATAAAAAGCTTAATTTACATTGATGAACTATTTGAAGATATTCCCCAATCACTGAAAGGAGAGCAATCATCATCACCATAGTCCTGTTTTACATAACTCTATCCCATGTTTGTCCCTGGAAAATTTGAACATGTGTATACATTTATAGAATCTGTTGAGTTTTTTTTACGTTGGACAGTGAAGGATTATTGTGAAGAAAATATTTGATTGAAAAAAACTGCTGATTAATCTGTTCTTTCAACATGTCTTCCAACTAAGTTATTTTAAATGATTTTCCTTTTCAGACTATTTCCTAGTTATATAAGGGGTTCATTCATGTTTAACTTTGGCTAGGTGTATAATCATTCTAGCTGAACTTCATTAGAAGTTCCTGATTCACGTTGTATGCTCTTAAATAGAGTAGTTTTCAGGATAAAAATATCTTGTCTTTTCCTCCTGTGATCCATAGAAAGGCTCTGAGTACTTTCTAGGTATTTCTAATAACACTCTAGAGTCTAAGCGCTAAGTCAATAAAGTCAGGCATTAGAGCAGATGATTTAGATTCTAATGTTCTAGTGTTCCTTAAATAATAAATAATTTACATGAATATAGTCACTCCTCTCTCCCCATGGGGATTTCAACCTGAAGGGGAGAGGAAGAGATGACTAAATTTTCCCAGGACTGGGGAAATAATGTGCTTCAACCACTCCCCTACATCAGCTGAAGAACATGCATATGAGCACATCCTCCACTTAAGCCTGATCCTGAAGAGGCCTTGATTTTAGGCCACCATTTCTTTGCCAAAAAGCAAGTGAATCACTCTTTATAATTTGGTTGAAGCTCATCACAACAATCCCCTGGCTATTTTAAAACTTTGCACTCCAGATTATAAACCTTCTATCTTAAAGAAGAGTCACTTCACGTGCCACTCAGGGAATCCGTGGTCAGTGACAGTGAAAGACATACTTTTGGTCAAAGGAGTCTATCCCTTGTCACTGGCACTGTACTCAGCTGAGTGAGAATGTGGTTTGAGGATAATCATTAAACATACAGGGGTGGGCCCAAGTAGGTTTACAGTTGTGCGTAGGGGAAAGAGTTAATCATCAGAGCCTGCATGTCCTTTTCCACAGGAACAACACTCAGCCTACTTTTGCCCACCCCTGTATATCTGAATAGAAAAAACTAAGGAGATACATCAAGGTATTAACAGTGGGTTTATGTGGACAGTGGCATTCCATGGAATGTTTAACTTTTTTCATGTTTTTCTGAAATTTCCAAACTTATACTATAAGGATATATATTTTTTAATTTTTTATTTCTTAATAAACAACAGAATGTATTATATTGGTCTCATGCTTTCCCTAAAGCTTTTGTAATTTTTTTTTTTTTAGAGTAGCATTAACAAATCAGTTTGGGAGAGCATGTGGGTAAACAACAATGACCACATTTATTTAAAGTGCGATTTCTCAGAGACATTTGCATGTTAAAATCTTCATGACGAATCTTCCAGAGGTTTACATAATGGGTAGAGTTTTCCAGCAATGAAAACCTTTGGTTCCACTGGACACTCAGTATGAGCTGATGACAAATCAAAGAGTCTGAGCATGTGGCAAGGGAAATATATTAGAAGGGAAAGGAGAGAAGGCAGTTGTTACCTTCTTCTAATGATCTTATCCCTGGTTCGAGATGGTGTCCCAGATTTCATGTACGGGGTTCGAGGTGCTGTCTCAGATTTCATGTTCGGGGTTTGAGGTGGTGTCACAGATTTCATGTACGGGGTTCGAGGTGGTGTTCCAGATTTCATGTTCGGGGTTTGAGGTAGTGTCACAGATTTCATGTATGGGGTTCGAGGTGGTGTCCCAGATTTTGTGTTCAGGGTTCAAGGTGGTGTCTCAGATTTCATGTTCGGGGTTTGAGGTGGTGTCCCAGATTTCATGTTCAGGGTTCAAGGTGGTGTCCTAGATTTCATGTTTGGGGTGGGCTTCTTCCCCTCCTGATACCATCACTCACTCTCTTCATTTTGTAGTTGACTAGTCACTACAATCCCCACCTTCAGGTTGGGGCCTGGGACATTCTGCTACCTTAAGCTTGGGGTTTCTGAATATATTTGGAGGAGAAATGATAAACAGCAAAAATCAGAATGTCCTTAAGAGTAGCGGTATGATTACAGTGCCTGGAGAGGAGGTCATCTGAGAGACTCAAAGGCGAGGGCTCTCAGCCAGGTACATGCCCTGGAACGTCATGGAGGAGAGTTCTGGGAAATCTCAGAGGGGGCTGGCTAGTAGAAAATGGGATGAAGCCCTGGAAGGTGGTGATCTGATATGGTAAATACACTTAGGGGCAGGGATGGATACAAGAATAGGGAATGGGCTTTTGAAATGTGCTATAGCCACTGATGTGACCTGCTCTCTATTTCTGCCTAATCCCTACAAAGCACAGTAACAACTGCGTCTAACAATAAATCTATGTAAATGTAACCATGTTTTATGTTCTGTTTGAATGGCACAGTAATCTTTAATAATAGGCTTCTTGGCCTTCATAATTTGTTGCTTATATAGCAGAGTAATCTACTAGAAAGCTAAAAACAGCAGAGGGAAACAGCACATATATTTGGCAAGTGGATATCTCACTTCTTCCGAGCACTTTATCATGCTAGATAAAACAGATTGGTTGCTCCGAACACATCTGGTAAGCCAATGTCCGTAAAGCTAGCTACCTTGGGGAAATACCGTACAGTGCAGAAAAGTTACCCTCCCTGTACTCAAGACAGAGGTAACGGTGATAAAGGAGTCCAGCAGAGCTGCCCCAAGCTGCCCAGCACATCCAAGTGCAGACAGGGATTCATGTATTTCCCAAAGGAGCATGCACTTAACGGTAGTTTCCTACTACAAATATAAAAATAAAAGAGTGGATATAATTTTAATGCCATAGATATCACTCAGATTTTTAAGATGTTCACCATCAATCTTATAGATTATAACCTGGAGAGAAATGAAAGTCAACCTGGGAAACAAATCACTGCTGGAAGGGACTTATAAGCATGGGAACCCATACAAGAGGCAAATGGTTAATACAACCGAGACTTATTGCTAACAGCTGTTCGTTTCTCTAAAGCAGGGGTGGGGACGTCCAGCCTCAGGGCCCACAAAATCATTTGGTCTGGCCTTGCCAAGGCAACCACAGGCGGGACTCAAAATTCGGTAAATCTAGGAGCTTATTCACAGCTAATTTTTAAGTTGATAATTTTGTAAGGCCCGTGAGTGATGTCCTAAATATCCAAATGGCCCTTGGCAGGAAAAAGGTTCCCCATCCCTGCTCTAAAGCTACATAGTTGGCGCAGAACGTTCAAACTGAGGTTGGAAGCGAGTTCTAAAAACACAACTCTATCTTCTGTCTCAAGCTATATCTTCTATTTTGAAGTTTTTAAAGGGTAAACCCCAGATAATCCTCAAGTGGCTCTTCTAGCATTTTGGAGCCAATAACACTGTTTGCAAAAACAAACAAACAAAAGCAATCCAAACACTACTGAATTGGTTATTGAAGGGACTACCTCCACCTCCAAATTATTTTATATTTTGCTATGCACATTATGTTTACAGTATAACATGACTTCTTGAGAGGAATTTCATCTGGAAGTATTAACAGTTTACAAGTGAATTGCTGAGGGGTAAAATTGATATTCAAAAGAATTTATTATCACATATATTGGATCACTACTTTAATGTCCTATGCCAGAGATACCTGCCCCAATACATGAAATGAATTGCATAATACACTGGGCTGTTATTTCTCAGAGCTAAAGCTGAAAATTACAAAGTCATCTTTTTTCATTTTCACCTCTTGACAAATTGTTTCCTTTTATGAAAGAAACATTTTTCTATTTTATCTTTTTTTTTGGTGAGTGAATATATTTCCTTAAAAATGTCTGTGTTGAGTTGTTAGCAAAGTACAATAAATATGTTTTATTGGTTGATATTATGCCTCAGAGATCAATACAATAAAATCACGTTGAACTTGAAAAGGAATCTATTAAATGAACTTTTCTTCACCTTAATATTTTCTTCTCAATCCTCAAAATTGACGATACTTACATGAGTTGTCAGGTTTTTCCAGGGACCAATTTGGGTAATTCAGTTATGATTTAGTGACAGAAAGCAATCATTTGTAAAACATACCCTTGAGTCCATAAAGAGTTAATAAAACTTGCTACCATACAGTATATACTTCCCAGGAGTAGTCTAAATACCTGCAGGATCTGGAGAGCTATGAAAGAGCACAGACGCTTAAACTGTGCCCATATGCTAACACATTTTTATTACAATGCAAAATGGCTTTGGTATCATTTAGGAAAGTGTGTCCGTTCTTGAAGAATTCATTAAGCAGTAGCTGACTTCTCCATAACATTTCTACCTCCCAAAGTAGCATATTTAGGCTTTGTTCTCCATTGAAAAATATTAAGTGTGAAATTTCATGTGTAAGCAGTAAATTATCAGGACTACACAGTGGACCAATTTTAGAAGTAGCTAATCAAAGCCAATAAATTTCCCATTTGGGGTAAGTGTGCAGTGGTGAGATCTAATAAGGGCTGTTGATAGACATTCACTGTCCCAATTTTCTGCTTCATCAGAGCGTGTAACTGAAGTGAAGACTGACATCTTCGTCACCAGTTTCGGACCCGTTTCAGACCATGATATGGTGAGTGACACTGCATTTTTGGTTTTTCTGGGGTATTTTCTAAATTTACTTTTGAAAGAAAAATATAAACTAAGTATTTAGGGAAAGACTTGAAATAGCTTGGCTATATCTTTGTGTCTCTCTGTGTGTATAATATGTAATATACTATAATATTTACACAATATTTATACAATAGAAAATACCCAGTTATTTCCCAGACCAACACTATTTATGGTGATCAGTCACCATAGTCTTCTTTCTTCCTAGACCTGAAATGATTGCTTTGCCTAGGTTTATGTTCTGTAAGCCAAATAGTGTGAGTGCGAGTTATCTTCCATTTCAGTTAAGGAAGACATGTGGACTCAAGGATGCTAGGTTTCTGCGTAGCCAGAACTATTACGGAATAGCCATAAATAGTGTGATTTCTGAATTATTTTTGGCTAAAAAGGGGAAATGAGTATAAAATCTGAATGAATACTTGAGAAATAGTTAAAATATACCTGTAAGAAATAGCTTCACTACAAAAGGCTTTTATTAAATTATTACCAAGAGCGTGAATAAAACTGGTACATACCTGTTCTTTCTTTTCCCAACCCACATGATTAACATGAATCTCTCTTCCCTCTGACGGGAACCGGTGCACCAGGAGAGCTCTGCAGGAATTATATAATATTTCCAAAGTCATAACAGCCGAGCTCCTATATAAGAAAAAAAACACAGAGAGGTCATGAAGATACACCATTATCAATATTTCAAAGATATGTTAATTGAATATTATTTTTAAAATGCCATTTTGTTGACACCATCTTAATATAAAAGTCCTCTGATTTCAGAGTAGCTCAGGTGATTCAGAATAAAAGTTATAGACCAGCATTTCTCGAAGTGTGAAATTTACAGGGCACCCACTCGGGCAGGGTGAAAGCCTCTGAAAAGTCCTGAGGTAAGGAAACCTGTTTTAACTTCCTATAATCTAGTGTTTCTAATTGTATTTGCCCAAAATGCTTTTTCTTCATGCAATACTTGTTGACATTCTGTAGGACAAATGTTCTGTGAGTCAAACACTGGGAAATGCTGGCTCAGGAAAATGAGATACTTTATAGATATTAAAACAAGTTATGAAATGTACCAACTACGCAAATTAGGGTGAGCGGAGCACATGAGGGACAGCAGAGTGGTGGGTAATGACACAGATTTCTGAACTAGAATGTCTGGGTTTATGGTCCCACCTCCTCCATTTATAAGGATGTTCCCTTGGGTAATATCTTTCTGCCTCAGTTTCTTCACGTGTAAAATGAAAGTAATAATAATACCTCATGGGGTTATCACAAATATTAAGTCAATTAATACACGAAAAGCACTTAAAAATTCTTGGCATATAATAAGCACTCAGCAAATGTCAACCATTATTACTCTGGGAGAAACAGAAATATAAAAGTTAGCCACAGTTATGGATTTATTCCCCTGGCAACACATTTTGTCACTGTGGTCAGTCTGTAGGCCACTTTATTGACTTGCTGTGTTGATACAGTATCTGTTGCTACAGTGATTGCTCTCTGGGGGCCTACTGTGGTCTCCCAGGTGGGAACTCAGTCTTCCCACACCACCATTCTCTCACAACCCCTGTCCAATTAAGAGCATTTCAAAGATCCTAATCAGGCTTAAGGTCCTATTTAAACTCCTCTGCCTGTGTTGCATACAATCCATAAATGACTTTACCAAATTTTTCTCACATGTTCTTGGCATTGACTACTTAATTTAATAGTCTGTGTAAGTGAAACACACACCACGTGGGGGTTAGCAGGTCTGGCTCTAGGATTCAGGCTGACTGGAAGGAAATCTCCCCACTACCAGGGGCATGACCTTGGGCAAATCACTTAAGCTTGTTTGTAATGGGTATATTGTTATAATTAACCTATCCTTATAAGATTGTTAGGAAATTTAAATGAGGTATATAACTAAAATGTCTATCAATAGTGTTCAATAAATAATAGCTATTATTTTTGCCTCTGAATTCCTTACATACCCTTCATGGAAATTTCCTCTGTTCTGCAGCCATCTAAATCCTACATTTCCACAAAGGCCCAAATCAAGACAAAATGCTTTATGAAAACATTTTTTAATTAATCCAATATCAAATGAAATTTCTTTCCAGCATTCTAATCACATTTATTGACTGTAAAATACAATTTGGCCTCACATATAGCACTCCTTTGTGAAGTTATTTTTCTTATATAAATGTCTTATTTTCCTAAAGTGATGCCAAAAAGTATTAAAAACACACTTGTTTCACATCCCTCACAGTATCAGCACACTGCTGGCTTACAGTGAATGCTGAATTAATACTTAATTGGTGATACATTTAGGAGTCTCTATTATCTTTAAAAATTAAGGTCTCAAGGAACTCAATAAGTAACACCCCTTTTCCAACCTGAGTTCTGAACCTTTTGAGAAATAAGAGTAAAGAATATGGAATATGACGAAATCACCTTATCACTAGTAATGATGATATCGTAGAAGGTGTCTTGTATCTGCAGAAAAGTGGGTTTTCAGAAAGTAAACATCTGGATCAGCCCGATTAACCCACCCAGTCAGCAGGCAGTGCTGGCCTCCCTCAGCTAGGGTGTAGACTGTCCACGTAAACCTTCTAGCATAGAGGAACACAGAAAAATGTGAGTGTCTTAGGAACAGCCAGCATACAAAATGGAAATGACAAGAGGAAGAGCCTGAGACAGGCAAGGTCGATCTCGCCTTCCAAATTCACCCATCAAATTAAATTACTTCCCCCTGCTCCCCTCCCCAAGTAGAAGAGCATAAGGGAATGGAGAGCGTTCAGACGCTTTATACCGGTGACGCTCTCTTCTAATCAATGGAAACATCAAGAGAGGAGAGGAAACACTAAAGACATCACACTCGGATATTTATATTACTCCTAATAATAATAATAATCATAATAAATAAAAATAAACAGCTACTCTGTCTCCGGCACCCAGCATGATGCCTCATAGACAGTAGATGCCCAAGAGGAGTTGTAAAGGGACGGGGCATGAATAAAGCCCTTGGCGATCAAAAACTTTTCTCTTTAAAAATATTGGACATACCCTTGAGTTACTTACTGCTCCAGATTAACTACGATTTAAGGAACAAATGAGATATATTTTTGGTCTTAGAGTAGAGGTACACAGTAGGATTTCTGATATACCATCAACCCTATGATTATCATGAATTACTTTTCAGACATTACCTTTGGTCAAATATCAGACAGCAAGAGGGGGCGGAGTGTCTAAGCCACTGAGATTCCCTATAGCCTAAAACTCTGGAACCAGGCAATATTCAAATCATTCTGTAATCGAACTAGCCATAGGTGTGCACTGATTTGCTAAGTGGCCAGTGGAACTCGTCCCTGCCCATTCTGAGAAGATTAATCATGTGAACCACATTAGAGAAGAATTATGCATGAGATAGAGCAGTATGATTTAGAAGCTATCAAAATCAGAAGGCAGAATGACAAGGCTATTTTTTAAGACAGGAAAAGCTTTGTCGTTTTTAAAGTGGGAATTAACAAAATATCTAATTAATGAACATTCAACATTATTATTATTTTTTAAAATATATCTTTATTGATTCAGAGAGAGGAAAGGAGAAGGAGAGAGAAACAGTGATGAGAGAGTCATTGATCGGCTGCCTCCTGCACACCCCTGACTGGGGATCGAGCCCACAACCCGGGCATGTGCCCTGACCGGGAATCAAACCCTGATCGCCTGGATCCTAGATCGACGCTCAACTGCTGAGCCACGCCCAGCCGGGCTATTACTGAAGTACTTACAATATGGTACGCACCATGCTAAGGGTTTTGTGGACCATACTCCATCAGGTCCTCATACCAAATATTTTAGCTAAGCACTCTTATTATCCACACTTTCTCAAGGCGGGAAGCCACCCAGCCAGGCAGCAACTTGAACTCAGACGGTCTCTAGAGACTCCACAGCCCCCTAAGCATCTGACTTCAACCGGAATAGAAAACAAAATTAAGACAACTCCTAACTTTGTTTTAAAAATCATTAATTAGCAATCAAACAGCACATTCCCAGGGCACTAGGTTCCGACAGAAATATCCAGGCAGCGCAGTCTCTGAGCCCTGTTTTCCACAGCGCTCAAGATGCAGTGAGTCCAAGCACACACACATGGTGATAAACGGTGCAAGTGGGGACACCTCATTACAATACTTATTTAGGAGCATAGCACCTTTTGTCCCAGTCTTCAGAATAGGCCTCCCGATTATGAGGGGCCTGCTCTGCGCACAGGGCAGCCTGGAGAGGCTTCTCAGGTGCATGGAGGGGGCTGGAGCGGAACCCTGACCAAATTCTTCACCACAGCTTCCGTTTGTTCGGACACCCTCTGTGGGGTCCTGTGCTGCGCCCGTCTTTACTGTGCTTGGCTGTGATCAGCTCCTCGCTTCCCCTCAGGTCTTCTGTCCTACCACCGGTACAAGCTACGTAAAAATCCATGATAAATGGGTGTTCCTAAAAGGATAATAGGAGACACAGAATAACTTCTAAAGTTGACTGAGAGCTTCCTACATTCCAGACACTCTGGCAAGCTGTTTACTTATATTACCTCACTTCTCAAAGTAGGCACGAGAAGTCAGTGCTGCCATCATCCCCACCTGATCGATTAGGAAGCCGAGGTCTAGAGAAGGTAAGACTGACCCGAGGCCACCAGCAGGCACCGGCAATTCAGCTCCAGTCAGCAGGCTTAGCATTTACATCCGTAACCATCGCGCCTTGGCTCAGCCCTCTCCTCCCTCTCGCTCCAGAGGAAGGGGCTCGGGCCCATCTTGGTCTAACGAGCTGTTCCCGCGGGGCAAGGACAGGCTCTACACGTGGCTGCCGGGAGCCACCTGCTGCTGCTCTGGCACTGTCGCAGGGGCAGTTCTCAGAACAGGGGACACTGATGTTTACACTCGGGAGGAGGCAGGGGCTGATCGTTAGCCACTCCTTTTATTTCAGTTTTCATTTCCACTTCTAACAGAGGGGAAAATGGAAATGCAAACTTACCCGGTTAGATTTGCTCCGTGTGTGTGTGTGCACGTGCACACATTTGTGTGACCAGTGCAGTATTTCAAAAGAGAGTATGTTAAATGAACTTGGGGATTTCATTGTCTGCTATTAGCACAGGAGAGTGAAGCTGGCAGTAAAAACATGACATTCATGTAAATGTCAGAATTTTTTCAACTTTTGACATGTTTTTGAAATCACTGACTTTGGTATATATTTTGTCAAAGATTTGATAATAAATATATTTTAAGTTTATTCTGCATGATCATTTATTTTCAAAAATATCCTTGGAGCAAGCAAACAAATGAACCCAATATTCAGATTCATGGGAACTCGGTCAGCTTAGACATCCTCGGAACTCTGACTTACAAGCAGCCGTTCTCTCCTGTTGACCCGGCTCAAGTAGTTCAGCTGGACAGAGAAGAGAGCATATGGGGCTGATCCTGCGTAATGGAAGTATCATTATCACATCCCTATCTCATAAACTGGCCTGTTGTCCAGAGGAGATAACATGCACAGCCCACAGTAAGTCCATCCACTCGACCTCCCTGCCAAGCACTGCTACCCTGTATCACTTCCTGAGGGAATCGCAGGCTCCCTCCCCATTTCTCTCCTCACAGAAAAAAACCTTTCCATGCCCATCCAACTCCCCTAAGGGTTTTCAAGCATCCAAATCAAACCATTTCTCCCTCTGCTGAATTTAACAGATGCTTAAACAAATGTTTCTTGGTGAGTAAATTCCTACCCCATGTATCTCAGTGCCTTCATCTGACACTGCCAGACACAGAAAAACAAGGTAACTTCTCTTGCCTACAGAGATAGTCTGGCATCAGGTGACACTGTTTTGTTTCTATCAGAATTTCACACTATGCTTAGTGCATTATAAACTATCCAATAATTTGATCAGTAAGGGCTCAGCAATACCAAATGTGTGCCAGGAGGATGACCCTTCATTGAGTCTTTACTCAGTCCTGCTTAAAGTCTGAGAAAGAGACAGGTAGTTAAATTCATGCACAAAATGCCTAGACACATACGTTATTTATTTTGCATGTCCAAAAGTTGGTATGTATAAGATTTTAAAAAACAACCACCACCACAGCTTTCTGATGCATCAGGGTTTAGGGGAATTAAGAAAATGTAGCGTGACAATTTCAAGTAAGTCTTCCTTCTCGTTCGGAGCATGCTAAGATTACTGAAGAATGCAGAAATCTTTATTTCAGACCACTGGGTTCCAGATTTAGTGTCAGTGTAGCAAATCCTGCCGGGAAGGTGGCTGTTACCCTGTTCATGTTTAGGAGCTGGTCAGTCACATTGCTTATTTTCAGATTAGCAGATGTTTGTCTCTGGGTACTGCCGTAAGGAAGGCTGTGTTTATTCAAATAAACAGAGTCCCTGGCTGTGAATGACGATGAGCTTCACACATTTCTCCCGTGCACTGTACACACACGCTCACAAGGGCACACTCACACACACCTGCATATTCTATATTCTTTGGGGTTTTTTTGAAAAAGATCCAAATTACCAGGGAAACAGATTCCTTATTTTCATATTCATCTTCATTGCATAGAGTTGAAAGTCTATATATATTATCTATGATAAAAAATGTTTAATTTTGCCAAAAAGTAGGTAGGACTGTCACACCCACATGGGAACCATGGATGACTTGGGATTGAGTGTAAGGTTTTCAGAGACCATGACACTATGCTTTATCTTAATAATTGGAATTGTCTCAATAAAAAAGGTTCTTATATGTAAGAACCTCTAAGATGACTTTCGTTTTTATCTGTAAGATATTCTATCTTTTCAAGTGCTAGTGTAGTGGAGGTGGGGTGGGCGTAGGGTGTTATTTTCCTTTCACTTATCTGAGGAGATAATCATCAGAATTTTTCAGACCAAGAAATATTTCAGGCATTTAAGATATTTCAGAAAATGATTATGCCAACCAGTGATTCACCTGACATCAATATGCACAGGCCACCATGAGTTTACTTCTAGAAACATCACTGAGCTCACATTTTGCTTCTAAAGTTGCAGAAATTATGCATTGTCTGTGCAAGCTATTTGCATTGCAAAATACAGCACAGTAAACTCTCTGCCATTTTCCATAATTACCTAGGAATACACAATCGATGTATTTTTCCGTCAAAGCTGGAAGGACGAAAGGTTAAAATTTAAAGGACCAATGACAGTTCTCCGGTTAAATAACCTAATGGCAAGTAAGATCTGGACTCCGGACACCTTTTTTCACAATGGAAAGAAGTCAGTGGCACATAACATGACCATGCCCAACAAACTCCTGAGGATCACAGAGGATGGCACCTTGCTGTACACCATGAGGTAAGGATTGTTTCTGCGGGGGACTCTTTCTGCCCTCTCTCTCCCACCGGTGGGCAGCCATCAAGCTAACGGGCCATGGTAGGGCCCCCCCGTTTCCTTTTTTCCTTATCGTTCAACTTCAATAATTACTCTACTATGAAAAATAAGCTAGCAAAAACATTACATAAGTGAGTGTCAGAGTGATTGGATAAAATGAAAAAAGTGCTTACAATAATGTATATTAAGGAATTCAATATATTTCTCCCACATGCCCTAATGCAATATGAGGAACTTCATTTCCCTACAGTTAACCTCATATATTCCTGCCTTGCAGGAAGGTCTAGATTAAATTTCTAAAAGCAATCTCAAGGTGTACACCTGAAAATGTTTCTAATTAAAAGGAAGGGAATAAACAAGGGAAATTTCAACACTCTTAAAAATGACAGATTCATGTGGAAATACACATTCTGAAGAGGTATATGAATTCACAAGGATATTGTTAGTTCGATTGAGAATATAGATATTTTAAATTTTACTTAAATTGAAGATTATTATATATTTATGCTTTAAAAACATTTCCCACAATTTGAGATTACCAGAAAGCCTAGCACTTAGATACCAATCACTTGTTTATGGCTGAATGAAGGAAACAGGACTCAAATAAAATTTTAAATATTTTTAAAACTAATAAAGAGCTATTTAAAAATATTTATAATTTATGAGAAATTAAGAATTGTTCAAGACTCATTCTTAAGGGAAGCAATTATTTCATACCCAGTTGACTTGTTAAAATGTTATTTTTATAGACCTGGCCAGCACTTGGCAATTCAGACCATCCAATTATTCCTTTGCTATGAAAAAGTAATGAAGGCAAAATCCTAGACTTGGTGAATTCTGTTTAGCATGGGAATAGAGTAATATTTTGTCTTTGAAGAAAGCTCCCAGAATTCCTAGTTTCTTATACTTAAATATCCTAATGAAAAAGACAGAAAAATATGCTTCAAGAACCACTGTAGATGTTGGACTCAACAAGTAAAATTGTAAAAGGACTTAAAAAATGAAAAATCCAAAAAAGAGAGAGAAAATAGAGCATCACTAGACAGGTGTATTAAGACCTTTCTAGATCATCCAAGCAGGATCTGTTGATATTTGAAATTTCAAATATTCTATCTTATAAAATACCCTACACTTGTTTTTGGTCCTAAGTCAAGCTTCATCCCTCCCAGCTGCTGACTTTCTGGGTAGAGATTTGCATGTACTGAAAAGTTTACCAAGTAATGGTTTCTAATGTATGCAATATCCTTCATAAAAAATTAGCCTGTATCTCCCATCTCCCAAAGTTCTCACCACTTTTGCTAACGTGAACACTTTCCTTAACAGTTTAACTTAAGAATGCAAGTTTAATCATTAATTTACACATTTTATATTTGCTTTTATCAGTATTATAATCATTTAATTATTTCATGGCTATAAAACCATCCTACCACATTTCTTGAGCTACTTAGTAATATTATCGGTGGAAATGGGGTTCTTAGGGTACCACTGGAATAAGAATTTCCAGAGGCCCCATGGGAGGACGAGGTATTGTGGAAAGTTTTATTTCTATGAAATCAAACCCCTGAGTTTCCAAGGTCCCATTTCCCTTTGTTCCCCCAAGGAAGAAGTGTAGCCATGGCTTTAGCAGAGCTAGAATCAGAGTCAGTGTACAGAATTTTGTCAGAATATTGGAGCAGTATCCAGTCCAACAGGCTAGCTTAGTTTGTATTCCCAGTTGCAGTCCATCAGCCCAATGCATGTGGGTCTACAGGGCCACATGGCTACGGAGGAAACACAAGCAAATGCAGGAGAGCCAAGAGAACGAACTCCTTTGTTTGGGGGATTATGTATCCCCAAATTTTCAAAGACTTGCAATGGTCCTACCTACTCTAGCCAATGATCTCTGTTCCCAGTTTTGACTGGCAGGCATCTTCCCTATATCATCCAGACTTTACTGCATCTGCATCTACCTCCCCTTTGTTGGACCCCTTCCCCCAGTGACCTGTAGGGAATGGGCCAGTGGTTCCCTGGGGAGTGTGAAATTGCAGCTTCCTGGTGAAGCTGCCCAGATGGCAATGCCTATAATGTCTGGCCTTCCTTTTGCTCCTGTCCTATTTTTAAAACTAGCTAATTACAATGGTATCATATGGATATATTTTCTAAAGATCATGTGAGGAATTGGGGCATGAATTCCCTCATAATTCCACCAAAAGAGAGTAATTATATATTTCAGTGAATTCCTTTCCTAAGTACTCTTTTTAAAGTGTGAATATAATTCACATTCCCAGAAGACAGGGACTAAAGGGCTTCAATTAGGCAATGCATTTGTAAATAAACCTAAATGGTTGTGATATGGTAAGATCACATATTCACTCTCAAGGACACTTACATTAATCTCAATTACACAAAGCCTGAGTTCACAGTTCCTGCTTCACCTATTCCTTTGTTTTCTGCATTTGGTGCTATTTTAGGGAAGGAGGTAGTGAGAGCTGTACTTAGGAAAGGAGAAATTATCTTCTTTTCCTTTCTATTCATGTCTTCTTCTCAACCAAGGACGAATTAATGTTTTTGTAAGTATTTATTTGCTTACATCCAGTCTTATCCTCAAAGGACTTGCTGTAGCTGGGTGGATTAGCTGATGATACTTGTTTTGGAAAACATTAGCAGTGCTTCTTGCCCATCATATGGAATCAGGTGTCATAGTAAATCATTTGATTGCTAACAGCTCAATATAGTGCTACAGTTTGTGCCTCTTGCTTTGTTAATATATTTGCTATAGTAGATAATATCAGAATCATATGTACCAGGAAGTATCTAATCTATAGGGCTCTTCTTTGTGTCCCATATTTTCCTTAAATGATAAGGCTGACAGTGAGAGCTGAATGTCCGATGCATTTGGAGGATTTCCCTATGGATGCCCATGCCTGCCCACTAAAATTTGGAAGCTGTGAGTAAATTTATTTTAATTTTTTAAATTTTTAATGAGAGGCCTAAGTCTTTAAGCAAGAGATCGCCAATTAGTTATGTCTGTTAGACAGATAAAGAGCATGAAGAAAGTTTAAATAGTGGTTTGCTGCAAGTGCTTCCTACAAGTAATGATCTTTGACTTCACATTTTAATGTTATATTAGGAAAGGGTTACTCCCTACCTTCTGGACTAGAAAGAATGGATTTAACTATTTAGAGGAAAAATTCTATTTTTGTTGAAGTTGTATTCATAGAAAACAACTGGAGTATGGATGCTTACACCTCATAGATAACATTTTCTTTCCCATAAATGGAGATGATTGTGTCTATTTTTCCATCATTACTGACATTTGTTTGACCTTAAGAATAAATCAGCTTCTCAAATGGAAATATTGATAGTTGGCAAATGACGGTAATTAGCTGTTTCTTAATAATTAAGCTTACACCTAAAAGATATAGCCAGGAAAGAATTTACCCTCATCAGAGTCTTAGGAATATTATAGATTCATTTTCATATCACATGAAATTCATGTATTCATTAACGCTTTTGAAGGTCTCTTAGATAAGTCCCTTTCATAATCACTTTCTGGGTTCTGCTGCTAAAGATGAGGGCATACATTAGAGGAGCCTTCAAGAGAAGGGATGCCAGCAGAGTCAGGTTCTCCAGTTTTCCTCTACCCTTCTGCTTCTGACCAGTGTGCATGCAGACAGTGTGTGGGAAGAATATATTCCTGGTTCCCTGCAGGGGAGGCACACACAAGGACTGAGTCAACTCCTGGGCTACCTAACCAGCTTTCTGCTCTCTCTAGACAGGCAGTCTAAGCAACTATTTCGGTGAGGGTAGATGATTCATAGTAAAAAATCGTGGTAGTGTAGGAAGACAACAAAAAAAATAGCAGAGGCCCTTCAGGCTCCCAGCAGCACTAGACGTGGAGAGACAAATGTCTCTCAATGCTTAGATCTCATTCTGTAATGAAACCCAACAATATCCTGCTTCAAAAGCTGTCAGCTAAATAGATCTTTGGTGATAAAGCCCTCCTCCCCATTCTTTCCCTATTTTAATGAATGTTTGATGTCATGGACTATTGTGCTTTCTCCTGATTGCCAGTTTCATCTTTAACAATGATATCATGTGCTATGTGTTAGTTGTATGCCAGGCGGTACAGTAAGCATTTTTATATGCCTAAGCTTAACTAACCCACAAATTAGCCTTATAGGCAGCGATATCATACATCATAGTTTGCCTGGGACAGTACTGATTTATGCCTAATATCCTGATATAACTATTAATAGTGCCCCCCCTTTTTTAAATCCTCACCTGAAGATATTTTTTCCACTGCTTTCCAGAGAGAGTGGAAGGAAGGGGGGGATGAGAGAGAGAAAAACATCGATGTGAGAGAGACACAACGATTGGCAGCCTCCCCCACACACCCTGACCTGTGCCAGGGATCGAGTGAGCAACCGAGGTACACGTCCTTGGCTGGAACCCAACCCTGGACCCTTCAGTCCGAGGGATGATGCTCTAACCACTGAGCAAACCGGCTAGGGCGACAGCATCCCTTTTCTCACAATGTATTATTTTAGATAATAAACTACATGTTTAGTATATTAGGAATGCTTTCAAGCAGTGGGTATAGTTGACAAAAAGCAGGGTTTATATTTTTATATTAGATACATGATGGTAAGTGACGGATGATTGCTGATTAGTTCAGCATCTTACAAGGATGGTATCTCAAGATACCCTTGGATGTCCTGTCTGATCACAAAATGGCTGCTACAGCTCCAGCCACTGCATCTGCTCTCAAGATAGAGAGAAACAGTGAGCACAGGAGAAGGTAGTGGTGCCTGCATCGAAAAGATAAAGGCTTTCCCTAATATCCTAACAGACATCTCACATCTCATTGATAGAGCCGTGTCAGCTTGCCAATGCTACCTGCAAAGGAGGCTGGGAAGAAATGTTTTTAACTAGGCATATTGTCATCCTGGAGAAAACTCAAGTATTTTAGGAGGGATGAAATGAATAGTGAGTAGAAAGCAGACAGTGTCTCATGTAAGAACACTGAAGGTAAACAATCAGTCATCTGTTTTCCACCTCAGGCCCTTGAAGGTGCTCTTTTCTCTCTGCCTGCACCACTCTTCCCTTGTTTCTTAGCACGCTGGCTTTTTAAATTTTTTTTTGTCCACATCTGAGCATAAATATCACCTCCTAGAGGCTTCCCTGATGACCTCATCAAAGTTTGCATTGGTCTTCTTGGTCACCATACACATTTATTTTACACTATTTAACACTGAAATAATTACTAGTTTTAGTTATCGGTTAAGATTTTTCTTGTTTGGAGACCTGGAAACTCCATGGGAACAGGATCTGTTTTGCTCAGCATTTCCTAGCACAGAGCCTAATAACATGCAGGCACTCCATAAATATTCGCTGAGTGATAAAGATTCCAATAATCAGGTTTTAAATGCCCTTTCAGAGTTTAAGTCTCAGAACAGATGACCTCAGAAAAGAGGGTTCAAGACTGTGGGGAATTAAGCAGACACGATGTGACAGTGAGCAGCAGACTCAGACGGCACACACTCAGTGGGACAGAGCCCCGTGACTAGTGAGCATTGCCTGCCATGGGCATGAGAAGACGCAGGGGTGGTGCATGTATTGTACAGTCATTTCCCTGACCTTGCCTAAAGAGCACATTTCGGAGAGGAAGAAACTGAGGCGATAATGCCCTGAAAGTGCTCTGACCCAATTTTTTAAACAAACCTCTTGCCAACATAGCAGAGACCAGAATAAGAGGACTTCACAATAATTTAGTGGAATACTGTGTAATAAATGTTTATGAAGCATCTGAAGTAATTTCATCCATACATTGACAAGAACCAAGCTTGGGAAAGCTAGAAAATATGGAGCTGATAGAAGCAAAGTGGCCTGACACGTGGGCCATTTTCCATTCTCTCCTTTTAGATGCTTACACGAGAGCAGAAGTTGTTTATGAGTGGACCAGGGAGCCAGCGCGCTCCGTGGTGGTAGCAGAAGATGGGTCACGCCTCAACCAGTATGATCTTCTTGGACAAACAGTAGACTCTGGAATTGTTCAGTCCAGCACAGGTAAGTAGCATTTGGTAACTCCAGATATGGAGGCGGGAGCATCAAGGATTTTTGTGAGAATGTGACATTTCAGAAAGTCCTTCAAAAAGCACAAGCAGAGAGGGAGAGAAAACAGCACGACACTGGGGGGTACAGTTGAGCTGAAAACTAGTGTGATGTTTATAGACCTGTGACCTTGGACTTGTCCTTTAATGCCCTTCACCCTATGTTTCTTTGTCTGCAAAATAAATAACTGGTTCTCAGTGATCAGTGTAGCACAGTATTTAGAGATGTGAATTCTTGAGGAAGGATGCCTGGCTTAAATCCTTACTCTTCTACCTGGAGGTCGTTTGTGGTCACCTCACAGGGCTGTTGGAAGGAAAAAACTATATCCATGAAAAATACATATCACGGCTTCTGGCACATAAAAATCTGTTAATAGGCCCTGGCTGGGTAGCTTAGTTTGTTAGAGCATTGTCCCAATACGCCAAGGTTGTGGGTTCAATCCCTGGTCAGGGCACATAGAGGAAGCAAACAATGAATGCATAAGTACGTGGAACAACAAATTCGTTTCTTTCTCTCTCTCTCTCTAAAAATCAATCAATTTTTTTAAAAAAAGGCTCTTAGTAAATTTTAGCTATTAATATCATCTACGCCCCATTTATTGCCATGATTCAATGAATCTTGGTGAATTTGTAGCAGTGACCATTACACACAGGACACCAAAAAGCCAATTCCTTCTACAAATCCATTTGTATCTCTAGCCAAGAATTCTCCTCGGCTAAATCCTACAGAAACATAATCCCATTACTGATCACTCCAGTTTGAAATTAGTAGGTGGAGTGCCTTCCTTCTTAGAGTTATAACTACTTTACCAAATGAAATACTCAGAAGTAGATAAAATAATATTAAGCATCTGTATTCAAAACTTTAAACTTCTGAAGTTGTTTCAAAAAATATGGTTAAGAGTTTAATTATGCAAGTAGCCATTTTGTGACTAACTTATATGTGATCATAGGGCCAGATAATTATAAATAATATTTGGGTTCTAACAATTAGGAAAACTTAACCCCTCCAATCCCAATATTTTTAACTATGTTCAATTACTGAAAACTTAGCAATACTCAACAATTACTTTTATGGCTATTTTTACATTTTTTTAATTAGTTCCTTCATTTTGATTTGTAATTTCTAAAGAAAGACACTTTAGTAATATATAAAGGCAGGAGTGGTTTTTTTCCTCAGAAAACTTTCTTAGATTTCAGACTTTATATTGGGATCCTGATCATTCTAACATGTTTAAGTAATAGGTCAATATCTCTTACTGTGAATATAGGATAATCTCTGCTTAATAGAATCTGTATTTTGCTTAAAGTATCCATGGCTAGTCTAGAAGCTCAAGCATTTATGTTTCTTGTTTGCAAAATGGAGATTGTATCTCAGGTTTGAAAACATTAGAAATGCACATAGAAACAACTGAACATTTTTTTTAAATTAACAAATTAAAAAATGTATGTAGTAGAGTAGAAATGTCTTAGGCTTTGCAGTGAGAAGGGTGTGGACTCGATTCCTGACATGCCCCTTGGAAAAAGCCTTGTGACTTTGTAAAAGCCATTCATCCAATTAGAAACTCTGACCTCTTCTAGGAATTTTGCATTAAAGATGACATAATATAAAACATTGATCACAGTGTTACATGATAAATGCTCAAACTGGTATGTAGCACTTGTTGCCATAGTCCTGAAAATACCACAGAATGTGGAAAACACTGAAAATTTTTCTCCTCACAAGTTGTGTTGGAAAAGATATTAAAATGAGCGCTGTTGACTTATTAAAAATTGGATATTATTATATGCTCGATACTGTGGCAGGCACTAGGGAGTCAGTGATGGACAAGGCAGAGATCTTGCTCTCATGAAGTCTAAGGGAAGACAAACACATAAACTATAACTATCAAAAGGGTCAAAGCGCCATGATTAACATTTTTGTGAGGGCAGAGACCACATTTGTTTTCTGTGTACTTATTATTTACTACAGTAGCTGAAACAGAGGAAGCACTAAATAAAGAAAAACAAACGAATCTAGCCTAGGATAATCAAGGAAGGATTACTGCAGGTTTTGACTTTCATTTTATTAATCTGTATAGTTGGGAGCCAAACAGTCACTCTTCTAGACCCAGGGCATTCAGAATAATAGACATGGAACTTTTCCTCGAGAAATTCCCCTCTATTATCATTAGAATGGTGGTTGAAGGATTTCGGGGAAATGGTAATTCAAGTGCAGTAGCACACATGCAATAGAAGATATACAAGCCGCAAATGTAACTCAGAAGGAGTGCCCTCGTTCTAGCTCCAGCCCCAGTGACTTTGACATGTCACTGTCTGCCTTTTCTATGTCCCGGTTCTCACGTCTGCAAAATGAGTGGCTTAGTCTGATGAACCTGGAGACTCGCTTCCTAAGGATTCAGCCTACCTACATTCTAGTGGCTCGGAAAAGATACACAGTCACAAACGGGCAATGGGTGAGAGACAGTGCCCCAGCTCACCAACCCCAAGCTGGGTGGACCTCGTAAGTTAGGTCCCTTAAAAGTCGTCATTCTGTGCTACCGCCGGCAAGTTTATCTGTACAAAATCAAGTTTTCCGTGTCATTCCAGAATGAATATTCGGGGGAGGGGTTTGAGGATGATAATGACCAGATCCTCAAGTGGGGGAGCTCAGTATGCTGCATGTTTCAGCGCCACAGTAAGACACTGAACTACACTTCCTCTGGGTCTACTCTCACTCATCAGAAATCCACCTTGATATCTTTCTGTGGGAAGAAACAAAGATCTTTGTTGAAATCCCATATTTCACATCTCCCTGTGGAGCCCTGAAAACATCAAGATAAATGACAGTTAGTGCGATTACCTCCATTTGTGCCAGGAGACTAGGAGTGACGGCAGGCAAGGGCACACACGTGGAGAATGATTAAATAAAGAGCCCTTCTTCCACCTTAAAATCTCGGTGGGGAGGGAGTCCATTCAGATCACCGCTTAGAAGGTTAGGTTAAAAGTGGTGGCCCCGCTTGCCTGCAGTCAATACTCATGTGGGCACACACTCACACGCACTACCCGCAACCTCCTGAGGGCCAAAACCCAAGTCTGTGACATAGGAGCTACATATATGAGGCTCAGTCCAACACTTGGATTTTTTAATTCAGCAAAAACACATTAGAGGCACAATCCCTTCCCTGGAGTCTGCCATCAGATTTAGGGGGAAGAAAATGAGTTGGAGACTTTGTTAAACTTACTCAACTGGCAGAGCAAAACCTTTCAAGGCACACAGTTGGCTTTCAAATCCAGTACAATTCTCTGTCGTCCATTCATTTATTCACGTATCCCTTCCCTTATCTGCTCATCCACTACGCTTGGGCCTTGAGAAGAACATACAGTTCCTGTCCTCAAGCAGCTCATAGTTGAGTGATGTAGGCATTATAAGTATCCCCATTTTACAGATGGGACATAACTGAGGCCCACAGAGGCACAACAATTTTTCCAGGATCACACAGCGAGTGGCAGAGGAATTGAACCTGGGGGGCTAGCCGCATACATGTGCTATCAACTACATGACACACTGGTAACAGGCAAGACAGGCATGTGTGGAAATGTAACAACGTGAGGAAGCACAGAGTTTAAGAGTGTGGACTCTGAGGTTGTACTCTGAGGGCTTAAATGCTGTTTTTACCCCTCAAAAGCTGTGTGACCTTTGGCATTTCTCTGTTTATCTTTTGCATTTTTTGGAGATAATTAGAGAATGTAATTCATGAGCTACTGTGAGACTGAAATGAAAAAAAATGCATGCAAACTGATTAGTCGAGTGTCTGACAGGTAAAAATTATACAATAAAAAACAGCTATTACTATTAATGATGGAGTTAGTGCAAGAGAGCCACATGATGACATAAGAAAGGCCATTTCTGCTTGACTTACTGGGGAGGCAATGTGGAAGAGACGCCAGGCATTGCCTGGTCCCATTCTACTGTGACTATGCTTCCTAAGTAATTCTTTAAGGACAAACACCAACCCCTCCATCAACGCTATTTTTGATACCCCATGTAAAAATTATAACAGTGATTAAAGAACATAAAAATATGACCTATATAGATAAGTAAAATAATGAAGTTGCCATTAGTCATCAGAATAACTTCATGGTCAGAAGAGAATAAGAATGAAATAATATTTAATGCTTTTTTAAAAACACACAGCGACTGCAAAGTCTTCGTACTCACCTAAGTCAACAGACAGATAGGACCAAAGGAAATGTAGGTTAGTTTTGCTGAACAGAAATGTCTTTTCTTTTTGAGTGACTACTGTTTATCCTTAGAACATATGACCAAGAGAAACTGTGGGACCCTCTTTCCAAGAGACAGTCTCCTCTGGATGAGTTGATTTAAGGATAACCCTACGCAGTCAAAATAGACGAGGAACTGAGCTGTCTTCCCTGACCAGGGAGCAACAATGGTGATGAACATTCATCAGAGGAACCTCAGGGCTCCCACTCACATGACATCCAGAGAAATAATTATAACCATAAAATAGGAAAACTAGGGGCTGGGGAGGGGAGACTTCTATGCATGACATCCAGAGAAATAATTATAACCATAAAATAGGAAAACTAGGGGCTGGGGAGGGGAGACTTCTATAGTTATCTGGTCAACCTGTTAATATTTCAGATGAGAAGACAGGTCCAGAGAGGCTAAGTGGCCTAAAGCTATGACCATTGTTTCCTTATTTCTATTTCAGAACTTTTTGAAGCAGGTATTAAAATACCAACCACTCCATCAATGATATTTCATTCCTCTTAAAAAGGTAGCATTTACAGAAAAAAAGAACTTTAGACCATTTGGAAGGAAAACTATAAGCTGTGCATGGAATCAGCGCTCGCCACAGCTTCGCTGAGCAAGTGAATGGCTTCTCTCTCGAGCTGGAGAGGGCACGTGCCTACTCCTCCTGTCTTTACACTGTGACTCTGCATGTGACTCCCCACATATAAAAAGTACACTCACTTCTGTCACTTAGTTTCATCCTCACAGCATCCCAGGAATAATGAAGGGAAACACTATCATTTTAATTGAGCAAATGAGAAAAATAAAGTTAAAGAGGTCAAGCAAGGTATTTACCTTTCACATAATGAACGTCTGAGAAAGCAAAGGAAGGAAGCCGGGCCTAAACGAATGCTTAAATCTGCTTTACAGAATTAAACCCCTGCTTCTTTCCTTCTACTCCCCTTAATTCTGTATTGTAATGTGTCAGGAATATTGCCACATCTAACTTACAAGCTTCCCTCAGGGCTACCTGATGTACAAGAATATCTGAATTACAATTCTTCTAGGCTGCTGAGTTAGAGGAAAAGAATTCGACATGCTTAGAGCATAAGCACTTGATGTCTAGACATATTCTTTTAATCCAATTTAGGAGACCAATTTTTCTGTTGTGTTTTTCCTTCACTTTAAAATTATGACAACATGATTTTGACTTTGCTGCCTTTCTCTCTCCTTACTCAAACATTTTGTGCCAAAGTTTAGGAAGATGATTTTAAAAGATTTGAAACTCTCCAATCTAATTTTCTAGTAAGGAAGTGGTTTATAAAACAAATATAATTTCAAATAATTGCTCTTCTGACCACCAAAGTCATAGTTTTTGAAGAATCTTCCAAAGAGTCACACTGTGAACAACAAAAGATGATAATGATATTACATGTAGACACTCATCTTTCTGACATTATATGAAAGGTGGAATTTTTTTTCTTTGTGCTGATGACATTTTACAGGCCCCAAATGAATGAATGGTTAAGAATAATAATACATACTCCTGGGAAGGTGAAATGTAACACAACTATGTCCATGCAAGGCTACATTTTAGCAGAGTCCTGACAAAATTAATTTTCTGCACTTTTCTCAAATGTGAAACACTTCTTTCAGATGACCTTGGAGACATCGCCCAAGGTATCTACAGAAAAGGAAAAGAAATTACAGGTGACCCTTGAATAGCACAGGGGTTAGGGCCATCGACCCTGCACTCAATTGAAAATCCACATATAACTTTGACTCCCCCAGAAACTTAACTACTAATAGCATACTGTTGACTGGAAGCCTTGCTGGTAACATAAACAGTCAGTGAACACATACTTTGTATATTACAGATATTATATACTGTATTCTTATAATAAAGTAAGCTAGAGAAAAGAAAATGTTATTAAGAGAATCACGAGAGAAAATACATTTACAGTATGTATTGAAAAATACCCACATATAAATGGACCTGCTCAGTTCAAACCCATTTTGTTCAAAGGTCAACTGTAGTTAATATTTTATTTACCCTTCAAAGAAGAGCCGCGTATGGGTGTCAATTGGAGTGAGAGCCCTTAAGCCTCAGTATACCCCTTTTCACCACATGCAGGTATTAAATACTTCAAAGGTGCAAGGTCACGCTCTATCCGAAGAACAGTCCCTCTTCTCAGTTAGCTTTCACTTTGGTGAAATTAAAAGTGAGAGATATTATTATAAATAAAAAAAGAAGCTACAAATAAATTTGCAGCTACTTAGTGTTGATCAGGGAATGGCAGATGCTATCATTAATAACAGTGCTGAAAGCATACATGAGGGTATGGATGATTTCCTACTACAGAGAGTAAATGCATTTCTTCTACCAATACTTCTACCAATTCCAGCTGGAAAGAAGAGAGCAAAAAAGGTCAAAGGAACTAACATTTATTTTAAAACTCTTCATTTTTTTCTCTCTTTCTTCTGTAAAACTCTTAGATAGCATGATCTTAAGCAGAGGTCTAATTCTTTATTATCCCCACAATATACTTCTCACTGTTTGATAGATGAGGAAACTCAGGATCAGAGAGTTTGCATTGCCCAAGGCCACACAGTAAGAAAATAGCACATCTGCATTTTGAAAACAAATTCATTTGCTTCCAAAGCTAACTCTCCTCTACAGCACATTTCTTCCTGTTCCACTATGGGCTGAGAACCCATAGATGAACAAAACAGTCACCAGTAGAAGATGTCAAGTAGACAGGTGGGTCCAGATACTGAGATATGAAAATGTATGGTGAGACACGAGACATGGTACCGAAATATACAGAGTTATGAGTCTTGAATACAGGTTAGGGAGTTTCCTTGTTAGTATCTAACACTGGAGACATTGTTGATTGTCACATTAGGGAGAGTTTGCTGATGGACAGAGGTCAGCCAGGTATGAGGCTAAATATCCTGCGATACACAGGACAGCGCACCCCCCCCCCCACTGAAAAACAACAACAATTACCTGGTATGAAATATCAGTAGTGCTGAGGTTGGGAGACCCTGATGTAGATAAGGGGAATCCATTAAGGTATTTACATATGATTTGAAAAGATCACTCTGACATCAAAATTTAGGAAAAAGATGGAGTTAGGATGGGACTGGAGACAAAAAAGACAGTTAATAGATTGTTAGAAGAATCTACAAAGGAGATAAGAGCAGTGACCATAAGATAAGAGACTGACTGAGAGATACTGCCCAGGTAAAATTAAAACTGTGATGATCAATTGATTCCTTGTTCTCTCTTTCCAAAGTCCTACTTCACATTCAAGGATTAATACCTGGATGTTAGCCTGGAATAGACCCATGACAGAGTAATTAATTAAGAGAGGGACACAGAGTAGAGAAGCAGTACCTCTATATATTAGGCAATATTTTTTATGAGAAAGGTTAACTAATGCCAGTTAACATATTCAGTGGGTGGTGTTAGTAAAAAAATCAATATCCATGAGATAGATGTCTTGTAAATATTTGGAAACACAGGTCGTGATTTTGAGAGCAATGTCACTTAGAGATGTAGACTTGGCATCCATCTGGATAAAAATGACACTAGCAGAGGTGAGAAGGAAAATTTCTTATTAGAGTCAAAAAATGGGAAAGAAAGCTGAAGCTAAAACTACGTCAGGAACCTCTACTTTGCAAAAGATGAAGATTACTGCCTGACAGAAAAAAAAACCTCAATAAATAGTCTCAGACTGAAATAATCAATGACTTATCAAAATAATCTAAAAATGAGAGCTAAGGAGAGAATATTAGTCAAGAGTGTGCTATCAAGATGGTAGAGGCAGTCAGCACTGCTTAATTCTTAATGCTGCAAAGAAGGTGAGCAGCCAGCGTGATGACTGAGGTCCTCTTTAAAGACTGATGTCTTCGGTTATGGATATTAAGAAGTTGTGAGCAGTTTTAGCCAAATTATTGGGCCTGAAGCTGGTTGGCTATCTTTGGAGACATAAATCCCAGGTTGTGTAGAAAAAAGTTTGGAGTTGAAGGAAAGGTATGTAGAGAAATGTGAGAGTGGTGTTTTCTTAGCAAGAATATACCTATCTCTCTCCTACCCACTTACAGATAGCTAAGCATATTTTACAGTGAATACAGCTAGAAACTTCTAACATTTGTAATTGAAAAAAACATGTCCCTTTTTAAAACTTCTTCCTGCAATTTGGGCTGTGTATCTCCTGCTCTGGACCTCTACGTGAAATCACACTTTGGAGCATATAAAGACTATGCAGCTAGTCCACTGCTTCCCAGAGCTGGCTAGGAATTGGGACAAGTTCAAAAGTTGGCCCCATCTCAAAGAATAGCTTGCATATCTACGTGGTATCTGAAGAAATCATGTCTCAAAACCTTCCCAGGTGAATTCAAAATGTATTTTGAGAAACACTGGACTCTATCCCATTGTTTTCATTTTGAAGATCAGGCTAAGCTAAATGACTTACCCAAAGTCCGAGAGCTCCTGAAAGGAAGGGCTTGAGCTAAAATTCAGCTCCGTTGACTTGGCCTCCAAAGCTCCTCATTAGATAGCCTGATCTTTCCTGCAGTGTCCACACTGGGGATGTGCTCTGTTCTAATCCACTGGTGTGTGTCATCAGGATCTGCACATTGCCTTCGTGGCCACTAAAGACAATCTGTAAGTACACGCTCAGAGACGTCTTATATGTATCATGCACCAGGATCAGGATGTACGACTATCCATGGCATCTTTGGCACATCAGTCTCATCCTCAGAGCCATTTTGGTGTGTTTTTAAAGTGTCTTTTTTCTTTCTTTTCTGGATAAAATTTTCTCTTTGGGAACAAGGTATCACATGGAGAAAGGATGTGTATAAGCTCCAGGACTTTGTTGCTGATAGAAAACCTCAGAGATGAACTTTTTCTCAAGGTCAACTTGCTCAACATTACTGTCTGTCTCACCCTCTAGGAGAATATGTTGTTATGACCACTCATTTCCACCTGAAAAGAAAGATTGGCTATTTTGTCATTCAAACATATCTGCCATGCATAATGACCGTCATTCTGTCCCAAGTCTCCTTCTGGCTCAACAGAGAGTCTGTACCAGCGAGGACAGTCTTTGGTAAGTGCCAATCGAGATATGCATGCAGAGCTTTGGAGGGCAAGTTATGCCAGTGACACTGCAAATAGAACGAAAAATGATTATACATTAAAGTATGAAGTTAGTACAAAAGAAAGATGCAAGGAATTCCCATTTTCATCATGGCATGATTTTTAAAAATTATCTCCCTAAGTAGCAAGCTCCTTCAGTGCATGTAAATCGATGGGATTAATGAAGATTTGATTTGATATTTTGGGACAGAAATGGAATGAAGCAGGCATAAAATGCATCATATTAGATTAAAACACACACACATAGAACTGTTAATGTTTAATCCACACTTTCAGAATACATAATCATA
This sequence comes from Miniopterus natalensis, assembly GCF_054644295.1. Taxonomy (NCBI): domain Eukaryota; kingdom Metazoa; phylum Chordata; class Mammalia; order Chiroptera; family Miniopteridae; genus Miniopterus; species Miniopterus natalensis. The sequence goes on from NC_142084.1 coordinate 87,794,699, forward strand.
TATCTGTGTAGTTTTTGAGAATCTAAGAAAATATCAGCAGAGCTACTTCCTTACATGTATGAAAGCAGGGCTTTCTTACGTAGGGAGAGACCGTTAATGACCATCTCTCAGGACAGTACAGGAATACTTCACTTACTTAATGTGTGCACTTCTGAAGAGATACAAATATACATTTTTTTCTGTTAAAATGGTTCAAATGCCCTTGATGCTTCAAGTTAAGGCAATCTAATGGGACGCTGCTTAAAGGGTAATAACCTTTTACTAATAGGAAAAGCCACCCCCTAATTTATTAATTTAGAAATTTGTACTTCATATAAAGAGGTATTTCCTGCCCATATTGTAGTATACGATCTTAATTGTACTTTTCAGACTGATATAAACAGAAGACTCCATTGCCATAAATTAACTGATTCATTCCTTCACTCAGTGAACTTTTATGTGACGCCTACTATGAGCGAGGCACACAATGCAGCAGTGACCTTGACATAAACTGCCCCGCTCATGAAGGTTATAATCTGGAACTTAAAATTTGAGTAACGATAAAATAATACATGTTTATTTACCGAGTGCCTTTATATCAGGCTGTTCTACGAAATAAACCTACACTATCTCATTTAACACTAAAAAGAAAGCCTCTGTACTATTACTGTCCTTGTGTTATAGACAAGAAAGCGAAGGACAAGAGATGAAGGAACCGGCTCAAGGTCAGAAGCCACTAGGAGGGGCGTGGAGTGAGACCCAAGCCCTTCGGCCCGGAGGCTGTGCCCTTCATGACACGCTGGCGCAGCGGGGCAGTGGTGGGCCGCACCATTCACTTGTAAATAACAGCCATGTACTCACAGGTGAAAGGTGCAGCCCCCGAGGTTCATTCCAGAACTATCAGCTGGCACGAGGCTACTTAAGACCCTTTACCACACAATAAAAGCGTTAGGAAGCGCAAAATCTAAACTGAGGATGATTCATGGGGGAAGATCCCTATGGCGTCTTTCTTCCATGACAGAGGGTATGAAAAACCAGCCCTCTCAGGAAAAACGCCTGAGTGCTCCAAGAGCCAGGGAAGCTTGCTTCCTTCTGGAGGCAGCACGGCCCCTCCCGCTGGGAACCACCGGCCCCTGCTCCGGCCCGACCTCAGCCCAACCGCGTCAAGGCCCGGGAGGACGGGCTACGGGGCAGGAGGGCAGGTCCCCTCCTGCGTCTTCTCCCTCATCGCCACTTGTGGATGGGAGCCGCCGCTGACGCCACCTTCCAGAAGGGAAGGTCAAACTCTTGCCAAGATGCCTGCTTCTGGGTGCGTGTGTAGTTGGAGCTCTTTTTCCAGTAGAATTTTTTTAAAAATTCGGACACAAGATATTTACATTATGTTTTATGACTCAGCACGACAATGAAGAAAAATTTTTTCTTTAATGTTCACTTTCCCTGCTCTCACCCAACATATCCGATCCTTCCGTTATAGAAACTTTCTAAAGCATTTTGGACTGTTTCATAAATGAAAAAACCTTGCTTTTAACACTTTCAACAGTCAGGCAACACGTGCCCCCTTGGTGAACATAACTCCCTATCTGTAAATTTAGCTGTGGCAAGTATATCTGTCCATCAAGTTATATATTTCTAATGTTCTAAGCTCAATAAAATCACAAATACAAATTCCTAAGACCTTTAGCCTTTTAACATTTCTCTAGTACACATCTCGATTCTTTTTTGTCTGAACTCAGCACATTCTTCTGAGCTGCTTAAGATGCCTGAGAGGGTCAGGTATTTAAAGACAAACATAAATTAAAAAAAATAAAAAGTCGTACTTCATAGCAGTTTGCTGAAAGGGATCCAGACTACAACAAAGCTGAAGCGTGGCTTATGTCTTAAAATATCATATTCTTGACCATCCATGCTCACATTTAGAGGCAATGTGGTCGTGGAATTTTGCTGCCAGGCAGATCCAAGTTTTAGGTTCAATCTTCTTTGTTCTAACCTTCAGTTGCCTATAAAATGTGAGTTCAACTAAAGTAAAATCATGCTGTTTAAAAGACTAAGTGATAAAAATAAAATATGTAAATTATCAAGGTTAGTACTTGGAACTTAATAGATACTCAATACACTGTTGTTCCTTTCCCTATATCAGGAATTGTAAGACCACAGCGAGCACGCACACACACACACAGCTCTTCATGCTATTCCTAACTGCTTTTAATTTATGCATGCATTTAAGAATACCTATTCCCAAATTACTTCTGACAGCGACTTACATTAACCAGAATTCAAAAAAATAAAAAACGCAATTCACTGTAGCAGGAATTTACCCAAAAGGACTGTAGCTGTCAATAATAGTAGTCATTAATTTTGCCCTTAGTAAATATCAGGCTAAGTGCTGAACACTTTACTACTGCACTATATTTAATACAACACCCCCTCTGAGTTAGACTTATTGAAATTAACTTGAAGTTGTTTTTTTTTTAAATAAAGGAGAAGCTCAGAATTGTGAGGCAATTTTCCCGAGGTCACTTAGCAGTTATAGAACTGTGGTTTAAAACTGGGTTGCTCTGCATCCCAAATACTGGCATTTAGTTACCTTGCTCTTTGCTCAAGTTAATACTGATATGTACATTTGGGGGCTGTTTCCCAGCCAATATTCTTTAAACTATTTGTTGTTCAGGTGATACAGATAATGCCCCAGAACTTCCTGTAACACCTTCAAAGTTCAAAGTAATACCTATGATTTAATAAAAATCTCGGGGTTTCTAATATAGTTACAAAGATCATCTACCTTGGAAAACTAGGGGATACTGGATGGTTTAATGCAGTTTATAAAAATTAGCCACCTACCATCTCTCTGTAATCCTACTGATTCTCTAAAAAATCATCAAAGGGGGAAATCACAGATATTAATTTTAGACCCATGGGAAGACAGTATCTTCCATGGCAATAAGTTATTTATATCCTTAAAATACTTTTACATATTATTATGTTTTATCCTCAAATAATCTTGTGAATGACTGTGCAGAAATTTTCCTCTCTTAGAACTTCAGCAGTGATCTAGACAGTCAAGAGAATGAAGTCTAAATCACGCTTTTACAGGTATGAACACTAGGAGGTCCCTAGAGGTTAATTCGCTTACTCAGGTCATAGAGCTAATAAGTGTTGAGTAGTCACTGGACTAGGTCAGGACTTTTTCCAACACGCAGCCTGAGTCAGCCTTACTGGATTATTGTGAAATTTTAAATACATTTTCAAATGGTTTCTAAGGAACCTTACCACAGCCTAACTATACAGTGCAGAACATTTAGTAGGCTGATAATATTCATTTGTTAAGTGAACACTCATGGATATTAGTTAAATACCAACTCATATAATTATATAAATAAACTAAAAACAACTGACTCAAAAATGGCTTTGAATACAGGGAATGTAATCGCTGGGGACGGAGTCACAGCACAGGAAGGTGAGGCAGATTAACAGAGAAGGAGAGACTGTGGACATTCAAAATGGCAAAATGTGTTCAAGTTTTGGTTTTGCCCCTTTTGAGCTGTGTAACCTCAAGTAAGTTACATGCAACTTATTTCAGGAATTTCTTCAGAAGAGTGGCTACTTCAGAATCAGGAAAAAAATATAAAAGCAGAAGAGTTAATAATGTAACAAAGTATTATCCTAAGATAATTCAATTATTCATCAATCATTACTAAACTGTTAGCTTCGTGGTTTACACAGGTGGGGCGCACAGGTGGAAAATACCAAACAGAGCGGAGGATCCAGGGGTTTCTTGGGATCAGAGACAGTGAAGATCTTTGCTTTATAGTTCAAAGAATTGGGGACAGTGAGGGAAAATTATTTCCTTTTCTAACCAGGATACCATGTTCAAGATGCTCATTTAAAGATATTCACTATTTTATTAAGAGCTCAATAGCAAAGCAGTTTATCCCTGCAAGAGATCCCCTCAGCACGGCCGTGCCACCAACTGCACACTCCTCTGGGGTTGAATGAAAACTCATCCATTCCAGACCCAAGTGGGACGAAACTTCTCTCCCACCGGGGTACCGCTGGTCTCCCTTTGGACAAGGAGGCTGACCTCCAGCGATCAAATTCTGTAGTAGGGATCTTCAGATTCACTTAACTTCTCTCTTTGCAGGAGTCACGACTGTGCTCACCATGACGACGCTGAGCATCAGCGCCAGAAACTCGCTGCCCAAGGTGGCGTACGCCACTGCGATGGACTGGTTCATCGCCGTGTGCTACGCCTTCGTGTTCTCAGCCCTCATCGAGTTTGCCACCGTGAACTACTTCACCAAGCGGGGCTACGCCTGGGATGGCAAAAGTGTGGTCCCAGAAAAGGTAAATGCTGTAATACCCCCTGGGGATACAGCACTAATATGTCCTTTTAAACACGTTAGATGGGGTGTCTGGACTTGAAGGAATGGATGAAGAATGCAGAGGGAGGGCAACAAGGATTCTAATGCTTATGTCAGAGATGATTAAGTGCTCGGGTAATTTTGTTATTGTTAAGGAGAGGTTGTTTGTGTGGACAGGTGCAGAACAGACGCAGGAGATGAGAGAGAGACACAAAAATGAATATTGCTACTCAAGTATGCTTTTCTATTTATCTGAGAAGAGTTTTAACAAGCCTGACATTAGGAGCGAATACATTCACATACACCATTATAATTTTTATAACTTGAAAATCATAGGCTTTTTTACTTTTTAAACCTAATCCCTTTGGTCATAAACATCACTGCTCTAATGTCTCAATTGAACTGTGTTTGCAAAATGCATTACCTCCAATTATCAGCGAAGCAAAGGGCAGGAAACATTTTCTCTTTCCAAAAATAGAAGTTTGCTTTAAGGATCACAGCACACAGAAATCACAGAAAACTGTAGAAAATTATCAAGTCAGGAATATCACTGTTCTCAACTAGAACCTATTTTAGAGTGGCCCTGAGAGCACAGTTGGAGAGTATATTTCTACTTCTGAGGTTTGGAGGAAAAACGTGAAAACGTAAGCAAGCCTTGGGACGGCAGGATGAAGGGCAAAGTCAGAGACACAGAGGCTGTGAGACATCTAGAAGTCATCCAGGCAGGATCACTCTACAGCCGCTTTCCCCAAACTCCGCTCCATAGAATGCTAGTGTCTTGTGATAGTACCTGGAAATAAAAGTTCTGTAGTCGAATACATTTGAAAGGAAATATGCTGCCAACGTCAAGCTCTTTTAGATGTACCCCTCAGCCACAGATGAATCAGCTCGGCACGCCAGTGAGCTACATAAGTAAAAGCCAAAAGGTTCTGTATGGGATGCACTGTCACAGCCAAAGTGAACCAGAAGCAGGGCCTCAGAATTCACCTTGCCTCGAAACATTCTTGCCCAGTATAAAAATTCTCTGAATTTTCAAACCAAGAACTGTGGCTGAGGTTCAGTAGAGAGGAGAGACAAGATAAAGGGACTGCACTGACCAGCTGGAGAGAGAGGCGAGAGGGTGGAGACAGTTGCTGTAAATCCTTGCTTTAGTCATCCATGGCCTCCCTCTGTCCTAGACCAGGAGGGTGGCCTAAAGGAGAGGGAGCCAGCCCCAGAAACAGGTTAACATAAGGCACCATGAACTGTAACACATGGACCAGAGACAGAGCTGTGAAAACTTTTTACATGTACATCTTAGAATGACTGACAGATTCTGCTGAAGTTCTTCAGAATGAATGACACACAAACACTGGGGACACATGATGAAAAGTGAGGCGCGAGCACCGGGAAATGTTGCTTTTCTAACTTACTACTTTCTTTGCATTTTGTGAGAGGCCAACGTCTTTCTGATTCTGGCTCATGAGTGTCAGTTGTTAGTGACTAGTGGTGAGAACTGAATTTGTCTGGAAACCATGGAATTTGGGTTGAGGCATCGGTGAGCTCATGGTGCTGATTACACGTATCCCTTTCCGACCCCTGTATTAGTCCTTCAGGTGCTGTGTCTCAGAAAGTATTTTAATCCCTATCAATCTTTAGTCCTCACGATTCAGTATAGATGTATATGAACATATATGTCTACTTCTATGTATGGTTATATTTATATCTGCAATACAACTATATCTGTAATACATCTATAGATCAGTCATCCTAATGAAACAGACACTATTTTCTGTAAGTTCTTTATGCTTCTGTAAAAATCTTCCCGAGGGCTCTGCCAGTTTGAATTGCTTATTATAGAGTATAGGTGTACAATGCAGTTGACTTGATACAGTTATGTATTGTGATCTGATCACCACCACAGCATTAGCTACCTCATCCCGTCACATAGTTACCATTTCTTTTTGTGGTGAAAACATTTCACATCTACTCTGGTAGCAACATTCAAGTCCGTGATACAGTATTATTAACTATAATCACCATGCTGCACATTAGATCTCCCAGACTGTTAATCTGGTAACCGGATATCGCTGTCCGCATTTTAAATCTATCCCAACAATACAGTCATAAATTACATTTCTTAGATTTTAAATAAAGCACAGACCTAGGTTCCAAAGGGAAGGTCACTTCTACCCGGCTTCTCTCGCAGTTTACTAAACGAAATGCTGTTGCTCTTCTTTCCACAGCCAAAGAAAGTGAAGGACCCTCTTATTAAGAAAAACAACACTTATGCTCCGACAGCAACCAGCTACACCCCTAACATGGCCAGGGGTGACCCGGGCTTAGCCACCATTGCTAAAAGTGCAACCATAGAACCAAAAGAAGTCAAGCCGGAGGCAAAACCTCCGGAACCCAAGAAAACCTTTAACAGCGTCAGCAAAATTGACCGGCTGTCAAGAATAGCGTTCCCGCTGCTGTTCGGGATCTTTAACTTGGTCTACTGGGCCACGTACCTAAACAGAGAGCCTCAGCTCAAAGCCCCCACCCCCCACCAGTAGGTCCCTTCACTCGCCTTCCTTCCGCTGCTCGGTCCCCTGCCATGGAAATTGCTTTCCGTTCCCAGTGCAGTAATTGCCGCCCGCTTTATTGCCTCTGTCCTAAAGAATCGAAGGTTCCCTTATTTCCATAACCCACATGAGGACAAACCGTCCAGCAGAGCAGAGCAGAGCAGAGCTGAGAGAGGATTCTGAGAGACAGAGCCCGAGGGAGCAAAAAAGCCCAACAGGAGGCAGAACGAGAGAGGCAAGGAGGGGCGCAGTCGCAGACAGGTAGGAGGAAAAGCGGGAGAGAAATAAAGCTTGACCGTGACTCCAGATCATTTGTAGATATATATTTCCAAATATTCTAAAGGAGAGAAGATACTGTATATGTCACAAATATTTTTATGTGAAGGCGTTTAAAAGAATATATTATAAATGTTTGATGAAGAAAATTTTCAAAGAATCTATGTCTTTACTGCACAAACTATGGTGCGCTCACATTTTTGTTTTGTGTTTTAAACTAACGTATCACTCTAACATTTTTGTTTCCAAAGCCCAAGACCCCTGTTCTTTCTCCTGTTACAAATGCCTAACATGTTATTTTGTTGCTAAACGCTGTTTTAAAATTCATGGACGTTGCATAGTAAAGGAGCAGTTCCTCCCTGTAGAGCACATTTAATCCGACGGAGAGAAATGCTCTAACTAGACTATTTCACTAGCATCTGCTTTTATCACTAGACTTGATGAGGAATCATTTTAGCAAAGATATCAACACTCAATAAATACCAAAATATTTGAAAATTAAATAAAATAATTTAAAAAGATTCCCTTTCTCATCATGTCTATTTCCAAATAGCACATGGGTCCAATAATCACTTCATTCCCATCATAAAGATGCTTCAGAGGGGCAAAAATATTTTGCAAGCTCTAAGAATTGCTGAATGTATTCTTTTATATAACAGGACATTAAAAGCTTTAGATTGAAATTTATGACTAGTGAACAAAAATAGAATATATAAATTATATATGTAAATATACAGCATGAGATTGTACATTTTTTACTTTTTTAAGGTTGTGTTCTCAAAATACTGTGTAAGACTCACCGCTCTTAGCTGTTAGAATGTTAAGTGCTACGGAAATACCTTTAGAGCCTTCATTTAAGATCAGAACAGCTTGTAGGAATCAGATGGAACTTCAACTATATGGGCAAAAGTTCACTTATGTAGAGAAAGCTTATAATTTCAAACGCTGTCCGGTGTACAGCAGTAAATCAGTTGCTACCTGCTCAAGTCCTGCCACCTTTCCCTAACTGAGGCTCTTGCAATATAGAAAGAAAATGGAAAAGCATTAGTGAGAGCTAGAAAAATCAACTGTATATTATCGCTATCTTTGCCAATATCAATTATTTCAATAAGTGTTGTACCATATGTAGCACCAAATATAAAAATACATGAAAGAATGTACAGGAAATAGCTTTTATTGAGTAATATTATTACATTTCATTTATACCGTAGCAATATATTTGTAGGTATACTATGTAAGGGCTTTAACTACAAGAGGTCCATTAATACTCCCTATGAAAGTGCTAGTCTGTTTCATTACTACCCAGATGTTTTAGAGATAAATATTTATGCAGAAGGTATTTTTGAAGTCTCCTTTTGTCTGATAGAGTTTCAGAGATATTTACAGTTAGCATCCAGAATCCACAGGTCATGGTCCAAGCCACACATGTAGAAATACCACGACATAAACCTGTCAGTATAATCACCAAAAAAGACAGTTGGGGTCCACGTCCAGGTTTGAAGCAATGTTTTTCTCAAAGAGCTGCCGTCCAATGATGTGGGAAAACACACCACGTTTTCCTAAGCAGACCCTGGTTTTCTTTTTAAATGTGCTGTATTGTTTGATTTGGTCCTGCCTAAATTCCATGAGCTAGGCCAGTGAAGGCTGAACCAAGGATGTTCATCCTCTGGTATCTTGTGTAGATATCATGTATAGAAAATAAAAATAAAACATGGCTCTAACTCCCGTGTTGCTGTTTATCCTGTTATTTTTCGGCGTTAACCTAATGTGTTTATTGAGAGCCTTTACCTTCCAGACTTGTCATGACTAACATTTGGTCTGTACTTTGCTCATTAGACGTGAATATTTCTTATGAGTCTGCTTTCTGCTATGCAATGACTGCATTTCGATCATTTCTTAGTTTGTTAGTATATGTGGATAGTGCTCTATTGTATTAATTGATTGCATAATTTATCAAAGACAAAATTATTCTATATAGCTTTTCTACAGTGCTTTGCTAAACCGTGTAACACTAGCTAAGTCTTCCTTGAAAATAAAGTCACACTCTTATAGAGGCCAGTTCCTGCTTACCCCCCAGGAATATTTTTTAAAAGGTGACACTGAATGTTGATTGCACATTAGTGCAGTGAAATGGCAATAAACCTGGCGTAGATCGAGGTGGTTTATGGCAGATGCATGTGTTGCTTTACAGAGTTTAGCAAAAGCTCTTAATTTAATGTCAGACTGTATTCTATTATAATAATAAAGCTAACATTATTCAATAACAAGACAGAATGCCTGGCTCTCTTTTCACGTTATCAATAGGACATGCCATTTCCCCGTCTTAAAAACATTTTCAGGTAGGAGCACCTAAAATGCCAAGTGCCAGCAGGAATCTAGGCTACAGGGAACATTTTGAAGATGTATCAGTAGTATGATTCTAAACTATCATTTTATTTTATTTTAATTTATCTTTATTGTTGAAAGTGTAGCAGGATAGTAAAAAAGTAGGAAAATCCATAGGAAAGTGGAATGGGGAAACTGAGACAAGAAAACTAAACAAGGCCAAACAGTTTGGGCAGCTGGCAGCCAGCCTGTGAAATGAAAGACTGTATCTTCCCCAAGGACACTTGAGAGCACAGGGTTTATAAGCTCCTCCCTCAGGAGAGAATACATAGCTCAAATCCCCCTGGCCCAGGAAATAGAGATCAAAGACCCAATTAATGCCATTTGTGCCAGCTCAACCCAAGGACAGACCAAGTTGGGAAGCAAATAACAAAAACCCCATTAAAGCCAGACAGACCTAAGACAAAAGTAAAACAGTAAAACAGGCCAAAGAATTATCCAAGACTCCCCCATAAACTCATTTTAATGCCTCAGCATATTTTTAAATGCACCTGGAAAGCTGAGGAATATTCTACTGAAACCCTCCCCTCAGGCTCTTGCCTGCAGAGAAAAAAGTGGAGAATAAGCCCTCAGGACAAAGGCTCAATGTGGGCTCGCACTGGAGCACACCCACGCCCCATCCTGGGCATCAACTTTTGATTTCTTCCTAATTTCCAAGGATCCCCACGAGACTTGCAGCCCGGGGAGCGGTGGCAGCGGCAGCTCGACCCGGGCTCCCCCCCCCGATCCTGTCTCCAAGGCCCCCTTTTCTGATTCCCAGGGAGCTAAAGCAGCCCTGCCTGGGCTCACTCCTTTCCTGCAGCATTTCCAGGGAGCCAAAGCCGAGCTCTGCCTAGGCTTTCCTCTGTTGTCTCTTCCGCCCTAATTTCTTCCTTAGTTTCATTGTCCCCAGCATTAATTAACACGTTCTCAAACCTGTCTGGACTGGTGTCCTGAAATCCTTCCTACAGGACGTCAAGGGCCCACACACTACAGGCCGGCCTGAGGCAGACCTTCTCCAGGCTGGACCCTGTCTGGTAACAAAAGTATTACAGACGTCGCGTGCCCCCCCCACTGATGCCCTCCCCCAGGCACCCGCCCCGCAGGCCTCCCCACACTGTCGGCTGTGCCCCTGAGTTCTGCATTTTTGTACGTAGGTTCTCTGATTAATCTCTCCCCACCCAGTCCCCACCCCTGCTTTCCCTCTGAGGTTCCTCAGTTGGTTCCATGCTTCTATGTCTCATTTTAAGTGAATCACATTAAAAAAAGCTTATTACTAAACACCTGGTATCTGGTGTTACCAGAAGCATGTCAACTCGAAATTTATTAAAAGTACACAGAACAGAATGAAAATCCTTAAATGAGAGTCGAGTTTGTTCATCTCTATTGTTAATGCAGCAAATCTGTTTCCTGATCTACTCCGAGGGGACTCCAGTTTAATTGTTTTCAAGGAAGAATCTGAACTTCGTAATTTTATTTAAAAGCTCCCCCATAGCTATTACATTCCTTAATGTTTCTACAACCACAAAGGCAGACTGAAGTACAGAAAACTTATAGTTACTTGAAAAACAACAGAAAAATTACCTAAATGATAGGCATAAAACTGTACCTGGTTTCTACAGGAAAATCAACAACACAAAAACACGTGAGGCAGCATCTTTCTGTGTCAGCGAGGCCAGGTGAAAACAAAGTAAACTGTACTTCTACTGATGAAACATGTGTCTTCCTAAAAAGTTATTCAGGACTTAGCAAAATTAATAATTTTAAAATCCTCCAACTCACTTGACTGATTCAACCCAAATAAAACTGCCCACTGTAAACTAGCTGAACCATCTCAGTCGCTGATTTTTTGGCTCTCCTAAAAACGAACCCAGTGAATGGTGAGTGTCTTGGCTATCAGACGACATCCATGCGTGGGCTCACCACAATAATTCCCTAAGGAGTCACAATAAGGATGGCTTGGCGTTACTGCTGACCATCTGTTTGGATTTCACTGTACCTGTTTGTTAAGACCTTCTGTTGGAGTTTTCTAAAACCTACCCAGCTCTTGTGAGCAGTAAGAATAATGAGTGACCCGACTCAACTGCTTTATACAGCCACAATTCAGTCAAATAAATCAACTCCAAATGTTAATTTAGTTTAACTAAATTCTAACATTGCTGAATCTCTACCCTGTGATAGAAATTTACAAATAAACATTTCATGGCCTTTTTCATTAAAAGAAATCATAGTTCTGATGGGAAAGGACAACAGACAATCAGGCAAAGACAATATAAATATTGTGACAAAGGTAGAAGATAAGAGACACACAATAGGGGTGCCTTGCTGCTCTTCATAAGGTTACATAACTGAATCTGAAGGAACTAATAATGTCAAAGACGAAACAAAATATAAGCGGTGAAGTGGCCCTGGACTACGAGTCCATGGGCCTGAGATACAGGACCAGCCCTGGCAGTTTCTAGCCATTTAATCACTGACCAACATTTGATACCCGTAGATCTTCTAGCTGCGTGGTAGGTACCGGAATTATAAAGACGAGAGTATGCTCGTGGAAAATTCATAGTTTCACAGAAAATCCAAGTGAACCTAAAGTTACAACAATTCACACAAGATGTACAACTACCAATAAATACAGATTTATACTTGCTAACTGGTATGAGGGCCATCTTCCAATGAAAGTGTTAGCTGAGCTGTCTGCAAGGAAGATTCAGCATTTATCAAGTACTTCAGTGTTGGGGATGGCTGCTGGTGGTAAGGGACATATCTTTCAGAGTCAAAGACAATACATGAAAAAGGAACTCAGAGAGTCACAAAGCCAACTGCCAGGAAATTAGCACAGATACGTGCACTAGGCCTAACGCACACTAAAGGAAGCATTGGGGACTATGGAAAACAGTACATGCCCAGTCTCTAGCCTCAGCTCCAGCTATTCGGTGCCATGTGGGGAAAGAAGGTGGGTATTGCTATATATTCTAATGTGACAGAAAAACACTTGATATTAAAATTCTTTTTAACTCTAACTTTGAAATGACTGTTCGTCAAGCATAATATATAAACAAGTTGAATTTAGCGAATTCAACTAATTAGTGATCCTTGTTTTCAGAATGTCTATATAGATTCGTATGTTTATTTGATAATCATCAATCAATTATGTTTGGTGTTTAGGATTATTTCACCCAGAAAGGAAAGGTAGTTAGCAAACTCCTCATGGTTAGTTAGCAAACTTCAAAACTGTATTTAAAACAATGCTAAGTATCTAAATTTTTCAAAAGTCACATTATTTGTCAATAAAACATTTATAGTCTAAAGAGAGGCCAAGTTTTCCTTGGGGTTGTAAAGTGTTAGGGTTCTTTTTGGTTTTGGTGGATAACTTACCTTTCTCTAACTATAACAGGTAGCACATATTACTCTAGAAAGGATGACTTCCTCATTAGTAGTCCATCAAAGGATAATTATGTATATTACGTTCTTTGATACTTACCAGAGGCAGTGTAGTTATAAAAGAAGAAACTCATATAGGTCTGTTGATTTGCCTAAAACGCTAAAAGTAAGTGATGTGCCAGATTTTTTAAAAATGTACTTCATTATAAAGCTGATATTTTCAAAAATCATCTCTTAAAAAAATTTATACCAGATCTCCTTGACTAATGGTCTATATTTTAATTGAAAAATCAATCATCATAAAATATTATATACAATATGAAAAGAACAGACATTTCATGTCAAAAGGGAAAGTCAAACTAATAAAGAAAAGTCATCCTAAATAAGCTGGAGAGGACGAGACAGCCCGTGAGAGGCACGCTGGTGCTCTCGGGTGTACCTGATATTCTGCCACTTGAATCAGAGACCTCACTCTGCATGCTGACTTGGCCCACAGGGCAGTTCCCTCTGGACCTCGGTTTTGCAGGATAGGAGGAGGATAATACTGTGGACCTGCTAGAAGGACCGAGTAAGGACCTGAGCAAATCCACGTCCCGAAAGCAAATAAACTTGACAGGCTTTCTATAGGAACCAACCGCAGCCATACAACAAAGTAAGAAGTGTTTATTCAAAAAATACTACTGACACTTTTGTAGGAAGGTTTATAGGTGATGTTTTAACCTGGGATTGTCCTTGAGACCTCTTCTGCTCCACTTCTGCAATAAAGCTACCGTGAAGGACAAGCTGTAGATGCAAAACCTCTCACCCCCAGGGGCTTCCTACTTCGCCTGGGGCAAAGGAGCAAGGGCTCCACGCTCGGGACACTGATGGGAACAGGAGCACTGCCACAGGCAAACTAACAGAAGGGCCGGTGCTGAAGGTCACCAGAAGTGACAATCCTGCGACAGCAGGCAAAAGACTGGCAGAAGAGCGGGAAGTGAAAATTTAACAGGGAGATGAGGAAAATAAGGCAACCACAGAGGGCTAACTTCAAAACAGTACCCCGCCTCCCCTCCTCCACGGTTTAGCTCTCCGCAGCTTCAGTTTCCCACCGTCAACTGCAGCCTGAACACAGAGCTGAAAAATTCCAGAGGGAAACAACTCATAAGTTTTCCACTGTGCGCCATCCTGAGCAGCGGGATGAAACTCCCACCCGCCCGCCCAGATGTGCATCCTCCCATTAACCCTTCATCCAAGTGTCTGAGCGACACACTCCCCACCCCTTGGCACCCTCCTGGCTGTCTCAGTTTTCAGGCTGGTTGTCAAAGTATTGCCAGTGCTTGTGTTCACGTCACCCTCATTTTACTGCATAATGACCCCAAAGCTCAAGAGCAGTGACATCAGCAATTCAGAGATGCCAAAGAAAAGCCGGAAGGTGCTTCCCTTCCAGTGAAAAGGTGCAAGTTCTCAACTTAATAAGGAAAAATATATGCTGATCCCAGAAGAGCCTGGCAGGGTTTTGACTGCAAGTTTTTTTAAATGCGCTTTCAATGCATAGAAGTAGGGATTTAGTAATATCCTAATGCCATCTATTAGAAAATATTGCTTACTGATACATCACATAATTTTTAAGCCAACAAAACAGCTTCCAAATATCCTTGATTGATGAATATAATTTGGGCCACTGTTTGCATGAGAAGTAAAATGATATGAAATTTGTTAACACAATAAAAGGAGCTTCTCTATCTTCTTTCTACTCCAGTGCCTACAATAAAGTTAGGCTGTTTCAGTAATTTTGATACTGATGTGTTGCACAGATAGAAACGTGAGTAAGGTATCTGGGAAGTCGCATTGGCTGGGGCGCTGAGATCACATTTCAGATGCCACCTCTGCCATAAACTGGGGAAATCGGGAATTCAGGTCTCTGTGCTTTGGTGGCTTCGCTGTGAAACGAGGCTCCTGCCCAGGGTGTAACTCAGATATGCAGAGGAAGACGGCAGCAGTGAGTGAGAAAGGGACCACTGAACAATGGGAAACAGAGGAAGCTGAGGCTGGGATGGGAGAATTAGACGTGCTTGCAATCTTTTTTAAATTTTAAAATTGTTTGTGTATATTATACATTTTTCCATTTTTATTGAGATAGGAAAATCTGGCAACACTGGACTTGCACCCTGCAAGGCAACAGTGAACTGAAGGGAAGTGGCTGCTGCCCCTTCCAGACTGGGCGGAGCGTTCCAGGCCTTCATCATCTCGCCACCCTCTACGGTGGGTGCTGTCCCCATCGCCAGGCACAGGCCTGGCTTCGATGCCTGATATTATCTTTCTTAGCTCTGTGGGCACTTGGGTGCCCATAGTCTAAAGCATTGTGTGCATCTCAGTGGAAACGGAGTTGTTAGGCTTTTGGTGCAGTGCCGTCTTCGCATATGTGGGTATTTAATTCTTTCTTCTATTTGGGGAAATGACTGTGTCTGTTTGCATCTCTTTTGATGCATAAATAAATAGAGTAAGAGAGATACACACACACACACACACACACACACGTAATTATCATCTCTCCAAATAATTCCTATTTGCAGAGCCTGGTAAAGAGAGAGTAAAAAGCATAACAAAGATGGTGCCATGTTTTTTTTGGTCTAAAATTATAACATGCCCATAGGTGATCTTGATTCTAAATGAACGTTCTCGAGACCTAATGACTTCTCGTGGTGCCAATGACACCTGCATTTTTTAAAATAAAGAAAGGGCAAATTCTCTATGCTGGCATCCTGGCTTCCAGGTACCTGTTTGCTTCTGCTGTTGCCAAAGGTTATTGGGACAAAACAGAAATGACAGATTGTCTGGAGACCAGAACGCAGCTAGCAGCCCACGGCAGCCCAGGCAGCACCAGGGAGCAAGCATGCACAGACTGCCAGGCCCTGCGCTCTTTAATCAGGACTGCTAAATGATGCAGGTGGCATGGAGATTAGGGCATCCTGGTAGGACCAGGAGAAATAAGGGAATATTCCCTTTCCACCTGTTCCATCTGGCTCTGCTTCATTCAACATAAATGTCTTCAGGAGCAAAGGGGACTTGCTTTTGAGGGGTCAAATACCCTCTTTTTTAGCCTTCAGAATAGAAAATAAATACAAACCTAAGAAAAAAATAACAACAAAAAAACCCTGTTTGTCAGAAGCAGACAGGGTAGAGAGAACCATAAGGCAAAAGACTTCTGCAGATCTCAGGGTAAGGTTTCCAGTGCTCCTTACCCTGGAGAGGACTGTCTCCTGCATGGACTTCCTCAAGGCGGGGACCAGAACGTAACCTCCCTGTGAATATGTGCCTTGTGGGACACGCCTCGACCTCCCCAAAGTCCCCTCCAGGCTCTGTGGCAGAAAGTCTGTTTCAGATCCATTTCTCACTCTTTCTTATTTCCTACCATTTAATTGCAGGTCCGTCTTTCTTTCTGTCCTTACTCGTTTCACCAGCAACCCAGCCTTCCCTTGCCTGGCCCAGCGCCCAGGGTCTCAGGCCTAATCTGCCCACCCCCACCCCCACCCCCACCCCCACCCCCACGCCCATCTGGGGATCCTGAGATTCTTACAGGCCAAGTGACTCGCCATGGAGGCGTCCACCAGGCAAACCCAATATTAACAGTAAGACAAAGCTAGTACACTGTCGAGTCACCTACAAGCTAAGCTGTGACTGACTCCAAACACCATGTTCTTAACCATTACAAAATTTCACTCACAACACAAGAGAACGGGTGAAGAGAAGGGACAAGGCACCCTGTGAGCTCAGAGGTGGGTGTGAGCTGGAGCTCGAGCTCAGGAAATCGGGGAAGAGAGCAACTTTGCTGTCCCCGGGGCACAGGTACAGTGCAAGAGGAGCGGGACGGGAGGGGGCACCGGGGACAGAGGCACAACGCAGAGCGGAGGGGGCGGCGCGCGAGGACGGGAACGCCGCTAGCCATTCCCTTTTAAACGGAGGGCGACGCGGGAGCTGACGCTGTAAGATCCTGGTTCTAAAGCCGCGTGTCTTGAAGTCTGCACTCCTTCCATCATGAAGGGATCTGTAAAGTGCAGTGCCTGTAAGTAGAAATTCTACTTCAGAGAGACCCAAATTCAAATTTCCTTTGGCACTTCTATCCCTGTAAACAAGGGCAAACCCCATGTCCTCTCTAGGTCTTATGTAGAGTGGAGATAATATTATTTAGCTTCCAAATTGATTGGAAAAAATGAATGAGGCAACACACTGAAAAACTAAGTACCATGCCTAGCACATAGACTTACTCAGAAATTATATTATTAGCATTATTCTTCGTTATTCAATCATGCAATACTATTTTGGAGTATCCATTAGGTTGTATTTGCTGTGCTGGGCACGAGGGATAGAAGTAGAATAAAACTGAGTTCCTATTCCCATTTCATTACCTACTGAAGAAAGTGGCAAGTCAGCCAACAGCTCCAGCGTGATGTCACACACAATGTGACCGAGGTAAGCAGAAAGGCCCTGGGTCTGCCACAGTGGGATGCGCAGTCCCGGGTGAGGACGTGTTGAAGGGCTTACTTGATTCATGCCTGCAAAGTCAGGTAATGTTTCCAAGAAAGAGCAGTAATGAGCTGAGGTGTGACAAATGGTTCCCAGTGGCCCAGCCACATGGTGCACCTGGAGCTCACTGTGGGCCACCCAGGCCGGGGCTGGGGCTGGAGGGCTCCCGAGGCTCTGGCTCTCGTTCAGCACTGACCTGAAGAGGCCTGGTGGGGATGCTACCCGATGGGTGCAAGCCACCAGGAGAACAGAAGGGAGTGGGGCTTCTCAGCCTGTTGAACGGTTAAAGGCACGGGCTTGGCTGACATGGAGGTTCTGTGCTTTTATACCTGGTTGTTACCTGTGTGACTCTGGACAGGTCAACTGCTGCAAATCTCATTTTCCTTTCCATACAATGGGGACAGTTTTCCTTTCAGAGTTACAACGGGGAGTGAGACAATGTGAACAAGCAATTAGCGCGGTGCCCAGCCCACAACCAGGACTCAGTACTTGCTGCTCTGCTCATCGCTCATTTTATTGGCCTCAGAGTGCTGGGCCGAGTACCAAGGCCACACCTGTTGCTGTCACCAGCTCTGTTGTGTAAATAAAATGTAAGAATCCACAAAATTTACACTGAGAAAAGGAAAGCTTAACCTTGAAACTGGAACACTACTACAAAAGAGATGGAATCAGAGGAAACCTTGTTTAGAGTGTCGAGCATGGAACCTGTCTCTGTGCTGAGTTCCCCCCTCCTTCGGCCCCGCTCTGTCCCCTGTTCTCCACTTTCTTCCACGATCCAAGCCCTACCCACAATTTTCCAGACTGTCTTCATCCCTGTACTGTTTGATGTAGAGGAAAAAGTTTCATAAAGAAGTTACAGTGGAAGGGGCTAGTAACCCTTTATAATATGTGGTATAGTAGGACCACATACTATTTATAAACAATATTATAAATAATTTATAAATATTATAAATATTATAAATATAAACAATATTATAAATGTGGTCCTAGTCCCTTAAACAATGGATTTTACCAATGCTTGAAAACTGACACAAAGTTCTTCCAAAAAATGTGGACGTCGAGTCACTTGAATGTCATGCTTAAACTAAAATGTCTCAGTGGAAATATCAGCTAGCACTTACTAATGTATTACTGTGTCCCAAGTATTGGCTAATAACTCCCTACAGCATGGTGTGATCTAATTATTAACTATTTTTGCTTATTTGAAAATGGAAGGGCTAAAGTAAATCAGGCAAGCCATCACAACTAGCACGTGACTTTTATTAATTCAGAGTCTTTGATTGAAAGATAAAACTTAAATTTGATTATGTAACCTGAAAACTCCAGACCATAAAATAGAAAAAATAATATTCTTGCTGGTTGATTGGTGGGGATTCTGGGGCAAGCCCTCTTCTCCTCTCTAGCCATTAACCTGTGAATCTGTAAAGTAAACAGATATGTCTGAGACATCTTACCAAGTTTAGGTTTCTTTCATTTTATATGAGCCCTCAATAGATTTCTCAGTCCAACTGGCATTTTCTACATCTCCCTGGGAAATTTCTGAAATCATTTACTTCAGAGAGGCAACTAGAGGGTTATGGATTATATCAGCCTACATATGAATGAAAAACACCTATCACTCCCTCCTTCCTCTCCCAAGCCAGATATTGCTAATTAATTATCATACCCATTTATGTCAAGACTGAATGAGAACTCATTATCCCACCAAAAATCAGAACTGACATGTGAGATAAAACTTATTTTTCAACACAGCTCCATAGCGATGAAATGCTACCCTGGAGTAAAGCTGTGGATTTCTTTCTTTTTTTTTTTTTAAATATATATTGATTTCAGAGAGAGGAAAGGAGAGGGAGATAAAAACATCAGTGATGAAACAGTCATTGATCGGCTACAGCCCACAACCTGGGCATGTGCCCTGACTGGGAACTGAACCCCAATCGCCTGGATCCTAGGTCGACGCTCAACCACTGAGCCACGCCCGGCTGGGCAAGCTGCAGATTTCACTAGAACCATTCTGAAATACAAAGTTTGCAATACTGGGGCCAAAATGTCTTCACTGTTTGCAACTCTTTGGATCCCAACTGTCTTCAATGGACCAAATCAAGCCCATGTTCTTCCTGCCTCCTCCCCTACCTTTTTTTTTTTCAAGTAGCCCAAATTTCAGAAAATTTCACATTTCTGAAACAGAGAGGTGAGCGAGGGACCAAGAAAATGGCCAAATTGCCAAAGCAAAACAAAGAGGAAATATTCTAGAGAGAAGGCTGCTGTGCATACCAGTGCAAGGAGGGATTTGAGAGTTCCTGATGAAAATCTACAGTCATCACTCTCTGGGCCAATGTCGCACAAAAAAGAGAAAATGGAAAAGCCGAGCCGGGGCTCAAGAGAGTTAGGGCTGAAATATAAATTAAATGTAATCACGCCCTGTATCACCACCTCAGCTCCTGTGCAGCTCGAAACCCATTTCAGGATAAACAGTGCCCTGTGTTCCGTCTGTAACAAGCTGACCTCGGAGGGGAAAAATGATCTATTTTCACAACTGAAGCTTACTCTTGATTAAGGAAATATGATTGTAAGGGCTGTTTGGGGACCGTGTTGCCATTCAAATAAACTCTTCAAATGTGAAAGAATAGAATCCATTAATCTTCCAGGAAATCTGTCCTCTGCTTCCTCTGCCTCTCCTCTCCTGCTTTTTAAAAATTATTATTATTCTTAACACATAATTGACATAATATTGTGTAAGTTTACAGTGTACAGTGGTTGATTTGATACATTTATATACTGTGATATGATTACCACCATAGTTAACACTTCTATAACGTCACATAATTGTCATTTCTTTTTCTGTGGTGAGACACTGAAGATCTGGTGTCTTAGCAACTTTGAAGAATACAGTCCAGTGTCATTGACTATAATCACCAGGCTGTGCATGACATCTCTCGAACCCAGTCATCTTCTTGTTGCACGTTTTTACCCTTCAACCAACATTTCCACAATTTCCCCACCTTCAGCCCCTGGTGACCACCATTCTACTCCCTACTCTCAATCTACGGAACACTGATTAACAAAGTTATCTTAAAACCTAAGAAAAAGATAAGACCGATAAGAAGGTATCAGCAGAAATAATGCGGACGTGAAACTATTATGTTCAAAATGCTGAAAAAATACCAATACCACATGAAAAGATAGATGCTCAACATCACTAGTCATGAGGGAAATGAAATTAAAAACCACAATGAGATATTATCTCAAACCTGTCAGAATGGCTATTGTCAAAAAGGCAAAAAATAACAATTATTGGCAGGAGTGTGGAGAAATGGGAAGCCCTGTATGTTGTTGGTGGGGATGTGAAAGGGTGCCTCCATCACGGAAAAGAGTATGGCGAGTCCTTGGGAAAATTAAAAAGAGAACTGCACACAACCCACAAATTCCACTTCCGGGGATTTGCTAGGATTGAGAGGCATGCAGGAACACACTGTAATCAAATTGCCAAAAATTGCGACGTCTGAGGACACCGACCGTACAGAAAGATGGGGCAGGTCCCGACCGCACACTCCGTGCGCAGGTTAACTGGGCAGCAGCTGCGGGCAGCACCTGGCAGGCTGGATGTGCTCGCCCCAAAGAGCTACGCACACAACGTCGATGCAGCCAGGCGGCCGGGCTTTACGTCCTTCTCGTGCAATTATCACAAGCCCTTGATCTGATTTTCTTATTTGTAAAATGAGGATAATGGTTTTAAGGCTACTTCATAAAAATGTTATGAGCATTAGATAAATAAAGTCTTAGAACAATGCCTGACTGATCTGAGAAGGTGACGCAGGGAATTTTAACTCTTTTCATATTTATTTTTATTTTTTTAATTTGAAAAATATCTGAAGTAAATCAGATGTTGAATTTTGTAAAGCCTAAGTTGAGTCACAGGTATTTATATTACTCAACTGAATGGTTTAATATGTTAAAGTTTTACCTTAACAATCATAATTCTTTATATCATATCTCTATAAAAAATAAGAAAACAAAGGGTAGGCATATGAACTTTACAGTTTTTCTTACACTAGAACTAATTTATTTACTCATCGGATCTGCTGGCCCCAGTAGCATTTATGCTTCTAATCGTGTACTACCTCTAAAAGGAGATTTATTTTCAGCTTGGGTTCCAAGTATATTTCACAATTACAGACTTACCTTACATACATGTACAGATGCCCATGTAGTATTATCACATATGAACACTAAAACTGAACAAATACATTACAAATACTAATATAAAAAGTTTAGTTCTTTAATCACATTCAACATCAATTAATTTTACTAGAATTTTGCCTTTATTATTACTTGCAGACTTTCTCCTTTTGCCTAATTCCTCTATTCTCCAGCCAGATTTTAAAATGGAGAGCCTCAACTCAAGCATCTGTAGACAAATTGCTACTTTATACAACTTTAAATGTTGATTTTGAAATTACTCATCAAGCTACCATATATTTTCATTCTTATTCTAGTGCGCAGATTCCATTATTGGTTATAATGTTTTGAAAAACTGTTTTATCATTATATAATAAATCATTTCAGAAGCATATTCCAGAAATCAATGAAAAAAATCATGTAATTTCAACACTTTCCTTAAAGGTAAACTGAGTTGTCAGACTGAGTGATCTGGGAATTAATAGAACAACGTTGAAAATTGTTCTTTGAGAAAGAGCTGGAGAGCAAGAGAGAGAGAGGAGAGCAGAACAGAACTGAGAAAATGCGAGTTCAGAACAAAGGTTCCCCATGCAGCCTCCTCCGGCGCAGACTCCTTCCCGCAGCTGAGGTGAGAGCACTTCAGCCCACGACTGAAACGAGCAGCGGAGGCAGCAAGAAAGAGAGCAAATGTCTATCACAGAGCTTTAAAACAAAATACGTCTGCTGACAGCTCCTAAAATACAAACTCAGATAGTGTTTTCCAGCTATTAGGAAAAACACTTTATTTCCCTTAAAGTAAAAATACTTTACTTTCCTTATTTTTTCACACACACGACAGCGATCTTTTTTCATGGGAAGTGGCATGAGAGGAGATGTTTATCATTTCTGAGCTGTATGCTATAATATAACACTATTATTTTTGGAGAATTTTAGTGTTAAAAATGTACCTGAACATCTCGGAAAAGCACAAAGTTTAAAATAAGAATTAGATTTTACTGTCAAGGCATTCGCAACATTTAGGATCATTTCTGTCCCTGAAACGAGCCGATGGGTGAAGTGAATAACACAGTACGTTATAAACAATCCTAATGTGAAAGACATAGATTTAACTTATTTTACTGAGTAGCTACAACATGTAATCAATCACAACTGTACAGGCCTATGGTTAAGAATGTGGGCTTCTGTAATTTTCATTTCTGGGAACACGCTTCTGTGTGATCTAGGATGAATTACTACTCTTTTCTGCTTCAAATTCCTCATATTCTAAAGGGAAATATTAAAAAGTCTTAGCCCCATAGGTTTGGTGTGAGAATTAATAAATTAATACATGTAAAGCACATAGTGTTATGGATTATGTGTTTGTGTCTCCCAAAACTGATATATTGAAACCCTATCCCCAAGGTGATGGTATTTAGATGTATTGCCTTTGGAAGGCAGTTAGGTTTAGATGGTGTCATGAGGGTGGGCTCCCCAAATGAGATTAGTGTTCTCATAAAGAAGAGAAAGAGGCCAGACCTCCGTCTCTCTGCCACGTGAGGACACAGGGAGAACACTGTGATCAGCAAGTCAGGAATTGGGTCTTTGTAAAGCCCCTTACCATGCTGGCACCCTCATCTTACACCTGCCAGCCTCCAGAACTTTGAAAAATAAATGTCTGGTGTTTAAACCATCCTGTCTGTGGTATTTTGCTATAGCAGCCCAAGAAGACAAGACACATCAATAGCCAGTGCATAGGAAGTACTTACTAAATAAATGTTAGTTTATATTAGTTTTTTGTTTATTGATGAGTATGTAACTTGCATTCAGTTTTTTTTATTTAGGCACATTTACTAAACTGTTAACGGAATCTGGCTGGGCATGGCTCAGCAGTTGAGCATCAACCTAGGATCCAGGAGACTGAGGTGTGATTCCAGGTCAGGGCACATGCCAGGGTTGCGGGCTCGATCCCCAGCAGGGGGCGTGCAGGAGGCAGCCGATCAATGACAACTCTCTCATCATTAACATTTCTATCTCTCTCTTTCTCTCTCTCCCTTCCTCTCTCTGAAATCAATAAAGATATATTAAAAATACATATATTAAAATGTTAAAGGAGAAGGAAACACAGAAATGTAAAACTAAGTCAACCTGGAACCAATTTTATAACCACCTACCACCTTCATTTTATAATTTACAGCACAATTATGGTTCAACATTTCACAGCTACACAGTAGTCAGTGAGGTGGACCAGGATGAAACCTATTCCAGGGTCAGCACTCTTTCCATAAAACTCCTCTTATTTTTCTTTAGATATCTTTTTTAATGAATCTGATCTAGCTCACTCCTGAGAATGTAGTTGAGAGTGATAAGAAATTATAATTCATATGAACGTCATTTCTACAGATGTAAAATAATTTTAATAATTACTAAGATTACTAATTATTGATTGTCTAGCTAGCTAATCACTTGGTGATGACACTTTGGAGCTGCAGGGAAAATATGGCAGATACAATATTGGGTTATCAACACTGCTCCCTCTCCACACCCCTACTAAAATGTCAGTAAACACATAACACAGGCACA
Organism: Miniopterus natalensis; assembly: GCF_054644295.1. Lineage (NCBI taxonomy): Eukaryota > Metazoa > Chordata > Mammalia > Chiroptera > Miniopteridae > Miniopterus > Miniopterus natalensis. Next base: position 87,818,847 of record NC_142084.1, read on the forward strand.
TATCTACAAAGACAAAAAATGAATGGGGGAAAAACACCTATAGACTAGAGGTGTCAACAGAATACTGGAAGAAAGAAAATAGATGATCAGCTAGGAACTGACATAACAAGCCGAGACAGCTGAACATATATGCCCATAACTTTTCTCAGCAAGAAGCAATTGCAGCCAGTACGCACAAGGCCATAAAAGTTTCATGAATGAAGATACCAGACACTTATGATTGTCGGACTTGATGAATGGACCTGGAAAAATACAATTGCTTGGAAATCTAATTTACATACCTTTAGGCCCTCACAGACCTCACTACTCAAACCCTTCCTCTCTCTCACTCGCACACATGCAGAAGCAGCTAGAAGCCACCTCTCCAACCAGATGGCAGACAGCAGTTTCATTTCCTGGATAAAGTGATCCTGGTAAACTCTATCCTAAAGCACCAAGAAACAGGTGTGGCAACATCTTAACAGCAGTGGCTTGGGGATTTGAAAAGCCTTAATAAACAACAACCCGCTTTCCTTACCTGAATTCAGAACCATCTGAGATACATACTTTAGACAGGTGAAAATCAAAATGCAAGCTTTATGATGGGCATGGATTACTTGGTAAGATACACCTTTATATCTCAAACAACAACAACAAGAACAAAAATGGCTTGATAATTCTCCCAAGGATTACACTGATTTATTTACAGAACTGTGAAATTCTAGGCTTCCTCTGTAGACTTCACCACTGTAAAATTTAAGGCGCAGGAACCTGAGGTTCTGATCCTATTCAGTTACCTCTGAAACACTCACTAATCAGGTAATGGAATTGGTGAGAAGCCAGGAAATTCTCCTTCTTTCTAGAGAAATCCACCTAATGACAATGTACGCTACACAGAAGTAAAAATATTGAACCTTCCTGGGGAGACTCTTCTGCTAATTTCTCAAAAGGCTGGCATGCAGGCCTAGAATGGCACCCTCAGCCCCCACTTCCAGCCCACCCCAGGGAGCATATTGGAAAGCTCTCAAGAGAATTCAAGTGCTTCAATGAACATACCTAGAGACACTAATAACTTTTTCTGTAGGATTATTAACATATCGCCATTTCTTTCTTTTCTGTTTTTCATGTTTTTCATTTATGTTTTGACACTGAGAGCCAACGGAGAGCCTTAGGATGAAACTCACTGCACTTGGACAGTTCTGCTGGGTTAAGTCTTTCTCCTGCTATAGCTGTTTGTTGGTGTAACTTCCCACCAGCCCCATGCCCTCTTTAGTTCAGGGAGTCATCATTCCTCATCCACAATATAATGACAGCCTCCTTAACGGGCACCCAGCCTCTAGAATGGTCCATTTCTGCGGACACGACGCACACCAGCTGCTGATTCTTTCAAAGCCTGAATCTGCCTCAGCAGTTACGATGTATTGACTACCATTTACATAACCCCCAGAAGGCTTTTCTAAGTCCATATACCATTTGTCTCTGCTTGTTTGCTTGTTTTCTTGCTTAATTTCTTTATATTATTTTAAAAATAAGACATGTTTATTATAGAAAATATAGAAAGGCTATAAAAAGAACAAAAATAAAATTACTTATAATTAGCACCACTCAGAGGCAAATCACTTTGAATACTTTGGTGTGCGTTTTTCTAGTACAGCCAGATTTTGACTTTGCCTTTCTACCTACACTAATTTGGTCATAAAAACATGTTTACAAGGAAGGAATTTTGATTTCATCACTCATTTGCTTTTTGTTTTGAAAACAGCATGGATGTTTCAAGTGAAGAATTCAGGGTGGTTGGACATATACAGGAAAACTATGACAGTGATAATATCTATCCATCTTGAATCACAGTTCAACACCTGAGATAATTTGCTCAAATTGTTTATAAATTAGCTAGGAAAAAAGGAAAATCATAAATATTTTATTCAGTTCAGAGGCCATATAGCTACATTAGAACATCAACCTAAAATAAAATGGAAAGCTAGCACTGCAGGCAGTAATATTTGATATAAATGAGAAAATGCCAATACCATTTTTAAATTATACTAATTGACACAGTAAAAATTAACTTTGTAGAAACAATCAATAGGGACTTCTTAACCTTACAGCTTCTAAAACAACTTGGGAGAATTCTTATTGCCTAAAATTGACACTACAATCAATTCTTACTAACAAAACTTATACCTGAAAGATTACTTTTCTGTGGTTTGTTCCCTTATGAGACGATTCTATCAGTTTCATCTTGGAATATATAATATAGAGGACTGTTGAGGACCAAAACCACAGAAGCTACATTCAGCAAGGCTTAAAGAAAAATTTGGTAAACTAAGCAAGGCTTAAAGAAAAATTTGGTAAACTAAGCAATCTTCATGGTAATATGTGTCGGAAAATATCTGTTCCTGTTGACAAGCATGCTTAAACTGTCCTGTTCAAAATATTGATCAAAGAATTACATTTCTTTAATTGGGTTATCATAAAAATACTTTTGATAAAAATTCACCAACATTGGGATACTCTGGTTAAAATGTTCCCTGATAAACCGAGAGTTAAAAGGCTCTGGGTCCAAAGAGCAGGACAAAATGGTGGTCACAGAATTTCATACGCCACAGCTCCCCACTCATGCTGAATCCAAAGTGTAATGCTGTGCATTTCATTTGGTCTCCAAGTTTCTTTAAGATTTATAAACAGTTAAAATCATTAAATAGAATTACACAGCTACTGTATTCTACCTCTACTCTTACTCATTTTAGACTGAGAGATTTTATTTAAAATACTGTCATATTTAGCATCTTAAAAAAAGAATGCTTTTTAACCTGAGGAACCATGACTAAGACTGAACCTGTATGCGCCTTCCTCTGCTCACACTCTTCATAACTTGCTATAAACAGAAGCTCTGTCACACTCCTGATACATTCCTTCCATTTGTAGCCACTCAAGTCTCCCGGAAGACCTCAGCCCAAGCCCACCTCTGCCATTCATTAGCGGCAAGATGTCTTTTTAAAGTTACTTAATCCTTAGAGCTCAAAGTCTCCTCAGTGTAAAACTGGGTGAATGATCTTACCGTGTCCTTTATGCTGTCATATGGACCAAGGAGATCATTCAGAAAGCTCCTCAGCACTGTGACCATAGGTGGTACATTTGTAATAAATGCTGAGTTATATTGTTGTCATTATCTTCAACAAAATTAAGGTTACTTCCTAAATCCACACAATGCTCTCCTTTGGAGTGACTCTGCACTAGGAATCTGACCTTCCCGGCAGTGCCAACCTCCCCACAACATGCCTCTTGCCAAGGATCTCCCTCATCCCTCTCCGAAAAAGAGGAAACACGAGATAAGCACCTGATGCAGGGCCCCAGTTCCTGCCTCATGGGTGTGAAACGCCCTGCATGCTACACAGTACCACCATCTCTGACCAGGCACGGAAGGTCATTCTGTGTGTTGGCTGCTCCACTGCCCTCTGTCAGCCTCCAGGGGGAAAGCGAGGCTTGCAGAAGGATGCTCCTTCAGAAGGAAGCAGCATTAACAGCACCCTGAGTGAAGATGAGTGGGGAACCACCCCAATAAATGCATTTTGGATTAAAAAAAGAGTAAAGCAGCTAAGTGGTTGGAATAAATACAAAACTCAGTAAAAGTCACATTTTACAAAAAACATGCAAATACTGAATTATTTACATAAAAGTACAGTAATATTTGTAATATATTTTGTAACTGGTTTTGAAATGTTTTAATAACTAATTAACTCCATTTTAAGGCAGTACAGAAAATGTCTTCTAAAAGACAATGGTGATAATAGGATACAGCACAACTTCTAAGGTCAGTATCGGTTTTGTATCGCACTATAGGACATTGATGAGAAATTATTTATGCATGTTAATACTATAACCTGTATGCATAAAGAATAGATGACAATATTATCTGCATTGGACTTCTCATATGAAATATAAAGTTAAAACAGTTTATTGGAAATTTTGTTAAATCACATGTACTTTTCATGAAAATTTGATGGAGTAGAAATTACTGTTTAACTTCAAAATGGTTTATCTTTAGGATTGTTGAAATAAAAATCTAGCAGGGTATCATTATAAGTCATGTTCCGTTTTCAGGGTTATCTTTAAATACCACCTCTAAACTGGATAGTTTGTAGAAGACATCAATGATATGCACAGGTCTCATCAAATAAATCCTTTAAAAAAAGGCACAGCTGTAATCGGTGCTACTGATCAATGCTTATCTCTTACTTGGTGGAAGGTGAAAAAGGTGGGGAAAAAAGTGACAGGAAGTAGGACACATTTTTTTCCAGCCAATGTCTTTGCAGTTAGCTAGTGAATATAGTACATTTAAGCCTAAATATGTTAATATTGCAGTATTTTTTAATAGATCTTTATTTATTTCAGAGAGAGGAAGGGAGAGAGAGAGAGAGAGAAACATCAACAATGAGTCATTGATGGGCTGCCTCCTGCATGCCCCCAACTGGGGATGGAGCCTGAAACCCAGGCATGTGCCCTGACCGAGAATCGAACTACGATCTCCAGGGCCCTAGGTCGATGCTCAACCGCTGAGCCATTCCCAGCCGGGCTGCTATAGTTTTATTATTCTTAATTTTCATGGAAAGACAACAGATATATTCTCTGACACAAATGTTTCATATAGCATTCTCAATCTCTTGATTTTGTAGGTTCATTGATTCTAAGAATCTCAGTCTAAAAATCACTTAATATTTCAAAGTAGTAAATATAGTTATGAAGTAATGTAGTTGCTTGTATATTTATAATTGTAGCATTATTCCAAAGAAGGTATCAGCCCCTAACTTTTCTCCCTGCCCCCAAATACATTTCATATAATATTTCCTAATTTTTCTTTGTTGCCTGTATTTATTTGCCTGTGCTCGCTCGCTCTCTCTCTCTCTCTCACACACACACAGTAAATATGTGATATGATGGGTGTTTTAATTAACTCATTAGGAGGAATCCTTTTATAATGTATACATATATCAAATCATCATGTATACTTTAAATATCTTACAATTTTATTTGTCAATTATACCTCAATAAAAATTAAAACCTAAAAATATATAACACAGACAAAAAATAAAGCATTCCTATAATCTTAATTAAAAAAAACAACTAGCCACTGAGATGAAGTTAGGAATTGGCAATGCTAGTTATAAAGTAGTACAACACTGCTACTGTCTTACTGATAACTCTAATTATCCATATCAAAAGGCTGCCATATGCAATACATTCATTATATACAAGGCAGGTAAGGACACAGCCAAAAAGCTTCAATATGCTGACATGACCCAATTTGCTCAAGGTCACTCAGGCAATCTGTGTTGAAATCAGAAATGAACTACAGCTCATAATGGAGCCCTCATTTCACTATACTGCACTGTCTGTAGAAGTGGGTGGCATTCATCATGGTGACACATTACCTGTAGGCAAGACCAATGAGGTGTGACATTCATAATAAAAGAAAAGAGAGAAAGAAAGTCCACTTATTCAAGTTAAATAGAATTCCTCTACTATGGTAACTTCAAATTTACCAGTATACCTATTTCATCCCATGGGCCTATTACAATTAGTGGAAATGAGATGGAAGAGCAATATTTGGGATAAAGAAAGCAGCTGGAGTGACACATGGATGTTTAGACTCCATCCCTTCCCCTTCTGTCTCCAGACTGAATTTGCAGTCAACACTAACCAAATGCAAACACATTTTATAAAGCCAGTTTTTCAGCTCCTTCTTATTTGCTCCCTTTAGTTATCATAAGTAAAATTCATTTTTCAGAGGCAGAAATGTTCAGAGGGCATTCAATCTGACTAATTGTCCTGTCAAAATGGCTTACACTTTCACTTATGACATTAATTATTTGCAATTATCAAATGCAAGTTTATTACAGTGAATGTATATTTTATAGCTCAAAATATTTAAGTAACTTTGAACAGTAATTCCATTTTTTACCAGTTTCTTGGGAGGAAATAAAATACATTTTTTTCCAACCTTCAATTGCAAGAAGATTACTTCATTATTATTTTCCTCTGTTTTTAATAGACTGTCTCTACAGTCATTTACTTTAATATTACATAATATGAAATATTTTTACAAATAAATGAAAAACATTCTCTTTCATGGAGACCTTTCCATAATCTCTACATTTGCACAACACACACACACACACACACACACTCACTCACTCACTCACTCACTCACTCCCCAGAATGAAACTTAAATAAAATAAAAACTTGAAGATATAGACCAAGTTTTCCTGAATCTTCTCTTCTTTCCAGTTAATTCCCTTCAACATTTGCTAGCTCATCTATAGATGCATTGCCTTTACCAAACCATCTTGGAATGGGGTCCCCACTACTCAAAAGCAAAGCATGGTTTTCTCCCTTGTGCTGACCCTATCCTTTCTTTCATTAAGACAAAAGGAGATCACGACTATCATTTAGGCACTTTCTACTATTAGCACATTTGGAAGTGAAATTCCTACATCTTTTCTACCTTTATTTTAATGGGTGGGTAACTTACTGTTCTTGTGAATTTCCTTTTGCAAGCACACACATTTGTATTGTCGCTTAACTATTTCCTTCTTAAATGAACAATTATTTCCAACTCTTAAGAACTTTTAGGTATCTGATACTGTAATCATCATTTCAGCTTCTTGACCATACCTGTCACCTCAAAATCTGGCAAGTTATCAGTGTCCTGATCCAACTCATTAATACAATTTTGAAGAGCCAGAGCCAAAGAAAATGCCCTGACATCCCAAGTAGATGTTGACACAAATCCATAACTTGGAGGCTATGATTTTATCTCTCTCCATTATTAGCTATGAAATATTTCTATACCTGGTCCAATAATATTTTGTGGAAATCTGTCAAATGCCTTACTAAAATGCAAAAGCACCATGATTCCAGTCTATAAAACCTAGGCTTGGAGACAGGTGCAACAAACAGAATGCTCACTTATATTACCATAAATAACATGCATAGCTGTCAACAATAAAATTTTCACTGATTCTAAGCAATGTATGGAAAAAAGGTGACGTCATACATCTTTACCTTGTTTAGAGCCTCTTCACCTCTTACTTTCCTGTATCATCCACTTACGTCCCTATTTCTATGCCTCATTTCCTTTACACCAGAATTTGGGAGTTCCATGGATTAAATATTTAATAGAGAGAGCTCAGTAGTAACAAGGTGGCAGCTTTTTAATTTTCCGAGCAAAGAAAATACAAATAAGCAATGTATTATTGCTTTCATTTAATGGAAAAATAATTTTGTCATTTAAAATGGGAACTGCATAATCTCGGGACTTTAAAAAAATTAATTAAATTTACTTCTAGGAAAACTGATCACATTATCCGCCCCCTCCCCCCCCCCCCCCCCCATTGGCTGAGAAAATATCTCCACACACCATCTTTTGGGAACCACTGACCTAGACCTTGTTACCAGTCAACTGAAAAAGAAAGATTCCACATGCTCAGTACACATACGGGGAAAATGCTTATGTGTTAGACACTGTGATAGGTGCTAGGGTATGGAGTATTTCATAAGACATGGTTAGCTGAGCAGAAACAACAAACATGCAAATAGGAAACCAACTGCAGTAGGAACTGGTGGTAAGTGTGAGGACAGGGTCAGCACCGGACGCTATGGAGACAGTGTGAGGGCCACCATCCCGACCTTGAACAAGCAGAGGTGGCTTTGCGGAGAAAGTGAAGACTGAGTCGAAAGCTAAGTAAGGATGATAATAATGACTATGATTCTGATGACAATGCAAAGCTATAAAGGAAGGGAAGGATACAGAGAGGAAAAGTTGTCCAGATACTGGGAACAGGAATGAGAGCAAACTTGGAATTTTACAGTCACTAAAGGGAGTTTAGCATAGAGCATAAAATCCAAGGATACACTTGATGAGACATAAAAATAGAGATATTAAATTATTAAAGATAACAGTGCCTACTTCCTATTTAGTTTCTACATGGCACTTTAAAGCCATTATTTAGTTAGATTAATTTCATCCTTATATTTAACAATCACTTGTAAAGCACTTACATTTAACAGGCTCTGTTCTAACTGGGAGGGAGAGAGAGAGAGAGACAGAGAGACAGAGAGACACATAGAGACATACAGAGAGAGACAGAGAGAGACAGAGAGGGACAGAGAGAGACAGAGAGAGAATGGCTAATTTAATCCTCAAAATATCTATGAAGTACGATTATCCACGTAGTACAATGGGGAAACTGAGACACAAAAATGTAACATAACTTGCTCTAGTGACATAGCTGGTAAGGAGCAGAACTTGCCTCTCAGCTCAGTCTAGCTGCGGAACCTATGTTCTCAAACACTACATTATGCCAGAGGAACTACACAGCATCTCCATTTCAAAACTGAAGACCTCAGTCCAAAGGCTGGCCCAAGATTACCAGGACCAGAACTTGTTTCTACCATACCTCAACGTGTGTGTTCTGTAACTACAGGAGCGTAGCTCTGAAAATCCTGAAGCCTAACTGCCAGAGTTTGTATCTCAGCTCTACTGCTTATTAACTACAACTTATTAACTGTGTCACCCTGGCAAAGTTTCTTGGCTTACTTACTCCTTAGTTTCTTCGGCTATAAAAAGTCAATTCTAAAATACCTGCCATATCCAGCTGTTGCTCTGAATAAAGTAGTTACTACTTCTAGAACATTTTAGAAGACAGCACAGTTGATGATGCCCAGTAAGAACCCCCTAAGACTGTAACTGTTTTATGCGGCCTCCAGGTAAAAGCAGGCTCTAAAACCATTCGTCATGATCAGTTAGAATTTCAGATATTATGTTCAAAGAAAAATACTTTGTTTCATAAAACCACAGCTGACCAAATAAAATGAGCAGATTGGCCTGGCCGGGTGTGGCTCAGCGGTTGAGCATCGACCTAGGATCCATGAGATCGTGGTTTGATCCACTGTCAGGGCGCATGCCCAGGTTGCGGGCTCGATCCCAGTCAGGGGTGTGCCGGAGGCAGCCAATCAATGTGTCTCTCTCATCACTGATGTTTCTATCTCTCTCTCTCTCCCTCTCCCACTCCCTTTCTATCTCTGAAATCAATAATAATATATTTAAAAAAGCAAAAGTTTAAAAAGTTAAAATGAGCAAACTGATCATGTGACTTTCTAGAGCACAGTTGGAATATTAGTTTTAATATTAAAGTAATCATTAGTTTTAAATGTGTTTTTTTCCTGTTACTGGTATTTATACTGAGGATGTTCAGATGTTACTTTTAGCTAATGGGGAAACTAAAGAGATTCCTCATCTCTGTTGCTGATTCTTTTAGAGAACTGGCTTTCCTTTCAGAAAGAAGCCAAATTAGAATAGTACGATCTCCGAGATGAATGGACCATTTTGCTGATTTCAACAGTAAGATGTCTATGACTGATTTTTTTCTTTATTTTAAGGCTCCTTAAAAAATTAAATACAACAGAAAAGCTGGTCAAATTTAATGGGGAAAAATAAGATGAATTACTTACAATGAAAATGAAATTTTAAACTTGGCTGAATTTTACATCACCATTACAGCACTATAATACAACTTTATAATATAACATTATAATGGTGTAATTTATTCTCTAAGCTAACCTACAACCTCACAAACTTCTCTTTTGTGTGTTTTTAATTTATTAAAAATATTTCTTGAGTGTCTACTATTTGTGAGGCACTTTTTAAAATCTGCTACACAAAGTATACCACATTGTGTCACATAATGTATCAGGTACAGTACATGTCGGACACCAACCATACATACAGTAATAAGAAATGGTCCCTGCCCTGAAGGAACAGTTATATTTCTGTTATTTTATCATTCTAAAATGAAAATCATCACTTAACCTAATATTTAACCTTGATATTTGTTCAATCAATAATAGTCAAAGTATTTACTGGTTGCTACCAGTCAGTTTTTAATTAATAGCTGTCCTTCCCTAAAAGGAAAGAGGAGCATATTAACATACATCTATTTATATTTTGTTCATGAAGATTCTTCCCCCTTCAATTTAGCAAGTAGACATTTAAAAACTGGGGGAAGATGGGAAGAGGTCAACCAAAGAATATATATGCATATATGCATATCCCATGTGCACAAATAATAATGCAGTGAAGGCCAAGGTGGGGCGGAGGTGGAAGGGAGTGGGGGACACCTGTAAAAGAGTCAACAATAAAGAAAATAAATTTTAAAATAAACTTGGTATCAGTAGTTTGGCCTTTCTTAGATCCAGAATTAAGAACAATCACCCATTATTGCCCTGGCCAGTGTGGCCAAATGGTTAGAGCACCAGCCTGAGGGCCAAAGGGTCTCAGGTTCGATTCCCAGTCCAGGGCATGTACCCAGGTTTCAGGTTCAATCCCCGGCCCGGGCCCAGCAACCCATCGATGTGTCTCTCTCACATCAGTGTTTCTCTCTCTCTCTTGCCCTCCCTCTCACTCTCTAAATATCAGTGAGGGGGAAAAACATCCGCCTTGCGTGAGGATTAACAAACAAATAAAAAGAACAATTACCCCTTGTTGATAGAATTCTTGGTTAAAGAAGAAATGGAATGAATGTCTCTGTTCTTGGAGGGGTAGGTGTTTTAGCCTTAAGAAGAAAACTTATTCTCAATTAGAGCCAGCCAGGCAGGTCTTCCCAAGGCGACGTACAGCTAAGTGCACACACAGCACTGCGCACTGCTCACCAGGATGCCCCAGAGAAAGTCCTTGCCCCTAAATGACAGTGTTCCTAGACCAACATTTTCCCCTTGTTTCCCCTTAAAAAAGAAAACAGCACTTAGTATGATATTTTGTGTAAAATGCTTACGCTTTCCTTCATATATGATGTAAATGATTATCACCTTTCTGGGGAGGGAGTGTCCTTTTGCACTCATCTGACAGAAATAGCCATTTAAGAATATTTCATAGGCCCGGGCAGCATGGCTCAGAGGTTGAGCATCGACCTAGGATCCAGGAGATCGCGGTTCGATTCCCAGTCAGGGCACATGCCCGGGTTTCAGGCTCAATGCCCAGCAGGGGGCGTGCAGGAGGCAGCCAGTCAATGGGTCTCTCATCACTGATGTTTCTCTCTCTCTCTCTCTCTCCCCCCCTTCCTTTCTCTGAAATCAATAAAGACATATCTTTTTTAAAAAATATAAGAATGTTTCATAAGATTTGATTAACCCTTCTTTTTATTCCTTAAAGCAATTTTTTTAGAAAGTATTTTAAGATGACTTTCTTTTTCAAAAGGAGAAACACAAAAGTGTCTGAATGAATTAGGGGAATAAATAATCACAATGTTGGGAGTCTAGATGTGCCATTTCACTAATTATAAATAATATCCCTGAGGTTTGTCTGGAAGAGAATAGTTCATCCACTTAAATTAAGATGCTGTTTGGTCTTCAACCCAGGCCACATGCATGCTGTGTTTGACCTGAAGTATGACAGGAAATCCTGAAATGTTATCATGAGCCTCACATCAAATTTACCAGGACAGTCTTTTACAGTTTAAACTGAATGCATCTGCTTTCTGAATACAGATGTTTATTTTGGGTTTTTTTACTTTGCAAAGGAAGATTTTATGCACGAACTGCTATAAGATGACTTAGTTGAGAAAATACTTGTGATTATTATAAGGCATACAATTATGTCAACTCTCTATTAAAAGCAATTGTTTCTATATCCAGAGAAATAACTGAACAGTTGTCCTCATCACTGGAACCGGAACTGTTATCAAAAACAAAAGAAATGTCTGTCTTATTCTGACTCATTCCACTAACTGCAAGGAGAGCGGAGAGTTTTAGCTACTCACTTGGACATTAGGAGAACACCCTAAAAGGGTCCTGCCTTCCTCAGCTGCCTCCATCAGGAGGAGCTCTAGCAATATTTGGCCTAGCTGGGTTAACTCGGAGGCCTCAGCAGCTAGCTAGTCATTTTCACAGGGCTACAAAACATACTGAACTTTAAAAACCAAAGCACACGCATTTTCTGTTCTTTCCCTTTCCGTGTCACAGCAAAGTGAATTTTTTTAATATACTTCTCAGGGTCTAAATACTACCTCGGTTTTGTGGACGCACGCAAAGAGGGACTCTTCAAGTATATTGGCTCAACAAAGAACCAAGTTTTTCTGGGGCACTTAAAGAAGGCGCTGAAAGAACCACAATTAGACAAAGGAAATGGTAGAAACCTGAGAAGTCAATTAAGCAGGGACAACTTACCCAAATTTATTTTCACAGTCTTTTCCTGATTTTCTATTATGCAAGCATAACTACTATAGTTTGGATTCTTGCCACATACTGGGGATGTTCTAAGAATTTGCCGTGACTTACCTATTTTATTTCTAAAGAATGTGTGATGTAACTAAAACTTACAACATTATGTAACCTGCCCACGTCACACAGCTAGTAGTACATGGAGAAATCTGGTTTCCAACACATGGCAATATTTATTATTAGAATGTCTTCACAAAGGTTTTCCCCCAGAACTCTCCTATAACATCACCTTTCCCTTTCTAATACTCAAATGAGTAAACTTAAAGATAAACTGGAGCAGTTAGCTTGTTACTACCACCTCCATTTTTTTATATAAGGAGGTATTTGATTCTATTTTTTTCTAGTGAAACTGATTCATTCTTTGATATCTCAAGCTAACCATGAGTGGATTTTTAGATTCCTTAAGCTAAGCTTCAAATTCCTAAAAGTGAGTTTTCAGGTTTATAGGATAATGGCGGATAATTAAATTAAAATCTGTTTTTCATTACCCATACAGAAAGATCCAGAGGGAGAGATTCTGTACATAGAAGAGAAACATACACTCATGCACACCGTGTGAAGCACACGAGGTCCTACTGCAGTAGTCTCAGCCTGCTTGTATGTAGGAGGGTAAATGCCCAGGTTTTGTACAGCCTGCTCTAGCACAAACGCTGTGTTGGAAAACAGGGGATGCACAAGGACACAGTAAGAACAGCTCCAAGACCTCGGGTGATGAGAGCGCTGACGACAGGGAAATCAACACAAAGGGACTTGAAATTGGTCAGAACAAGAAATGACCATCTGAAGAAGGACCAGACATATCTTAGAAGCTCAGCAGTAAAGGGAGTGAACAAAACAATAGGGGAAACGAAAGTTCCTACAGAACAGAAGTGAATCACAAAATTAAACAACATACCAAATATTCTCTATCAAAAGAAATATCAACTATCAAAGACACTGGACTTCACGATACAGTAGATCCAGGCACTTCCGAAACAAGAAACTAGGGGTTTACCTTAGCCTCTGTCCTATCTGCATGTATGTGATTTTTTTCCTAATCTAACAAGATCTGTGGTTTTAAAATTAACAGAAAATATCAGACAACGTATGTATAAAGTTATAGTAAGAAGGAAACAGAATCCAATGCAAGGATCTAGTTTCACGCAATTTATGTGGGATATGATTCAAGGTAAGATGGCAAAAAACAAGGCAAAATGAGGCAAAGACGAGATGATACACAGGGTAATATAAAGGGTTAAATGTTAGTGAGTGGGCCGCTATTGTGAGCAAAGGGGCTCGGTTCTGCAGGACACCTTCTGGAAGACTCTGCATAGCATAATTCAGAACTGTCCCGCTGCGGACTGGTTTGTTTTCCCACCACCTCTGTCCCTCAGTGGGGGAGGGTAACTCCTGGGGCATTAACCTCCTGGCAATTCCGACCTGCCCTGGGTCCAGACTCTGCACATTCCTATCCTGAGTGAGCTTTCTAGAAAGAAAACTCTGGTGGGTAAACACCGCCACAATCAACATACACAACTATTTCAGCACCACAGAGATCCCCCGGCTACTACCCTTTTATAATCACACCCGACGCCTCCAACTCCACTATCCTAAACTATGGAAATCACTACTATGTTTTCCTCTATTTAATTCTGAAACTTTGAGACAGTTATATAAATGAAATCACGGGCTATGAGACCTCTCGAGATGATCTTTCTTGCGCCCAGCACGCGCGATACAATGTTTCCTTCTCACGATGACTAGCATTCCAAGCCCTGCTCTGCCACAGCCTGTTGCGCTAGTCGCCTGGCTGAGAGCAGCTGGTTATTCCTAGGACTTCACTATTACAGAAGGCGGCTGTGGCAACTCTGTACACGGTTCTGAGCGGACCTAAGTTTTCATTTCCTGGGATAAAGGCCCAGGAGAGCTGCCGTGCTGGAGGAGGTTATCTAGAACACCTGCCCCCTCGTGATGGGGGGACGCGGCAGGGGCCTTCCCCCTCGCCGGTCCTTGGAACCCACAGGGTTCACTGCTCCCTAGGGAGCTGGGGAGCCCACAGGATGCAGCTTGAGAGCACAATGTGTTTGTTTTTTGTTTTGTTTTTTACAATTACAGTTTACATTCAATATTACTCTGTATCCGTTCCAGATGCAATGTGTTTTCAGGAGCCCGCGCACTGAAAACATGACCGAACCCCGTTAAGGCCTCCATATAATCGTGTCAGGTTCTGGCGGGCAGGTGCCCAGGTCTAGGCCTGCAGCCGCCGAGCCTCCCGTGTAAGTCAGGTCCCCTCGCCCCTCAAACCCGCCACCTACCCGCCATCCAGGGCGCTCCTCGCCCGGCCTTGGTCTCTCCGTGCCCGGCCTTGGTCTCTCCGCGCCCGGCCTTGGTCTCTCCCTGCCCGGCCTTGGTCTCTCCCTGCCCGGCCTTGGTCTGTCCGCGCCCTGCGTTGGTCTGTCCGCGCGCGGCCTTGGTCTCTCCCTGCCCGGCCTTGGCCTCTCCGCGCCCGGCCTTGGTCTCTCCCTGCCTTCCGTGACCGCCGCCAGGCGCAGATTCCACCCGGGAGCCCCAGAGGTTTCCCATCAGCACCTGCAGGCGGGCAGGAGGCCGCCGCGAAGCCTCCTGGGAGGGACGCAATCTCGGGGCAAATCTCGCGTGGGGCGCGCTGCAGGCGCGGGGCGGCCGTGCGCGCCTGGGACAGCGTCTCCTCGCCGCACACCCGACACGTTCACAGAGGAGCGTCCCGTGCGGGCCGTGGCTGGGTGCGGGAAAGGAGACCGAGTCAGAGCCCGCAGAGTGCTGCGGAGCCCGCGGACAGCTGTAAACCCGAGACGGCAGAGCGGGATGCACGTTTTTAACGGCCCCTCTTCCTGCCCTGGCCGGGCCGCTCCGGTGCGCGGAGCCAGTCCTGACACGCCGGGGTCGTGGGGTCGATCCCCGGGCAGGGCACCTACGAGAAGCAACCAGTGATGCACAGATACGTGGCATAAAAAAGTCAGTCTCTCTCCCCCTTCCTCTTCCTCGCTCTCTCTCTAAAAAAAAGGAAGATGTATAAATAAATAATTTAAAAGACCCCTTCTTGCGGCTGTGTATCATAGACTATTTGAGAGCATGACTGGAAGCGAAGATCTCACTTAGAGGGATATTGCAGGAGGTTCGCCAGGTGAGATACGATGAGGTCTTTGGACATGAAGGCTTAGAGATTCAGAGAATCAGATGGTAAACCAGGTGGATGGGTGTGTGTGACAACGGGAATAATTCATATATATATGTATATGTGTATATATGTATATGTGTGTGTGTATTTTGATTTATTTTTTATATATAATTCCTATAAATATTTGTACTTTTTCCCTAACGTACAGACTGTGGACAAGAACATCAGTTCCGGGCTCAGTCCACCCGGTTTGAAAACTTCTCTATGGTATTTCTTGCCCATTAGAATTTAGGAGATGTGCTTCTTTTCCTCCGTGGGAAAATTAAAGTGCTAATACTACAGTCTCTCTGTCATGTGGATTGTTGGTAGGATTAAATGAGAACACAACTAAAGTGTCTGTAACAAAGCCTGGTGTTTCGTACCTAGTGAAATAAAGTGTAATAGAGTGGAAAACATTTATTGGACATATGGGAAATAACCATCAATTCCACCTGTGCAAAGTCAGGAGAAGCTTGTAAAAAGGTGGTGTTTTTACTGAGCTTTGGAATATCAAAAATTCCTGCCAGGTGAACAAAGCCAATAAGGGAGAGTGAAATCACTTGATTTAATTAAATAAAAGAAATGCTAATTCTGCAAATAAATAAACATAACCTCATTGAGAAATGTCTTCAGTCTATAAGGCACTCCTGTTATTTTCCAATAACATAAATAACATTGAAAGTAAAAGGTATCTTTTCCAAATATGTTTTGAATTCACTTAAAGGATTTAGTATTGATGCATTCTGTGAAGACTTTATGTTGATGGTAAAGACGTGCTTTTATGATAGATCACAATCTGAGAGGCCACCTGTGTGCTGTTTGCCCCACACAGTAAAGGTCTAAACAGTACACTTGGAAAGTTTCTATAGAAGATTCCTGCAAGGCCAACCTCCTTAGGCTGGTATTGAGTAGTCAGGACCCCTTTCTCCTAGGATATACAACTACTGTCCAAATAAGTATTGCTCTAATGACTCACTTTTAATACAATTTTAAGGAAGAAATATTTTTCTGCATTATCATATTGTCTAAAATTTCATAACTTTCCTAACAATACATCAAGTCACAGTGACTTCTGAAGCATTATTAAGTTGAGAACTGCCAAGTTCCTCACTTTGCATCAGTTGACCATGACACCACGGTGGCATAATCAAGGTGTCACAAGATGAAATCTTTATTTATCAAAAGACAGATTCTAAAGAACAGAATTTAAGCAAATGCTGAGCAAGGTTTTAATGTCAGTAACGGTGTCCATATAGGATACAGATCTCCACAATCTAATCCAGGAAATTGTTTATGATTTCCCCCCTAAGGACTTTTGGCTTTATTGAAACTAAAGAAAAATAACAAAAGAAATATAATTAAAATGTTAAGAAAACAGAAGGACCAATGTTCTCAGTAAAATTTATGTCTTTAGCTTAACAAAGGCTTATATTCACTAAGTGCATTGAATGTTTTTTTCTTATATGAAATTTGATTTCTGCCTTTTAATGACTTTTTGTTTATTTTTTCTACTAATATGTATTAGTTGGGTTGCAGTGAAGAATAAATCTTAAAAGGTCAAACTTGGTAGAAGGTTTTTGAAATAGAATACATTTTTTGAAATAGAACAGTGTTACTATTAAATTAAAATATCGAGTTATCATCCAAATTTTTGTCTCTAAAGTCCAATTTCCTGAATAAGACGTTAGTTGAGTTAAAATTTGAATTTGAATTATTTTTAAAAATTGGCTTTATTGTAGTATAATTTTTATATAGTCACTAAATTTTTCAATGAATGTATGTGTTTCTTAGCAATGGAAAGAAAAAATAAGATCTCAACTATGTATCTTAAAATTAGATCAATTTATATTTCAAATTAAAAGAAAACATAATTTAAAATATGATTAGTTTAATCGAAGAAGTATTATGGATAGTTTGAACAGCTGAAACCACAATTCCGCTGATGACCAACTGTTCAAATAGTTTCATTAAAGTGACCTATTAGAGAAGAATTAGAAGATTTGTATTTTTATACTTATATACTTTGGGATTATAAAGCTATCAATTTCCATTAAATATGTATGACATCCCAATCCTTGGATTTTAATATGTTGCTTTGACATTTTCATTTAGTTCAAAATATTTTCTAATTTTCAATGTGAATTTTTTTAATACTTGAATTACATACAATGGTTTTGCTTATTTCCTAAGCATTTGGGGGATCTTTCAGTTACTCTCCTGTTGTTATTTATACCTAAATTTCTCTATGGGTAGAGAATATACTCTGTATGATTACTAATCTTTAAATTATTTTGAGAATTCTTTATTGCCCAGTATATGGCATATTTTAGGAAATTTCCTAGATACTCTAAAACACGTCATTTATTTGGCATTGGGTTACTATAGCACTCTATTTATTCTGCACTGAGTTACTATATTTGTCATACAGATTAGGGGTCTTCATCTATTCTTTCTGATATTTTATGTTTGTTCTTTTTTTCTAGTTACTAAAAAACATGAGTTATCTTCAATTATGACTGTGTATTAATCTATCATTTTAGTTATGACTTCATTTATTGTAATAAGAATACTAAACGTGAGATGTACCCTCTTAAGAAATTTTTAAGTGTACAATAAAATATCATTAACATTGGGCAAAATGTTCTAGAGCAAACTTCTAGACCTTTTCATTTTGCATAAACAAAACTTTATGTCCATTTCCTACTCCCCATTTCCTGCTCCCCCAGCACCTGCCACCATTTTATTCTCTGTTTCCGTGGGTTTGGCTATTTTAGATACCACGCACACCCATGCAGTCACGTAGTATTTGTCCTTCCGTGACCGGCTTATGTTACTTAGCATCATGTCTTCAAGGTTCACCCATGTTACACATGTCAGGATTTCCTTCTTTTTAAAGGCTGAGTAAGAGTCCATTGTATATACATACCACACTTTCTTTACTCATCTGTATGTGCGCATGTATATACATATGTACAAATAGATGGATTGATGGGTGAGTGGACAGACAGACAGTCTGTCACAATAACCATTACCATACACAAGAAAATCTCAAAAGTCCTCAGCCTTCCAGTCTTCAGTCTCCCCTCTCCCCTCACCTCAGACTCCTGGCAATCGCCGATCTGCATTTGTCACTATAGCCTTGACTTTTCCGTACTTTCGTATCGATGGTGTCATATAACATGCAGTCTTTTGGGTGGCCCTTCTTTCCCTCGGCATCATGCTTTTAAAACTCAACCATATTATTAAATGTGTCAGCACCTCCTTTTCTATTTGAGTAGTATTTTGTAGTTTGGACACACCCCAATTTCTACATCTATTCGCCGGTTCATAAAACTCTTTTACAAATAAAATTCTCAAAAGATGTTTTACTTCTAAATGTCAGAAGTGAGCAACATTTTTTTAAAATGTGCTCAAAACCTATCACCTTACCAAATCTCCATCGTCTTCCAAGATCGACACCACTGGTAGTTACGATGGGTGCAGCAGTCACTGCGAGAGCACCTTGTGCCAGACACTTTGGTAGGTAATTCACCTTATATTTCTAAATAAAGATTTTTTTTAAAAAAAAGATGAAATCTATCATAGATTCTCCAAAAAGTTTAGGTATATGTCTGTGTCTGCATTCTATCTGGAATTTCCTAACTCAGTTTTGGTTTCAGTAATGTATCTCTTATTGCCAGATCCTGTCACAGTCATCTTGAAGATTTCTTTGTATTCTACAAGTGTCACTATGACACATTTTTGTTCCTAGCAAACACCAGCTAGGTAGAAGCAACTCTCTTATTAAGTGTCAAAAAATAAAAAATAAGTGTCTCCATTTTTGAGCAAGGCAGTATAGCATCATGGTTAAGAAACAGGCTCTGGAGCACGTCGAGGCTCATTTCTGCCACTTACGAGCTGAATATTTGGTCAAGTTGCTCACTGTCGTGTCTACATGGATAAGCTAGAGAAACAATAGTACCCACTTCAAGGGGTAATGATTACGTAACTTAATGCATATAATGTTACGTGCTTACAACAGAGCCTTTTGCAATGCATTTCTCACTATTAGCAGAATAATTAGACAATAGCCTTGGTTTTGATCGTTTGTATTTTTTTTGTGTGTGTAAATAGAGTCTAATGTTGTGATATTAGAGAATTTAGCTGTTAAAATGAAATAAAAATAATCAGTTCTTTAAACAAGCCCTTCTGTTTGCGTGTGTGCGCGTTTATACTGCCGGATGATTATGACTGGCACTGCTAAGCCCAGGGGCGGTTCCACTGAGTCAGTAGCACTCTCGCTCCGTTCCCACAACCCTTCTTCCTGTTTTGGTTTCAACTGAATTAGGCTTCATTTTAACTAAAAGAGAAAGTGAATCTGGAGAATTAAATTTGAACCCTGCAGGATTCAAATGGAACCACTTTCTAGCGGGTGGATCCAGTGATTCGCCTGCCCTGCTTCTAGACAGTTCCTAGGCCTGTGGCCTGTGCGTGTTCCTGGCGTGGGTAGCGGACCTGCTCCCCTGCCTGTTGGTCTGCCTATGAATTATGTTTCCTTACATTCACAGTGCAGGTATGGAATCTGAAGCCTAGCCGTCTCATGAAGACGTTCACAGGCTCTTTGGAAAGAGATTACTGATCTCTTTGAAAGACATATTCTTTGTAAAGAAATAATGGTTTTCTTCACACTCCTAAATGCCCACCAAATCAGGAATACAGACGGCATAAGTCATAATCCTTTTATCTAAGCCTTATACTCACGACTCATCTTCTTTTGGCATTTGCTTCATGCCCTGTAAAGTGTTAAAATCGATGTTTTAAAAATGTCCTTTAATCAGATTTTCCATGACCTTTATCCCTGTTAAAATGTTGACTGTCTTACACTATACTAGAATCTGGCTTCTGTCACTCAGACCTTAGGCTATAAAATAGGTTTAATTACACAGTTAAAGAATCCATAATCTATCTAAGCTTCTTTAAAAAATTATTTGCTTTGGTAATACAAAGGGAAAGTCATTTTATGATAACAAGCTAAATAGATGATAGATCCTTTCCTTTAAATAGTTTTCATTTTTGACTCTTTTATTTGGGCTTTGGAAAACATTTTCATTATGAATACTTGTTAGAGAAGTAATTTTATAAGTACACATTATACTGTAATTAATAATAAAAATTTAATATCAGGTTTTGGTCTTTGTAATATCTGAAATGAAAGGAGAAGCCATAAATCTGTCTTCTTGATTACTAAAGATATTACAAAACACACCTAAAAATAACTCCATACAATCAAGTTTGACCTTTTAATGATAAAAAATGTTTTAGGCCATCTTTTTACTTTTCTGTTTCAAGAACCAACTGTTCTATAAAGAAGTTTAAGAAAAATAAGATGTAACTGTTAAAATATCTCAGAATAAACTTTCCTGCTTTAATTTTCATTATTTTCCATTTTTACAGTTGAGTTACTACAAAATAACTTAGATTTCTGCATAATCACTATAGCATGCATTATTTTTTCAAGGTCAAGTAACTGATACATATTATGGTAGAAAAATGAACTAAATTCCCTTTTTAAAAATGTATACTTAGATGTTAATAAATGTAACAAAATGTTTACTTATTTCTAAAGAACCAGTTGCAGAGGCATAAATTAAATCTCAACACAAGAAATAACATTCAACATATTTAGTGAATATAGAGCTTCAGTTAGCTGGATAAATATATCAGTTTTTCTGGCAATGCCGATACATTTTTTTCCTTAATAAAGAATTAGAGCTGTTTTATTTTGCCCTTTCTAGATGAGCAATCTTTCAGCCTCACAGATGTTTCTAATTCATCAGAAAACTAACGAACTCTCACTCTTTGTAAGTCCTGAAAAGAACACAAGGCCAACATGGAGCTCTGAAGAAATGAGGAACAGTTACTCTTTGCATAATTTAACTAAGACCCTGTTTTCAAAAAACTATGCCTTTCCAATCTTTGCCAAAAACAGATTACAGAGTCAGATACTGTCTTATTCAGGTTTTTCCTCCCCAGAACTAGATATATATTGCTATATTTTGCTATTACTAGATTATGCAAAAAGCGGTGGATAGATTTTTACCAAATGTGGAAGAATATCTGAAATGATCTGAGTTAAAGGCACATCTTCCTTACCTGATAAAGTACAAGTCATTGGTGGTTGAATCCCTGTTCTTTTATAAAAATATTCCTGGACTTTCTTCAAAGCACAGTCTTTGGAATCTGCCTGAGTTTGAAGTACCACCTCTACAAGACATTAGGACAAGTCTTCAATTGTGATCAGCTCCAAGTTTCTCATTTGTAAAATGAGAACAATACTAAGTTAGACACCTCATTGGGTTGTTCGAAGATTAAATGAGATGATGCAAACAGCAAAGTATGTGGCATATGGGAAGTCTTTAAGGTTACTTATTTATCAGCATCACTATTATTCTTAGGGAAAGGTTAGTGCTTCTTGACTACAATAAAAATATGAAATAAACCAAATTGGACTTCTGTATAATACTGGTGTATATAGAAGGTATTTAATTTTACCGGGTGTGCAGTTTTCTCCCCTGGTGTCACTAGTTTATCTGTCAAATATACCTTAACAAAGAGCAACCATGCACAATTATTCCCAATCAACCAACACAAATTTATTAGCAACCATTGTCTATTTAGTGTTCACTACATAATAATATATAAAGGTCCAATGGGAGATATTTTAAGGGCAGAAGGCATGGCTGGTCTATGCTCTTAGAGAACTGGCATTTTGGACTGAATTAGAGAAGGCTAATTCATGAATAATATAATAAATTATAAAATTAAAGGCTAAATATCAAGGCCTAAAGTATTGATGTTATAGTGTATTGGTAAGAAGTTCTCCAGAGGCAAGTGACAAAATCCAACTCAAATGAGATAAAATAAAAATATACATTTATTGGCTTGTATAAGTGAAAGACTCGGGGCAGATATCAGGCATGGCTGGATCCAGGGAATCAAACAATTTTTCCGTCATAAGTTTCTGTGTCTCTATTCCATTTTTTTCTGCATTGGATTCATTTTCATGGCGGCCCTCAGTGTAAGCTGATGAAATTGTTGTTGGCATCTCCTGACTCATAACCTCAAAATGTAGCAAGACAAGAGTGTGTGTCATTGATCTTGCATATCATGTTCATCCTGAAACTGTGAATGAGTGAATGATGATACCAGGCCTGGCTCCAGCCCTTCTGGAGCTGGAAACCACTGATCATGGTGGGGGAGTAACTATATATATACACATTTAATTACTAAAAATAATTTGCACACATCATGACTTTTCACCTCTATTTCTAGAAAGCACCATCTAAGAATCAAGATCATTGTCTACTTAACATACTGTTACTATATTCTGACAATGCTAATAATAACTCCATATTATCAAATACAGAGCTTATATTAAAATGTTCCCAGATGTTCATAACATGGACTGACTGGTGATGCAATTCACTGAGGTTGAGGTGGCCAAGACTGAGGTGTCCACTTTTGACATTTGACATTTTGTATGGTTCTCTAAATCAAAGGCACTGAAAGTTCCTAGAAGGACCTATATTGTTGAATATCTAATGCTTTATTCCTTCCCCAACAGTTCAGGTGAATATTGAAATGAAAATTCCTACATCTTAACTTAGAGAAAAGTTGTAACAAATTTATTCAGATATAAATGAAATGTGGGTTCTTACAAAGTGACCCAGTTTAATAGACAATAATGTTGAAATGCCTAATCCTGGAGATGATAGAAAGATAGAGAGATCGATATTAACATGTATCAATCAAGATTAATCAGCAGTCTGTTGCTTATAATTAGCAGAAAGATATATTCATCAAACCAAGCAGGAAGTGAGGGAGGAGAGTTGATGCTAGAATGTGCAGGTAAAGGCCTCCCTTCAGAAATCGCTTAATCCATGCTCCGCCAACATCACAAGTCTTGTCTCTTCTTTCTTCCGAATCCATTTTCAGTCAGCTTTGCTTGACTTGTGTCCCATACACTTTCTTTGGAGCTCTGTCCACCAGGGGGCCCCTGCCTGTCCAAAGCTACGTTGTCACCACCTCAGGGACAGAACTGAGGAAGGGAGTCTCTTACTTATCTCTACAAAACCCCATGGCCATATCATCTCCATCACTAGTTCGGGCTTGGTTAGGTGCCCATCCCTGACGTCAACACTCTCTCGGTTCGAGAGAGGGCAGAGGGATAGGGTTTCAATTCTTTAAACTTGTCAAGTCCGATTCACACGATTACTGCGAAAGCCTGAGGTGAATTCAATGCCACCGGAACCAAATCAAATTGGTTGTAATTTTGGAAGGTTTTTTCTCCCCCCGATGCAAAAAAATCAAGGTGTCATCCAAAGAAGACTGTATGCCTGGCTGGTGTGGCTCAGTGATTGAGCACCGACCCGTGCATGAACCTGGAGGTCAGGGTTCGATTCCCGGTCAGGGCCCAGGCCCGGCTTGCGGGCTCCATCGCCAGTAAGGGGCGTGCAGGAGGCAGCCGATCCATGACTCTCTCATCACTGATGTTTCTCTCTCTCCCTCTGAAACCAATAAAAACATTTTTTTAAAAAAGAAGATTGTATGAATAACTGGAACGTTCCAAAACAGATGTCCATTACCCTGCTGACTGCAGGTGTGACTCGGGATCACCAGCTCACCCTGTAGAAACCTCAGCCCTGCTCCTGCAATTCCCGTCGAGTCTTCTTCAGCAACAACTGCTTGATGAGTAAGCTCCAGATTGTTTTCCAATGTGCTGTCAAATACTTTCCAACACGTCCTTTACACATCAGCGCAGCGAGGCAACTATTACCGTCTCATACCGCAGGCGAGGAGCCTGAAGCACGCCTGAGATCTGTACCTGGGCAGAGGGCACCCACCGTAACGAGCAGGTACCCAGAGCGGGGCCTGCCTAATTTAATTACCCTGCTATTTTAGGGACACAGCCGGCATTCTCTTCTCTTACGTCGGGGGACATAAATCTCACTGTCCACAGGAGCGAGGCAGGCACAGCTTCTCCCCAGCGTCCGATGGTCACTGCTGTGCAGAAACGGAGGCCACAAAAGCCAGATCTTCCAAATGCGACAGAGACTCTGGATATTGGGGTGTCGTGTGGAACTTCCTCTCATTTAAACTCAGCTTTCAGGTTATTAAAATAAAATGCCGAGGACCATGCTACACGCGCGGCCTGCTGTTTAAATAGCTCGGCCCCGCGCTCGGTGTCAGCCTGCAGAACCGCGTTTAGGCCGCTGTCCTAACACACTTTCCTCGTTGCACTGTTATTAAACCTCCATAAATTGTGAGAGAAAGTAGGAGAGGAGGCAAATAGTATAGAAAAAGGTATGCAGAGGGTGATCAGAAAGACTCTGTGCAGTTACAGTGGGAATGAAATGAGAGATAATTTAAGACACGTTTCAGAGGCAGAACTGAAAGGGCTTAATTCCATTGGGTAGCTGAGGGAAAGGGAGAGATGGGATTGTCCTGATTTTTACTTAAATGAACAAATTGAGGTCAAGGGGGCTTATTTAAATCCACAATCGATGGCAGAGATTGACCTAAAAACAATCCAGACATTTTGACCCCCGGCTGTCAGTTGCTTATCTCTTTAAAACTTCCAATAGGTTCTTTTTCTCAGGCTCTCTCAGGCCACGTGTGTGTGTGTGTGTGTGTGTGTGTGTGTGTGTGTGTGTGATATAGTGAGGTGACAAAATGTTAGAGACGGACTCATTTTAGTGCATGACCATAGAAATATCTGAAAATGAAAATGAAGAACGGATGATGGGTGTTGGGCGTCAAAAATCAATAAAATAACAGAACAAACACAATATCCTTTTAAGTCTCCTTTTAGTAATCAATCTCCTTGTTCTAAACTTTCAAAAGTCACTCTAAAGAAAGATCTAAATAGCTATCTCCCTATGATCACCTAAAAAATGCAGCATGCTTGTGATATTTTACCAAATATTACATCTTTCATTTGAAAGGATCATTTCCTGCCTATCACTTTATTCTCACTTCCCCACTCTTTCTCCCATCTATCACTTGCTCCAGTCATATTAGCATTTTTCCCCTGTTCCTTAAACATGCCAAGATCTTTTACACTTGCTCTCCGACTGCCTGAAATGTTCTTCCCCCCAATTTTCACATGCCTGCCTATTTCTCTTGATTCAGACCCAGTTCAAATGTCTGTAACTACTCAGTCTGAAGTAACCCCCATCAGTTACTCTGCCTCGCAACATTATCATAAAACAATTATCTTATATATTTGTCCCTTCCTTGTTATCATTTGTCTCTTTCCCTAGCATGCAAGTTCTACTTGGAGAGTCCCTCTCGGTCTGTGTGACCACTGCCTCCCACCTCTGGAAGAGTGGCTGACACATGGAAGGTATCCTGCCTGGTCTCTGAGGGGCCATACCCTTTCCACACGTTCCAAGAAAAAAGAGAGAGACAGAGTATGGCAGATAAAGGCCAAACCACTCTCTACATCACTGGCTGTTGGGGAGTATGAGAACCAAGTGGGAATTAGCTGACTCTGTGCAACACCAGACGGGGTCCGGCCTGTTGCAAAAGAATATACCCCCTGGAGGATCAGATGCGATTCCTGGCCTACGGAGAAAACAAACCAGCTAAACTGAGCCTGGCCGGTAGAGTCTTCTTAATTAATCTCATCAGATAAGGTCACTGCAGCCCCAGAAGATCAGTATGGAAAGAGACAGTGACAAACCAATAGGTACATTAACTAATCTCCTTCCACATGGAAGGAGACAGCTAGAGAGACAAGCATTCTTCCCTAAATATCAATCGATAAATATTCTTGGAATAGATTCATTTTTAAAGCTCTGATTTCAGATGGCGAAAAGGCAATGATGTGGGTTGAAAGAGATTCCCCCGAGTTTATTCAATGCAGGTGTCCTGTTTTCTAGTCCAGAAGTTTCCTACGACACTGTAAAACAGTATTTCTGATTTTAAAACTTCTCGGTGAC
This sequence comes from Miniopterus natalensis, assembly GCF_054644295.1. NCBI lineage: Eukaryota > Metazoa > Chordata > Mammalia > Chiroptera > Miniopteridae > Miniopterus > Miniopterus natalensis. The sequence goes on from NC_142084.1 coordinate 87,845,259, forward strand.
TTGTGAAGGTCACAGGAACTGACGATGAATAAAAGATAAATATGCCCCGAAATTTCAACAGAGAAAATGAGACTGGTGTTTGTTTACATTCTGGACACCCATCAGCTTGGGCCCTAAACGCTGGTTTCCTCTGCTCGTTGCTGCTCTTTCAGAGTCTCCCTTACCAAGAGAAGACAAACAAACCAGCGTCGGAAACTAATCTGTCCACATTCAATTAAACCGTGAAGCAATTACTTTTTTTCTCCTCAAAGAGTGCAATTAGTCCCTTTTGAAAATTTATTCCAGCTCCAGGAAAAAAGCAGAACCTCTGAAAATGGATGTTGAAAGCAAACTGTTTTGAAGAAATTCTGGTCTCCCCTTCTTGCCCATCTGTAGCTTCAGTTCTCCCACACCAGGCCCCACTTCCATTTCTTTGGTCTTTGGTGCCTCCCTAAGATGATTTCCTGCATGTCACCTTTCCCAGGTCCCAGAAGGGACGTTTTGTTGGAGTTCAGACAAACCGAGGGTAAGATCTGAGAATGCACAGAGACATGGTACTTACCCTAGAAGGCACCCTGGGCTCCGAGGACAAGCTCTGATTTCTGGCTCTTTGTGCTGTGACTCTGGGCTACCTGGCTTCCCTGTCTGAGCTTCAGTTTCCTAATATTTAGTTTGAGGCATTTGGATGCACATGGGTATTAGCATGGAACACTTTTTAAAAATTTTCCCATCTACATCTTAAATAACCTCCCTCCCCAGAAATATTCCCAGCTGCTCCAGTTGAAAGAGACAGGGGCTGTGGGGGTGGTGGGGGAAGCCGGGGTGCGCCCTCCTACCAGCCTGGGCTGTGGGGGGGGGGAGCCATGGTGCACCCTCCTACCAGTCCGGGCTGGGGGGGGGAGCCAGGGTGCACCCTCCTACCAGCCTGCAGCCCTGAGTCTCAGGCCTTAGTGCGTACGGAGCGAGCCACTAATTAAGGCCGTTTCTTGGGCTCTCTCAGGAGCTAATATCTCCGATTCTTTCTAGGCCAGGAGTGCGGTCTATAGGTACCAAGAGATCTCGGTTTGTATTCGGGGATCTGTGTGAGCCTTGGAAAGTTATTTAATCTGTCTAGGCAGATAGTTTCCCCTGTTGCAAAATGGGGGAAATAAAAATAAATGTATCTGTGTTTTTAAATCTTAACACACTTTCTGAAACACTCTCTGCAATGTCTTTGCACTCTTACTGGAAAAGCAGATATAAGTCTCCCTCACCTCGGACTACTTCATACTCCTTTCCAGGGCGTAGATATACCATAATTGCCATAGTACCATTCGCCTGTTTATTGAACTTTAGGCCCCAATTTTTATTTAGTTATTTATTTGTTTGTTGTTTGCTGCTGCAAATAATACTGCTCTAAATATCCTTCCATATGCCATCATCCACATGAAGATTACGGACTTTAAGTAGAATCAGATATTCAGTATGTTCCTTTACAGTTGATAACGTCTAATTCCCAAAGTTATTTTGCCAATCTATAATCCCAGCGATCTTGAATTAGATTACCCTTTTTGCTATAACTTTACCAATATTTGGGTTCATCATATTTTTTTAACTTGGGAAATTTAGACAATTTGTAAATTTTGTGTTGTTATTTCATTTGTAAACAAGTGCAGAACCTAATACGGATTAGGTGCTTAATTAATATGTATTTGGACAAATCTTATTTTACTTGTAATTGACATAAAAATAATAAAATATTATATAATCATTATTTTTTTATTTTTATATTAAGCAATTACTTAAAGTTAAGGGCTTACGATTATAGCTAAATTGGAGTTAATGGTAACAAAGGAATGTTTAGAAGTCAGTTCTAACAGGAGATGTAGTTTCATATTGAAATGAGCAATTCAATATTACTTTGAAGTTGGACAGATCTGGATTTGAATCTCAGTTCTACCCCTATTAGCTATGTTGCCATGGGAATTTTACTTTATCATGCTATGCATTTGTTTCTAATTTAAAGAGTGGAGGTTGCATAGGTTATCTTTCAGAACTATGAGAAATGTGATTCACATATAATAAATATAAGATGGCTAATTTGGCCCATAACAGCTACCAGGTATTACTGGTCAGGCCTAGTGAACCTAGATCACCTACGCAATGCCAGTCTGGTGATCTATGCCACAAACTTTATATATGTTTTTCATTTAATGCTCCCCAAAATTCTATGAGATGGATACCAATATAATTTTTTATTTTGCAAAATTTGGACTCAAACTCAGTGTTTTTATTTCTAGAATATACAAATTAAAAGAAGATATTTCTAAGAGTGAAAGAATTGTATTTTCAGTCCATCACTTCCCCAGCACTAGCGGGGACGGCCAGGTCTACGATAAAGCTTGGGGCAAGCTTGATAACTTTGGGGCAAACTTAGCCTCAAATTCTGATTGCAGGGTGAATTGAGGTCTGAAGTTGAAACAAGGACATGCAAAACTTCAGCACTTGTTTATCTGTTCATTGTCTGGAAGAAAGACCTAGAAAGACATGAGGGTTGGAAGATGGGGCAAAACAAATAGACTGTGATTTGCTCAATTATTTTTAATTCCATAAATAAGACAACAGCCATCTGGCATTTGGCAAGGGAAACATTTATGCACTTAACTCTTGGGAAATGCTAGGGGCTTGGAAAACATTTCAAAAGATGAAGCCAAAATTCCACATAAATAAAATAAAGTCCTTGCTAACTCAGGGTTCTCACCTGTGTTCCTACCAGCAGATGACACCAAGTATCCCACTACCCAAAATGTTGCAGTCACTTTCCAAGCGGTCTTCATTGAGACACTCGTTCTTTCCCAGGCAAATAAAGGATAGTTGATAGGGTAAGATATCTTCAGCAGTTATTATGTCAAAATACTTCCCCACTACAAATTTAAATAGATCATTTCAATGCATTGTGAAAAGTATAACATTTAAACATTATGTGTCCATGGCTGTGTGGTTATGAGACCATGACCCATACGATTTAGTATCTAAGGACTGTTGCTATTATGCAACATGATTTACATCCAAATATTAATTAATTAATGGAAGGGTTCTCTTTTTTTCTTCATATGTTCTGAAGGCCATTCTAGGTGGTCTGGTTCATAAGCACCTAGCAAATTTTCCAACATATCCTTTTAATCTCTAAGCATGGAGATGCACAGGCCCTTCTGAACTGGGTCCAAAGACCTCTTCTTCTCTCATCCCGCTTCTCACTAGGTTCTTCAAGGCCAAAACCACTTACCCCCCAAAAGGGGCAACACTTTCTTTCATGTTATGAAAGAAAAAAACCCAACAGCTTTTGTGAGGTCACTGTAGTCTTCTTTAGGCACGGGCTGAGAGGAAAGGCTCCGACCACGAGAGTCCTGGCCACGTGTGCCAAGTGGCGAGAAAACAGAGAGGGAGATTTCCATCTGTCTATGGGTGGGGAGAAGGGAAAGAATAAGCCAGGAAAGTATATGTTGGAGAGTGAACAGTTTTCCAGAAGGAGAAAAAAATGGGCCTCAGAGGTGTGATTTCTCCCTTCTCTTAACTCTTCCAACCCACCCTTTCCTCCAGTGCATCTGGGACTTCATGCAATTTGTGGTTGTGGGTTGTATCTGTACATTGTCTCTTCAATCATATGATACATTCCCTGAAGGTAAAACTATGTATTACACTTACTTACTGTGCCTAAAAGAGAAATTTACTGAATTATAGATATTTAGCAAAGGCTAGGGGTTTTTTGTTTGTTTTTTAATTGATGAAAAAATAAACATTTTATCATCCCTCTGTCTCTCTTTTTCCAATTAACCTAAGCCTTTTATGCTAAATTCAGATTATGCTTATTCATGGACATGTGAAAGCCTTCAAAATCTTCAGCCCGGAGAAGGAAAGTTTGGTAACTGTAACTCGCAAGGCTCTTCTTTATTTAAGTGGAGCTTGGAATAGAAGTCTGGAGGAGGGAAACTCCGCAAGGATCACAGACGTATTATTTGCAGATTAGCCACCATATGGCATGTTTAATTGCATTCCTAAAACAACAGTGAGACTAAAATCGATGGTTCATTTTTAAGTTTCAAGTTATAGAGCCATTGCAACATCATTTTAAAAATGTCAGTGTTTTAGAGAATTATCCAAATTACCGAAAGCATTTTTCATAGTTTAGACAATGAATTGGAAAATCCAAAATGGTTGAAAGCTTAAGGAGAAAAAAAATCTTATTTTAAGTGGATTGACTTTCCTTTCCTCTCCTGAAGTCAGAATCTCTTGTCCTTCTTTCTTTTCATTTATGTCAGAAAATTAGATTTATTTTTACTTTTTATCGTGACACGTTCTGGCCACGTACGAGTGCATCAAACATGAATGTGTAGTTACATAATTTATGCTTAATTAAAAAGGAACACCCATCAGACCGCTATGAAGAAATATATTAACATTTTCTTAGAAGCGCACCAGCTCCTTTCCTTGATTAAATTGTCCTTCTACCCCCGGAGGCCAGCACTGTCCTGAGTTCTGTGATCACCATTCCCACCCAGGGCATGTGCCCTTCACCCCCATCCCGCTGGCTTCTCATTGGGACTTTGCTGGGCCTGTATCCTTCTGTCACTAAAACAAGGCAGAGATTCCATTTAGCCCTTGCAGGGTCTGAGCTTAGCCCTTCGGCCTCTTACCCACACAGCTTAGACATTGGGCAAATATCTTGAGAGGGAGAAATATTGGGAATCTGAGGCAGGCCTCAATTAGCTCTTTGTGTCCTTGTCATAGGCAGTCTCCAAACGCAGCCCACGCCCCCTGCGGAAAACTAGCCATGACTTTAGGCTCCCCAGTTTCCCAGTTTGTCCCTCTAGTCCCCTACTCTCAGTGAAGCTTCTCCAGTGTCCAACATTGGCCATGTGCCTGGGATAAGCCAGAGCCTCAACCGAAGCCCAGAATTAACAGCATCTCCTACAGGAAAGACAACCAGACTGACAGCAGCAAGACAGGCAGTTGGCCAGTGGGCAGTGCTCGCCTCAGAAGGACGCTCCCTCTCCGAAAAGCCCCTGGTCTTCATTCCATCCCCGTTTTCACTGCATTGCATTTGTCCTCTGAGCCCTTAAAAAACATATGATCGCTTATACATTTATTTGTCTTGATCTTGTAGAAATCTGGTAGAAATTATGTAAACAAATTTTATCACAACGTTCCTAGTTTTTTACTTAAAAAAAAAAAAATCCATGAAATATACTGAACTTGGTCAAATTATTTTTCTGAATGTATTAACATCGGGGGCTTTCTATTTCAATCTCTTAGCTTTGTGGATTATATCAATTAATACTTTAAAGTAAAACTACCTCCTTTAACTTCTGTTATGCCTGCAAATTCCTTATTATTCATTTTAAGTTGTTGGTTTTGGTTTGCTATTATTTTATTAGGATAATGCTACATTCTGAAGAAACTTAGAAAAAAATATATATATAGATATGTATATATTTACATATATATGAATAGACATATGGAGAGAAAATATAGTCAAGTGTATGTAAATTATTTCTATGTAAAATAATCATTTTTATTATTTTTCTATCAAAAATAAATATGCTTAAAAGTCATTCATGACCCTTTATCACCTTATTGTAAAAATGTCAATTAAATGTGTTTGGGAATATGTGGCCACCCATATTGAGACTGCATTTACTACTTCAAGATGTGTGTAATTTTTACTCAAGTTCACTATCATGATGAATTAGTGTTGTGAAATATATTCTGTAAACTACTGTTCTTCAGTCCAGAAAATATTAGGAAGAACATTTGGTGTAAAGTCAGCAGACCTGTGAAATACACTGTTCAACATGTGAACTTTGGATTTTTCAGCCACTTTATTGTTCTCAAAAGAACATGAATTCTTATGCACTGACATGTGTACAAACACCTACCAGATGGTACCTTGCTCCCAGCATTTTCTCCAGAGGGAGCAAAATTTACTTAGGCTGTCACTGTGTCATCTCTAAAGGAAAGGTTCTAATTTTACTAGTCATCTATCAGGGTGGCTCTTAAATTGACAGGGTGATTACACCTTGACATGAATGCCTCCAAGTTCAATGGACTGGAGACTGTCCTCAAGGGCTTGAAGAATCTGTGTAAAAATCTTTTCATGAAGTTTTCCCAAAGTATCCATTCTGCTGTTGGTAGACCTTTGAGCTCTTTTTAATTTAGACTGTGTAGGAAAAGAAAACAGCTTGAGCATGCTGGGTCACGAGTACACGTATGCTTAACATGCTTAGAATCTGCAGAATGATTTTCCAACGGGTAACACCAACTTACTAGCAATGTAACAGGCGGTCCGTTGGCAACGCCTGGTACAGTCAATCTTTTTAATATTAGTCTTTTTCGTTGGGTATATAGTTAGTTGCATTACATTGTATTAATGATTTGTATTTCTCTGATTAATAATACTGCTCACTTTGTGTTGGTCCATCAGTTGACAACCTTGAGAAGTGCTTGTTTGAGGCTTTTGGCCAATTAAAAAATATTTTTTAAATTACTTAGTAAATTTTGTTTTTGTTTTTATCTCTCTTGGCTATGAGTGGTTTGCCATTTTGCTCTCTTAGTATTTTTTACAACATATACACCTTTTATATTTAGATATCTTACTGCATTAGATAGGACTTCCAACACAATGTTAAATTTGAGTAGTGAAAGGGGACACTGTTGCACTGTTCCGGATTAAGGCAAATGCATCCCTCCTGTCTCTTACTACTAAATATGTGAAGGGTAGCTTTCCTCTGATTCTCTTTTCTGGAAGAAATCATCAGGAATTGATATTGTTTTTATTCCTTAAATTTTAATGGAATTCACCAGTGAAACCATGTGAACCTGATGCTTTCTTTATTGGAATATTTTAATTATTGACTCAATGTCTTTAATAAATCTGTGGCCCTGAATTTATAGTATCCATTTTTTATACCTTTAATGTTCATGGAATCAGTAGTAAGGACCCCTCCTTCCTGATGTTCTGGGAAATGCATCTCGTCTCCTTTTGTCTTTGTTAGCCTGGCTAGAGGTTTATCCATTCATTGATCTTTTCTTTCTTTCTTTTTTTTTTTTAAACATATCTTTATTGATTTCAGAGAGAGGAAAGGAGAGGGAGAGATAGAAACATCAATGATGAGTCATTGATCGGCGGCCTAGCCCGCAACCCGGGCATGTGCCCTGACCGGGAATCGAACCCCGATCTGGATCCTAGGTCGACGCTCAACTGCTGAGCCATGCCTGGCCGGGCTCATTGATCTTTTCAAAGTACCAGCCTTTGGCTTCATCTATTTTCTCTATTGCTTTCCAATTTTTAGCACTAATTTTTAATATTCCCTTTTTTCTACTTGATGTAGGGTTAAATTGATCTTTTTTCCCTAGTTTTCTAAGGTAAAGATTATTGACTTCAGATCCTTTTTCTAAATATGCATTTAAAGCTATAAATTTCCCTCAAAGAATTGTTTTCACTGCATAATCAATAAATTTTGATTATTTATATTTTTATTTTCACTTAGTCCAAAACATATTTTAAAATTTCTCCTGGAAATTCTTCTTTGACCCATGGGTTACTAAGTAGTGTGTTGCTTAATTTCCAAATATTTGGGGATTTTCTAACTACCTTCTAAATTAATTTCTAGTCTAATTCCACTTTGGTCTGAGAAGAAACTATATAATTTCTACGTGTTGAATTTGTTAACACGTGTCGCGCGGCCTAACACCTGGTGTCTCGGTGGCTATTCCATGTGAGCTAGAGAAGGGTGTTCCACAGGGGATTACTCCCCAAGCGTCAGTTATTCCAGCCTGACTGGTAGCGCTGTGCTCTCCATTTACACCCTGACCGATTTTCCGTCGGCTTGATCTATCAATTACTGACAGAGGGGAGGTGGAAGTTTTCAACTATAAGAGTGGGTTTGTCCATTTCTCTTTTTATTTCTGTCAGTGCCACCTCCCGGAGTTTGACATCTGTTGCTGGTCATACACATTCAAGACTGCGTTGTGTCCTTGGAGAATTTACTGTGCTTATCACAGGCAATGCCCCTCTCGAGCCCTGATAATTTCGCCTACTCTAAAGTCCTCCTGTATTAAACCAGCATAGCTATTTGAGCGCTCTTCTGATTGTCAGCATGATGTATCTTCCTCCATCGTTTCACTTTTAACACAGCTAAATCTTCATGTTAAAAAACGGGTTCTTATTAGACCAGGTATAACTGGATCTTGGCATCTCTGTTTCTGTTTTTACTCACTCTGACACTCTGTTTTTAGACATTCGCATTCAAAATGATCATTGCTATCCTTAGATTAATGCCTACTGTATTTGAAGCTATTCTCTATTCTTTGTAACTATTTTTAAAAATAATTTAAAATCTCAATTACAGTTGACATTCAATATATTACTTTTAGATGCACAGCATAGTGGTTAGACATTTATGTAACTTATGAGGCGACCCCCAATAAGCCTAGTCCCCACCTGGCACCATACATAGTTGTTACAATATCACTGACTATATTCCCTGTGCTGTCCTTTCCACATAAAGTGTGTCATTCAATTAAAACAGAAATAAACATCACTTCTACTGTAAGGCTAAATTTCTTCCTTGACCTCAAAGGCAGATTTGAGGCAGAAAGTTTAGAGAGGGGGTGGAAACGAAGGCAAGTGTAAAAAGAGGTGGGGGAATCTTCATTTATTGTTTTGCTTCAACCAAACAAGTCACATTGTCTCTGTCTCATTTATGTGAACAGCAAATATTTTTGCTCAGAGCTTTTTAATTTGATTTGAATCATTTATCATTCGATTAACAACACACCTTGGATGTACTCTAATCAGAGAAATATATAAATATCTCAGAGCAATATATAAATAATTTGAAGCTTGCTTGAAGTTTGAAATTCTCTAAAGTATTTCCCATTTCCATTAACATATATTATTAAGAGGTACGTGATTGTTAGAGGCTGGTATAGGCTCGTGATCTTTTTTTCTACAAAAAAAAAAAAAAGAGTGTCTGTACTTAAGAAAGCATTGGAAATATGCCTTCTGAGAGTGTTCTGTTCTTGGACTTAAATAATAACGTTTCAGAAGAAAAGTTACTTAATTCAGTTAATTTAAAGCTCAAATATTTTAGGATAGGACATTATTTTCTTTTGGAAGAATATTTCCTAAACCCAAAGAAAAGAAAATAAGAGACAGTGTTTCCTAGGTAGTTAGCGAGTATTGGGAAAACAACCCACAAACTTAGAGGCGATATTTATGTCTCAAGGTCATGCAGGCAGTCGAATTCTGACTTAATTCAGCTCACATCCTTCCCTCCACTTGGAGCAATGTCTGCGAATGTTAAAATAAAGCCAAGCGCTTTTGTTTACCAGAATTGCATTTGTAAAATCACAAACCTATTGCAAGTAAATGTCCTTGATTTATAATTTACTTTCAGTGAGCTCAATCCAATATGAAGAACACTAACCTGGCACACCCAGACATTCCCCGCTGCAGCTGCCTGAGGTATATTCGTGCAGAAGAAAGCTCCGGAATGTTGCCAAAATACAGGCGGATAAATTGCCTCTGAGAAGAAAGTATTTAGAATCTCTCTAAGTATCATGTCAACTCCTTGCTTGTCATATAACTGATGTTCCCATCCTAAATATAAACTCTGACATGCAGAATTAAAGCTTAAAGGACATGAAGAAAAATCCTATTTGACATTTGCTGCAACTGATAACCTATGAACAGATGAATGCGCTCTGCACAGGAGGAGGAGCCCCACAGGTTTCCTTCTAGAAACCCCAAGAGTTACAACTTACTGAGCACTTCAAACAGTGTCAAACACTTATTCCATAGGTTACTGTTTTAACTTCCCCAGTACGTTATAAAGAATCACCTCCATTTTGTAGCAAATTAAACTGATACCCAAGATGGTTAAGTAATTTGTCACGATTCTGAGAGCTAGTTATCGTGAAAGCAGTGTTCACCCCAGGTCTCTCTGAATCTAAAGTTAAGAATTTCAAGGCCTCTGCCATTTTGCCTCCAAGCTAATATGACAGGTATGCAAACTTAGTTCAATAAGTTTTTGGACCAGCAATTAAAAGATACGCTTAGAGAGAGAGAGTCTACTTCTAATCTATCTCAAAGTGATATTCATTTCCATTACTTTATTTGGGCATTTATTAACTCATTTCACAAATATTTACTGCATTTAGAGTCCTTGGACATTAGAAATTTAAAAAAAGACAGATAAAGTTCCTGCCTTATGGAAATCACATTCTAGTGAGGATGACTGATATAATAAAGATGAAAAATAAATAATATCCAATAGTAATAAATTCTATGGAAATAATTAAACATAGCAGAAATGGAGTTCAATTTAACTAGGGTCAGCGAGGGAAGCACCCCCCCTTTTTAATGGAATTAACATTGGAGTTGATAAAACACGTAACTCACTCTCAACATTTTGAAGCCTGGATTCCATACCTGTCAAGAAGCCTGGAGACTGGTTAATTCAAATTCAAATTTGCTCTCCATTTCTTTAATATCGCCTCCGAGGAAAGGTTATTGAGCTCCTCGGATAGAGATGCATCCTTCTGTTGCTAATATCCTTTGTAATCACAGGTATTGCGTTAGAGCAAGAACATTTTTTGGAAAAGAATAACTGGCTCCTGTGATAGCGTAACTTGAAAGAAAAGGCTCCTTTTCCATTGCTGCCCCTCACCTTTCAAAGGGCCGTCTCCCTGTTAGGCTCTGGACATGTTCAGACGGTGAGCGATCCGCTCTGGGGGGCGGGGGTCAACTCCTGACACGGTGGGGAGCTTCTCTCTTACCCAATACGTTAGGAAGAGCCTCAGTCAGCCAGGGGAAGGGGGACTGTCGCCAGGACAGCCAGCAGACATTCGGGTACCATGGTTTAGCGGGTTTTCCTGAACCGAATGACCGTTCACAGCTTGTAGGAACCGAACACTTCCCCAGCGTTTACCTACAATGCAACCAAAGACAACAGAGGCTAAAATTACAAAAGTTAAAAACGCCGCAAAACTCCTACCATCATGACACACTGCTCTATTTATTGTCTGCCCACTTTATTAAGGTAACCTTTGAGTTACATTTTTATTTGCAATGCTTCCTGATAGCATCAAATAAAAACTCTGTTTCTAGAGGCAGTGAGAAACCTGCCTAACACTGGGAGAGACGGACCACTCTTGAGAAAGGCTTTAAGAATATTCTTTGTTTGGAGGACAAGATCTCCAATGCCTATTAAAACCCTGAAATAGCATTGTAAATTGTAATTACATATTGTTTTCCTATGGTAAACTATGATTAAAAGAATATTGATATTTTTATTAGCAAAAAGGTGCAGCACATTTTTCTTTGGCTTCCTGTTAATTGAAGTGATATCATCTCTAAAGGTGAGAGTAGAGCCATCTGCTCTCTTCGCTCCCTTTAATTATTTTGTGTTAGCAGAGACAAAGTGTTATTGGAGATTTATTGCAAACAATTTCACTTCTCTGGAGCTTAGGCCTGACTGTGTAAGCGTGGCCAAACCTGAACTCTCGGTGGCTTCTGTATATCATTTTGAAATAGCTGTATTTCCTACACAAAGCTCAAAATCTATAAAAGGGACAAGATGTGACAGGTGCCATATACAAGGCATGATTACTGAAGGCAAGATTTGGTAACCAAAGTTCCTTTTTTGTTAACTCTTTTTTATCTTGGCTGAATAATCTTTCTATCTCCCTGAGTTTTCATTCCCCAGATGTTCAATCCTCTGTTTCTCTTACGCCTTCTTTGCAAAGTCCATTAGGGATACTTATTGGAAGAGTAAATGTTTCCTGCCCCGCCCCCCGTCATATGCAGTCCTGAACTTGTATCCTTCCACCTCATTAAAAATGAATTATGCACACATTCACAAATTATATTGAAGCAAAGACACTATGATCTCAATCCTGTAAATACAGTGAGAAATTAAGGTGCCAATTTAAATGTGCTTATTATTGTGGGAAACAACTTTTTATTTTTCTGTGACTTCATTATGAGAAATTATGAATTTCCTTATTATTTAAATAAACTGAAATCAACACTCTGTTAATTTGCAGCCCCAAATAGCCTGATACTATATCTCAGCAATTTTCAACGAGTGTGCCACAAGAATTTTTAAAACATGCAATATCTGGCTATTTAGTCAGGGGCACTGACCTCTTTTCCCATAGATTGTCAGTTAAAAAAAATGACAACAGCCAACACAACAATAGCAATCTGATGTGAATGCCCTGTATTGATCCATAAATCTATAGGTCACATAATAGAGTTGGATCTTATCAGTCATTTTGCATAATAAGGTTGCAGCGAGTTGGTTAATTGTTGGTACCAGAAATCCTTATATACAAGAATAGGCACATGATTTTTTAAAAAGTCACTTTGGAGCAAAAAGTGTAGGTAATTACTATTATTATTTTTTTGTAAATCAATCAAAATTATACCTATTTTTTTGTCAGATCGGCAAAAATATATTTTTGGTGTGCTGTGGAATTTTAGTAATTAGCTTATGTGTGCCATGAGATGAAAAAGGTTGAAAATTGCTGTTCTGTCTCAAACACTATCAATGTAATGTAAGTCACTACGGCACTTTTTGGATAATTTTCAGAAAGCAACTTTAAATATTTTAAAACATAGACCTCCTTTGACCTTTGAACTACTAATACCAGAAATCTATCCTATGGAAATAAAGTATAAAATCATACACATACATATAAGTATACATATATCATATATAGGAATATTTGTATGTATAAATGTTCATTGTAACTTGACTTGTAAGTTGCAGATTTTTCCATCGCTTTTGATATAGTGCATCGTGAGGGTGGTTGGATAAATACCCATTTGCCCACCTTCCATCTGTCGAGGTCTTTCAGCTGTACCAGCTGCCATTAGTTGGTACATATAAAACATTATATGTGGTATAATAACAGATGGGTCTTTAATTTCTTCAACAAGGAGAGATTATGTTGCATTATGGTATGTTTTATGAACATCAGAGAGCAAATCCTCTCTTTTTGTAAATGAGAAAAATAGACCTTCTAAGAAGGAAAATGATGCACATGAGATTTATAGGGTTTTGGCTACACAACCAAAAAATTATGATTGAAGGTCAGCATATTTTAGATTCCTTCTCTCCATCACTGCTTTTCTATACAGAAAATTTTTAAAAGATATATCAAATATGTATAGATTTGAAACATTAAGTAGATCTAGAATATGAAAATATTTTAAAATAAGCACTTATTTATATTAGGATCTAGGATAGTACCTAATATTTAGTAAATCACTCAATCCATGGAAAGAAGGAAGGAAGGAAAGAAGAAAGGAAGGAAGGAAGGAAATATTCTTAACATACATTAATTATAAGGTATACCAGCTATAGTTGAATCATTACTTCATTTAAGAACATATCTATGGCTAAAAAGACTTAAGAAAACTTTAAAAGTATCAGCTCTTTTAACCTCATTTTAAATATATTTGAATACAGAGGTCTTTAAAGCAAATAAATACAAAGGAATACTAATTGATTGTGATTTTTCCCATGTTAAGTATACATGCTTGCCAACCTCACATTTTCATTTCTCAATTTGTGTCTTTTGATTTTTAGGGCATATTTAGTGATCAATAATTAAATATATCTCAATCATTATATATAGTACATTCATTAAATGAATGATACATTATGATAAATCAAATGATACATTAAATGAACAAAGGTTATACATGTATCATGGGAAGTTCGCTCCATGCACTCACAGCAATTTCTGTATGAATATTTTGTGAGGAACGTGTGTTGATGGATGTAAATGTTTTCTAAATGAGGGGACAAGGATTATGTTCTTAATCACTGATTAGAAACTATAAAGAGTATGTACTTAATCATGGCTTAGAGACTATCAACGGGTAATCTTTTTTTTTTTTAAATATATCTTTATTGATTTCAGAGAGAGGAAGGGAGAGATAGAAACATCAGTGATGAAAGAGTCACTGAGCGGCTGCCCCCTGCACGCCCCTCACTGGGGATGGAGCCTGCAACCCAGGCATGTGCCCTGACCGGGACTCGAACTGCTATCTCCTGGATCCTAGGTCTATGCTCAACTGCTGAGCCACACCCAGCCGGGCTCAATGGGTAATCTTAATACCTCTTTAAAAAATCCTAAGTAGATAATATCAAATTTCAGCAATAGTATTGAGCTACTAGAATATATACTGCTTGTGGGAGAATAAATTGATGTAATAACTTTGAAAAATAATTTAGTAAATACTTGAGAAAGTTGGATTTGCACATGCCTTGAGGCCTAGCACTTCCATTCCTAAGTATATTATCAATCCTTGTATATGTGCACCAGAAAAGTCTTTAAGGATGTTTATAAAATAATAATTTGAAATAGGAAAAAAACAGTGAATTATCCAAATAACCATCAATATTAGAAGAGGTCAATGATTTGCAATGTATCAATTCAAAGGACTATTCAACAGCAAGACAACAACTATATGATAGCTACATAAAATAACATGGATGACCCACAATATGTGAATTGAGTGAAAAGTACAGAATACACAGTGTAATCCCATTAGGATATATTTCAAATGAAACAGACAATGTTTAGGGATATAAACATATACAACTAAAGAAAAGCAAATAAACAATAAAGAAATCCAATACAGTGGCTATCTGAGGATGTACAGAAGGTGGAAAGGGATTGGGTACAGAAGGAACTTCAGACTGATGAAAATAATCTTTTAATTAAACTGAGTGATGTGCCCACAGGGGATTAGCATATCTTTATTCTTTACCCTTTACATTTATTTTGTAAGTATTCTTTTGTATGTACTCAAAATTTAATTTAAAAATCATTTAGCCCGGCCGGGCATGGCTCAGAGGTTGAGCGTCGACCTAGGATCCAGGCAATCGGGGTTCAATTCCGGGTCAGGGCACATGCCCGGGTTGTGGGCTCGATCAATGACTTTCTCATCATTGATGTTTCTATCTCTCTCTCCCTCCCCTTTCCTCTTTCTGAAATCAATAAAGATATATATTTTAAATAAATAAATTAAAAAAAAGAAAAATCATTTAATGAAGAATGAAAGAAAATGGTGTAACAGTTGTGTTTAAAATGGGTATTTATTTTATTAAATAAGAATTCAAACCTCAAACAAAAATCTAAAAGAGATAAAACAAACAGTATTTCTTGATATCCCTGGTATTAGCTACTATCATTATTACCTCTTTGTTACATGTGATGTGGTTGAGGTGAAGACTCAACCTTTGCCTATCTAGATCTTATTTCTGGCATATACTACATTAAAAAAAAAAAAAAACCACACACACAAAAGAAAACAACTGTTAAGAATTAGAATTGCTGCCCTGGCTGGTGTGACTCAGTTGAGTGTAGTCCCAGGCACCAAAATGTCACCGGTTCGATTCCTGGTCAGGGCACATGCCTAGGTTTCGGGTTCAGTCTCTAATTGGGGTGCATACAGGAGGCAGCCCATTGATGTTTCTCTCTTTCACATCTATGATTCTCTCTCCCTCTCCCTAAATCAATAAAAATATATATTTTTAAAAAGTAAAAAAAAGAAAATTCACATAAAGCAAGCTACACACACACACACACACACACACACACACAAATAATTAGAATAGCTATCATTTTGATCCTCACAGAAGCCAGGTTTGTAGCCAAGTTTATGTCTGTATTTTTAATTGGCTAGATGTGTGTGTGTGTACACACGTACGCACACGCACACATGCACTCACACACCACAAGCATGCAAGGCACTGAAAACTGTAACAAGTTCCACACTTCGATTCATTAGAGAAGCCAGCCTTCCTCTCAGGAGCTCTGAAATATGTTTGGTGAATTGACTGCAACCTGATTGTTTGATGGTGTATCACTATTGCATTGTGAACTGTCCCTCACAAGGGAAGTCTACGCAATCAGGCCCCAAAAAGAGCTGCAGGAAGTAGAAAGTAGTAACTTGAGCTCACAGAAGGTTTTCTTCCTATATTATGTGTGAAACGCCCAAGGGCCACCTCACTGCTTCTTCAACACCCAGGAGTAGCCAGGGCTGCAGGGTTAATCCATGCTCAGTTCTTTACCATAAAGTTGGTTCCATCTAACACTTTCTGCAAAATATGTTTTCATGAGAAAATAAGTTTGGGAAATACACTGTCAAACAAAGATAATAAGTTTACTACAGCACAGTTTAGAGGATGTGAAACCCTAACCTGCAATTTGATTTTCCTCTGAGTGGGAGACACTGTACATGTTCTTTCTGAAATTCATTTGATGACGATGACATTTTACCTCCTTGGGGGATCATATTATGGGATTAGTAATTTGTGTAACAGACTGAGAAATGCTGCTCAAATTTATTCTGTTCTCTACCTTTTCCTAAAAAGGTATGGTCAAGAGACAACTTAGGCCATGTCAATAGATGATTAGAATTTACTAGGGATGGCAGAATGGGCAGAGAAGCCCACTGAAATGAAACCGATTATATATATACTCTTATTAGAAAAAACATTTTATTAAAGCGTACTTCATATATTTGAACACATAAGGTGTTATTAAAGGTTGCCTTTGCCTTTTTATTTAATATTACCTTTTCATCCCATTTACCCCCCACATCTAGATCTTAAAGTGATTAATTAAATTTAATCTGGCCTCTGGAGTTGAAAAAGTAAAAACAGAAATCTTTGGATAGACTCGCCTTCTCTTTGATCAGGCCAAAGAATTTTCATTTTAAATATAGAAGTGTGTCTCACTCAGGCTTCTTTACAAATATCATGGGACCCACTTCCTACTTGGTTGTTTTTAGATTCTTAGTTCTCATAAAAGGATATGACCAAGAGGTGAGAAAAGTCAGGTGAATGTTCTGAATGGAATGGAATAAAACATTATTTTACACTCCATGGAACTAAGCTTTATGTAAGTGTGAAATTAGGCTAAAAATAACCTATCATGCTTTTATTATGACCTTATGAGCTCTCAGAATTTTAAATTTATTTCACACCCACCAATTTCCTCCACAACTTTATCAAGGCCATGTATATATAGGATTATTATTTTGGTTTCTATATAATGACTGGAAATGGGCAAGTCAACAAATTCAGATAACCTGTAAAAAGTCACAGGGCATAGTGTGACATTCATAAAATGAGAGGGTTGGATTAACTGAACATTAGGAGCTGGTTTTAGATATAACACTATTGGATACTATACTGTAATAATGCTATTTCTGGTCACACTATAATTCAATAACACAAGGAAATATGACAATAATGAATACAACCAAGATCATATCTCAGGAATTAGTTCTTGATACTTTATACTAATCATTTATCACCTTGATTAATTTTTAAATCAGCCATTGATCTTCTGGTCAAATGGGATAGCATGTGCTGTGTTACCTGAGGTTCATTTGCGCCCTACCTGCCTGAGAATGGGTAGGCAGATATTATAAACCATTGGTCTACAATAGGTAGAATCCTGCCTGGTACAAGTGCACCAAACAAAATAAAATGACATTCAGATGCTGGAAAGATTAAATATATTAAACAAATATAAAAAAATAAGGCAAATAATGGAATGCCTGATTCCATGATTCACGGTTTATTAATCGGATGAGATTTATAGTGTTGCAGAACCAGAGAACTATCACTCACAATGGTTCTTTTGTATTTTACCCATCAGTCCAAGTTTGTGCTATGAAGTCTCCAGGAAACGAAGCTTGGTGGTAACTTCCACCTGAGAACCTGAAGCGAATCTTTGGTTGCTACGTGCACCTCTTAAAGAGATGAGGTGGACACTGGCACTGCAGATCCGCAGGGTGGTAAATTCCAGTGTTTCCACATGCTTACATGTTACTTAAGTCTTTGAAACTGTAGTTACAGAATACGCTGATGGTGATGCCCATTGTATACAACAGGAAACAATACCTCAGGCAGGCTAAGGGGTTAAGTAAACTAACAGAGACTTAAAAACCGGCAATGACCAAGCCAGAATTCCAATTCAAATGTTTTTGATTCCAGCACCCCAAATCTTAAGCATTAAGGCATGATGTCTCTACAGAAACTAGAAGCATCCCCTAATGTAGAAGAGGTGTTTTCTGGAACCCTGAAATAATATTCCTGTGGTCTCCCCCTATGTGGAAAGCCAGTCTGGCCTCACTCCCACATGTCTCTCACCATTAGGGACAAATTTAGCTGCACATTGTCGATGTGAAATTCAGGATGCTGAGATCTGAGGCAAGTCATATAACCGGTGCAGAACTCAATTTCCCCATTCATATAATAGGAAGGTTGGAGCAGATGATCTTTAAGATTCCCTTCAGAGTAGACCCTGTTCAAAATTCCATCACAGTTTTCCCTATAAGCCTAAGATTTAGAAACTCTTCTAATGCATGAGTCTTTTGGGAAATGGGATCATGCTACAAATAAGTAAAGAAATAAATGTATTGACATTAAGAGTTTTCGCCCTAAATATTCATTTTAAACTTTGTATAGTACCCATGGAACTCTATGGTATTCAATAATACACTAAGTTTAGTTATATATCTATATGAAATCATATAATGCACACCTCCCTAATCCTGTTTACTTATTTAGCAAAATATCACCGACATTTTCCATGTCTCTTAATATTATTAAACAGTCTTGGTGAAACATACATATTTCCCTGTTTTTAAGATTATCTTACCTCTTTTATCAATAGTGGATTGTGCTCATTTTATTTTCTTGTCACTTAACCTGTCTCAACACAAATTAATATTTTAGTTTCTCTAAAAAACACA
Source organism: Miniopterus natalensis (assembly GCF_054644295.1). NCBI lineage: Eukaryota > Metazoa > Chordata > Mammalia > Chiroptera > Miniopteridae > Miniopterus > Miniopterus natalensis. Next base: position 87,864,067 of record NC_142084.1, read on the forward strand.
CAGAAAAGCATGGCATTTTACCCAAGAATTATTCATAAAACAAGTCAAATGTGGTCCTGAATTTAATTCTGTAATCATAAATTAAGTATAAATTTATGAATACATAATTCATTTAAAAAAATAGTCCCTTTAAGTAGCTACATATCACACAGAGTTTGGATTTTTCAGGAACATTTCATTTATTTAAAACTGAAGCTCAAAGTCTAAAATCAAATGATAAATGACTTAAATGGGTTCTCCTCGGGCAGATGGAGGTGACAAGGTCAATATGATCTAAAGACAAATGAAAAACGTTGCAAAGCGTGAATTATTTTTGTTACGAAAGAACATTTTGTTTTTCATTTTTCTTTGCTCCTACTTTATGCCAACCTAGTTGAAATGAAACTTTTCTCAAGTAGAAATAAAAATTAAAATCACTGCTTACATTTCTGTGCACGTAAGGCACACAATGTACCATTTAAAAAGTATGCAAAATAAAAGGGTTGGCTGTCAGTTCACTAATTACCTGGGCGGAATCAAGATTTCAGGAAAGAAATGAAAGAAGACGGTCTGAAGGGAAGAGCAGGAGGCTGCGAGTGCCCCCAACGCAATGGTTCAAACCAAGTTGTCTCAGGAAGCCGGGCTGTAGGCCCAACTCCACCGACCAGCCCCCAGGCCTCACGGTAGCGCTCCCTGCTCCTGCGACCGCAGTGTCACAGCTGACAGCCCCCCACTGCTCTGTGGAAGAGTGAAATGGCAGGGCTCAAATAAAGTGGGGCATCCCTGGACGCCGGATGGAAGAAGCAGGGGACTTCCTCACATACGGCAGGGAGGAACTGCCCTGGCCGGGTGGTCCGCTGGCTGGAGCCTCACCCCATCCACCAAAAGGTGGCGGGTTTGGTTCCCGCTCAGGGCCCAGGCCAGGCTGCGGGTTCGATCCCCGGTCGGGATGCATAGGGGACGCGACCGATAGATGTTTCTCGCTCACATTAATGTTTCTCCCTTTCTCTCTCTCGTTTCCTTTCTTTCTCAAATCAATAAAAACATGTCTTCGGGTGAGGGTTTAAAATAATAATAGTAATAAAAAGAACTGAAACATAAATACTTTAAAGCGATCATCTTTGCCTTTGTAATAAACTACAAATTGAAATTTTCATGGGGGTAAGAGGGTGTGTGGGGGGTGGGAGGTAGATGAGGCGAGAAGACAGAAAATCTGCATTTCCCCCATCCTGGCTCTGTTATTAATCAGCTGAGCAACTTGGGATCAGTCATTAAATATCTCTGGACCTAAATTCTCTTTTTTGTACAAAGAGAACCTTTGGTTGAATGTTTTCTAAAGTCAGTATCAGGTCTAACATTATAACGTTTTCACTGAGTAATTAATTTGATATTGATTAATGGAAATGTGGGGAGAGTAACAAAAGTATGCAAGGATCTAATTTCACAAATATAAAATAAATGATAGTAATTTCAGAAAGTTTTAGTAGGTATTCTATTCAATACCAAATCCCACAACCAGCCATGTGTAATCTCTTAGAATGCCAACAAATATTTCACCATCTTAATCATTTTTCAAAAATGTGCATATAGCACCTTAAAAGTGAATACCAGGTGGCCTTCCTCATGAAACTGTGTGAGGCTTGAGGACAAAACTCATGCCTTAGTCACTGTCATGTCTCCAGCACCTGGCACAGTGTACGACACCGTAGTCAACAACTGGCTGTATTTGTGAAATGAGTGAATGAATGAATGGATAAGTTGACTTGATCTGGCTTGCCTAGGTCTCTGGACGTTAAGTTCAAAATGATTTCTAGTGGAAATAGCAAGCAAGTAGAGAGAAACTTTATAAAAAAGTGAAGTCAGCAGCTGCCTTACTAATATGAGTTGAGTTGATGACAAAGGAATTCTCTCTCCTACTTGTCATGTGTGTAAGCATCACCATCTTGATAGAGTCCACATGAAGGAGAAAGATACTGAGATCTACTCAGAGATGCAGGGGCTGAGGGAGGCCTTCACGGCCACTCAGGTGCATTGTCAGCGCCAGACACTGCTTTTGGGGGCCTGCGGTGGGCATCTCCTAGGAACTCTCAAAAGAGCCTCACAAGAGAGACACTGACAGTGTACCTGAGGCCCTGACACCAGGTAATGTACCAGGCAGGGGTCTCTTCTCTCCTCCCCACCGTTGTTGAAAAGCAGCTATAGGGTGTGTATGTGTTGGGTGTGTATGTGGCGGTGGAGGGGAAGGGTCCTATGTTAGGGACAGAGTGAGGAAAGGTATACAAAGGAAACGAAGAATGGTCACTTATTTCCCCCTTCCCTTATCAGGTTTCTTATCCTGAAGTAAATCTTTTCAGTGCCAAAGGCATGTCTTAAATTGCAAAGCGTTAGAGTTTTATGCTACGTTGAATTGCACATGTTAACACTTGGTAGCCCAGCCAAGCGTGGCGCAGCGGTTGAGCGTCGACCTAGGATCCAGGCGATCAGGGTTCGATTCCCAGTCAGGGCACATGCCCGGGTTGCGGGCTTGATCAGTGACTCTCTCATCATTGATGTTTCTATCTCTCTCTCCCCCTCTCCTTTCCTCTCTCTGAAATCAATAAAGATATATTTTAAAAAAAATACTTGGTAAATAACCTATTCATTTACTAGAGGACAGGGCCAGGCAGAGCTGTGGGATATGCCTGGGATCTCATGAGGGAGAAAGAAGAATCAGTCCACAGAGAGACTTGAGATGACTTTTCGTGAGAAAGATCTTGTAAGATCTGTGTCTTAGGGATACACTGAGTTAGTTGTTCTGGGAGACTTCTAAGGGAAGGGGTCCACTGGGCAGTTGGATATTTGTTTACGAAATACAGAAGAGTGTTGGAAGAGGGCTTACTTTGTGCTCCCTTAAAAATGAAGATGGTAGAAAATTAAGTCACTAAACTATTATCTCTTCAAGGGCAAGAAATACGTTTAATGAAACTTTAAATGATGCCTAGAGAGGCCTGGTAACAATTAGGTACTAATAAATTTTGCTGAATGTTGTTAAATAATAGAACAATAAATAATAATAATAAATAATATTTTTTAACATTTCATATGAGCCAGAAATTTTATAAATTATTGACATATATTAATTCATTTAATCCACAGAGCTCTAAGAGCTCAATATTATTATTATTAGGCTATATGCAGATGAGACAAATGTACAAAGTCTTTATCAGTTGTGACTCAAGATACAACATTAAAATTTCTGATAAGACTTAAAAAGTGAATCAATTTTCTTGCTGAAAACTTTCACTTTTTGACAGAGTAGAATTTTTTAACATATTTTCTATAAATTTAAAGAAGTCCTGTTTAAAGTATTAATTTGAGATGTTGACATTAGTTTCTGCAATAAAATGGCCTGATGGTTTTAAACTGAACGTCTTCCGACGTTTGGTAGGTCCATATTGTATTTTCTGTTTTCACATTTGTTTTCTGCTCATGCCAACTGTGTCAAATAAATAGAAATGGTTGCAATAATGATTTTATATATAGTCATATGTGTTTTTTACCACATTTAAAATTTTTAAAAATGAAAAAAAATCATTTAAGAACTGATTCACCTTTCAGTTGAACTACAAAAAGGGAAATTATTTTAACGTATTCCAGGAATATTATAAATTACCACTATAATAATTTGCTTTCATTTTCATGTGTCCTTTATTTTATGCTGCAGTTTAAAATCCTCTTTTAGGGAGTATTTGAAGGGATCCTGAAACCAGTAGAGGAGGGAATTCATGCCATGGTTCCGGGCCTGTCTGTCCCACCAGTCCCATCCACTAACAATGTCACACTAAATGACACTCCTGTGACTCCACAGCCTAAAAGAAAGTCCCTAGGAGGCATATTATTAGCAATGAGAGACATTTGCCTGGGGAACGTCTGCTTCACCATGTCAGGATTGCCTAGAACATCTGAGGATCATTACAAGATAATTCACAGCCTTGATGAAGTTCTTACATCATCTCTAAATGTTGAGAATGCCTGCAATTTCCAGACCATAATTTGACATTTAAAAAAAAACACACAAAAGAAACTATACCTAGTGATTTCAAAAGATTGGTCAAATTAGGATCTTAGGATCCATACACTGTTATTGCAAATGTATAATGACATACTTCTGGAAGATACCTTATAAGATTGAACTTTTAGATTTCAACAAATTTTCAATGAACATATACTGTGCCAGGTCCTCTTCTAGATGCTGGGGAAAGTGCATTGAATAAGGCAAGTAAATAGCCTGTTGTCGTGGAGAACTGATGTTCTTACATGATAGCAGGAGCATTAAAGAGGACTGGAGATGCCTTTCGAGGTTCAGACTTCAGAACTCACACATACATTCATTCTACTGGACAAAGCAAATCGTCAAGCCAGTCCCCATTCAAACCTGGGGAAACAGACCCCACCTCTAGTCTGGTTCATCTAGTATCCTGAGCAATTAGGCATTTTCACTCTCCCATGAGATTTAAGATTAAGACAGATAATTAAGCCGAACTTTTTTTTTTTTCAGTTTAGATATCTCTTCCCAAGTCACTCAAAAGGAAATGCCATTCAAAGTATAGTCACTGACTGTTAAAACTGAAATGTATCTTCCATCATTTTATTGAAGAGAAAATAAAACAGAGAAATGAAGTAATTTCCCCAAAGTCACAGCGTTGGTGACACAGCCAGGATTTCTGACTCCACACTGTATGCTCTTTGCATTACATCATGTTGCCTCTAAAGGTTTATCAAAGCAGATGATTAAAGAAGTGGATTAATAACTATGTTATTTATTAGCAGAATAATATTATTGAGAAATGGTTTACAACCATGCTTAAGAGTTCAGTTTCTTATATCAGGTTGCCAGGATTTAAAACCCGCTCTGCCATGAACTATATAATGACCTCTAAAGGCTATATTGGGCAAGTAACGTAGCCTTTCTAACTTTAATCTTCCTATGTGTAAAATGTTGATATTAACAGTACGCACCTTGTAGCTTTTTAATGAAGACCCAGTAAGGCCTGTCACACAGCACTGTGCCCGACAGAGATTATGCTTAGTGATAAGGATAATATTTATTTTATCAATGGAATTTTTACTAAGGTGAAATTAACATACAGTGAAATGCTCAGATTTTAAGTGTATAGTTTCATAAGTTTTATCAGTGTATAAGGCTGTGTAATTAAGTTATAGAACACTTAATTTACTCCAGAAATTTCTCTTGTGCCTCAGCTAGTATAGGCAAACTCTGTTCTTAATCACATAGAATTCTTTTGCTCTCCTTGAAGGCAATATAAATGGCATCATCACACAGTATGCACTGGTTTTTGCCTGGCTTCTTTTGCTTAACATAATATTTTTGAAACTCGATCATGTGGTTGAATGTATGTATGTATATGTATGTTATATATGTATATGTGTGTATATATTTATATAAGCAAGTTACTCATAACATTACTGCTGAATAATGTGTTTTTTTAATTTTCTAAAAATACCCTGTATTCTAATTATCTATTTTTCTATTGATGATATTTGGATTGTTTCAATATTTAATAAATCTATACAGAATTGTTTCGGGCTTTCTTTGGGGCACATATTTTTATTTTATTTTCATATATTTGTTGAGGTTCCCTATGGTACACTCGTTGATCATATAACCATCATGACCATTTTCCTTGAAATCCTTGAACTATTTAAAATAGTTAACTGAATGTCTTTATTTGCCAGTTGCATTTCAGGTTTGGTTGGTTTATACTGACTGCTATTTTTAATGTCTTTATACAGCACTTTTTATATCTCGTTTTTTTTACGATGTGTCAAACATGTTATATATTATCAGCATTCTGATTTTTAATACTCTTCTGTACAATATCAATATTTTTTCTAACAGGAGTTAAATTATTGACAAATCACCATGATCTTGTGCAGGATTAGTTTAAAAAAAATATATTGACTTCAGACAGAGGAAGGGAGAGGGAGAGAGAGAAACATCAATGATGAGAGTCATTGATCTGCTGCCTCCTGCACGCCTCCGACCGGGGATCGAGCCCGCAACCCGGGCCTGCGCCCTGACTGGGAACTGAACCAGGATCTCCTGGATCCCAGGTCGATGCTCAACTGCTGAGCCCCACCCAGCCAGGCCAGGGTTAGTTTTATACCGCTTCCAGGTTAGTTTCAGTTTTGCCCTTAGGCTTCCAGCAGATTCTTAGCCCCAAACCAGAGAAGGGTTATGGTCCTTCTGGGTTTTAGAGGAAAGTGTGGCATGCTTATTACCAAGACCCTCTGGTGGGATTCAAACTCCAATCTCATTAGATCCTGCAGCGAGTGGCTGCTGAAATGTTGGCCTAGCTTTTTCAGTATTTCAGGTTTTGCTTTCTTCCGGGGCATCTTAGTGTCTTTTCCCTCTTTCCACCCAGAAAAAATCATCTAAGGGAAGTTTGCATGGGATTTTGGAGTTTCACCTCTTCTTACTTTCTTTGTTTCTATGATTTGTCCCGCAATTTGAGCTTCCCTGGCAGCCCCATACTCTCTTAACACTCAAACCAGTAAGATTGCTGCCTTCTGCGGATTCTAGCCATCCCGCGCTTCTGGGACTGAGGGGGCCGCAGGGATGTGGGATTTTCATACTAAAACCAGGAAAGTTTCAGGCAAACGGGCAAAACTTGGTCATCCTTGACATGTTCTCATGGGAAAAGCTACAGAATCTTAGGCCTCATGCAGTTCAGGTTTTTCTTTCGATGCTCAGATTTTCCTCACTTTCTGCATGTTTTTTGGTAACTTTCTACTACTTCAATAATTTAATATTTTGTCTATCAGTTATCATTGTTATCTGCAGAATGATTAGCTTAGTTCATAACTGCCAAACCAGAATCTAAGTTGTATATTTTAATTTCCCAAATGATAAAAGATCTGGTATCAACAACCAAACTGGTCAAACTTTTGACCTCATAATTCACTTCTGGGTATAATAATAGTAATAATAATAGTAATAGTAATAATAGTAATAGTAATAGTAATAGTAATAGTAATTGATAGTAATAGTAACAGTAATAGTAATAGTAATAGTAATAATACAGTGTCAAATTAAAATTAAAAATAAAACTTTTTCCTGAGAAAAATAACCAGTTCTCCAACACATTGGCAATGGCTAATTGGATGACAGGATATGAATGGTAGGTTTCTTCTTTCTACTTTTGCATATTTTTAAAAATGTAATATAAATAAGTAAGTACACCTATATTATTTAAAGTTAAAATATAAGTATCATTTTTATCAAATAATGGTAATTTAAATGTTTTATAAACATGCCTTCTTAAAAGTGGACAAGAATAAATATAGCTAAAAGGCGATTATAAAAGAAATTTTAAGGTTAGGTCTCTTACGATTAACAGCGAATACAGTACAGGCTGGGGCAAGTGGGTTTACAGCTGAGTACACGAAACACAGAGACTGTTCTTATATTATTATTTATTAATTATTGTGCTATTTTTCATATGGACAACTGTAAGCCTCCTTTTGCTCCACCCTATATATGTTGAAAAATCTTAGCAAATATATTAAAACACTTTTTTTCGGAGATTAAGCAACCAGAAGGGAAAGATTGACAAGAGACAAACTGAAGCTAACTAGTCAGGATCAAGCAGCACAGTCAGCATTGCACCTGGATGCGATAAACAGCTAACTTCCCTCTATGGATTGTATAATATGCTGGGAGCTATTCTGTTATTGACATTGATTATAATTCATACGATCACTAGGGTACTGATAAGGGACCAGTATATGAATCACTACTTTGCCAATGCGATAGCCTTTATTCTCACTTCAATATGTTTGTCACTAACTCAAGGAAAAGAAACTTACTTGGAATATTGAAAATGCTCTGGGTGACAGAAGATAATTGTCACACAAATTCTTTGCACGGTATGAAACAATATTTGCAACCTAATGGACCGCACATCTGCTTGGCTTGCCCTCCGTTGTGTTTCAAAAATCAGGACATTGCTCATAATTTTATTTCCATTTCCTCTGGAAACTCTGGCTGGAACAGAGCAGTGGCAACTTCGGTGAGTGGGGTGTGGTCGCTTTGGCATAAACGTTTTCTACCATTTTACTGGTTCACAGTCAGCCCGTTTCTGTGGTTATGTCCCTTGCTTGGTGTTTGTAGGTGTCTGAGTAGGTAACCTTGGCCTACAAATACATGATCAAGAATTTTCACTAAAAAGAAGTATACAGCTATAAGCCACCTAGGGTGGTTTTTGTGGGGGTTTTTGTGAAACAGAACAGAAGTGTAAACATAAAGAGGGCTACAGTTTCTCACAGTGTAGCAAGGTCCAATAAAATTACAAAGAGAGGGGTTGATATTTGCGTTGCCTCCGAGTCAATCATTATAGAAAGAAGTAAATTTACGGCAGCGAGTGCTGGTGTCCCTTTAATCGGGCTGTTCCCTAACCCCACAAATAACTAAGGCAGGATCCTGAAGGCTCGCAGGCGCCCAGGTGCGCCTGTTGGGCCACTTTTGCTTCCTAGTCAGAATGTGTCTCCTCAGCCTCTGCCATAAGCAGAAGCCACCAGGAATCCTGTGCTCCCCTCGGGTATGTTTTGGGGTTGGGATGGGGTGTGGACCCACTCGCCTCGGGTCCCGTCCCTGTGCCTCCTGGGCTCCTTCCTCACGTTGCCTCCCTGGGAGACGAGTTCATACAGAAAAGGCTCTGGTTCCGATAGAACCCCCTGCTCTGCTCCAGGAAGGGGCCCAGGCGGTTCTCTTTCCCTGCGTCTCTCCATGAGCATCTCTGCTCTGGCCTGGACTCCGCAGGAACCTTGAGACATTCCTCCACCCTCTACTCCGCAATCAGCAAGTGGAGTTTCCTCTGTGGTGGAGGCACTAGGCTGTCATAGAGGGATGTCTCCCATGTATCAGTATCCATGGTAACATTCCAGGCAAGAAGAAAGCATGATAGCACCACTCATTCACCACAGAAACGTTCAGGATTGTCACAAAATAAAATAACAACAATAATAATAGTAATAATAATAATAAAAGTCAACCCTACGCAGCAAATAGAAATCCCTGTATATTGTTAAATGCCCTCTTGACCCTCCCCCTTTGCCCAACTTCCCTTCCAAAAGCCCCCTTCTGTTCTGTGGTTTATATTTTTTACCCAGGCAGCTACCTCCATGCAATTATATTCTTCAACCTTCAACTACTTGGTGCCTCTACATTTTCACTGGGGATGGAGAGCTGAAAGGGGGTGAGCGTGTCCTTAGGAGCTTAGGGTTTCTCCGTGCCTTTTAAACCTATCAGTGTTTGCTCCCTTCGGTCCGATTTAAAATCCATCAAACCTGTTTTCAAACTCTGGGATGGTTTTACAGAGAAAAGGCCCTTCCTCCCCCGCACTCCGCTCCCCTTCCCCCCACAGTGGGACCAAGATCTCCAGGGGAGCAGGGTTTTAAATAAGAATTCTCGGCAGATCTGAGGAGACGAACCTCCAGTCATTGGTGCACAGTTTGCGGGCTTGCTAAAGCTCCTCCTGGCTTTCTGGCAGCCAGCCCCTGCGTGCAGCGAAGGGTTAACAAGCCCTGGAGAGACACCACGCAAGTGTTAATTCGGCTGCAGCAGCGGCGAGCATCCTTCCACTTTGACCTCACAGTTAATCGGCGTGAGAGTTGATCAGGCAGAGATTCTCGTGATTTTCCTATTTCTTTTAAACACACACACTCGCACACACGCACACACAGCCCTGCCCCCTCAAAAGAAAAAGAAAAACAGAGCAGACAAGCAAGCCCGCACCGATGGACCTGGGCGAGTGTGCGTGCGTGTGGGGGGCATGAGTGTGTGTGTCCGTGTGCGGGCCTCCCCCCTATTTTGCTCTGTGCGTCTCTCCCGGTGCCCTCCCCCTGCCTCGATTATCTGATTCCCCCAGACTGGGAAGCCGCTCCCTGAGCTGACGCTCTGATGGTATCTGCAGGCGTGTGTGCTGATCTTATTTCTGCCCCCGAATATTAATTCCTGAAGCGGTAGCGATACATCTCCCGGCCGGGACCTACGAGAGGCGGGCGGGGGAGCCACCGCCAGATCATAAGCATAATCATAATACGAAGGGGAGGGAGTCTTCTGCAACCGGAGGCAAGAAGCAGAGGGAGGGAGGGGGAAAAAGCGATGAGTTCGCCAAATACATGGAGCACAGGAAGCTCCGTCTACTGGACTCCTGTATTTTCACAGAAAATGACGCTGTGGATCCTGCTCCTGCTAACCCTCTGCCCAGGGTAAGGTGCGCCCTTTGGGGCTCCGTTTTGTTCCGGGGACGTGGGGGCAGGGGTGGGGATGCGGCCCTACGGAGACCACCCAGATTTAAAACACTCTTCCAGGACCTGGGGCTTTGTGATTTGGGGGATGTGAATGTGGGGAAGGGAGAGGCGGGAGGAGAGAGGAAGGTCACTTTCCTTCATTTATTAACGCATCGCCTTGGTCCGCTGTGTGTTGTGTCTCGGCGTGGGCGCCCGAATGCCATGAGGACTGTGTCTGGGGAGCAGGGCTCTGATGTCCCCGCAAAACCATGTCGAGGTGGCTGTGCGCGGCACGCGGCGTTTGAGGCCATGTTGGAGGCGTCGGGGTGGGGGTCTGCGGGAGAGGTTGCGCGGGAGGTCCTGGCACAGCCGGGAGGTGCGTGCCTGGGGGGGGGGGGGGCTCGCCTCCTGTGCACCCAAGCATTGCTGGCACCTGGGCTTGGGCACTCCTAAGATCCGCTTTGCATCCGCCCGCTGACGCGCAAACACGGTTCAGCACCAGGGACAGCGGCCCCGCGGGGTCAAAGGCAAGGAGGCTTGTGCGAGGCGCCGGGTGTACACGGGGCACCCAGGCCCGCGGGCAGAAGGCCAGCAGAGCCCCGGCGCCGGCCAGGTCCCAGGACCCACTCGGATGACCCCTGCGGCCTCCCTGCGGCGGGAGGGGGCCTCGGGCGCGGGCGGGGGAACCGGCTGGGGAATGCATGGAGGAGCGCAGGTCTGCAAACGAGGTGGCCTTGGTGCAGTGTTGAGAAGTGTGCCGAACCGGGAAAGGGGACGCCAAAGCTGTGGAGCATGCATTCATGCCCTCCAGCCTTGACTCACTGAGTAGCAGGGATGGGAAGGGGGGACGGATGCCCCCAAACCCTCAGCAGGTGTGTGACAGGAGTGCTTTCGCCTAAATTTTTTTTTTAACTTCCTTACACCAAAAGTATCAGAGGAATATTCCTCCAACTATACTTCACCATTTATCTACCCACCTAAACATCCACCACCCCCAGCTACACCCCAGGATTTCCAGCAAGGACCAAAGGCAGGTTAGAGACGCACTATTTATACTACTTGCTCTCTCCTATATTGCTATTTTGAAATAAAGCTCTGTATTTAGGGTAATTCTACCCACCCCCCTACACCCAAGAAAATAAAAAGTAGCTATAGAATTGATCAAGCAATTGCCCTAAGGTTTTTGTGGGAGTTGACACTCTTATATAGTAGTTGTAAGGAAGAGATAAAAGGAATGGAGGTTAAACTGTCATTTTTTTTTTTTTTTTAATTTAAATGTACGAGTTAACTTCTCTAACACCTCATTCTTTAGGGGAGGTAATGGGAGATGCAGGTTTCTGATAAAGAAGAGACTCAGGCAAAACAGGGAGTTTCTAAGCAGAGAGAGGGCCTGCTTAATTCTCCCAGCATTCTTTACACCTTCCTCCTCAACTATAAAAACAGTGCATTTTCATTAAGAACATCAGATTAAGTAGCTTTCTTAGAAGGGGAGACGTCCTTTGACTGGAAATGGTTTGTGGGCAAATACATTTTAGTGGAAGCCTGGAAAAATATTTTTCTATTCCAAATTTGCAGACATGTTTTTCTGCCTAATGTTGTGTGTAGCTCTTAATTGGTTCCAGATATTAGAGAGCTGATAGTTGCTTTTGGATAGAAAATATCATGCTCATATTCTTACTTTTTATGAAACCTGTGGATTAAAATCTACACAAGACATAGGGAAATATGTCTTTCCTTCCCACTCACCTTACATCCATCTTAGTAAACAACTTGGCAGCTAAATAGAGGACATCCTTATGTATTTCATCTCTAATGGTCTTACTTTAACCAAAAAAAAAAAAAAAATGTGTAATTTTATTGTTATTCGTAATAGTATCATATCTAAGATGTCTTACTTTTTGCAACAGTCCTACTTTTTCTTTTCCAATATTGTATAAGAAGTAAAACTTAGAAATGCATTTTAATATTCAATTCTTGGTGTAGTGGCCTAGAAGAGCATTTTAAATAGCTTTAAATAATGGGAGTCGTGTGTCATGTGAACTCTCACATAGGAGTGTCACATTTTCTCAGTAATGACAGAAACAAGTCATTGCAGCTCCATGCAGAGAATTCGATCAGAGTTTCAGTTTGCTGCAATCCCATAAAATAAAATAAAATAAAATAAAATAAAATAAAATAAAATAAAATAAAATAAAATAAAATAAAATAAAAAGCCATTTGTGTGGCTGCATCAGGCTGGCTGTAAATAGGAGGTTTGATCTGAAGCTGATCCTAAAGAAGGACCCCACATCACTGGGGAAATGTGGGATTCTTAGGAGACAATCTGAAAGGGGCTTTCATGGTAAACGGCAATAGAACCACCTAGACAGTTGAAGGGAAAATTTTAAGACATTTAATTGACTTTTTCATTTACATAACTCCAAAGAATAAGTCCCCCTCCCCCTCATTAAACAGACTAAACTCATTAGGTTGTGTTTATGCAAAAACAAAGAGGAACAGAAAGCATCAGAGTGAAAATATTCACCGCTAACGCTAACATCCCTTCTTAGGTGTGGAATAGTTAATTTCTAAAACTCGAAAGCCCCGAAACGGTCGCCTATCTTGTATACAGCCCTGTCATAAGCGTCGCCTGGAGAACTTGCTAAATGCAGATTCCTGGCCCAGGCACTGGAAGATGCTGAACCGCTGTGTCTGGGGTGGAGCCCAGGAAGGTTCATTTTCAACTAGTCCCTAGGCCGCGGTGACGAGAAGTGGCATGTGCGCTAGTCCCTAGGCCGCGGTGAAGAGAAGTGGCATGTGCGCTAATTTCCCAAGTTTGTCACCCTACTACGAGCGCTGTGACGACGGCCACTTTGTTAATGGCCTGAGCAGAAGGAATCGGTTGCACCTCCCAAGTTTTTGCCTGTGTGTAAGTCACTGAGCACGTTACACCAGCCACAGAGAGTCAGGGACAGCTCCAAAGGATGCTAATAAACCGCCTCACGTATGAGAAAACATTGGCTGAAACACAGACAGAGGCCTCTCTTTAAAGGTATGTATGCATGTGTATGTAATTGTATTTTCAAACTACATACACTCTACATACATATATTCAGACATAGAGGTTTTAAAACAAACTTCCTAATTTTATAAACTCTTTTGATGTAACTAAATTCCATCTCAGAGTAAAAAGTGCCTTAAGAAGAAAGAAGTAGACATACAACAAAAACTCATTTAGAGTAAATAAGAGTAAGTGCTAGAAGTAAAGATGTTTTTTTCCTTAGAATAAAATTAGATTTTATAGTATACTTTGAGCGATAATTTTTCAAGGGTAGACTGAGCAGGGGTGAATTTGATTAAATTTGTGATAATCCACCTGTACTTTGAAGTGTTAGCACTTAATTTAAAAAATACATTGAGTTTCAAATTTGTAAATATGCTCTGTTCTTAGCTGTTGCTTGAACAGAAATACTTCAGGTGACTTTTCTTATGAGCTGCTAAACTTTTTTATCCCATAACTAATGTTTCAGGAAAATATTGTGACTCTTCACTGTAACTCTGTTTGCTTACAGAATTAACCTCTACAGACAAGCTTGTTATTTCCCATCTTTCCTAATGTTCCACCTGGTTTTATTTAGAAGAAAAAAAAAACCTGTTCCCTCAGCATATTTAATTGCTTAGTTGTAGACATAATATTGCAAATAGTCTACACTCAGGCAAACATCTACCTGAAGAAAGAAAAAAAATAATCACCAAATATTTCCCAGAATCCAGCTGCCCACCACTCTCTAGACAAAAGATCTGGATCATAAGCAAGAATTTCAAAATTGGCTTTTAATTTCAATAATTAGTGACATAAATGTCTGCTTATATCTTAGACTCAGTTTAGAAGGGCTGGGAACTAATCTTCTCAAAATAATTGAATTACCGAATATTAAATGACTTAAGTCTCTGTTCTACATATTTTAAATTGTGTTTCATGCAAGGATTTCTGCTCAAGTTCAAATGAAGCTAAAACTAACTTTAGAGACTTTATCTTTACTGTAAATAATAGATTACTAAGGTCCTGGCTTTTTCTCACTGTTACAATTTCCTAGCCTTCCAAGACAGACTTTCCACCCTTTAACTACAAGTAGACTTCGCTGGAATGACATACTTGTGGTTGAAAGAAGAATTTGCCATCCAAAAATGTGTCTCTTTTGCATAAGGAATATTTTGGGCTGATTATTTTTAAGAAACAGCAGATGCAGAAGCTCTGAAAGCCAGTAGAAGTTACCCTTTGGGAAGAGGCATTTACATTTACAAGGGAAATCTCCATGTGTAAAGGTGTCTCCCTCCCAGTCCCCGGAACAGGAAGACTAAATCTGGAGAAACTCTTATCAGTGGAGAAGGCAGGGGCTTAAATCTTCATATAACCATACCTCCAGTTTACTCTGCTTTGCTTGATAACCTCCCACATCTGCCATCCCCCCAACGTCATCGTTTGCCTTTAGCTGGAGGTGGTATTTAAGGTGTTGGACTGGACATTCCGGGGCGTTACTCAGTGTTCCTGGGTATCTCCCATGGATGCAGGAGGTTACCCATCTTGTTAAAAATTTCTGTTTGTTTCTCTCCTGTTAACCTGTCTTTTTATTACAGCCAAGAACCTAGAAAATTAGAGGGAAAATTATTTTTCCTCCCCTACATGGTTCTCCAAAGTACTTCTGCTAAAGTTACAGATCACAGGAGATTGGCTAAAAGTTATAATTACCACAGTTCAGGAACTGGTTGATCACCTTGGGTGTCAGCACAGTTTAAGGGCTTAAAATTCAGGATTTCAATTGGTATGGGCATTCCAGATATGATCACCTATTCAGACCGACGTAAAGAGTGTATCCCTCCACTACTGGCTTATAAGAGATCTATGTGACATCTTCAGAGTTAGTGTGGGCGATGAAGGAATTTTCCTCTGCTCTCCTAGGTTCTTCCAGCTGGTCTAAGAATTAAATCTACATGAGACAGATTAAGAGGAGAAAATAACCAAATTTAATTACATACGTACGCATGGCAACCCCACATACACGAGGGAGTCAGAGACCCCACACACATGACAGCTTCCGAGCCAGAAAGGGGAAATGCGGCGTATGTGATATTCTTAACTAAGGGCGAGATGAGGCCCTCGGGCTTCAGAGAGCACTGAAGGGTGACACAAAGGGCAGACGTTCAGTAACTGACAGCGCGCCCTGCCGTACAAATAGGTCACAAAAGGTTACCTCTGATAATTTCCTATTAAGGGCAAGGCCTCTAATTCAAATTCTTCTAGGTAACTGGGGAAAGCGGGGACAGAATTTCTGTTGAGCCCAGAGGGTCACAGTTTGCTTTAGCTCAAAATAATCCACATACCACAGAAGCACATTTTGGGGTGACTTGTTCTGAACCCCTATGTCAGAAATTAACTAGTCACAACAAAATATCAATTTCAGACATTCAAATCTACTCACGTCATACATGCACACACACACTGAACGAACACTTTACATATAAATATTAAAATGTATTTATTTTAATTAATATATATAAATTATGTTTCAAATATATAAAATATATTTTAATGAATTAATACATAATTAATATATATTACATATACTTAACTTTCACTAACATCTGTGAAGTAGTTATTGTCAACCACATTTGACAGATTAGGAAATCAAGATTATTGACAGATTAAATGACCCGCTTAAAAGCAACAGATAATTAGAAGTATTAAATATATGCTTTATAAAATAATAAAGTAATAAAGGAGCATGTGTATGGATAGAGATAGATATAGATGTCTAATGATAAAAACATATATTTGTGTGCGTGTGTGTGTGTCTCCTGGGCTTCCAGTCCCCTGTCTGTTAATGGGTGCCCTCCAGGTACCAGAGCGCAGCTCCCACTTGTCAGTAGCACTGAGTCCCCCAAATAGTTATCAGTAAGATCACCGTGAGCCCCTCCCCGACCTGTCAACAGTGTTGATTGACCTGAAGTCTCTCCTTCCCGTGGTCCCCACCACTCACTCGCCCAGCGCGTCGCACTGTCTTACCCAGACCCCCTTCTCCTCCAGCTGGGCCTCAGAAGGTCTGTCACCTCCTTGCTTTATCTCTTGGGCCATTGCCACTCTTATGTCAGTGTGCTCTTTCTTAAATATGCCTTTTTTTGTATAAAGAAAAGGTGACTTGGAGTTGTCACTCCAAAAAATATTTAAACAAATATATACACACAAATGATCATGAGAACTGGTTATGTTTTAGATCTGTCACTATTTTCTGAAAATTTTGACCAGTTTTTATCCCATCAACACTGTTTTCTCACAAGAGTAGCTAACTCGTCGAGATTATCTATATTTATTGGCGTTAATTTTTATAATTATTTGACTCTATCTTCGGACACTAGAATCCAGAACAGATACCTTATTTCCAATAAGCCCATTGAACAAATTAAAATAATCTATATAATAGCATGTTCTGAGATTCTCAGTCTCCATCAAGCACACCATTCTTAGATTTATCTTCTTATTTTTATTGAAAGCTCTCAGCAGAAATGCTTAAAAAATAATCTGCTGTTTGGTTGTTTTAAGAGTTTAAAAAAACATGTAAAATGGCATTATTTAGATCCTGAACCAATATTATGCTTAGAAAATACATTTTCTTAATGGTTAAGTCTCTGTATATAAAGCATAGCTTAATCTGCAATTCAGTCATTTAGCTTCTGCATGTCATTCCATTTTTAAAGAAAAGATCTTGCCCCTCCATTGAGCAGATTTATAGGGTAATTTGCTGCACTCTTCCTACACAAATCCTTAGAAAAGCGAAAGACAAAATCAAGGCAACTATATTGAATATTAAAATAGAAATAACATTACTACTTTAATATCTGGATATTTATATCTTCAATATGTAGATATTTAAGGTTAATATTTTTAATCACGTCAATTATACATGCAACTGCTTGGATAACTTTGGCATGTGATCACTTAAGATCAAGTTTAATTTCTAGAGGAATAAGAAAATGTAATTTCTAGAAACTGGGGCTTTAATTTTTTTGAGAATGCAGGCATGGGTGCTCTTCCTCTCTATAGCCTTGTGTGTTAGGTGAAGAGGGTATTTTATCAGCCTGATGGCTATAAAGCATGAGAAAGAGCCGAGGGGACTTCCACAGCTCCCCGGATATTATCTGTGAAGCAGGATTTAGCCTCCCCACTTTCATTCAGTCTTACGCCACGCCACACAAGCATGGACACCCTTTTCCTTTCTAAAAGTAAGAAAATAATTAGATTGTTTTGAGATATGAAAGACCTCTTCAGTTTGCTTTAGTGGAGTGTTATTTGCTATTCATTTCTTTATTATTCTCTAGAATAAATATCCTTTAAAGGGAAATAAAAAGTTCTTTTAAATTACACATTAGAGTAAAAATAAAATTTAACTTCAAATCATATTAGCCTCTATAGTATTATGATATGGGTGCAAAATATGGTAATAATTGTATATCATTATAAAACTCATTGTACAACTCTATAGATATAGTGCCACGTAAATGCTAAATAAGTAGTTCTGATATTACACTTTTTATCCATCCATAAAGAAAACCATATGAATACTAAATAACATAATAGAAGGGAAAACAAGGAATTCTTTTTAAGCAAAGATCCTCTGTAATCATTGAAATCCTGCCACAAACCCAAATTTAGTTGTACAACCAAAGTTTACCTAGTGAGACAAATATATACTGAGTTCTGTAATTTATTTGGACATTAATACAACGGCCCAAACAAACTGATTATAACTTGTCAATGTAATCTTGGTAGAAGAAATAAATGAATGACTCTCATTTATGCTATTTTTGGAAGGTTATCGGTCCTTTTTTATAAATTGCTTTTGACATATATATAGAAAACTACTCTAGATACAAAACGTATTTAGGTATAGTGTTTCAGCTGGATCTGTGCTAGGAACTGGATGTATAATTATGGGGAAGCAGAGGCCGTGAAGTCTGCCATCGTGGAGGCTGAGTCTCATGGGATAGCAGTGATCAAAGAGGTATACAAATAATTATTAGATTTTCACTCAGGTAAATGCCACATAAGAAAGTCACATGGTTCTCTAACAGCTCTCCAGCAAAGCGAGAGCAAAGGACAGAGAAACACTTGATAATCCTGCTGAAACTGATCTACAGCCATCTAATTGATTGATTTTCATATTCCAACACTTTTCTTGGCCATAATAGTTTTTGATGAATTTGTTGCCCTCAGTTGCAGAGGTTTTCACTTGAAAATGAATGGTATTTTTTTGAAGAAGAAAAGTGGTGGAAATTTTTAAAAAGTGCTCTGAAAACTATTTTTCTTCAGTATTTTAAAGAATTACCCATGTAATGAACAAACAACATATTAAAGACAATTAAATAAAGCAACATGGTCATATATGACATTATTTTAACATAGACTAACTTTACAAATCAATGGCCAGTCGATGGCATTTTGCTCCACTTACTCTCCTATCCTGTAGGTTTTCAAGTTATATGAGCAGAAATTGTCTGTTTTCCCACCACTGCCTGCAACTGATTTACCTTCTCTGAGTCATTGTCAATCCAATATAAGTAGTCAAAATATAGGGGTAAAACAAAACAAAACAAAACATAACCACCTTAAATATACACATCAGTTGTGAGCTTCAATTAATTTCAGAAATATTAGGGCATGAAAACGTGGATGTAATAGGATCAAGAAACACAGTGAACATTTTGAAGCTTTTTTGAATTAAGTGCAAATACACTGTGTATGACCTATAAAAATATGTACAGAACAATATTTTAGTGCCTCAGTGATTTTCAATATACATTATAATCTTTGGCAGGAGTATAGATCATAGTAATTATATGCTAATAAATTACCAACTGCTTTTTAAAATCTATTAACTATTTTCTTTCAGGTTCCCCCTTCATCCTATTCTATTAGAATAAGCAATCTTTTCATTCCTTTTAAAATAATTACCATTCTAAAAGCAAGGTGTCCTACCCTCGTGCATGTGCGTGCAAATTTGCAAACCTGGGTATTTAATTAAAAACTTTAGAGTCTCTTGCATTTTAGCCATTATATTGGGGCTAAAGTTGTATCTATCAGGCTTGGGGTTTTGTTTTATTATATTTTATTTTATTATTGACTTAAAGAAGTACTTCATGAATTTTAAGTAAAAATCCATGTCAGATATGTGTAATGAAAATATTTTTCCCGTCTTTGGGTTCTTTATTTATTTATTATAAAGTAAAATTTGTTATTTTTTTATTATGGACAGCATTTTCCCCCCTGTATTCTCTAAGAAATTTTTGCCTTCCTTAAGTTTGCAAAGATATTTTCATACATTTTTTGGAAGATTTATAGTTATAGCTTTTTCATGTAGCTCTATGATCCATCTCAAATTATTATTAATTTTATTTACTACATGTTAGAAGTTAGTATGTATTTCTCCCCATGCATTTATCCAATTGTTTCAACCCCAGTTTTTAAAATGATTTTCCTTTACCCATGGGCATTCCTCAGTTACTTTGCCCAAATGTTTTTAGCATACATGGCTAGGCCTATTTCTGAGATATGTATTCTACTCCATTGCTCTACTTGTCTATGCTCATGTCAGCGCTATATGACTTGGATCACTTTACATTTACAGTAAACCTTAAAATCAGGTAATAAATAGGAAATACATTCATGTGTATTCTTTTTTGTAAGACCCATTTGTCTATTTTAAATCGTTCATACCCTTATGTTTTAGAAAATTTTCCAATTTATATCAAAACAAAACAAAAAATGTCCCACTGTATCTTTGTTGTGAGCTTCACAACATTTGTTGAAATGGTGTTGGATCAATAGATCAGTTTAGAAAGTATTGATATTTTTGACCATCTTAAGTCTTTCCACCTACAAACATGGTTTAGCTCTCCACCTGCTCTGGTTTTCTTTCCTTCCTCTCTCTAACTTACTGTGTTTTTCAGTGTCAACATCTAGCACATTTTCCTTAAGTTTATTCTTAAGTACTTTGTGTGTTTCATTCTATTTTAATATTTATTTTCTGAATGTTTATCATTATAATATAGAAAAGCAATTTACTTTATATATGAATGCATAACCTGTGATATTAGTTCTAGTAATTAATTCTAATAGATTTTGTTGATTCTTGGTGATTTTTACATATAATAGTGCCATCTGTAAATAAAAACAATTTCACTTCAGAATGACTTCTTAAACATAAATATGGGTGTTATATTGTTATATTAAAGCTTTGCAATAACTCCCCTTCCTCCCATAAGATAAGATCCAACTGTCTTAGAGTTATAGGCAATATGACCATATATTTATTGTACAAAATGGAGAAATTTTTATAGTGAGAGAGGGCATCATTACGAATGATTATGTCAGAACCACAGGTGCCAACTGGAACTTTCCCAGGCAAACTGGGCATATGATCACTCAATATGGTCCTTCCTGATCTGCTCCCCGACAGCCTGTCCAGCATCAGCCCCTGCGCCCGTCGGACACACGCCATTGCCATCTCACTATATCTCATCAGGTTCCTGTAAACATCAGTCTCATTTTCCTACCTTCTTTCCAGGTACCACTTTTAGAGACTTTTCACCCTTTTTCCACTTTCATTTTCTTTTAAACCTTTTAGTTCATTAATACAGAAATTTCATCTGAGAGATGTTTAAGGATCTGTGAGATATTTTTATTATAAATCTTTCTATTTGTAGTCAAAAAGGAGAGATCACAGTGAACGAGTTTAACTAAGCTAATATTTTTGAAAGCATGACAAAATATTCAATATGAAAAGTGACTCTAAATAGATTTTTTAAAAATTTTCCAATCATATCACATGTCACCTCACCCAAGCTCTTTTATATAATAAAATAAACAGCAAATAAATCAACTCAGTGCCATTAAAAAAAAAAAGATAAAAATAAATGCAAAGTGGACAAATTTCTCTCCTTGTGCTTCAGGCCCTCCTGCCATAAACACTTATTGAGTTCCCAATACTTGTTTTGCACTGTACCGGAGATAAAACAGTGAGAAAAACAGACATCTTCTTAATCCCCCTGCACCTTGCAGTGTGGAGACGGGCAGACGGCAAACAAACAGAGACACTTCTAAGTATGATCAATGCTAAGAAATAACTAAGGAAGTGTGGAGTCATGGAGAAAATCAAGAAAAAAATTTACTTTAGATAGATGATCAGGAAAGTCTGTTGAGTAATGGATAAGAAATTTAGATTATAAGGAAATGAAAAAATTCAGCCATGAGAAGACTGCAGGGAAGTCCTTTCTCATCACTGGTACAGTAGGTACAAGGACCCTGAAAGGAGTAAAAATCTGCTTTTTTTTTTTTCTTTTCAAGAATGTCAGGTAAGTAGAATCGTATAGTTCACTTAGCACAGAGCCTTTAGATTTATCTAAGTTACTGAGGGGCTAATAAGCACATTACAGGATGTTCGACACTGTCCTGGCCGGGTGGCGCTGCTGGTTAGAGCATCATCCTGTGCGACGAAAGGCTGCAGGTTCCATCCCTGGTCGGGGCACATACGGGAGGCAGCCGATCAATGTTTCTCTCTCACATTGATGTTTCTCTCTCCCTCTCTCTCTAAAAAAAAAAAAAAATTAAAAAAAATGTTCAACATTATTAGCCACAGCCATTAGGTAAAGCAAATTAAAACCATCATGTAATACCACCATACGCCTATCAGAATGGGCCACGAAAAATCAGCATTGGCAAGACCAAGTGCTGGTAAGGACATGGAGCAACCGGGTCTTTCTCACGTTGGGAGTGGAAATAGAAAATGGAGAAACATTTGGCAATTTTATTTAAGAGTCAACATATACCCAACGTATTACTTATTTTCAATACATTTAGAATATTTTTGAATTTTATATAGTTGAATGAATATGCATCTGAACAGATGCGGACACTTCATGCCATAGAATCAGCCCTCATTTTCATTCCCTGGCTCTCGGTGGCCTTTAAACTATCCTAAGTGTGGGACAGTTTCCCCTTTTGTCCAGGGACCATGAGAAATACACAGAGATTCTCCCGTCCACCTGTGGCCTCCCTACAAATAGGTGAACTCGTTTGTATATTTGTATGTACTATCTTACCTTCTACTTGCTGAAAGAGGGAACCAAAAGCTTTATCAGTTCCCCAAAATGTTTTATGTTCTAGAGAAAAATATTCCTCTTACAAAGAAATTGAAATTTGGAAGCGAACACGGAGGCACGCCGACAGCACTGACCTTAACGCCAAGTGGGAGACGCTGGCAGACGGAGATTAGTCATATTCCACCCTGTGGCGACGTGTTTTATTATTGCCCGGTATTGTCACTTAAGTGCTGCGTTTTTCTAGCTGCTCAGGTATTCGCCTCCTTAAGTAGACGGGAGGTGTTGTGATACCAACACTGCAATTCGAATGTCTTCCCATCTCTGACTGCTCCTCGCACAAAAGCATCTAAAATACATGCCGATCACCTGAAGCACCAAGGAATCGAAATCTGTAAGGAACTGTCTCCCAAATTCGGCCTCCTTCACAGCTTTACTTTTCCAAACAGAAGACAGCTACAAAGTAAATACAATGAAACTAGAACAGTGTTACCATGCTGCAATTATATACTGTTTTCTACCAGAAGTGCTGAGCTTGATGTTGCTGTCCTTAGAAATCAGGTTAGCAAATTGGAAAACGTGGTTAAAGGCAAATTACAAATATAATGAGACTCTGTCCTTAATATAATTGGATGTGCTGAAGAAAATTTAAAAAGGGAAACATTTGCTAATTATATGTTTTCCTGTCTTTTGATGCTATGATATGTGACACTTAGAATTGTCTTGGGAGCCAGGGGCAGGTATCCTCAGCTTTGGGGAACACTAATATGGGGTGATCTTAATAGTCCATAAGTATTGATGGCAATCACATGATGGTACTTTATATAGGCAGCTCATTTTAATATTAGCTATAATTCTTACATACGCAGATTTGTAAAGAATGAGTCTTACCAAGATAATTTTCACAAACATTGAATCTTTAAAAATAACCCATACTCTCATTGATTCACTTCATACTCTGAGAAACATTCATGTCTAATCAAGCGCCAGGCACTTGCAAATGTTTGGAAAACGACACTGTTGAAGACAGAAACACTTCTTGCCCTTGGGGACCTAATAGTGTTCTACTTTTAAGGCTCACACCTAAACCTATTTTTAAAAAACACTTTTGCTGTTATTATTATAGGATAAAATGTATAAAAAGTGCATAATACATAAATATGGTTCAATGAATGATCACAAATTGAAACCGAAACCTATATAACCACCAACCTCGTCTGGAAATAAAATATTACCAGCATCCCAGCAAACATCCTCAGGCCCATCTCAGTTCCTTGCCTCTTTCCCTTCCCTTGAAGTGACCATCGTTCTGACTTTCAGCTCTGTGGTTCAAACTGGCTTGTTATTAAATTTTAC
This sequence comes from Miniopterus natalensis, assembly GCF_054644295.1. Lineage (NCBI taxonomy): Eukaryota > Metazoa > Chordata > Mammalia > Chiroptera > Miniopteridae > Miniopterus > Miniopterus natalensis. Next base: position 87,887,824 of record NC_142084.1, read on the forward strand.
AAAACAGAAACACACTGCATGTGTGCACGCGCACCTGCGTGTAGCAACTTTTGCTCAAATGTTTAGTTTTCAGATTCATTCTGCTGCATGTAGCAATAGCCCGTTATTTTGTATTGTCATATATTTCAGTGTGTGAATGCACCGTATTTTACGTATCAATTCTTCTGTTGACTTGGATTCCATTCATTTCTATTACCAATGATGCAACTAGGAACGTCCTGTGCATGTCTCTGAGTAGACATATGCACGCATTTCTTTTTAGAATAAATCTAGGGATGGCATTCTTCACATATAGGACACCCCGGTGCTCCGCAGCAGCAGATAGTGCCACAGTGTTGTCCCTCCAGCAGCGTGGGAGTGCTAGCTGCTCTGCATTCTCCCACTTTTTTAATTAAGAAAGGTTAAAACAAACCAACAACAGCAACAAAGCTACGGTGCACTACTAACCAGGAGAAAGGGGCTTCCGTCATAACCCTAGAATGTGACCTCTTTCCTGTTTACACCCCTTGGCCCCGTGGATGTTGTAGTTGCCTTCTCCACATTCTCCTTCCTCACTGTCTTCATTATCCCGGTTTTCATTGGTATTTGTGAAGCCCATGTGCTTTTCGGGGGCGATTCCATCTTTGATACTAGTGGTGGGGCATAAAATTAGGCTAAAATAATTAATACAGTCCCATTCTGTAGCAATAGATGTCAGTTTCAAAGTATTTGGGCTAATGATACACAAGATGAGACTCAGGCTTTAAAATTTTATATGCCAGTGCCTCCCAATTTAGTTTGAATGTTCTGATACGTGCAATAAAATTGATCTTTGTTAATCACACGCATTTATTTTATATGGGTCATTGGTGATGGCTAATGAGGTGAACAGTTTGCATTTTACATATTGGAATATATAATTCTGATAATGGACTGAGTCAAATAAATACACTTGCCAACAGCTATCCTCATATTTTAAAAGATGAACTAGGTCTGAGCTAAGAAAGTCATGATGAGTAGGACAATTCACTATCAGAGTGGATACTGAGCGATGTGCTTCCCTGCCCTGACTGTACTGATTTGCACGCACACACTCATCTGTACACGCCTGGGCACTGAGCACCCTTCCCCACAGGTCCTGGGCAGTCTATGCATGTCCTCGCTGGGAGGTATGGGACCCTGAAGGCCACTCCAGGCCCTATATGGAGGAGCAACGGGGACCCCAATGCTCCTACTCACTGAACAACACTGCAGTGTCTCTCAAGAGCCCCCAGTCCTCCGGACAGTACAGGCAGGGCCCCTTCCTCCCGATCGGACACTGTGTCCCCTACGACCTGGGATGATAGGTGCTCGCTTTACACACCTGCTCCTGTCCTTCCCACCACAGTCCCCCTCTGGCAGCGGCTGGAGGAACCCTGTGAAATGACCTCGCCTTCCTCCCGCAGAGCGCGTCGCTTTCCAAGCCCAGAAATGGTCTAAGGGAGGCATCTGATCACATCCGTTAGGTTAAACTGTGAGCTTCGCTTTCGAAATCTAATCACTGGTATCTGCAATGGCAAGCTTATGAAATCTGAATGTTATTAACTTGGTGCTGAAGGTGCCATACTTTTATTGAGCTCGGGCATAAACTAATTTATTGTCCTAAGGGAAAATGAGCTGGAGCAACCATTTATTTTGGTTGATCCTATTTCTGATGAATGTACAGTGGCAGATTCTCTGGCCCCAATTCCCGTAATGGTTTAACATTTTGGTTTTGGCAAGCTAAAGTGACTATCGGTAAATATCATTTGTTCCTGCAAACCCACTGGTGTTTGGTATCCTAAAGACAGAATATATATATATATATTTCTCTGACACACGTAGGTAAATAGGGGATAATTATAGGAATATCAGTGCTTTAAGGATTATGTGGGAGAATGTATGTGAAGTCCCTAAAGTTATTCTTAGAACACAGTGAATATTTCACAGTAGCCAGTGTTGGTTTTATTATTTACCTTAAGAAAACAATTAGAAAAAAATAAAAAGAGCCCTGACTGGGTAGCTCAGTTGGTTAGAGTGTCGCCCAGATATCTCCGGTCAGGGCACTCAGATATGAAAATCAACCGATGAATGCGTAAATAAGTGAACAACAAATCTCTCTCTCTCAAAAATCAATTATTTAAAAATTATTCTTTCCACAAATCTTAACCAAGCGTGCACTCCTGGAATTTATAGTCTAGTAACAGAGACAGGCAATAGGCCGATCAATAAACACACATTCTGTTCAATGCTAAGAAGCAGACAAGGAACTGCACAGAACGCACAGAGGTGGAGAAGGTGGCAAAGGGAGAGGGGCGGTGGCAGATGGCGCCCTGGGAAGGCGATGTTTGCGAGGAAGCTGAAAGGTGAGAAGGAGTGAGCCTTCCGAGTGCGGTCTTGGAGGGCGGGGAAAGGGAGGCTGTCGGCAGGAGGGACAGTGTCTGCAAAGGCGCTGGAGCTGGCCAGGTCTGTGGGGCTCAACAGGCGCTCAGGCGCCAGCGGGGAACACGGGGAACACGGGGAACAGCGGGGAGCACGGGGAACACGGGGAACACGGGGAACAGCGGGGAACACGGGCGCCGGCGGGGAACAGCGGGGAACACGGGGAACACGGGGAACACGGGGAACAGCGGGGAACACGGGGAACACGGGGAACACGGGGAACACGGGGAACAGCGGGGAACACGGGGAACAGCGGGGAGCACGGGGAACACGGGGAACACGGGGAGCACGGGGAACACGGGGAACACGGGCGCCGGCGGGGAGCACGGGGAACACGGGGAACACGGGGAACAGCGGGGAACACGGGGAACAGCGGGGAGCACGGGGAACACGGGGAACACGGGGAGCACGGGGAACAGCGGGGAACACGGGGAACACGGGGAGCACGGGGAACAGCGGGGAGCACGGGGAACACGGGGAACAGCGGGGAGCACGGGGAACACGGGGAACACGGGGAACAGCGGGGAGCACGGGGAACACGGGGAACAGCGGGGAACACGGGGAACAGCGGGAAACAGCGGGGAACAGCGGGGAACACGGGGAACAGCGGGGAACACGGGGAATACGGGGAACAGCGGGGAACACGGGGAACAGCGGGGAACACGGGGAACAGTGGGGAACACGGGGAACAGCGGGGATCACGGGGAACACGGGGATCACGGGGAACACGGGGAACACGGGGAACAGCGGGGAACAGCGGGGAACACGGGGAACACGGGGAACAGCGGGGAACAGCGGGGAACACGGGGAACACGGGGAACAGCGGGGAACACGGGGAACAGCGGGGAACACGGGGAACAGCGGGGAACACGGGGAACACGGGGAACAGCGGGGAACACGGGGAACAGCGGGGAACAGCGGGGAACAGCGGGGAACACGGGGAACAGCGGGGAACACGGGGAACACGGGGAACACGGGGAACAGCGGGGAACACGGGGAACAGCGGGGAACACGGGGAACACGGGGAACAGCGGGGAACACGGGGAACACGGGGAACAGCGGGGAACACGGGGAACAGCGGGGAACACGGGGAACACGGGGAACAGCGGGGAACACGGGGAACACGGGGAACAGCGGGGAACACGGGGAACACGGGGAACAGCGGGGAACAGCGGGGAACACGGGGAACACGGGGAACAGCGGGGAACAGCGGGGAACACGGGGAACACGGGGAACAGCGGGGAACAGCGGGGAACACGGGGAACACGGGGAACAGCGGGAAACACGGGGAACACGGGGAACACGGGCGCCGGCGGGGAACAGCGGGGAACAGCGGGGAGCACGAGGAACACGAGGAACACGGGGAACAGCGGGGAGCACGGGGAACAGCGGGGAGCACGGGGAACACGGGCGCCGGCGGGGAACACGGGGAGCACGGGGAACAGCGGGGAACACGGGGAACAGCGGGGAGCACGGGGAACACGGGGAACAGCGGGGAGCACGGGGAACACGGGGAACACGGGGAACAGCGGGGAGCACGGGGAACAGCGGGGAACAGCGGGGAACACGGGGAGCATGGGCACCCGCGGCTGCAGGGCCAGCCCCCCTCCCGCCCGGGCCTCAGGGCTGGGGGTCCCGGGCGCCCCCCTGCGGCGCGGCGAAGGCAGGAGCGAGCGCGTCGGGCCGCGGGGATGCGCCGCGCAGGGAAATGCACGAGCGCAAGTCCAGGCTCAGGGGTTTTCAGTAGAAAACCTTCAAAAGGTTTCATTTTCTGGCATATATGTCCTGGGAGATTTATTTTGACATCCAAAACATTTTGCGTTTGACTCATTGCACCGATAAAATAAAAGTAGGCCAAAACTGTACCAATAAAAAATATTAATGAAATTAATGGTTCAAATGAATCAAATACTAATCATTTAAAAATATTTCAAGTATAAAAATAAATGAATTTTTTAATTCAACTATTTACCTACCTGTGTCAAAGAATATTTATCTATATCTATCTATTTATCATCTATCTATCTCTATATCTGTACCTATCTATATCTATCTATATCTATATCTATATCTATATCTATATCTATATCTATATCTATATCTATATCTATATCTATATCTATATCTATATCTATATCTATATCTATATCTATATCTATATCTGTCCCTATCTTTTTGAAGCCAAACACCAATGGATTTAGAGTTACTTGAGTGAAATGTTTTTATATCTCATCCAAATGTTTGCTGTTGTACTAACCTGGGAAAGTACAATGACTAGACTTTTCTCTCACAAAACTTAGGGCTTCATGGAATCTATGGGAATCTGAAATGCTTGGATTAAAATTTAGAATTCCATAAACTACATGATTAATCTTCACAGTGGCAAATATTCAGAGTACATATCAAAATTGGAATATTTAGAATCTTCTAGATTAATGAGAGCAATCTCTCATTAAACTGTCGTTCCAGGATTCATTTTGTTTTTCTAAGCCACTTATTTGTCCTAAATAAAATCATTCTTTGTTTCTGATTATAAACATGAACGCATTGCATGTTTGTATTCATGCATAAATTTAAATCATGCATAAAACTGTAAAAATGAAAATAAAAATTAATAACCTAACTTACAACATGGCGATTCAGAGTCAGGTCTCAAATAGGAACCTGGGGCCCCGGCTGGTGTGGCTTAGTGGTTTGAGCATCGGCTCATGCACCAAAGGCTCGAGGGTTTGATCTGGGTTGAGGGCATGCACCCGAGTTGCAGGTTCAATCCCCAGACCGGTTAGAGAGTGTGTGGGAGGGAACCAATGGATGTCTCTCTCTCTCTCCCCCCCTTCCACTCGCTCTAAAAATCAATGGGGAAAATGTCCTCAGGTGAGAATTAACAAAAACAAAATAAAAAAAGTAGGAACCCTGGAATCTCTATTTTTAAAAGAGCTCACCCCGGCACACACACACACACACACACACGCACACCCCAGAGGAAGACCACTGATTAAAACATTTTTATTGAGTTTCTCTAATTTTAATATGTATATGAATCACTTGAAGATCTTATTAAAATCAAGATTCTGATTCAGGAGTCCGGGTAGGGCCCAGGGTTCTGAATTTCTAGCAATTTTCCAGGAGATGCTTATTTGGCTCTCCAAAGCTCCCAGTCAGGTGGCTTCTAACAATTTTTTAAAAGCTTTCAAAAACGGAAGCTTTACAACATTTTCTGCACTTTCAGAAATTATCATTCAAACTACAAAAAAAAAAAGTTCCCATTATGATAACTTAAGAGTAATTTCAATTTCAGTTCTTCCCTTGATAAGATTATTTTTTAAACTAAAGGACCCAAGAAGGAGTAGTCACTTTTAAAGGCGATTTATTTAAATAGGTGCCTTTAGCTGGAAGTCTGAATTTGTGTTTGTTCTTAGCTGCTCAACTGTTAAGTTGATTTTCTTGACTCTATCAAACTGTTTCCTCCCTGGCCTTCTCATGAGGCTCACGGTTCTATGGATGCCTTATCTAACGGTCAGACCTCATTACCCCTTGATTGTTCACCTGTAAATGTGGATGTTTTTGACTCCAAAGAATTATAGAGAAAGAAAGAGCCAACACTGAATGAGAGGTTCTTTTTTCTTTTTGTAAGACAAATCTGGACACAATCCCAGATTATGCATCAGCCCTATTAATTTAGACCTCAGCTGGGAAAGCTCTAGAGGATAATAACTCCATTTATTTATAATGTAAGGGGCTCATTATTTTTCTTCCTGGAAAACATCTGTTTTCAGTCCTCCTCAGCCCGTATTAGATAAAAGCCTGGAGGCGGCATCAGTAGAATCAGGTTGTAGTTACAAGGTTGGAGCTGTTGTTATAAACCTCGCAGTGGCCTCTTTATAATAATAATTATCATAAACCTATTTCCAGAACTATGTGTTAGGCACTAGGCTAAGCATTGAATAAGTATTATCTTAACCTTACACAAAAATGCAATGTGGATACTAGCCATTAACTTTATTTTGAAATGAGAACGTCGACGTTTAGCCAGGTTAAATAATTTGTCCAAGGTCATAAAACAGTGACAGAGACAAGACACAGATCCAGCAAACAGACCTGGTAATGTCTAATTCCCAAGCCTATGCCCTTAGTTTCTCCACTCTGTTTAGCTCTCTATGGCTAAGCAGGTATCCTGAGGGGTGGAAAAAATCCATCGCTGACACTTTTAAGTGAGATCAATTTGGTTACTGTCCTGGCATCTAATAGGAGATGATACTGAGAGAATTACTGGTACAATTCAGGCAAGTGGCCCTCCTTCTAAGCAGGCATCCCTTATCTCCTCTTTAACGTGTTTTCCTCCCAGTCTGTCAGATAATAGGAATGTCAGTAACATAGCACCATGAGGCCTGGGTCATTTATTTCTCAGGATGAGCAAGTGCTACAAACAAGCAAACCAAACAATATATCAGCTTCCCCTGAAGAACCTTTAATAGGGAGCTTCTGTCTGCTAGAAAGAGACAGAGAGACAGAAAGAGAGACAGACACAGAAGGAGAAAGGGGAAGAATGAGGGATAATGCTTTTTTTTCTTGAAAAGGCCCTTTGGCGTGACCAAATTAAACAGTAGTAAAATTCCATCACGATGACATCTAATGGGGCAAACATTATTTTCTCAATGACTTACTGGAGAGATTTCTTTTCTAATTAAACCAGTAGGACTTGGGCCACAGGCTTAGAGCTCTGTTACAGTTCCATGAGGCAGAGTTCACAGAGCTCTGGAAATGAGCTGAGGCCCAAGAAGGCCTTTCCTGGCAGAGAGCTGGTCTCCGCTGGCTGAAGCTTGCCCGGCCTTCATGGCCTCTATAGGTATGCTATGAAATTCACATTTTGTTTAAAGCTTCCATGCTACCGAAGTGCAAGACGTAAAACACGGCTACCTAAGGTGTTAGGCAGATGTGTGGCTCAGTTTAAATGTTCCCTTTTCACGAAGTTTTAAAGGGATATAAAAAGAGATCACTTGCATACTAAGCTGATTCATGCCCGTGATTACTCTTAACATTTCATCTCCCTTACTCATACTCAAACCAGACTGATCACTTATCAGTTTTCTTCTACCATATTTAATCATCTATCTACCTATCCGTCTTTCTATCTCCAAGCTACATATATAAAACACAGTCATATATATGGCTATGACTGAAGAAAGGTGATAAATGTGGTTTGATAAGTATATTGAGTATTATATATATTCATTCAGGGCAATGTAGCAGTGATTTAAATTCCGACAAGTTCCAGTCTATACTATATATTTAGGGAAATGAACTGAAGACAGGGTGGGAAATTTTATATTTTTCATTTATAATTTTTTCACCATAAAAATGAAAATGGCAGCTTTTGCAAGGTTTTGCATTACCCCTAGATCTGGAAAATATAATGATCTTGTGGGGGGGGGGGGGGTGATGAGGGGGAACAGAATTTGGAGCAGGGGAGAGACAAGCTATAGAAATTCTAATATCTTTCCAAAGTCAGCCTTCACTTCCAGCCCAGTTATGGGGTGGGGGTGGAGGGCACATAGGAAACAGAGTCACAGCATAGTACGTGGCTTTCTGATCCCTCAAAACAGGTAATTTCATCTCTATGGTTGTAGAACATTAAGCAACAGGAACTTCCCAGTTTCCAGTTTAGGAGCTTCGGCTGTGGTGAAGGGCGGGTGAAAGTCTGCAACATGCTTCTTCTAGTACCAAGTTCTTAAGGCTCAGAGATAAATGAGCTGGCCTCACCTTCAGTGCAGCGAGGGGAGAGTACAGTGCACCCAGCCCAGCCCTGGGGGGGGAAGGCAGGGGACTGAGCTCTCAGCACTTCCCCAGGAGGGAGAGGCTAGGCCGAGGCCTGGGGGCTGATCTAATTACAGCCTCGTGCTTTCATTAGCAGGCTGGAGCTAACTTCTCAAAGGAAGCAGCAGACATTATGCCTGCATAGGGTCATGTAAGCATCACTTCCAGCAAAATCGTTTTTTCAATCGGTCCTCCATGAGGCTGGGCAGGTGGACAAAAAGAACCACTATGGAAAAGGGAAAGTAACGGGTCACACAGTCTCCTCACAGGCGGGAGGGCAGAGTGTTCTGGAAAACTGGAGAGCTCGCTCTTACAGGTCCTGCCCTGCATCTGCGCAGCTCAGGGAGCGGGCCTGATCCTTGGGTGAGAATTCCCGCGCACTGCACCCCACTTGCATTACTCCCGGGATCTGGTTTCATTGCTCCTTTTCGAACCAGTAATCTGGGGATGAAAGGTAACTGGGTGCAGCCTGTATGTCTCTTAACCAGTATTTCTGTCTTCTTAGCCTTACTAGACAAAAATCTGATGATGACTATGAAGATTATTCTTCAAACAAAACATGGGTCTTGACACCAAAAGTTCCTGAGGGCGATGTCACTGTCATCTTAAACAACCTCCTAGAAGGCTACGACAATAAACTCCGCCCTGATATAGGAGGTATGTGGAAGAACTCGGAGCGCGGTGTAGACAGAAACCCAGAAGCACGCCGATCACAGGAGGAGAAAACAGCGGCGCGTTGCAATAACCAGAGCTACTGAAATGATACATTCACTCTATGTCATAAAAAGGGATTAAAAGAAAGAGAAATGGCATTCTGGATCGAGGGTAGGGGGGTACTGATAAGTTCAAATGAAGAAAGATGATTTTCAAGTGAGACCTGAGAGCTAGAAATTCCATTTGTGTCAGATATCCCAGACAAGGGCTACGGAAGAAAAGTGACAAGTCCTGTATGAAGTGACATAAAAAACAAACGAGCAAATAATGATAAAGGAAGGACATACTTGTTTTATGTGTGTGTGTAGCAAACAGGCACAAACTTCAGCGGCAAATAATGACAGGCACTCACTTAGCACTTGCTCTGGGTGGTGACTTAATCTAAGGCAAGCTGGCTGCTCATTAGGGAAAGCTGGGCTCTCAGTGTGCGGCCGGGCCCCAGAGCGGCTCCGAGTGTCCCCCTCATGGTAACAGGAAGAGCAAGGGACAGCCTCGGAGCTCCTGAGGCTTAAACGCCTGAGGCCAGAGCTAGCGCACCCGCTTCTGTCTATATATTAACCAAAGCAAGTCAGACAGGCAAGCCCAGAGTTCAGAGGACAGAAGCAGCCTCCTTGAGGTGACAGCAAGATTGTAGACACAGGGACCAGTGAAGAATGAAGGCATCGATACAGATGAGACAACTGCTGAATCGAAGCCCAGAATGATACGATGAGACCTGGTTCACTGAACGTGAACAAGGGCCTTTGGTCACAGATGGGGCACTTCATGATTTTTCATATCGGTCTCTGTGACAAACAGGTGTGTGTTGGCTTTCCGTATGGTTCCCTCTTATTATCTGATGAGTCACAGACTCCACGGAGTCGCCGAGGAAGATTGATTTAGGGCTGGCTAGCGGCATATGGGGACTAAGCGGTCAGCAGAGGAGTCAACAAGTGCAGTGTTTCCAAAGCCGATTCACAGGACCTGTTGCTCTTTCTATCTGCTTCATGTTCCTCGTGCATATTTTTCGAGGTCACTATGTACTTAATTTTCTCTGTATGGGGCAAGTCAGGGTACAGTGTCCAAATAGATTTCAGGGCTTGAAGGAAAAGTGGTAAAATTTAGGATATCTAAGGAGAGAAAAAAAAAAAAAAGAAAATCCGAGTTGTTCTTATTTGTTCATTTTTATATAGTCTTGAAAACATAATCTGTTTCAGACTCTACTGTGTTTAGTTATAGCATTTACTTGCTAAATGAAGATACTTCTTTGAAAATGAAGAGTTATTTAAAAGAAGCAAATTAGTCACTGGCGCCAAGTTAGTTGTAAATAAATCGCTTCTAAAGTGGCAAGGTAAATGCTTCTGGAATGCCACAGATTAAAGCGCTGCGGTCCTCTGTACGCACATCTCTGCGGTTCTCTTTACAGTGAAACCGACGTTAATCCACACAGACATGTATGTGAACAGCATCGGCCCGGTGAACGCTATCAATATGGTAAGTTTCTAATAGCTTGTCTGTATTACTAACATACTAAGGGTGCGTGTGATAGGATGCAAAGAGCAAAAAAGATGCCACAAAATTTCAGAAGGGAGACATAATCTTTCAGAACCTTTTTCTCGCTCTTGCAGTATGAGGATAATTTTTAATGATTTGCTATGAGAATTAAATGTGATCATATGTATAAAATTACTTCATGTAAAAATGCTATACTCAAAATTCAACAATAATTGCTTACTTGGTAGGGACTGCTTGCTACAGAATAAAATACAGCACTCCACTACTTTTTAGAATATTGATGGTGTGGAGAAGGCATAGTTTGCTTTGAATCAGAATTGTTTCTCAGGGGAAATAATTGATTAGATGTAACAATAAATGTAACTTATTATTGTATAACACTTTCTATCAGAATCTGAAATAAGAAACTAGATTGGAGTCTATAGTAGAATAGAATAGAGTCTCACATCACATAACAGAGTAATACTAAAACTTTAAGGTGGTGTTTACTAAGCTAGCAATAGGGACACTCTGTGGACTCAAGAGATATGAGAAACTTTAATTGCTCTCAATTGGGGTGATTAAAAAGTATACTACTACTTGCATAGTTTGTGAAAATAATTTTAACCATTAAACAAATGCCAACATGTTTCTTCTTTACAGCTGAAGTTCTCAGAATATTTAGCATTCTGATACAAACTATAAATATCTAAGAAGAAGGCGGCACAGAATCTTTAATTTCCAGAATACTAGTCCTCAGAACTACTATCCCAGGGTCATAGTCTATGAAATGCTGGTCTGAATAATCTTAAAGCTCTTATTTTTAATTTTCCTTATTTATTTGTGCGTTTTGCCACAATGTGCAACAGAAATTATTCAGTTACTCTATTTGCTGGCACATCACTCATTAGTTGACAAAGCATTTCACAAGATAGGTTCCCTTCTCATTACGTGTAGACTGCAAATATGGAATCAAATGGTGAACCGAGAGGCATGGTTTACCCCAGTGGAAACGCACTCAACTGCACTGCGACATGGCAGGAGGTGCAAGGAGATGACACAGAACAGTACCAGTGAGGCAAAGTGGTAGGATTCTGGTCTGATCCTGATGGGCTGTGTATTTTGGCTCAAATAAACCACCTTCCGTCTTTCTGTGCTCCTCATCACATATGGTGGTGGCTTAAGGAGATTGGACTGGAAAAACTTCGGTGTTCTTAGAACACGAGAGCTCCACCCCCCAGCTCTCATATTCTAAGAACGCTGAAGTTTTTTTAAAAAAAATTCTCATTCATAGGCATGATTAAAATCAAAATTATAAAATAATGCTAAATAACACTTAAACATGAGAGTCCAGCTAGAACTTGGGTGTTCTGACGCCAGGCCTAATGGTCGGAATTCACATCATAGTTTCTTCTCTTTGATTAAAGTCAGCTACTTGCCTCCTTAGTGGCATATGCTTGAGGGCGATCATTAGAGAGGAATCTATCATCGCAGCACGCTGGCACTCTGACAATATGCTTTGTGATAGAAATTAGTACAGAGTTAAAATTTATTTTTAATTGGTTCATTTTCTCTTGTTTGGAGGAAAAGACAACAACTATAATAGTTTTTTGTAAGGTTACCTTGTACATTGGATTGGTGTTTGCTACCTGCCAGACACAATGTAAAGCACCTTACGTGTGCTCTCGTTTTCTGTCCTCACACTACCTAACACGATAGGTTCTTTAGGGTCCCCCATTTTATTTGGAGGTGACCGAGGCTCCGCAGCTCCAGTTTAGGACTATTATAAAGATTCTAGACTTTCACTCTACGGCATTGGTTGTTATCACCCCAGGTGAATGTTTTCCTTGAGACATTTAGCAATGTTGAGAGGTATTTTTGAGCTGTCACAGCTCAGGGGGTGAGGGTGGTGTTGGTGCTACTGGTATCTAGTGAGTAGAGGCGAGGAATGCTACTAAGCACCTTAAAATACAAAAGACAGCCCACAACAGAAAATTAGCTCTACAGACACAAATGCAAATGATTGCAGCAGGGCTATGATCTTTTGCCAGAATTATTTAGAACAGTGTTGTTGGTGGTTGTGTGTGTGTGTGTGTGTGTTTCACAAAAAAATCAAGTCATCTATAAGAGATGGTGAGTCTCCTTAGATAGTCTTTGCTTTCTTCTAGACTATTCAAAGCCAAAGTAGCTCAAAACGGCAGTGAGAACAAAAATGGCAAATACCAAAAAAAAAAAATGCTCTACAGTATAACCCTACTGTATTGCAAATGTTTTTCATCTTTCTCTTTATAACAGGAATATACAATTGATATATTTTTTGCCCAAACATGGTACGACAGACGTTTGAAATTCAACAGCACCATTAAAGTCCTCCGACTAAACAGCAACATGGTGGGGAAAATCTGGATTCCAGACACTTTCTTCAGAAATTCGAAAAAGGCGGATGCACATTGGATAACCACCCCCAATAGGATGCTGAGAATTTGGAATGATGGTCGAGTGCTCTACACCTTAAGGTATTCTTTTAGATGAAAAACAAAGAAGTAATTGCTGAGAATTAAGCAAAGATCAACCATTCTCTCTTAAGACAAAAAAACAAGAAAGAGATTTCAAGTCAACAGCGGGGTTGTGATGTTTGATTATAACAGTATGTGGCACTACAAAATGAGTTTTCCTTCTGTTGTCAATGAGCTTTTTCAAAGACTAGGACTAGGTGAAACAGTTTCTATGACCCATGGGAGAACTCTTTTTTCTCTCTCACAAGCACATAAATTTTCCTTGCCTTTGTAAGATCGCCTGATCTTTCCATCAATCTTGGCTTTTGTGTGAATGTCTTGCTACTTTAAAATATGGAAACTAAAACATAGTCATCCTTGGGACCACCAGTTGTTATGCCTGAAGATGTCTCCGTTGCCAAGGAAACTGTTGCAAAAGGAGATTTTTTTTTTGATGTGGACGTCTCCCGTATGTCTTTCTCTTTTTAGCTACACAATGGCAAGAAACTAGAAAGAATTCCATCTCCCAGCACCCACTCCCCACCACACTGGTAGGCTGTTTGGATTAATTTATTGCCTATTTTGGAAAGACATCTTTTGGGAAAACTTGGAGCTAATTTTATTTTCTGAACTTAAATATTAAGTAACATTTGGGAGGTTTTTCTACTTATTTTATGCCATTATCTTAGCACTTTATACTTAGATGTATTTAAAATATTTTTATGCTGAAGCTTTTCATTGGTGAGCATATATTATTAAACAACATAATAGGTAAGTACACAGACTTAAGAATCAGACAAACCTGGCTAGCTCTTAGCTCTATATTGTACTATCTATATGCATTAGGGCTACTCTCCAGAATGTCTATGTACAGGACTTGGAAGCACAGGCCTTAGTGCCAGAAGACATATCTCAAAGCTTTATTTGTATAGTAAGTTTGATGTTTTTACGTGGTTACATTTTTATTTAGAGGAATTAGGTGGGAACTGACGGGGATTATTGGGAAAGAAGGCAGGAGCACCCTACAACACACCACCCACACAAATGAGCTCTTACCTTTAATTTCTATACAATAGAGACAATGGTTCTTATCTTACAGATTTGTTATAAGGTCTAAATGGGGTGATATATAAGGTGCTTAGACACTGATATGTAGTAAGCACAGCAGATACTAAATTTATTTGCATATATTTTTAGTAAAATATATAAAGATGATTCTTCTAGGTCTTAGTAGCCTAGAACTTTTAGCTTCAAAATGATTCATGTTAAATGCCCTTGTGACATATACTTTATACCTTATATAATATTCAACATACAAAATAAAATACTTTAAAGTGGCTTCAAACCTTTTTATCAGTTAAACAGAGTTATATCAGTTACTAGGAAAAATGACTACAATTATAGAAGAAAGTCATTGCATATATTTTGAACTCATCATGAGTTTTATTAAATTAGAGATAAGGTAATGCCTGGAATTGAAATCTAGTAAAAATCAAAGGCCGTCTGATAAATCAGAGCTCAGTCTAGTTTTTGAAGTATTAAGTCAGTTATACTAGCTCAAGTCCCTTTATATTCTCATAACATTATAGTCATTTTTTCACTTCCATTGATTTGCAGAACCACTATACAAGTTTTAATTATAGAAACCACCTCAAAAATGTCACTCATAAAATTCAATCAAAGTTTGAATGAGTTGCCAGGCTTGCTGAAAGATGATTTTATTCTTGTTATCTATAATAAGTTATGAATGTGTGTGCACATAGATATGTATGTATGTATCTATCCTTGTTTCTGAAAACTATATTTTCAATTTTAATAATTCCAGTTTAATTTGGAAACATAATACTAAAATATCAAATTTAATTATGATTTCAGTTATGGATAAAGCTAATCTATTCTTTGAACGAGCACATGATCATTGAGTGACAATGGAGACACATAATCTTGGGTTCAGATCTCAACTGTGCCACTAGCTTTGTGACTTTGGGCAAGCTTAAGCACAATAAAGCCATAACAACGCTTATTAAAGGAGAAAAATTCACTTTTACCCAGTGCCATATAAACACTGGCTCAGTGATTATTAGTTACATTTTAAGATCAGTAATTACTCTATTATACTATAGAAAAATAAAATCTCTCCAATTAAAAAGCCTGATAAACTGCAAAATCTTTTAAAGTTAACAAGTGTTCACAAAATAACATTTTTATTACTTCAAGATTGATATCATTATAAATATAGCTGACAAATATGAAATTTCAAAAATTATCAATCCATCACCAGTACAATTTTAGAATATGTTCATACTTCTCCAAAGGCAATCAAAACATCTGACCACCTTTAAATTTTCTATCTCCTAGAGTCCCAACCCACTGAGATCTAGAAAACCTGTATATTTAATAAGCACCTCAGATGTAAGCTGTTTGAGACTCACTAGCAGATTTCTAGCATGTCTGTGTATGTTTATTTAACATTTCCTGTTTGCCATTAGATATTTTTCTACTCTAAAACATCACAGTGAGTAGCTTCATACTGTTCCATTGCAAGAATGCGGTATTTTTAAACTCACATATAATAATTTAAAGCTAACAGCTAACAAGTAATTACAAACAGAAAGTTCTACTTTAATTAGCAGATAAGATCTGAGAATTATCAGCATTCATTTACTCACAAACAGTATGGGAGCTCAAGTTCTTAAAACAGGTTGTTCTGTTAAGTTAAATACAGTCACTGAGCAATCTCACTTGTGCAATTAATTTACAAAAAGCTGCGTGATCCCAAGTTTTGAAAAAATGGAGTTGGGGTCAATGAGAACCTGCTGTTTGGTTTGTGAAAACGAATGGACCGTGTTCAGTCTTAAATACTTTTCTCCTGGACTTGGTGGATTTCTTCAGTGAGAATCACCATCCTCTCCAGGAATAACAACAGTCATTAGAAATGTAATGTACATTTTTAAAACTATGTCTACAATCTTTCTACTAATATTTCATATCTTCTATTTAGGTTGACAATTGATGCTGAGTGCCAATTACAGCTGCACAACTTTCCAATGGATGAGCACTCCTGCCCCTTGGAGTTCTCCAGTTGTAAGTAATACTCATTCTGCGTTGTGTCCCCTCTCACCAACGGTCTAGTCACATGTCAATTAATGGGGAGATTCACAGAGAGTGCAAAACTGCGTTAAGCAATGTTGTTGACTTTGACGATTTTGACAGTTTTCTTTCATTGTAACATCAGCTTGTCCCTATTAGAGTGATTCTTGTGGAAAGGGGTCTATTTTACCAGGAATTACAAATAAGTTTCATTGAGGTATAAACTTTTAATAAATGGGCAGAGGTTGCCCGGAGCCCTTTGTTGAGAGGTTGTAAAGCCAGGCCTGGACTGAACAGAAAGGAGTAATGGTGGGCCATACCCTCCCTCCCTCCCAGAAGAGAGTAGCGGGACACTGGCTACGTATTTTCTCCCTTACCTGTCAGGATGCATGGAGATCCAACAGTGCTGTCTGCACATCCCAATTTTGCATATCTGTTAAAGATAACACAATTGGTAATTACCTCTTTCTCCTGGAGTTCTAGTAATACCTAGAACTGGTTATCCACCAATGAGTAAAAGGCTGATTCTTGGCATCTTATAGGTCTAGTGCAAATTCCAACTCTATCTCTATAGACTTGAGCAAATTACAAAATCAACCAGATATCCGACGGAGATGGTAAGACCTGCTGCATCACAATATGGTTTTGTGGATATAATATATGTAAAATGCTTGGTATGCTACCTCAACACACAAGATCCAATAAAAAGCTTTATTATTTTTATGAATTATTATTATTATCATCAGATATCAGACAGTAGTAAGAAGGTCCGTGATGATTCTAACACAAATTACATTAAGCTTTAGTAACCTTCATAGGTATTTCCAGCTTGAATAAAAAGCAAGCCTCAGTTTCCCCCAAATGTTTGCGTCACTACGTGTTTAGCATACTCATTAGGCTGCTCAGCGCCTCCTTATTTCTGGTCTGTCAACTGTGCAATAAAAACTGATTCTGAATTTTAAGTTTTTATGTTCATAAATATAATTTCCCAGCCAGGGAGTAAGGGAGACTCTTAGAGCCAATTAAATCATAATAACCATAATTTTTTTTACAAAAATCAATGATGAGAGAAATAATTATTTGTTTATCACTACATTAATTCCAGAAGGAAGCAAAGAAAAAAATCACAGTATATCATATATACAGAGTGGGCAAAAGTAGGTCTACAGTTGTCCATATGGAAAATGATACAATAGTTAGTAAATAATACAAGAATAAACTGTTTCAAGCCCTCACAACTGTAAACCTACTTTTGCTCCACCCTATATTTAGAAAAGGTTTCATTATAAAACTTATTTCTAATGTTTTACTTCATGTAAACATGGAACATTTTTAAGTGAAAGCTCCCCCAGGCTTGAGGAGACTACACTGGTTTTCTTTTCATTTTCTACCTGGGATCACTCCTCCTCTGAGTCAGCCATAAGGACTGGTGATTTCTATGCTACCAGGTCACCGGTTGACAACTGTCTTCTGAGCCCAAACACAACTGAGTATCACTTATTGCTATCAAAAAATTAAATCACAATTCCATTCTGCTCGGGAAGTCCCCTAAGAGCATCATTCTTTTCCTCAGTTTTCAACACACGCTGCTCCCCCCCGGGCTCCACAGTCACCAGGGGATTGTTTCCCTTCCCTTCTTCGCAGTTAGTAAGCACACAGCAGACCCAGAGGAAAAGCAAGAAACATAAGGGGTTTTATTCTAAGTAGTGAATCAGCCTCCATAATCAAGATTTATCTTTTCACAGCATGTTAGTAGACAAACAGTTGAGATGCTTTCTGGTTTTTTAAATCTTTCTCTATTTATCTATTTTTTTTTACTTGAGTTTATTGTAGTTTACTTAAGAGTAATTAAAGTATATTAATTAAATATACACTGGCCATCAATTTCATGAAATAAATATGAGCATAATCACCATAAGGAAGCAAATAATTTAGAAAAAAAAAAATAAGAAACTTGTCTAGGGTACTGGGCTAGGAAACGGCCCTGAAAGCCACTGCACTATCAGTGCGCCCCCTCTTCCGTGAAGGCTCTCTGTTCTCTTGGCTGAACGAGACGGACCCTTCGGCATCTACATAGTGCTCATTGGAATCTTCCCCTTCATGTTTCTACTTACTACTTTCATTGTAGATTTCTGTATGTATTAAAATAAAATCCCAACAAAATGGGGGGGGGAGGGAGAGAGGAGGGGAGAGAGAGAGAGAGAAGAGGGAGGGGGGAGAAAGGAGGGGGGAGAGAGAGACTAATGTAAGTATTTGAGGTCCTTTCTCCCCACCACCTTCTACTGAGGCACGCTCGGGAGAGGAATTTGAGGGTGCTCTTCTCCCATTAGTGTCTCTTTCTGCCTGACTCTCCAAATCTTGTCCTGGTTGACTCCCCCTCATGATGAAAAAATATCTTACATATGTACTATTTATTTATACTGACCACTTATTACATCTTACCCCAGACAATGTAAAGTGTGCCTATAGTATATATTAAACCATGTATAGTATACCTTTTATGGAATTTAAGTGACTTTCAAGGGTGATTTTGACCTCATGATCTTTAAATCTACCTTCCCATTGGAATAGGATGCCATTGTATTTATTTTCTCTATGATGAGGCTTTTTAGTCCAGGATCCTCATTAAGTCATAACTTTACCTCTCTCAGCACCTTCTCAGTGTCTTTTCCTGGAAGGAACATGCTATGTATGTTCACTTATAACCATTTTAAACGTGTGCTCTCCCATCTCATGGCAGATGGCTATCCACGGGAAGAAATCGTCTATCAATGGAAGCGTAATTCTGTTGAAGTGGGCGACACAAGATCTTGGAGGCTGTATCAATTTTCATTTGTTGGACTGAGAAATACCACTGACATAGTGAAGACAACTTCTGGTAAGATGCACTTAAACAGAGTTCTAAGTGACCCTGTAAGAGCTAAAATTCTGGTGTATGTGATTCAGAAGGCTTTTCAATGCCTGTCTGCAAGTGACATTCAGAAAATGAAGTGTTTTAATTTACAAGGGAAAATTATAGTTGGTATTCTTGTATAATAGATATATTAAATGGATATTATCAATCTGAAGCAAATTGAATTCAAATTGGATTAGTAAATTATTTGCTTAATTTCTTTAAGCAAAAATAAGTGGCAATTATTTAAAAAGAAGAAAATATTTATTAGCTATAACTATAATGCTTCTTTTAAGAAATGTTTCATAATATATTGAGATAGAAGCATTTAAAGTAATTATACAAAAAAATTAACTTTCCACAAATGTAGAAAAGTGATCATAGTGAACATGGACTAATTCTCCATTCGATAAGCTAATAGTTTGAACTGACTCCATCACTGGATAAGGGACTGGGCTTTGGAATGAAACAGGACTGGGTTCAGATCCCAACTCCAATTACCAGCTGTTGATTTTGAGAAAATTATTGAGATTCTCAGGACATCAACTTTCCCAGATAGCCAATGTGAACAAAAACATCTGCATCACACGCATACTATGTGTAGGAGAAAAAACATAAAATGCTTCCAACTTCAAATATAAACCCTGGGCTCTCAGCTTACCTTCGATTAAGATATGTCTTTCCATAAATTGAGCTGTTTCTATTGATTCACTCACACATCCCTGACCCCCACCCTCGGAATTTGTAAGGCACAGTTTGGTGCTGACTGACTGGGAATAAAGCCTTGGTCTTCTGCACAGAGAGAAGCCAATTCAGGACCTACACAAAAATGGAAACTTAAGGTTCCACCTTCATAGAAACCATCCTTGAATTCAAAGAGCCGTGCGGCCCTAACATTGTTTTTGGCATTTGCAGATTTGTCCTAAAAACTCTTTTATTTTGAGAAAAAAGAGCCTGAAAGAGGGTCAAAGAACCCAGCCGGGCGTGGCTTAGGGGTTGAGCACCGACCTAGGATCCAGGGGATCAGGGTTCGATTTCCGGTCAGGGCACATGCCCGGGATGCGGGCTCGATCCCCAGTTGGGGGCGTGCAGGAGGCAGCCGATCAATGACTCTCTCATCATTGATATTTCTCTCTGTCTCCCTCTCCCTTCCTCTCTATGAAATCAATAAAGATATATTTTTTAAAAAAAAGAGGGTTAAAGAAATGCTCAAATATATATATTTTAAAAGGGGCCTTCTGCTCCCTTATTCACTAAAAATCCTGACCATCCAGTACTAAAACAGTGTTTCATTTGGTGCCAAAAAAAGATTCAGGATTGCCTTAGAAGTAAAATCTCCCATCTGTGAAAGGAGGAACATGTGTAAAAATAATCTCCGAGTATGCATGCTCCCAGGATGCAAAATTGGACATCAAGTTCTGTTGTATGCTCATATTTCTATAATTATTCCAGCACCCTGAAACAGAACCCGCGAATTCATGACTAGCCAATCTTTTGTTCAGTCATTTCAGCTCAGAGTAGCAGTAAACCCAAAAGGTGGCGAGGAAGGGTTGGCTTTATATCAAAGGGCCAAACACCACCCCCTTCCCACTGTCTCATACTGAGAATGACCTCGAGTAGTTACTGTCTCTTAAGAGATACTGCCAGGAGAAAATGACCCACTTACTTAAAACAGAGCAAGAAAACTCACCAAGGGGTCACAGAGCTATTAATCCTCCTGGGGAAACCAAAGCGAGGCTGCACTGATAGCAGATTAGACACTGAGTAGCACCCCCTGACCGATCGCTGCCGCTCCTCGCGGATTTTGGCAAGGCAGCTGGCCTGCGCACTGGTCCGCTCGCCCATCCCTGCCCTTGCTGGTGTGTGTTGTGTGTGCAGTGCTATTTCAGCTGCCTGTGTGAAGGGGAGGGCTGAGACGAAACGCAGCTCCAGAGCTGAGAGGCCGATCCTTGCGGGAGCCGGCTTGGCAGTGCCCGGGATTTTCTGCATGGTCTTCGGTTGGATGCTGACGCCATTCCTATCTTCAAGCACAGCTCCACAGTTAGTTAATGTTTACAAAGAGGTTATGTTAACAACTTCCTTGGGAAATTGTGAGACTGTCAGATCTCTAGTGCTTTTTCATCTCAGCCATCACTGCAATGTGGTTTTCTCCTAGACTTACGGGAAGCGGTTTCCTTTAAGAAGCCCCTGTGGAAACGGGGTGAGAATATCGCTTAAAGGGGCACCCAGCTTACTGCAGGGGATTTCTAGTCTTCAGTCATTCAAGGCTTTCATGACTTTGCTAAGCCAGGTGACCCTACTGCTGGGTCCTTAGTAGTTGCTTCTTTAAATTGATACATTGTTTTTAGTTTAAAAAATATTTTAAAGGAAAGTTTAAATTAGAACCATAATTATACACCAGGAGTACTTGATATAAATAGAAACTCACATCAAAATTTCATTAAAAACAAATGTTCTTAAATTATTTTTAAATGTTCTTAAATTTTAAGTGCATATATATTTGTGTTCCCCAGACTCTGAGTATGTTGACCAAAAAACAGACATTAGAAAAATGGGACAGTACGGCTAGTACTAAAGTAAAAAAAAATTTAAAAATTCTTTGATGGAAACAGGACAGAGGGAGCATTTCGGAGGAAATCATTTTCTCACCATGGAATTGAATGCTATTTGACAATCCTTGAAGCCACCACCCAGATCATCTCCTTCCCACCAGTTGGATGTGTATCACACTTGAGAAAAATATTGCCTTGGTGACAGATAGATGAAACCTGAAGAATACCTTTAACCCACAGTCAATACACCAAAAGAGATTCTGGGTCCATAACTTCTTCGCCAAATCATGATGTATGTCTTCCTGGTTGTTCCATATCTGGTGAGAGCGAGCGGGGCATGAGCGCCCAAGGAGTCCCCTCTCTGCCTCCCACATCCAGTGAATCATGAAGGCACTTACGCCTCTGAAACGTCTTGTGTAACTGTCCTCTTTGCAGCTGCCATTGCCACTGTCCCAGTTCACGATTTTGTCTGTGATCACCTGGACGGCGGCGGGAGCCTATTAAGCCCCGTCCCTGCTGTCAGTCTCGCTCCCCTGCGGCCTGCGGATCACACATTCTCCTAAGAGCTGGCACCTCTGAGTACCAGCTACGCGCAGCAGGGCAAGTGTGTTCTAGAAGCGACCCGCTTTAATTCTCACCATCGCAGTCGCATTGACCATCAGCAGCCCTGGGGAGGCGGGGACCGAGACGGCGAGGGTCCCCTCCCCAGCAGGGATCACTACGGGACGGGATGCAGGTGCCAGAGGCCCGCTCGCACGCGCGGGCTCTCCGTCACCGCGCTGGTATTCCCACGGTGGCCGCTGCGTCCTTCTGAAGCTCGGCTTCCATCCCGCCTCAAGCACTCAGTCCCTTCCATCAAGCGCAAGCCACTGTCCCTACTGTGTGAGCGCCTGCGCTCAGCAACTCCCCAGCCGTGTTTTCTCTATATCTAAGTTCAAAAATACTAACATTTCTGGGCTGCTCCGAGGATTAGGCGAAGCACTCCACTAGAATGAGTAACATTTGCCTGGCACATGGAAAGGACTCCATATGTGAACCGTATTATGATTACCATCATCATCATCTCATTAATTCCCCTCACAGCACTTTCACCCCACTCATGAAAACATCATTTCTGTCTCGTGTTCGGCGGGCATGCATTGTCCTCCCTTCCTGCCTCTTCGCCCAGGAAATCACAAATTTCAAAACGGAAGCCTTCCAATAAGCATCTCGGTATCTCTGATGCTAGTAGCGCGGCTTGCCCAGGGCTGTGAGTTAGCAGGTGGCTGTAGAACTGATTGAGGGAAAATGTGAGTCTTATCGATGTAATTGTCATATTTAATAAGCAATGCAGAATCCTAGTATGTGTTTTTCATCACTCATCATTCTATTCTAAAGTAGAAGACTTTGTTCTTTTGAGCTGGGCTCCCATTTCCAGTCCGCCAAATTATCTACCCAAATTTTTAGTATCAGGCAGAATTTTGTTCTTTCGTGTTTTCAATGTGGGCTAGAAAAGTGGGAAATTAGTTTCTTAGGGGAACCTGTATTCTTGGGATCCAAATGCCATTACTAAAAATAATATATCCCATTCTTACTACATTAGAATACCATTAAAAGTCCCATATTGTCTTCAGCAATGCAAACATCAGTGTCCCATGAAATATCATCATATTTTTTTGATGGACCCACGTACTTGAACAATTATTTACTTTCCTTTCGACTTTAACATCTTTTTGGCTTAGATTCCACATCCTATTTTCCTGATTTCCATTACAATAAATGCAGGAATATTAGAGTGAAAAGTTCACATGCCACTAAATCCACCTTAGTTTCCAACAGTGACATCTAGACCACAGTTTTAGAAAAGTCAGCTCCATGGGTGAAGGCCCTGCTCACTGCTTGACTCCTAACCTTCCCTGCTATTCTCCTACCAAGTGCAAGTCCAACCCTCTCTTCTTATGAGTGTACGTACCGGTCAAATAATTCCAATAACTCTCCAAATAAGGGAAGAAAGAGAAACTCCCACCTTCTAGGTTGTGTTTCAATTAAGATGATTTTTACTCATCAATGAAATAAAATAGTTTGGAAGAAAGAAAAAGGACATTTTTAAAAAGATACAAGTTAACGATAATTTTTTCACTGTGAAAAGGTTGAAAGAAAAAAATTAGAAACCCTAAATGATAGGAGAGAAATACATAACTGCAGCATCAATCCTATAGTCTCTCATCACTTCTGAGTCACAGGAAGTTGTGAGCCCATTTTAGTCAACGGTAAACTTTTAAAACTACTTGAAGCAACATAATATCTTAAAATAAATCAGTGGAAGACTGCTTAGTAATAGATTTTCATTTTCTTTATATTTTAATTTATAAAAATTACTATGGTTTCAGGAGAGAAGAATGTATGAATTACAAAAAGAGAGCTGGGCCAGGAACAGCCATGGGGAAGACACTCGAGATGACAAAGTTTCTTGTGTTTAAAGTAAATGCATGTGACTAGGTGTTCCTTTAAAGTCTTTGTCCTTAGAGCTCTCCATGACCTCTGACATAACCAAGGTTACACAATACATGTCTGATGAAGGAGCGACTTTCTTTATAAATTAATGCTCTCCTAGAATGTTTTCCTTCATTAAGTTTTTGACATGTTTTTAAAGCAAGGCAAGTGCAAAATCTCCTTTAGGTTTTTAATTTAGAAGGAACGACACTCTCACTCCATATATATATAATAAATATAATACATATAATAAATATAATATATAATATAATATATATTATATAATGATAGTTATCATTATATAATATATAATATATTACACATTACATTTACATATTATATATTATATAAAAGTTTTATTTGGTATTTTTTTCAGTTGCAATACTTGAAAATTCAGATATCACATTAAGAATCTCACATTGGACTTTTTTAAATTTCAAGGTTGCTCTGACATTACCCAGTGGGGAGACAGGGCTTAGGAGGTAGAGAGAGGCTGCAGAGAGAAGCCCTATGAAATCTAAGGACAATTATTTGGTGTCAAGGTGACCCACTTCACTTCTGCTTATTCCAGTGGCAAGAACTAGTTGCATGTTCCCGTGAGATGAAATGGGGCTGGGAAGGGGAGCTCATTTGTGTGCTAGGAGAGGACAATGGGTTTTATAACTTCCTAGCATCTGTGCAACGTGCATGGTATCATTTTATTTCTCACAACAAACCTCTGAGAAAGATACTGTTTTTCCACGTACAGATGAAGCAACTTAAGTTGAGAGGGGCTGAGTAACTTGTTCAAGGATATTCTATCAGCAGCGTTATTTATCCAGATCCCAAACTGTCAGCCTGCTATCTCTCATGCACATATTAGGTAAGAAGATGAATTAATTAAAAGTTATTTCTAAGCTTTAGAATAGCTAATTTTACAGAGGCAATGAAACGAAGTAATAGCACTTCATATGACAAATTCGTACAGGCGTCAACAAAACATTAACCTGGAGGAACAGCAATTATATCTACGCGTAGCAATAATATCAAGTGAGAAACAATTTAGCAACGATATCCTTTCATTTTTCAGAAACATATTTATTGCTTATGAGATATTATCATTCACTTGCTAAGTGGACCGATGGGTCACCACCCAAATAAGGCCTTAAGAAACCGTTGGAGCCATCATATTTGCATAAAATTGTTCCTCACAGAAAAATCTCATCAGAAAAAAAACATAATAAAAGGTTTGCATGACTGCTATTTACTGTAATTTTGAGGATTAATATCTTATTTTCGCAGTCTATCAAAACAAACCAGGTCAAAACAACATTAAGTTTTACCCAAGTTTTTGGTGTTTCCTGGCTCAGTTGAAAATCCTGTTTTGCTAAATTCAAAAGACCCGCTCAGCAGTGTGACTGATACAACTAAGAGAGCCCTCCTGTCCAGCTGCTACCCTCAAATAAATCTAAAACAGCTGACAGTTTTAAAAATATAGAAATGTGAGTGAGATGATGGAGACTGAGTCTACAGACATCATGCTGTACATTCAGACTCACTGAAGGTTCCTTTCACTTTATTTGACACAATTTAATAATTTCTTCGTCTTATTTTTGCATTTTTAGAAAACAATGCTATTCAGCATTGCAGAGATGCAAATCTAAGCATGTCAGACACTGAAATGGGCAGCAAAGAGCAGTAAGAAAAGCAATATTTTGTTTTGTTTTAATTTAACTTTCTTCAAAAGGAATATAGTAGGAGGATCACAGCACACAGCGGTGCTTAACAGCCCAGAAGAGAATTTGCTGGGCTACAAGCTGGGACTGACCAGAGCTTGTTCAACCCCTCACCTGCCAGTCCTGTAATCTATTTCCTTTAGAAAATCAAATGGTACATTCAATAAGGGCAGAAAAGGTCAAGGAAAAGCCAACTGACGAATATGTTAAACATGACTTAGTATATTATTTTCTGTTTACCTTTATGTATATGGGTGTTTCTGCTGTTCAAGAAATTGGCAATGCTTCACATTTAGCATAGAAACCACATCATAAACGTCTAATTTTTCTTCCTATGTATCCACCCTCAAATTAACTACTCCTTGCTATAAGTCATCTTTTAGAATTATTACAAAAACAAATATTAACAAATAGGGGTTTTTTTAAAAAAATTACAGTTCTCCCATCGCTACCACAAATCTAATTGTTTTACCCATCAGTGCTTCTCTATCAGCAATATATCTCTACTTATGAACACTTAAGTGCAATAAGTGATATTGCTGATCATATGAAAACTTTGGTGTAGAAAACAGATTTTTTTGGAATAATTTCCAAACATGACTTTTGATCTGCCTGTGCTCATATCACTTACCTTGACTTTCATCATTATATCTACTGTTCACTGCTAAGTGGGGAAGAGCTATGCAATATAAAAGGCAATGTGTAATTCATGAGCTGTGCAATAACTGCTTGTTAAAGAGGTAAGAGCTAATGCAATTACCGGCAGCAATGTAACCCTAATATCTACATTTCCTTACTCAATAACTTCTTGTTACCAGTATCAGTGACAGAGAGTAAAATCAGATTGATAGAAAAAGCCCAATTTTAATTTTACTTATAGAGAAATTACTCCAAAGAGGCAAAGTCAGTTGTAGCCAATTGTCCAACTCTAGCCTAGACTGTGGATCATTAGACAAGGACAGAGTTAAATTTTCTTTCTTTTAGTCAACATTCAACAATTAGAAATGTCCCATGAAAATCTTAAGCATCTTTCTATCTTCAGCACCTGGGTGGTCCTTTGCATTTGGAAATGATCGGGTAGAGCTGAGCTGTCACCTGTCCCAATAGGTGAGGAACAATCTCCAGCTTCCCAGGGTCCCTACCACATTCCCTGTTGCATTTTCAGGGCTATATGTCTTTCTTCTTAAATAACTGTTTCCTTCTTTTGGAAAATCATGTGCCTCTATATCTCTACCTAAATATGGGGAAAATAAAAGACAGTGAGACCAAATGAGTGCACATACATGTCTGTGGACATAAATACCATTTTACCTCTAATAGGCAAAGGGGGTTTCTATCACAAAACAACACTATAAGAGGTGGATGTGAAAACTATTACTCAACCAAGGTGTGCTTGAGAACATGCAGTGAGTTACAGAGACGTGCCAGAGCCTGGCTGTCCGAGGCCTCACTTGATTTTTTCAGTCTAATATTGGGTTTACCTATCATGAATATCTAGTATATACAATTCCAATTGATTTTAAGTTCATTCAGTTTATCTCTATGACCCACTTTCATGGAAGATGGACTTTAAGAAACAAAGTTCTGAAGTTTCGTATACAGACATCTATGCATCTAGTCTCCTCTGCATTTGCCTCTTTCAGCTCCTATCCAAGCAGCTAAAAGCTCTGTTGCAAGTTTCCTGCACATGACTGATTAGCAGTCTTGCAGAGCCAACTAATAATTTTCCTGTTGTACTTTTCTGAAGATAAATACAGTTACTTTCTGTACTAAAACCCTGTTCTTTGATGAATTGAGACAGCTGGATATAGAGCAAAAAGCCATGACAGTTATTTTATTTAAGAGTGGCCTCTGTGGTCATGCGACCGCATAGGTGAATGACCTTGAGCTAGTGATTTTCATCTTTGTCCCTCAATTTCTTCATCTCAAAATAAAAAACAGACTAGATGGAAACTGAAGGTCCTTTTTACCCCTGAAATGTTGTGTTGTGTTTCCTGATATTTAGCAGCTCTGTAAAACGCAGACTTCTGGTGGGTATTTAGGTTTTCTATGTCCCCATGAGTTCCTAACAGAAATTTCCTCTGGTTCTCTCATCCTGTGAAACCCAGAAATTAACACATCTATTTTATCTGTCATGTATAGAGCACTTTGGTGGCAATTGTGGGGGCAAGAGGCCCAGGGTGTTGCCATAGAGATGGTTGATAAGTTAGGTAAGGTCTGAAAAATTAATTTGGCACAGGAAAAATAGGCCCGCTGTGGGTGTGAGGAGCGAGGGTGGATGTCAACTGAATTTACTGTGAATGAGAAACTGGGAGAGCGTCAGGATAGGACAATGGTTATGATGATGCTTTCAAGAGGAGAAAGGACAGACACTCAGTGACCTTAAATAGACAGAACACTTGCAATCAGAAGTGATTAGCATAACCTTAATTTATTATTTTACTTTTAATAGCATAATTATACAAATATGACTCAAGTGTATAGTGCTGTGAGTTGGCAGTCCATTAAAACATGCAGTACTGATACCAACCCTCTACAGTAATAATAATAATATGATGAGCTGGCATTTGTAAGCCCTTTCTGTATCCATCATCTCATTCGCTTTTCACAGTTATTCTACAATGTGAGGCTCTGTAATGCAATGTTGTCCAGGTGAGATTACCATGCACAAGCCATCTTGTGGAAACGTATGGAGAGATGGTAAGGGCCTTGTTCAAAACCACAGAGTAAGTGACTAACAGACACCCACGTTTCCTGACTGACAGGCCAATTTTCCAATCTAGTGAAGACTCGAAAGCTAGGGCTGTTTCTGATTTGTGTTTAAAGAAAGGCTTGCCCTGGGCCATTTTTCTTTATCTAGTGTGTAATTTGGTTTCTTCTAATTGTTATATTATTCTGCAGGTCTGTCTGTCTGTCTGTCTGTCTATCATCTGTCCATCTAAAACTGGTTGTATGCAAGTATGGAGAATTAGACTGTGTTAGTCAGTTTAAGCAAACAGCCCCCCAATCTTAGTGGTTTAAAACTAATATATGATGTTTTGCTCTCCCACCTGTTCTTTTTCATTCTGTGGCTTGCCATTCTCGTTGTCAACGGGGCAAATAATGAAGAAGTAAAATGATTGCTACAGTTTCTGTTTTGACAGGCATGAGTCACTTAGCTCACTTTCTATTTGCCAAAGCAAGTCACAGGGGCAAGCAAAGGGCCACCAGGGAAGGCCTCTGGAGGTATGAACTTGGTAGAAAAAGAGAGCAAATATTTTGAACTATAAAATCATAACCAGAATTTACCATTAATTAATCTAACCCTTTATGCTATGCATGGCCCACCTACCTGGCCACATAAGTAAGTGTAGCTCAAGATCCTATGTCAGGATGTTATCCCCAGCAACGGAAAGGCATGACTTACTATGAAAGAAAACAAAGCCCAGGTATAAAATGTCTCTCTCTCTGAGAATTATCCTCTTAAAAAAAGACTGTTTGGGGTTAAGCCTGCTTCACTTTGTCAATGACCTAGAGCCATGATTTCCTATTTATGTAAAATTGGCTTCAGAAGAAGAGGTGAGAAGACACAATGTTAACATGAAAACAACTGTAGGGTGATGGGAACTGTCAGGTTTTATCAACATGTGCAAAATTTCCTCTGCTGTACAGCTGGGACAGCTGTATTAATTACAACAGAAAACAAGCCCATAAATATTGGGCCCGTACTAAATTCAATTTTACAGATGTTAGGCAGTGGTGACTTCTAGGAAACAATAAACCAGGATCATCCTCCTGTCAGTAGAACAAAGTAATTGAACATGATTTAATAAAGAATGGCCATAAAATAGTGAAAAGGTCAGGCTGTCTTGATTGCTGTTACTTTTTGCATGGAAAAAAAACCCTGAACGTCTCTAACAGTTCCGTGTAAGAAAAGAGTACAATAGAGTAGTTGTGAGTAAAACTTAAAAGCTTTATTTTATTGAATCATAAGGAGCTAAAATTGTAAGCCTTTCCTCTATGAAACTTTCTTAAAATTAACTGTTTCTCTATTTTAGTACATAAAGTACATATAGTACATAAAGTCCTTCATCTATCAATAATTTTAAATTAAACATTTTTTGCGCCCAGTTATTAGTAGAACTAGAACTAACCAACAAGCATTTATGTCCCCAAGCCACTGTCTTCTTGCCACTACCCAAGACTAATCTAATATAAAAAGGAAGGTCCATTTCACTGGCTGTCAGTGAGTCAGTAAGTAGTAGGAGATATTTTCGTACTAAAAATCTGCCACTATTAATCTACACACAGAGAAGTCTTGTTGCTAATGACGGGATTGCGATAGTGCGGGTGTTAAAGCCAGCTTTTATTGGGAATTTCACATCCATGTGAGGCACTGTGCTAGGCACTTTTCAAGATTCATGTAAACATGCAACAGAGTTCAAAAGATGACATATGTCTACTGCTATGCTTGCTGGAAGACCTCGGCATTCAATGCTTCTGTAGAATAAATTTCATGTGCCTTAGCATTTGTAAGTGCTTGTAAATTGGTCATTAGTTACAATATCACGAAGATATTGTGGTGAAAGGAAAACTTCAGTATGTCTTAAAACCCAGGTTCCACTTCCAGCCTCTAACTTGCCTGCCTCTGACTTGTTGGCATTACCTCGGTCACATTATTTTTCTTGTAAGTTATACACGACATTAGCAGGGGTCTCCTCAGAGAGGCGCAGAGAGAGCCAAATGAGACAATGGGTGCGAAGATGCTTTATAACAAAGCATCAGTGTCACTGCTTTAATATTACCTATAAGGCCCCTGGAAATCTGAAGTCTAAAGCCTTGGAGTTAAGACTTAACATAGGAAGGAAACAGAGAAATGCAAAAAAAAATTTTGTTTAAATGAATCACTTGTCCCAGCTCCAGAAGGAGCAAGCCTGGGCGTGTGACTCAGGTTTCTGCTTGTCACTCTTGGGCTCTCGTGATGAGATTTTGTCATCAGCACTTAATGAGAATAACAATCTCATAACAATCAAGGGTATTATTAAAGCAACACAAAAGACAAAATTCTGACTTTTTTTTTTTTTTTGCTACTCTTCGGGGGGGCCCGGGGGGGGGTGGGATTGCTATTCAAAAATCAGGGCTAACTTTGGAAATGAGAGGGTAAAGAACGTCATGCTCCGAGGAAGACAGAGCATGGAATCCGGATGGCGCTCAATTAGACGCATTTTTACCTAAAGCCAAGAAAGAACCTGTAGCACTTGACAGCTCTGAGGTCCCTGCAGGTTTGCAAGAGAGCTGAGCAGGACTCAACTCAGTCCTTTAACTTTTCTGGGACTGAAATGTTAAACCTTCAGATGAGAAATGTAGGGTGAAAAACATAGAATTCATAGAGAGCTTTAGAAACTCATTTTAAGAGAATCATGCTTTCATTTTAACACATTCAGTGTGGTGTCTTGCCTCCAGGGATGCAAGAAAAATTGCAAAACTTTGCATGAGTGCTGGTCTCTGTTCTGGTTGGACCGAGAGAAACAAATACTTGGTTCTTCTTTAAAACTGATGGCCTCCTTGAACATTTCTCTGGGGATAATTGCTGTCTATTTTAAGATATTACAGTTATTCAATGTTGTAATAATTAATAACAAGATTTGCTTATTGAAAGCCCATTGTTTAGCAAACTGCCCATGGCCATTTCTATGAAGTATATCTTTCAATCCCCATAAAAACCTCCAAGCAGATATGATCACTACCCTTCTTTTAGAGATAAGAAAACTGTAACTCAAGGACATTAGCAAGTGGTCCAAGCCCTGACATTCAGAGGAGAAATAAAGGATTTGAAGCCAGAGTGAACCAGGGTTTTGTTCTGTTCTGGAGAGTTCCTGATGGGGATGCCTTTGGTGAGGGATCGGGGATGAACAAGGAGAGGAAAAGTAATTCTGCAGCTAACATCTGCTTTAGAAACCACGGTCACCCGAGACCAGCAAGCCTACAAGGCGTATGCCAAAATGCTACTACATTTTGCCAAAGGCAGGTTCCACAGTGCTCTTTAGTTTCTCAATCGTGTTCTCTCACCATATGTTAACTAATGAAAAGAAGAATTTTAAAGGTCATCTCACAGGCACCTGCATGCGTCAGCTTCCTTTTTCTTAGAGGCTTATTTACTGTTGAATTCCACCAACTCTCTAAGTAGTCAGAAACACAATATACATTAGGGATGTGTGCAGATTAGTGGGTAAACCCACTCAAAACATATTGGACAGAAAAATGGTTTCTTCATTATTTTCTTTTAACTAGCTCAGGACTTTTACTGCTTTAAAGAAAATGTCCCTCACTTGATTAAAAAAAAAATTTTAAGATTTTTTTTCGCTATTGAAATAGTAGTACCAACGGTGTTTAATTCTCTCAATTACCCCATGCAGTGGGTATTAATACAGTCATCTTACAAATGAAAAAAATCGACGTTCAGAAAGGGGGTGTAACTTGCCCAAGGTCACATGACCAAGGGATGGAACAGCCAGGACCCAGCCCCAGCCGCGACTGATCGCAAAGCCCGCCTGGGCACCGCTGCTCAGCTCTACCAGGAGCGGTCAAAAGCCCTGGTGAGCTCCTCTCTTTGATGTCAGCTACATTCACTTCATTGGTGATTCATTCAAGGCCTCCTATGTTTCGAGCACCATTAACAGGGTTCAAGATGATAAATTTGACATGGTTCTTGCCCTTGAGCAGCCCACAGTCAAATGGGATGACAATGAGCTGCATCTAACAGAATTTTAAATAATTTTTCCATGAATCTCTGTGACAAGTCTAATGGAGCATCACCCACAGAAAGCCATGCTTTTTACTGCAGCACAAACTCCTGCATACGTGCCTCAATAGTATGTCATCTTCACTCTTGTTCCTTCCTGAATGAAGAAACTATTATCCTAAAAATATCTCCGATTTTTAAAATGCCTTAGTATATGTTTAGAATATAATTTGAAAGTACTGGTACAGTCATTACCCAGTTTGAGAGCCACTGTAGTTGTTACTTGTGACTGCGCCAGGGGCTTATTTTTGCCGGTCGCCCACCTCCACCCACCTTCCTGGCGGTAGGGATGGATGCTCGCCCCGCGCCTGCAATGCCCAGGGCCTGCCAGACAGAGGCTGGTGGGAGAGAGGTGTCTGCAGAGACCAGCTGCCAGCACAGCACCGAGCACTGGCGTTTGCTTGAGGAGCCTTCACCAAAAACTCGCCAAGGTGATGTTTCCGTAGCTGTGTCAGCATAATGCTGAGTGAGTGAGATGCTGTATGGTTTCTGCTCGCCTCCCTCTGCCTTTTACATTGGATTTCTGGCCAATGGAAGTTCCAGGAAAGAGCTTTGCATCCAGACCATTCTCATCTGTCTGGACCTCTAGATCTGATGGTCATCTGATGTTACAATCAACCTTCCAGTCCCCCATTAGTCGCTCGGGGGTCCTCTCTGTGGCCTAGAAGAATAAACTAGATCACAGTCAGGAGAGTATGGAGCTCTCCTTGAGATCCATCCCTCGAGGACCGAAGCTGCATGTCTGTGCAGTGGCGATATTAGGAGGCTGCAATCAGCGCTTCAGCGCTGGAGCTTTGACTCGAACGATGCATCTTCCTCACTAAAGAGGTAGACCTGGGGAATTCTGGTGAGGAGGCCGGTAGCCTGAGTCTGGCACCATCTCTGCAAACTGCATGGACTTGGGCAAGTTTCTGAGCCAGTTCCCATGCTTATAAACACAGATTAAGACATTCTATTTAGTCTTTAGAGTAATTAAATGAGATTAAAATAAGTGAAAATGGCTTTGTGATTGCAAAGCACTATACAGGGTAGGGCAAAAGTAGCTTTACAGTTGTTAGTATGTGAAACAGAGTTTATTCTTGTATTATTTATTAATTATTGTATTTTTTTCCATTTGACCAACTGTAAACCTACTTTTGCCTGACCCCATATATAACCCTATTGGGTCATTTACACAACATTACACAAGGGAACTTGCCAGTTTATATTAAGAATTCCTATTAAACATGGTATAAAATCTAGCATTGCTTTCATTAAGCAAGGTATTCTTCAGTTAGTTACTCCGATCATCGTTCATTTAATATTTCCTGAGCACATCTGACAAATAAAACACTGTGCCAAGAGATAACAGGTTAAAAGTAATGAGAGGCATGTATCTCACTTTCAAGAGGCATAAAACTAGTTATTTTAGTTAGTAATTCAAATGATCATAAAAATGTAGCAGCACTCTTTACTCTCTTTATTTAATTCACTTCAAACTAGTCTTCACAAATACCCTCTCCATGACCACTGTGGAAACTACTGACCGATGTCCAAGATGATTTGAACACTTGAGCCTCATAGGCTACGTTACGTGTTCTTAAAATTCCGTGGAATTTAATATTTACCCTGAGTCCGATGAATTTCTGCCCAGATCTGTTTATAAATATTGAACTATTTTAATAATATATTAAATACCACACAAAGTCATATATTTAGTTGTGGGCTAATTATAAATTATTATAAAATAATAAATATTTTTTAAAATCTTACACTTGATATTTTTTAAGTGGATGAATTCAGACATGATTTATATATGAAAAGCGACATTTTGATAACAAATTGGCAGATCCTTATTCAGAGAAAAAAAGCTTTGGGTCTTTTTTTTTTTAATGGTGGATAAAGTATATATTTTGTGGGGGTTTAGTGTAAAATGCATTTTACAACATTGTAATGTCATATTTATTAATACCTGATAAAAGATCACTTCTGATTGACTGGCCTACTGTGGACTCTGTATTTGATGACGGAGCTTCTCCTTTGTAAGACTGAATGCAGATTAAACGCCATGGAAGTCCAGCTTCACTGCGATCTCCCTGGCAGCTAGCACAGGACTTGGCACGGAGTAGGTGCTCCACAACTCTCTGTTGTAGAATTAAAGGAAATGGGCTAAAAGAAAGAATTGTGGATACACAAGCACTTGACTGAATCTTGAAGACAGGGAGCAATTAGGTTTGATAGAGAGGTGGACAGAGCAGGAAGAACATCAATGGGTCCTCTCGTGAGAAAGGGGTTATTGCTTAATGTAATTTAAGATTTGTAGGCATATTTCCAAAAATGATTCCCAATTCTGGGCTTGCATTTCTCACCATTATTGGCCTTTAACAGAGACCTATAGCAGGACATCAGGAAAATTAATTCCTGTTTGTGCTGAAAGATCTTAGTTTGGCATTTGGTTGTCTGTTCCTGTAAAATGTGGAAGAGCTGATATCGAAGGGTCACATCGAACTATGCGCATGAATAAATGAATGCTCTCCCTCGCTTTGTAATGTCTTAGGGTCACTGAGGGCAAAAGTCAGGTTTTATAAAGTTCTTAACTATAAATTACACAAAGGCACATAATAAAATTTGTGGAATTGAGATGAGTTTAATATTTATCTTTCCTTATGACACTAGCCTAGAGCTTGGAATATTTTGCTGTTTATAAGGTACACACACACACACACACACACACACACACTTATTTTAAAACCTGACAAAATGTACTTACATATTTTGAAGTAATTCTGATTTAGGCAGAGTTAAAAGAAAGTTACATTGATCAGAATTAAGCAGAGAGTTGAATATTTCCCTGCAATTCACAGATCCTGCATCCTAGTAACCATAAGAGTTAGATCTCTACCGCAATGTTGTGCCTGTAAGAACCAAATCAAACCAAACCAACATAAAACCACTGGACAACTGTTCTATAAAATGGTTAATATTGTCTACATCACAGGATTTTCACGAGATGCCACGGATGCGCTCAGGAAATGGTCCTTCCCCGTAGCTGACTGAGTGGACCATGGGGCAGTGTCAGTTCCCCTCTGCCATCCACTACAATTCTATTCCCCCTCCTTAAAATCTCAGCCCCTTCTGTGGTCAAACCACACACAACCGTTCAAACCCCACATCTAGTGACGCCGTGTGCATGACATTTTCCCAGACTCTTGTTTCATACACTGCTGTTTTTACTGCACTTACAGTCACTACCATGCAGATAAGCACTTGTGTTTCCTTAATTATTACACATATATTTCTTGCCTCCCCAAATACAAGGTGTTCCAAAAAATAGTATACATCCTGTAGCAACTGATAGAATGAAATGTATTTTAATAAACACTGCCTTTATAATTATTCAAAGTGTGCATTTACATTTTTTGGGACACCTACGGATTGTAAACTCACTGAAGCCAGGTGTAGTAAATGCCCCCCCCCCCCCCCCCCCCCGTGGCTCGACTTTGAGCGGATACGTGAGGGAAGCCCAGTGCGCACCTGGGAAGGTTCTAAGGCCCAGCTGGTCACTGGTTCTACTCAAGAAAGAACAGCCCACATTTTCCAAGTTATGTAAAAATTCTCATGTTCCCTTTGTCTCAATGCAGCCTAAGCACAATTTACTTTTAGCATCAAGATAAGTGTCAGACAGGGTTATTTAAGTCATGAGTATTAGAATCAGTAACTCAAAAATGTTTACCGAAGACCTGGCTTCTGTCTGCGTCTTTCATCCTTTATCCATGGTTTCGGCTCCGTCCTCAGACTCTACTCAGTGCCACCCTGGAGATCCGACTTCTCACTTGTGGCAGCCCAATGGCCCCAGTGGGACCAGCCCTCGTCCCTTCCCCCCACACTAACGAAGAGAACCTCCCCTGGGGTGCCCGATGCGTCTCTCCACTGGCTCTGAATGTGGCCTGGTCCACACCCCTGGATCAACTGCCCTGCCATGGGGTTCGGATCCACACATTAATCCTGATCCTAAGATCGTGGGGAGGTGCTTCCCCAAATTCAGTGAGAAAGGAGAAAAGTAAATTCCCAGAGGGAAATTAGGGTATTTTGGCCAAAGGAAAAGAAAAAAAAATGTTAAGATACTGAGTAAATGACCAGTAAACCTCCATTACAACCGGGCTCTTTTTCTTAAACCTGGAGAAGATTAGGGTGACATCTCACTAATAGGAAGAAGAGTAATCATGAAACTCAGTTTTAAAATAAGGTGACATCAAATTCATTTTTTCTTAACATTTCACGTTAAGCTTGGAGGTTCAGGGCAATCTGTGGTATTAGATCAAAAATATATTGGAATTTATTTTCTAATGTTCTGTTAACAATATACTGTTGGTGGAAATGGCCCAGGGGAGGGAACAGTGGTAATGGCAACAGCAAAATTATCACACAACATCATTAACTGACGTTTACTGTGGTCACTTTACAGACTGGGGATGGAAACTGAGCTAATACTGTAGGTGCAAAGCAATGGAGCCGGGTGAGAGCAGACTAGCGAGCACTGTAACCATCAGGACGGTGCTGCAGGAGCAGTCACATGGCCTCGCCTAGCACGTGGGGGGGGGGGGGTTCCACCAAGGCCCAGAAAGGCAGGAGAACGGCATGATTTGTGAGCTGCACTAAGAATGATGTGGATGCATAACAATTAGTAAAACACTTTAGGGATTAATAAAAAGAGGCCATAAAGTTGTATTCCTGTTGGCACTGAAGCACATTTTTCTGTCTTAATTTAGCAGTGAACGAGAGGGTTTTTGAGCCAGGCAGTACAGCGTGGGGTAAAGGATATCATCGCCCTTCGAGTCAGATCAGCCACGTTCATATCCTGGCTCTGCCACTCCCTAGCCTGTCTTTGAGCAAATCATTTTAACCCCCCTGGCCTCAGTTTCCTCACCTTTATAATGAGAGCAATACGACATTTTTTTTATAGGAATATCGTGAAAACAACAACAAATCATATGTAAAACACGATACAATGCCAGCTAAATACTAAATATTCGATAAACTGTAGCTATTAGAAGTCCACAGTGTCTCATCCACAGTAGTCAATCTCAAGTCACAGTAGTCATTTGAAAATTAAAGCTTCTATTTCGCTGTCATAAAAATAACATGATCTCAACTCATTTGGCAGAAAGGAATGACCTGAACAGACACGAAGCTTGTCAGAGGCTTTATCCCATCTAGTATGAATATTCATACATTTTCCTGCAGAAACATTAACATTTTGATTACGGCTGCTGTCCCAGACTCTTCTGAATTGTCCCAAAACCCATGTCATAGGCACAGAGTTATCATTTTAAGATCATTTTGAAAAAGGATTTCAAAAACACACCTATTCCTCAAGAGGTGTGGAATAAAGGATTTTATGTTTGTGCTTAAATCTCTGGAACTGATCCAGATGGCTGTGTTATCCACACCTGTCAGTCATTAAAATGACTATGGGGACAACTCATTCTCTTCCCCTTCGCAGCAACGATGGGGCTCGGGAAGAGACAGGCACGCTGGGATCCCTCCACTGTTGCTTCACTCCAAATCTCTGCGCACTGCTCTTCCATCCCTCTGATTTTTTTTTTACTTTATTTTTATTTTTTACACTAGTACAGATGTTCCTATTTTCCCCCTGATTATTTTTAGAGCATAATTTCTCATAGGAAGGTATGAATACTTCAGCATCATTCCTGTTCTTTATTCAAAACACAGGTCCCAGGCCCCACCCCACTCTGTGGAACTAGAATCTCCAGAAGCGTGGCCTTAGAATCAGCATTTGAAACAGGGCCCCACGGTGATTCCTAGGCATCATGACGTTGGAGAAGTGCTGCCTCAGCTATTAAGGATACGCTGGGCGTATTATTTCCTCTCGCATACGCGATTCAGTCTCCACGGCCCATTTCTGCCCATGTGACACTGTGTGACGCACTGTTTCCTATATCCAGGGGTACCACTGGAAGTCTGCTGCATTTGATATGCTTCTTAGTTCCTGGCAGACTTAGCTGTACCTTTCTTATTGCCAGTGGTTGCCATGGGGGCTTAGTTTCTAAGGAAGAGGTCTTGAGACAGATCAGAAAAGGAAAGAGCATTAACCTTCTTCAGGAAATTAATCCTGAGAGAGCAAGGGGCACTAAGGAAACTCTTGCACTCCTTTTAGAAATGGCAGGGATGTAACAAAAGGTGTGTTTCTTTCTTACAACATCTCACCAAAGTTTTTAACAGGCATGTGGTGATGAAGTGGTCTCCAGGGTAAATAATACTTCGGAGCTTCAGGTGCTTCCCAGGGAAGCCTCTAAGTAAACATTAGTTTGTTACCTTAGAGCCATTAACTTCCCAGGCCGTGTGGTTCTTCGAACAAGCATGAGAAAAATATGGCTCAGTAGTCAGAAGAACTGAGGTTTCAACCACAAACCCACATGAACCAGTTTAGTGAGTCAGTGATGTAATCTGTCTTTAACAGACATTTCTTCATCTATAAAATGGAGAAAATATATACCACGAAGTTTACTTGGATTAAATAAGTAGAGGGCAAAAAAATACAGTGCTTGACATTTATTTAACAGAAGTGTTTTATTTAACAGAAGACTATCTTCAACCCATTCTAGAACTGGATTTTTTTCCTTAGGAAAATATCAGATAAGAAAATCAAAATGCACTTGTGAATATCCTCAGACCTAGCACAAGTGGAAGTTCCTAGCCCCAAGAAAACAAAACCGTCGAACTATTTATGAATGGCCTCTGTGGGTATCAGTGAGAACATAAATGATAAAGGGGAAATGACTATGAGCTTAGAGGAATAAACTAGTTTAACTGGCAGTTGTAGACTCTGTTGGACTCTTAAACCTAAACTCAGCATTCACAACTGCTTGGATAAGCTTGGTCCCTCCTCCTCTGGGTTGTCATGTGTCTGCACCTGTACTGGGCACCGCTTTAACTCCAGCCCTGATCTTCACGTGCCACTTGAGATCCAGTCCTACATTTCCAGCTCTTCTTAAAAAGTCCCAGTAGCAATGACATACAACTGAAACACTCCACGCAAAATGGCTCAGGAGAGCTCACGACTCGCCTGGAAAGGGCATTTCTTAAACATGAGAGCAGTCTTGACGTAAATAAGATACACGGCTCTCTGTTCCTTTCGCAGTGGAGGAATGCGAGTGTCCATCTGCACCTAAGTGTATGAAAAGCTTACATGCAAGACAAGGTTTCCCAGCTTGGATGATGCTATTTGATTTTTTTACTATACCTCATCTGCGTTCAGTAGTTTGAATAAATAAATCTGGGAAGATAAGACCTTGGGATAAATATGCCGAATCCTGAGATGTCAGAGACGTGTACTTTTTGGTAGCGAAACAACTAGAGGAACCTACTGCCTCTATTTTCTTTTCCTTCTAATTCCTAAAATCTATGTCTGATTTGCTTCCAGCTGAACCTCTGGGCCAGCTATATTTGGTGCTGGAGTCCTATTTAATCCCTTGGGTAGTCAGTGCTATCTTGCTGTTTCCTCATGTATCCTTTCTGTCATTAGCGTCTGTTTTTACAAATCACTTTAGATTTTCTTATGAGGGTATAAAACCATCAGTGCGCATCTGGGTTGTAGCGAACAAGCCGTTTCCCACCAGCACTGCGGGTGACACCGACCCTGAGGAGGCCTCCGTGCACACACAGAGCAGCCACAGTATAAGGTTTGTGGAAAGTTAGGATTCCCCGATTTCTAGATACTACCTGTTGATCACCTCGAAGTTACTAAGGCGAGAGGATGCCTGGAGTCTAAGAAAGAGCAGGGTCAGCTGGGCCTGGAGGTCTGGGATTCACCAAGGAGGCCGAACCGCAGGGAGGGACCGTGACACAGAGGAGAGCTGAGTGTAGATAGGAGGAAACTGAGGTTCCACGGAGCTAAGCGCCTACCTGACATTATAAACCTAGTAAGAATTAGAGTCAGGGCGCACTCCCAGGTTTGATCTCAAAGCCTGCTCTGTTCTCACTGCACAAACACGAGTCCAGCGCAGAGCACTGCTCTGGGCCAGCGGGCCAGCAGGGCCCGCGGGAAGCTAGGCGGGGGCGGGAGAGGAGATGGTGGGTCCACAGGACAGAGAGCGCCGCGAGGCCAAACAGCAGAGAAACGGGAAACACGACATCAAATTCAGCCTTTCTCATGCTTTTGCTTAGATCCTCAGGACTGACAAAAAAGGGGAAAGCCTCACTTTCTGATACCGGCTGCGCCCTCCGTTCCCGGGGATGAAGGAGCGTGGCTCCGCGCCCAGCCACATGCTCTTCTGCTTAACTGTCCCGAGTTCTGTCCCTTGGCTGAGACGCAGCGAGGAGGTGTATTGATTTCAGCTCAGGTTTGCATCAGGGTCACTCAACCTACACGCAGCAAGTGGCTTTCTCTTCCGCGGAGAGGCAGCGAGGCTGGCAGGGCGTCCCTGGAGGGCGGCTGACTAGGCGCGGGCCTGTTTGCCGGCCCCCCTCCCCTGCCTGCCTTGTTTTACATAACAGCCGCCGCGGCTCTTCAGAGAACAAAGCTGGAAGCGGCCCTGGCGCCCCTCCTCGCCACAGATAGAAGCATGGGCACTGGCAAAGTGCTGCTGCTCCGAGCTCAGTTCTCAGCAGGCAGGCGATCCATTTTCCCCAGTGCCAAGCTCCTCTCCCTCTTCAGCTCTCCCTCTTCTGCCACATTACACGTGGTGCCTATGACAAGGACACTGACGCTGTAGGAGGAAGGGTGGGGAGTGAGGAGCCTCTCAGGTTGGGGTGAAGGAGCTATACAGTCCTGTTAGTAAATTCTACAGAGTGCACATCCTATAGACACTGCTTGAAAAGAGAGTGAGATTTTTTTTCCCCCTTTAAGGAAGGCTATGGAAGAAAGAAAAATACTGTAATGTCTCACTATTTAACACCCCAGATTCCAATAGGCTACAATTTCACTCGTGCCCACATGAGATCCTCCTTGAGAAATCTCTCCTTGATCAGCTGGCGCAGAAATTGTTGTCTCAGTGCTGAGGGGAAAATAGCACTTTAGCAAATAACATAGCTTTTTACAATGAAGTACTATCATTATTCTTCCATGTTATTCTTTGCAAATCATGTGAGCAGTTTACTCCACACCAGGGATTGGCTAACTCTGGAGTGTAGTCAGGAACTCAAGCATGGGAAAGGGCAGAGAAAAATCTAATTAAATATTTAACGCATAAAACCATAGTTCAACTTTACAACTCATGGTTTAGTTATTTAAAGGACAGTATTAATGGAAATAATAAAGCGCTCAGTGGGGCACTGAGAGACCCAGCTTCTGGTGCAGGTCCTGCAGGGTAAACGGTGACCTGTGGCAAGCTCCTGTGCTCCTGAGAGTTCTACTTTCTCACCTGTGAAACAAGGAAACTGGCCTGATCTCTAAATTCCCTTTCAGTTCTGATACCTGGTATCAAAATCCAAATTCTAATTCAGCAGTAATAGCACTGAAAGCTCCCTACGTAATGAGTCTGAAGGCAGCTTCAGTGGTGAGCAGAGTATTACACCATTGTTCTTGATGCTGATGAGACGCGGAATACCATCTGTGAAAATCAAGCAAGCGCCAACTCAAAGAAAGGGAGGGAGGGATTTGGAGGGCTTCTGATAATCTCCTATATCAATCCTGCAATAGCAGAAGCCAGATGTGAGGCCGATGCCACATACATTGGTTCACATGATCCTTCTCTGAATGTAGTTGCTCCCAGAAGCCCATTTTCCTAAAAACAACAGCGGCAGCAACAACAACAAACTGTCCACATCCTCATCTTGCCTGTGGACAGAGAATGCTGGACATCCACCTCCTGGTCTAGACTGTCCTTTATAAAATGAAAGCGACACAACACACCATGAGGCAAACAGGCTGATGCTAGAATTCATTCTTTGACATAGAAATTAAAAACCAACAGAGCCTTGAGGTTTGAATCCCAAGCGTAACCAGAAAATGGATATGGTTGCCTGCTTTTCACCAGATCCATTATCTAATTGAATTACTTCTATTGTGTAAAAAAGAAATAAAGGGAACCAGAAAGGAGAAGGGATTTGCCCCAGATCACACAATATCATAGCCAGGCAGGAATCAGAAGCCAGGTCTGCTGACTTGAGGCCAGTCCTTTCTTCATCAACAGAGAAAGTTTTCTTATTCAGAGAAGTTGAGCTTTTTGAGAACCGACTCTTATGTAGTGTGACGTGATTTACAAATACTTTTTTACAATAGTAATGATTTTTGACAGACATCTTAAAAATTACCTTGAATATGACAAAATGCAAAAC
Source organism: Miniopterus natalensis (assembly GCF_054644295.1). Classification (NCBI taxonomy): domain Eukaryota; kingdom Metazoa; phylum Chordata; class Mammalia; order Chiroptera; family Miniopteridae; genus Miniopterus; species Miniopterus natalensis. Next base: position 87,930,540 of record NC_142084.1, read on the forward strand.
TTCCTGGGTGAGAGAATTCCAGCCAAGAAAACCAACAAAAAACAACAACAATCAAACAAACAAACAAAAACTTTAAAATTGAGTGCTTGGGCATAGAGCAAAGAGCAAGTGAGGTCAAGTTTTAAAGCCCATAATTTTGCATGGTATCCCCAGGAGTGATTTCACATCTCAGGGAACATTTTGTGATTTGACCTTTTGCAACTATTGCCTGCAGTTGACTAAATTTAAATGTTCTTTTTCCAGCTGTTTTCAAAGCCATTTTGGTGTTCTGATAACATTAGGTTTCTTAAGCTCTATGGAGTCTTTTCTTTAAGAAAATGTCAATGCTAGGGTTAGATTAACCAGGTCTTACTTCATACACAAACTTATGCCAAGCCCATAGAAAGAGTGAAAATAAGAAGAAAAGAGTTTCTATTAATATGCTTATTTCTCCAGAAAAGGTTTCTGGGTTTTGAGTTATAACATTTCCCTTTTTGCCTTCTGATTTTGGAACTGTCTGTGAGATACGTTCATAAATTCAACAGATAGAGTTTAAATACCATCTTCATTCCTAGTAGTATTGGTTGGGGAGATAAGTCTGCTGTCACAGATGGGGTTCTAATTCTTCCTCCTCCAAATCTAATCTTTGGTATTAATAACTCAAAGGAAAAGCATACTTGCTTAGAATAGCTCACTGGCACCTACTGAGTACCTAGAGCGGGGACTGAGTGAGACAAACTTTTAGATTAACTTTAAAAAATTATAACATATTGACCCCCTTCTCTGTGGCCCTGGGATAACAACTATGACAAATTGGTTATAATCTCTAATTCCAAGGAGCATAAAATCTTTCCTCAGCTGGCACTTTTCTGTGGTTGACTGGAGGTAAATGATTGCTATCTTTTGTAGGATTTCTCAGATTTCTATTTCTATTAACCCTGTCAAATTTTCTTATCAAAGTTGTATCAAAACAGATGTAGCTATACTATTATAATGTGCTCCTTAGTGGTATTTCTTTTCTGAGCTGTTGGAAACATTTTCAGTAAGCAAACTTAGAGCCATGAGAGCTAAGAGTGGAATATGAATTCACATTTTAAAGTTTTTCCTAAAAGGGGACTTCTGAGAGAGGTAAGTTAGGAGATCTACTGGTGTCACAGTAATACTCTAAAGAGAGATTAACCACACGTCAAAGGACATTTTGTTGCCTTTGACTACCATGTTCATATGTAATTCTTCTGTGTGTCAGGGTCCAAGTTGAACAAAAAAGAATAAGTAATTTTTGTGACACAATCTTGAGCTATATTTAAATGATGGTATTAATGGCTTTCATGGATACGTTGATGTTCATATAAACAAGAACAAGATTGACTGCTTTACTATTATTCCTGACAGTTGCAGGTAGCCTTTTAACAAAGGCTTAAAAAAAATCACTCAACAGGAAGCTTACCTACTAATGTCATGGAAGCTATTTTGCAAACAACTGATCTTAGGAAGCTACAAATACCACCTCACCTATGCATTGTCTCTGAAAGATTACAAAACACTTTCCCTACCACAGCAAATGTGGTTTTCATAACAGCCTTAGCAATCAGTGTGATATCCCTATTTACTGGAAGAATATAACTTACCCAAGTCTTTGCACTTTGCTAACGTCACAAGTACCTGAATCCTAGGTCTGAATCTTGCATATACTTTCTGCAACCATGAACTACTCTGCACTTATGTAAAAATATGTTTTAGTACCTATTCAGATGTTTGTAGGAGTTAGATTTAATTATGCTGGGAAACAGCATTCCCTTTGGATGGATCAAAGTGGCAAATGCACTCATTTGTAGCTTCAACTTTAGACTGCTGAGCCAGAGTTGCTTTATTTATATAAATCCCAAGGTGAGTTTATTCTTTGCTGCATTGTTGGGATTTGATGATAGGCTCAAAATAATGAATTGTATTACAAAAGGCCACATTGTAATGGCTTTTTCAGAGGGTGAGGAAGAGAAGCTATTACACTAATAAGCTTCTCTAGCAAACGGGTAGAGAACTGAGATAGTAGCTAGTATGTAGTTTCACTGTGTGAATCTGAAGAGAACCACAATCTCTGGAGGCTGTAAATATTGAGCTTCCTTTTGTCTAAAGCCATTCTCTGAAAGAAAAACTCCAGTATGGTTTGTTTAGTCAGACAGGCTGGAATTCCAGACAAATGAGTTTTCAGCCTCCTAAAGGTACTATGTCTATTATATAAGATTCAAGAAAAAATGAAAGGAATTTTTCTCTTCGTGGTTGGGGTTCCCAGTTACCCAAACCAGCTTTCTGTATTAACCACATCCAATAATTATCCATCTTTCCACTGTTCTGCTTTATATTTAATGATCCAGGCTGTTGACCCCAGAAGGAGTACTGGTTTTGGAGGCAGGATTCTTGAGTCTGCCACTAGACAGCTTCATCTCTTAAGATAAAACATACATCTTCTTCGATGAACCTCAATGGCTTAATCTTTAAGAAGATAGAATTGGTTGATATAGGTAAATTCTAGGACCTACTTTTTTTTTTTTTAAATGTTTGAATTGATTTTAGAGAGAGAGGAAGGGAAAGGGGGAGAGAGAGAGAAACATCTAGGTAAAAGAGAAACATTGATCCTGCCTCCTGCACACCCCCTACTGGGGATGGAGCCTGCAACCCAGGCATGTGCCCTGACCAGGAATCGAACTTGTGACCTTTTGGTGCATGGGATGGCATTCAACCAACTGAGCCACACAGGCCAGGGCTAGGACCTTTTATAACTTTTGTTTTCTTTTGAACGTTTAGTAACATTTCTTCTACGCACCAGAATGGTGTTAATTACATAACATAAATTACACTAGTTTGTACTAACTGACTTTAATAGACCTTTTACTATGTCAGAAATTATAGCAGGCACATTATATGTATGAACTCTTTTTACATTCACAATAACCCTGAGTTCTAATAAGGAAGTTGAGACCCGGAGAGTTGAGGAACTTGCCCCGAGTCACACAACCAGTCAGTGAAGGACTAGAATTTCTGAACCTCGTCAGTCTGACCCCACAGTCCTAGCAGTGGACATTATTAATATCCATGATCGTCTCTGAGCTGCTGCACCCATTCCCCAGGTGCTTCAAGGGTTGGCTGCTCATAGCCCGCTACTGACCCCGTTTCTGGAGAGTTGCCTTTGGCCACCACAGAACCATCTCAAGCAGGGGATTAAGGCCACCCACCTCAGCCTCCAGAGTACAAGCGGCTGCTTCTCCTGTCTCCAGGTGGGACCAGCTCTGTGGCGCAGTGTGCTCCCGAACCTCCTGCAAGCTCTCCTCCTTAGGCCGAAGTAAACCACGCTTAGCTTTGATCCACTGACCTTTCCTGCTTCCCTCAGCCCCTTCCCTGACAGATCAGCCCCCTACAAGCCAGCCTTGCAAGAATTCTGGCCTCCAGCTCCGCTTCTAGGGGGCCTAACTGAGGCAGGCCCTGTGTTTCACACCATTCTCTGCTCTCGCCCCACTGGGGATGGATTTAGCCTGGAAAGAATTATAAATCATACTTTTTATTTTTCACTGTATCTCCCCAATTGTTACTTTGTTCTTTTTTTTTTTTTCACATCTGAGCTTAAACAAGCAACAGATGAAATAGAAACGGTGCAGTTCCGAGATGAAAACACACCTACTGGACTTGCCGTGGCAGACGATCGTTCTGCTCCGGCAGCAGAGCCCTTTGTTCTCGTGGCGCACTAATTGGATCTGGCTGAGAAGCTGAGATCACCAATCGATTCTTTAATAAGCATAATGTAGCCACTCGGATGCAGCCGATTTCCCTTCCCTCTTTTCTTCTTGGCAAGCAGTTAAGATTGCTAACAGCTCCCTGTGACTTATATGCACATCTCTGGGGTTCAGCAAAGTATCCAGTAAAATTATTTCCAGAGGCAATACTTTCTAAAGGAAAAGTTTAATAATTTAAAAGCCCATGTTGATCTCTGCCTCGATCTTAAATGCTTTTGGTGTATAGTTCACCCAGGATTTTCTTCATGGCCTTCTTAGCTAAATCACTCATTCAACAAATAATTGTTGAGCTCCTATGTATCAGGCACTGTACTAGATGCTGAGAGTAAAACCAGCGAGAAAGTTAGGTACAGCTACTTTACTCATGCAGCTCATGGACTAATTATAAACTAGAGCGTATTCCAATATTCACACCAGTCATATACTTTCAGTTATAATCGGCTCTCTGATGGTCATATGGTGTTGTGAGAGCTTACTGAGGGCATCTGATCTAATAAGGGCTTCTAATATTGAGATAAATTGACATCTCAGAAGAACAGAGTTCATTGAGATGGTGGTATTAGAGTTTGAGCCAAGGGAACCATCATGTGGAAAGACCCTTGAGATAAGAGGTAGCAGGGGACATTGGGGGAACTGTAAGAACTCCAGATGGAGTGTGAAGAAATGCTATTTAAGATTAGGCTAGAGATGCGGTCAGGGAAAAGACCATCCAGAGAGTTATAGAACAAGTAAAGAATTTCAGTGTGTCCTGGCGTCAACGGGCAATTACGGAAGGGTTTACAAGTGTACGTGTGTGACGTGATCAGGGAGGCAGAGAGTATTCCAGAAACTCAAGGGAACTTTGCACATGAAGACAGAAGAATGAAAGGACCCCTTGGGAGGGCATAAGGTAAATCTAGTTGGGTGGTCATAAAATGGGGATGATCACAAATGATGCGAGACAGCTGGGATGGTGCAGTAGGGGCCGGGGAAAATGGACTGGAATCATACGGTAAGCACTGTAGATTCTATACTGAGGAACTTAAAGGGCAGGAGCAGAAGGGCATTCTAGAAAGATTAATTTAGACCAGCCCTGTCAGATGAAACTGCCCACAATGAAGTAACTTTTCTATAATCTGTACTACCACAATGCAGTATTCACTAGACATGTGTAGCTACTGAGCTCACAAAATGCAGTTTGATTAACTGAGGAAATAAATTTTATTTTATTTTATTTAGTCTTAGCACAGGTCTAGTCACAGTAGAGAGTACGTATGTCTGGTGGTTGGGGGGGAGGCGGTTGGAAGGTCGGAATGAGAAAAAGGAGTGAGGGGATGAGTTAGGGATCTGGAAGAGATATGATTCCAGGACAGATAAAGAAGAAAAATCATAGAAGCATGCAATAAAAATATTTAGTTTACTCTGTCTAGGGCTCCAATAACATGGAGTAATGAGAAAGAAAGACCTAGGTTAAATTCAGGTCACAGGCAGTCTTGCACGCCAGGCTAAGGAGTTTGGACTTTCTCTGCAGAGGGGTAAGGATCTCTTTAGGGTTTGTGAAGACTTGCCTGTGTTTAATGAGAACTTTCAGAAATGCACTTGCCAGAAACTTCCTCCGAGCACAGCACCTCAGATAACTTAGCCTGTGTATGTTTTATTAGAATCTTTGCACCGTTCACTAGTGCTGATATATTGACTTGTCTTTCTTAGCCCGAGGACTCCCTGAGGGCAAAGGGTACAGTTCAGGTATATGTTTTCCTCTCTCTTGACCTCACAGGGCCTAGTTGTTGGAAGAATGCTGAACGCAACTCCCAAAGAGTTCACAGGAGCCTAAGCCACCATGGAGAATGGTGGGCAGCTGGTGAAGCACTTGAGGGTGGCACGCAGAGTACTTAGAAACTGATTAAATAAGAGAGAATTTCCTCCCCACGATGCTCTGGACTCCTTGGGCACACAGTAGACCTTGAGAAAAGCTTGTGCCAATTGAAAGGCAATAGTTTAGAAAACATGTTTTCTTTTGTTTTCTGCAGTGTTTAGTCTAGGTATCTAGGAGCACAAAATGTTTTTTTTAATATATTCCAGATTACCATGTCTGCACATAGTTGGGCCACATCACTGGTAACTGGAAAATAATTATTTCTATGATTTTAGATGTTCAATGGAGGGGCAGACTTCTCTATCATAGAATCTTCAAATTTTTAAGAGGAGATAGCTTCATGCATGAAATACAGCCTAAGCACTCTAATAAATCTGAGTTTTAAAGCTTTTGTGTGGTTTACGTCACACTAAAGAAATAATCACTGGAGTTCATTGTTCACTGATGTTGAAGGTCTCTTCCTAAAACTAGACCTAAGAAGCTTATTAAAAAACCCCAAAAAACAAAGAATGGACATTAATGGGTGTTATTAAAATTCTGTGTCTTCTCTCCTCAGCCATAGCCTGTCTATTATGTTCTAAATTGGGACAAAAGCAGGGAACACACTAATTTATAAAATGCTATGACTTTAAATATTTATATTAAAATAAGTCAATAGAAAGAATGTTCGAAGAGGCTGAAACAACCACCTTTGACTGGGTTAACAATGAACTCTTTGGGTTTGGGGAATGACTGACATAATACCTTCAGGGTATTTGAATTCACAGGCTCCTCTGCCCAAGAATTTTTAAAAATGCAAAACATGACAAGGCCTTAGAGATAAGACAGGGGTCAGGCCATCGCTGTGAAGCTGCTTCCCTTTTAAATGGCCTGTTCCCAAGTCTGGGTCTGTACTCTAGTGGTAGAAAAGCTTTGGATTAGCTGGTAAAGATGAAAGATGCTCAGAAGCCATTTTCTTAAAATAGAAATTGATAGATTAAAAGGCTATGGAAGTTTAGAATCTGACCTAAAGGGAAGAGGAGAATTGAATGGAGATAATTATCTTGTTCATTTAAGAAAAAAATTAAAGTTCACCTTTAAGAGAGTCAGATCATTAATGCCAAAGTGTAGATTCTCTTTCATTTCCATGATAAGAGGTAAAAAGTTACTAAAATTGTCCAGATTTATTTAAAATATTATAATTTGTAAAGTGTCATTTGACACATTTAAAATACACAGAAAAATCTCAAGGGTTTGGAAAATAGGGAGGGAAAGTATCCCCTGAATGTTATTATTTTAAAAGAATACCTCTTTCTTTGTTTTTTCCTAGCTTGCATTTGCCTCTGATATTCAGATCAGAGAAATGGGAAAAAAAATTTTAAAAGGTAGTCATTAGTAGGGATCATCTCAAATTAAATGTCTTTAATCCTCAGTCATAACCTGTGTATATTATATTGTAAATTAAAACAAAAGCAGGGACGAAACTAATTTATAAAATGTTTTGACCGTAAATCGTTTAAGTCCAGATAAATCAATACAGAGAAGCATAATCTCAGGGAACTAATCGAAATCTAGTTAACATCAATAAGAAATTTGTACCTTCTAGGTTTGAGAGATAATCACTAAATAATTGCTACTTATTGATCTCTGAGAGGAAACTGATGTTGCAATGGGAGACAAATCCCCCAGTGTCCAAGTCACTCTCACTGCCTTCACCAGGCCTGACTCAGACAAGTAATAGCCTCTTAATCCATCAAAGGCAGCGTTGGGAGCGGCCCATAACCCCACTTAGGGAGGAAACCCTGCAGGGGAGGGTCTTTACTTCCCTGAGAAGGAGCCAGTGAGGGTTTTCTGTCTCAGCAGCTTGGAAAGATGCAGTTAAGCTTGAGGGTGGGAGGAAGGACTGGACTGAGCAGTAGTAGCTCATCCTGCTAAGCCATCTTCTCTGCAGGAGGCTTCTAAAGCACCTTATTTTCAAATCAGGTCTAAATCAGCCAAGTAAGCAGAGAAACATGGGCATGAAGCCAAATAATTAAAATGAAACACATAATTTGGATTTCATTCTCTATGCGATTGAGGACAAATTATAACTTAGTAAAGAAAAAAGAAGCAATATTTGAAAAACAGTCTCTCGTGTGTTCACCTCCCATTGCAAGAGCAAGTACAGTCTTTAAAACTGATGTTCTCTAGGACTATAAAGAAAATACAAATCTCTGATAACTGGGATACATCTCCACAGTACATTTTCTAAATTCAAAAATCAAAATACCATAAAATTTCACTTGGAACCACACAAAATGAAGGATATGGACTTTTCAAAGCAATGCATGAATTGGTTGTAAAAAATCAGAGACCTCAAATCGTGTCCCGTCCAATTGTTCTCATATAGAGCTACACAGTTACTCCTTGACTCCTTTATGATTCTACTCTGGATTATTTCCATAAGCTCCCTTTTTTAACCCAAATGTTCCAAAAATCAAATACAGCCTCTTGATTTCTTATGGGGTTTTTTTCCTTATGTTTAAATGTATAAGTGTATTCATTTATCTGATCATTTATTCAACAAATGTTGCGAAATGCCTATTTAGAATCAAGCAGGATGCTAATTACCAGTAGTGTAATGATGGACTAAAATAGGCAATTTGTAGACTCAGATAAAGTCCAATGGGGGAGACAGGCACTACAAAAATAACCACACAAATAAAAGAGAAATTACGAATTGAAATAACTGCTGTGGAGGAAAACCATATGACTCAATGAAAACATGAAAAAAAAAAAAATGTTGCCACATAGGAATTTCATTATAAAATGAGTAAACCAGTCATTTCCTAGTGTTAAGCACCAGCATGCTACTCTCTGGTTTGTATGGAGACAGGTCCTGTGAACAAGAGCTAATTGTTACAAATCTTAGGATTCAGTTTAGGCAAGTGAGGCAGAGTGTAAAAACACTGTTCCCTCCCTCCCCACCAAACAAACAAAAAAAGTATATTGTATGTATTGAGGCAGAAAAAGCACCATCAAAAATCACCTGAAAGAAGAAAATATGATCAATATGCTCAAAAATGTTTTCTTCTACCTAGTAGTCTCATTGCTTTTAAAAGGATCAGACTTCAGTTTGGTTTGGGCTTTGCTTTTTGTTTTTGTTTTTATTTTTTCTTTAACCCAAGTGGGTAGAAGATGGTTTTTAACATACCCCTTATAGAACTCTCAGTTTAAATGTGAGAGGGTTGAATACATGCTTATTTTCCGATGCTCTCCGGGTTGTGATAAGGGGTTGCATGGCGCTCTCTTTGCTCTGTTCCAGGAGATTACGTGGTCATGTGTGTCTACTTTGACCTGAGCAGAAGAATGGGCTACTTCACCATCCAGACCTACATCCCCTGTACACTCATTGTTGTTCTATCCTGGGTGTCTTTCTGGATCAATAAGGATGCTGTGCCAGCCAGAACTTCTTTAGGTAAGACATGGTTCTCCGTGTCGTAGTACTTACCCAAGATATGTACCCAGTGCTAGCATATTAAAAAGGAAAAACAGTATTTAAAGTTTCCTAATTCTGTTTTCCTTAACTTAATAGACATTTTTTATAGTAAATTATTTTAATAAATTTAAATTAATTAGAACAAAAAAATCTTAATTTCAATGGATTTTTTTGCTTTGGTCTCTGGGCAGTTCTGTTTGCTGCAGCTGCTCACACAGGCTCCTGAGAGCTGATCGTTGGTCCTTTCCCAATGGTGTGACCAGTGACGTCACACTGGCAGCTTCACGTCAGCCAGGGTGAAAGTATTAACACCGTAGAAATAGGCAAATGCTAAAAATCACGGCATTCATTTTTTTCTAGAGTCATTTGTTACTACATAAATTTCCTAAGAATCAACCTATTGAAAAATGAATTATTAAACTATAATCCCTTCATCAGCTATGAGAAAATTCGAACCACATCTTTTGTTCGGTCTTTTCTGGAGGAGCAGTATCACACAATAGTTAAGAGCTGGGGGTTTGAAGTCCAACAAATCTGAATTGCAACCCACAGTGGCAGTGCGGCCTTGGAAATGCCCTTCAAGCTCTGTAAATCAGTTTCCTCACACGTGAAACACGAGTCATTTCCTTTACCTAAGGTGTGGGGTTTTATCAGTTTAAATAGGTATTCCATGCAAAGAGCACAAACCATACTAAGACCTAGAAATGTTAGCAATTGTGGTCATTTTCTGACAAAATCATCTGTACCAGGCTACTAACCCTGAGGGAAGAGCGATTGCTGGGAAAACTTTTTAAAAGGTATCATTTGCATATCTCCCCTCTTCCAAATCTAATTTAGTCTCCCATCTGTTTCAAAATAGAGCTCTTTTGATTTTTTCTGTTATCTGTGGCACTTTATGTTACAAGCCCTATTCAACAATTATAGTGTCTGATGCTACATGCTGAAACAAACCCAAAATATATTAAGCCTATTACTTTAGGACGATTAATTGTCCCTGTGAGTAGAATGTGTTACATAGCCCGCTAGGTCTCTCTCTCTCGCCAGCATGTAAACATCTTTTTTAGTCCCAGCATAGTGCCTGGCACAGAGCTGGTCGCTCACTGATTATTCAAGTAATACACGTGCACTTGTGAATAAATGGAACAGAGAGATTGATAAATTCCAATCTCTCCATCCCACAAATATTTCAAGGAAAAGATTTCAAATCGATTTCTTCTCCTGCGGTCCAGACTTCTGCTGGTCAAAATCCCTCTTCTGGCCACTCTGGTAGGTCCCTTTAACTACTCGCTAAATGAGTGCTCACTGGCAAAACCCATGGCGGGAGAAGATACGAAGGCGAGGGAACTGAGTAAGGGGTGAGGGAGAGAGCCCCGAGCAGAGCGGAGCATGTCCCGGCTCGTCGATCGCTGACTACAACCCAGGCATGTTCGATACGGTCCCCAGGCCTTCTCTACTCCTCATAACTTTGGCGTGCAGAAGGTGTTATGGTTTAAAAAATCACTACATTTTTTTCAGAGTTAAGGAAGCAGAGGTGCTGCAAGGTTAAATGACATTTAAGAGGCAATAAGCATTTGTGGGCACAGTGAATGATTCCAATCATACTTCCTTTCCCATTACCGAGGTTGCTTATCAGAAGTCACAAAGCAAGTTCAGCCTCAGTAGTGACTGAGTTACCCAACTTGCTGATGTGGTCACATGATCTGTTCTATGGTGTCTCTCCTTCAGGTATCACGACAGTCCTGACAATGACGACCCTCAGCACCATTGCCCGGAAGTCACTCCCCAAGGTCTCCTATGTCACAGCAATGGATCTCTTTGTATCTGTCTGCTTCATATTTGTCTTCTCTGCGCTGGTGGAGTACGGCACCCTGCACTATTTTGTCAGCAATCGGAAACCAAGCAAGGACAAAGATAAAAAGAAGAAAAACCCTGTATGTATCTGTTCCCACTGGGACCACTGAAATATTTTATGCAGAAAGACTGCCTGGTTTTGTTTTGGTTTTGTCTTGTTTAGCCTATCTACAGATTAAGCCTCAACACTTTGGGCTCCAAGATGAAGAGAGAATGTGTGAGTTTGACCTAAGGATGCACTGCAGTCATTAGTTGAGAGAGACCTGATTCTCTGAGACAGACTCTTGCTCTCTTCATTTCATGGGGAGTATAACCACTGCTGAGAAATGCATCTATTTTCTAGCTGCTATTATCCTGGGTTTCATTGATTTTCATCTTTCTGTCCCTCTACTATATTTTTAAATTATTGATGTTTTAAATTAAAATTTTTATCCAAAGCTTTCTACTACAAAGCCATAGATTCTTAAAACTTCAAGGATCACCACACTTTTGCAATTAGTTTAATTAATGTCTGTGTGTATGTGTGTGTGCATGTGTGTGTATTTACACTAGAGGACTTGTGCTGGTTTCATACTCAGTGTATCTTTTTATTTTAAAGGAAATGTCTCATCTATTGTTTGGGCAAGTTACCTAGCCTCCTTTTGTTTTCGTTTTCTTATATATAAAGTGAATATTATAAAAATCACATATGTTATGGGGTTGATATGAGAAATAAACAGAATTAAAAAGCATTACCTAGTACCTTACACATGGAAGTTCTTATCATTACTAGCTGACAATGATGGTTGATGATGATTTATACAGGTACCAACCTAGATTGATTTCAGTGATTTGGAAACAGGGAGTATGACTTCACCTTGCCACCAAATTTTAAATAGAGATGATGAAGCACAAATTTGAATGCCTAAAACCATTGTCTTTTATCATTAATGTTGAAGAGAGCACATAGCTACCCATTTATCCACCTAAACACAACATCTGGCTCATAGGAGGCCCCATGAAAGTTAAAGTTCGTTCCCTTCCAAGACAGGGGCAAAGGAATTCACCCACTTTATAGCCTCCCCTGGTCTTCTGCTCTAAGGGCCACGAGGGCCGTGATAGTGGCGAGCTGTCTGACCATGGACTATGTGGGGCTGAATTACAGTGAGGAAATCTACCGACTCCAGGCTGTATCCTGATGCATCTCCTAGAAGGCCAGTGAAATTTTCTAAATGGTATATGTTTATTTGAATATATAAGAATTTATAACAGGTAAACAAAGAAGAATCGTTTTATATGATTAATAGAAAAATAAATGCTTCTCTCTAATTTCCCAAACACTCACTATGCTTCACGCAGTCCTGCCCTCCCTTCCCTGTCTGTCCCGCCTCACTCGGCCGCCACCTCCTCTGCCCATGTTTCAGTCGCCTTGCGCTGGTTCTGGTCTTCTCCCTCACCTTCCCTTTCCCCCTCATTTCCCCCAAGAGGGCGCTTCTGCTGACACTCGGCAGTGCCACCCTCCAGCAGTGACTAGCGAGGGGCTGGCTTCCAAGCAAGGCTGGAGAGCCCTTGGTTTTTCTTTTCCCCCTCCCCCCTCCTTCCCCTCCCCCCTCCCCCTCTCCCTCTTCTTCCCCCTCCTCTTCCTCTCCCTCCTCCTTCCCCCTCCTCCCCTCCCCCTCCTCCCCCCTTTTCTTTTCTTTTGGGGCGTCCTTTGGGAAGGCCTTTGCCCTCTCTAGCAGCCAGCAGCTAGGTCACTGCAGAGTGCCCCTTGTTCCAGAAACAGAAACACGTGGATTCCTCACTCTAGGGCCATAAAGATGACAAGAAAAGAAGGCAGAAGACCAAGAGGGTTACGGAACAGGACATAAAGTCACCTGAGCATGTCATGCACTTTAGAAAGTCAATCAGCCCGGCCGGTGTGGCTCAGCGGTTGAGCGTCTCCCCGTGAACCAGGCACTCCTGGTTCAGACCCTGGTCGGGGCAGGCGCCCGGGCTGCGGGCTCCATCCCCATGGGGCGTGTGGGAGGCAGCAGATTGATGACTCTCCCATCACTGATGTTTCTCTCTCTCTCCCTCTCCCTTCCTCTCTCTGAAATCAATAAAAACAAATTTCAAAAAAGTTAATTAGATGATTTAGCAGAGCACACACGCAGGAGCCTAAGGTGCGAATGAGAGGCCCAATTTCATTTTCGCACTTAATATGCCCCTGGTTCCTCATGTCAGGATTCACCTCCTAAGACTTTCGTAATGATAATTAGAAAATAAAGTAATAGAAAGGTTCCTCACAAATGAGCAGCAGTGGCTTTTGCCATTAGATGGTTGTGGATTAATTTATGGAGGATTTCTCTAGCCATCACCAAACTCCCTTTTCCAACTTTAGGCGTGTACTTTGTTCCATGTTCAGAACTGTCCTTCTGTGTTTATAATTTTAGTTCATTTCACTTACTCTGTTTTCAAAATGCATTTTTAATTTATCTTATTTTGTCTCTTTTTTCTTTTCTTTTTTTCCCCTTCTTTTAATTAAACAAAATGCAATTCTCTTTTCTGTCTACAAACCCAAAGCTTCTTCGGATGTTTTCCTTCAAGGTATAATGTTTTTGGAATGGAAATTCGCTGCATGCAACTGCTAAATTTAAGTATTAATGCTTACATGGTGTGTGTATTTTTTTATGAGCAGACATTTAAGCATTCTACTAATGAGGACACATTTAAGATGAGAATGTTTTGTAGATTTCTAGCGTTGATTCCACAACCCTACACTAACTCACAGAGGTTTTGACCTACATGAAGCTAAAAAGCCCTCAGCACTATGAGATGTCATTAGTAAAGAGGGCTTCTTTACACACCAAAGCCAAAACTTACCCTCTCTTCTCAGATGAAAATGAAATCCAACTTCACTACCTGCATCTACCACATACCACATAAAACCTACATGCCCTTAAAATTTAATTCTGTAAATCTTAATGCAAAACAGGATTGCTTATCGATAAGTAAGTTTAATAATCTCCATTGATCTAAGCTTTACCTGTCAGTTCTGTAAAAAAAATACTCTCTTTAAAATGTTTTCGTTAAAACACCCATCCCTTCCTACTGGGGTGACCCAGTAGCCTTTTGGCTCTATCATGTAATATTATAAGATTTCTATTCCCAGTTGAATTCTGACAGCTGATTCAGAGACACTGGGATTTATGTTTATGTTATCCTAAAACTAACTCATCCAAATTAATATTAAACAGGCTATTGAGTCTTATAGCAATTTTACAATTCATCTGGAAGCAAAAATTAGATTAGCGTTCAGTTAATCAGTACCAGTTTCTTCTCAAATGCTAATTAATGTTTGACAGGCAGTAACATTTTTTTCTGAATTCTCACTCACAAGCAGGTAAACATTGCTGACATTCTAAAGCTCCTGGATGGTGAATGTTACACAAAGTACCATATTCCTTTAAAACACAAGTCATACTATTGTGGTATAAACCCAGGAAACGTCCATATTTATACATCTTTTAACTTTTTATATTAAAAGCATTTAATACATTTGCTCAGTGTAATGGGGTTTACTATTTGCCTATGGGTAAGCATGACACAAAATTTGATTTCAAAATTGATGCATTTTTATTTCTCTGTTCTACTCACATGCAAAACCATTAAATGCCTTCATGTAACCGACCTCACATCTACTACTTACTAGAACAAGATTCCATGTAGTTGTTTGATTTAAATCTTTAAACTTTGAGTTCTTTTGGTGTTTAATCCTCTCGCTCTAGCTATTAGCTTGATGGTATTATTTTCAGCTGCACTGCTTAAGCTCCAAATTCAAAATCTGCAAATGTGCTATCCTTCTGAGCTCGATTTTACCATTGTAGATCACAGTGTCATAGCAATTCCCCGAGCACTCATTTTCAGATTCATCATTCACATTGGTAACACTGTGCAGAAATAGTCTAAGGCTTATCAAGTATAATACCTCTGATCCCTCTTTGTCCCTACCCTTGTCTCAGGCCCCAACGATTGATATTCGGCCAAGATCAGCCACCATTCAAATGAACAATGCCACGCACCTTCAAGAGCGAGACGAAGAATATGGGTACGAGTGCCTGGACGGCAAGGACTGTGCCAGCTTTTTCTGCTGTTTTGAAGACTGCCGGACAGGAGCTTGGAGACATGGGCGGATACACATCCGAATCGCCAAAATGGACTCGTACGCGCGCATCTTCTTTCCCACGGCCTTCTGCTTGTTCAATCTGGTGTACTGGGTCTCCTACCTTTACCTGTAAAAGGGCACGGGCTTCATCGATATGGGTCTTACTCACTACATCTCATGGAGAGAAGATGGCCTTTCTAAGTCCACTCAAATAACCCTCTGTGTGGTTCACAGTGATCTGAATTTGTTTCTATGTTCTAACCTGGCAAATTGTATTAATGTCCTATTGTTCACACCCAGCTCTCCTTCGGTAAGTGTCATTGAAACTATGATGCTTCTGTGTTGCACACCTGCAGGGCAAAGTGAAATTAGAGCAAGAACACTGAGACCAAACACGATATTTCCTTCCAGCTATAGAACTGAAATAGAAAAAGCAATGATTATTTACAGTGGCGGTGTCCTTAATTCCAAATATGATTAGATGCAAAACATCCCAAACTGTTCCCTACAGTCATTTGGGGTCAAGTTGTGGTAAACTGATTCCAATAGAACATCTCCCTCATTTGAGACAGATCACAACCCATTTTAAATATAAGAATCTAGACAAGAAATCTGTTATACCTCTATCCCAAGATAGACAGAAAATTCCCTCCACATCACATGTACAATGATGTAAATATTTCAATAACATAGAATGCTTCGAGTTTAATGCATGCGTCTCTTTAGCGCCAAAATAAATGGATTGAACTTAACATCATAAAGTATTGTCTTTTAGTCTTTGTGTCTTTGGGCTATAAAAGAATCACGAATGTAATTATAAGGATTTGGGATTGGAACTGAAGGAGAAATATCCACTCATTTTTCCCTCACGCATAAAGATCAAAACAGCTTATGTTTTCCTCGTATGACATATTGAGACACTAAGTAAAACACAGACTGAATATTCGACATTTGCCACCTGTGAATACGCCCAGTTTCATGGAGTATAAAGTGACTGTATATGCTTGCCGTAATTTTTTTTCTTCCTTTTAGGAGTATAGATTTTAACAGAACTCACTCTCCATCTCGAGATCTGCTTCTAGTGATTGTGAGTGCCTCCTGGGCAGTATCTTGGCATTTCCTCTTTGGGTTCTCAGCACCTGGCACAGTGCCTGGCACACAGTTGGTGCTCAGCAAGAATGGTTTGAAGTGAACCGGCCCCGTATGCTTCCGGTGAATGTCTCTGTGCTGCTTGGAAACAGCAACGCAACTCTTCACATTGGCATTGTCAAGAGATATTTGATCTTGTAGAGATACACAGAAGGATCCAAAGAACTTTGGCTATTCATGTTCATTCTCAAAATTTATTTTAGCCAATCACCATGCTCCTTCAAAACAATACTTATGACCTATATTTGTATACAGAAATGAGCCTTCTAGGGAATAAAGTTTGTGTATAAATTCTTCATATTTGGGGATGAGTCAACCTTGACCCATCCACAACTGTGCTTGAGGACACATGACAGGCATAAGCAAGATTCATAGCTGACTAGTGTTTAGAATATAGTATTCTATATTCTGTGAAAAAAATTTAAATGTACTGCAGATTACATTTTAAAAATGAAATAATGAATGAATGACTTACAAGGAGGTTGAACCTATGCTTGTCGCCTCATTCGAGTAGATTATAATCACATGAAGCAGTTGTCCCAGACTTTGTGTAGAGTTCCATCTTCATGTACTCATCCTGAATCTTTATTTTTTCTAAATTAACATCCATTGTCAGTTCTTCTTTACGGCAATCATTGCTCTAGGTCAGAAATCAATCACAGCTAGTAAAACTTTATAGATAACCTAAAAAAGAGTAGAAAAAAAGAGACAGTGACTTTGTTAATAGAAATCCATGTAAAGTCATCATCGAGTCATCTGGATGAATCTTGAAACACATTTAGCTGCCAATTTTACAAACTTTTAATATATCAGTGCTCTAGTATATAACCTCAAACACATGTAAATAGAATAAATTATTTTCTTGTTTAGAATTGTTAGCATATTACATGTTGACTCTTTGGGAGAGTTGTTGGCAAATTTTCAATGGTGAGAAACATGTTATTATTGTCAACTTGAAATGTATTCCATAAATGGGGATACTAAGAAAAGCTAGCTTTGCAATGTGTGCATAGTATTAGCAATATAAATATATATTATATATAATCTAATTCTTCATTATCCGCTGCTCCTTGTCTATGTATTTGAAAACCTTTTGGCAAAGGGGATTGCCTAATATGTGGACTTTTACAATAAAAATGCTGCATTCTAATCCATGGGGCACCCCAGTGGTCTGGCTGGACTTGTTTGTCTTAAGGATTGTGATCTCTCTTCGCTGGCTCATTCCCCAACACCGCCTTCCCTTCTGTGAGCTTTATTTGTGAGCAGCGTGCCCACCATGGTTGGCATCATCATGCTCAGTTCCGAAGAATTATGAGATGCACCTGGGGTGTGCAGTGGAGCTGGAAGGTAGAAGCGTCATGAAGTAATAAAGCTCGAGCCTTCTGTACCTCAACGCTTGTGGTGTGGTCAAGAATGTGGACGCAATGTCACACATAATTGGGGTCCCAACTCTACACTTACCAGTTGTTTGACAACTGTCAATTCAGCCTTAATAAGCCTCCCTTTTGCCAGCTATGATAAGCTAGGTCTGATAACGCCACCTCCTGCAGTGTCACCCAACAAAGGGGCAAAGCCCCCTCCCTCACGTCTAGTGCCTACAGCGCCCTGCTAACCATGCACCCCTGTTGATCAGCACCCCTAAAGGAATCCAGCCTTCATGTGACTCAATGGCACGACGTTCGATTTTTAAAGTTTGGCATTGCAAACTTTCTTTAAAATCTACTTTGAAAATCCTTTTTTTTTTTTAAATTTTATTATTGTTTAAAATATTACAGATGTCCCTTTTTCTCCCCAATGACCCGTTCCACCCCGTTCCTTCCCCCTCCCCGGTCCCTCTCCCCACCATTGTCCGTGTCCTTGGGTTGTGCATATATGCACATAAATTCTTTGGTTACTCTCTCCCCCTCCACCCACCCGCCCTCCTCCCTCCCTCTGACATTCGTCAGTCTCATCTATGCTTCCATGTCATTGAATCTATTCTGTTCATCAGTTTATTAAGTTCCTTATCCAAGTCTCCTGTTGAAAAAAATGTCACACATTAGATTATTTTTAAAGAACCCTTCCTGTATCCCTGAAACTTAAAAACATAGAGAGCTATGCTTCAGGGACCATGTTGTGTTTTCTTGAAGTCCTTTGAAAATTTCAAAAGCTAGAAGTAGCTTCGTTTCTTACAAACACAGCTGCCCTAACCTTCCTCTGCCTGTCATTATCTCGGCCCCTCATGGCTTCCTGCATCCAATTTAAACATCTATTGCTCACCTTCCAGACATGTAAAGAAAAGCAGTGTTCACCTAGGCCTTGTCTGCTCTCTGACTAATGCCCTTATCTTCAGCGGAGTGGGAATTCATTGTATGGCCTTCACCCCTCCCCCTTTTCTTAAAGTAGTAATATTATTCTGCCAAGTTGCAACAATTTTTATATGTTGAAGATCAAAGTAATTAATCAAATAAAGTCCTCTTTGAGAATTATGTAAAAAATTGCTATCTCTATGCTTTGTCATTATGGACTTTTGTGAAATGTGTAGGAGAAAGGGAGACTGACCTAGACCAACAGATCTGCTGTGTTTTTTTAATGCTCATTGAGTTTCCAAAGCTCACACAGCCAGTTAATGGTGAACCTGAAGAAGCCACCTGAGCCTTGCTCTTTCTACTGAACCTCATAATGTTTCAGGGTTTGGAAGTAAAATTCCAAAACACTTTATCCTTGTGTTAATGCTTTAGGATTTACCAAACTTCCCATGGCTTCTTTCTTTGATCTTGACCTCACTTTAATTATTTTAATTTCAAGGAGACTAACTTTAGAATACTTAGCAATAGAGATAAGTTGATAGGTTTTTCATTTCTATTATTCTCTAATATAATAACCAATCAATATTTAATGCTACCCACTGCTTTCAAAATTCTGTTTGAAAAAAGGGATCTTCAATTGTCTGAAAAACTGCAGACCCAGAGTTTGCCTTCGGCTGGTCTATAGGCTCATTCTTTCTACTGTATCAGGGAGTGATCTATATCATTAATTCTGATAGAAATTACAGGCTAGTTACAAAATCCAGGTGTAACCTGCTTTTGTCATATTTTGGGCAATAAAGAGAAGTTTTCCCCTCTTATTGCTAACAAAATGAAAAAGCAGAGGCTTTTGCCCCAGATTACCTGGGTTCAAACCCTGGAACTGCTAAGACCTACTATCCAACTTTATTTTGCCTCAGTTTCTTCATCTGAAAAATGGGGATAATGATGGTTCATAACTCAGTTTTACTTGTAAGGAGTATGTATTAATACTAAGGGGTGTCCAGCGGCGTGGCCCAGTAGATCGGGGTTCCATTCCGGGTCGGGCACATGCTCGGGTTGCGGGCTCGATCCCCAGTGCAGGGCGTGCAGGAGGCAGCCGATCAATGACTCTCATCATTGATGTTTCTCTCTCTCACCCTCTCCCTGCCTCTCTCTGAAATCAATAAAGACATATTTTTTTTAAAATAATACTAAGGGATGATTGGATGTTAGTAACTTTTCCTTGGCACAGATAGGAAGTGTCAGAAAAGAAAGGGCACAAGAATCATAGTTTAACTTGCTCAAGAATAATTACTATTTATGAAGTTAATGACTACAATTTTCCATGTTGTATGGGTGCATTTCAATAAACATCTTTCCTGACATCATGCCTTACTTGGGAGATTTGCGTACATAAAGGAAATTATAGAGCTAAGTAACTATTTCCAAGTGGAACAGTGTATCATTTAAATCGCTATATGTGACATCTATGAAGATACAAAAGTAGACTTTTAAAAAAAATAAAAATTATGATTTCCCTTAAAATATAGAAATGCCTAATTGAATTGCTAACCAAATAAATGTAAATAACATTATAAATACATGTGTAGTTCTATTTTAATGTAGTGGTTTTTGCAATAACTAAGTAAGTAAATTATTGTATAGCTAAATTTGCAAAATCCTTAATGAAATGAACATGAAGATGCTTAATCATTAAGGACTCTTCCCATAAAATAATAATGATGATGATGATGATGATGATGATGATGATGTCACTGGACCAGAGCTAGATAATTCAAGTCACACCTGGGATTTTCCTAAATATCCTTATCTTGAGAAACTCAGTCTCTCGCATGGAAATGAGGGTCTAAGGTCACTTTCCCTTCTGACATGTCTTTTTCTTTTTCCTTTTTTTTACTGAATTTATTGGGGTAACATAGGTTTCGTGGATACAATTCTATAATATATCATCTGTATGTTGTATTGTGTGTTCACCACCCCAAGCCAAGCGTCCTCCCATCATCACTTTTCCCCTCTTTTCCTTCTTCTGTCTCCAAATTCTCCTGCCATCTCTTAGTTCTATCGCTCCTCTGCTGTTTTATTATGGCATGTTGTCGACCAGCATCTGACAGTCAGACTCTCCTAAACTCCTCCGTATCTTTACAGTGCTATCTTCACTCGTTTGGCCTATTTTGTCGTTCGGGCTTCTCCAAAAGAGCCCCACACTCCTAGGATGCGTCTCCCTGCTCAACACGCCGGACAGTCACTGAGTAGAGGTCCCGCCTGGCCCATGAGACTTGCCGGTTTCACTCAAGGACAGGGGCTGTTTCTTCCCTTTCAGTATTTGATGTGATTTTTGAGTAGCCTAATCCAAACGTTTACCTCAGCTAAGTACTTACATTCATCCAATCCTCTTAGTAAACACATTTTAAATGAATAATTCTGTGACAAGAATATGATATAAATAATTCACTATCCACTTGCATCTCAAGAATCTTCTGTGTACCTCCCAGCTTTATAATTTTGCCTCATAATTCTTTCTGTTACTTGCAATTTTTATGGGTCTGGAAATAAGGCCCTAATCAAAGCAGCTTTGATTAAGCATCTTTAAATTCAATTCAGTATAAAGCTTTCCATAAACACATATTGCAACCCTCATATATCTGCACTATGAGAGCAGGACAAAATAAATTTCAGGGCATTCTCTGCTCCAAGATGCCCATAATATGATAGAGGAGTCAGATACGAATACAAGTAATTCTAATGGAGCTGCACAAAAATAGTTGTAGGCAGAAGAAATTATTATTCTGTGAGTAAAACCAGGAAATACTTTTTCTGACATATAAAACACTCCATCGTATGTGAAGAGCTCCCATTCCTGCTTTAAAACTTTCCAACTATAAATGAAAACCTTGTAGAAAAATTTAAAAAATCAAAAAAAATCATCCTTCATCTACTAGCAGGATTTAACCACTAAAAGCATCATTTATCTCTTCTCTTTTTTCTTTCTCTGTATATTTAAATAGAGAGATACATAGATAGATGATAGATAGATAGATAGATAGATAGATAGATAGATAGATAGTTGGATAGATGATAGATAGATAGATAGATAGATAGATAGATAGATAGATAGATAGATAGATAGATAGATAGATAGAGTTGGTAGGTAGGTAGGTAGGTAGGTAGGTAGGTAGGTAGGTAGGTAGGTAGATAGATGATAGATAGATAGATAGATAGATAGATAGATAGATAGATAGATAGATGATGATAGATAGATGATAGATGATAGATGATAGATAGATAGATAGATGATAGATAGATAGATAGATAGATGATGATAGATGATAGATAGATAGATAGATAGATAGATAGATAGATAGATAGATAGATAGATAGATAGATAGATAGATAGATGGATAGATGATAGATAGATGATAGATGATAATAAAGGTACAGGTACAGGTACATCTGTTTGGTAGCCTGACTTTTTCACACAACTATGGATGAGTGTAGGTCCATATTAATATAAATATTTTCATTTTCTGTAATTCTATTATTATATCATACAGCGGCACCTATTCTGAAAACTGGCATTATTTCTTATTGTTGTTTGAATAATGCTGCAGTGAATATCTGTATGAGTCTCAGGCACTGCACATAGATTAGTCCCTAAAAGTTGCTTTGTTGAATAAAAAGTTACCAACATTTAACCGAGTCCTGGCAGAAAGCAGGTGGTACATTCAAAGAGATGAATGAAGACAAATTAATGAAGGGGTTATTTCCAAAGACACGGCGAGGTTCTGGTCCACCAATAAAAAGACCGTGCAGTATCATGGGTCTGGCATCAGTGGGAAGCCATATCATCTGGTTAGCGCCCTAATGCCACTGTATCAAGTTCCCACAAACTTAGTGGCTTAGGAATGGACAAGTTCATAATCACATCTGAAATGCGAAAGTCTCACTGGCTAAAATGAAGGTGTCCTCTGGGCTGAGTTCCTTCTGGAGGCTCTGAGGTAGAAGCTATCTGTTCTTTGCTTTTTCCAGGTCCTAGAGGCCTCCTGCATTCCTTGGCTAGGGGCCCTCTTCCATCTTCAAAGCCAGCATCGCATCAGTCCAACCTGTTTCCTTCCTCATGTCTCCAGCTCTAGCTCTAAACTCCGACCTCCCACTCACGAGAACCCTTGTGGTTACACTGGGCCCACCCACATAATCCAGGATAGCCAACTCACATCCAAAGTCTTAATTTAATCCTGTCTACAAAATCCCTTTTACTAAATAAGAGATTATTTTCACTGGTCACAGAGAGTAGAACATGGACATCTTTGGGGCCTATAATCCGGCCTACAACCCCACTCTAGTCCTGACAGTGCAAGAAGAAGAAGCAGTATTGGGACCTAGAAAACGCCATAGAACTGAAGCCACCCCACAGGATCTGTGGCTTTAGACACATGATACAGCCACGGCCAAGCAGTGGCCAGGCAGGGACAGAGGATGCGAATAAGTACTCAGAATTCTCTCTTTTCCTACCTAAGGTGTCCCATTGGTCAAAGCAAGTGGAAATTAAAGGGCAAGGAAATCCTTTAACTAGTGTGGGCCAGAGAGCTCAGCCTCACGGGACATTCCGCGTGGGAAGAAAGATAGAGAATGGACCTAGAGAAATAGAGAAAAATTATTCCAAACAATATCTCTAAACATTAGCCCACGCAGTGCATGGCAGAGCCTCTTTATGTGCATGCTAGTCCTCATAACCCTGATGATAAAGGTAAAATTTAGATTTTCCATTGATTCCTGTTCCATGGGGGGGGGGGGGGAGGAGGGGGGAGTAGTCTTTAAAAGTAATCCCATTGGAATACTAGAGATCTATATATTTTATATCCTGTATTCTGCTCCACATGAATGACTTTCCAATTGGTTTTGTAAGGGTCAAGCGAATGCCTCCAGAAGACGTCTTCTGGGAGTCAATGTGGGTTAATAGCCACGCCCTCGGGTGAGCCCCACACAGGGTGCAGAGTCAGTCAGGGATCTGCAGTCCAAAGCCTGGAGCTGTTTTAACAAAGGGGGGGCTTTCTGAGCCTGTTCCTCTCATCTGCTCAATTTAAAAAGAGAGGGGGCTTCTGAGTCA
This sequence comes from Miniopterus natalensis, assembly GCF_054644295.1. Lineage (NCBI taxonomy): Eukaryota > Metazoa > Chordata > Mammalia > Chiroptera > Miniopteridae > Miniopterus > Miniopterus natalensis. Next base: position 87,954,131 of record NC_142084.1, read on the forward strand.
GTGGGAGCCCAAGGGTACAATTCTATATTGGGTTTAAGGCTGAAAATGGAAAAGTAAGAGTCTTGTTTTTGTAAACAGTATGCCTATAGGGACAATTAAAGCTTAACTGGCACAACGTAACCTACAGTGACTGTAGCCGGACCATTTGGAGAACAGGTCGGCTCAGTAGACACTCCGAACCCAGTGTCCAACAGAACGCCAGGCTCTGCCTTCCTCCTGGAAGACCCTCGCTCCCATCAAAGTCAGGGGGAGCTAGTCCTCGTTAGGACCCGGTCTGAATTCTGTTGAACAGAAGGGTGGGGCAATTCTACCTGGTACTCAAATTTAGCTGCTTTCCTCTTGTAAGACTCTGGTGACTGTCTCTCCCCTTTCACTCCCCCTCCCCCCAAAAAGCCTTTGTAAGGTAACAAAGATGTGATTCGATTCAATTAAGTATATTGAGCACCTACCCTATGCCAAGCAGTGCACTAAGCTTTAGAAATATGTTAAAAACTATTGGTTCAGGCCTTGTCTTTACAGTTTACAATACAATGCCAAAAAAGTATTAAATCTGAAATTCAGTAGGTGGTGAGAATTGTTATTACATAAGTAAAGATGTGGCCATAAAATAATTACACCCTCCCAATGCTATATATATGAGGAAGTTTCCTTAAACTGGTATTTCATTAATTTTAATATATTTTTATCTTACAAATAAATAAAAAATAGCTTAAAAGTGATGGATCATTGGGTTTCCCTAGAATAATACATTTTTAATTTTTAAAAAAATCACTATAATTATTCACGACACTTGTTAAAGACATTAAGAAATACTTTATTCAATAAAAATTTTAAAATACTTAAAGGGATATATTGACACAGATACATTTTCTACATTCATTTATATCTATCCACAAACACTATCAATCCTTTGGCTGTGAAGCCATGGGGCACAATACAAAGAATGTTAATTAAAAAATCAAATGAATTTTAGTCTCTGTTTTTCGACTAACCAGCATTGTGACCTCAGGGGAAACAATAGCTGGCTCAGAATTTTCTCATGAAGGATTTGGACCACATTACCTCCAGGTTTATTTATTTTATATCTTATATAAGCTATGTATAAAATTTCACATAAACATCCCAAGCCTTAGAAAAAGAATGAAGAGAATATATATAGTGTGCTGAGTATTAGGAGACCCACTGTTATGTTTATTTAGGTTTATACTAGCTCACTTTACAAAGTGCATTTCATAGGTTGATCACAAGTTTTAACTACGCAATTGCAAGTAGAAATTAAAACAATACTTTAGTAGTTGTAAAATATTCTGTAAATGTATAAACAGAATAACCTAATTGTGAAAAAAATATATATGTATTTATGCATATATATTCATTCATTCATTCATTCATATTCATACAGTGGCCTTCATTACTTGGTTTGGGAGAATCATGAAGCCTTATTGAATGAGGAAATCCTTAATGCTATTTACCCTGATACATTTGCTAAGTGAGAGTTTGGCACATAAGAATTAATTGCCCTGTGACATGCAACCTGAAATCACTGTCTTCTCTATTCTTGGTCTTAGTACCTTTGAGCTTGTGTCCCCTGACCCTCCAGCTGTGCCTAGATCACAGCCGCTTTGAAAGTCAGCTCCCAAGAGAGCTCTCCGATGAGAACCATGAAGTCTTTTGCCACCCATCTGAGGATGAGCTACGAAAGTCACTCACATTTGAAGCAAATCATGACCTGCAATCTCTCTGGGTTTCTAACCCTGGGATCCCCAAAATAAATTTTAACTATGCCACCACATATATTTTAAATCAGAAAATCATAAAGATAACTTCCAAATTTGGTACATAGATGAGATAGATGAAAAGATACATAGATGATAGATGATGATAGATAGATAGATAGATAGATAGATAGATAGATAGATAGATAGATAGATGACAGATAGATAAATGATTGATAGGTAGATGATAGATGATAGATAGATAGATAGATAGATGATAGATAGATAGATAGATAGATAGATAGATAGATAGATAGATAGATAGATAGATAGATGATAGATAGATAGATAGATAGATGATAGATAGATGACAGATAGATAGATAGATGACAGATAGATAGATAATAGATAGATGATAGATAGATAGATAGATAGATAGATAGATAGATAGATAGATGATAGATAGATAGATAGATAGATAGATAGATAGATAGATAGATAGATAGATAGATGATAGATAGATGACAGATAGATAGATAATAGATGATAGATAGATAGATAGATAGATAGATAGATAGATAGATAGATAGATAGATAGATAGATAGATAGATAGATGATAGATAGATGATAGGTAGATAACAGAGGGACAGACAGATACAAGAAAAAATGCTAATAATATTTATGCTGTTTGGAGCATTAGAGGTTATTGGTGATTTTCTTTCAAAAATCCTTCACTATTTTCTAAAATCCTCGGTTGTGCACATTAATTAATTTAGTAATCAGAAAAGGGATATGATATTAAATTAGAAATTTCTATGATAAAAATATGGATTTTAAAAAAAACCACATTATATGTGGTTATTATATGAAAGAGCTTAGAGAACAAGAAATTCTACCTAAAAAATTACTACCAGCAAAGCAGACCTCAGTGGTACATATACACATACACAATTCACACACACACGCACACACACACAGAGTAAAAATTTTGTGTTTTTTTTTTTTTAACGTTAAATGTTCTAGAAACCATAAATAGAGTGTGTTCACTTTCTGCTGCTGTTTAAAGGAATTCCCACTGTCCTCTGCTCCAAGCCCTTCCTGTTTCAGATGGCATTTCAGGAAGCTATTTGAAGACTCAGCCCCTCCCACACCCACACCTCCACTTTCAATTCCATTTTTTTAATACAAAAGATATTCTTGGGGAGTGTTAGAATAATAGATCTTTACATTTCTGTCCATGGAGCTCAGGAGGCACTAGTCAATCTATGTTGCCCCAGCCCACAGTGTGGTTTTAAATGTTTCTCAAGTGACAGGACCCCCGGACTGGGTCATGGTGGCCCTCCTCCAATTAGTCACAGCGACTCTGCTGTGAAGCTGATGAAAAAACTCTGCAGCATCCTTCCTCCCTAAGGTGGACCAGTTAAGGATGATGAAATACTATGCTCTGCTCTCCACAGGGCCCATGCCAAGATTATAAAGTGATGTGTTTCAAGAGAACACTGTGCCAAGGTGCCTATGGATGTTTTTTAATATTATAAAATCTCACAGCTTACAAGAACCTTAAAGATCATTTACTGCATTCAATGAGAAGTTTATTCAATTAGTCATTCATTCAAAATATTTATCAGGTGCTACAAATGATGCTACACACTGAGGATTAAACCATAAACAAGTCACAGAAACTTGCTCCCTTCTTTTTTTGAAAAATAAAATCACTTATTTAATAAATATTTTTGACTCCCTACTATATACCAGACACTGTGAGGCATTAAGTCTAGAACAGTACACAAGGCTGTAGCAAGTGCTATGAGAACCATAGCGACTTCATGTCCAGTGTACACCAGCCCAGCTCTTAAATTGCTTTACTTGGGGGCTTTTGTGTTATTGGAGTTAACTGTGCTGTCTACACAGCAGGCTAGATGTGTCAGAGAATCAATATCCTCTCCTCCAGTCATCTGCCCTCCCCTTAACTGCCTTCAACCAGATAAGAGCTGGTGGTAGGGTGATTAGCTTCTCCGGTTTGTCTGTGACCCAGGGGTTACCCAGGGCCAAGGCTGTAACTGTCGGTGGAGCCAGGGCACTGTGTGAATATGCTAACTCTCTCCCGCGTGGAGCACCTCCGAGGCCCCAATTTTATTAACCTGGGACCCAGAGTGCCTTCAGCACACTAGGCTTTGCTAACCCAGCCTGGTAACGCGCTTGAGCACTTCCCCAGCTCCCCGGCCTCACCTCTTTATGCTCCCTCCAGTGATTACTGAGATCGCCTCCAAAATCATTTGCAACTGAATCCTTCCCTCAGGCTCCACTTGTGGAGAAAATAAAAACTAAAATAAAGTCATGATGGCTACTCTTGAAGGGACCTAATAAAGTGTAGTGACAGAGTCAGGCAAGCAAATGGGTAATGATGATGCACTGTGATGAATCTCATGATCAGGAAATCATTACGCCTCCAGCGCCCTGGGAGAACACAAGGGGATCTCAGTGGGAGTGAGAAGTCTTACAAGAGGATGTTCCATCTGAGCAGAATCATGAAGGATAAGGTACAGTTAGCTCATTAAGTGGAGAAAGAAAGATACAAATTTTCAGCAGGACAAAAAAATAATTTTTAAAATCTTACAACTAAAATAAGAGCACAGCCTGCTCGGAGATCAGCAAATAATGTCCGTTCAAAGATTGGAGCATAGAATGACATGAGTAGTTTGGATAAAAGAAGCCATAGATTTGGAAAGGCTCGGTCACGAATGACCTTGCATGCCCTGGGTTTGGACTTGTTCCTGAGAGCAGTAGAATGGCATTGACAGGCTTTAAGTAAGCAAGGAAATGACATGATCAGATTTGACTTCAGCAAATCATTCAGACTGCATTGTGAAAAATGGATTGGTGGGGCCATGACCTGCAGCAGGGACACCAGTCAGGAAGCTGCTGCGTTGATTCAGGAGAGGGTTCATGGTGTTTTGACAGTGGGGGTAGGTAGAAAGTCCTCTATGCTTAAGGTACTAAGGAAGTAGAAGTTATTTATTTAATTTTTAAAAATATACCTTTATTGATTTCAGAGAGAGGAAGGGAGAGGGAGAGAGAGAGATAGAAACATCAATGATGAGAGAGTCATCACTGATGGGCTGCCTCTTGCATGCTCCCAACAGGGGGATCGAACTTGCAACCCAGGCATGTGCCCTGACTGGGAACTAAACTGATCTCCTGGATCCTAGGTAGATGCTCAACTGCTGAGCCATGCTCAGCCAGGCTAGAAGTTATTTTTTAATAAATTACAAAAATTTGTGATTTATTAGTTATTGTCATAAGACAAAAAGTCCAGTTTCTTAGTTGTGTAAATTGATTCAGAATTTGAAAATCATTGTGATAGTAAGTCAAATGAAAGATATTAGTTTAGGGCCTGTTGGGTTTGTGTTTTTGTGGAGAACCCCTGTATATATGTCATTAGAATCAGTGTAACAAATGGTTAACCACATGGGATTAGGAATTAAGCGCATCTGGATTCCAGTTGTATGCATTGAGTACTTCATTAAATATCTCTAAGCCTCAGTTTACTCATCTTAAAATGGGGACAATATTTGAACCTATTTTTTTAAGGTTGAGATGACTTATGAAATGGATATGGCAGAGAGGTTAGTCCACAGCTATTTCTCAATTATTATGATCCTTACATTTAACAAGAGTATTACCATCCAGGTTTTGATATGCAGTAGAGACTTGCTACTTAGATTGGGGCAAAGAGAGAAATCTAGATTGAAAATATCATCTAAATTATGTTGATGAAAGAAACATCCAAACCTGTAAAGATTTTTCTAAGATTTTATTTGAGCTAAACTGACAATAATTGCCCATAAGCAAGATCTCAAATATTCCTGAGAACCCAGTTTTGCAGTTTCTTTTATGTATTTGGAATTAAGGAGGGGATGTAAGAAAGATTACATGAAGGTGGGAGAAAGCAAGGTGGGGATTGGGTTACAGGATAGTTAGCAATATTATGTGCTCTTTTGAGGATGGTTATTTTATTTCAAAGGTGTGTTAACCTAGATACACAGAAACAATGGACAGGACTTGCTTAAGGCAAAGATAAACCTTTTACATGTAAAGAAATTACATGCCTGGGGCTTGACCACCCACAATGACTTGCCCAGTTAGGAATTTATGATCAGATCACTCTGTGAGGTTACTTCCTATAGAACCCATTTTTCATCCAGAATTATTAGGATATAAAATAGTACATAAAGATCAGAAAATGGATAGGATTGCTGAGGGAAAGTGTTTAGAATGAGGGAGGGAGGGAGGGGAAAGAGAAAGAGGGAGGGAGAGAGACTGTAACTATGAGAGGGGAAAAAAAGGAAATTTCAATAAGAAGGTTCAGAAAGACATAGCAGTGTGCGGTGTCACAGCACTCCCACCTCCTCTAAAATAGAGTGCAATGCAAGGAGAAGTTAATGAACAGATTAAATTCTGCACAAAGGTTAACTAAAACTAGGATTGAGAAGTTTCCATTGAGTTTAGTAGCAAAGAAGTCAATGGTGATTTTATCTACGACAATTTCAGCTAAGTGGAGGTGGCAGAAGTCAGATTGTAGTTGTCTGAAGCACAAATGGAAGGTGAAAAAATGGAGACAACAATTGTAGACATCTCCTTTAAGACACCTGGTATTGAAGGGAAAGAAGAGAGATAAGAAAATAGCTCTAGGGGGTCTAAAAGAGGTGAAGGGAAATATTTATCTTTTAAAGATGGAAGAGAATTTCATAGGCTTAACTGCTGCTGGGAAGGAGTCAGAGAAAAAAAGTTTGAAGATAAAGAAAATAAGGTTTATCACTAAGATCCAGACTCTTAAGGAGACTGAATGCAATGGGATCCTGTGTGCAGGTGAAGGAAAAACACCTTTAATATCATAACTCAAGAAGTAGTAAAAAAAAAAAATGGGTGCAGATATGCTGAGATGTGAAGGTAGTTTGTCAAGAAGGCAATAACATAACTGATAGATCTGGGAAGGAGACTGAAGGCAGTAAAATACTGATGAAGATGGTTACAGTGAAAAGTCACAGAATAAATCTAAATCATACAGATTTCCAGACAACAATTCAGATCTATAGAATTAGCACCTCTGAATGTTTCACCCAAGATTGTGCTTTTAACAAAATCCCAAGTAATTTTTATGAAATTAAAGTACTAGATCCAATTCATGAAGAAGTATTTGGGAGGCAGTCACCTAGTTCGCATTAAAGAATAGGTTTGAGAAAGAAATAAAATCATAGACCTGAAAGATTAGAGGAAATAGATCCAGATAACCACTGGGTCCAGGTTATTGGCACTGATTGAAGGTCAAAGGTCATTAGAATTGATATGTCCAAAGGACAGAGGCTATGAGTGATCTATACAGATGTTGAAGAAACTGAGAAATTTTTTAGAACTTAGAGTGAAGAGTAAGACTTCAAGTCAGATGTTTAATTCTCCAGTAAATGATGGGGAGCAATAGAAAGATCTATAAATGTCACCAATGAGTAGAGGTAAAGAGTGACATAACTGAAAGTCATGCTTCTCAAATAAATGTTTTCATTTTGTTTTGTTTTATTTCTCTATAGTTTAGCAAAGAGTAATTGCCTAGAATGGTTTTGAGATTTAAGGTAATTCTGACCTCACCAAGCAAAGTTATTAGTACAGAAGAATAAACAGAACCACAAAAGCAAAGTGATTTTTCTGCATAGCAGTTCTGTAACAGGGAATGAATGTGCTATACTACTCATATTAGTCTGACTAGCCATAGAAAAATGAGAATGTAGCAATAAAGGAAGCTTATAAAAGAACTTATATATAAAGCTACCTGTGTTAATCTGAGTAGATGTTAAACCCAGCTTGTTACTCTAACCTGATTTTTCTCTCAAAACTAGAGCTTGCTTATTAACCTTTTTTAGTATAGTTTCAGGAGTTTTCATTCCTGTGTGAACCTAAGAAGCAGCCTGGCCTCAAGGCCTGGTTGATGTCAACAGCTCAATCAACAGGAATTCAGCTGTCAAAAAGCTCAAGAATGGTGACCATAAAGATCTATATCAGGACCAGCAAGAACACTGCTTGCACATCCACAGCTTCCTCCCCCTTATTTCTTTGTTCTTCTTTCCTTCTACTTCTTGATAAAAACCTCTGCCTGCACTGACATATTAAGGTGGGCTTTGGGATAAGAGTCCCCCACCTTCTCAGGTTGCTGGCACTTGAATAAACCTCTTTCCTTCCTAGAACCTGTCTCACAAGTTTGGCTTTTGTTGGGACAGGCAACCGAACCTGGGTTTGGTTACAATTCTAATTCATTTGATTTCTGCTGTAATTTGTTCTTTCTTATATCACCTCTATATATTACAGATGAAGAAATGGAGACCCACATATTTAAGTAACCTGATTCAAGTAAGTTACAAAGTTACTCATTGATAAATTATGATTAAAATACAACTTTCAAATGTGCTTGCCAAAATATCTCACTGATTTATATGAAATTTCTAGAATCTTCCCTGGCTGTAAATGATAACTTGCAATGTAGTCAAATTTGTCAGGGCTAGTTTACTGCAGTTGCATGGATTGGTTACTATGGAATGAAGTAAAATTAACCAGCATCTAAGGCACAAACATTCTTTCCAGTCACTTAACCTAAGCACATAGGAGATCCTAGCCATAGGAAGTTAAGTTGTTTCCACCTTGCAATAGTGTTTCCTAGGGCTGTCACAACAAACTGCCATTAACTTGATGGCTTAAAACAATAGTAATTAATTATCTCACAGTTCACAAGGACAGCTGTTCAAAATCAAGATGTTGACAAGTCCATGCTCCCTCCATAGTTTCTAGGGCAGAATTCTCTTATAGCACTTGTCTCTTACAATTTTCAGTGGCTCCAAAGATTCCTTGACTTTGGGCTGCATAAATCCAATCTCTGCCTTCACACGATTCTCTTTTCCCATGTGTTTCCCCTTTATGTGTCTCTTATAAGGGCATATCACATCAGATTCTGGTCCCTCCTAGGTATTTCAAAATAACCTCAGCTCGAGATTCTTAATTTCTTTAGTTCTGCATAGACCATTATTTCAAAAATTATCATATTCACAAATTCCAGCATATGGACTTATATTGGGGGGTTCAATGAATGGAGGTCCATTCAATCCACTACACACCTCATGTGCCAGTTCCAGCAACTTAAAAATGATTCCTTGAAACACTATTAAGAATTCACATCTACAAAAAAGGCAATTGGAGATGGGGGGATGATATATCATATGCTTGACGATGCAAATGCTTTTCATTTTTTATATAACCTGAAATAAGATTTTACTTTTTAATTAACTTTTTAATTAACATTTTAGAGAGCTTTCAGTCAACAAATTTACCAACCCAAACCAGTATCAAGACTAGTCAATATTGTCAGTGTCTTAGTTTGTTTGGGCCGCTATAACAAAATACCATAGATTAGGTGGCTTATAAACAACATAAACTTATTTCTCACAGTGTTAGAAGCTGGAAAATCCAAGAACAAGGTGTCAGCAGATTTCCTGTCTGGTGAGGCTGCTCTTCCTGATTCAAAGCTGGCCATCTTTTCACTGTTTCCTCATATAGCAGAAGGGGTGAGGGAGTTCTCTGGGACCCCTGTAATAAAGTCATTAATCCCATTCCTGAGAGTGCCATCCTCCTGACCTAGTCACCACTATAATATTCCATCTTCAAATACTATCACATTGAGATGTTTGATTTATCTGAGGCTCATTATTTTCTGCAAAGAGAAATAATGCCTCCTAGGGTGGATATAAGGAATATATGAAATAATGTACCTACAACAAACCAAATGCTTGAACCATTTAAGGAAATGAAAAGTGCTAATAGCATTATCATGACAATGTTTTTCATGGAACACCAATTAAGCAAATTATTCAGTAGTGTCCTTTTCTGACCTTTAGTCTTTAGTATGCTAGATATAGTTAGAAGATTCAGCTTATATATAATTATTAATATAACATTTAAAATTGCATTTTAAGGTGTTTGTAAACTCCAAATAACCAGCTGGGTGAATGCAATCTATTCCTTTGGGTAAATCAGATTCAAAGTGAAAATCAAAAAGTTCAAGATTCAATTCCCTGTGACTACTACATCTTTTTGTGTTACTTCCCGTTGACTTTCTCCCCCTTCTAATAAATAAATTGTGTTTGTCTCTATAATATGTCTTCTCACACTATCCACAGAGAAATGGAAAACAGTGAGATTTTTAATATAGGCTTTTTTGCTCCGCAGAAATTGAGCTAAAAGAAGGTGAGAATCTATCATAGTTGCCAAAAGAGAAATGTTTGGTGATAAATTATCTACCTGTGCATGTACAATGGACATACAGGATATTCTGAAACTGTCAAATTGAATGTGAGCATGATTAGAATACAGTTGTTCTGTGTCAGGGTCTTGCTTAAATAAAAGTGACAAGTTCTGACAGAATTTCTGCCTGGTGTGAATGATTGACTGAGCGAGCAGCATTGAGATGATTTCTGAAATAGCGTTTTTGTCAAGGAAACATTAAAAAGCCAAAGTTTGTCTGCTCTATACTGTCTGCAGACAACAGTTTGGAAATGAAAAGCATATTTTCCCAGAAGCCACACTTTTCACTGGTTCCAATAGTGTGGTCTTTCTCCCTTCATCACTTGCAGCAAGACTTGGTCTTTGATCAGCTATGGGTAAAATGACACTATGGTGTCCAAAAATTACATGGGCAAGCTAGAAGAGTCAGATAACATATTTTTAAACTATCACATATGGGCTGAATTCTGGGAGGGTGAGGAGTCAGGGTCACAGTTTTGCCTCTGGCAGTAACTAACTGCCCCCCTACTCCTTCCCTTGCCAGGCCAGAATCAGTTATATTCTGACTGAGTTAATTTTGTTGAAATATATGTCCCAATACCCAATGGCTAAGTATGCCTCTACGAAGGCCCTGTAAGTACTGAGGTGAATTTAAGGGTCCACAGAGATCAGCTTTCATTTTCTTGGATGGTTTCACTAACACTCATGCAATATAAAAATATGATTAGATTGTTTTCCAGTCCTTTATTTGTTCATTCTAGCCTTTCCCAACTGGTGTTTTTGAACGCCCCAAAGGAAACTGATATTGTACCCAAGAAAAAACAGAAACCAGAGACATTTTTTTCCAATTAAATATTTGTTATAGCTTTAGCTCCTGTTTCTGCAGCCAGAGGGGAAACTAAATTTATTAAATAAGAAAATCCCCCTCCCTCTCTTTTGCAATATGTTATTCTCTTTCTCTCTTAACATGTGAAAACATTCAAAGTAAAAAGTTATTTCAATGAGGTCTCCTTACAAATATGACACACGGATTGATCCAGCACAATTGCGCTTTCTGGGAGCTAAAAAAAAAAGCCTAGTTAAGAATCATACTATAACTATCCCCATCTTATCACTGTGCAGCACTTCATAGTTCATAAATAACATTGCATATGTGGTTTCATTTCAGCTTCATTAAAGACCATGGGAGAGGTAAAATAGTATTGATCCTTTCATTTTACACATAAATGGTAACAAGCGGATGTTTCATGAGGACTCAAGTCATTTAACTGACAACTGAAAGATACTTTAGAATAGGTTACTGTTGAGAGGGGGGGGAGGGGAGATTAACAGCAACTATCAGGTCACAACAGATACCTGATGACCTGGTGGAACCCATACCAGGTCCGGGTCTTCTGAAGCCACACAGCTGACTCTCAAAGAGAAGACAAAGCTCCTACTTGAAACAAGAAAAAGAAACTGAAGATGTTTTAGGTTGGTGAATCATGGCACTGTGGAGAATTTTGAGCTTAAAACTTGCACTTCTTCCTGAAACTTCTCTATTTTCTGGGAAACTAATCCATCTTGACTACAGTCAAAAGCATGCCAAAACAAAAATAAATTAGTTAGAAAGTCTTTGATCTGAGTAGTCTATGAATTTATCCCAGTAGTTCTCAAACTTGAAAAAGAAAGCACCAGAATCACCTGGAGGGTTCCTCAGAACACATACTGGTGGTGGGGAGGCACCCATTCCCCAGGCTGTAGGATTCAAGAGCTGTGGGGCAGAGCCCAAGAGTTTGCACTTCTAACAAGTTCTTTGGTGATGCTGATGTTGTTGGTCTGGAGATCTGACTTGAGAACCCCTAGTCTGTTCTATTATTTCTATATTCCTTGAGTTCTCCTCTGACCTTGGCCCCCTATCCAGTATCTGTGCATTGCCTTCTGGTGCCTTCAACGCTGTCCCTACCTAGGGTGACCTTTTATTTTATCATGTAAACTAGGACACTTTTCAGAATTAAGGAGGCACTAGTAATAACTACACTGGGATTATCTGGGTAAAACAAGCAGAGACTTATGTAGCAATTTAAGCCAAAGCAGTGATATATGTTCTAAGCCCTAATATCACTGCTATATATACTTAACATACATATTTTTAATATATGTATTTGTACATAAAAATGGATCATGTTAAGTTTTTCTTGGACAATTTATGAAACCTCTCTAGGCCCTAATTACATCATCTGTAAAGTTGGAAAAATAACACCAACTTCTTGCTATACTGTGAAAATTTAAACAAGAAAATGTTCATTAGGTGTTTAGCCCAGATTCTGGTATATTGTGGTAGATTCTCTGAGGAGCCTCTTCAAGAGGAAAAAATGAATTTATTCCCTTAGCTTCTGGCTGAAGACAGCTAACTGTGCTTTCAGGCCTCTTAGGAGATTGCCTCAGTTCTAGCAGACTCCCGCACCCAAGGTCATGTCTCACCCAAGGGCAATCTGAGTAAGTGACTGATCAACACAGGATATACAGGCCCAATTTCTTGTCCCAGTATAGGGGAAACTCCACAGGGCCATCCCAGCTCCCGGGAGGCATCTGGGGTTGGCTGAGGCATTTGCTGAGACTATGTCATATCTTGACAACTGCTGTTTTCCCTTCCATAAGTATTGATACCAACCGATGTTTGGCACACTGATCTCTGCCTTAGAGGAGCTTCCTAGAGCTCAATCTGTGGCATACATTATAAGCATTCAATGAGTATGAGTTACCCTCATTACTACTAGTAGTACTATTAGTACAACAAGCACAACTATTTTTTCCAATTAATTGTCTATGACAGTGGCGCTTAATGCTTAGATATTATACTACTACTTGATCCATGACAACTACTGAAATTCCTACTGTAAGTTCTATAAATAACTAGACTTCATAGAGTTTACATACTGTCTACTTGGTAAACAGTGATAAATGCTTCATCCTGAAGTGTGATTAAAGCCTGCCCTCACGGGGACGCTACATCTGGAAGTATCCACATGATGGTATTCTCTTATAATCATTGTTTATATCTGTAATATCAATAGTAATCTCCCCTCTATCATTTTTTATTTTAGTTATATTAATTTCACCCCTTTTTTTTCTTAGTTACTTTAGCTAAAGGTTTGTCAATTTTGTTGATTTTTTCAAAGATCCAACTCTGTGTTTGTTGATTTTCTTTATTGTTTTTCTATTCTCTATTTTGTTCGTTTCTGCCCTAATCTTTCTTTCTTTCTGCTGGCTTTGGGTTCAATATGTTACTGTTTTCTAGTTCTGTTTAAGGTGTAAAATTAGGTTGTTGATATGAGATCTTTTTTTAAATTGATTTTTAGAAAGAGAGAGAAAGTGAGAGGGAGAGAGAGAAACATTGATGTGAGAGAGTAACATTGATCGGTTGCCTCCTGCATGCCCCCCACGGGGGATCGAGCCCACAATGCAGACATGTGTCCTAACCAGGGATCAAACCAGCAACTTTTTGATGAAAAGGGTGACACTCAACTAACTGAGCCACACCAGCCAGGACTGAGATCTTTGTTAAATCTATTTATAGCTATAAATTTCCCTCTTGCCACTGCTTTTGCTGCATCCCATAAATTTCAGTATGTGCCATTTTCATTTTCATTTGTCTCAAGATATTTTCTAATTTACCTTGTAAATTATTCTTTACCCAATGGTTGTCTAAAAATGCATTGTTTATTTTTTACATATTTGTGTATTTTCCTTCTGCAATCGATTTCAATTTTCATTCTGTTATGGTCAGAAAGACACTTAATATAATTTCAAACTTCTTAAATTTGTTAAGATTTGTTTTATGGCCTACCATGTGGTCTATCCTGGAGAATGCACCATGTTCACTAAAGAAAAGTCTTTATTCTGCTAGTGTTGGGTAGAGTGTTCTGATTATGTTTGTTAGGTTCATTTTGACTATTGTGTTGTTTAAGTCCTCTATTTCCCTATTGATCTTCTCTTTGGATGTTCTATCTACTATTGAAAGTGGGGAATTGAAGTCTACTAATATTTTAGAGTGCAAATGTAATTTTGCATGGCATCTGTTTCTTCTCAGAATTTGTGGCAAGATTTGGGAAAAAATGTGAGAGGTTAGTAAAACAAAGTGGTAGGATTATAAATTTTATATTGTAAAATTTTTAAAAATTAATATTTTCTTTCCTGCTGCCTCAACATCCCCACAAGCAGGCTTGAGCACTCTGCCCAGGTGATCAGGTGTACCAGTGTGATAAAGTTGGCCCCAGTCATAAATTCTCTTTCTGCCCTCTCTTGACGGTGACCTAGTAACATTCAAACACATCAATGGAATTCCCTCATGACTTTTTTTTATGTACTCCATTCTGAACCCAATAAAGGCACTTACTCACAGGTCCTTGGTCTCTGTGCTCCACCTCTCTGGTTGAGTTATCTCCCTTCATGTTCCTCCTGTGTGATCCCTCTTGGCCTGGAGTGGTTTTATCCCTTTAAGACCTATTAGTATAATAAACTTTGCTTTTCTGAGCCTCTCTTGTGTCCTCGCTTGTGGCCAAACATGACTGACTATCACCTAAAAGAATGCAGAACAAACTTCTAGAACCCAATGACAACAACCTAACCAAACACACCACTGTAAAGCAGGAAAATCTGACACTATAAGGATTTAAAAATCTAGCCTAAGGTAACACAGTGACTTGTAGCAGAGTTGGATCTAAATGGGAATGGTTTTATGTTTCATCTTTCATGCCAGTTTTATTACATGTATAGTAAATTCCCACAGTTATGAGCTAAGAAATATTCACCTGTCTTGTCTGGGCTCAGTGGAAAAGAGATTCGTAAAGAATTAGTTAGTGTCTTCCAAAGGCATGTTATGGGGTGGGCAATACATATCCATGTGTTTTTAATCAAGAATAAAAAGGTCTTATGATTCAGAAACCAGTGTTTTCTATAAATGATCCTAAAACGTGGTACATGTTCCATTAATTCTATCTCAGCTGATATTTGGATAGCATAATATTTTAAAATTTGTGTCTATAAATACCTTATTTTAATCAGCATTAGGGGAATATATAACTAGTATTTGGAATAACAGTAAATAAAACTTAAATAAATGCAGGCACAGTGAACTATTTAAGAAAATTATTTAGTAGTTTGATAATACTGAGAAGTAACATTACATATTTAAGAACTTAAACTCTGGGGTCAGACTCTAGTTTATTTCTGGCTGTATCACTTAACTTCTTTGTGCCTGAGCTTATTTATGTATAAAATAAGGAAAACAACATTTACCTATAGGATTATTGGAGGTTTAAGTTGGTAACACAAATAAATGCTCAGAACAGTGGGCAGAATATTGCAGGCACTGTGTAAGTATTAGTGTTGACTAGATGTGGCATCGGTAACACATACAACAATTATGAAGGTTGTACACAAACAAATGAAGTTTGAGGGAAACCAAAGGCAAGCCTATTTCTGAGTGAAGAAGGCTTAGAGAGTGAGCATTCTAACATTAAAAAAATAAGATAGTGGGCTTTGATGATGATGGTCATCGAAGATTAGGTTTGCAGTCTAATCTGCCACTTACGAGTGCTATTACCAGGCACTAGTGCTGAATTTTCCCAGACGTGGCTGTCCTATCATATGTATAGATACAATGGAACCTACCTTGTGTGGTTGTTTAAAAATAAAAGAAGATAATACAGATAAGGAGTTAATAGAATGTGTGACATGGTTAACAGTAGGGTTCAATAAATGTTAAGGAGATGGAGGTAGATGAGGGCGACAAATAGCTACATCCAGCCGAGAACAGAGTCCAGAGTAAGGAAACACCTTGTAAGCCATTCATTTCATGGGGGGGGGGCAGAAACATTCCATTGCTGAACATTAGGACATTGCTAATGGATGGGTCCTTAATGACATTAGCAATGGAGCTCATGGAAAGCCAAAAATGGAATTATCCAACCCATCCCTGGTTTTGATATATCAGATATTTTAATCATATATGCCATCATTAAACAAACCTTGTCAATCCTATGTGCTGAACATTGTGGAAAGCTTCGAGGAGAGACCAGTGAAACATTATTCTTTCATTTTTATTGTGTTATTTTCCAGGAAGAAGGAGAGCATCTCCAAATCTAATAATTATTGACCTTAAAACTTTTTCGAAAGATGAATTTAATGTTAAGAACTTACTTAAGTTATAATCAATATGTATTTATTTGGCACTTCAAAAGGCAATTTCTAAAAAAATTAAATCAGCATTTATATTATCAAGTCATACCAACCACACCATTGACCCAGTCTTCCTCTCTACAATTTCATTGCCACCCCCCCCCCCCTACTGCACATCACCTATCCTGTGTCCACTGCAAGAGGAAGTGCCAGCAGCAGGCATGCCTCCTAAATATATTTAGCTTTTACTGCTGGTTCTTATTAGTGCTAACTCCTGCTGGGCAACCAACCAAAGATCCCTAAGTCATTTCTTAGCCAGTTGTCCCCATGACTGCCTCAGACATCATGGATACTTAGGATATTTGGGCTCCTTTGATTTGAAGATGATTTCCGATATTCTATCTTTTAACCTATTTAGCTGCTTTCGACAGAATGCTTACTTGTGAAGATATCTGCACCCCTATGTTCACTGCAGCATTATTCATGGTGGCCAAGACATGGAAACAACCTAAGTGTCCTTCGACAGATGACTGGGTAAAGAAGATGTGGTACGTATAGATGGTGGAATACTACTCAGCCCTGAACAAGGACGATATTCCTCCATTTGTGACAACGTGGACGACTCTGCTGCATGGGAAAGGACAAGCACCATATGATTTCACTCACAGGTGGGATATAAAATATAAAGTAACAACCAAACCAACAAACTCACAGACACAGAAAATATGGTAGATTCCAGAAGAGAAGGCAGATGGAGGGAAGAAGAAGAGGGTAAAGGGGGTCAAATATGTGATGATGGAAGGAGACTAGACTTTGGGTGGTGAGTATATAATGCACTGAATAGAAGATTATAGAATTATGCACCTGAAACTTTTATGTGATTAACCAATATAACCAATTTAAAATTAATAGATTTAATTTTAAAAGATTTCATTTTAGAAAAATAAACAAAGATGAGAAAAGAGCATAACAACAAGCTCTTCTGCAGATTTTCTAGCTACATAGTATCATCTTGGGGTCTTGCTGACTACCCCTTACCTCCCACCCTGTCCTCACAGGAACTGCACTGGGGCATCATCCATCTCGAAGGCTTCTTGGGTTACTCTGTCTTATGAAAGGAAGGTATGTTTCTGCTAAGATCCATGAAGACACATTAAAATTAATGCCAACCTTCTTCCTGTAAACCTCAATCTCCTGTGCTGTACTCAGCTGGAAGGGTATGGCGGCATTGATCATTGCCATTAGTTCTATTTTTATAACAGTGACTGAGCTGGATTCTCATCTATCCTGGAGATAGTAATATCGTGAGAGGCAAGTCACTGCTTTTCATCATTACTCTTGTTTTTAAACCTCTGAGCCCTGACCTCTCATTACACTAAACTGGTCAATCTCAGGAAACCTATTTTTTGGATAACAATGAAGTGTATCTATTGTTTGGCTAGGTATTGGGACCTCTCAGTTGGATATGGTCCCTTTTTAGCACTTTAGAGGCAGTTTAGATCATGGAAAAGGAAGAGGCTTTTTGTTTTTTAATTTATTGAGGTGACACTGGTTAACAAAATCTGGCATTGTTTTTCAAAGGTGGGGACACTGAAACCAATTCAAAAGGAGGAAAAGAAAGAAGTTGTGAAGGTTGGTGTTTGGGTCCTGTGGTTGGTATAAGGCATGAAGTGGGCTATGCAATTATTTGTGATTTCAAAAAGAGTACTTTTAGAAACCTTGTAAAACCAAAATAAAGGGACCATGATGTCATTATGTAACTAGAAAAGCAATCCAGTAGTTCTAGCGGATCCTTGCTGGACTAGCTGTGACTTATGAAATAGAAGGAACCTCTCGCTGTTAGTTTATGAATTATTCAAAAAAAGCTATTCAATCTTTATTTTGGAGATAGGAATACATATATTTATTTATGAAGTACTTTTCTCACCCAGCACAAAGATGCATATTAACTTAGCCTTCATTTTTTATTCCTTAACACATAACTTCATTAAATACAGCTTTATTTTTTAACTTTTTATGTGGGAATTCTCTTTTAAAATTTTTATTGGAGTGTCATTGGTTAATAAAATTATATAGGTTTCAGGTGTACAATTCCATAACACATCGTCTGTATATTGTAGTGTGTGTTCAGCACCTCAAGTCAAGTCTCCTTCCATCACTGTTTATCTCTCCTATACCCTCCTCCACCTCCCCCCACTTCCCTTTCCCTCTGACAGCCACCATGAGTTGTGTGTGTGTGTGTGTGTGTGTGTGTGTTTGCTTAATCTCTTTACCTTTTTCACCTAGAAATTACCCAGTGTTGCTAATTTTTGAGATATGAACATGTTATTATGAGTCAGGGTGCCAGCAAGAAGCAGATGGCACACTCAAATGAGGGAGAACTCTACGGGGTTTACTAAAGGGCCTATTTGCAAAGATGCGGTCAGGTCACCACCAGGGCTGTTTGCGCCCCTGAAGGAATGAGTAGGCAGGGCATTTATGGATATTCTTAAAGAGAGTCACATCGAGATGGCCACCTGGACAGGAGATTTGACCTTTAGTTAAAGGGTGCAAGCAGGCCAAGGAGAAAGCATAGAGCCGGGACCCTGAATGACCTCTCTCTCTCTTTTCAGCTGTCACCCCATGGAAGAGAGCAAGGGATCCACAAAGGTGGGCCTTTCGGAGGCAGAGAGGAGGGCAGTGGGTAAAGATGGTCCAAGGGCGTAAGAAAGCTGCCCAGCACAGTGTAGCTGATGAGGCAGAAAGGGCCAATTCACATGCATCCACTCAGTTATTGTCTAACCTTTCATTCCGTACTGCTTATGAAATTCTTTACAAATAAGTGTTATGAAGGAATTGCAATTATTAAAGAATTCTGTGTGTGTGTGTGTGTGTGTGTGTGTGTGTGTGTGTGTGTGTGTGGTGAGGGGTTCAATTATGCCTTACTACTTTTCCTGAGTCTATATTACAGTCATCTTAGCTGATCTATTCATCCCCACCAGGGAAATCATTGGATGAGCTGAATTAATTTTAATCTCCTCTTCTGCAGGATTATTGTATTTTAGCAAA
Organism: Miniopterus natalensis; assembly: GCF_054644295.1. Classification (NCBI taxonomy): domain Eukaryota; kingdom Metazoa; phylum Chordata; class Mammalia; order Chiroptera; family Miniopteridae; genus Miniopterus; species Miniopterus natalensis. The sequence goes on from NC_142084.1 coordinate 87,973,376, forward strand.
AATATTGTAGACCTCACCAAACAATGAAATTAACCACCAGGAAATGCTTTATGGCCCTATAAAACTGATCTAGCACAGCTAGTATTATTGCTAGATATTACATATTCATAATCTATGTCTGAGGACCCAAGCCAGGCAGCTTCAAACGGGGACATTCCATGGCTACAGAATGAGAGATGCCAAGCACAACACTCAGACTGGAGCCAGGGACAATTTCCTATTGGACAACTCCAAGGTTCTAAATTTGATCTTCACCTATAGGTTCCTAGTTTAATTTCAAGGCACACAGAGCCAGTCCTACATTAAACAGACACTGATGTATTTCAACAAGCAGGTCAGAGGCTCTCCCTTTGGTTCTAGGAAACATTAACCATAGGGCGTCACTCTGAAGGGACAGTCTGGCTATTGTAATAGAAGGTGGCCAACATTTCCCATTGTCTAGACCGTAAGCTGAGTTCAGTGCATTATCCCTGACACACAATAAATACAAAATAAAGGTTGCTTATTGTTATTATATAGCAGGTTTTAAACTTCCCCCCTTGTACATACCCTGTTCATCTCCTACTCTTATATCGTTACCATATCTTGTCTTCTTTCCACCATGATAAAGTAAACAAAGCTTATCCTAGGGCAGAGGCATTGTCTTTATTTCCTGGGGGAGTCATTCAGGTTCCTGATCACTAAATTCCAGTGTGGAAGGTGTTTCCCCTCAAGAATTCAACTCAGTTCAGGCACTATCTACCCAGAGATAGAATTAGATTTCACAGGCTCAGGGTTTAATTTTACAAGACTGCAAACCCCCTCTCCCACTCCCAGTTATGATGCCAGTTGCAAGCCCAGGCTGTTACCTGTGTTTCTGACTGATCTGCTATAAATCAGAGGTCCCCACGATTCTCTTCTCAGATTTGATTAATTTGCTTGAGCAGCTCAAGGAACTCAGAGAAACATTTTACTTACTAGATCACCGGTTTATTAGAAAGGATATAACTCAGGACCAGACAGATGGAAGAGGTACATGGCACAAGGGCAGGGAGCTTCTGTGCCCTCTCCAGGTGCACCACTCTCCCCAAATCTCCACGTGTTCACCAACCCAGAAGCTCTCCGAACCCTGCTCTTTTAGTTTTTATGGAACTTCATTACACTGCACAATTGATTAAATCATTGGCCATTGGCAACTGAACTCAATCTCCAGATCTTCTCCGCTCTCCAGGGTTGGGATTGTGGTAGGGACTGCAAGTTTCAACCCTCTAATGACATGGCTGGTTCTCCTGGCTACCAGCTCCCATCCTTAGGTGCTCTGCAGAAGTCACCTCATTAACACACACACACACACACACACACACACACACACACACAACCCCTTTATGGATCTCAAAGGCTGAAGGTCAACAAAACCATTCCATACATCACATGAGATACCAACACCATTTGCCAATGAGCTTTGTGTTGCCCAACTGTAATTAAATCTAGCAGATGCTAAGAAACATTACCGGGAAGCTATCGCCTCCTTGTTTATGAGAGGACTTATGAGAAAGATTCTCAGGATTGCCTTTAAAACTAACAAGATTAATTACACAAAATGAAGTGTAATTATCCTCCATTCACATTTTTTAATGGATTCTTTTCTAGTAAATTTTGATTTCCATGGTGTTAACTAAAACCCAGCTTTAAAATATTTCCTTTGGATTTTGACCGAGCACAGCCTGGTAGTAAATTAGAGAAACAGACACCTTTACCAACAGGACTGTCATCATTTTGTCAACAACTTTCTCTTCCCTCTCCCTCTTCCTCTCCTGTGCCCTCAGCATCTTCCTGTCTCCACATCAAAGAGTAATTCTCTTCAAAGCCAGAAGCCTCGCAGTGATTGCCTTCTCGAGATTCTGAAATTGCTATGACTCTCCTTATGTATTCAGCTCTTTGGAAATAACCAAAATTTCTTTACGCAACCAAGGAAGTCTGACATCTCACACTTCTGTAGCCTTTGTTGATAAACAAAGGTTACATTTTCTTTATTCTTGAATTTAATATTTAGGTCTAAATGTTTTTAACTTTGTGGACTTTTAAAAAATCTGCATTCAAATCTTCCTTTCAGGATAAATTTAATTATTATCATCAGTATCATTAATAATTATTTCATTGAGCATTTCCCCTCCTCTGTGCACTGTTTCCAACACAGCCCCCAGCCCCACCCCAAAGCAAGTCATCCTCACATAGAAACCAGAACTCCTGTGGCCATTAATGTCCTTCAACTATGATATCACTTTATTCTTGTCTTGTGGGTCTCAGTAAGTACTTCAACTTTGTCTTCTATACTTGCTTGACTTTATCTTCATTTGTAATTTAGTAATTATGTTGCTAATCAAATGTATGTTTCTAATTTTAGATTTCCCCACCTTCACATCTGCTTGCTCTAATTTCAAAGATTAGACAGCATTTAGGACCTCTTTTTGTTTTGAACAAGATCATTTTCAGAGAAAAGTCTTCCTCCGATTCTTCAGGATTTTTCCTTCTGGGGGGCTGTGATAAATACTTTGCATAGGCCCCATGCTTTTCCTCTGTAGTAAGAAGCTGACAGGAAGTTCCACGCAGTGATACTGAGCTTACTGTGAACAAGCAGTAGCTGCCGAAGCCCACTGGGAACAGGTTTTCCGCTTTTGCAGCATCTGCTTTGAGACAAAGCACTGCCATTCTCTTCATGCAATTCATTCAGTCAGTAAAAACTGCATATCTACTAGGGCCCAGATGTGTGCAACGGAAATACAACAGAGAACCAAGTAGGCTGTTTTGCTTGGCTATCTGCCCCATAAAAATAAAGAGAGAGAGAGAGAGAGAGAGGGAGAGAGAGAGAGAGAGAGAGAGAAGACATCCAAAGGACTAGCACATCTCAAAGGAGTAATAATGCCATTATTATTAGCACTGAAAGTTCTCTCTCTGCCAGGCTGGCTGTGATAGTCTTTAAAAAGGCAAAGTGGAGGAAACAAGAGGTCAGCCATCCTTTCCACACACAGAGTGGAAAGGAGTCTTACTTCCTGCCAATATTTTTATTGCTCTGGTGGCCCTTTATTATTGTTTTTAAAGCCTGATCCTTGCCAGGGTCTTCCCTGAAATCAAAACATATTAAACGGTATAAGTAAGGAGGGGACAGCGGAGACTTACCTACATTACGAATTATGGTGTCCTCAAGGGGCCCAGAGAAAGAGACAGCATTCCTGTCTTCTGGAAACTGCTAACACAAACTACAGGGTGAGCGAGCTGTGCTTCTAGGAAGTCATCTTACCATTCATCAACTAAACAAAATAGCATCAGCGGAACCATTAGGATCTTAGCCACCTCAGGGGAGAAGAGCTTTATCTTGCCTCTAACAAAGTAAATAAAAAAAGTGTTTTTGAAGGATATGAGCCAATTACTACTACTGTGAATTATATTGACTGCTTTTAAAACTTCAGGTTCAAGTTTAACAAATATTTTCTGAGTGCTTATTATGTGCCAGGCACTATGCTAAATGCTTTCACATTACTGACTTTAAAATATATATATATATATTTATTGATTTCAGAGAGGGGAAGGGGGAGGGAGAGAGAGAAACATCAATGATGAGAGTCATTGACCGGCTTCCTCCTGCACGCCCCCTGCTGGGGATCAAGCCCGCAGCCCAGGCCTGTGCCCTGACCAGGAATCGAACCGTGACCTCCTGGATCCTAGGTCGACATTCAGCCACTGAGCCAGGCCGGCCGGGCACATTACTGACTTTTCAAACTGTTACAAAAATTGTACAAGGTAACATTAAATCTCTTCTTACTACAGATAAGAAAACTAAGGCTCAGAAAAGACATTTCCCCAACATCATAGAGCATGAGATTTAGGATCTGAGTGGCAAACCCCTTAACAAGCCCAACACAAAAGAAGCCACAGGAACATTAAGCATCTAAACTTGGAGGTGCATTGTACGTACACTCTCCAGAATGCATTCGTGAAGTGATCTGATGTTCTGAACTATCAGAATATCATGTTTTAGCAGTAATTTATACGTTACAGGATGTTTCTAAATACACTGGTTTATTTAAGCATCAAAACCACTCATCAAGAAAAACAGGGCAAAGACAGTTAATAATCCTACGTTACAGAGAAAGAAGCTGAAGTTTTGAAAACTGGAGTGTCTGACGCCAAGTTTCCTCGAATAGCTGGGCTCGGGGCTCTCTCTTGCGTCTGTCACTCTGCATTTTACCAACTGCCCTCAATTTGTCTTTTATGCCTCATCGGTCAATGCCTGGTAACCTCCTCTGTTACCAGAGCTCAGGAACTTCTATGATGCAGCCTGGAATGTGTCTAAACATAAAAATTGAGTAATATTACACAGGGGGAAACGAGAAAGGGCTGCATGGGGACGTGCGAGTGGCTCTCTCTAGGACCAGTCCCAACATCGGGAACAAAATCATCACGGTCTAGGTGGACAGAGAAAGGAAAACTCCAATTTTCATGATAGAGGAAGATTTTCCCTATTCAGAAAGGATCCCAGTGGGGTGAGAACTTCTCAGAAAGGATTCAGACAGTATAACAGGAAAACACTTTCTCCCAATTTGATCTGAGTCACGAAAAATGAAGGAAGGGAAAAGGAATGTATGTTGGGCCCATATATTCTGCTGTTTCATTGGCAAAGTAGAAAAAAATTCAGACTGACATATGCAGAACCGGCCCGAGTCTGAAAATTTGACAACCTTGGCCGGAACTAAGCAATCCCAAAACACAGAATCTTGACGTTAAAAGGACCTTCAAAAGTTATCCTTTCCAACCCCGCAATAGCCCCGAGACATGATGTCCCAGCCTCTGTTTGAGTCTCTCTGAAGGGGAGAAATCCATTAAGCCCTGAGTAGGTTTATTCGCGTGCTGAATGGTGCTCATTCTTAGAAATTCATCTGTCCATAAATTGCATCCGTGGTTCTCAGTTACCTCTCAAGAGTCTCACTGAATAAATATAATCAGTTTTTACTCATTAAGAACCTCGGGTGTTTAGATATACTTCTTCCACCCTGAGTCATTTCTCATTCAAGCTAAATAGCTGTTATTTTATTAACTTTTTCTCATGACAAAAGTTGTGGCTCCTTTCCATCTAAGTCTTTGCTTTCTCCCCCCTTTTACTTTGTTGATGCTCTTTTTAAAGTCCTGCCCGTGTGTTCCGATGAGGATGGGAAACGAGACCATCACCAAACAAACCCGAAAAGCAGGAATTTTCAGGGAGCTGCTCCCTCCGTCATCTCTAATGTGTAGGATTCACTTGCATAATGAACTTATTTATAAATCATGAAGTTTGCTCCAATTATAACAACTTATCTAATTAGTCATTTTCTGTCTGCTTTAGCATTTCACTCCCAAAATAGAAATGCTTATGTTTCATTCCTTTCTTTCTCTTTCCCCCACCTCACTCACGTTTATATCTTTTCTCTGAAGGGACCCTTTCTGACACATGCAATTACACATGGATGATAATTTGGGAAATCCAGTCCCCAGCCTCAGTACGAACCTATTGGTTTGCTTTTCATGCTTGTACAGCAAGGCCTTGAACAAAGGTTCATTTGGGTTGTTTTCTCCAAAAGTTAATGAGATGCCCCAGGATCTTAGCTCTTATTTATATCAATTAGCCCATGGTAAAACTGGTTTCATTAATACATCATTTTACTTAAACTGGTAGAGCACTGAGGACTTACTGTATTTTGTCTCATTTTCTCTCTCTTTCTTATTTCAATGTCATGCACCAGCATTGCTTGACTTCGTATACTCAGGAATACAATGTATTCTTATATTCAGGAATGGAGTAAATCATTCATTCAGCCAAAAGACACTGTTGATTGTCTACTATGTACAGGCATTGCACTGGGCATTGGAAATCCTGGAGACACCTAACCAGAGACTTTAAGATCTGAATTTTTAATTAATACATCAAATTAGAATAGCTAGTGTTTATTGTACATTTAGTATATGTCAACACTGTGTTAAGCATTTTCATGCCTTATTTATTTACCTAGAGAGTGTTACGCTAAGTGAAATAAGCCAGTCAGAGAAAGACAGGTGTCACATGATCTCACTCATATGTGAAATATAATAAACAAAATAAACTGATGAACAAAATAGATCCAGAGACACAGAACCATGGAACAGTCGGACAAATTTCAGAGGGAAAGCAGGGGTGGGGGTTGGGGGCGGAGAGATTAATCAAAGAACTTAGATGCATGTATGCATGACCCATGGACACAGACAATAGTGCAGAGAAGGCCTGGGGTGGGGGGGGTGGATGCTGGGTGGAGGGGATCAATGGGGGGGAAGAGGGACATCTGTAATACTTTCAACAATAAAGATAAATTTTTTAAAAATTACCCTTGTAAAAAACTTCATGAATTTAATATTATTATCTTTACAGATAAAGAATCTAATGCTTAAAGTAGTTAGAAACTTGTGTTTATCTCACAGCTAGTAAGCAGAGGGTTTATAAACCAAGCCTAAGATTATCCAAGGTCAAAACCCACTCACTCCCAACCAGAGTATGGTAAACATACTGCATTATTTGAGATGTCATTTCAGCAGTCATTGCTACTTCTCCCTCTTAGCCTGGTCAGTTTTAATATATACATATATTTTTAATTATCTGAGTCCATTTAAGGCAAAGGCACATTGTGTATTTTGGGGAAATGTAGTTTATCCTGCCCAGAGGTGGCTGTCTAGTTGACTACCCACTTACCCAGCTAAGGACAGGGGTATCTGTCAGTGTTCTAGGCAGTCAGGCGCCTCTGATTTGAAGTAGTTTAGAACATATTTTGAATTTCATTGAACAAATAATGCACCACTTCATAAAACATTAAAGATCGTCATAGGCACTCAGGAACACAGCTGAGTGGAATACAACAGCAGTTTAAAAGACTCTATACAAAGTAGAAACAAAACCACTGTGTGCCCTCTCTAAAACTACTATGCTGGGGGAATTGATTTAGTAGTTGTTGCCTTATCTGATGAAGTATAAGGGTGTTGTTCGCAAACCAATGCAATGCAGTGTATTAGTTTTTTAGATGGGATCCTCTAAATGCAAGCTAATTGCAGAAATTGTTCAAAGGGTTGGAAGGGAGTGTTTCAAGGGGCACCAAAGAAACTGCTGCAGCCTTGTAAGGAAGCTATAGGGGCTTAGCTCCAGGGAGGCCTTTAGAAAGAAACAGCTGCGGAAATAACTAACTTTCCTTGAAAGAATGAATGAAAAAGCTTCACTGTCTAGTACTAGGAAATACTCCTGGGTTGAGCCTTAGGGGAGTCCATGACTCCATCACATTAGTCATTTGGACAGGCGTGAGTACTAGGGGACATGCCTTTGTTACTTATCTAATCTCCTCCCAGGGATTTGTTTTCTTTACTTTTTTTTTTTTTTTTTATAGTACTAGTGTTTAATAGATACGTTTTCAATAGAAGGTAGAATCATGGAGGATATAAAATAAAAACACATCAAAGTTTGTATTCAACTCATTAATTAAGGAGAGAACCAGTAATGTGTTAATTTAGATTCTCAAAGAAAAATCTAAAGGGAAGGTGACTGTATTGGGCCATCAGGAAGGCTGAAATTAATGTACTTAAATAGATGCCGAATTGGCAAAACTGGCCAGTCTCCACAGGGTTTAAATCAACTGAATCTCCACTGGAAAAAATTATGGACAAATGTTATGGACAAAAGTCTTCGCATAATTTTCAGTCTCCCACAACTGACAGACCTGTAACATGGTTCAGAAACAATGAAAAGCTAGATATCATCTGCGGAGCAGTACTAGACAGGACACTCAGGAATCTTTTTGGTCCATTCAAACTCCTTCACAATTTTCCCATTAGAATCTTTTTTTTTTTTTTTTAATATATCTTTATTGATTTCAGAGAGAGGAAGGGAGAGGGAGAGAGAGAGAGAAACATCAATGATGAGAGAGTCATTGATCGGCTGCAGCCCGCAACCCGGGCATGTGCCCTGACCGGGAATTGAACCCTGATCGTCTGGATGCTAGGTCAACGCTCAACCGCTGAGCCATGCCCGGCCGGGCTAGAATCTAATTTTTAATACCTACATTATTTTATTTAACGTGAACTTATCAGATATTAGTTTCATCTTCTCCATTTTTTAGGTGGGGAGCTTCAGGCCAGAGAGGTTGATTTGGCCAACATGACACAGCTAATGACAGCGTGGCTTAACACAGGTTTGTCTGAATTCCTACTTCATATTCTCCCCTAGACTACATCGTATTACTTATCTAAATCGAATCTATCCTCTGATAGAATCTAATTTTAAATGAAGCTTAGCATTTTATGGAAATGTCCTTGTGCACCTATAAAATGTTTTTTAGAAGTGTGTTTAATATAAGTTTGGCTTCTTCGGAAATATTTCCATTTCGTAGTGAAAAAGTGCACCTCGTCTTTTTTTAGTTGACTTCACTAGAAGACTTGCATCTGTGAGGAAGGGGAAATTTCCTCTTTTCCCTCTTAGTTTTTCTGACTGGTCTACTGATCAAATTGACATGAGACAGATTAACAAAAAAGAACCAAATTTTATTGAGCACGTGTGTACTGGGGCTCCATACGGATACGGGGTCCGAGGGCAAACTGGGCAGTTGAGGCTTGTAGGCCATCTTGAGCTAAGGAGAAAGGGTAGGGGCTAGTGGTTTGGGACTTCGAAGGGGAGGGAGGCAATTCACGCGGAGATAAGAAAGCAAATGTTTGGTAAACAAATGTCTGCTGGGCCAGCTTCAGCAGCAGGGCACGGAGGGGACTTGGGTCGGAGCCCGTTAGTCGTTCCCTATGAAGCCTACTCATAATGAAGCACAGTCATCCATAATGACAGCTCCCTTCCTGGAGCAGGTCTCCATCTAAATTCTTTCAGGCAGTTGGGGGAAGGTCAAAGGTTCTCTGAGTCTTCTGTTTCTTAGACATAACCAGCTTAAAATAATTTCTTACAAAAGGCATATTTTAGGGCCAACTCTGTTCTTCCTCGCATCCAAAGACAGATTCATGTGTTAACATATATATTAACTGAGTACCAGTTTCTTCAAAGGAGAAACCAAATTAGCCTGGGCAAAAGAAGTTCATTTAATATCATTTTTCAGCCTGTCAGAGCAGATGCTAGGTAAAGAGGAAGGCACACTTGGTTTAGTCTCTAATATTCCAAAGGGTGTCCTGCTGCAGTTACTCCCAAACACGAGCGGGCAGGCTATTTCCACCCTGCTTGCTAATTCAGAAACACGAGATCCTCCCTCTCCTTAAATCCTTGGTGCTCCCTGAGCTGAGGATTCATCCGGAACACTCGCCTCTTGCCAAAGAGGCTTCCTAATAGCATGCAAATTGTGAGAGAGAAAACAATTACATCTTCGTAAAAAGAAACCCCAGGAAGCGTGCCAACAGCGGGAGATGGCTGATAGCTAATGATGTACTTTCTGTCTTCCATCGAAAAGTTAAGGACATCTGACCTTGAGCTCTTTCTTCAACCTACTTTAGCAGTTCTCCAGCGTCTCAGGATTGCCCTTTTACGCGGGCCGTGTTTTCCCCATCGGTATATCTAATCAGCATGGTTTATACACTTAACAAATACCTGTCATGGGACAAGCTAGGGGACATATAGCATGAGAATATATATTTACTCAACTTTAAAAATGTAGAGATTTCCTCCAAATAAAGATACATATCTGTGCATTTTAGATATGCATTAAATTCATTCATTTAACAACTATTTACTGAGCCTTATTTGGTTAGTGCAGGCATAATCCCTGACCTCAAGGTTGCTACAGTCAAATGGAAGAGACAGCCACAGTTGTTACTTAACTGGAATTATTGCTTTAAGATAGAGGCTTTAGCATTATTTAGGTATGATGCGGTGACTGCTGCTGAAAACAGCAGCCCACAGGGGGCCACAGAGGGAAGCAATGGGTGGGACAGGTCAGGGGGCAGAGGGAGAAAAGAGGGAATGTGGGCAAGACCCTAGGCCATGGTGGTTTTCAGGGGAAGGAATGGGAGAGGCAGAGGAAAGATGTTTAAGATTGGATAGTCTGAATAATTTTAGTGGGCTCTAGGGCACAGGGACTGTCACTAGCCATCTGGTGCCTGGTCCTGAGGTGACTAAGGCAAGTGGAGAGTGGCCCAGAGTGTGAGAGCTTCATAAAGAACACGGCTGAGGATGGGCTCTGGACGGTGGTGTGCACTGGAAGAGCAGGCTCTCGGGCAGGTTGTTTACTGTCTCTAGGAGCTGTAACCCCAGGAGGCGCAGGCCCTCCAGGGTCAGCACGACCTTGATGCCAAAGCCTCAGAACACAGACAATAAAATACACGGTTAATACACTCATACTTACTTTTTTTTCCTTTCCTTTTTTTATAAATTTTTAAATATATCTTTATTGATTTCAGAGAGAGGAAGGGAGAGGGAGGGAGAAGGAGGGAGAGGGAGGGAGAGGAAGGGGGAGAGGGGAGGGGAGGGGGAGGGGAGAAGGGGTGGGGGAGGGAGAGGGAGAGGGAGAGAAACCTCAATGATGAGAGAGTCATTGATCGGCTGCCTCCTGCACGCCCCCTACTGGGGATGGAGTCTGCAACCCAGGCATGTGGCCTGACCAGGAATCGAAACTCGATCTCCTGGATCCTAGGCCAATGCTCAACCGCTGAGCCACGCTAGCCAGGGTATTTTTTTCCTTTATGCTCAGTATCAAAAATTGTTAGCCCTACAGGCAGAGAGATGGAGATGATTCAAATGATCAGAGGAGGAAGAAAATGAAGAATGCTAAGCATCACAAATGAAACAAACCAAAGCAAAGCAAAGGACAGAAGCCCCAGTGCCCCTCCCCAGCTTCTTATGGGATGACAAGAGGGACCAGCCGGACATGCTGTGATTCCAGAGGAGACGGTCAGCGGCCACAGCTACTCGGGGTTTGTGTGTCAAGAGGAGGCACTAACTGGGCGCTCTGCGTGTCGCTACTTGAGCCCTCCAGCAGCTCTAACAGCCTTGGGAAAGGGAGGCTTACACAGTTTAAGCAACGTTCCCAGATGTACACAGCAAGGAAGTGGTAGAGCCGGGATTGATGCTGAGATCCGGTGGTCTCTAGGGTCGGATCTCTTAGTTATTCATACACAGACACACTTATTTATACAGGCATGTGTGTGTGTGTGTGTCCGCATACCACAGAACCTTTTATTTGAGGAAAGGGTTAAGACTTTTAAATGTATCATTCAAATTATACACTGTAAGATTTCAATTTTCTAGAATGCTTTAGAAATGGGGTGTGGGAATGAGATAATAAGAGTCTTGAAGAGATAACTATAAATGTCTTTCTTTCAATAATTATGATTGAAAAGGCTTCACAAATCACATAGTTTTAGCATAACGGAATTCTCCTAAGGAATTTAACGTTATCTTTGATGGTTAAATACCCGAACAAGCCTCAGTGTCATCACTGCGAACATGAGCTGGGACTGGATCATCCAGAAGAACTAGGTGTGAACCTAAAGGAACTGACTTTCCCTGAGCATCATGAAAATTGTATTTGTTGCTGTGGCTGTGATTTTCTTACCTCTGGCTCCTAAAAAGGTCATGACAGGAAAATCTCTACCTTGTGAACGTAAAACACCTAGTACGGTGTTTAGTACAAACTATTTAAGCATTCAATAATCCTTAGTCAATGTCGCCACCGTCAGAGGCTCATGGGCCTGCTGAAGTTAAACATCCAGTTTGCCTTTGACACCCTTCCTTGCCCCATTCTCAGTTGAACGGCCGCATCTCTGTGGGAACCAGCACCCTAGGAAAGGGCTTCCTCACATTCAAGTCCCTAGGCCGCCTGGGACCTGTCTTACCCATCAGTTTCCAGAGGGGAAAGCAACTTCTAGCTGAAGGGAGGCAGAGGGTAAAGCACATCAAGCCTCAGGCTCAACAGGCAGGCACAGAGGATGAGACAGAAGGGTGCTGAGGCAGAGTGCAGGGAGCTATAGCTTAATTGGCTCCGGCAGAAAATGAGATGCTAATTGGTCTGCTCCTGCCAACCCAAGGGACTTGCTTTCTCCAGTTCTTATCAGATGGTCCCTTGGGTCCAGTTTCTTTGGAGGAAGAATCTTGCTCCTGATAACATTCTCACAACAGGAAGGTGACTGCTCAGAACCTCGGAGTTTGGTGCAGAGTTGGCTGCCTTCCCCGACTGGGAAGTAAGCAAAGTTCTTTAATTGTCTGAATGTCTGTTGTTTGGCTTCTGTGGTCCTCACGGATACCTGGCCCCTTCCTATGCGTTCTTTCCCTCCACACTGACCCTGCCCTGGAAACCTATTAATTAATTACCAACTCCCAATTACGTATCAGTTTACATTAATAAACATAGAGATAAGCCCAGCTTTCTGGTAGTCTGAGAACATTTTCTTGTGAGAATTCAAATTTAAAAGCAAAATCTAGGACGAGATGTGATGATTTCTTGGGTTATGGATTTTCTAATCACTTCGCTATATTAGGCCATATTTAAAAAAATACATAGTGAACTTCATATCCCCATCAGATTCTGCCCAAATGAATCTCCTTTTTAAAGACTTGCCTGTGTGATGCCTGGAAAGAGAACCTTATATAATAATTTCCCCCATTTTCTGCCAATTCCTGATAGAAACAAGAATTTCACTATAAAAGAAGGGTGATATTGTAAAATACATTCCTGGCATTTCTCTTTAACATGTGCCAGTAGCTGACACCTTCCCTGGTGAGTCCAAGGCATCCAGCTATCACAGAGTAGTGTCAAGTTGATGGTAAGTAATTAAATTTTCATAACAATATTCACAATAATGAAAGGAGAAATTGTTAATATTTTGCTTCTGATATTAAGACAGAAGGATGGATGAAATTCTGAGCCTATTGTTTCTTAGGGACAGCATTTCTGATCACATACCATAGACATCCTAAAAAATAGTCAACCAACGATATAAAAGACATCATCATTGGTGGTGACCACCACAAAGGGAGATGGTTTTTGGGTAACACATGTAGGATCTCTTGGAATTGAGGGTCAAAGGAAATAACTGAACATTCATAACTTGAGGACATGCCAACATTCTCAAGAGCTGAATGGCCCAAGGATTTATATTATTGGCTCAGATTTATACTATTTGTTCAAGGAGTTCAGGAATGGGAAATGTCATAAATTGTTGATGAATGTGCTGCATAATTATTTTTTTCCCTTTTCTTATGTTTTATTTCTTTTAGGCCATCATATTCCCAATACTAAAATTTTAACACTTTTCAACCTTTTTAATTACAATATGACCCTCAAATACTATAGCATTCTTCTAGCCAGCACTTAATGTGAATTAGGCCTAGTTCCAACAAACAAGGATGGCTTATTTATACAAACAAGAATGGCTTGTTTAGAGAGTAAACAAAGAATTTATATGCATATATGCACAACCCAAGGACACGGACAATGGTGGGGAGAGTGACTGGGGAGGGGGAAGGAACGGGGGGGGGGTGGAAAGGGTCATTGGGGAGAAAAAGGGACATCTGTAATACTTTAAACAAAAATAAAAATTATTAAAAAAAATAATAATAAAAAAATAAAATAAAATAAAATACTGTAAATCCATCATTGCACCAAACAGACTACCCTGGCTGTGCTAACTGGTTGTCTTTTAGCTTGTTCGGTGCCCCCTAAGAGGTGAGTGCTCTAGAAAGTACAGATATAATACAGATAAACCACATGTTCTCTACACATTTGTGTTGATGGGCCAAGACCCTGCTATATGGAGCCAATCTGGACTAAACAAATCCACTTTTTTTTTTAAGTTTGGAAACAAGATACAGATTAGCTAACCAGGTGGCCTAGTATACTGGGACACAAACCAAGATCCTTCTAGGGCTGTGAGCTTATGGAAGGGGAAACTCTATTATCTCAGGGATTTTATTCCCAGTTGACTTCTATTTATCTTGCATCTTCAACTTCTCCCTTTCTATACTTAGCTCTTATCTTAAATATCAAATGTACAAAAAGGTTTTCCCTGACTCCTGAATATCAGAAGGAACCTAATAAGTCATTATTATAAAATCCTGTTTTAACTCTCTGTTTAACAGTCTCTTTTATCTGAGATTTTCTTGTGTGTTTACCTGGGTATCATCTGTCTCTCCCCGTTTCCTGGAACAGCAGCTCCATGAAAAGAGGAACCTCACTGCTAATCATTTTGTGCCTGTCTCAGCCTATAGATAACCAGTATTGTGGATGGACTAGCCCTTGTGGTTCTTATTATCATTGAAAGACACTTTCCAGCAATAACCATTATGAAACTTTGAAAACTAAAGGTTTATTATTTATAGGTTCTGGAAATTACATGGCATACCTGGGGCCATAAGCAAGGTGATGGAGAAAGGGGATGGGGGATATTGGTATGGGCCTGGGATTCTACTTTTACTGGGTTCAAGGGTTGGGCCTAAGGTGGATTCACTCTTCATTGATGAATTTAAAACATAACAGCAGGAATTTAAAGCTTGGGAAGAAAAAAAAAAGAAACAAGTGACCCAGATGGTCAGTTATGGAAGCCAACCAAGATCTTTAAAACAAAGGAGCACTGAGGGTGGTGAAAGCGGGGAGATGCCTGGCCTGGCTCTTCAGTTCCAGGCGGCTGGCCACGTGTCTATTCCAGGCAGCCCTTGTGAAGTGGATGCACTTAGACGTGGAAGCAATCAAAGCTGAAGAGCTTAACTCAGGCGCTTGCTCTACAAAACAGAGAAAACCTAACTGTCAGGGCTTACACCCTATCCATGTACACAGGGGGATCCCATGTACACATAAACGTTTTGGCACATAGTAGGTGCCCTAATAACTATTTGCTGAATATGTTTAAAATATTTTAAAAAGTATGAGCCAAGTGATCATATAGCCTAAGGGGAGAAGACACAGGAAGAGCAGTCTGCTCACTTTGCTATTTCCCCCGAGGCCAACATTTTTGTAATTCTATATTCTATTCCTTAAGATTTCCCCGTGTCCTAAAGTTTTGTTTGGCTTCTGCTCCTTCCAATCAAATGCCTGAGCAAGCACTTGCCTTTCCTAAGCCTCAGTTTCTTCATTTTTGGAGTCAGAGTCTTTCGTTTTACAAGGAGGTGAAATTGACCCAGAGAGATTAAATCATTTTGTCACACTTGCAGAAATTGTGTGGTTTCTGACTCCACTCTGTTTGGTCCAAACCTCCCCACGCATTTCGACCTGAGGGGTGGGGAGGTGACTGGCCCAGAGCCCTACGTCCAACATGCTGCAAAGTCCCGACTCCTAGTTTAGCACATTTTTATATTACAGTGTATCTTGCTGCCTCCAATTCTTACTGAATTATAATGAGCTCTATTCTGTTTTAACGAGTATGTTAATGTGTTAGTGTTGGTCTCAGCCTGACCTTGTATATGTTTGTCTTTGACGCTCTGTTTCTATTTAAACCGCAAGGTCTTGCGAGGGGAAAAAGATGCCGATTTCCTCACCCCACTGCCTCGTGCTCCGGGATGCTCAGCAAACACCATTTGGTGGTGGTAATGATGATAGACTAGGCATAATAACATTCCCCTTGCTCTCCAGGGAACTGTGCGGTTGCCTTATTTTGCATTTGGAGTTATTTCATTGCTGCTCCAGAGATCAGTACTTCGAGTCTTCTAAAGGCCAGAAATGGAGGCAGCATTTGCCATCAGCAACTTTTCTCACCAGAATTCTGAATTGTCCCCAGATTTGCAAAGGGAAACTGAAGTGTGAAACCCAGACAGAGTGCGGAGTGGAGCTGTCGTTTTATATTTGTTTTCCAGGACACTGCTGAGCATAGCAAATATAAATGGCAAATGCTGCGTTTCATTTTCAGGAGAGCAGGTGGCACCTGAGGCTGGGGAATCGAAGGAAGGTGGGATATGCACCAGAGACACAACCAGCCGAGAACTATGGAAGCCGAGGAGGTGGCTGAATTACCCTCCTCACTGCACCTTCAGTTACGGCCCTGACGTCTAGGGGGGCAAACAGGTGAAGATCCTTAACACGAAGAACACAGCATGTTACTGGACACACTCACACAAACTCGGGCAGACTCATCACTTGCATGGCAAAGGGACCGCATGGGGAATGAAATTCAGGCCTCACACTCTTGGCCAACCTGTATTTCATGCTCCTGTATAAGCCAAGAGGAGGTGCCTTTTTCTAATTCGTGTGCACTGAGGAGCAGATAGATGCCTTTTTCTGATCGCTCGCAGGCACTGTATATGTGAGAGGCAGCCTTGCTCGCACAGCCCAGAGTGTAAAGTGTTTACATGGTTTCCGTCCACACGGAGTCTGCTTGCATGGATGTCAACGCGCCCCTGCTCTCTGATCTCCCCCTTTTCTTCAATCCCTTAATTTCCCTTGGACCCCTGGACTCCTGCAGGAAAGCGGTACATCTATAGTCTCTAGAGAGAGAGATGGAAATCTTACAGATTTTTCAGAGCAATTATCTGTAAGACAAAGCAAGCACTTGTTTCTCTTCTTTAAACTTCATCTCATAGTAATTTTCTGTGTGTTCGTATGCTCACAAATTTGTTTGTCTTTAGCCAGTCTCATGCGAGGACTTTTAAAATGGATTAAAAAGAAGAATTAAAAACATCAACCCTGCCCCATAAGAATGTCTCAGGGCATTAAAAGGGATTAAGGGGTTGAAAAAAAGGAACAGAATATCGCCTAACATTTATAAAATACTTCACAGTCGCAAAAGACAATCTGCGACAAAGGCAGTGCAGATGTGGTTACTTCCACTTTACAGATGAGGAGATGGTGGCTTACAGGTGCTACCTTGACTTACCCAAGGTCACCTAGTTAATAAAGAAAAGAGCTGGTTCACTCTGAGAATAAGAAAGTTAGCGCTACTTCTACCATGACCTCACATTTCCCTTTGAAAATTAATCTGAAACTTTACAATATGCCTACTATTCACCAGGTGGTGCTGTGTGTGTGACATATATACACATATATAATTTTTTTTTACATTTATTTTAAACTAGGAAATGCTACCTCTTCTAACATACCTTTGAATACAGACTTAATGTTATATCCCCTCAAAGTTAAATTCCTATTGAAATCTCTTGTATGGTATCCACCACAGTCTTTGTGGACTATTTTCTAGAATGTTAGTCTCCGTAGGTATGTTTTGGGGTGAGGTGCGCAGTTCTGGCCGCAGCTACAGCTTCTAGGGTGGCCATATGTCTCACACTGGATCAATTAGAGCTCCCCCGGAAACTTCTGCCACAGCTGTCGTTAGAGATGTCGTCTTTTTCAGATAAGGAACTATATGGAAAATGGAGGTTTGTGACTATTTGTGGTCCGGTAGGACATATGAAAATTATGTACCTGAGAAGAAAGACAAGCAGAAAAAGCAGAGCTAAGAGACGAAGAGAGCGAGCTCTGTTGACACAAGTTGAGCTTATTAATCCAGGTGAGCCTAATGAACTTGACTTTGGACTGTCTGTGCAATGGGCACATGGATTTCCCTTTGGGTTTAAATTGCTTTGAGGTGGATTACCGTAATCTACAATTACTTTTAATCCATTTAAAAATATTAAAAATTTTAAAATATTAAAAAAAATAAAATAAATAAAATTTAAAGACTTGTGAGTAATGAAGTAGAGACAATATTAAAAATAACTGTGGAACTGCCTGGAGGCAATGGCAATATTTCTCTCTCCGTTGCCCACCTGACTTCATAATGTTCCTCTCCCTGACGGTGCAGCCTTGGCTTACTTGGGGTTCTTTAGTTGGTTTTCCTCCCTCAGGGTGCAGCACCTGTAACCAGGGACCGTATTTATACGAGTGATTGAGTCAGCTTAGACAGGAAGGTGCCTATCTGACCCTTTTCACAGAAAGCGTAATGATGATTAATGAGGACACCTATCTCGTAATTCAAAAGCAACTGAACAGGGTGGCCTGTGTGGTTACAGGGAGAGAAAGGAAGAAGCGGTTTGTGAGTCCCCAACACCTTAGACTCGGCCAGTCCCACAGGAAGGGGACCTACATGCCCTGAAAATAAGGGAGGCATTCAGCAATTTGATTATGATTTGTTACGCGGCAAATTTTAACAGCAGGATAAACTGTTCTCTCAATAAAATAAAGCTTCTTCTGAAAGATCATAGAATAATCATCCTATAGCTACTTTTACCACTATCTCATAATTTTAAAAAAACTCTAGTGTTTGCAAAATATCCAATATGCACAGGTGGTGATAGGTGTGTGTGTGAATATTTTAAAATACTATTGTCTGTCTCTAAGTGATCTAGAAGCAGGAGCATTTTGATCTAAATACATAAATAAGACCAAAGATCTGAATCAATAAGATTCCTCAATATGCTAAATTATATCCAAACATGCTTTTTAAAAATTCATGCTTAATCCCTCTTTCATAGCTTCTCCAAGTGAATGGAAGATTATAAACATGCAGACGTTGTCTTTTACATGTACTGGTTATATTGTTTTAAAAAACAAAACCAAAAAACTTTGTGTACTCAACCAGAAAGTTTGAAGATATTAAATAGAAAAGGTGATTTTCAAATTGTTAAACACATAACTTTCATTCAAATATGCAAGCGGGTACCAAAGTTGTACTTGAGCTCTTAATGAATCGCCAGAATGGTAAGAGATGGTGTACAGAGGGTTTGAGAAACTGGCATATATGTTTATTGGGAAAGGACTGCTCAAATAAGGTTGCTGAATTAGACAACAATTAACACTACCAAACAATAAGCCACACTCTTGGGAATTATCACCTCTGTTGAACAGGGTACAAATCATTAGTTGATACCAGTTTCTACAACTTAATGGCTACCTCGGGAGGCTGCAAAGCATCCAAGGTCAATCACTGGCCAAAGTTACACTTTCTGGGAGCATCAGATATTGGTCGGATGGGATTGTTAGAAAGTAATCTAGCCTCATATTGAAGTCACATAATCAACATTTTGTTTTATTTTATATTTTGTACACTTTTCTTACGAAGAGATAACTCAGCATAAGGGTAAGCCAAATTAATTGATCTTACCTAACTACAAATGGAGTTTCTGAGATAATTGAAGGGCCTCGTTGGTGTTTTTTTCATTATTATTTCATGCTAAAAAACAACACAATGTAAATTTTCAATTATTCTTAGCAAAAATATATCTCAGATTTTTTTAGATTTGCTACTGGATATGAAACAAACAAGTTAGAAGCTCAGGCACATATATTGAGGAAAAGAAACAAATTGCTTATAATTAAGTACAGGGAGGGGAAAGTTTAGCTCAGAAAATTAAACAAATAATGAATGCAGACTGTTTCTAAGGAACTAGTCAACAGTGGATACATTAACAATAACAAGACATTATACATAGTAATTTTACCATGAAGAACTTATAAGATTTTTTTCTCCCTGAGTGGAAAATTTTTTTAAGATTCCATTTTTACTCACTTTTCTGTGCAGTATTTGAAATGTCACACACCTCCAGAATTTAAATAGGGAGGGAGGGAGGGAAGGAGGGAGGGGGGAGGGAAGAAACTATAAACCTTAAATCAAACCATCGATTTTAGTATTTAGTTTATATCATCATCATTATCATCTTAGAGTGCTCTCATTTACTTGCCCAAAGCACTTTATTTTCCTAAAATAATTAAAATCTGATTAAAAATACAAATCACAGATAACATTTTTTATTTAATTAAAGGAGATGGTTTTCCTTCCTTTGGATACACTGCCTCCTAAAGCCCTTTCTTGCCCCTTGTCTTGGGAGGTCACTCAGTACCCAAATATGCATATGCATGTAAATGGGGATGCATAATTCTATAAAGTGTTGTACAATTATTTTGGCATAGACACTGATCAATCAAAACAGACAGTAGTGGCAATGCTAGAAAATACTAACGCATCAGGAAACCCCTTCACTGTTAAACTCTGACGAGCTCCAATCCGGGGAGCCAGGGGGTTGCTATCCCAGGGTACAGAGAACAGGATGGGGTGGGAGTCCCCGGCCTTTTCCTATTACAGACAAACGCTTCACTAGTGTAACAACTGGTTCAGCAGATCCTGGTGTAAACTTACTAAATACTAGTACTCAGAATATAAACAAATACATGTTTTTAAAGATTTTTTATTGATTTTTAGAGAGAGGAAGGGAGAGGGGGAGAGAGAGAGAAACATTGATGTGAGAGTGATCCATCGATCAGCCGCCTCCTGCACGCCCCTTAATGGAGATCGAATCCACAACCCGGGCACGTGCCCTGACCGGGAATTAAACCGGCTGCCTTTCAGTGCACAGGACGTCACCCAACCAACTGAACCACACTGGCCAGGGCTAAACAAATAGTTCATAAAAACAGTAACTGTCTAACTATGACAGGATATACTGATACTTCCCATTTTCTCATTACTTTCTCTCCCCAACCTGCCCCCCATTTCTTAATGTCGGCACCACCTACCGAATCAAATTAACTGAACACACTGCTCAGTTATAACTGACAGGCTGGTAAGCCCTGGAGTAAGCATGTATCATCTCAGTCACACAGGTAGGACTGATTCAGATTCACAGAAACAGCCGCGCCGATGCGGGGCAGCTTCCTTGCGCAGCGTCACACAGCTTTGGGAATTTGACACAGTATCGGGACCAAGGTGGAACCTACTCATGAGTGTAACTGTTAACTGCCTAGTATTTCTGATGTAAAAACTACTGAAAGACGTCACTAATTCAAATGATAGCATCTACCGACCTGCGTGAAATTCCTTCATCGACCAGGCTTTCTAGGCCCTCAGCACTGAGAGCCGGGTTTCAGCTCAAAGGCACTTTTCGGTGGGTCAGTAACTAAGTTTATCAGCCTTTCAACTCTTTGCACGCGCTCAGAGGAAGCACGCTGCAGGCGTTAAGCGCAGGCACAGGGAGGCCCCCAGGACTGCACGTGCACCTGGCTTTGACGCTTTCTATCCATGAGGCTCTGGGCAATTTACTTACCTTCCCGAAGTTTCACTTACTTTCTGAAAAGTGGAAATAACAACAGTATGCAATGTGTGCAGTTAACGTGAGAATTAAATGTACGTATAGCACTCAGCTTAGTTGCCAGCATATGGTAAGTGCTCCGTGGATATTACCGTCAAAAAAATGACACCACCGATAGGTGCGTAATGGGAATGTTGAGCCCGGCCAGTCTTTGAATTTCAGAAAGGAAAGGGAAGGCCTGATGACTGGAAAAAGAAGGTCAAGGCTACTTCTAGCTCTGGGCCAAAGTCTTCTGATTCGTCCTTCCTGCAAACTGCTTTGTCACCTTAGTTCTGTATGTGAAAAATTATCATTTAAATACACTGATAAGTAAATTTGTTGTTTTTTTCTTAAGTGGATAGATATATAGCACACTCTAAAGAAGAAAAGCCGCCTGAAAAAACATTTTCAGTAAGATTTTCCAATTAAAGTGTGTGGAAGCTTTTGGAGAACGAGCTGGGTTGCTATTTTTAGACTGGAGTTTAACATTGTTGGGCTTTGAATTTTTTTTTTTTTTAATTTGTATTTTCACCTCTTGAAGGAAATTGTAAAATGTTCTGAACTGAGCCTCATAAACAGGTACATCTGCTACACAGCAACTCACACATGCCGCCTCCTTGCTAAAATGCAGGGTTGACCTCAGCCTCCCTCAGGCCTGTCCAACGTGCAACTATCAGAGGGTATTGGAAGCTGGCGTCCCAGACACAATCTCATCTGGAAGACCCAAGGAGTGGGGAGAAAAGAGAATGCAGTAGTCCCTCTGGTAAGAAAAGAGGCATTCCTGCTTGGAAAAGAGTTGGAATGGCTACTGTCAGGATCGAACACAGAGGTGTCCGGTTGGTGTTTTTCTACCACACTGGAGCATTAATCTATTTGCGGCTGTAAGGCTATGCTGTTGGTGAAATAAAAGGATAGCTTTGAAACCCAGGTAGCGGCACTTTAATTAATTTTGTGTTTGCAACTAACCCTGGTGATCCTCTATTTCACTGAGCATTCCTCTGAAATACGATGCAAGAATCAGGTCACTGAGATTAATTAATCCCACCCGTCCTCACGCACGCGGGGTCACTGAGGCAAGCGTTCCCTGCCTCTGCTTATCTCCCAGTTTACAGGTAATTCGCAAAGTCTCAAGGAAAAGAAGATTGTTTTTTTCCTAAATACATTTTCAAATGCCATACAGCAGGTTGGTATGGCTGAGACAGAATAAACATCCTATCTCTTCTCTTTAGAACAATTTGAAAGTCTGGCTGGAGTACATAAAACAATTATCCAAGAACTCGGAAAAGTCAGTAACAAGTGGTGGGCTGGAAAGAAATATCAAAACTTGAAGACAGACAGACAGCAGCTGGCTCCCTTTTCTCTTTGTACCCTCCCATCACCCTTGGACCGGGGCAGTCTGGTTCGGGGACTGCATGGTGTAGCCTGGCAAGCCCTCTTTCTGGCCAGAGGACAGGGACAGGGTCTCTCTGGAGCCGAAGGAGTGGCGGGTATCCTCTGTTCTATTTTCCTCTCCCAGTGGGCCTGTCCTAGGGGCTCAGCTTCACCCCTGTGGTGTGAAATCGGTAGCCACAACTAGGTTCCCTTATTTGCCCAGGAGGAGAAATATATTTACAGATTTTTCAACAGTGTGGGGAATTTAGAAACCTGCCTTTCTGGCCAGAGAACAAGAGTAGGCTCTGCATGATGGCGAAGTCAGGAAATTGTGGAGAAGAGGAGTCTGGTAAGGAGTCTGGCAGAGCCATAAGGACATCCTGGCTGTGCACCTCTGGAAAGGGTTCCGCAGCCAATCGCCCTGAGAACTGGCTTGACCCTCCTGGATCTGACGCTATCTCCAGGTCCACGGCGGCAGAATTGGGCTGAATTATGTAGGAAGTGTCTGGAGAGCCACTTGGTGATAACAACCCCATCCCCATAAATGCAGGAATTGGATCCAGGAGCTTTTAGTTGATGAACAGAAGTGGGATCAGAGTCAGAATCTTTTACCTTCAATTACCTTGCCCTACCTAACACATATAGAACTTTCAACTTAACGGCATGAGACTATACATTCTTTTCATATGCACATGAAGTACTCACCAATACAGAATTCATCCTAGGTCACATAAAAATATTCACAAATTCACCAAAAAAAATGAAATTATGCCAATTGTATCTTGTCATCATAAGAGAATTTAACTAGAAATCAAAAACAGAAAGATATCTGAAAAACCCCTTTATACTTGAAAATCAAACACACTTCAAAATAATCAATGGGCCATAAGGGAAGTCTTCAAGATAAATTCAAATATGTTTCGAACTGAATGAAAATGAACTATACTATATCAAAACTTGTGGACTGCACAAAATCAGGAGTTACTGAAATTTATAGCATGCAATGCACATATTGGAAAAAAGAATATAGGTCTCAAATTACTAATTTAAGCTTATAACATAAAATCTAGAAAAAGAAGACTAATAGAAACCCAAAGCACGCATATAAAGGAAATAAAGATATGAGCAGGTATCAAAGAGACTTAAAACAGAAAAACAACACAGAAAGTCAATAAAATCAAAAGCTGATTCTGTGTAAACATCAATAAAATTGATTCAGCTCTAGCCAGTCTGACCATAAATTGCGTAAACATAAAGTTCTAATATCAGGAATGAAAAAGGGACTATTTCTATAAACTCCACAGAGATTAAAATTTAATGAGGGACTACTATGAACAATACTGTCTTAGCTAGGGCTGCTATAAAAACATTCCATAAACGGGGCGGCTTATGAACAACATAAATTTATTTCTTGCAGTTGTGAAGGCTGGAAGTACCCTATCAGGTGCCAGCATGATCAGGTTCTTGGCAAGGGCCCTCTTTCCGACTTCCAGACGGCTGCTTTCGGGCTTTATCTTCGCAAGGCGGAGAGACAACTAGCCAGCTCTGTGGTCTCTTCTTATAATGTCAGTGATTTCATTCCTGGGGGTTCCACGCTCATGACCTAATTATCTCCCAAAGGCCCCACCTACAAATACCATCACATTGGATTTAGGGTTTCAATCTAACAATCTGTGGGAGACACACCATTCAGTCCAGAACAAACACTATCAACATAAATTTGACAGCGTGAGAAAAATGGGCCATTTTTCATTTAAAGGACAGAAACTGAGAAAATTCTCTCAAGAAGCCAGAGGTACATATGTGAATGAGGGTTCATGTCCCCCCACAACCTCTCCAACACTAGTTATTACCTGTCTTGTTGACAGTAGCCATTCTCACAGGTGTGAGGGGGTATCTCACTGTGATTCTGATTTGTATTTTCCTAAGAGCTGGTGAAGCTGAGCATCTTTTCATGTATCTGTTGGCCGTTTGTATGTCTTTGTGGGAGAAGTATCTGCACTCCTATGTTCATTGGAGCATTACTCACAGTGGCCAGGACATGAAAACAACTGGAGTGTCCTTCAGTAGACGACTGGATAAAGAGGATGTGATACATGTACACAATGGAACACTACTCAGCCGTAATGTAAGATGAAACACTGCCATTTATGACACCATGGGTGGATCTTGAGAATATCATGCTGAGCAAAATAAGTGAGACAGAAAAAGTCAAGAACTAGAGGATTTCACTCAGATGTGAGGTATAAAACTGAAAGCGACAAATGAACAAATAAGGCAAACAAACAAAAACTCATAGACACAGACAACAGGACAGTGGTTACCAGAGAGAAAGGAGGCTGGGGAGGTAGGAAAGGGTAAAAGGAACAAATATACGGTGATGGAAGGATGTCTGGCTTTGGGTAGTAAACACAATGCAATGCATAGATGATGTATTATAGAATTATACACTTGAGTCCTATATAATTGCATTAACCAATGTCATCTCAATAAATTTAATTTAAAAAAAGAAGACAGAGGTAATCCAAATAGTCTTATCTCTAATAAAGAGATTAAATTTATTGTTAAAATTCAGATGGTTTCACTGGTGGATTCTACCAGATGTTTAAAGAAAAAAAGTACAGATCTTACATATTATCTTCCAGACAAAAGAAGAGAACATTTACCAACTCATTTTATGATGCCAGGATTGTCCTCATTTCAAAACCACAAAAGGAGTTCAAGAAAATACAACCACATAGCAATATGAATAACATGCATTGATGCTAAAACCCTCAGTGAAGTATTAGCGATTTAAATCGTCAATAAATAAAAAGCATAAGACATTGTGGCAAAGTGAAGTTAATCTCAGGAACGCAATATTAAAAATTAATATTAGAAAATCAATCAATGTGAGCTACCGTATCAATAGGGTTAACGAGAATAATCACAAGATCATAGAAGTAGAAGCAAGCATCTGGCAAAAGTGAACATCCATTCCTGATTTTTTTCAAAAATTGAGCAAACTAAGACTGTAAGGAAAGTTCCTTTACCTGATAAACTGCACTACATAAAACCTACAACTAATATCCTCCTTGCTAGTGAAAGATTGAATGTTTCTCATTAAGAACAAGGCAAGGCTGTTTGTTCTCACCACTCCTATTCAACATTGTACGGAAATCTTCTTAATCACAATGAAGTGAGGAAAAGAAATAAAAACCATTGAAATAGGAAAAATATCTCCCTGTTAGAAGACGAGATTTTTCTATGTGGAAAATCCTAAATAATCTACAGAAGAGCTCCTCGTACATATAACTGAATTTAGCAAGGTCAAAGAAAACAGTGTGAACATAATAAAATCAATGATATTTCTACACACTGTCAATGAACAATTGGATACAACTATTTTTAAAAGTGCTATTCATGAGTTCCCCAAAAATGAACTATTTAGGTATAAATCTAACAACATATGCATAGTACGGGTATGTTGAAAACAAAAAAATGATGATGAAAGATATAAAAAAAGATCTAATATATGAAGAAATATATGGTGTTCATTGATTGGAAGATTCAATATAATTAAGAGTTCGATCCCAATCAAAATTCCTACAGGATTTTTTGTAGACAAAGATAAACTAATTTCAATATTTATATGAAAAGGCAAATGAACCAGCCAAGACAACTTCTATACAACTATAGCAAACAAGACTGTATGTTACTGAAAAAGGAACAGACACTTAGATCAATTAAACAAATAGAATCCAGAAAAAAACCTACATAAATATGATTAATTGGCTTTTTTTTTTTTTTTTAAACAAAACGGTAAAGGCAATTCAAGGGGGAAAGAATAGTTCTTTAAATGTTGCTTGAATATTTGTTTACAAAAGAAATGTAACTTGACCTATGCCTTACACAAAACTAACTCAAAATGGATTGTAGAACAAATTATAAAATGTCAAGTTATAAAGGTCTTAGAAGAAAACCTAAGAAAAAAAGCTATGTGTCCTTGAGTTAGGTAAAGAATTCTTAAACATATTTTAACTCTAAAGTGCAACAAAGAACTTGATGTCCAGAACATATAAATAACTCTTACACATAAAGAATAAGAAAATCTAAATACAGGCAAAATATTTGAACAGCCACTTTAATGAAAAAATATGTGGATGGCAAATAAGCATATTAAACCATGCTCAGTATTATTAGTCATTAATGAAATTCAAATTAAAACTACAATGTGACAAGGGTACACACCTATTAGAATGCCTATAACGAAAAACACTGATAAGACCAAATACTGGCAAGTGGAAAATTACACATGTATTGATGGAGGGAAAGTGGAAAGGTCTGGCATGTTTCAAAATGGTTAGATTTGCCTTTCCCCTGAGAGAATCATGGGAATACTAGGGGATTTTTTTCCCTCCAATATTCACCAAAAGACTCTATTAGAGCTCTTGGAGGTAAAACTCAGAAAAGCATGGGGGGGGGTCCGTCTATGATTGGGGACAACCTGGAGTTTTAAACTCTTAGACTTGCCCACAAGGAACCTCTAGAAATTCATCAATTAAAGTTTAGGGTTTTGGGGTGTTTTTTTCCTGCCTTGGCACCAGTTCCCATAGAAGTTTCCACCCCAGTGAGTTGCGATTCTCTGTATTTACCTATCTGTCTCTCTAAGTTTGGGGGCAGCAGTTTTCCCCATGACATCACCTCTCTAATGAATCTAAAAGAGTTGTGATTTTTTAGTTTGCTCAGATTTTTACTTGTTAGGACAGAGTGACCACTTCTAAGGTCCTTTCATGAGGGACGAGAAACCAGGAATCCGATCTTTTTTTATGAAATTAAATTTGCACTTACCATATGACCCATCAATCCCACAAAACCTGTACATAAATATTTACAGCATTCTAGTCATAATTATAAAAAACCAGACACCACTCAAATGACCTTCAAAGAGAAACTATCCAAATAAATACTGGCACCAATGGAATGCCACTCAGCAATAAATACCGGAGATGAAAAACTGATATACACAACAGCATGAACGAATTCCAAAGGCACTACACCAAGTGAAGGAAGCCAGTTTCAAAGGCTACATTCTGAATGATTTCATATACAGATATTTCAGAAAAGGCAGAACAGCTCTGACAGAGAGATTACTGGTTGCCAGGGTGCGGGTGGGAGGAAGCTTTGACTGCCACGAGGGACTTCTTTGGTTGGACTTACTCTGTAACCTGATTGCATTGGTTGTTACATAGGTCTATGGATGCATTAAAACTCAGAAATGTACAATAACAAAGGTGCATTTTGCTTTATGTGAAAATTTTTTTTTAATATGTTTTTATTGATTTTAGAGAGAGGAAGGGAGAGGGAGAGATAGAAACATCAATGATGAGAGAGTCATTGATCGGCTGCCTCCTGCCCACCCCCAACTGGGGATCGAGCCCATAACCCGGGCATGTGCCCTGACAGGGAATCACACTGCGACGTCCTGGTTCATAGGTCGATGCTCAGCCATTGAGCCACACCAGCTGGGTGTTTTATGTGAAAACTTAAAAACCAATACAGTAACAGAATTTTTTTCCGTTTTTTTGATATAAAAAGAAACCTCAAGAAAGTTTTCTATGCTACTTCCTCTAACACAATTACAGCTCCAAAATTAGACAGTACGCCAATCATATTTTGACTGCTTTATAAGCCCCTACATACCAGCACATCATATGCGGCCAAAAGAAAGAAGAGTCCTGACACTAACCAAGTTGCACGGGTGAAAAGTCTAATGAACCAATAATTTGTGATCCAATATTTTAGCAAAAGGTATCATTAGACACAGCATGTTATTTAATAAAGCAGTGTAGAAAGGTATTCTTGGGGGAGAAAAAACCCAAAACAAAATAAGAGACAAATTCCCTTTGCTTTTGAGTACTGTTTAATGAATCTAATTAGTGAGCTGCAATGGTCCTTATAAAGGCTTTGGAGATTTTTGCATTCATTTTAGAAATGAGAGAATGTTCTGGCAGCTCCTGAAACAGAATTTTAAGATAAGAAATGTAACATGAAAAGCAGTCACCTTGAATCAGAACTGAAGCGCTGACTGGAGGTGCTACTGAGACTATAAAGAAGTTTGCCTTTTCTCTTCAAGATCACCTTTCATTTTAAACCACCAGCTTCACCCAACACACAGAAAAATGCAGGGATTAGAGAGAAAGACAACTGTCAGCTGGGGCTGAAACTAGTGGGGGGCTAAAACTCTGGGAGACTGGATGAGACATTACACAGTATAAGGCTGTAAGTAAATTTGGGAACAGCAAGTTGGTGATTAAGTTGAATGTTAATTAATCAGCAAAAGTAAAACAGGGTGACCACCAAGGCGAAAGTTGGTGGTGAGGGCTTCCATTTCAAGCCAGTCCTGTAAAGAAGCTTAGGGTTTGCACTTCTCCAGGGTGTGTCACTAGAGTATGCCAGGACAGGTGCCAGGCTGCCTTCCAAATTACCACGGTCACACTTCTGTTCTTTGCCAGAACCTCTGGGCCCATGTCAGCATCACTGAAGTGTGCTTTCTTTCAACCGAGATCTGGATCTTACTCTTTACCCATCTCCCATGAGCATCTCTAACAAAACATGCTGGCCCTGGGGGTTGGGCAGTCAGTGCCGCATGGTTGGGCTGGCAGTTTCCAGCTCAGTGAGTGGCACAGTGCAGCGACAAAATACTGAGTTGACCTTCAGCTTGCCAGGATGTGCAGCAGAAGGCGAAGGTGTCTAAAGTCATGTACAGTGTTAAATAAAGTGAATCCTCAAGCAGGACAAGCAGCACAGGTCGTTGCAGAATTAAACTGGCATCTCTGCAGCACTTCACGGGCCCTTTGGAGGCCACGGGACCCGGCGTACAATGTCACTGCAGAAAGTGACAAGTGGAAAATTTGACCAAAGGCTTTGCTTCGCTGCCTGAGTCACTGTATCTCAATATGCAAATCTACAAGGCTAGGGTGAGAAAAATTAATAAACAAAAGTAGGACTGGATGCTGAATGCAAGCCAGAGCTCAGGCTCAAAGAACAGAACCGCCACTGGACTTTCTCCCAGGCGATTCTGTCAAAATGCAGCCCTTAGACGCTTAGGGACATGTAGGTGTACAAGTGCCAAACAAAAGGGGAAATAGGAGGGTGACTGGCAGTCTAGCATTCGCTGAAAGGAGATTATTAGAAAGCAATAATAATGGGTTAAAATGAGAAAATAAAAATGGCCGAAAGAGAAACATATCTGAGTTAGTATGTTCATTTTCCGTCAGCTCTGAGAGCACCCTGGCTGTGTGTTTATGCATCACGGGACTGTTTAAAATGCACAAGTAACGTGCCACATGGAGAAACTTGAATGATGTATCTGGTACATGAATCACTTGAAAAATAAATTAGTCTCTATGAAATTCGATAGTTCGAACCTAGAATCCTACAAAATTAGGCTCATCATAGATATTCTGTGAGGTTATAATGAGGTTCGTATACTATTATTTACTTGACTCTCAGTGTGAGTTAAACTTAGAAAGCCTCGCCCAGCTGAGCGTGGCTCAGTGGTTGAGCATCGACCTAGGATCCAGGCGATCGGGGTTCGATTCCCGGTCAGGGCCCATGCCCAGGTTGCGGGCTGCAGCCGATCAATGACTCTCTCATCATTGATGTTTCTATCTCTCTCTCTCCCTCTCCTTTCCTCCCTCTGAAATCAATAAAGGTATATTTTTTAAAAATATACCTTACTTAGAAAGCCTCTTTGATGATAATCTGTTTCTGTTCACAATTGGTCATAGTACCTTCCATTTCCAACTTTCACGGGACATGTACAGTATAAGTGTCTGTGGTCATGTTTATCCCAAAGTGCTCACCAGTGAGAAATGAAAGAAATTCAATAGCTTTTTCAAAATTATGTAACGCACATGTAAACAGTTTTCACTGGTATTTTTTCCCTTCCTTCTAAAAGCTAATTATACATACAACCTTGGTCCAGTTATTAAAAATAAGTAAATGAGACAGCTAATTATATGGCAAAATGTAAGTTACAAAAACATACATGTTTGGCTTAGAGTTTTACTTTTCAAATGTTTTTATATAGACACAGTTTTAATTGCACTGAATGGATACGGCTTGCATCAAACACATAGATGCTACCTGTGTCTGAAGATATACTTACAGGAAAAAACAAACCAAATGAGCAAACATCAAGGGTGCTGAATGCTTTTTACTCAATGTTGAGCTATAAACATTATCTATATACCATGCCCTCAGAAATTTCTGTGTTAGACAATAAATCAGAAATCCTGTTCCTTCCCTCCATGGAGAGAAGGCGTAAAAAAGCTGGCATGACTCACATGGTCTGAAAGTGGTCAGAGCATTTGTGATAAACTCAGATGCCTAAAGGCCACTCAGGTCACCTCAACAACTGGAGTGGGCACTATGCTGACACATGAACATATGTCCTTAGGTACAACCCAGCCACAGGCTTCTTTGCTTGCTTTCTAAATGCCATAGCTTGTTAGAAAAATCTGCTAGAGCTAGGAGAGGCTTAAAGACCAAGTAAAATTTATCTAACCAACTGTTACCTTGTGTAAATACAAGAAATATATAAGCAGATATTCTAATTTTAAAAGAAAACAATTTTAGTGTAGTGTTTTATAGTCTCTCAATTTAGTTACATACACATGTAAATCATATACATATATATAAAATCTAAATATTACGTAGTGGGCTGATTTGTTGAAATCAAACAAAACCAATATGTTGATATCCTAAACCCCCAGTATTTCCAAATGTGATATTTAAAGATGAGGTCTTGAAAGACGTAATTAAGTTCAAATAGTCCTAATCCAGTTTAGCCCTTCTAAGAAGGGGGCTTTAGGACACAGATAGTCATACCTGGAAGACCATGTGAGGACACAGGAAGTAGATGGTCATCTATAAACCACGGGGAGAGGCCTCAGAAGAAACCAACACTGTTGACACCTTGATCTCAGATATTTAGCCTCCAGAATTATAAGAAGATAAATGTCTGTGGTTTAAGCCATCTATTCTGTGGTACTTTGTTACAGCAGCCCTACCAAACTAATAAAATCACCATCCCATTAAAAATGTATTAATAGTCATAACAAAGCTGAATGTATTTTGAAGACATAAATCATCTCTGAGTTAGAAATCACAGATGTTGATTTATGGGTCATGGTGATCTTTCTATCACATCCCCCCTGATGGGCCCCAATAGCAAATGACCCTGCTAGAATTCAATTTTGATGTGTGCCTATGGTCTCTATCCCAGAACTACATCTTACTTCCAACAATATAATTGAGCTGACAAATGAAATAAAGCAAACAAGTGAACCCCACAAATAGTCACAGCTAATCCTACAGTCCAATGGAAAAGGTTAGAATTAGGTTATAAGTTTGTGTTTTAATAGGTTCCTACCACACGGCTGTTGGTTCTGGGTAACTTTCCCCTTTACTGTCTTTTGTTTGCTATTGGTATTCACAGGTTTGTTTGCTTAAAAAGAAAAAAAGGCGGAGCTGCACTAAACAAATAACAACATGGAACTCTATACAAAAGAGCATATTTAATGAAGTCCAATGATGACATACAACTGGGTCCTAAGTCAAGATTAGATGATCTTAAAATGTGTTTTTCTTTTAACTCTCTCCCAATTTATGTTAGCAATTCATTCCTTAGGAACAATTCAGGCATTTGCATAGCAAAAAATTTTCTTGAGGGAATCTCAAATATTTTTTTTTAATTCCAGAAGATAAGCTTTTGTCAAGTCAATAAAATGATTTATTATCAGCTTTTATGCATTATATTATACTGAAACAAGATTCTGGGCTTCTAAAATGCCAATAACATTTTTCAACCTTAAATATTTAGGAGCTATTACAAAAAGCTAAGCTACAACTGGGCAAAGGCAGAGAGTTATCAGGGTAGCTTTTCATTGCCTTTCTCCATCTTAATGTTTTCTCTATTTTAAAAATCTTCGTTGAAGGGTTTTTATTTATTTGTTTGTTTGTTTTTCTGCCCATAGACTTCCAGAGCTTTAAGAAATCTTCAAGCACAGTTTCTTCCTGCAAAGAAACAAACCCTAGTTCTAACCTGGGAAGACTTTGCAAGACTGGAGCCAAATAAAATAATGAGAGAGGCAAATTGGTCTTCGGCATTACACGTGTAATTTTCTTCGTGTTTGCCACTCCAGAACTTTCTCACAAATTTCTTTATATCCAGAATCCCATTCTCATTATGGGCCATTGCCTCAGATGAGGTTATTCCAGGAAAATGCTTTATGCTGTATAACTCAATAGGCCGAAAGTCGGAGCACAGAGAGCTCTTTCTTAGCAGCAGTGTGATTGGGAGCAAGTTATTTAGCTTCTCAAACACTCAGTTTTATCATCTGTAAAATTGAACCAGCCTAGTGGTCTATAGTCAGAGAAAGAAAGATCATCTATATAAATCACTTAGCCTAGGACCTGTCACATGAAATCTACTCTGTAAATATTTGTTATCAGAAGTCTAGCCCCTGGCTCTAAGGTGAAATAAGCACAGCCATTCTGTTTCTTCACTAAACACAGCTATAAACCCCGGACAGAATGCACGGAAGGGCTATTTGAGAGCTCTGAAAGTAAAGAGTGAGATAATTCATTTAGGAAACTGTTCTAGAGGAAAAGTCTCAAGATATAAAGAAAAAGTACCAGGAAAAAACAAACCAGGAACATCAAAAATGAGAAAAGCAACAAAAATGATAAACGCTTGAGTAAATATATTAGTTTATTCTTCTCTTGAGTTGTGTACAACACATTTAGTAGTTGAAACAAAAGGTAAATTTTGTGTACTGAAGAATCTGTCTGTTCTTTGTCCCAGGTTCCTGGCATGAAGCTCCTAAAACCCTAACACCCGTGGCCTTTCTTACGTGCTCGTGTGGAGAGAGAGATCTTTGGTGTTTCTCTTCCTTTAAGGACACCAGGTCTACTGGATTGAAGTCTCATACATACATCCTCTCTTAACTTTTACTATCTCCTTCTAGGCACTATTTCCAAACACAGTTACATTGGGGTGTAGGGCTTTAAAATATGATTTTCGGGGTAGGACACAATTAACAACATATACCCTAATGTATCAATCATTTTCATTAAATGCAAAATGTTGATTATACCAATTAAAAGACAGAAAAAGATTTAAGAATATCCATCTACATTACTGTTTATAAGGAATTTATTTCAAATATAATCATTTATGTGAGTTAAAGGTAAAAATAAAAAATATATATATATCATGTAAATACTAATCAAAACGAAAGATGGAATGGCTCTATTGATATCCAAGTATCGTTTTCAAAGCAAACAAAATTACCAGGGATAAAAAGAGATATTACATGATGATAGGATAGTTTAGTCACCAAGACCAAAAAAAGAAGAAAAAAAAAAGATTCTTAAATGTGTTTGTAGCTAACAACAGAATTTTGAAACATATGAAGCAAAAACCGACTAAACGGAGAAACACAAACACACAAACACAGAAGACTTCAACACTCCCTTCTTAGTAACAGACAGAATCAGTAGACATAAACCATCAAGGATACAGAAGACTGAGACAACACCATGGACCAATTGGACTTAATTCGCATTTTAGAACACTCCAACAAGAGCAGAAAACACTTTCTTTCAAGGGCACATGGAAACAGTCAGCAAGATCAGGGGTCAGCAACTATGCTTACTGGTCACACAAATCAATGTGCATTGTACACTGAGAGGAGTGACCACCCAAGGGTGACTATCAGATGGTGGGGATCATTAGGGCCAACTTCGAAGCTGATTATCACAATCTCCTATGTTCTCCAACGCAACTTACTACTTTTTTTTCATGTAAGGGAAGAAAAGCAACAACCACCAAGAAATGGCCCAAAGTCTTGAACAGACACACCACCAAAGAAAGTATTCACAGGTAAATGAGCACATGAAGAGATGCTCAACA
The DNA here is from genome assembly GCF_054644295.1 of Miniopterus natalensis. NCBI lineage: Eukaryota > Metazoa > Chordata > Mammalia > Chiroptera > Miniopteridae > Miniopterus > Miniopterus natalensis. Next base: position 88,007,698 of record NC_142084.1, read on the forward strand.
TCCTTAGCTAGAGGCTAATAACAGTTACAACCATGATTAGATTCCACTACAAGCCTACTCTAATGGCTATAACAAAATAATATTGACTGCACCGCAACCTGGCAAGGATGCAAAGCAATGGGAATTCTCTTACACTGAGGGTGGGAATGTATAATGGTGCAGATGATATGGGGAAAAGTCTGGAAGTTTCTTATTAAGTTAAAGTATAATTACCTAGCAATCTCATCATTCCTGGTTATTCACCAAAGAGAAATAAAAAATAACGCTCACTGAATATCTTGTACACATAAGTTTATAGCTGCCCTTTCATGGTCATCAAACACTGGAGCAACCAAATTGTCATTAACCGTGCTCAAGGGTAATTGTGGCACATGCACACAATAGAATACTACTTGGCAATAAAAAGGAACTATTGACACACACAGAACCTTGGATGGATCTCGGAAGCGTTATGTAGAATGTGAAAGAAATCGGTCTAAAAATATTACATACCATACGATTCCATCTGTAGGATATTTTGAAAACATAACATTATAGTGATCAAGAATAGATCAGTGATTTTCAGGGGATAAAGATGGGTGGTTAGTATAAAAGGATATCAAAGGATATGCTGGGGGTAATGCAAGTGGCCTATATCCTGACTTTAGTGGTGGTTGCTTTGGTCTATAAAAGTGCTAAAATAGAGATCAGTTTCTCTGTATGATAATCTAGAAAACAAAAGCAAATAAATGTACAAAAGTGGTTGCTATTATTATTAGTCTCCTGGCATCACCAACCTAGTATATATTGGGTGTTCTGAGAAAACAATATAATATTTGCACATTTATTAAAATGAGAAATTATTATTGATATTGTTAAAACTATCTAATAAGTCACTTTCAAAAAATTCTGAAATTACTTCTAAGTTAATCTAGTAATCACCCATTTCATTTATCTATTGTTGTGTACCAAACTTGTGGCTTAAAACGAAAGTTTATTATTTTACATTTTGTTCATTAGCTTGGTGGTTTCTCTGATGATTTTGCCTGGCTTCACATACATGACTACGTACAGCTCAAGAGTTGGAAGACCCAAGATGGCATCAATGTCTGGTTTGTCACCAATGCTGGCGGATGACCAGGGCAACTGGAATCTCCTCCACATGCCTCTCAGCCTCCAGTATTCTAGACCAACTTCCTTACATGGTGGCCCAAAGCAACACTCCGAGAAGGTGAAACTAAATGTTAGACCTCTTGAGATCTAGGCTCTGGACCCACAAGGCCACTTTGCCACCAGTCAAAGCAAGTCACAAGACCAACCCAGGTTCAAGAAATGGGGAAACTGGCTTTACCTCTTCATTGCAGAAGCCACGACATGTTCAGACTGTATTTTTCCATCTACTAAACCATTTCATTCTTATGTTGTAACAGAAGCTAATGACTGAGGAGAATACATTTCTTGATAAGATGCAAAGATAGAAACTTCCGACTTTTTCCCAGCGCAGAGAGGAAAGTTCTTTCCTTTATGCTGTTAATCCCAATTTTTATATGAATAGCCCTATATTCCCAATGCAACTTATATGTGACCATCTCTGTTTGGAAAGTCTTTTGTTTTTCAAAGAATTAATTGAATATGGTGGCTGTTTATTTATTAAATAGCTCAGGCAAGCACTTAGTTCCCTTGTAAGGCCGGCTTGATGACCTCCTCATATCTAGAGTTTCAATTAATCTCAGAAGGAAAAAAATCACGCGGATAGGAATGGCACTTGTTAAACTCACTCTGCCTTGGTTAGGAGCTGGAAATAGGAGTCCTCACTTTGTCAGCTAAAAGAGAGAACTCTGACGATTAAAAAGGTTAGAAAGTTATTTGTAGTTTGCAAAAGATGCTAAGTACTTCTCCCAAAGGAAATAATTTCCAGATTTCCATTTTTAGAACTAATTCTCCCAACACAGTCTCGGCAAATATGTTTTCAATCCTTTTATTATTATTATATTAGCAATTATTATTTTTTAAATTGAATTTGGAGTTTGTTTATTCAACATGTGGAAGGGCTGGGAGTGTAATACACACGTTAATGCTGCAGTTGTATTGATATGTAAAACCATGTAGATGAAGAGTCTCCTGTACTCTCACAGCTGAATATAGGTTTCTTGAATAACAAATAGGTTTATTTTAGGGCTCTTTTCTTTTCCAACCTAGCAACAGCTTTCAAGGGACTGTTCACTTGCATTAAGAAGTTCAGAAATAACAGCATCTGTTAGGAATGTGCAATGACCCTCTGTTCCCAAATGTATGTTGTACCCAACATTACAATCATTTATGTCCTTGTTTTTACCCTAAAAGTAATGCTCTGAATAGTGTTACCCTTGTTGTTAGGTGCACAAAATGGTTTATAATCTGCCACAGTGCTATGGTGAAACCTTGGGACAAATTACAGGTACAGCAACACTCTATTTTCATAATAGCTGAGGACAGCAATTGAAGGTAGTATTTTAAGTGAAATGAAGTTGTTCGAACAGCCACAGATTTTTATTAAGAGTTCTCTGCAAAAAATGATTTTTTAATTTAATTTCAGGCTTAGACAATTGTCAGGAAGTCGATGTACCACGGCCCCTGCTTCTAATTAGAATCTAAAATCTGCCTTCTGTACAAGTATATGTAATGCTATTATCGATTTGATCGTCTGGTCTTGGAACCATGCCTTTTCAATTAGCCCAGATTCAAGCAAGTCACCTGATCTACCAAAACAAGATAAAACCTCAGGTCCCAGAAGACTGGGATGTTTTGCCTTTGCAAAGAAATGAGAACACCCCGGAATATGTTCATTAGAGCATGAGTGACAGAAGCAATTGGTGGGAGGAGGCTTATAAAAGGCCTCGAGGGATCTAGTCGACATAGGGTTGTTTGGTGTAAGATACTCTCCAAAATATTTTTAACAGTGAGTCTGCTAAAGGTAATGGATCTCATTAATTAGTATGGCAAGCAAGCCATCGGAAGAATAACAAAGTGACATGAAATTCTTAATCTTGAGCCAAATTTCTTTTTTGTTGTTGTTGTTATATATATATATATATATATATATATATATATATATATCTTTATTGATTTCAGAGAGAGAAAGGGAGAGGGAGAGAGAGAGAAACATTAATGATGAGAGAGTCACTGATGGGCTGCCTCCTGCACGCCCCCAACTAGGGATCAAGGCCGCAACCCGGGCATGTGCCCTGACCGGGAATTGAACCACGATCTCCTGGATCCTAGGAGATGCTCAAACACTGAGCCATACCCGGCTGGGTGAGCCAGATTTCTTATACCCATCACTTGTTTGGATAATATATATAGATCTAATTTCTCTTACATACAGTCGTGATTTGAGGACAGTTTAAGCCTCTAAATGCCCCTCCCCTAGCAAAGACTTTGTGCTTGGCTAGAACACGCCCAGTTTTCCCAGTGGTCTGACCAACATCCCTTCTGAAGGGCCCTTGCAGAGACTTAGGCGCCAAGTCCCAGAGGCAGTTCGATCCACTGGAAGCGCAGTGGAATCATCCGCTCCTCTGCTGTGCTTACTCATCCTCAGGTTTAATTAGGAGTCTTCTGAGTCATTGCACAGTGTCGATATTTACTGAGCTTAGCATCATCTGAAAGTCATGCTTTGTCATTGTCCTTTGCTCCTATGGATTTCTGTCAAGCCCAATTTCTTCCATCTACTATATCAGTGCTTTTGTTTACCATCCATTCATGTGTATGTGTACACAGGGGAAAGAGACTTTCAATATTTTTCTTCAAGATCTTTGGAGTCTTCTGAATGCTGATATGGTCAACTAGGGTAATTATTCCTTGCGACGCTGTGTGAAGAATAAAAGGTTTATTTTTTAGCTTCATGAATTACAGGAATGAGTGTGTGAGGCACATCTGAATAAAGGGAGAGATCGATGTCTAAAAATATCTTACTAGGTATCGAGTCACTACTAATATTCAATAAAACTTGAGTCACAGAAAACAAACTAGATTGCAAATCTGACAGAAGAGTTGATTTGGGGCAGGTTATTTTTAGAGGGAAGCCAAATGAGAAACAGAGACTATGGCATGAACAGCCAAGCACAAGTATGCACAGCTCATGGAGCACAACCCTCCCGCCATGTCACCCGTGGTTTTCTCCCCATTGCCATTCATCCCCGTGTCCTCTCCCACCTCCGCCCACCCCCGCACCCTGCGGACACGTGTTTTAACTATTCTATGAAATTTTCTCTGTCTCTCTTATACCCAGTACCCCCTTCAATGGAAAATGATGTTCAGAATAATAAATTTAAGATTATAGAAGAGCCCACTACAAAGTACCAAGTGAATTTCACTCTATGGTACTTTCAAATCAGGAAAGTTGGTGCAGATGTTTTTCTGCTTTATCTTTAAAAAGAAAGCAATTCTTCAGACGTCCCCATTCCGTTTCCTTCTATGCATTTCGACTTCTCGCACAGCAAAGTTGTCTTATTTCCTTCTTTTCTGATTTCTAAATGAATACGCTTATGGAGATGCTGTACACATTCATCTCTTTTTCCCTGGGAACTCATCTTGCTGGGAGAACTCAAACTAACAAAATGGATCCATTTATTTCGCACTTGATGGTCTTCAGAAGAACAATGTGTTATAGGAAATCAATTCATCAATACAATAGATATTAACTCAATGTTTACTGTCGGTAAACTTTGTGCTAAAGATGTGTGAATATAACTCATCATTGCAACCATGGAAGAGGTTTTTATATGTTTTTTAATCTCAACTATATCCCAATTAAATGGTCATTTGACATTTGAATCACACACGTGCATGTGCGCACACACATGCACATCTTTTAAATCTGTATAACTCATTAGAATATTTATGTTATATTGCATTTTCCTTCTCTGTCTTCTCATTAAATTGTAAGCTCTTTGCGCCCGGCCGGGTGTGGCTCAGCGGTTGAGCATCGACCTAGGATCCAGGAGATCGGGGTTCGATTCTCGGTCAGGGCACATGCCCGGGTTGCGGGCTAGACAGCCGATCAATGACTCTCTCATCATTGATATTTCTATCTCTCTCTCTCCCCCTCCTTTCCACTCTCTGAAATCAATTAAGATATGTTTAAAAATATATATATATATATATTTTTTTAATTGTAAGCTCTTTGGGAGAAAACAGAGTTTTATCTTTGTATCTCTCAGTTTAGCATATACCACTTTCCAGTTAATTGAATTAGCAGAAACAGTAAGTTACAATAAAATTAAAGCTAAGCATCTGGGAATGGTGGTGGGTGGTAACTCTACACATTCCAAATCATTTAATAGTCTCATACCTGCTTGTTAGGTCAAGACGGAAAATAAACCAGATGGCAGATGTATAAATGGAGCCATGTCTAATTTATAGTGCTTTTGGAAAAATATGTATGCTGTTTTGTTTGTTTTGGGGGGGACGACATAAAAAGTAGTGAAGTTATTAAAAAAGATGATACTCTTTTCATAACAATTTCCACTAAAAAACTAGGATAACACTATTGGCACTGTTTTCTTTTCACAGATGATAATCCTCAAATATTTTGGTCCCTATTATTTGAATCTCAGGAATAGTGAAGTAATGAAAATGGCTGTTTTTAAAATTTCTAATGTTTTGTAGGTATCTAGGGTAAATTAGGTATGTTGAATTTTTTTCTTCTATGCAATCTGTGTTTTTTTCCTGTCCTTGTTCCAGAAAATTTAGTTTGGCCTATGGAAAACCTGAAGCTGTAAAAATCAAGCATTATTTTGAATCTATTCAACTTATATAATTGATTTTTTAAATTATAGGTAATGTCAAAGTTTGATATATCTGACACAATGTGACCTGAAATTGTTAATGGTCTATGTTAAGAACTAACCCCAAAGCACATGTCTGCTATTTTGCCTTCTGACACTTTCATTATGTTACAAATAAGAGTATGGGGATCATGAAATATCTTCTATACTCTTGGCTTTAACATTGATTTAGAGTAAGCTCTAATAAAATACATATAGTTGTAAATTTTGATAAAATTTAGTTTTACTTTTTTGGGTTCTTGGTGTGTGTGTTTTTTCTGAAAAAACACAGTTGTTTTTAGAGCTAATTTAACAAGAAAATGTGTTAAATTTTCTACAGGTCAGGAATTCTTCTAATCACTTAAAAATACTTTATGCCATTGTCCTCAGTTTCAGTTGTTGAAATTGAACATATAAAGTTTGAGTGGCAATTAAAAATTAATTGGAAAAAAATAAACAAAAGGTTTGAGCAACTCCCTCAAAGTCACACTGTTAATGACTAGAGGAATCCTGGCATCTGACCCAGCAGTTCATTCCTGGAGTTCATATCCTCAGGCATAAAATCTGCTGTGCTAACAAAGTGAATGAAAAAAAAAAAAAAAATAGAGTAGGCTTCGGAATCAAACATCCCAGTGTTCAACTCAATGAATGTTGAGCTATGTAATCTGTTTAATTAATTAATTTATCCATGTTGTATTGAATTTCAGGAAGAATTGAGTTTCAGTTAATTTTTTACCAGATTAAATATGACTTTGAATTTCGACTGCTTAAGAATTTTGCCTTACAATCTATTGGTTCATCAATATTTTTGAGTGCCTATTATTTGCCAGGCACTATTGTTGTAAGTATGTAGTAAGTACAACCATGGGTAAGGCAAAACGTTCCTGACCTTTTGAAGCTTATGTAATACATACTTATTAGCTCCTATAATATACCATCTTATAATTAATATGCTATCCTGTAATAGTGGCCCAGGCCATAATTCTATTTAATCTCTATTTCATTCCTTTCAAGCCAGCCAATAAACTTGAAGTTTATCAAATTGTCATCTGAAAAAAAAGGATTATTTCATATGAACCTCTGTCCCTTAGAGTCAGGTTCACACTTTAGAATAATGCAACTGTCCTCAGCAGTCTATATATAACCAGGACAAAGACAAGCTTCATTATGGATAGAGATGGGTGGCTATTTGCCAAAAGTAGGTAGATCATCTCCTTGTCAAGAAGCATGTGAGGCACATAGGAAAATGGTAATTAATGTTAATGGGAAACCCAACAAAATCAATTCCTTCCCTGCCTTCAGTCTCGCAGGACCAGCTTGGCTTCAGCTCACTATTGATGGATAGGCTCCTTGAATTAAGGAAAATGGCACTGTGATTATTTGGGCTCTTGAAACTAGATATGCTTCTCTTGGGATTGACTGCACAATCATCATTACCCCTTTAGAGATACATTTACATGAGGATTAATCATCACAGGTCCAAAGAGACTGCAGTTAGAAAAAGGTTGTATCTGACACTGAGCTGTACAAATCATTGCAATTTGTAATCTTTGCAGTCATTACAGTTTCTAGTTTGGATTAAGTGTAGTAAGTACTGAGAAGAAATAACACGTTAGCACAGAATAGGTAAGGTGTGCCTCATAGGCAGTGGATATATACAGGACATTTGAATTGTTTTGTTTTGATTTGTTTCCCTGTTCAACATCCAGTTTCCCTTGCTTTGATAATGGCACACTGACCCTAATGTTTGAAATCACCCATTTCTCATTAGCAGTCTTCTGGTTCCAATTATACATATATTATACAGTCCTGGATAATCAGCATGTTCTGTCTCTTCTGGCCACAGAAGAATAAAAACATGACCAAAGGCAGCTAGTCCAATGAAACTAAATCCTTCTATTTTTCTGGAACTATCAGAGAAATGAAACTTTCTTTTATCCTGGAACTCACATATAAGCCTGATAGTGTTGGGTTTTTCCGCATGGGAATATATGGACTGGGTCCAAAACGGAGAAAAGTCACAAAAAAGAGAGAAAATGAGTTTTGGTGGCATTGCTTGAGATCCTGATTCTGGACTTACTGGGAAATCACTCTACCTGCCATTAAGTTATGCAAGTCACCAAGTTTTTTTACCTAGGCCAGTTTTGGTTTGATTCCTCTCTCTAACAGTCATTTGGAATTGCTCAAACTTTCTTCCTCGAAAAATATGGGCCAGAGTTAATATGGATCTGAAGCCAAAATTTGGAAGTAAGTCCAGAAAAGAGTAGTTGGCAAGGCTGCAGTGTGAAGGGGTGGCAGATTCCCTGAAGACTGCCTTTAATAGAATGTCTTTCAACTCACCTATGGCTTGGGAGGTAATTCCAATGAAATTCACCAATGGGGTAGATATTCTCTGAATAGAGCAGCTTAAATCTCTTATGATAATATCTTTGATGCATAATACATAAAATTTCTGAATGAGTGAATTTAATGAGAATTATACCCAAAGGAGTTTTAGCATGAAGTATATTGTAAACACTGAGATGCAGTACTGCATACGCAGTAGGAAGAGGAGTCTCACTTAACCAGGAAAACTTGTTCCCCTGCTACTCAGGTTGGCGCTGTGACTGTACCAAGATAATGCTTGCCATCACTCACATTCAAGGCATTCAAGCCTCGATTTTGCTTTCTTATGTTTAAATTTTTGTGAAATGTTATTAATTGTGATTCTTTCTCTGAGCAAAGTTTGGCTTTTCCTGTAGGAACCTATTATGGCATGGCCTAAGGCTTTATACGCTGGCCTTCAATCTTTGATGACTGTTGCTTGAGTCATAATTAAAATTTAGCTGTAAAATGCCACATGAATTGGTCAAACTATTGTCCATTGGGCTTAGGATTCAGGAGGAATATATTTTTGGTTTACAATATGTAGGTCATTAAAAAAAATGAGAAGGAATGAAAGACGCTTGGGACTGTAAGTCATTTATATTTTATAGAACAAATGCCTCAGGACTTACATTTTACTGAGTTTTTAATTAAAGGACACACAGAGTTTTATGTAACTATTAATAAGTCAAAGTATTTCTAGGAAGCATTGCTATGCTTCAACAACTTTTATAAATTTCATTGTCCTCAATTCTAAAACTTTTTCTGAGATATGTTCACTAAAATGACTTCATATATGAAAAACATCCCTTTGAATGGCCTATTTCTACACTTAAATTTAACTTCAAGTGGCAACCAATTTTACTTTCTATGCCTAATTATAATTACTAAGCCCCTTTTTCTGGTTTTTAGGGCTCTGTGTAGCCCGGCATTATTTTACCGAGCATGCTTTCAGTTGACACAACTCAAACCAGCTTAAGGAAGAGAAAGACAAAAAGAAAGAGGAACATGAACAATGAGAGAGAGGAAAGGTAATTAAGGGTTAGGGAGTCAGCGCTCAGTACAGCTAGGACCATGGCTTTAAGCAGTGCCTTCATCTTGTTTATGCTGCTCAACCCCCATCTCTTGGCATGTTGCCCTGTTTCATATGGCCGTCAACTGAAGGTCACAGCATTTCAGCTTAGCTCCCCCAATGGAAGGACTTCAACCTCTTGTCTCAGAATCTGTATATACATCCAAGGAAGTACTCACCTTAGCTCTGCTTGTGCATGAATGTTAATAACAAATGAGAAGTCAAATCTGAATATGCGGTATCTGTTCTTCATTGCTAGGTGAGTGTTAATACTGGCTCTCTGGCAGACTGTACACCTCAGGTGCCGGGACCCTTGCTGGTATATGCTGACATCCCCTATTTCACCAAGGAATGGAGGGAATACATAATACTGATCCCTGCATACCAGCTGTTTACTGATTGAGCGGCAATATAGTGCTCATGACATGGGACCACCATACTACTTGGACACACAGAATATCTTGGAATGGTGATGAAATTCCAAAGTATCAGGCTTTTTCACATTTCAAAGTCTTTTTACATGTTCTTTCTCATTCCCTCTCTACTACTCCTCTTTATCTGTCCCATTCCTAAACAGCTTAAGTAGCATTTTCCCAGAATCTTGACCCAATTGCCCTCCCCTCAGGCTATTGTATGGCATTGATTTCACGCTTTCATTGCTCCTGTTCCCCCACACACACTTTATAGCACCTACTGTAACTGTGGTTCATTGGCTAATACTTGTTTTGCCTGTTAGATTGGAAATAGATGCACTGCCTAAATCATTTACTTCTATATTGATAGCAGTTTATCATCAAAGGCACTGAACACATATTTTTTTACAGGAATACACAGACGATTGAAAAAATGACTGCAAAGAGTGTTAACTCTAGAATTATGTTTGGTGAGACTTTTTTGTTGTATGCAATCAGATTTGGTAACCAAAGAATCTGATTGTAAATAGCCTGGCAACGCCGAGATCTCAACACTAGTGTTAATGATCACAGAACCACCCCAGTGGCTGTAACAAACCACCACATTTCAGTAAGTTGCACATACAAGTGTACTCCTTGCTCACATTTCTGTGGAGATGTTCCTGGTCGGCGAGTAGCCCTTCTCCATCTGGTAATTCAGGGGCTCCTTCAATCTTACAGCTCCACCATCTCTAGGAACTGGAAGTCCTCTGCATTCAACAATCAAATCAGGGATGAGCAGGAGCATGGGGAAGGTGTGCCCATCTTGTTAACCAACTTGGTCATGAAGCAAAGCACACCATTGTAGCTCACAGTCCTTTGGCAAGAGCTAGTCATAGGGTCCCATCTAGAGGCAAGGAAATGCAACTTCTAGCCAGCCCCCCATGTGCCAGCCACAGCTGTACACCACGGATGGAAAAAGTGGGAATCTGTGGAGGACAGCTACTGATTTCTGCCACCACGCTGCTCACATAGCAGGCAAAGCCTCCCGTAAGCCGATTTCTAAGATTCAAAAGGCCATGGTGCATCCTACCAACCAAATTCACAACAAAATTAGCAATTCAGTCACTTGACACTTTTTTCTGCAGTCAAGACATAACAAAACATCAAACAACACAGAAACCGAAACCTGTTGACCTACTTTCCTTTTTATGGCTCTGTTTCGGTTTTCTGTTTCTTACTGTTTGTGTTATTTGCTGTTTTGAAATCATGTGGAAATCCAACCTCGGGCTGGGATAGTAGAATAGACCTCTGTGACTTCTCTCTCAAATCTTAATTCCTTCTTTTATTATTTTTCATAGTTTTAGGTGTGAAGCCCCCGAAAAGTGATATTAGTTAGCACATGTAATCACAACGACTTTGCCCTATCCCGTATTTACAATGTTCTATCCCATCGAGACAATGCTGATTAATTCCCTTTCCAAAGACTCTGTTTGGTGTATTTAACACAGCAGTATACTATTTACCATCTTCACAAAACATTAGGGCTAAAGGTTACAGCAGCATTTTACTGACTGAAAATACAAAAACAGGTGGCAATTACCACAATATTGTGTTCTGAGGTTATAATACTGGCAGATCAAACAACGATTCATCAGCAGATGTTGCATTATGTTAATTCCTTTCATTTCAGATGCAAACGGAGTCTGAAGGCACGAAAACAATGTACAAACTAAGAGAACTCGGAGATGTGCACAGAACACTGATATGTTGTATATAATCACTTCTTCCTGGTAAGATTCGCAGCACAGTCCATTTCATCTTGGTCAAAAATTCATAGCAAGTTACCACTATTTATATCTCGAAGCCTCATTTAATAAGGGCTCATAGTTCTTCTGGAATTTCTAATAATCTGATTTTTAAATAACTTTTCATAATTTCTTTTCTCAATTGGTATAAAATAACCCCTTCCCACTAGCTATCATTATTCATTCAACAAAATCACTATTTTGCCACATATCCATTTATTCATTCAATTAATTATTTTATTTTTTACCAAGCTTCTCATATGCAAAGAAAGCACTCTGCCAGGTGCTTCAGAGGACACACAGGATTACTTCCCTAAAAGAACTTAACAACTGGCTCTTTCCATACCCAAACAGTGCATCCTGGGACTAACTAATCACATATGACAACACATCAGTGATGTTTCAGAGAAGTGTATGGTAAATGTTGCATAAATAAAACAAATAATGTGTCATGTGTTCTGAGGATTAAATTTTTTGTAGTGGAGAGTGGTAACCAGGGAAGGCTTCTTGTAGGTGGTGTGAATTAAAGACTTGGGAACTGCGTCAGGGTTAAACAGTAGAAGAATGGGCTGGGGAATTCCCAAAGGGAAGGGAGTGTGAAAGATCCAGAAAAGGAGGCCTGAGTGCAAGAGAAAGAAGGAAGGAGCAGCAGAGGATCACGGCTGGAGAGGGGAGGGTTCACGGAGGGCTAGGGGAAGAGATTTGTGAGCTGATAAAACCACACCCCATTTATCCTGGAAATCAGAATCAGTGTTAGGTAAGCTAAGATCCCAAGGGTGAGGAAATGCTACCAACTTTGCACTGTTGGGGGTGAGGGATGTGGGAACATTTCCAGCAGAGAGAAGACCACATGCAAAAGCCCAATGGAGACAAATACGTTGATTGCTTAAGAGACCGCAAGAAGTTTAGGATGACAGAGGGGAGCGCGCACACATGGAAAAGGGAACGAAGACAATGGCTGGGACTGGGACAGATGAGCCTGGGGAGGTGCGTTATCTGGGCCAGAACCCTGAGGTTACTTTTTATCATTTTAAAACGATTCTTACTCTGCAATGTGGGGTGTCACTGAGAGGGGGTCGAGGTCAGGGCTGTGTGGTAGATCCCATTAAGCTGCCCTGGCGAGGATTACAAGAGAAGGGCCCAACTGCAGGCTAGAGGAACGATCACTGGAGATTTGGAGTGACCCAGATGATGAAGGCTGGTGAAGCGGACTCTTGTAGCAAGGGAACGGGAAGAAGTGGGTGAGTGACACAGGAAAGACAAAGGACTCGTAATTCCCATGTGAACAGACGGCGGTAGTGCCATTGAGGGCCCTCATAGTCCATATATTTCTACTTGGGGGTCCTTACCCCATGCTCTATAAGGCATATTAAAATATACTCACAAACCCATTAAATGTGACAAGGAATTACAATAAATAGCAAAAGTGGAATTTTCTAATTTTTTTGAATTTTTAATTTATCACAAGATACATTATTCATTTTTTCTTGTGACTTTAGCCTTACTAGGTTTGATTATACTTTATGATTTTCATATCTATGTAAGAATTGCATTGAGATGTAACTGTCTAGTCATAAAATGATTTGCGGACAAATTAAGCTGTAATTTTCTTTTTTCTGTTTTGATATATATGTGTATATAAACTTTATATATTATTTCAAACATTTTTAGAAGCCCTCCCAAAGCTTGATGGTGGCGACACTCACTGGTTTACCAGAAATCATTCCCAGTTCCTCCCACCATACCCTTCGTAGTTTCATGTTCTCAAGCTCTAAATCAATTCTCTGAAGCTCAGCAAACTTGTGAGATCGCTGCAGCTCATAGGCTAACTAACTTTCCCCACCTCCTTGTGTGGATGTTGGCCGTGAACTCTATGGAAAAAATAAATGAAGTGCGAAATCTGCTTTCCACTCAGACCCCTCCCATAAACGCAGTCACTTGTGTTCTTAGAGAAGAAGCCAGCTGCTGCTGCCCTCCAGGCCAGGCCAGGCCAGTCCGTGGAGCTATTTCCAGCAATAAAAGGGCCCAGCATGTCGCAGGAGGCAGGTGCTGATTGACGTCAGCCTCCTCAGGCCCAGTCTCCAGCATGCTCCTGTTCATCTGCCCATGAAAAGTGCACCCTAGGAATCCTCACTGACAAAATGTCACGGCAGCAACGCCGATTGAGACTCTCTCCCGACCAGTTGCCATTTCGATGGAAATGAGACTCAGTTCCTTCCCCTCGCTGTGTCACAAGGGCCAGCTGGGCCTTCGGATAGACGGCAGACGAAAGAAGGCAAAGGGCCTTGTGATGCCCCATTAGCACGAAGCGAACTTGTGCTAAAGCTCTGGATCTTACAGAAACTTCAAGTCAAAAGTGGATTTTCCTGAAAAGAAAACGCTCTTCAAAAAGATTTCTTTTCTGTTTCTAACATGTGTTACGTGAAGTGCTCGCAATCCGATGTACCACTAAAAGAACATTCTATGTCTCTGACCTGAGGAATCTGATACGAATTTGTCATTCAGACAACTGAGATTGATATTCGGCCCTTAAATGTTTTCCATCTGATCACTTTTTAGAGGAAAGGAAAGTCAGCCAGGAGAAGAGTTAGGAGGAGACAGAGAAGAGAAAGGGGGAAAAAGAAAAGGGGAGGCACAAAAGAGAAAGAAACAATGAAAAAAGGAAAGAGAAAAATCTGTGAAAATTATTTTCCCTCTTTCTGTCTTGCACAAATGCTTAGTTCAAACTTTTTTTTAACTTCTCGATATAATTATATGGAGTCCTTACCCTAAATCAAATTCTCTTCATGGTATAATAAGATAATAATCTCCAGATTAAGGAGTTCAGTTTTTTTCTTCTTGTCTCGAAAAATATCCAAAATTTAATTCTGCTTTATTTCATTCAATACTTTACCTTATACATTATGCCCAGAGCATAACTGGACCCCGAACTCCAGTGAAAGCTTGTTTTCCTAGGGACCCACATACACCAGGCACCCACCCTCATATTCTTGAATAAAATAGGCCATGCCATCTCTTCTGAGATAACTTTCTCTCTAGCTTCTGGAATTCGATCAGCCAACGCAGTCAATCTGCAAACTAGCAGCACAAGAAACATCCTCTCTTCCTTGTGTGTGTTCAGTCATGTCCAGAGAGAGATTGAGGATTCTCTGTGAACATAAAGCAGGCACCATCCTTCCAGAATAAGAAAAACAACCCTGGACCTCACTCTAGACAAACAAGATCTTATATATGTGCACTGATTGATTTCCTTAGCCCTTTATGGAAGTTTCGGGACCTTGGTAATAATGTCCTGGCTGCCTAAGCAATGCCTGTTACCACGCAACGAAGGAAAGGAATCAGGGAGCTCCTTCTTTATTCTGCTTTGAAACTAGCTTTCTCTTTCTCTCCAAGGGCTTTTTTGCTTTTGTTCCCCAAGAGAAATTAATCTGCAAAATAACCACTATTGACCAGTTATTTAATTCAACTAGAGTTAAAGTATCTGTTGGAATGTGTGCCCAGAGTTTTGTGGAGTGCATTTCCTCCCTCAACAAACTCTGTAAAGAGCCCTTGTTTAATTATTAAAACCCTGAATTAATAGGTATCTTCCCCATCACTTGTTATTTCCCCAGAACTAAAGGCACTGCTTGTTACTCAGTTACACTGCATGTAAATAAAGTTTATTATAACAAGCCTCACAGCTACTTGTTAAACCTCTACCTTGTATGTTTGAGACAAACACCTCAAGTTGTCTTCCTTCGCCATGTTTTCTACAACTCTAATCGCTTTTCTAATCTCTACAGCCAGAAAGTTTGGTATCTCACTGGTTTTGTTATTATTTTATTCTCAAATATGATATGAGTTTCTTGCAAACAAGGGCTGTATCTTTCTTACGTTACCTGACAGCCTTCCCTTGAGCTGCTCTTTCCTGAAAGCACATTGCATGCCAGACCCTGGCTAATTCTGGAGGGTTTGGAAAACATGAATTTGAATCCATTCTCCAGGGAAGTTCTCAGTCAAAGAGGTATGCATTTGGGAAATGCTGCATTCAGGAAGATGCAATTAGTTCTACAGACAAGGAGTTGTGAGGATATAAAAGATGAGAAATTAATTTTGCCCAGTGTGGTCATGTCAACAGATATTTAATGAAGGTTCTAAAAAATAAATATTAGTATAAATATTAAAGAAGGGATCTGGAAGAGAAAATTTCAGGCAGAAGTAACAGCACAATCAGGAAAAGAGTTCTGCCAAAATTGACACAACACTATGAAAACAGCAGGGGCTTCAATAATAGTTTGATTTTGATGAAGTTTCTTTATATTGGTTGGGAAAAACCTAGATTATTATTTTCCGCAGAATGTAAGCAAAAGCCATTTTATACTTTGCATTTAATGAGCTACCTTAAGTAAAAGCTGAGACAATTCAGTTATAAATAGAAACTTGCCAAATATTCAATTTGATGTATTTTGGTAATGCGAACCTACAGAACATCTTAAGCCTTTAATGTTCCCCACTGTTCTATTCTAATTAAGTTGAGCGCTGTGTTTGAAGGACAAGGTTTAGTCTACAAAGGCACTGCCTAAAGTAGCAGCATTTACATCCTGGTTGAATTCCCTTGTGAAGATCAGAAAGGCGAAGGAGAGCGCAGTCCCCATCACCTGTTTAGCTATAAATATGTGTCTTTGATTCCAAATTCTAATCTCTTTCGTATTTTCCCCCTTCATTTTTGCTAAGCTTAGCTAAAACATGAAGTTTCACTAACATTGTGGAAATTAGACTCTACAGATGCTTAATGAATGCTTAATGTTTTCTACATGCACCATGCTAGCTGGATAAGAGGGCTATAAGGAGTGAGCAGGACAGACACACAATCTTCTGTCTAATGGGAAAGGGGCAGGAAACAAGGAACTAGCTGACCATGACTCTGTGATCAAAACTCAGAGACAAAACAAGAGCATGGTGGCTACGAGAGGGAAGGGGGTGGGGCTGGTAAAGGGGAAAGGGGTCAAATATATGGTGACAGAATAAGACTTGACTTTGGGTGGTGGGCACACAATGCAACATACAGATCAGGTATTATAGAAATGTACATGAAACCTATATAGTCTTATTAACCAATGCTGTCCCTATCAATTTAATAAAGAAAAGCAAATAGAATTAAATTTTAAAAATATATACTTTAACCCACTTTTTAAAAGGAATCAAGTGGCTCACTGTCACTTTATAAAATACCATTTGAATTCAGTATCGTGATTTGTAAGACCCTAGGTACATTTTCTTTTGGCTCAATACCTGCATTTTCTTTGGGCTAAACTCTTTTCTTTACATGCAAATGTAACTCCAAGTGTAAATGGGATTATTCAAACCCAGTAGACCCTCACAATCATTCCATCCGTTTCACAGGTGACTTCCTTCTTAATTACCACTTAAAATAATACATACCTTGCTATTTTTATGCTCATATTATATTTGTTGTTGCTAAATGCAGTTAAATACAGACAGATATACAGAAGCAACACTGCATCTGCAAGTCATTGCAATAAATTGGATATTTATTCACAGAATGTCTAATTGATAATCACTTTCTGGCAAGATCAGACAGGTTTCAAAGTGACTCTAAAGGAGACGCAGGCAAACTGTTACGAAGAAAACATCTTCACAGAGCACAACAAGGACATTGTGTTTGCTGAGGGAGCTGTGCCCCCATCACAAAAGGTGTTTTCTAATTTTGAAGTTGAGATTTCACTTAGTCACTGTGATATTAGCTGCAAGCCCAGATCATTGGGTTTCAGTGAAAGAAGGGCGGATGTTGTTTCTGATCACGCGAATTCTAAATAGAGCACTGCCAGTTCCCATTTGTCATTTGGGTCTTTTTCTCCATTTCCTTCAGAGTCCCACCTTAACACTCTCACCTACTATTGATGAAAACGAAAATTGGTTTGATCTTTTTGGAGAGATCTAGAAAAAAATAAAATGCTGTCTTTTAAATCCCTTCTTGAGGCATCGGAAACGGATTCTAGCCCATGGAGGCAGACATGGACTTTACTGGCAGGACACCTCAGGGTGCCTAGCTGAGGGAAACAGGTTCAGAGAGCCAGGGAAGCACTGGGTGAAGCACAGAGAGCAGGAGCGAGCGCATGTGTCTCAGGGACCCCAAAACCAAATAAGCCACATCTAAGCATTTTTAGCTTTTTTGACTCAACTATTCATTTTCACGTTTCAAAGAGATAGCATTTGATTAGCCTGCCTTAGGCCACATGTCCGTTACTTTTCTTAAGGGCAGAGCAGGAAACCTTAACTGACATTTTTATGAGAATGTATTCCAATAGGGGAAAGACTGTTGCCAACAAATAAGTAAAGAAATAGATAAACAAGCCAACAGACCCATCACTTAAATCAAAGGCCTTAAAAATAAGCATTCCCTTTGATCAAGAAATTGACCTTTGAGTCAAAACCTGGGGAAATATTCAAATAAGTTTCCAAGATTTATATCTAATAGTTAATGTTATAAGAAACAGGAGCCCACCAGGAGCCTGGGCCAGGCAGCTGACCCACGCTGGGATGGATGGCCCGGGATCCTGGGAGCAGGGGTGTGCCTGGCATTGGGGTGGGCCGGTGCTGGGCTCTGCGGCGAAGTGAGGTGCTTACGTCACTCTCCCTCCGCCACAGGGAGGATGTCACTCTTCATACCATGTGGTCCAGGCTGGTGGGGCGGTGCCGGGGGTAGCCCAAAAAGGTCTTTCCTCTCCTCTTCAATGTGTCTTATTTCTGTGTTCCACCCAAGTGCTACAATCCCTCTCCTGGAACCCCAGGCTCCTGTGAGACATTTTCATGAGTAGATAGTTCCTCAAATTGATGTCTCTGAGCTCTAGAAATTCCTTTACTTCCATCTTGGTCATGTCACTTCTCTACCTGTATTTTCTTGCTAGTTATGTATTTAAATTTTAGCGATGGAACTTACCTATGTGATTGTAGGAGTTATACATATTGTATAAGGCTAAGAATAATTGTAACTTGAATATAAAAGTACTTTGACTTTAATTTGAACCTCAAATTTGTGAAGTAAAATATAGTAACTGCTTCTATACATAAGAAAAAAGACTGAAACAAAAATATTAATAGTGGTTATCCCCAGTCGTGGTTTTTAAATTTCTTGCAATATAGGTGGTTTTTTCTCTCCTTGTAATAATAAAGAAAAAAGCAGGGTAGAGTTAATATTTCTGACCTAAGCTAAGATATTTATAAACATGCTTATGAGATCTTATAACTTTTTTATAGGAGAAAATCAAAGTATAGCCCAATTATTAGTGAAATCTTTTCACATTCTTCTCCTTCACTTATACATCTCATGTTTTATAGCCACTGAAAATATAAGAAGTAAAACTCTATGGCTGAGAGCAGAGGCTATAAAGCCAGTTATATCTACATGTCAATCTCCTTCCACTTATTAGCAGTGGAAACTTATCCAAGTTGTTTCAATGTTCTGACCTCAGTTTCCACAGCTACAAAATGACAATAATAATTTCTCTCTCTTAAAATCATTACTGGAACTATATATTCTGTTTACTGTAGAAATATAAAGTATATACCAACTTATTTGTTAGAAAATGAATTTAAAGAAAAATAGTAAACAAATTACAGAATGTTTATATTTTGTACAGATAAAGTAAAACCATAAAAGTGGGATGCAAAGGGCTGAAATGTGGAAAACAGTGCTCTAAATTGATGAACAGAAGTTTGAGGAAACTCCAGTCCACTCAGAGTCCAACATGCAGCACACAATGTTAAGATGCGGGAAAAGCCATACCCTTGTTCAAATGCTGGCGTGTAGTAATCTGAGGCCTCATTCTGGGAAGCCGCAAGTCTAGCACAGACGATATTATGATGCGCTACGTGGATGTCCCTAGTGGTCAGTGACATCATATACACTCTTATGTGTCTCAACAGGTGTCTTTCTTGGCATGAGAGTCAAGAGCCTTCAGTAACCCTTCAGAAAGACATACAACCCTTAAAATATTCAGCAGCACAGCCCTGCGCGGCGTGGCACAGCCGGCTGAGCGTCGACCCTGCACCAACAGGCCGCCAGTTCCATCGCTGGGCAGGCAATGCTCAGGCCGTGGGCTCGATCCCCAGTCGGGCGCACAGGAGGAAGCTGACGGATGTTTCTCTCTCCCTCTCCCTTCTTCTCTAAAAATCAATAAAAACATATTTTTTAAAAAATATTAAAAAGCACATAACTAAAATCTCCACTATTTATCTGTACAGTGCCCCATATTTTATCTCCTTCCGTGCCCTTTTCTCCTCTTAGCTGCTGTCCCCTTGCTGGAGCACGAGCTGGCTGCCCGAGAGAGCACCAGAAGCGAGCTGGAGCGGGGGGGGGGGGGGGGGGGCCTCCTTTCCTCGGCTGCGGCGACGAGCATCCCGCACGGGGAGAAGGAACTGAAATCGGCTGGGCCGGCACAGGGACACTTGAACGCTGATTTCGTACCCAACCTGCTTTAGCCTCTTGCATTCGAGATGTGGCGAGGCAACCGGGAAGCAGGGTGGCATCACTGAGAGCATGAACATTACGCGGCAGGACATACTAGAGCCAGAATATTGAAATGGATTCTTTCTCTACGCTGTCTTTCTCATTCAAAGCTAACGAAAGTCTGCTCTCACTCAGGAAGCCTCGCCTAGTTCTTCCAGCCCTTCCTAACAGCACTTTTCTCATTTCCAAATTCTGGAACGACAGATAGTTTACAGGCCAACGCCAGTCAGTTGTTTGGCTCCTTGGGAAGGATTTGCAGGACAGGCCAAGGACCTTCGAGGGAGAGAAACTTGATGATTAGCAGGGTGTGCCGTTGACTCACTGGCTGCCTGACAGAACAGCTGGCCTTAGCCTAGATCAGAACCAAGGAGGTACTGCAGGGCGTATGGCATAGAGAAAGACAGGTGGGGACAGAAAGAGAGAGAGTTGGGGACAGAAAGAGAGAGAGTTGGGGACAGAAAGAGAGAGAGTTGGGGACAGAAAGAGAGAGAGTTGGGGACAGAAAGAGAGAGAGTTGGGGATAGAAAGAGAGAGAGTTGGGGATAGAAAGACCCCACCCTGGCCATTTCAGCCTAAAGTGGGAGAACTCTGTCTACACATACCCCAGAGATCCCAGTGGGTTCACTGAGGCTTTGAACTGAATCTCCTTTAATGTGTGTTAAGAAGATAGAAAAAGATTGCTGCTCCTTTTATATTGATTTTTGTGTGACTGGACTAGACCACATACATCAGGATCATCTAGACAGCACTAAACCTGATTGCATGGCCCATCTCTTGAGTCATGGATCACATTTGGAGCTAGATCTCCCATATCTTCATTTTTAATGAACATCCCAGGTATTTCTAGTGCACATGATCCACATACCACATTATGTGAAGCACTGATCTAGTCTAGAAGTCAGTCTTCAAATTGGGTAAGTTACTCCCGAGTATGCACATCGGCTTTCTAGGAGCTATGTAGGATCGTATGATTTTAAGGAAATAGATAATCTGATCTTCAACTTCTGAGTGCAGACTTGCCTAACGGTGATCTCCCTGAAAAAGTCTCTTTCCTATCAGTTCTCCATAACTACCTGGGCTTTCACAATTGCCTCTTTTCCACTTTCTAAAGGAACAGCATTTCTCCCGGCTGATGAATCTTGCCAGAATGCATTGCCCTTAGGTATAAATCACATAGGCACTGGGCAGAGGGATACTTTAGAGTGCGTAACTGCTAAGAAAGAGACCCAAGAGAACAAACAAAAAGTGAGTCAGTGAGAAATACTGAAGTTTTACTCCTGCACAGAATCATGGCAGGCGGCTTCTTTCTTTTTAAAAAAATAAATAAATTTTTTTTTCAGTTACAGTTTATATTCAATATTCTTTTGTATTAGTTTCAGGTGTACAATTATAGTGGTTAGACAATCATGTACTTTCCAAAATGTACCCCTCCCCTTGATATTTCCAGTACCCACCTGGCGCCATACATAGATATTATAATAGAATTCTGACTTTCAAAGTCTTCTGATTTGAACTATCTCTGTCTTTCCATCAAACTGTCCACCTATCTATTGTCCATCGATTCATTCATAAATCTTTCTATTTTCCAAATTTGCACATGAAAAAGTGGTTATGGCCTGTGACTTGTTAATCTGAATTAAAAATTCTCTGCTACTCAATTTCTATAAAGTCAATGAGTAAAATATACAGATACAAACTTTTAATTAAAATCTGTGTTAAAAGCCTAAAAGCTATAAGCAACTTATCAGAAAACATATTTTGAAACTATTAAACTTGTAATGAAAAAGTCTTAGGTGACAACTTAAAGTACGGTAGAAGTTAAATAATTTTAAAATTTTATTTTAATGAATAAATGAAGATATATATTTGCATATGTGCCTGCTCATATACATATCAGTGCAAATAATTTTCCTCCACCATGAAAAAGTCCAAGTTTAGCAGTCCAGACTGGCAAAAGTCTCAGCTCTGTTTAGTTATTTGCAAACATTGGTTTCTTAAAATCAACTTTGCTCCAGCATCCCCAATGGGTTTGTCTCATCTGGGTCCAGCTGGCTCCGTGCCACATCCCGATGAAGGACACCTATCATCTAAAGGCCCTGCTCTGATCATGTCAGCCCATATTTCATTGGCAAACACTTGGCTACATTTAACCACAAGGGGAGCCAGGTAATGTAGTTCCTAGTTAGACTGTGACATGCCCAGCTACACATTCAGGTCCATGGAGGAGAGAGAAAGCAGATTTCAGGGGACATGGTGAAGCCCTGCCATATGAAATGAATTTTACTAATAAATTTTTATGAAATAATCATCACTTTGCTCAGGGTGTATTTTAATACATTACTGAATTCTGTTCATTAGTGTTTTATTTGTATGTTTCTCAACATGTTAAGTAACATTGCCCTGTAATTTTCCTCCCTCATATCGTGCTTGTCTGGTTTTTATACAAAAACTGTTATAATTTCCCAAATGAACTAGAATATTCTTCCTTTTTATATTCACTGGAATACATTGTTAATTTTATAAAAGAGGAACATGACTTGTTTCTAGATTTGATAAAACTCACCTATAAATCTTCTGGACAGAAACTGATTTTTAAATTTTTTTTAAAGTAATTATTTCATTGCTTTAATGACAATTGGTCTATTTTGGGTTTTCTAATTCTGAAATTACTTTTGGTAAATTATAAAACTTTCTCAGAAATTAGGCGTTTTCTTAAAATTCTCAAATACAATGGAATAATGTTAATTGTTGATGATATTTATTTGTGATTCTGAACATGTTTGTTTTAACAAAAGCCCTGCAGCTTGTCTAGCCTATAGAGCAAATTGCTCTTCACCTTTGCCTATAAAACCCTGTAAATGCAACAATTCCAAGAGTGGCTGTGGCGGCTGTGGTTATGGCCTTGAAGTCCATGCGCGACCACTTGTATCCTTCCAATTAATGTCCTGTTTTTTAGCTTCAGCTACTTTGCACAGGTATCTCACACTTCACCCAAATTTTCCCATGCCCAAGGCACATGCCAAACAACTAAGAGAGAAACATTTTAAATCTATTAAAGTGAAAGAGGCCTCTTCAAATTAACAGCTAAAGTCTGAAATTCCAAACCAACAGCATCCAACTAGGATACTGAAATGTTTTCCCAACGATTTCATTTTATAGGTAAGGAGCTCCCTGTATAGCCACATTTTATGCAGTTCGATAGCAATCTTAAAAAGAAATGTTATAGCTCTAGATGAAAGGCAGGGACCCTACATTTACAGAGAACAGTTTGAAATACAAGTCAATGCTCAGTGCATTCTATAATTATTCTGGTTCTCTTTACAACTGATGATTTAAATTTGGGAGAGATTTTTCCTTAAATATACTTGCGTTGCTCACATGCTGTCTCAGCAATTTATCTATCTAATTACTTGCTTATACTCATTCCGAAGACAGGAGCCGAGGTTAAAACCCACCTTGTGAATTTCAAATCTGGTTGCTACGGTAACAGTATCCATTTTCCACCAACTGCACTGTTAGCTAACTTGTTTGAGCATCACAGATTTCTCTCCGGTGGCAAAGCACTATGATAGATCATTACGGAATTCTTATGCATATTACAGTATGGTCTTTAATTCCTCTTCGAAAATATACATTAATATATCCCCAAATTCTCCTATTCATTTGGAAAATGTTTTAAATCTTGGACTTTGATTTTGGTCTACGGTGACATTAATCATTTTATGCTTTGAAGCTCCTCCTTTAGACTCCATGAAGAAAAATTCGAAAGCGATTTTAAATAAATTCTGAGAACATAGCCTTCCTTCCCATTAATACATAGGATAATTTTCCTAATGTTTGTAATTAGCCTGAAAGCTACCAGAGGTCAGAGAATATGTTCATATTTTTTGCATCATCTCGAATAACTAGAACACTAAATCAATATATTTTTGCTGAAACTGGACATGTCATATCTCAAGGCAATATTGATGAATGCCCACATGACAACCTCTCAACTCCAAAGAATCTCTCTTCACTATTTGCTTCCACGGCTTAAAATCCTCACTGTGACCGATACTCTTTGGAAAGACATCAAGTTTAAAGGAAGACAAAGACAGAGCAAGCCTAGTAAAAACTCAGTGCAATTATAATCCATCATCAGCACAATGCCGAGGCTCTACTATTTTCTGAGCTTTACAGTGACAGTGATCTATCATCCTAAGCATCTTACCTAACTTGCTCCATGTGGCCCTTCAAAGCAACCACACTTCATAGACAAGGCCAGTGAGGTTGAGAGAGGGTGGAGTAGCTGACCTAAGGACACACAGCTATGAAAGTATTCAAATGCAGGTGCACTGAATGCCTTCCGTCAGTGAGGATATTTCCAGCTACAAGGAGCTAGAAACCCAGACCACTCTCAGTCCCAGGGTCAGGACGAGGCTGATGTTGGAGAGGCACTGAGAGCTCACCTGTGGTAACACACTCGCTCTCAAGGCCTCACTCTAGCTCCAGTCCTGCCCCATCCTTCCCAGCCCCTTCTCTGCCCTAGGAGGCTGGCCCATATGGACCAGATCAGAGCTCCCCTCCCCTCTTACTTCCCTATGGGTTGAGCTTCTCCTACTAAATTTCAGCAATAAATCAGAGAAAAGAAGGAGAAAAACCTGTCTTCAAAGTAGTCCTGGACTCTGCTTTACAAATTTCCTTTGCAGTTATTATATAAGGGCCACAGGGTAAAAATGTATTTTATTTTAAGAGGGCTGGGTAGAAATACGTGTTTATATGTTTAAAAACCAACATTTGTATATAGATACTGAAATCTCTTACGCTGTACCTCAAAGAATATTATAAATATTGTAATATTGTCTCATTACTTACTCAACATTTTTCCAGGACTTATTTCCGGAGACTCTAAATGGCTTTTCATTCTGCTTAATATAAAATCCCAAATCCTAAGTGCCTTATACTGTCCTCTACAATCTGACTCCTGACTGAGTCTCCCCTATCACTTTTCTTTTTTTAGAAATGGTTTTTATTAATTTTTAGAGAGAGGGGGAGGGAGAGAGAGAGAAACATTGATGTGAGAGTGAAATATCAATCAGTTGCCTCCTGCAGGCACCGGGCCCAGGGACCAAACCCACCACCTGGGTATGTGCCCTGACTGGGAATTGAACCAGTGACCTTTCGGTGCGCTGGGCAATGCTAGTCCGCATTCTTAATATCTACAGACTCCTTAATACCATCAAGAATGCCAAACTTTCTCTTGGCTCTGGGTTTTATACACAGTCCCTCTACCTAGAATTCTCTCGCTCAACATGTGTTCTTGCTGAACAGTTTCTACTACATTGCAAGTCCTACAGAGGTATCATTTCCTTTATAAGAGGCCATTCCCAGCTTTTCAATAACTGCTAAATCCAACCAGCGTTCTTTTATGGCAGATACTATTGCTTCCTGTTCAACAGCTATCCTTCCTTTTCTTTCTAAGTAAAAGAGCCATATTCTGGTGTAGATGGAAATCATAATTAATCCAACTTTATCATGGAAGTTCTGTTCCCTTTGGAAGTAAGTTGCCAAACAATTAGACATGAGGAAAAATTAGCTGGAAATTCCAGGAAAGATATCCTTCTTGGTAGGAAATAGATTTAGGAATAGGAGGCTCTTTGCAAGCTCCCCGTCTCACTTTATTTTCTGCTCTGGATGCAGATACAGTTGTGATGTTGATTTAAACCTGTGGTGTCATCTTAAAATCATGAAGGGAGACATCACAGTGATGCCAAGGGAGATAGAAAGATCAAAGGAGAGTGGGTCATTCACTCAGCCAAAAAAAAAAAAATCACCTTGGAACTGTCTACTTCTGAATTTCTTCTTAAGTAAGTAGTAAATATTCTTAGAAATTAAGCCAGTGTTAGTGTGGCTTTTTATTATTTGAAACTAAAAAAAAAAAGTCATCATTGATAATGCTTTCCAATATCAACCTGTACTTTCCTTACATAAGACACTTTGTTCTTTTAACCCCATTAGTATAAGTCTCACAAGATACTAGAGGATTGTCAGTGACTAGCCCAAGATGTGGGAGATGTTCCAGGCTAAATAAATTTTTTTTGAATGGCAGTGTGGTGGTGGAGAGTGCATGTTCTGAAATCAGACTTTTGGGGCTTGAGTCCTGGTTCTACCTCTTAAGGGCTGTGCTATTTGCCATCTGTAAAACGGAGATAAATGTAATACCTATCTTTTTGGCTTTTGAAAGAGTCGAGTGAACAATAATAAAGTGTTTAGCTAGTTCTTGGAACATAATAACATTCCAAAAGGGCTTGCTATTATTCAACAGCTCTGTGCTATCTGTGGGTCATTTCAAGGTGAACAAAATCAGCACTCTGCCCACAAAGAGGTCATAATCCAGTAGAAGGAACAGGTATGACACAGTGAATTCATTGTCATTATAGAGGCCCTTGGAATGGTTATTATATTAATGGGGAGAAAGTACACCTCTGCCTGCCTAGGGGATGTCAAAAGGCCTTCCCAAATAGGGGGAAAACCTTATGTTTTATTCACAGCCTCAGCTCATAATTTCTTCTATGTCAACCGTAGAGAGGGAGGTAGAATATCTCAGAAGTTCCACCAGAAACCATGTCTCCTAAAAGTAAGTCCTGTTATTTCCAACTGAAAAACATGTAAAGAGAGTTAGAGAGGGTGCAGGGTAAACCCGGCCAGGGGGTTTTACCCATGTCCTTGGCGGCTCCTCTATTTAGCATTTCCATCTGGAGAGAAAACCGAGGACATCTCTCTTAAAGATGGTTAACCTTCTTCAAAAAGACTACAGTGAGAGGCGCTACATAAACACAGAACAGTAACTCCGACAGCTGAGCCCTCCCGGATCTCAGGCACGTGAGCATGGAGACTGACTCGGCCAAGCAGAGGGCGAGGTGGAGGAATTCACCTGCCATCTGTCAGCTCACAGGCTGGACACACGCACTGGCAAGACACACGGCCGCGTCTTGTCCTCCCCTTTGGCTGCCTATCAGAACGCAGCTTTTAAATTTGGAGGTAGGAGCTGATCTATCTCACTTCTTGGAGTGCTTCTAAAAACAAAACACTTACTCCGAGGACAGTCAGGACCCACAGTACCTAACCGACCGGCCTGAGTATCTTGTCCTTGCTGCATTGTACAGATCTGACCGAGGACACCGGCCCCTGCGAATGGGAGGGAATCATTTGGATAAATAACTTTTCAGGCCCAGCATCTTCATCTCGCTGTTGATAATTCAGAAACATTACGGTGTGGGAAATGCCCTTTCTGTGTCACCCACATCTCTACAAGTCACTCCTTTATGCTAAAGACAACGCTGTCTGCTGTGGGCTTTCTCCCACCCAGGCCCTGCCGTCGAAGAGGGAGGTGCCCACACACAGAGGTTCACCTGCCACAGCCTGCTTGCCACTCAGTCCCATAACCTCCTCCTCTTCAACTGCATTTTTTCAGCCTCCCCTGTGATCCATGTTCATGAATGTACCGTGAATCTTGCAATTGCTGAAACCGCTCTACGTCCCAAATCATTGATTCTCAGAGCCTAGCGTTGGCTTTTTCAGCTTGATCGCTCCACCGGGGCCACTGTAAGCAGTTGCACTTCCAGTCTTGTGGGGTCTCTGTTTCCATCCTCTGCATCTCCCTCCTGTTTTCACTACCCTCTAGTTTCTGTTTGTATTTTATTTTATTATTTTATTTTATTTTTTAATCTTCACCCAAGGACATTTTCATTGATTTTTAGAGAGAAGGGAAAAGAGGGAGAGACTGAGGGGGAGAGGGGGGGAGAAAGAGAGAAACACTGACGGGAGAGAAAATCGATAGTTTGGCTCCCACGTGTGCCAGACCCAGGCAGGGACTGAGCCTGAACCCCAGGTGTGTGCCCTGACTGGGAATCAAACCCGCGAGCTGTCTGTGTCCCCGGCAACGTTCCTCCTAACTTAGCCACACCAGCCAGGGCTCTGTCTGTATTTCAAACGTTCTCTAACCAATACCATTCATTCCAGTGCACCTCCGTTCCTTGAACAGCATTTGGCAAAACCGTTGGAAAAACAAAAGAACAACTAAATCAACAATACATCTTCTCTTTCCTGTATCCTGATGCTATGGAATGGTTATTTCCCTCCAAATTCCTATGTTGAAGCCCTAACACCCAATATAACTGTATTTGACGATAAAGATTTTAGAAGGTAATTAATGTTAAATGAGGTCATAAGGGCAAGGACCTAATCCAATGGGGTTGGTAGTTTTATTAGAAGAAGAGAAAAACATCCTTCCCCCCCTTCCTCTCTCCCTCCCTCCCTCTCTCTGTCCATTTGCAAACACTGAGGAAAGGCCATGTGAACACACAGTGAGAAGTCAGCCAACTGCAAGCTAGAAAGAAAGCTCTCGCCAGAACTTGACCATTCTGGACGCTAATCTCAAACTTCCTGCCTCCGGTACTGTGAGAAGGAGCATTTCTGCTGTCTCAGCCACCCTCCCAGTCTACCGTATTTTGTTATGGCAGCCCCAGCTGACGAGCACCTGGTATTTTAGCATTTCTGGAAGGAAGCACACGGCAAAGTTGATTAGCATGACGCATCACAGATTAAAACCACTAATGCATTGCTCCTGTCAATAAGTTCTTCCATGATCCACAGTGAATGAATTAAACTCTGTCCATTCTACTCAAATACCCAAACCCACTCTCCCATCATTGTATTTTTCCATCTCAGTTCTGATAACTGGCTGCAATGAACGGCCTCCCTATAATTTTGGAGGCCTTTTCCACTCAAAATTTGGAGGTGGACATATGACTTGCTTTGGCCAATAGGGTGGTAGCATGCTTGATGCAAACAGAGACTTGAACAAGAATATATGTGGGGTTATTACTTGTTTCTTTCTCTATTAGTCTGCTTAGGTTGCCATAACAAAATACCATAGACTGGGTGGCTTAAACAAAAATATTTATTTTCTACAGTACTGGGGGCTGGGAGTCTGAGACCAGGGTGCCAGCATGATTGGGAGGCCCTGGTGAAGGCTCTTTCTGGCTCACAGCAGCCTCCTTCTTCACTGTGCTCTCACATAGAGAGAAAGGGAGAGAAAGATCTCTGGGGTCTCTTATTGTAAGGACACTGATTCTGTTAGACCATGGCCCCACCCTTATGACCTCATTTTACCTTAATCAGCTCCCTAAACTGTAAGTAGAGTTATACTGGGGGTTAGGGCTTCAACATGAATGTTTGGGAGGAGGGGGTGGCACAAACATTTAGCCCACAGGGGTTTCCTCTCCTGGAATATGGCCACCACCATTAGAATAAGCCTGGACCAGCCCGCTTAGCATGAGAAACGACATGGGGAGGAAAGGTCTCAGCTGAGGCCGTCCTAGGTCAACCAGCCTGCAGCCAACCTGGCGCTGACTGCAGACACCTGGGCAAGTCCAGCCAAAATCAATGGAGTCAGCTGAATAACAGGATAAAATAATAAATGGCTGCCATTTTCGGTCCCAAAGATTTAAGATTGTTTGATACTCAGCAATAGCTATCTGATAATAAACCATCACTCTGAGGGGATCACATATCCTTCCACAGAGAAAATAGAAGCCCTCAGACAGGAACCTATCTGTTTGCTTCCATACTTACTAATTACTGGAAATGAATGTAACATCTCTCATCGATTTCTCCTCCTACCAAAAAGGAAGCGTCTCACGTCTACAGCCAGCAGCTCACCTGCACCTGCATTGGGCATCTTCTCACTTTCCTCCCTTGCCACTCACCCATCAACCTGCTGTAATTTGGGGCTTGGTGTCCAGGCACTAGGCCACGCTGGCCCTTCCAAAGATCTCTGAGGAATCTTGCCGTCGCTTTTCAGTTCTCATTTTCTTGATCGCTCAGACATTTAACTCAGTGGAAAATGCCCAGCCTCTTGAAGGCGTCTGTCCCTGTGTTTCACAACAGCGCCCCTCCATCTCATCTTCCCACCGCCTGGTCTGTTCTTCAATCGGTTTTCCTGGATGCTTCTCTCCCATCTGGTTTTTTAAAACTGAAATTCCTGAAGGCACAGTCTTAGGTTTCTAAGACGAAGAAATTCTCAGTTTTCTACCCATTTAATAACAATAACAACAACAATAATAATGTTTCATTAATTAATCAGATGATAGATACCATTCTTGAAAAAATAAAATCAATCAGACAATCAATCCATCCACTCTCATGGCGCGCTTGCCCTGTGCTTGGCACTGCTCTAGGGGCCGTCGGTATAAGCAGAGGAAGAAAAAAGTGAACACAGTCCCTACCCTTACAATACGTAAGATTTCTAGAAAATAGAAAAACAAATAATAAACAAATTGTGATACATACCATAAAATAAATACAAGTGGTTGAAATAAAATACAAGGGCGAAGGGGACACTCAGTTAAGACAAGTAGAGTCGTCAAGGATGGGCCCTTTGGGCATCGCTTTTGCCAAGCGAGCAAGATGGGAGCTAGAAGAAAGGACAGTGGGCTAAGGTAGAAAACGGGGCTTTGGGTTCAGATTATTTTTTAAGTCGAAACCTAGAAGATAAGAGGGATTTAAACAATGGAGAGATGGAAAGGTTTGGTCTGTTGCTAAAACCCTGACGCTATCAAGGTAGCTGCCTCGGCCAAGTTTGAGAAAAGCAGCAGCTTTTGCCCTTTCAAGCAGCGAGACCTGCCAATACCACCCGCGGGATTTGATTTGCACCTTTTAACAAGAAGGTCCCCAGGGCTTTTATCATCAGTGGTATCCAGAGCTTTCTCACATTGTGCTCATTTTATGTACCAAATGGAAATCAGCGATCTTTAGTGGCATCCAACTAATCTCTGGGAAGAATAACACCGTGGACTCTGTCCCAGAAGCTATAGATGCCAAGGTTTACTAGAAAATAGGTTAGCTAGGTCCGGGCAGTGTCCCCCAACACGGTCCCATCCGAACCCCCTGCATTTTTTCCATTTCGAATAACAAGGGCCACATGTGCACAGATTTATGCAAGTAGGTGTTTTCACTGATCCTTGCCCCTATTTGTGGGCGCACAAGAGGCTATGAAGGACGCCCTTAGAAGAAGGCACCGTTCTGCAATCTCACCAGCTCTACTGAATGCTAACAGAAAAAGAAGGCATTTGCAGTTCACCTTGGAAGCATCAGGTCCCAGCGGCTCTGAGTCATCCTTCAGCAGAGCGCCGGCATTTGACTAAGGGAGTCTCTGTGGATGCAGCATCCTGCCACAGCCCGAGAGCAAGCCTTTGTTATCCCTGCTCAGGGGAGGAGACCGAAGAACAGTCTCATTTAGGGAACAAATGCATGTAGACACAGCTCTGATCTCAGGAGTGAAAAAGTTCCCGCTGTTATTCCAAAATCCAATCAAACTTAAAGTATTAAAAATATAAATCCGTATTGACATTATCATAAAAAATTATTTATAACGTTAGGTCCATAGCGTCTGTTAAGCCCAAAAGAAATGTTCCCAGGATGTTCATATGTCCATAAGGTACGTGTTGTTCCATGGTTCACTTGTTCATTTATTTAGTCGTTCACAAATACATATATATTTTGTGCCTACTGGGTGCCAGGCACTGTGCTAGGCACTGGGAATTCACCATTGGGTGATGCAGGCATATTGAATGTCCTGGAGGAATTTAAGGAGCTGCCTGAAGGAGGAGGCAGTTGTGAAACAATTCCATGACATAGTTAATTATAGACTCTTTAAGTCTCTTGAAGAAACACAGGATTTTGGAGAGATTCACCTACTGAGGACACAGAGTTGCTCTCAGGAAGACCATTCTCTAAGGAAAGAACATTGAAACAGTTGCGTGCGGGGTCAATGGGAACTTGCTGGGCAAAAGTGAGTAGCAAGAGGGACAAGGTCGGGGTAGGCCGGCTTGCCAGCAGCTCCCTGCAAGGAGGAAAAGAGCCTTGGAGAGTCTAAGGATCCCCACAAAGTCCTGTGTAGGTGAAGCTTGGGAACGAACAATTGATCAGCGGCACACGGGCTACATGATACAAGGCATGCTAAGGAATCTGTATCCTTACTCTAAGGCTAGTCAGAAGCCACTGGACATTTTGAAGTGGAAGAGCTACCTATTTTGAAAAGAGCTATGTATTTTAAAGAAAGATCACTCCAAGTGCTGACTAAAGAGTGAATGTAGGTATGTGATGTGTGCTGGAAAAAAGAAAACAAAAAACAAACAAAGCAACATTGTTTCAGAAGTATAGATACTTAACCACGTGGCAAAAGGCCTCCTGCTAGAAGTCAGATAATTTGTTTTTTATTTTTTTTCTTTATTGAATTTATTGGGGTGACGCTGGTTAATAAAATTATATAGGTTTCAGGTATACGTTCTACAATACATGATCTGTATATTGTATTGTGGTCTGCCACCCCAAGTCAAGTAAAAGTCAGATAATTTATCTTAGAGTCCAGCCTCTCCAATTACATATAAAAAATATCACTGTAAAATTTTAAATAACACCAAAAACAGGTCATTCATGCTGGAAATTTTCCATTAAAACAAATTTTCAATCTTCATCCCAAGCAGGTCACTCACATAATACGTATGCTACTTATCACTGTTAATACAACAAACACGCTTCACCTGGTTTGCTGGACCTATATTCACACGAGCACCTCTCAAGTGGGCTCCCAGACCAGCACCATCAGTAGCAAGTACAGACTTACTAGAAAGAAGTTCTCAGGCCCTGTCCAGGCCTCCTAAGTGAAGCCCTCCAAGCAACTCTGACGCAGGCTTCAGTCTGAAAATAGTAAGTTTATACCAATGCTATTCACAAGCAAACACTGCTAAGTTTTCCATGTCAGGGATGGCTGGTTATAAGCTATGAATTACTATATGTGCTGTAAACATTCATAGGCATTAATGCTGGAGGGAGCTTGTGTCTGCTTAAAATTACACATTCTACAGATGAAAAATTGAAGTCCAGAGAGTGTGAAAGTCTTGCTCTGATCACACGATGTTTGAGGGAAAAGACTTTGAAATCAGACAAATCTGGGGTTTGAGTTTGTCTGTCAGTTACCAAGAGTGTGAGCTTTGGAAGGGTTTTTTGGTGTGTGCGTGTTGTTTTTAACTTTTCTGGACTGAGTTTCCTAACTAAAAAATAAGGATATTAAGAGTATTTATTTCATATTGGTGCTATGAGGATTACATAATTTTGGTAAAGAGTATCACCCAGTGATTTGACATTGTAAATAATAAATGGTGGAAAATCATTGCTTCAAAGAAATTTTCCCCTCACATTTTGCATTTTCCCTTGCATTTTGTATTCCCCCTGGTTGCCATGAGTAACAAACCCACTTGTTCAACTACAGACATGATCCTAGAGGTCCAAAGGGCACTGACAATTGTAATAGCTGACAGGGAAGAAGAAGGCTAAGGAAGGGAGTTATTTTTATGAGGCAGTCATCTATCTGGTTAGTTTTGGAATATCTGACCTTTTGAAGATACTGTTCATTCTAAAAATCCCACAAGCCATATTGTTGTGAGCTCTTCAAAGAGGGCTGTTAGAAGTTTTCTTTGTGATCAACAGTCACACTGTCTGATAAACAGTTATCAAACTACCTTCCAGTTGGGTTTGGGAAGGCCATCTTTAGGCCATTTGGAGACACTATGGAGTACCATATGAAAGCCATCAAAATATATCTCCATCCCACATTAACTACATTTTTTTGCTCTGAACATTTGCAGAAAATTTTTGTTATTTTAATTTTGAAATTATTTAGCACTGAAACACTCATTTCATTTACAGTTGAGTGATTTTTTATTTTTTTTTTAGTACTTATTGCACAAGCCTGGGAGATCATTCACTGTGAGAAACTGAATATGCAAGTTGCTTTTAAATGTAGTGAAAATTTTATAAATACTAAATCTAGCAGTTAATGAGACTGGCATAATATGTTTACATACGCATTTATTACTTTTTATTTGTGGCTTACATTTCAAGTCCATAATCTTATATGTTTGTTTTTCAGATCTCAGATCTTTTCCTACTCCCTAGACATCCTATTTTTATTTTATTTTATTTTTTTGCCTAATAGTCAAAATGACCTTGTGTCTGGGCCCCCTTTGGATAGTTCCTGCTGTCTGTCCCTAATAGGTGGGAGCAATATCCTTGACATTTATTTATTTATTCTTCTTTTTTCTTTCTTTCTATTCAGACACCTCAAATGTACAGAAAAGTTGCAAGTGAAATATAAGTCCATTGTTTCCCCTGAGCAATTTAAAATCATGCATCTTTCTTGTAGTGTGTGTTAGGAATAAACCAGGACAGTCTCCAACATAACCCCACCACGGCACCAACCTCAGGAAACCAGCACTGACACACTGCCACCACCGAGTCCTCAGGTCCCCTTCAGGTTCTGTCAGTGCCCCCATGATGTCCGTAAAAGACTATAATTTTATACTTGTTACTTTCTGTATTTTGTGGGAAGGTACTTTCAAATATTGTAAGTATTCCATTCCCTATTCTACCTTCTATCCATCCTTCTATCTGTTATAACTATGAATTCACACTGATAACTTCAATTCCATCTCAACACCACGGAGCTTGTCCCCCTTTCCCCTTTCCATATTTGTGATTTCGCCCACGGACAGTGGGGAGTCTGGCTCCCACCATCCTTGACACAATGCTGTTGATAGTTTCTGTGACTTTAAGGGAAACCAGTTTTACTATAGTCTAACTGAGATAAACAATAAAGTTCCTACAGCATCTTATCAACATTAGTACGAAACAATGCTGAAATAAATGATGGTATTCGAGGGCCTGCTCTCTACTTATTGAACCAATAACCCCAGTCGTCGTCGCTGCCTCTGACTGGCCTGGATGGCCCCCTGACCCCTCCTGGGCTCTAAGGCTCCATGCGGTGCAGACTTTCTCTATGGAAGGCTTCCTTCCTCTGCCCAGTCTCCGATGCCCCATTCGGCCTCCACTAATGGCCTTAAGATTAATTGTATCATAATAATTCCAGGAATGGAAGGGAAGATTAAAAAGAAGAAAGTAAGAGAAAATGCACGAAGGAGGGCTACCTGGCATGTTTACATTCACAATTCTTCTGGAATTATGTTACCTCCTTTCTTGCTCCCCTTCCCCACAATTAAATCACAGGTGAGCCCTACATACTGCTTGAAGCCTGCGATATTTAATGCGTATATCAAATAATTACAACCACAACGTACCCACCTAATGACGGTTATTACAGTTTACATCTCTCTATTTGCTGGGGGCAGGAGGTTATAGAGTTACAGCTCACTAATATACCATAGCCAGTTTTAATGTATTCCAGAGACAATTTGCTACTTCTTATAAAGTAACAAATTTTGTGAATGACTTAGTGTATTCACAATTATCTTCATAAGAAAGTCATATGATACCCTTTCTTGAGTAGGAGACAGTGGGAGGCTTTAGAGCTTGGGCAAAGCAAACTGTCATTAAGCTTTATATTAACAGCCACTTGGCATCTCTATGTTCTTGTAGGAGTAGGAGATTATCTTATCTCTTGCAGTGAGTTAAAAATATGGAGACTGACAAAGTTTCATAAAATATCAATGGTATATTTAATATTTGAGCTCAATTAACCTATTTATTTTAAATACACATAAAGTACTGTATTGCATTTCTTATGATTACTGCATTAAATTACGTAGTGCCTATAAGTGCTTACCTAGGACATAGTGAGTGTTCACCAAATCGGAGTATTTTCATGGCTAAGCATCATCATTTCACTACTGAAGGTAGAAGTGCGGATGACAGAACTTAGAGCCATTGAATTCTACTTGCATTCTCCCCTCCAGCTCATTCTTTCCCTTGCTTTCCTATGTATCTGAGCCTTACAGTGCCCATGTCTTTTTTATAACACAGTAGTAATATAATAAAGTAGAAATTCACCTATATAAGCCGTAGAAAAAATATTCATCTTTAAAAGAAACAACACAAGCTTATAGTCCTTTCGTTGGGAGAAACTTCTCCTCGGGTCTCGGATCTGTGCACAGTTTGTGAAGAGGACCTGACAGCTTCTGTTCCAGGCGATCTTTTCAAGAATATTTGTATAGCAAACAAATATAGCAAAATGGGCATTAGAAAATAGAGAAAATATCCCCTGTGGAGCAGAGAGCAGATATATTTCCAGATCAAGGTAATAAAAATGTCTCCCTTTAGGGCAAAAGTCGGGGCTCTTTGCCAGCAGCCTTCTTATAACATTGGGGCTGATAAACTCGGCTTCCCAGCACTGACACTAGTGCATCACACCCACTGCCCCCCCGAGTCCTCTGCATCACACCCACTGCCCCCCCCCGAGTCCTCTGCATCACACCCACTGCCCCCCCGCCCAGTCCTCTGCATCACACCCACTGCCCCCCCGAGTCCTCTGCATCACACCCACTGCCCCCCCCCGAGTCCTCTGCATCACACCCACTGCCCCCCCGAGTCCTCTGCATCACACCCACTGCCCCCCCGAGTCCTCTGCATCACACCCACTGCCCCCCCGCCCAGTCCTCTGCATCACACCCACTGCCCCCCCGCCCAGTCCTCTGCATCACACCCACTGCCCCCCCGCCCAGTCCTCTGCATCACACCCACTGCCCCCCCCCGAGTCCTCTGCATCACACCCACTGCCCCCCCCCGAGTCCTCTGCATCACACCCATGAAGCTCGGGGAGCGGGGGGGGGGGGAGCTGCTGGCAGCCCTGAAGCCCAAATACCCGCTGTGTCAAGAGTAAGATGCTTTCGTCTGTGGCCCAGGAGCCTCGTTCTCTGCCATGATCTATAAGAAGGTGATGGACTTGCCGGTTAGATCGCAAGAAAGGGAAAATCTCTTCTCTCTCCAAGTTATTGACACTATTTTATACCATTTTTGTCTCCGGTTCTATTTTCAGTTCTCACGCTGTAAATTCATGAACTTTCTTACACAGATTCATGGAAAAATACCCTCAGGGGCTTTACAAAGTCTTTGTGATTTTGACGTTTCAAAGGTCCATTTAATGAACCAACAATCCAGCTGATACAGAAGCTATTTGAGGCAACTATTATGAAACTGGTATGATCCAAGAGGAAAAATATATAAGTGCTGTCAGAGAAAGAGAAAGAAAACCTTCCTTTGAACCAGGATTCTTGTGTCCTTTCTCCATTTTTGGCAGCTTTCCTCTTCCTAATAAAACTCACGATGTTGAGATGATCACATGCCCATTCCAGACGCCCCAAGTGCTTGCTTTAGAGGAGTTCTTGCAGCTAAGCAATCACATTTCCAGAAGACTCACATTTTCAAACATTCTTCTTATCTGCAATTAAGAGCTGTAGTATCATGAAACTGCCTTATGACCCAGTGATTCCACTTCTGGGCATATATCCAAAGAAACCCAAAAGAATATACGCATCCCTCTGTCCACCGCAGCTTTATTTACAAGAGTCAAGATATGGAAGCAACCCCAGTGCCTATCAATACACAAGTGGGTAAAAAAAAGCAGTAGTACTTATATATAATAGAATATTATTCGGCCATAAAAAAGAGTGAAACCTTACTATTTGCAACAGCATGGAGACCTAGAGGGTATTATGCTAAGTGAAATAGGCCAGTCAGAGAAAGACAAATACCGTATGATTTCATTTATATGTGGAATCTAAAGAACAATAAAAAGAAACAAAACAGAAACACACTCATAGATACAAAGAACAGACTGATGGTTGCCAGAAAGGACAGGAGTTGGGGGCTTGTGAAAATGGGGAAGGTATTAAGAAGTACAGATTGGTAGTTACACAATAGTCATGGGATGAAAAGTGTAGCACAGGAAATATAGTTAGTAACATTGTAATAACTATGTATGGTGCCAGGTGGGTACTGGAAACACTGAGGGTACTTTGTAAAGCCTAAGACTGTCTCACCACTATGCTGTACACCTGAAACTAATACAAAATAATTCTGACTGTAAACTGTAATTGGACAGAAAAAGAACTGTAGTGTCACCTTCAGAAGAAGGTTCCCACCCTTTCGCAACATTCCTACTAGAGACCCCATGCTTTTTAGTGAGTGAAAGGCCTGATCACCATGGACTCAAAGCTATCTTAATAAAATATTACAACCAGACATGGGCCCTCAAAACTTAGACTCACTTCATCAACTCAAGACCTTCAACAGACTAATTTCCAGCTTTTATAAATTCTTAATAATGTAATTACTCAGTGCCTGTCAGGATACAAGTGAAAAATACAGCTACACAATGATTTCTACTAGGGCATGCTTCACTGACAAAGTGCAATTTGATTGCTTTAACACAGAGACAAGATGGCATTTGTTTTTAATGATCTTGGTGGGTCACATGTTTTAAATCTCCATGAGTGGAGAGTCCTGTACCCTTGGTAAAAAGTTCTTTTCAAAATTATATGCAGCCCTTGGCTGGGTGATGGGTAACATTTACTTAATGATTCAACAAACGTATATTGAACTCTTTCTGCATGCCCGGTGCTGTGCTAAACCCTGGGGGCTATGGTGGTGCACAAGACACTTATACCCTGCTCCCACCGAGTTCACACTTGGATGACCTAACAATTACCAACTGTAAATTGTAATTTTGATTGATGTGTGATCTAAAACAAAATGTCAGGGTGATGGAGAGAATTTTTGTCATGTTTCAAAGAACTCCCTTTTGCACTGTTCTTTGAGAGGTTATACAAGTGCCATAATCCTTCAAGATCAGAAATTTACAGTCCTTTTCAACTATTCTCCACATCACACTTTACCCGATACCAGCATGACAGTCACATTGAACTATTTATAAGGCCTCTGTTGTGCCGCCGTCACAGACTGTTTCCTAGAAAGCAGACTCTGAGAAGAAGGCTAGCGTGCAGGAGGTTTGCTCTGGAGATATCTTGGGATTCATACCTCTTCTATATCTTGTACCTAAGACTTGCCCTGGAGATGCCATTGTCTCTCAGGATTTCACAGCTGGATCTCCCGGTTTCACTGAATGTCAGTGAATGACCTACGTAAGTTTCTTGCCCCTAGTTATCTTTGAGGTTTCTTAAGAACACCTTGCCCAGCCGGGCGTGGCTCAGCGGTTGAGCGTCAACCTAGGATCCAGGCGATCAGGGTTCGATTCCCGGTCAGGGCACATGCCCAGTTGCGGGCTCGATCAATGACTCTCTCATCATTGATGTTTCTATCTTTCTCTCCCTCTCCTTTCCTCTCTCTGAAATCAATAAAGATATATTTAAAAAAAAAAAAAAAAAAGAACACCTTTCCTCAGCCTCTGAGACCATCTGTCCGCTGCCCTCTGCCCATGACCAGTCCAAAGGGTTAATGGTGGA
This sequence comes from Miniopterus natalensis, assembly GCF_054644295.1. Classification (NCBI taxonomy): domain Eukaryota; kingdom Metazoa; phylum Chordata; class Mammalia; order Chiroptera; family Miniopteridae; genus Miniopterus; species Miniopterus natalensis. The sequence goes on from NC_142084.1 coordinate 88,046,921, forward strand.
GCAACTCTCCACCCAGTGAGCTTGGCTACCCTCTGGACTTTGGCCATGACGCGTCTTTCTTTCCCTGCAAGGACCAGGGCATATTCTGGGCGATGATAAATGAGGCTGAGCGGAAAGCCAGATGCCATCTGAGGGTTCCAATGGCTTTCTGTGTGATGAGCTATCCACGAGTCTCTCCCTGACCACCCCCGTCCCTGGCCATCTCCCTCCTGCAAAGTTATCAATGCCTGTTTATCGCGGTGTCCTCGGCACTTAAAATGCATCTGATGCCTCTGAGGCACCACATTAATACTGAGGACCCTGTGATCTTAAAGCCAAGGGGAGGTCCTATGAAGACAGCAACACCTACAGGCTCTTGACTCTTTAGTAGTTAGACGATACTATTCCTTTGCTGGCCGAAGGTGGATGTCACCGGGATTCCATAAAAACAGTATTTATCAAGCTATATATAAAATGAGAATATTGCTGTACGATTACATCCTGATGTGTTATCATTTGGTTGAAATGTGTATTTTAAGATGGCAGAGAAAGATTCAGTGATGGTTATTAATTTAAAAATGGCTTATATTTTATTTACATGGGTTGCTTTCAGTTTAGACATTATAATGAGAGGCAACAGGGGATTGATCTAAATTCAAGAGAGGACTAGAATAGAAAAATGAACCTAACTTTTCAAAATAACCATCTAAGAACTTTACTCCAGAGAAGGCTCAGTTTATACTGGTTTTTCTCAAAATGACCAAGTGTCTTTATAAGGGCTGTTTCCAGAGATTTTATTGAAATATAATGATGACTCCTATACTCATACATCCTGAAAAAAGAGTGTGCACAGTGAATTTGACAATGAATGCCTCACCATGTTTTAAATACAGACAGGGTACAGGTCTAGCTACGCTGAAGAAGTTGCAGTAATATTTAGCAATCAAGGTGAAAAATTGTAAACTTATTATTAAACATTTAATTATATAAAAAAGAGAACTATAATAAAGTAAAGGTAGAAAATTTATTTTCAAAAATCCAATTAGTATCAAATCTGAAGTTAGTGTATTACAACTATTTTGGGATTAATATTTTACTAATATTTCAGAGGGGAAAAACAGATGTATTTCAAGAAAAATTTTTGAATGATCATCAATGGCTCTTTTGAACTTTGTCTGTACAATGCTAAACATCCACATAGTTGAAATTATATTCATAGGATGTAAATAAATATAGATAAATATATTTTTTTTCCATTTTTAAATCCAGATTTTATTGGCACCAAGAAAGTTCTAAAATTGATTTTGGGTTGTGCAAATGTCATTGAAATACAGGATGAGTTGGGTTTTAAAAGTCAACTTAGTAGCAATGTCAAAAACTCCATCACAGAATCCCTCTCAGATGTCTTTCCATCTCCTATTTGAGCACTCCAAGAATGGCAACTCACTATTTCCCATGGTGCAGCACACTGCTGTTGATAATGCCATTTATGCTAATCCCCTGGAAAATGAGAAATAATACACAAATTGCAGAAAATTTTCTTTTGCTGGTTCTGACTGCAAAAGTATACAGTATAGTCAAAATGAAGACTAGGGCTCTAAAAGTTCCATCTTCAAAAGTCCCCGCAGGTCATTTGATTGCAAGTACTCAAAAAATTTTCTTCCAGGACTTCTTTTAACAATATGATTTAACCCTCTTTTTAAAACTGTGCAAACAGATCCAGAAGGAAAAAAATATATGTTGACAAAATTATGATCAATAAAAGGAGCTTAGGCTGAAATCTAGAATATTAAACCATAGATGAGGACTTCATTTGAGCTCCCATATTAAAAAAGAATCATGGCCCAGCTGGTGTGGCTCAGTGGACTGAGCGTCGTCCCGTGGACCAAGAGGTCACCGGTTCGATTCCCGGTCAGGGCACATGCCTGGGCTTCAGGCTCGATCCCCAGTAGGGGGCGCGCAGGAGGCAGCCAACTGACGCTTCTCTACCATCAATGTTTCTGTCTCTCTCCCTCTCCCTTCCTCTCTCTCCAAAAAAATCAATAGAAAGACTTTTTAAAAAACAAGAATCATGATTGGGATGTCTACGTCTACAAACTGAAGCATATGTACTAACTACTCACAAAGTAGATAAAAAATGACAGATGATAAATTCATTCATGCCATTCATTCATTCACTACAAAACTCTTTATTGAACAAGTATTCAGTGCCCGATCCCGTGAGAGGCGCCTGCTAGCTCCGACACAGAGGCTTCTATAAAATCACTGTAGTACAGCAACAGAGACTTCTAAATGCCAAGATTCTGTTATTAACTGACTTTCACTAATAAGTAACGCTGCTGTGTGCTGTGGCATCTCAGATGGAGAATGAGACTCATTTGTTGCTGTAACAAACTGCTACAGGCAGTGGCATAGAAAATGACTGCAGAGCTAAGTAAAGCTCTGGGGACTGAACCATGGCACTAGGTTCTACTCAATTGAGCTAATGGGCACAGAATTCACCACTGGCTCTTGTAAAGCCTGCAACTTTTCATCCAGTTAAATGTGGAGCAGACATGATCTCAAAACGTACCTCAGTGTAAACTGTAGGTATTAACCTGTTAAGTTTTGAGGTAAACAATGAGATGGAAAAGTCCATTGTTTTTGCCTTGGGCATGAATCTAGTTTGCTAAATACGATGGCATTTGTTACTTTACTGGGAGAAATAAGTAAAGGTGGCAAATGCCTACACTGGCCATCTTTTTCTCTTGGACTTACTGATCATAAAAAAAAAAAAAAAAAAAAAATTGTATGAGGCCCTAAGAGAAATCCCGATTCCATAAGAATGAGAAGGTAAATCTCTCCCTTGAGCAATTGCTCTTTACTACTTTGAAGGGAAGAGGGATTTTAAATTTATTTGAAATAGTGATCTTATAAATCTTTCTCCTACATAAGATATCTCTTAATAATTTGGGCTACAGAATGAGCTACTTGAAGATGAACTGACTATGCAGAAACCATGTGTTTGGGTCCCTGGAACTATCTGACGTTCATAGTTGTATAAATATTTTCTCAGTATATTGGTAGATAAAACTGAGTTAAGATAATATCCTAGGAGTCCCCTATCAGAAAGAGATGAATAATTTTGTAAATGTGTTATGCTTCATGGGCTATTGCTTTGAATGCATGTATCTTAGAGTAAAGGTACATTAATATTAGTCATCTGCTTCTTTTAAAGTATGAACTATGTGCAGTTAAGATAAACAGAAATAAACTTATTTACATACAGTACAATAATTGGTAGAGAATGGACTTTCCAATACCTGTGCTATTTTCTTAACCATATTACGGATCCGGAATAAAATTTATCCATAACTTTGTCCCCCTAAAATTTAAAATTTTGAATGACAATGATTCTATTTAAATACCCATAAAACTAGTAAACCAATGATATTTATAAACCAATTATTTTTGTACAATAAGTTAGCAAAGGTCAAAACCTGAAACTTTGTTTCAGCCAGGAGTCAACAAACTACTCCAGTAAGTTAAATCCAGCTTGCTGCCTTTTTTTTCTTTTTTTGGCAAATAAAGCTTTATTGGAACACAGCCTCGACCATTCCTGTACTTACTGTCTATTACTTCTTTCATGCACAATGGCAGAGTTGAGCAGTTGCGACAGAGAAGGTATGGCCCATAAGCCTAAATATTTATAATCTGGCCCTATATAGAAAAATTTGCTGATCCTTGGTCTAGACTGTGTACTATGCTTTATTAATCAAATCTTGTCAATCCTACCTCTGAAATAAATAAATTTTTATTTCATTCCATCTTCTTCATTTTTGTTGCTCCAAATATAATTTAGTTCTTTACTATATATATCTGAGTAAATGCAACATCTTCTTAACTGGTTCCTTATAGTCCCACCATAATCAATTCGCCTTCAATAGATCTGTCTATTAAACTTCTTTCTTAGAGCTTAGGAAAGCTTTCCAAACATATTAGTATCTTGTATAAAGCTCTTCGCATTCTAGCCTCTAACTAATTCAAATTAGCCTTACTCAATATCTTGTGTGAACTCAAGGTTCCCCGGTATCCGGCTACCCTGTCCTTTTCTTCACCGGCCTCTTGCTTTTACGTATCTTGTTTCCTCTACCCAGGACCCCTTTCTCCTTACCCTGCCAGACAAACTCCTGTTCATCTTCCAAGCCCCTTCTCCAACGTCACGCACACAGGCCAACCTTTCCCGACTGCCTATGGCATAGTTGGGAGTGTTTTCCAACGAGCTCTGACGGCACTTTGCATGGACCACTAACCACGTTGTATTACACTTACTTGTGTCCCATCTGTCTGTATGCCATTTTCTGTGACATTATCCTAAGCTTTTCAAGGATTAGGGTCATGATCTAGTCATCTTTGAATCTCTGAAGTCTAGAACAAAACCTGGAAGGCGACAGGTGCTAAATTAGTGTCTGTTTAACCGATAAATGAAAAAGTAGCGTCTGGACCATCCTAACACCATGCGAGTCTTTTCCATGAGGCCACTGCTGCCATTAAATCACTATTTTAATTTACTCTCATTCCCATTTGTTTAATAACATCCCCCACATTCAAAAGCCAGCAGATCATGTTAATATTATGAATCAATGGTGAATGTATATGTGAATATATTCATATTTATAGGCTAATTATCTGTAATAGCCGTCATATAGATAATGGCCACATGTATGCTCATTTATTTACTCCACTAATTAGCAGCTGAGTGATTATTATACTTCCGAATAATAAGGCTAACCATTTAGTGGGGTAGACAGAAAATAAAATTCTAAATATATATATATATCACCTTCTGATTAGTGTTAAATGAGAAGTGTGCACTGCACTGTAACAGAAGACAGGAGCTGGTCCTACTTAAGGAGGTCAGAAGGTTTCTGTGAGGAGGTTACACTTAAACTGAGGTGGCCAAGGTGAGTAAACCAGCACCTGTGCTAACCGTTATAATGAAACTATTCTAAGCAGAGGGAATAGATTGAATCTAGCCCCTGAGGCAGGAAAAGTTTAGCATTTTAAGGAATGGGGGGAGAGCTTTTTGGTTACAGCATAGTAACAGGGAGATGAAGTCAGATGAAACTGAGAGCTGAAGACCTGCCAGATTATTCATGGCCTTGACGGTGGAGTTTAGTTTTATTCAAAAACTTTTAGGAAGCCTTTGGCAAGCTGTAGGCAATGGCTTAATGGGATCCAACTCGTGTACTAAAAGGTTGTTTTTCTGGTAACTATGTGGAAATAGAATTGGGAGAGTAGAATTTGGGCGAGCAGTAAATTGTGCACTGTCCTAGTAAAGGCACAAATTGGCAATGCTTTTTGTCTGGGCTTTAGGGTCTTAACAATAAGATGGAGAAATGACTATAGAGCGGAACCATGATGAAAGATCCTAATTCAGGATCGCTGGATAGGACACCCGGTGTCAACGCAGCGGCTCAGCGCATCACATGTGATGCCAAGACACTAACGTTACTATCAGACGGCCCTGTAAGCTTTTTGATTCCATGCTTATCAAGCGCATAGGACAAGCCTCGCATAGATTCACATTCAGCAGACAGTGGCTGTGACGACAGGGTTAGGAAGACATAAAAGTCTCTCTACTAAAGAGAGGCAGTTCCTCAGAAGGTATTTATTATAAATCTATGTAATCATTCATTTAGCACAGGGATTGGCAACTTTTAAAAAAAATGTATTCGAGATGAGAGTCCTTTGTTTGGTATGTAGGTTATAAACATATTCTCTCACCAAATACTTTGATTTTTTTCCCTCTCTTAGTGCTGTTTCTTCATGTAAATTTCTAAACTTAAATTTCTAAATTTAATGTAGTTTTAAAATTTATTTTATTTTTTAGCACTTTTTTCCAATTAAAAAAATATCTCTACTAACCCCAAAATCATGCAGTTATTCCCTTTATCTCTTCTCACTAAATATTGCAAATACTTATAGTCAATAACACATCCTACCTTATACTTTATTAGAGCCGGAAATGTTATAATCACAGGATTTTAGCTGGAGTCATTCTCAAAACGTACCAAATGTGTGTGTGAATCTATGCCAAAATCTCCAACTATCTTTTTACCAGAGGATATCTGTCATATCACGTTTAGCACCTGATTATTTGATCAAACTTTCTGATAACTTAAAAATTTAAAGGAGTCGGAATGGCTAGTTCTATTATTGCTGTGATTTTTTTCCCCCTGAGACTTGTATTGCCAAGAATGGACTAAAGGTCCAAAATTGTTATGTGTGAGTAATGAAAATTGAGAAAAGAACACCAAGCATGATTTCTCAGTGTTTCAGAACTGTAAATGCTGTCAAAGTGTTGTGTTCTCACCAATTAAGAATCCCCCTTTGAGCCTGGCTGGCGTGGCTCAGTGGTTGCCCATCAATCTATGAACCAGGAGGCTGCAGTTCAATTCCCGGTCAGGGCACGTGCCCGGGTTGCGGGTTCGATCCCCAGTGGGGGGCGCGCAGGAGGCAGCCGATCAATGACTCTCATCATTGATGTTTCTCTCTCTCTCTCCCCCTCTCCCTTCCTTTCTCTGAAATCAATGAAAATATATTATTAAAAAAAAGAACCCCCTTTGAAATGGTGAGCTGCATCCGAGCGTGAGTTTGAAGGGAATTCCGGGCGGAGACTCGCTCGCCCAGCTGCCTGGTCACCGCCGTAAGCTCCTGAATCTCCGCCAGCGCTTCAGACTAAGCGGTTTTGACTGCTATTTGTTCCAGACCAGAGGCTTTAAGGCCAGACACAAATGCCTTTTAAATTTCATCTGATTAATATCTCTCAAGAGCGTATTTGTCACTTCCAAATAGTCCACATGTTGCCCTCCGAGGCAAAGCTACTCCGAACTGATACGGAGAAGAAATGAGGCATGTTGAGTAAGTACTATTAGACTCTAATGCGACTGAAGCTCGGTAATCTTCACCGCTGGAAATTAAATACTAAGTTCCTGAAGCATGAACTAAAGTCTTACCTCTTTTTCCCCCTCTAAGTCTGGATTTACTAAGTAAGGTGATGGCATCAAGGTATGGATTTGATCGCTGAATAACAAACAATGGGTTAGGTCACGTAGATGCCACATAGAGCAATCCCTATTTGGCTAAGTTTTGATACAATTCCTAAGAGAAACAAGACGAAATTTAGAATTTGAAAAGGTTCTGAGAAAGGCAGCCCATCTTTTTTTTTTCCTTAGTGTTTCAAGGTCTCAATTCTATCTTTCTCAGCAAAATGAGTTTTGTAAGATCTTCAGATAGAGAATGTTTCCAACCTTGGAAATTATATTTTTTCTTTCATGAGTGATCCCTTGACCTTGAAGTGAAAACAGAAGCTATTCATTCACCTTTAAATACCATAAAACTCATCGTTCTAAAACTCATTTTTGTCTCATGATATTACTAAAATTCAATTTCTTTAGTATCATGGGAAATGAAGGGAATAAAAACATATCTCCTGAAATTCTTTAAGCACTTTTCTTGCTTAAGCTCACCTATTTAATATCTCCCTCTTTGAAAAGATAACAGAACAGCGTTTTTTTTCTTCTGATAGTACCAGTTTCTCGGCTCTGAATGGAACAGAGGAAATCCTCTAGACCTGCCCCATCCTACAGAAATGGAGCACCAGCCACACATGGGAGCTACTTGTGTCATTTTACATTTCTAGTAGCCATGTTGGATAAAAAGAAACTGGAAAGTTAATTTTAATAATATATTTTATCTAGCCCAAGGCATCAAAATATCATTTCAATATGTAATCAATATAAACTAATAATACATTTACTTTTTTTGATACTAAGCCTTCAAAATCCAGTGTGTTTTTATACTTCTAGCGTATGTCAATTTGGACCGGCCACATTTCAGGTATCCAGTAGCCACATGTGGCTGATGGTTACCATATCGTACAGTGACACCTGAGGCATATTTGCAGAAACATTTGGAATAAAACATAACCTTTCATATCTTTGTTCTTTCTAGTTGCTTTTTTTGCCTTTCTTTTCTTTGTTAGCCAGCAGATCATATACTAAACTGATCTTTGGTTTATTTTCCTCCAAACTAGCAGAAGACACAACTGGAATTATAAAGTTTTGATAGAAAGGCATGAATTCCAAGCCAGACACCGAATTGTTTATTATTATTTCATCACACTACTCAGGAAGGTGTGCAATTTAAAAATTATGAATTATTTATTTCCGGAATTTTCCATTTAATTTTCAAACCTGTTTACCATAGATAACTGAAACCCTAGAAAGCGAAACTGTGGATAAGGGGCCTACTGTGCTTAGCTCAGTGTTACTGAAATGGTTAAATTACATAGTCCAGGTGAAGCACCCATTGCTCATTGGCAGCCTACCCCAGGAGAACATTTTACCCTGCTTTCTATCTTTCTGACTCCTTTCACTCTGATTTTAGGAGGTGTGACCTGAAAATGTTACCTCAATGAATTGGGGAAATGGAGGAAGAGAATTTCAGGCAATAGGATCAGGGAAGCGAGGGAGGTTACCTTAAACCTAGCAAATCCCCAGCTGCAAGTGTAAAGCATCTTTATTATTACTTACCCCTATCTGCCCCCTTTTTTGCAGAAATCTCCTTTAGGTCTTTGTGTGGAGAAGCACTGATTTAGGCCAAAGTGCAATTTAGATATTCCACAGTTCCCTTTCAAAATGAAATTGTAATCCAGTAACATTCTATTATTATGATAATTTCCAATAGCTACTTCTTTACGGAAAACCAGTAAAATAAATGCATTACCATTACATTTACATGTACAAATACGTATCAGTATATTTTGGGCACACAAAAGCAAAAGGGAGAAAAGAGCTCTGAGGTAAAGAGGAAAGTAAACAATGCCTTCCTTAGAAATACAGTCACTTACAAACTTCCATCCACTGCAGAACTGCTGGACTCGCAGCAGCTCCCAGTGACAAACACAGAGTGTTCAGCGTTCAGAATAGCTCCTCCCGGGGAGCAAAGCCGCCCCTAATTCTCGGCAGCCCCGTCAGTGGGGCTCGTGTCCTTTTGTAACAGGCCATGTGGTAAAGACCTCTGAGGGCCTAGACGGCTCTGCCTGTCCTGCCTTTTGCCAGAGTTGTATCTCCCAAGACGCTGGCAGGGTGAGAGCCACGGTGCCAAGCGCAGACTGGGTTTAGGTACTAAGCTCTTTCTCCCTTGGCAAATGTAAGTGGAGAGAGAGAGAACTCACCACTCCAGCGGTCATTTCAGGCACGAGAAAGGAAGAAGAGGCGGGAGGATAAATGCTGTAGTGGAGGCCAGACACCATCAGCCACGGACATGAAGGTTTGATTTTAAAATGAAAGGACTAGAAACGCACGAAATGAAAATGTACTCATTTTAAAAAGACATTTTGCAGTGCATATAGAGTTGCTATGCATACAGAACATAGGAAATACTTCATAGAATATTTATTAAAATCAGATTTCAGCCCGGCCGGGCGTGGCTCAGCGGTTGAGCATCGACCTAGGATCCAGGCGATCGGGGTTTGATTCCCGGGCAGGGCACATGCCCGGGTTGTGGGCTCAATCCCCAGTCGGGGGTGGGCAGGGGGCAGCCAATCAATGACTCTCTCATCACTGTTTCCATCTCTCTCTCTCCCTCTCCCTTCCTCTCTCTCTCCCTCTCCCTTTCTCTCTCTGAAATCGATAAAGATATATATATTTTTAAAAATCAGATTTCAGAAAAGGGGCACACTAAAAAATTGTTTTTCTTCCATTTATATGGTTCAAAACAATTAAATTCTTTAACCTTCAGGCCAGGGATTGGGCATCCTGTAGGCCTAGCTATAGGCTGAGCTTGCAATGATGCAACCAAGGACAAAGCGCTTGGTTTATATTCTATCAAAGTTCTTAAGGTCCCTGCTGTGGGAGCATTTATCAACTCACACCCTTCGATCACTGTAAATACAAAACACCTTTGGAAGGTGATGATGATTAATCTAAACGTTTGCAGTACTCTGCAGAGGCGTTTGGAGCTGTAGCAATGCAAGTACAGAGCACTGGGAAGATTTAGGGTCACCCAAACTAGACCTTGAAGCAAAGTTCTGCTGCAAACATCTGGGTGATCTCGTCATGGAAATAAGATTCTCCACGGTTGACTTTTAGTGAAAATGAAATAACACAATGTGTGGACTTCTGTGACTGGCTACTGTCACACAGTTTAATGTTTGCAAGGTTCACCCATGTCAGAGGAAGCTCTGAGTCAGGTCAGGTAAAGACAAGCCAAGTAAATGAAGCTTTTCCAGGGAGCTTCCAGAAAGGTCAAAGAGCCAAAATTCTCTGGGGATGGGATTTCCTGGGGAACTCTAAACCCGGCTTGTGGCCACTAGGCTGCCTGTTGTCATAGGTGCCAGGGTTGTGAGGATGCTGGTTTTCAGAGCTACCACGGATCTAGAGAGAGGGGAGTGAGACTAAGGTAAGTTAAAAAGCCACAAGGTGCCAAAGTTCGCCATCCTTACCAAGAGTTGGTTGTTTTTCTTAACAAACAAACAAAAAATACTTCCCAGATTGCTGCAAGAATCTGGTTAATTCCCAGAGCTCTGAAAGTTGACTTTGGCCATTTTCACGAGTGTTCTCGTTGCTTTTCTAGCCTCGCAGCGTTTGGATGTCCTTCCTCTGCCATTCTGCAAGCGCCGCCCAACCCGCGGGCTCTAGAGCGTGAATGCGGCCCTGACGCCCCGGAGGGAGCGGTCCCTCCCGCCAGCCTATTGGCAGGGGCTCGATGCTGTTAAAATGCTCCTCATACAGGCGTCTCAGGGTCAAACATACACGTAGGCAGCACAGTGGGCAGAGGCCAGCTGAAAAAGCGCCCAACTTCACCACAGCCTCTTCCTGATCAATTTAACACGGCATTGCCACGTTATCTTTGAAGATGAGCATGTTTCAAGCTACTGAGAGCAATTCTTTAAATGATGAGCTAAGGTTTTATTAGAATTCCTCTACGTATGAAATTTTATTTCTTGCCCAAGCCCTGGTTAGCATCTGCAGTCTACTACATAAGCTAAATGTACAAGTGTTGGTGGCCGTGTGTGTATGTGTGTGTGTCAAGCTTTTTTTTTTTTAAACTTATCTTTATTGTTAAGAGTATTTCAGATGTCCCATTTTCCCCCCCAATTGACCCCCTCCACCTCATTCCCACCCCCTCCCCAGGCCTTTACCCCATCATTGACTGTGTCCGTGGGTTATGCATAGATGCATATAACTTCTTTGGTTAATCTCTTCCCAGACTCCACCCCCCTTCCCTCTTTCCCCTGAAATATGATCGTCTGTTGCATGTGTCAATGCCTCTGGATCTATTTAGTCCTTCAGATTCTTTTGTTCATTAGCTTCTTCTTAAAGAAAACCCTTCAACATTTCCTGCAGTGCTGGTCTGGTGGTGATGAACTCCTTTAGCTTTTCCTTGTCTGAGAAGCTCTTTACCTGACCTTCAGTTCTAAATGATAGCTGTGCTGGGTAGAGCAATCTTGGTTGTAGTTCCATGTTTTTCATCACTTCCAATATTTCTTGTCATTCAAAGCGGCAAGCTTTTCATTTTTAATGCTCTGCTTTCATTTCTGCAGTTGCAATATCTTGCTGGTCATTACCTAACACTTAAAATGCTAAATTATCAGTATAATAAATGGCTAGCCTCTTATGCAGTTTTCCCACAGAATAAAAGTTCAATTTTTATTTGCATTAAGAGTTTGAGTTTTTACATTAAGTTACATTTTATATTAAGAATGTAAATATTTTATATTAAGAATCTGAATTGATATATTAAGTATAATTTGTTGACAGTAATATGAAAACTATATTCAGGTTTTAGATTTAGTATATTGTACTGATGTTTTATCAAAATGTGTTTTTCATTAAAATTAGTAAAAGGTTTAGGATTGTTATGACAGTTGCTAATTTTCTGAATAATGCTTACATTTAAAGAGCAAATGATTTTTTGTATGGTTGCAGTCTAGATGTTACACCATTACTTAAGAAAAATGTGTTGACTACAAATTTAACCTGATAATTAGAAATGTTCAAAATTTTCTAATCTTTTTATTTAGCCCATTTTATAAACATTTTAGCTACTTGGAAAATAAAATTACCCTCCTGAGAGTAATGATTAAGGTGTCAGTACTAGTCGCTCTTCTCAATTTGCAAAGACTTCTTGCCTGTCTTTAGTAGGGAGTTAAATGAATTAATCTACGGCATAGTCAGTGGCCAAAACAACATCACTTAAACATACATGTATAAATTCCCAGTTATTTTATTGAAAAATGTTCAAGGATAGAATTATTATTTGCAGTAGGGTTTAAAAAATTATTTGACTTATTTAGTAGCCAGATCTTCATCAAAATTTTTGTGATCTCTCTCTCCTTATGTTCTCCTTTCCTCACCGTAATTAACTATGAGGAGGAGATAAAAGTAGAAAGTCATTTTTTTATATTTTTATCTGATTGTACTATTTAAATTTTCTTATTATAGATGAATAATAAAGGTCTGACATTTGGATTGGTTTTGGAAAACATGTTGAGTGGACTTACGGGAAGGAGATTATGGCCTCCTCTCCCCCTTTCTTTCTCATACTTTTATAAGAAGACTATGACAATGGACAATAAGTATCATGCAAAAAAAGTATTTAAAAGCTTGGATCTTATGCCACCACCTTCTAAGTGATCATTTGCAGACACCGAGACAATGGTTCAAGGACAAGCGGTTTATTTGGGAGGTGACTCCAGTGGGCACTGATGAAGGAGCAGGGAAGAGAGAAAGAAGGGAAGACAGCCCACTAAGTGCACGTTCTTATGTCACCCCACTGGGATGAAGCTGGGGTCAGTGTGACTTGTGTGCCTCAGGGTCATCCCACCATCCCAGTGAGGGATCCAGGCCGAGTGTTAATTCTCTGGCCGTCAAGCCTTCAGGGACCGGGGACAGCAAGCCAGTGGGAAGCCTCTGGGAGGGGAGAAGGGCAGGAAGCTGCGGGTCTGCTTCAAATGCCTGACCCTTACAGTAATGGTGCACTTGATCATGACCGTACACCCCCCAGTGTTTCCCTGACAAGCAGTGCCTGGCCTGTGCTATATAATTCTGTTGCTAAAGGCCAGTCTGAGGCTACATGCTGAGTACATGCCTGACACATCCCTAGAGTTAACTTCATTTCAGTAGTCTCCCAATATGAGTTGGAGCTAGTTTTACTCTTTCTGACCCATGAACACTTTGCTAAATACCATTTTTAATGTCTCCTCCCACCCATCAAGTCTATGACAGCATATTACTGAGAATCAGAGAGTGTGAGGTCTGGCCTAGGTCACACGGAAAGGTCAGAGCAGAGCCTAAATGAAAACCCAGCACTTCTTAACCTCAGTGCTCTAAAACATGCAAGGCCTAGCTCAGCCCAGGATCAAATTCACCAGTTTAATAGAAAACCATGTTTTTTTGGTTGTTTGTTTTTGTTGGTTTTTTGCATTTTTTTAATCCTCAACCGAGGCAATTTTTTCCATTGCTTTTCAGAGAGAGTAGAAGGGAGAGGAGGGAAAGAGAGACATCTGCCTCCCGCATGAGCCCAACAGGGGCCAGGGATCGAGTCTGCGACCAAGGTAAGTGCCCTTGACCAGAATCGAACCTGAGACCCTTCAGTCCGAGGGCCAACTCTCTAACCACTGAGCCGAACCAGCTAGGGCCAGGTAATCAATTCAAGAATTCAAGAATACACTCATCGAGTTGCAGGTTATTTTTTACTATCCCACTATAAAATGTAATTTTCCCACATTTTCATCTACTCAAAGGATAACTCTTCCTTATACCTCTGACTCCTCTTGATACATCCTCAGAAAATAGAAATTGATCTTAATAATATTCATTAATTCATTGAACTCGCATTAGTTTACAGCCTAAAAGCATAAGCCACTGGACTAGCACTGATTAAAGTAAAACTTAATGAGGATCGTAAATCCCTGGCAACAAGAACACTGACAATAAAACCATACTCAACTTCCCTATTTGCCAAAGTCTGTGGAATATCTTACATCAGTCAACTGGTGACTCAAATTATCTAGTCCCAGAATAAACATTTTGTTTTCTCCATGGGGGGTCCTTGACGGAGCAGAACCGAATCACACGTGACGTTCACTGGGTTTGGCAACTGCCATCACTGTTTAATCAGTTACTCATAAGAATTTTTTCATTTGTCTGTATTGTTTCTGAATTACAAGCAAGCCAAAGATCAACAATTATTCAGTACTTTGGGCTTCAATCAAAATAAACCCAATGCAGTATACCAGTCACATCCCATCACACAATCTTCTATTTCATTGTACTCTCAATAATTGCTCCAACATAGCGGATGAGTTCCTCTGACATAATTTTTCTTTCTTATTTATCTACAATCACAAAGATCACATTTCACAGTAGACGATCCCTCCATCTTCAGCATGTGATTTTCCCCCCTTCATGTATGAAGAAATTGAAAAGAAACCAGAAAATAAAAGGTAAGCATTCTAGATAAAAAAACACTCTATTGATTTTCTACTTAATCTTATAAAATGCCTTTTCCTAGAATGTCCCTCCTTTCCTTTTAATTATCAACAAGAAAATGACCTTTGCATGATTTCAAACTAAGTTATGCATGGTGGTATTATAATATTGTTTTATGAAAGGTCAAACAAACACATTTTTCAAAGTAAGGATTGCTGGTCTAGAGGGAAACATAAATTTTTAAGTTATACTGTTTCAAATCAATGAATGTATATATGAATATGTTATACATTATATGTATGTAATGTATATATGTATGTGTGTGTATACATGAGTATAATATGTATACGTATATATATCAATGCTTCGTAGACTCATGTGCAAGATGTTCTTTCTTGTTGAACTATCACCTACTATGACTTTGAAATAACTGAAAAACACCTAAATTCCTTAAGAGTGTTGCCTGGGTCTTCTATTTGATTTTTGTCTTTCTAGAGCACATATATTGGAGACAAGGATAACAAGGAATTACAATTAAAAGAATCATTCAGTAATTGTTTACTAACTACATATAAAAGAAAATTGAAAGGATCTATTGTCCACAGAACACAAACTATTTAATATAATACTTACAGGCTTATGTTAAAATGTTAATGTAAAATAGCATAATATAATTACACTAACAATATTATAAGTAAAATAATATAAATATTAAATATTATATAATATATTTTAAATACCAATATTATATAAGATTCAATGTAATATAAAATCCAAAGTTCTAAGTACTGGGATAATACTAAAAAATTGTCTAAATATATTTTCGTTTATGTATATTTTATTTGTATATATTTTAAACTATTTGTAAGTAGTTTACAAATAGTTTAAAAAGCTGCTGAAGATGCAGACAAAACCTAGTTACTTCTCAGATAAATTCACAAAATGTCTATTTTCTTAACTACAGATTATAGAAAGAAGAACAAGGCATTATCACATCATGACCTTTTAGAGAAATGAAAATATTTCTTCAAGATTCCATGCTAAAAACTCCCTACCATCTACATTATCTTTCTCAGAAAATAAGCTCTTTGAGATGTAAAAGTAAGTGCTTTGGATCAAATATCTGGGCTTTCCAGGGAAAAACAGCAGAGCTAAGGGCAGGCGGTTCCAACCATCAGAGCACCGGGCATCTACGTGCGTGAGAGCTTCGTTTTAAATAGTAAACGTATCTGATCTCGTGTATTAGTTCAGATACATTTACTGGCAAGCAGGAGATACCAACTCTGTCAGCTGCAACCCAGTGAATGGTTATCTCTTTGAGAATATTATGAGTTCCCAGAGCTGACGGGAGTTTAGAGGCGCAGGCTTAGAAAACAAAGACGCATGTTAGGGTGGACGGCTGCTGAACAGAAAGCACAGACCTTCTCTTCTGAAGAGAAAAAGTTGGGGCGCCATTGCTGTAGCTGATGCAGTGCATGGCTCCTAAAAGTTTCCCACCACATCTTTGCATCATTTGATCCAGATCAAAAATTCGGGGTAGGACTATGCGGTTAGCAGCTAATTCACCTGTGCAAGCCCTGCTCTCTCCGGTTGCAGGGAGGGAGGTCTCGTGGCTGTAGCTTCAGATCTCCAGCCCGCATGAGCCTCTCTAAAGCTTCTTGACACCAGAATTCCTCCTCCACAGAAATAGGGCGTGAAGACCGTACAGATGCTGTTAAAGCCATGCTCACTGTACTTAGCTATAGCAGCAAGAAATTTCAGCCTCCGTTCTACACACAGATCATTTTCCAATTATCTTCTGAGGTCATATCATTTATTTACTTATTTAACTTGCTTACTGTCATTTTCAATGGCTAAAAACCAGGTCCCTCAGGAACCAGAATTTGTCTCTCTTGTTCAATGTCTTATACCCACCACCTGGATCAGATACTTGCAATCAACACCTAGGTGATCAATAAACATTTGCTGAGTGAACTAATAAATAAAAGAACACTGTGCTCTGTGGAAAGTACTATTTCCCCAATTTCTTTGCCCAATTTGATTTTTTTCGAGTCATTTATAACACAACTTCAAGGCCTATTGGTAACCTCAAATATTTGTTTTTAGTCAAAGGAAAGATGGACAGCTTCCCACTGTGTTTTATACAGATTTCACTGTTTTATCTCTACATCCCCTTATAGAAAGTAAATCTTTGACCTACTTTCTCTAACAGACAGTGTGCTGGAGTTAATAATGAATTTGTGATGAAGATGAATTAAGTGTGAAGCAGATGCTTCCTCCCGGTCCCTCTGAAATTGTTTCAAGCAAACAAAAAAAATTTCTAATTATCAGTGGAATTTGCAAGATAAATGTAAATGAGACTTTTGAGGGGAGCTTTCTCATTGAGAAGCTCCTAACAACTAATTCAGAAATGAGAGTCAAAGAAAATAACAATGAAGATTTGAAAAGAATGATGATAATTTCTGTGACAAAAAAGTATCAGAAAAGTACTGAATGTTTGTTTATTTTTCTATGGGACTCCTCCACCCTCTGTCTCCCCTCTGCCTTGAATGAACCTCTCAGAAATTTCCACAGCAGCTCCCCCACTTGATCCAATCCTGATCAAAGGCCATTTCCTCAGAGAGCCTCTTTCTAACCACTCTGTTCCAAATAACCACACCATGCAAGCACTTCACAATGTTACTGTGGTCTTCCTAGAACCAATCACTGCTATTTATTCGTAATAGAAAATTTTATTTATGTCTTGGTTTATTAGCCATCTGCCCTATTGGAAAGTAAGACCCATGAGGCAGAAACACCTGACCTATTCTATATCTCAAGAACCAAATAGCAGTGCTCGGTGAACAAGGGGCGGCCATAAATATTCATGGAATACATATTGATGAATGATGCTTTATTTAAGCATGTTGGTTTTTGCTTTTTAGCTCAGAATATTATCAGTTCCACTCTTTTTAAAATGTTATTTTCTTATCATCAGGACTTAGCAAGAACCCAACTAAGACTAAACATTTTTGTATATTATATAAGCTGGAATTGTTAGGATTATTATAGCTTTCTTCACAATAATTGATTAATAGTATCAATGCAACTGTTGAAGTTATCAAAGTCCAAACGAACTCCCATTAGCAAATGAAGGTGCAGTAGGATTTCTTGTCTCCTGAACCCATATCCCAAGAGCCTGCACACTCTTGTTGTACAAGCTCAGAGTCCAGGACATTGGACCGCACAGGACAGCTTGCCACGTCCATTAGCTTTAGAGATGTTCTCAATTCTGTCCTTCACTCTTTGCTTTTTATAGTTTCCAATTAAGCAGTTACTTCTGTTATTGATTTTTAGAGAAAGGGAGGGGGAGGTGGAGAGAGAGAAACATCGATATGAGAAAGAAACATCGATGGGTTGCCTCCTGCACGCACCCCGACTGGGGGTCAAACCCGGTGGGTATGTGCCCTGCCCGGGAACCAAGCCGAGACCCTTGGTGTGCGGGATGATACCCGACCCACCGAGGAAGGCGCTGCTCGGGAGACACCTTGAAACCTACTTGCAAAGTGCAGGAGTCCGTCTGTCCCATGCAGAAGGACAGAACCACGGGGCAGCTCAGCAGACACAGGGTCAGGTGGCAGCACCACCTATTGAGATCTGGGGGAACCGTGGCGTGAGCACCTGACCTCTGCAGTGGAATGTTCCTCCTTGCCCAAAGTCGCCACCCAGGGAACCCCAGCCTGAAGCCGAATGACCCAGTGCCCACCACGGGAAGACTCCAGAAGGGTCCAATGAACAGCAAGGGGAGCACACGGGAGGCAGAAAGGGGAGGTGTCGGGGGGCTGACTAGGGGACCACGGTGGAAGGAGGCGACGTCAGATCCGGGAGGCGCTGGGCAGGTATGAAGCCGATCAGCCAGCGGCACGAACGGGGTCAGCAGGAGCTGGCGGGGCGGCGGCAGGCCCTGGGCACGGCTGGCGGCAGCGGGGAGGGGAGGGCCGGCCAATGCCGCCGGCTGGCGGGCCGGTTAGACAGCCAGTGGGGCAGGAGCGGGGGCCGGAGGCTCAGAGGGTGGGCAGAGCAAGGACAGGGCAGGTCACTCACGGGCCTGGGCCCGAGGAGCTGCGTGGGCAGCCGGCGGTGACAGCTCATCCCCCGGAACCAGCGCCAAGGACGGAGGAGGGAGGGGGAGGAGGCGAGGCGGCGGGCAGTTCATAGAGCCCGGGGGGGGGGGGGGGGGGGGGGCTCAGCACAGCTGCCAGCTGCCCTGCAGGGCCGGGCTGGGGCTGGGGCTGGGGCCGGCCGGGGCTTGCAGCCTGTGCCTTTGTCCGCGGGTTTCTTTCCTACACCGGGAGCTGAGCACGCTGCTCAGCTGCTTTCCCCGCCACCCCAGGCTCGGGGGACAGTGATTTTGAAGTCTCCTTGACAAAGTAGGGCACAGGCCGCCTGCCTCAGCCCCACCAGAGTGGCAGCAGCCTGGACCAGGAGCCCAGGTCTGCTCCGGGGCCCCGGCCAGCCCGACGCAGCCAAGCAAATAAATATGCAGGCACGAGTCTTCTTTCTGCCCTTTTTCCTTCTGTCCTTCTTTCATCATCTTTTTTTTCTCCTTTTAAAAACAGTTCCTGCGTTGCTGGGAAAGTTGCACAAAGGATTCTGAATGTAAAGGCTTAGGTCAAACAATAACATACTTTAAATGTGTCAGAAATGCCAGCCTACTGATATTTAAACCTCAGGTACAGTCACCCCCCCCCCCCGCCCTTAAGCATTGTTTCCTCTCTAGCCCCCCATCAAACCATCATTTTTTTTCCTGTTAAATACACATACAGAGACACACAATTAAATATTTTAAAGTGCATTCCTGTGAAGTAACTTATATAACGGATTTTGTAAAAGCAGAAACCACATGTAAAGTTTGAAAAGCAAAACTTTTCCATATCTCCTTTCTGTTGTTGTTTTCGGACTTTCTCCTAATACGAGTCCATCACCATCAAACCCACCTTCAAGGTGTAGAACACCAGGTGCTTTCCTCTCACCGTGTTTGCCTTGTGCTTGACAACTTGGGAATTCAAAGGCATGTGATAATAACAATAAAATCTACCTTTCCTGAGAGCTTACTGGGAAAAACAGCGTGAGAGAACTATTCTTAACCCTACTTTATGGGAAATAAGGCTCATATGGTGAGGAAGTTTAACCAAACTTACACTCTAGGAAGTGGCTTAGCTGGAGTTCATCTACTGCTCTACCCATGGCCTCTGTGTTTCCAACAAAATTAGAAGATATTAGGTGAAAACTTGCATAGGATTTTACCACTCCTCCCACTTTTGTTTTCTCTAAGAAACAGACTAAAGAAAGCTTTTCTCCAAGGCTTAAAGTTCCTGTGCATTATGAAAAGTTGTCTGCATGCGTTCAGAAAGCACCAGCTGAAATCCTTTCAAGAAGTGAGACTGCTATATTTGGAAGGTGTAACGGCAGGTGTGAATTGAGCATGTCCTTATCATATCCCTTTCTGACCTCCTGCATCATCTGGATAAAAAAATGGACCAAGAAGCAATTAAAAATGTGATTTGAATGTATGAAGTAATTTATTCAATATCAAGTGTGCTTGAAACTGCAATAATCAAAACAATGTAGAACTAGACCAAGAACAGACAGATCGATTAATGAACCAAAAGAGAAAATTTAGATTTAAGTAAGTATAGGATTTAAGTTAGTTATAAAGGTGACATTTCAGATTGCTAAAGGAAAGATAAACTTCCTAATAGTTCTGGGTTAATTTCCTGACTATTCAAAAATAGTAAGATCCTCATGTTACAAAAAATACCAGGATGAATTCCAGATGGATTAAACTTAAAGTTGCTAGAATCTGTGTGAGAATAAACCTTAGCCAACATGTACAAAAGATTTTATAATATGCCTCCCTTTTGACCAAACACTTTTCCTTTTAGTGGATGTCCAGAACATCATTGTTTATTCTAACAACAAAAAAAAAAGGATAAAACAAATATCAAATGTTAGGGAAATCAAATAAACAACATACAATGTACACTTATAAAAATGGACTATTACATTATCACTACTAATGGTTTGTGCTGCAAGACTCATACATTACTTTTATAACTAGACAACAAACAAAACCAATATTTAATTAAATATACAAAATATATAAAATATATCTCCAACTATTATAAACTACCTGAAGCCAGAAAGGGTACTTTTGCCAGAAGTGCCAATTTTATTCCAAGTGAGAACTAGAGAGGCCAGCGCTGTAATTCATATTTAGTAAGCACATAAATAATATCTGAAGCTGTCAATTTTCACACTCTAAAATCATTCCATAATTTCCCAAAGTTAATTTGAAAACATCTTTGCATCATCATGATCCTCCTTGACAATGCCTAGGTAAATGCTTAAAAGCTAAATCCTTTGGCCCTGGCCAGTGTAGCTCAATTGGTCGTAGCATTGTCCCATGTACCAGAAGATTGTGGGTTCACTTCCCAGTCAGGGCACACACCTAGGTTGCAGGTTCAATCCCTGGTTGGACAGGAGGCAACCACTCCATGTCTGTCTGTCTTTCTGTCTGTCTGTCTGTCTACCAATCCATATGTCTGTCTACCAATCCATATGTCTGTCTGTCTCTCTCTCTCCCCTTTTCTCCCTCTCTAAAATCAATTTTTTAAAAAGCTAATCCTCTAGTGAAATCTTTTTTTTCCTAGTTGTTATTTAAACCTGAATACATGGTATCATGTTTTAACATTATATTATAAACTGCTTCCAGGCCAACTGCAACCCAATGAATCAGAATGAAGAAATACTAGATACTTCTCTAATCTCTTACCCCAAAAATCTCCCAGGAGAACTTCTTCCCATGTGAACTTCTGAAGGATCTGTTATTATTCAAAGCTTAGCTCTAAGTGAACAATCAGACTCAGTATTATTCTGTTCCATTATACATGAGTCTTTCAAAGAAATGGTACATTTTTATCTTTCTGCCCTCTCTCTGAGAGATGGAGAGAAAGCAGATATAGTCATTCCTTACTAGTTACATGACATGAATTATAATGATTATTTTGATCAATGGTTCAGAATCCAAAGTTATATGTAAGAGTCATACTCAAAAAATAAAGAAATAACAAAAGGAAAATAATCCAATTAAAAAATGGGCAAAGAATCTAAATAGACATTTCTCCAAAGATGACATACAAATGGCTAAGAGACATATGAAAAAATGCTCAATGTCACTAATCAGAGAGATGCAAATTAAAATCACAATGAGGTGTCACTTCACACCTGTCAGAATGGCTCCATCAACAAATCAATGAACTACAAGTGCTGGTGAGGATGTGGAGAAAGGGGAACCCGGAACACTGCTGGGGGGGATGCAGACTGGGGCAGCCACTATGGAAACAGTATGGAGGTTCCTCAAAAGATTAAAAATTGACCTGCCATTTGACCCAGTGACCCCACTTCTAGGAATATATCCTAAGAATCCCGAAAAACCAATCACAAAGAACTTATGCACCCCTATGTCCATAGCAGTGCAGTTTACAATAGCTGAGATCTGGAAACAGCCCAAGTGCCCAGCAGTAGATGAGTGGATAAAAAGCTGTAGGACATTCACACCATGGAATACTACGCAGCTGTAAAGAGGAAGGGCCTTTTAGCCTTTGGCACAGCATGGAAGGAACTAGAGGGTGTTATGCTGAGTGAAACAAGCCAGTCAGAGAAAGACAAGTACCACATGATCTCACCTATATGTGGAATATAATAAACAAAATAAACTGATGAACAAAGTGGATCCAGAGACATAGAAGCATGGAACAGACAGGGATCTCAGAGGGAAGGTGGGGAGGGGTTTGTGGGTGGGAAGAGATTAATCAAAGAACTTATATGTTTATAAGCATAACCCATGGACACAGACATTGGTATGGGGAAAGCCTGGGGGTGGGATGGGGGTGGGGTGGAGGGGATCAGTGGGGATAAAAAGGGGACATCTGTAATATTCTCAACAATAAAGATAAAGAAACTTAAAAATAACAAAAAAATAGATGATAGATAGATAGATAGATAGATAGATGATAGATAGATAGATAGATAGATAGATAGATAGATAGATAGATAGACAGATAGATATAGATAGATAAAAAATTCCAAGCATTGGTCTAAAAAACAAATTTATTTAATTGCTTTGAAACATGAATAATATCACTAGTCATAGTAATTCACAATCAGGCCAAAGAAAACTTGCTCAAACCCACTGAATTATAAGCAGCATGCTCATCTCTAAGGAATATTGATGATCAGAAGTAATATGATTTGGTAATCTAATTTGGGTATGTCCATTCTGGAGAGAGTTAATTTCTAATCACACAACGGCAGATTCTTTCAGTGAGTATTTGTTTGCTTGTTATTTTGTCGTTGTTACTATACAGTATTTCACTACTGAGGACAGAACGGTGTTAAGGACGTTCATGCATTTATAATACTCATGGTTTAGGAACATAACACAAGGACTGTATCAGATAGAAAATAACTGATTCACTCTGAAATTGAGTCCAAATTCTCATTAATCCAACTGGGCTACCCATTATATGTATAATATACAAATTCAGTCATGCTGGTGTGGCTCAGCGGTTGAGATCGACCTATGAACCAGGAGGTCAAGTTCGATTCCCAGTCAAGGCACATGCCCAGGTGGCAGGATCAATCCTCAATGGGGAGAGTGCAGGAGGCGGCCGATCAATGACTCCCTCACATCATTGATGTTTCTATCTCTCTCTCCCTCTCTCCTCTCTCTGAAATAAATAAAAACATATTTATTTTTAAAATGTACAAATTTATAGTTAGGCTAATGGAAGAAGATCTAGAGCAGGAGTGGCCGACTCAAATACTTCCAGGGCTAGGAAGGCATCATAAATAAGCATGTGTGTGTGGATGCATCCCCAGCACGAGGAGCCAAATACCAGAACCCGCGACAAGTCTGTAACCAGCTATCACTTATACGTTGCTGGAGAGACCGGGCATTCCACTTGCGGAGAAAAGGGGATTAAGATACAGTCCTGGTTCCCCAGAAACTAAGAGTTTAAGGAGTTTATAAGCTAATATATCACAAATGGCAGTTCATTATGAGCAGCGCTATCATAAATGAAAGCACAGAGAAGAGGGGCAGATACTGAAAACAGAGCAAGTGGCACCTGTGTTGAATCACTAAGTATAAACAGAAGTTATTCAGCACCAATCGTGAGAAGGGCCTCGCAAGAGGACAAACCGCGTATTACACATTTTAGCGATGACCCTTCCGTATCATTTCCCTTCCATCCTCAACCTGTAATAGTTAGACAGACAGATTCAGACAGATGATAGAGAGAGAGATGCTAGATACACAGGTCTCACTTAATAAACAGTTGTTACAACGGGCAGCATAAATTGACGTTTGAATCGAGCCAGACCTGTTTTCAAACCCTTGGCAGGCGGCCAGCGCGGGAATCCAAGTCCCGCTTTCTGAGCTGACAAGCTGTGTGGCCTGGACAATGTCACTAACTCACTGGGCATGTTTCCTCACCTGTGTAGGGGAGATACCAATGCTGACCCTCATTGCTGTCATGTGGATCGTGTCATAAGAAATGATACACTTAAAACCTAGCTTCTACAGCATGAATCATGTACCATTAAAAAGTGTTTAATTATCAAGAAAATAAAACTCAATGATCAGAGCTGGACCAAGAAGGCTGAGAGCGAATGAAGTATACTAACTCCACATCATTACTCCCGGCCACCCCGGGGGCTCGGGGTGACTCGGACGCCGGCGCTGGGCCCAGGGTCAGGGCTGCGGGAGAGGAATGCTGGTGGGCAGCTAGCGAGGCTCAGGGGAGTATTCCTGAGTTTCAGTGAGCTTTGTGTTCCGAAACAGAGCCAGCTGCTCCCTTGCTGTGGTTTTTATTTAGGAAATGTGGGCTGAGGTGCTAGGGTTTGGGTTTCCTGTGTTGTCTTTCATCAGAGCCCCGATACACTTCCTATCACCTGCACTGATCTCCCAAGTGGTCACTTTTTCTGTTGCATCATTTAAAACCAGAGCCTAGATTCTGTCCCTTGGATGAATGATTCAGATGATTACAGTTTTAGTTTTGGATGTGTGCTTTTTTTAAAAAATTTCTTATTAAAGATTACCTTCCATCAGGCCCAAATGAAATAACTTTAAAGAATTTTAAAACTCAAAAATAGAGAAAAGTTTCTGGGCAACCAATTTATGTACATTTTTAGGGAGCTTAAGATAGAAACGCTAATCTGAGCCTTCTAGAAAAATACTTCACTTTCATTTAGTGTGGCCACTCTTTAAACCTGAAAGCCAGTGCTATTCACACAGGCGGAGCACGCTGAGCCTCAGGGCCAGCGAGACAAACATCAGGGGCCAGGGCTTCATGATCACTGTGCCCCTCGACTAGCTCTGCACTGGCCCCGGGCACAGTCCCAAAGCCCTTCTTCAGCCTCCTAGGTAATTCTCTAAGCTCCCCAACAGCCCATCGGTGCCTTTGTTTTCTGCGTTAATCGGCTCCGGGTGGTTTCTGCCGCTGCATTCCTCACTGATATAAAGGGAGCAGTTAAGTCTCAGGTGGTTTTAAAATACCCTTACAGCTGTGGAAGATGCCATACGCTTACCATCCTGGTCCCGAGAGCATATGACAAAAGGGCTCTCGTCTCCCTGCAGGGATTTTCTGGTCCCTTGGCAACTGCAAAGGACAGTATCGTTTGACCTCTGCCCCTTTCCTGGTGAGGGCCTAGGGCAGCAAGAAGCAAGTCAGAGACAGAGGGGTGTGCGGGCCGCTGTCCTAAGGTGTCCTCTAGGAAAATAATTTCCTTGAGATGCCACCCCATGAATACATGGCTCAGTGATCAAATAACCTTAGAGGATGCCGCGTATCACGTCTTCTCTTGGAAATACGCAAAACAGATAGACGCACTCTCTCCGAAGGGAAGTGGTGAAGAGATATTTGTCACATTGTACCTTGTAACTGAACTTATTTTGGGTTCACCAGTGCCCAAAACACCAGTAACACTCTGCCATCCAGCACTGTGCTGAGTACATTTTTAGACACGAGTCTAAAAGTCATCTTATCTAGTCATCTTGGATGAGATAATCCTAGAAGTACGCTAGGCATGGCAGTGAGAGAAAGAGCATAGAGGTGGGACGCGTATCACATACCACATACTAAGAACATAACTGGAGGGAAACTGAGGCATGCCTCCGAGACTTAGTTCCCTCTTCCGTAGAATGCTGTTACAGCCCCTTTTTACCAACCAAGACTGTAGTAAGGAGTCACTGAAGTAATTTATAAAACTCTGAGCACATTGTCTAGTTCATAGTGGAAAGCTTAGGTTGCTACTATAAAAATTAAATGGGAAGTATTAAAAATTAAATTATTTAATGATTAAAAAATGACCTACTACAAGCCCAACCATGGAATAGGTGGTTAATAAACAGTAACAAGTTAGGTTATCTTTCCCTCTTGGTAAAAGCAAATTTGACCAAATAGAATAGCTGGAGTTTTCCAATCCCCTTACCAGACTGTGAACCCAGAGAGGACAAGGAGCTGTGTCAGCACAGTCCCCCGATGGAGCGCCTAAAACATGATGTATACTATGTTTTTGTATATGTTGAGTAAATGTCCCTCTGTCTTCATTAACTTCACAGAGCATAGAATCAAAGCTCTTCATTATTTACCCTGTAGAAATATCATCGAAGTAAAATATTTTAAAAAAACAGACCCATTTTCCAAAATTTACTACGTTACTCGACCGGGTCCCAAATTTAGTTATCAATTCAACTTCCAGTAAGTGGCAAAAGACAGAGAAATGAGAATATCTTATTTCTGATTGAGTTAAGGTAACACACATTGGCATCTCAACAAGGATGCAGATTGACTACTTGGTCCCCAAACATATGAGGACTTTCCCATTAAGTAATTTTCCACAATTAATCCATATATACCAAATTGCTGTTGACGGCAGGGCAGAACGGCCTAACCCATTTCATAGAACTACTTTTTGGTATAGATCACAGCCACACAAAGAACAGCAGATAGATCAAAAACGCTGGCTTCTAGGGCAGAGGGATACAGCTAAGACAATGGATTCGTGACAAAAATGTCAAAACAATTCATGTCAAAAATTCCAGAATATTTGTTCCACGGTTTGTATTTTGCAAAATGCCAACTTTTTCATAGCCGGTCTCCGGTATTCTTGTGAGGATGATAACAGCAGTAACAATTCTTATGTTATACTTATCAAAACTCTCTTAACATTGCTTTCCTCATCATTCCTTTCAAATATTTAATATATAATTTCTTTTCAAAGAAAAGTATCTGATAATTTCAGCTTTTTAAAGATCGCTTTATGCTTTGTCATGGTCTCAGAAAAATGATCCAAATTATTGGTTTGGTTTGTAATGTCCCCATCTGATATCATCTATAAAAGTCAGGTTAGGCTATATTGTGCCGCAATAATAAACAACCCCAAAATATCAGCGTCCTAATACAGCAAATTTGTATTTTTTATTTACACAAAATTTGCCACAATGCCATTCAACCAAACTTCCAGACAGACTGTCCTCCAGACAGTGACCGACATCCAGGCTGCTTAGCTTTGGAGGATTTGCCAATACGATACAAGGTGTCCTCACTCATCACAGAAGAAATAGATAATTGCGTATGAGCTTTAAGTTCCTCCGCCCAAATGCAACATTATTCACAGAGCTCCCCACTGAAAGGGAGGTGAGATGTGTATGTGAGTAAGTGAACACTTAAGGAGCAGCCCTGTCCCTTCCTCACCTCCTTACCTGTCCATCCTCACCTCTATCACTCTCCAACCTGCTCCAAGCAATCAGCTATACACTGTTTCTTCAACAAGCCGTGCTCCCTTCTCCCATAGGGCATTTGCACATGTACCTCTGTGGGGAATATTCTTTCCTAACATACTTCTTTTCCCTCTCCCCAACCCCTCTGCCTAGTTGATTTTCATTTTCTTGCAATATCAGCTAAGCACCACTTTCTCAGGGGACTGTTCTCCAAACTGCACCCCTCCTGCAAATACCATTAGAGGTACATTTCCATCAGAAGACTTATTACACTGTGCAGATTTGTGTGCCTCAGTCTATTTCAAAGAACGATTGCCTTTTCCACTAGAATAATGACTGCAAGAGATCGTGAGCTATATTGATTTTGATCAGCTGTATACCCCTAGCACACAAGAAAATAATTGGTACTTAATATAAATTCAATAAATATTTGTTATATGAATAAATGATGGAGACTTTGAAGCTCAGAGAGATTATAGCATATGACTAAAGGCACCACTAATTCATGACAAAGCCAAGACTCATACCTGGGTCTTCTGACTCTAAATGCCATTCTCTTCGCATGGCTCCCCAGGAGGCTAAATCTGGGAATGGGCAGATCCTTGGAAGGAGGCGACATCTCTCAGAGAGCCTTTACTGTCAGAAAGGAAAAAAAGAGACATATTTTCACCATCTGCTTTCACAGAACCCACAATCCCTTGGACCTGGAGATCTCTGGGTATATATGTTAGTTATAAAGTAACCTCTGTCAACTTGCAAAAGCAAAGGAAACTATGTTACTACCAGCCAGGAGGTCTTTCACACTTTGAAGACAAAACAAGTGCTTGCTCTGTGGCTTCTTTCTATTGTCCCTCCATGTTTATTTTCAGACTGTGGGGACAGACAAATCACACTGCCTTATCATGAGTCACCCTTTCTAAAAACAGAACTCCATTTGCATGAACAATAGTTATCATTCCAGCTTGATAATCAGTAAGGCTGAAAACCAGTTCAAGTGAGTGTAAAGCTTTTTCTGTTCCTTTGGATCCCTTGAAATAAGATGAAATTTCACTATGAGCTAGTTAGTTTAAAAAAACCCACTATTTTCTAAAAGTAGATGCACACTGCCCTGGCTGGCATGGCTCAGCTGAGCATCTTCCCGTGCACCGAAAGGTCGATGGTTCAATTCCGAGTCAGGGCACATGCCCGTGTTGCGGGCTCAATCCCCAGTAGGGGGCATGCAGGAGGCAGCCCATCGGTTTCTCTCTCACATCGATGTTTCTCTCTCCTTCTCCCTTCCTCTCTTTCTATAATCAATACAAGTAAATGCACACTCATTGGGGAAAGCATTTAAAATATTTTAAAAGTACAAGGAATAAACCAAACTTCACTGGGAAATCCTGCCTCCCAAACACCATAATTACAGTTAACATTTGGGCAAAGGTCCTTCCATACAGCTATCTCCCAACCACCTGTACCCTTCAGGAGCTGGATGGTTCTAGATGCCCAATCAGAAATCACATTGTGCAGGGCGAAAGTAAAGAGCCTTGGGTTTGAACGCTAACTTGGCCACCTACCAGCTGTGTGACTTTGGACAATTACTTAATTTCTTTAACTTTTGCTTTCTCCATTTGTAAAACTGTGTATCTGCTTGTAGGATGGCTATGAAGATAAAACGAGGTAAGTTATGTAAAGTACCAAGGACGATGCCAGACATACCCAGACATCTAACGGGAAGAATAAACACCCTTCTATCTTCCCTCTGGAAGATAGAGGGTGATGATCTGAAGCAAAGCTTGCTGCACACAACAAATGGGAAAGTGGGAGGCGCAGTGCAGACAGCCTGCAGCGGGAACGGCAAGGCCAGTGCCTCCGGCTTCTTTTTGATCCGTAATAGTGAGTGCTGAGGCTGAACTGGCTTTCAGACAACGCGGAGGCTTCGGTTTACTGAAATTATCTGAAAAGTGATTCTCTGCCAAAATAAATGGTCTGTATTTATGTGAAGACAGAACTATCAGTTATTGAGCAAAGTGTGAGGAAAGGGATTATAATGGATCTTATTGAATCCTCTCAACAGTACGAAGAGGTTGCTGTTACTAACAGCTTTTTGCATATGCGGAAACTTAACTCTAGCAAGTTTAGGTGACTCGCCCAAGGGCTTACATGTAATAACAGAGGACCTCAGATACGGTCCTAGGTCCGGCTGGCTACAAATTAGAAGCCCCAAAGCATTGTGAGGCACTGTTTTGCCAGACATTGGAACATCTGCATTTATTTCTTTTAAAGCTATATAAATCTGCTTACAAGAGAACAGTTACAATTTTAAAAGCAAAATATAACATCTACTTCATAGACAATGAGCTTAAGAAAACAGTGACAGTCAAACACATCTATCTAAATAGTATAATATACTCTTTCCATCGTCACATGATTCTTGCAACAGAGTCTGGAGAGCAGACACTAACTACAATGCCTACCTTACTGATTGAAGAGGTTAGACCACAAATTCACTTAGCATTAGAAGAAACATCTACACTTTTCATAGTTTAGAACACATATCCTGAAGCAAAAATATTACAGAAATTTTAAAAAATATTTTGTACATAGTGAAAGTCTCTGGTTTGAGACAATACCGTAGGCACCTCAAATAGCTCTGCCTAGGGATTACAGGTTGAGATCCTAAATGAGGCTTATGACAGGGCTTCTCTGGTGTTGGTGCAGCCTTCCTGGATGGATGGATGAAGAATTTTTCCTGTTAATTCTGTGAGATCTACACTTGAAGCTATCAGGGACTATTTCTGTGAGAAATCAAAATGACTGCCTTCATCACAGTGAATGATATTTGACTCCAGAAAGAAAATGCAATTAACTGACTCGCAGTACAATCACTCTAAATTAATCAGGAATAGACAGACATTAATTCAGAAGGGGAAAATCCATCAAGAACAAGCCAAGTTAAACACTATAGAATCATTAATATCCATTTCACAAGCCTGAAAGCCATTGGCTCTCGTCAGCCAGCAGCTTGGCACGATCACTCTCTCTCCCCCGTGTGCTGGTCCATGGAAAAACACAGCTTACGGAATTTGTTTTCTAACAACTTAATTTGCTTCTCGTTAGGGGCTGTGTGGATGGTCATAATGGATTGGTGCTTAAATGAGAAGAATTTATTAAAATAAAAAAGCTTTTCTTAAAAGCATTTAACCTAACAATAGATTTCTATTTTGATCAGAGCTTATTTAATCCCTTCTGCCCCGTTGGACTGAAAGGAACACTAAGAGTTGACCACAACACCCAAGTAGTGAAGTGCCCTGCCCAGCCCAGCTTTGTGGAGTAGCCATAGTGTAGCTAAAAATAAACCAGGGAGAAAATGCAAATCCGACCATCTTTCAGCTATATGTCATGAGCAAGTCACGTTACCTCTCTAAGTCTCGGTTCTTTCATCACCCAGATCTGGTGACTATCTACATACCAGGAAGTTGTGAGGTTCAACTGGAATAATGCATTTAATTGTTTTGTAAGCTCGAAAGTAGTATATTAATGAAGTTTTTGAGACAGAGAACCATAGATTCAAACCTTGGTTCCTGCAGCATATTGGTTAGGTGGTCTTGGGTTAAAGATAAGTGGTCTATAAAAGGGTAAGAATAATTCCTTCTAAGACTGTCATGTAAAATAGCAATAATAATGTAACATAGAGTTGTCGCTCAATAAAAGCAATCATTATTGTTATTATTATTGTTGTTATTATTATGTTTAGTAAATTGGTAGATTCCTCCAAGCCCAGCATTATGAGATTCTTAGACAAGAGCAGTAGGATAATCATAATAGAAAGTATAAGATATAATACAAGAAATCTTGGGCAGAAAACCAAGAAAAAACATGGCAGGGTTGAGAGAGAGGAGCTTTCTCTGCTAAATATGTGGCTATTTGTAGTGCATACGTTTATATATTTGACAATTTTTGTGAAGTATTCACACTGCAGGGCATGCAAAACAATGTTAGACATATTCCTTGCTGTCAGCAAGCTGAATATCTAGTTAGATAGATATAGAAATTTATATTTATATATACATATATATGGATACACATATCTATTCATGTGTTATATACATTTATGCAGTTCATGTATATTTATAGGTTTGTGTACACACTGAATTACATTTTCATTTAAAAATTAAGCCATAACATGTCACAAGACAATATATAGGGACATGAAACAACTATGACAGACAGGAAGTGCTCAAGTACAGGAACAATGCTGTTTTCCAGGGCACTGAGCGCGCTCTTTCGCCCACGGTGTTTTCTCGGATATTCCTGTTACACAAGGGGACCTATCAGTGCAGGTTCGTTCCAGACCCGGGTTCTGAGGGCTGGGGTTGGGCCGCACGCCGTTCCCTGCTCGCCTGGAATAAAAGGAGGGGAGCAGTCCTGCCGGAACCTGCCAGGAAACCTCAGCGAATCTGGCATCACTCTTCAGCCTCAAGTCGTCCAGTGTCACCCCCTCTGCATACACAGTGGCAGGAGGGCGCCTTCCTGCCCCCTGGTGACCCCTACTCATCCCTCAGCCCCTCACGGGAATTCTCCTTCCACGTGAACTTGCCTCAGGCCTACGCTAGTAAAACGAACCGCTGACTCCTCTGCTGTGCTTTGACATCATGAACTACCATATCCCAATGATCTGGGTACCCATCTCTCTTCTCCACGAGACTGAGTTTTTCAAAGGTAGGGACTTTTTTGTCTGTCTGTCTGTCTCTCTCTCTCTTTCTGTCTCTCTCTGTCTCCAGGGCTCTCAAGTAGCAGGTACTTCAAAATTCAATGGGTAGTCAATTCTTTCCAATAACCTTTGTCTTAAAAAAATGTCTTGAACCACAAGAGATTGGAAAGAATACCTGTGTCTTGAATAATATCAGCTCCTATTACTGAGTACTTTATAATAAGGTGTGATATTGTTATTAACCCCACTGTATAAATGAGAAAACCTAAGCTCGGGGAGGAGGCTGATCGGAGGGTACTGTAGCTGCCTGTATGAGACAGAGCTGGGGTCCCATCACTGGTCTATCAACTCTGAGCCATGAGGTCAAGCGAGAACTAATTCAGGGCGATCTGCTCAACTGTCATTATGCTCAGAAAAGGGCACCGATGTGGTGATTCAGAACTGTGGGAGCTGCAAAGCTTAACATAAATTGAGAAGGAAATAAAGGTGTACAGAACCACCCCCATTGCTGCTCTTAATAAAACATGTGCTTATTTATTAATGAAAATGCAAATGAGCGTGTTCTCTTTGGCAAGGTTAAGATAGTCTCGTTCGTAGAAATCGAGATGCTGTTCTGCTGGTTTCACAGAAAGGAACTAAAATAGAACTTTCGACTGCTAACACGATTGTACAAGGAAGATAATTATTTTGGTTAAATGTCACTAATAACTAATGGGGAAAATTTCATTTTTGCTAAACAGGGAAAAATATGTGACTAATAGCTGAGTGCCAACTGCACTTAATCATCACTTATTAACTGGTGACTTTTAAAGCCACGGCTACATCTCTTTTATTTTTTTATTTAAAAAAAGAAACATTCATTTAAAAATAAAGGCAGAGTTCTGTCCCACAGGACACTGGAGAAACCCCAGAGCCTAGTCTTTGTGAGTGGCAGGAGGAAGAAGGGCAGGCACTCCAGAGCACTGAGGACGCCGGTGGGAACCCCTCCCTCGCGTGGCCTTTTATTCCCAGGTGGAGAGGGTGAAGCTCTGCTGGACAATCTCCCGGGGCGGGCGGGAGATCACAAAGGTTACTGATGTCTCTGTGAACTAGCTGAAGGCTTTGGCCCGTGGGGTCCGACCCTGAAAGGCACATCTGGTAGGCAGGGCAGGCAATCGGCGGTGGAGTCAGGCGCCTCCGACAGGCTCGGGGCCTGGAGAAGCGGATTGCTCATCTCACTGCAGCCTGAGGCCGGTGGCGCTAAACCTCGGGCCGGTTACGCCTTAGCCTCTGTCACGCTGAGGCCTCAAGGTCAGGCTGGTGTCACCCACCAGGCGGCTGGGGGAGGCGGGGGTGGTGCTGGGTTGGGCCTGAACCTCGCCATCTGATCTCACCACAAGAGAGACTGGGAAATGGGGTCTTTCCATATTCCCACAAAGGCAATCGGAGCATCCAGACAGTCTTTTCAATAACAAGAAAGATCACCCTCAAGAAATCAGTTCAACGAATAGCATCTAATGATGCTGAACTGAGTAGGAACTCCAGGATAAACAGACAGTGTGCGTGCGTGTTGGAGGGTGTTCGCGTGCACACAGGCGTTCGTGCATTTGACACATACTGTGGGCTTTAAGTCCTTTGCAGTTGCTCCACAGTGACTGAAACATAATACACAGCAGAGAATCTCTCATGCATGTTTCTCCTCCTTAGAACAAGGCGCGGTGCTTCCTTCCATGTCGAAGGGCACCCTGACATCGTGTGCCGTGTGCGGGAAAAGACATCTACAAAGGAATGGAAACAGCTGCTTTTCGGTGTGGTCAGGGTATTTTATATCAAAATGTTTTTGGAGTATTTTATGGAGAAGAAAAGTGAAACGTTTATTCTGCTTAATAACTTTTTCTAATTAGTCTTCAGGCCCAAATTTGTAATGACTTTTCTATTAATAGCTATGAAGAATCCACCAACTGTAATGGAAAACCTTTCAGAAGGACATTTTAGAAGATGTGCTTATAGCAGTTAAGTTTTAAAATTAAAGGCCTCATATTCAAAAAAGTGTTGGACACTTCCAACCAACAAACCTCAAAACGTATTGAAGCCTTTGATATGTTAATACATCCTATGTGCCTCCAAGAGGGATCTGTTGTATGGTGTGTTAACCAAACTCATTTGACCTCTGGACTGTCCTCCCCCAGCCCTGCTCATACACAAACGGAGGATCAGTGTTCTGAGGAATTTACTTTGAAAAGGAATGATTTAGAATCATGGCAAACTTGCACCATTATAATGAATATTGGACAATATCTTAATGGGAAGGTACCAGTCTAGTCTTAAGAATTGGGTGTTTGGAATTGGTCAACTCTTGAAATCGTCTCCAACTTTATGTTTGGAGTATTGGGCAGTACAGACTTTAACCACAATGGTTGGAAAATGTACTATAGGTTCCATAGAACTTTCTGGGTAACTTGTTAATCCAGTGAAACTTTTCGATGGCCTGCTTGTTCCTGCTGGGATAAAGGAAATTTTCTCTGCAACTCTATTTCACCGTGTACACTTGTGCTGACCGGGCTCCCAGTTATATAGCAATTTGAAAAACACAGAACTTTACCTACCACACATCTTCAAAGTCACTGCCACAGGAGTTGCCGCAATGTCAACACAATTTGTAGGAGACATTATAAAAAGGCAAAGGTGCCTCTGATTAATTCTTCTAGGCAGAATAAAAGGAGAAGAAAAACATTTTCTTTCACATCTATGCTTTGAAGTCAATGACAGGTGTTTCAAAACGAATCTTTGATTCGTAATGTAGGAAGCCAATGGTGGTTCTGACGAACAGCTGGCTAATTAAAGTGCTCACCAACTAAATTGATAATTAAACTGTAAAATTTAATCAGCTTCTATTAAACAGCAAAATAAACCTCCAGTGAATCTAGGCTAGATCAAAATAGGTTATCTTCCCTTCTTATCAAAAGTGCAGAGTCACACGGAGACTATCTCACAAATTCTAAAGAGAGATGGCACGGTCTTAACTTGAACTATCTGTCCGACATTGGAACGGAGCAATGCCCTCTGTCGCCTGAGCCCTGTGAGACTCTGTCCCTCTATGATTCCAGGAAGCATGTGATTAAGGGGATGTGGGGAGAAAGCCGTGGATCCTCTAACGCACGCAGGACAAAACCAAAACACAAACCAAACCAAACCAAAAACTCACGTAAGTGTAATGATGTTGAAACTCCGAACAGATTCACCAAGATGGAGCCTTCTCGTAACACTGCACCCACTGTGTCTGTCGCCGCTACCAACCACCGCCACCAACGGCAGGAAGATGGGCCAGTTAGCACGTCTCCCTACAAAGCTGCTCCTGCATGCCTTTAACATAACGGTTGTTAAAGTTAAGCATGTACCAACATCACCTGCAGCGTATGTTAAGACACAGGGTCTGGGGGCCTTCCCCTAGAGTTTTTGACTCAGTCGGCCTGGGATGGGTCATAAGAAATTTTTATTTCTTACAAGTTCCTAGACGATGCTGGTGTGTTTGGTGTGGGAACACACACTTCCAGAGAAGCATCTAAAATATGCTAATAGGATTTCACGCACTGAAATTTAATGCAGACCCTATTATGATGCAAATACAGTTGTTCTGAGTAGTCTTAGTTTTCAAAATTCAAAATAGGGCAGCATGACAGTTAAACGGGATCAGAGAGAGAACTAACTGCGTCATGTTGAATGTCAGGTGACTGCAATACGCCTGGGTCCAGGGTGACTTATCCCTGACAGTGTCTGGCCTGGCATCCTGCTAGGCAAGCTCAGTTCCACATAGCTCCCACCTCCTGTTTGGACCATTCACCACACCCACTCTTCCCCGTCTTTCAGATAATTATACGCCTCTTCCTTTGTCTGAGGGATACTTCCTCAACCCGCCACATGGCTGACTCCTAGGGCACTTGAGAGTTAGCCTTGAAAGTCACCTCCTCCAGGAGGCCGTCTTCTTTTCCAGGGGGAGCGCGCTGTGCCACCTCCAGAGCCCTCCGCGGGGCGAGGCGGGACCTCCCGCTCCACTGCTTCTCTCTCGGAGGTTTCAGCCTTGGTGGGGATGCATGTTCATGAAAAGACGATCACCAGGGAGCATGATAAAAGCTTTGGCTGGGCTAGTGAAGACGGACAGAATTATAAATGAGGGCCGATGAAACCTACTTGGGTTAGGAAAGGATTTCTGGAAAAAGTAATTTCTAAACTAGGGATTCTCGTGATACTGTTTGCCTTGGGTGTTTTATATATTAGTTTTCTAGGGTCACATCTCGCATACCAATTATCTAAGGGTCCATTGTTTGAGCATCCAGAAAGTTTTACTAGATATAAAATAAGAATTAGAGAGAAGGAATTCATAAGCTAATTATGCAATACCAGTCATTTAACTCTTTTATGTAAATAATTTTGGTCCCTTGTAGTTGGAATTTTAAAATATTTGCCCTTACTCTCCACCCAAGATTTCTATTCACTCATTTTGCATGTAAATTTGCAGATTTCAGCAGTTGATTACTTTCATTATAATGTCATCATTCCTCATATCACGTTTAACTGTCAGACCAGACTATTTTAAATTCTGAAGGAAAAGACTACTCAGAACAACTGCATTTGCATTACAAGAGGGTTCACATTAATAATAAGCTGATTCATTACACTGTTAGCATCACCTTTACTTTGAGTTGTCACTTTAAAGCTTAGGTGCCACAGCCCGGTCTTCTGTGCCCAGGGTATTGGCATTTAAGAGATTTATCAGACATCTAAAACCAGGCAGCGGCCAGGGGAACAAAAAAGGGTGAAGATCATAAACTCAAGAGAACAAAATGAAAAGGTTCAGTTCACAGTGTGTGAGTAATTCACAAATACCAAATCGGTGCTGGGAGTTTCTCCCCTCCCCACCCATTTTCCTTACTCAGGACCTTTCCTTTTCCAGCCCATCTCATATCCTGTATATCTAATAGGAACCAAGTGAGAACATATTAAAGAGATTTTATATCCTCGGGCACCAAGAGATACACACATATGTTATTAAAGTGAGGGCTATTTGACAAGTGTAAAAGGGTAACCTTCCTCCCCCTAAGGCCTCTGGCTCCGTTTGTTCCTCTCTGGTCTCAGTTAAGTGGCAGTGCTCTATTCTGATTTCCATCCCTGGATGAACAGTAGAACCACATGGCGAGATGGGCATGATGGCCCCCAAAGACATCTACATCCCAATCCCTGGGCCCTGTCAATATGACAGTTTCCACAGAAAAGAAAAATTAAGGCTGCCAATGGAACTGATTTGCTAATTAGCTAATATTAAAATAGGGAGAGTATCCTGAAACGTGTGGGTGGGCCAGTGTAATCCCAACAGCCCTTACAATGGAAGAGTGATTCTGAAAGAGAACCAGAGAGATGGCAGTGTCACCGTCAGAAACCTCCACACCTGCAAGAATTCTATGAGTTTATTTGAACCAAACCAATGACAATTGCGGGAAGCAGGATCTCAGCAGACTGAGAAAATGCCGCGGAGGATGGCACGTCTGCACCCTGCTTTAGACATCACGTCAAAGGAGCAGGCATGAAGAGGGTTACCTGAAACCCACTGGTGACGGAGTCGGGAGGCGCAGAAAGCGAAGCTGGGAAGCCTCGGACTGACGAGAGGAGAAGTGGGGGGACAAACAGCTCTTTTACATGGGCGGGGACAGGGCAGTTAGCACTTACAGCACACAGGGGTGGTATGCGGGGAACAAAGTAACAATGAGGGGTTCCCTGGCCTTGCACTCTGCTGGGAGACCGCACCCCGAGGGGTCTGGAAAAAGGGATTGCGCGGACATTGCAGAGGTATGTTATCTTCGGTGCAAGAACTCAACAGACAGGCTCAGGTAAGGTAAAGACTGACCCTTGTCAAGGATGCTACGGGCCTTAGACATGACTACGCCCCACGACTAGCTTTCAGTTAAGCAGTTTTACTTGCAGACCATCCCAGGTGGTGACTTCGGTCTCCGTGTTTGTAAGGTCTCCAGCAGGCCTCCCTGAGCTCGTCAGGTTTAGTACGTGGCCCCTTTCCGTCCACAGCGGCATAAGGAAGGCTCCCTCTGATTTACTACTGGCTCTGAAGGGCCATCAGTCAGGGACAGCAAGCAGCCTCTAGAAGCTGCAAACGGCAAGGAAATGAGATTTCCCTGCAGACTCCAGGAGGGAACGCATCCTTCGGACACCTTAATCTCAGCCAGCGAGACCTCTGTCAGATTTATGATCTACTCAAGTGTAAGATAATACATTTGTAAATTTGTGTTTGTTAAGCCACTAAGCTTGTGGCGATTTGTCACAGAAGCAACAGAAACTTAACCTGGGGACCTTTTCAAAGTCCTGAAGCCCAGATCACACCCCACATCAATTACATTAAGATCTCTGAGGGAGAGGAGAGGATGAGATCCACCATGAGATGAGTCAATAATTGTTTAAGTTCCTAGAAGATTCCAATATGCAGCCATATTTCAGAACCGTGGATCAGCATACTCACTGGTCTCCGTACAGGACTAAACTGCCTCAGGAGAAGGAACTCCTCACCGGCGGTGAGGCTGGACCCATGTGATGTATGTTATCAAGGGTGGTTCCAGGGTCACTCTGAGGGTGGTTTCAGGGTCACTCCAAGTGTGGTTCCAGGGTCACTCTGAGGGTGGTTTCAGGGTCACTCCAAGTGTGGTTCCAGGGTTACTCCAAGTGTGGTTCCAGGGTCACTCCAAGGGTGGTTCCAGGGTCACTCCAAGTGTGATTACAGGGTCACTCCAAGGGTGGTTCCAGGGGTTATTCTAAGAGTGGTTCCAGGGTCACTCTGAGGGTGGTTCCAGGGGCAGAGCACCAAGAGCATCTCAGAGCTTGTTAGAAATAGATGATCTGGGCCCCAACCTGACTGATTCAGAATCTGCATTTTAATACCCAAACTAGGTGATTTTGTATGCACATTAAATTTTAAGAAACAAATAAGTGCACTGGCAGTAGCCTTGCTAATCTAAAATGTTTAGATTAGGGTGCAAAGTGGAGGGGGGGTCAATGGGGAAAAAAGAAGACATCTGTAATACTTTCAACAATAAAAATAAAATTAAAAAAATACATTAAAAGGTCCAATAAATTGACTTAATTAATCTAATTTTAAAATAAATACATAAAATGTTTCCTCTACTTGCAATAATTTTTAAATCATTATCTAAAAAAAAAAACCCAAAAAACAAAAAAAACCCAAACTTGAAAGCAGACCCTCACGGCTATGAGTTCCTTGATGAAAGAAACTCGGTCTCTCTTCTTGCCTCCCTTTCTCCCTTTGCTCTTCCTCAGTGTCCAGGACATACCATTTCTAACTCACTAACTGGCTGAATTAATAATAATTGTAACTGCAGCAATGATAATAAGTCACTGAAATGCATGCTACTAGGAAATAAAATATAACTTCAAGTGCCAGAAAAAAATCTTGCATTTTAATTTAGCCTCAATGGTCTATTTCTTTTAATCCCAGGTGAATTTCTCTTATTACAATGAATTAGCTCACTCTTAAAGTTCCTAAATCACTCCAAACCTCTCTTGGGATTTTATTCCCATGAGCTAATAGATAGAATGATCAGACAGCTCTTATTACATCCAATTTAAATTCCTTTTTTCATAAGTTTATAATTTTTAAAATTCAGCTACTATAAAAAGAAGCATCCTATATTACAACAATATTTTCTTCTGCTTATTTTTTTCTCCAGTCTGGAGTTGCAGACACCAATAACCACGACAGAGTGAGATCTGAAGTTGAGAAAAATGAGGTTGCAAACTGTGCTATCAATCCCCATCCTATGCCCATGGAAACATCACCAATCCACCAGGATTCTCCCCTATCCTGAGCCCGACTCATTTCTGAAAGCTTTTCAACACTTTAGAAACCACCTACCTGCTATGCTAAATAAATAAACGAAAACAACTTTTTTTCCCTTAATCATTTCACTTAAGCCCTAGACCAAACCAAAGAGCTAGATGTTATTGTTCCCGTTTCGCAGATGAAGTCATTAAAGCCGAGAGGGCATTAGGAACTTGTCCAAGGGCAAGATCTGAGCTGAGGCTTGTCTGGCCCCACGGCCCATGCAGCTAGAACTGCCGCCTGCAGCCACACAGCAGCTACACAGCGTGGTTTGGTGACCACGGCAACGACAGCGAGCCACACACTAAAAGGCTTTCCCTTGAGAGGCCTCAGAGAGAAGCCCAGTGGGTCAAATTGACCATATGCTTCTTTTCCAAGTAGCCGAGAGTTTGTAAAACTGTGCTCTTTAGGTTCAGCGCAGATCACTTATGCAACACATCCCCACTCTAGAAATCCGTCCACCGGAGCACGGCGACGTGCTGCTGAAGCGACAGCCACGCTGAGAAAGAAACCAGCGGATTCAGGCCACCGGCCGTCGGCCTGAATTCCAGGGCTGTGCCAAAGCGCACACGTCACTTCCAGTCACGGAACCTGCACGTCGCGTTCACATACACTCCGCCACCTGCTTTTCCCATAGCGCCCGGGGTCACTAAGACGCCGAGACAAATACAAGGCAGCATTATCCGGACACTCGCCGTCGATCTGCAGGTGGAGAAAGGGAGGGGAACCCATGAGGAGAGCCTGCTGCACGAGACAGCCAGGCGGGGACCAACGGTCTCTGCTTTGGGATCAGCCAACACCGCTCTGCAAGGACAGGCCTGTCTCCCACCAAGGGGGGCTGTTTCTTTAGGAAATGTCACCTGATGGCGAAAGACTGAATGCTTTCTCCCGGAGTCATGAAAAAGATAAGGAAGTCCACTCGCCACTTCTATTTAACATCATGGTGCTGAGGGTTCTAGCCAGGGCAATTAGGCAAGAAAAAGAAATAGAAAGCATTCAGATTGGAAAGAAAAAATAAAACTATATTTTCAGATTAGATGGTATGCATGTAGAAAATACTAAGGAACACACACAACATTAGGACAAATAAACAAGTACAGCAGGGTCACAGGATACAAGTTCAATATGCAAAAAATCAACTATACATATAAATATACATATATATATACATACATACACACACTAGTAATGGACATTTCAAAAATGAAATTAAGAAACTAATTCTATTTATAGTAGTAGATCAAAAAGTACAAAATAGTCAAACATTCATAAAATAACCATAAGGCTTGTGTTCTGTAAACTACATGACACTGTTGAAGGGAATTAAAGATCTAACTAAACTGAAAGACTTCTCATGTTCATGTATCAGATGACAAGGGTATTCAAATTGATACAAAGATTCAGCACAGTCACAATCCAACTCACAGCTGGCTTTTTTGCAGACATTGACAGATCTACCCTAAGATTTCCACATAAGGAAATGTAAGGAACAAAAAATAGCCAAAACATCCTTGAAAAAGAAGAACGTAGTTGGAGGACTCACATTTCCCAATTTTAAAACTTACTACAGATCTATAATAATAAAAACAACCACTACTGATATTAAGATAGACTTGCAGGTCAATGGAGTAGAATTAAGCGTTTAAAAATAAATACATCTACAGCTAGTTGATTTTAGACAAGAGGGCCAAGACAATTAAAGGGGGAAAGAATAGTGTTTTTACAAATCTGCTGGGACAACTGGATATCCACATACTAAAGAAAGCAGCTGAAGTCCTACCTCATGTCATATGCAAAATTTAACCTTAAGTGGATCGTAGATTGAACTGTACAAGGTGAAACTATATCTCTTAGAGGAAAACACAGAATAAACATTTCTTCTTATACCTTGGGTCAAGCATTGGTTCCTTAGATATGATACCAAAAACACAAATGGCAAAAAGAAAACACGGATACACTGGGCTATATAAACATTAAAAACTTCTGTGCTGCAAACATACCTTTGAAAAAGTGTAAAAAAAAAAAAAAAAAAAAAAAATTTTTAAATCCACAGAATGGAAGGAACTATTGAAAAGTCATGTATCTAATAAGGATCTTGTATCTTACAACTCAGTGATAAACAGAAAAATAATAAAATGTAAAAATGGTCAAAGGACCTAAATAAACCTTTCCCCAAATATAATACACAAATGCCGATAAACCCATGAAAGGACACTCAAGGTTAGTCTTAGAGGGATAAAAGTCAAAACCATGATGAGCTATCCTTTTACGCAAACTAGGACGGCTACACTTAAAAAGCTATAAAACAGCAAGTGTTGGTAAAGATACAGAGAAAAACTTTGCTGGTTGAAACGTCGAATGGTACAGCCACTTTGGAAAACAGTTTGATAGTTTCTCAAATGATTAAATATAGAGTTGCCATTCGATCAAGCAGTTTCACCCTGAGAAACAGAACCAAAAGGATTAACCAGTAGTCCAAGCGAAACTGGTATACAAGTGTTCCAGCAGCTTCACTCCTAGTAGCCGGAGCCAACCCCTATGTCCATGAATCGACAAACATTAAATTGCGTATCTATGCAACTTAATGCTCATTATTAATAAAACCAATGTAGAACTTATCCTACAACCTAAATGAACCCTAACATTATCTGAATACAAGAAGCCAGCCACAGAAGGCTGCGAGCAGGAGGGTCTCTCCAAGCAGGGCTCCAGGCCTCTCCGGGCTGACCATCTAGGGCGCGGCGCCGGGAAACCGCCAGGAAGCGGGGCGCTGCTGGGAGGCTGCCTGAAGCAGGACAGGGGCCTAGGCGCCCGCACAGTTACCTTCTCGTCCTGCAGATTTTTATCTGGCTCCTGCATTACGGCCACTATTTTTTCTCTCCTTTTGTGGCCGTGTTTGTTGCGGCTGCTGCAGTGCCATCTGCTTTCCATCGCCCCTCCACTGCCGAAGGAAACCCAAGGGTTTGAAGAAAGTGGCATGAAGTCACAATCAATAAAGATAGGCTAGCTACATATTGCATAGGTTTTGTAGGCACCTGCGAAGATTATATTACCGTTATGCCAATGCCATAGAACGGCAGTATTTTGCTTCCTGGAAAACAAGCTTAAAGGTGTTGAGCCACGGATCCCATCTCCTATGGTGCCAGCATGCCCGGAGGCTTCCCAGGTATAAGGGCCATGCACTTGATCAATAACCCTCGGCCTAAGGTCCTTCCCCTCCACCACCTGTGCCGCAGCCAG
This sequence comes from Miniopterus natalensis, assembly GCF_054644295.1. Taxonomy (NCBI): domain Eukaryota; kingdom Metazoa; phylum Chordata; class Mammalia; order Chiroptera; family Miniopteridae; genus Miniopterus; species Miniopterus natalensis. The sequence goes on from NC_142084.1 coordinate 88,090,015, forward strand.
ATGCCATAAGGAAGTCACGCCAGGGCACGGCAGTTATGCGACCGATACACTGGTACCCCAAAGGACATTAGTCGGTCAGCGTGCTGAAACAGAATTCTTCCTTTTTAAATTTTGAAGTGTGTATTTGAGCAAACGTTGATTGAAACTGGGCAGCGCCAAACAGAAAGCGGTTAAGCACGCTCCACCTGCAAGGAGCGAAGGGACAGGCTCTTAGAGAGGAGACCTGGAAGCAAAGCGAGAAAATGACCGACCGGCTCTAGCTTAAGGCCACCTTACCTGAAAGGCCTGCCTGGCCGTTGGTGATGGGCTGGTGCTAAAGTTTTGATTTCTAAACGGAGGCATTTACAGGAAATGACTCCGGCTGAAGTGTCCTTCAGTTTTCTTACGTAAACTGACAAAACACTAGAGTCGCCTCATTTAATGGCCTTGCTCAATTTGAGTTGGTCGTTGACTTTACTCTGACTTGCATTTTAAAAGGATGGCCCTGACTGCTGAGTAGAGAAGAAACAATAGTTAGAAAAGAGCAGGAACCGAGAGAGCCCTCAGCAGGCTGTATCGAGAAAGGATGGTGACTGGGATCCATGTGGTAGTCTCAGTGACGAGACAGACCAGAAAGAGTCTCAATTTTTGGAAAGTAAACACTCTGAGGTCCCCTATATTGTGACATGGAACGGAACTGTCCGTCAGGTCAATTGTGTGTGAAACCAGACCCTCTGCTGTGTAGTCAGTTCTAACGCTGATATTCCTGGAACAATAGCTGTGCCCTTAATAGACAGAGTGATTCTGAAGGTGGCATCTTAAGTCACCAACGACATCAAACTATTCCAGTTCTAGATTATAAAATTGGCCTCCTGACCTCCCAAATAAATACTTTCTTAGTTGAATAGAAAAACCAATCCCTTCAACTTCGATACCAAAAGCGGATAACAACTTCTAATGCACTTCTAGTTACAGGTTTTAAAATAAACGAGACGATGTTTGCTTTGGTTTCCATAGTGGTCATGGTTCAGTGCTAAAGGGGGAAAGCAAAGCCACGGTAATGATTTTCAGAAATACTGGTCCTGTTTCCTAGGCCTGATGCAAAGTGGAAACGTAGAGGAGCGTGACTGAGCACGGTGACCTCAACATGACTAAAAGTTTAGGAAGCGAGAGGAGTATTGATCTTTCCTCCTTCTATCGAAAACTGCAGAGGGAGTTTTTATTGCTCTGCTTGTTGAGTAAACACCACGGTGGAGAGGCCAGAAAACAGGGCTTCACTGAGGCAAAGCAGGGAAAGGCTATCGAGCCGCGGTGAAGGCTCAGTTATGCCTTGTACGCTGTAAACCGGCCCTGGACGTCGGTGTCCATCAGGCATGGAGTCAAACACAGACGCTACTCCTTGGTTAGCGGCCTGTGCCACCTGAGGAAAGTTACGTAATCTCAACCCCCTTTCGGTTCCTTATTTTTTCAACATATAAAATCAAGGACTACCACGTAAAGCTCTTGAGGATTAGATCAGAAAATTAACACAGTGGCTGCCATGTGGCGCCCATTGAACAAAAGGAGCTATTGTTCTTAAATTTTGCGTAGTAAATAAGTCACCGGGTGGGAAAAGATCCATCACACTGCTTAAGTGGGACCTTGACGACGAGGCGTGCTGTCTGAATTTTCATCTTTTCACCCGGCTAGTGCAGTGATGTGCAAAGACAATGGAATTTCCTTTCTGCCTCACACCAAAACCAGCCTGGGCTGTGCAGACTCCTGCACTGAGCTACTATTCAGATGCATCAATTACAGTAGAGGTTTGAGATTCAATGCGCATTGTTTTGTGACAATATCTATAGATTAATAAAATCTAGTAAATACTGTATGAATGAATGAATGAATGGCAGCAATAAATAGCCTTAGAATGTATAAATGAACAGGGTTCATCCTTAGTCTATAAATCCCAGGGCAGGAAAAGGAACACTTAGTTACAATTTTATCTAGAAAAAGCACTTTTATATTTGAATAATGACGGTACCTAATTCAAATGATATTCAGAATGTCATCTGAAATTATATGAAAGTCTCATGATCATAATTTCCTCTTCTTTTACTAGCTATTAGTCACTCTCATTTTGTACATCTATTGAAATAATGTTACATAAAACTGGATCTTACTGTCCTCTATGCTCAGTTAAAAAAACAACAACTAGGTAACTAAGACAACCCACAATGTACATTGTGTCTATTTTCTGGAACAAAAAAGAAAATGCCTAAAGTGAGAAACTGAACAGTTGTTATCCTGTTAGGAGGGGCTTTTTTTTTTTTTACACTTGCAACACTAACCGATGAGGTTGCTATTATTTTCCACCTCAACTTGTGTTTATTAAAATGATTTCAAAAGGCAACAGAGTGGAGAATACATTGGCAATCAGGCTATTTCAGTTCTTTGATGGAAAGGACAAAGCGGCGAGAAGGGCTCCCGTTTTGGTACATGCCAAAATAGAGGTGCTCAGAATGAAAATCTAAAAAAGCCTCCTCTGCACTAAAATAAGCCCGTTTCCCTACCACCACGTGGCCGCTCATCATTGAGCCAGGCACGGTGAGGGCACAGGAAGCGCCAAGATGCCACCTCTGTGATACTGAGGACACCAGAATGGAGGAAGAGAGCCCACTCGGCGTCCTGGGTAAGTCACAGAGCTAACTCCACTCGGCACGTGGGCCAGGCCTCTGTGGACGGACGTGGGATCCAGTTTCCCTTAAAGGACAGGAGAGAGATGGACATGTGGAAGCGAAAGGAGCCAGGCTTGGAGTGACACACACCTGCTGACCTCTCTGCTCCACTAATCACGAGCTACATGGGAAATGAACAGCCACCAGGTCACTTCACTGTATGCTGGAATTATATGAGGATCTCTCGTCTAAGTTTACGGTAGGATTTCAAGATGACACAGGTCAAGTGCTTCTCACAGGGCGTGCCCCAGGGCAAGTTCTCAGTGAATGGTGGAAACTGGCTTTGTTCCTTCTATCCAAACGGTTATTATCAGTTAAATTAGGACAACACTGACCTCAGAAGATTATCGTATTGCAAAGTGCTAACACAGGAACTAGTTATTATGAATTTAATACAGAAGACTTTTTTGCACGTGCATTCGGAAATGAGATGAGCTCAGTGTGTTCATGAAATAATGCACGGAACATCTTCGGAAAGCAAAGCATATATGCTGAATTCAAGTTCAATGGAACAAAAAAGAAAAACATGTTTAGCACTGATAGATGTTGGTTGAATGCTTGGAGATGGGAGGCCTAGAGGCCTTCTGCTTTATTAACAGATTAGTAATGTGTTTAAACATTTGTAGCAACTGTATTACAATAATATAATGTCCCCCACACAAGGTGCAGACAAAGATTCTGAGTATACAAGGCTGCGCACCAGAGTGTAATGGGGACATTATTTCCTTTGGGTAAGATTCCTTTCTCGTGCATGAAAGCACCCAGTGCTTTTTGTTTCACATTTCCACATTTCTAGTGGAAATAATTTATGGTAATACAGGCAGATCACACAGAGCACATAAGGAACTAAAATAAATTTGGTTCTCAAATGAGAAATGTTGGAGTGTTGACAATACCAAGATAGTTCTTTGGTAACGGAGCAGATCTCATTTTCTTTTCAACAAAGGACTTGGCTGAAAGGGTGGTAAGTGACTGACGTTTTAGTTTTGACTTCCTTCACCTCCCCTGAGACAATGGTTGCCAGGGTCAATTAGTCTTCCCAAATTCGGAGACAAAATTCCATGCGATTGCCCTCGTAAGGTATTGTTAGAGTAAGGCTCCACCACCACCAATCTGTCAGCTCTACAAGGGCATTCGAACAGTCCACGGCAACACTGTCTTGTGGCTTTAGTTTCAATTTCTCTTCTTACTTTCCTGGGTTTGAAGTCATTTGAAATTAAAATAAAGAATCTAGAAAACACATTTGCAAACATATTTTGAGTTACATGTTTAGAGCGATGAAACAGATTTGAGGGGACCTGAAACATAACTGTAATTTTAGAGTTTATAAAATATTGCACATGCATTTATTTTGAGTTCAACGAAGACCTGAATTTGCTTGGTTTCAATGACATAGAGTATATCATATAAGCAATAAAAACCTCGTAAGATTCTGTCAGATAAATAATATTTGTCTTAAATTATGTTCCATTGGAACTTAAGGGTCACAGCCACAGGGGAAATGGGTCCTAGACAGTTGTTACAATGTCCAAAGCAATAACTTCTGATATGACAATCATTCTATATCCAGGGAAATCTGGAGTCCTCTGGGTGGCTATATAAAAGATAGTACCAGTCTCAATTTCTTCTGAAACTGAACGGACACCATGAATCTTGCCACATTTGCGGAGCTAGGCTATAGATATTCTCACCTTGAATCAAGAGGGTATTGTTGATCCCTACAAATCTTTCACAATTCTTTGTTAGCTTTGGCTTCCAACTTGTTTTATTAAAAGAAACAAGATACAAGTTGAGGGTGGCTCCAATTGGAAAAGAATCGATTTTCTGGACATTTTCTCTCAAGGAACAGGGATCTAGAGGTACCATACCTGACAAAGAATTATTTGCCTCGTATCTCGAGGGCTAAGCACTAACATATGTGACCCTCTAGCATCCTGAATAAATCTGACGATCTCCTACCCGCATCACTATGAAAAACACATCCCATAACAGCAGCATGAGTATTTCCAGGAATGATTGGGAAGTGAGATCAGTGGGCACTTGGTCTCCAATTAAAAATGTTTTCCCTCGGCATTCTCAAATTATATATTTTTCATGTGCTCCATGCACTTTCCACATTGCCCATGAATACTGATACTGTGCCAGATGGAATTTGGTTTTATTTAATTACTTGGCAGGCAGAGTGATACCTGGACGTCTTCCCTCGTCGACAGATCAGATGAAGAGCGTATTACACAAATTTTGTATTTCAACTAGAAGGTTAGAAAAAGAAAAGTATTCTAAGAAAAATGAGGGCTAATTATTACTGTTATTAATAAATATATGGAGAATGCCCTATCTATGCCTGACCCTGGATATAAAAGGAGCCCGGCCGGCATGGCTCAGCAGTTGAGCATCGACCTAGGATCCAGGAGATCGGGGTTCGATTCCCGGTCAGGGCATATGCCCAGGTTGTGGGCTCCATCCCCAGTCGGGGGCGAGCAGGAGGCAGCCGGTCAGTGACTCTCATCATTGATGTTTCTCTCTCTCTCCCTCTCTCTCCCTTTCCCTGAAATCAATAAAAACATATTAATAAAAAAAAGAATTATTAACCCAATTTGACTACCCTTCCCCTTAAGTAGTATTGTCCAGAATATCTAATTCCAACAGAAGCAACGATTACATCGCCTGTCTTCCCTCAGCTATTTTACCATACTGTAGAGGACATTCCGATTTTATTTCTAACTACTTTTACCTGTGACCTGAGACATATATAATAATGCTTTGCCTAATGAACTTCTTGCATGTACTGAACAGGAGCTGTGCAAACTCTATCCTGACCTTTGTTTACTCTCTAAACTCGGTCATCTTTTGCAAACCCACAAGGGTGTGTGAAGTTGTCCACACACTCAATTATCCATATCTGAATCCCTAAAACCTTTAAAGACATCCTGTTGCCTGGAAAAGGGGATTTAAGGTTGCAGATGAAATTAAGGTTGCTAATTAGCTGACCTTAAAGTAGGATTATCCAGGTGGGTCCTAGGTTAATCTGAGGGTTTGAAAAGTTAGAAGAGGGAGACAGAGGAGTCAGGGCTAAAGTGATAGGACATGAGAAAGGCCCCGCTGGCCATGCGAGCTTTAAAGGTGAAGAGCAGCACTGAGCACAGGAATGCAGGCAGACTCTTAAAAAGCAGCAAAAGTTGAGAGAACAGACTGTCCCCTAGAGTGTCCAGAAGGAACACAGCCCATCATGTCTTGGTTTTAGTCCGCTGAGACCCATTCCAGACCTCCAGTCTCCAGAACTGTAAGATAATAAATGTTTGTTTTAAGCCACCAAGTTGTGTTAGTTCATTACAGTTCAGTAAGAAACAAATTCACTCGTAGATAAGTTTTTCTAGGAACTGATAACATTTCTATCTTTCCTTAAGGCTTCCAGATACTTGGTTAAACTGGGAAATTTTGACTGCTTGTATAAAACTTAGTGGTTTATTGCTTAAAATCCTGGTTTTCTCTTAGTAGCATTTAACAGCACCTGAAATGACTGTATTTGTTTGTTTGTTGCTGTTGTTATTGGTACAAGGCAAGTTGTCAGAGGACAGGTCTTTTAACTTGTTTTCTTCATTGGGTTCAGTGCCTAGAACAGGGAATTCCGTACATATTTGTTACGTGAACTCATGAATAAAGGAACGAATGATAGATATTTCATAGTAATAAGTATGTAAGTAAACCAATAAATAACAGAGGTCCATTATACTATTCTCTCTATGCATATGTGAAAATTTCTGTAATAAAAAGCTATAAAATGTAAAAAAATACTTATTTTCAATTGGCTCAGAGTGTGATAATACAGATTCTGATTAATGTTTGCTGATGAATTTCACCTAAATTTACATTCCCTCTTATTTTACCTTCCTCGCCTCAAGAGTGAACTTGCTTTTCTATTGACTTGAATATTTAGAATTTGTTGTGCCAGCCCAGGCTTATATCGCCATCTGGGCTGACCCTATTTCTCTTGTTAGTCCCAACAAATCCCTTAGGGAAACGTTAATGCCCACAGAGCAGGAAATATGTACAGGAAAGCTGTCATGTCGAAGAAAACAGTGACCATCTGATGAATAAGGAATTTCTACAGCTTCTTTCTTTCTTGAGGAATGTCTCCCATCTTAGCACATTTCTGCAACCTCCTGCTTCCCTTGACTCGTTAGTATTTCCTGGGAGATAATCTCTAAACCCTTCAAACATGCTGCCTGGTAAGAACGCTTTTGTAGGTCTGAGGCTTTAGACCACGCTGACCACCCTGACCGGAGAAGCTGGTCCTAACAGTGTGATTTATGGTGAAGACATGATTTTGCTCCAGGAGGGCTAGAGTCTCAGTAGCTGAGGTCAGTCACCAAGGCTGGGACGGGATTCCCTGGCTGAGGACACTTCCCATGTGTTGTCACACATCCTCGCTGGCAGAGTTAAGCGCTTCCCGCGTGGCTCCTTCGCGAAGGGGAGCTGTGTGCCTGGCTTCTGCGGGGCCTCGCCCCCGTGTCCTTTCCCTCTGCGGGTCCTAATCTACATCCTTTCTCCGCAATAAACCATAACCATTAGAATAGTGGTTTTTCCGAGTCCTATGAGTACTTCCAGTGATTGCTGAGTCTGAGGTTCATCTTGGAAACTCCTGAACCAATTCATCAACTCATTTATCTCTTGTGACAACTTTGTGAAGCTGGTATAATATTTTATCCCTATTTTAAAGATGAGGAAGCTGAAGCTGAGAGAGAGAAATTATTTGGCTCAAGATAAAACTAATCTAAAGAACACCAAAAATAAATAACTCAATAAAATTTGTTTATTTTTTAACCGTAGTCTAAATCTTACTGCCTTCAAGGTAACTGTAAAATCTATAGAGTTGAGCATGAGGTAGAAGAAAACTAAAAGGAAATTTCTCTTGCCCAGGTCAGTTGTTTTAATCCATTTTATTTTTAAGCTGCTATAAACCTAAGATGTAGTAATAAATTAGATGATATTTTTATTATGTATGAAGGAGATAAATGCCAAAGCATCCAGCCTGCAGCTCAAGAGCTCCCTAACAAAATCCACAGACGGACTGTATTTCTAACAGTTACGCTGCAAACTATCTAGTCACCTGCTTCCCTCTTTCCATGTTGGCAGATATTGTTCACTGTTAGTTTGCAGTGCGTTCTGAATGTTTAAGTATAGGAGGACTTAATATAAGATTCTTGGGAGGGCTACAGGAACAAGTGTCAGGCAGGGCTTTCAGAAGCAGCACCAGAACATGAGAGGCCTCCCCCACTTGCGCCCGAGGACAGATTCGGGGAACAAAGGGGCAACGGCACCCCTGGAGCTGCACCGCATGGACTCGGTTTGGGGATATGGAGGCAGCCCCAGCAAAAGTAACGGCCAGGTCCTAACCCCCAGCCGGCACACTTAGGGGCTTGGTACAAGGCATCTCCTAATGCTTCTTCAGAAAGAAGAAAATAAATGTGTCCAAGACTGTGTTTGACAGGGAAAAACTAACAGTGCGGTCTTCACCTCCTAGTCTTGGACGCCTACTTTCCAAACCTCACGTGGCTCTTTGGTGCTGGGAGCTAAGTCCCATTGGCAGCCTGGTCATCTCAGACGCTCTTACCCCTCTCATTGCACAGAAGCAAACTAGAGGCGGCGGGAGTGGGCCTCAGATGAGCCAACCCAGTGTCTACATTGTTATTCCCCTGTCTAGGCACTCGGGGCTTGCTCATAGTTTACCAGAAAGAGAAGACAGTGAAATTCAAAGGTCCATATCAATTAAATTACATACACTTTGACTCTAATGAGTTCTCCCAACCCCCAGTAGGGCTGATGCAAAGTTCCAACTCTCTCCTGCTATATTTTGAACTATTTTAAACAATTTTCAGGAAATAATCTTCTCTTCTATTAACTCAAAACTTTACTTCAAATCTCATTTCAAGACCTTCCATGACGCCTTCCATGGTCATCCTGAGAGACAGTCTTATTTTTCTTATCTGAATCTCTAATTTTCCAGCAGTCTATGGTAAACTGTCATACACTTAATGTCCCTCTCTTGCTCTCTTCTAGAATTGCTTCAAATATGTTAAGCCTGGCCTCCCTGTTTAACTGATAATATAAAAAGTGACCCTGGCATATATGCATTTCTCCTTTCCAATTCCAGAGGGGCAGTTCCTAAGATGTTTATATTAATAAACCACTTTAATTTATCTGGAGAAGGAAGCACATTCTACAGGTTTTTCTGCCATCCTAATGTACAGGTTAAATAAATACTCTAGGAATACAAAAGGAGGCTTTCTGCCAAAGCAGTGCACAGTACTCTCATTTATCTCCGTAAGTCTGCTTACCACTGAGCAACTTTCAACTCATAATAGAATAAGAAGTTCAGTTAACTAAGATTTCTTTATCTCTTGTGAGGCTGAAAAAAACAAAACAAAAATCTATGTCTGCTCTGTTATTAACTTTATTTTCTACTTTCTCTACCCAACAGCTATTTTCCTTGCTGTTACTTTTTGATATAAAATAAATGTTGTTGTTCATTAAAACCAGAATATGTGATAATGGTAGCTATCTTGGAAACACAGAAAAGTAGAAGAAATAATAAAATCACCCATCGTCCAGAGATAAGCCTTTTGAACATGTAAACATGTATCTATATTCTTTCCACATGTTATTATAAAACCAGTGGTAATTATAAAGTCTACATATCACATATGATTATTTCAAAAATATATTTTTCTTGAATACAAAGAGATAAATGCTTAGTTTTAAATATCAAATCATTTTTAAGTCTCAAATCACTTTGAATAAAGAACATTAAGATATTGGGATGCTAGCATTTACTTGCTAATGTAAGAGCATGCAAAATGCTTCTGCTGCTGTACATTGTAATTATCCTAATTGGTTCAATTCTTTATAGACTGTAAGTTCAAATCAAATGTTACTGAACCCCTACAAAATGCATGGACTAAATAAAAGGAAACTGTTTCTCTCAAACCAAGTATTTTAGTTTCACCTACATCTTTTATATTTTACTATGTATTTCAGTAACAACTACATCTATATATACTCAAGAAACCTTTAGTTCTATTTTAACTCCCAACCCCTTCCAAAAAGTTTTTATTAGATCAACTTTATTAGGTTACTGGGTACTAATGCTTCTAAAATTAAGATGGAAACCACTGCCTCTCTTTTCTCCAGAGCCTGCCTTTATAACTGGGCCAGGATCCTCTGGTGTTCCCCTTATTTTCTTGGCATGGGGTGATCACTCTTTGCCCCTGAAAAACCATAAATGTTATTTCTCATCTGGACACAAATCAACCAGTACTGAACACTCAATAAATGTTACTTATTATTATTATTTATTACATAAATGCTATACAGAACCTATTCCTCAATATTACTGAAACATATAGCACCCACATCTCCACTTAGTTGTTTATGATTTTCTATTTCTCCTCAGAGTGTTGGTACACAATACTCATGGTTTTTTAATGGTTGTAATTCTTTTATTCCCTCAAAAAATTTAACTTGAACAATCATCACTAAATTTGATGATTGCTGCCCGGCCGGGTGTGGCTCAGCGGTTGAGCGTCAACCTAGGATCCAGGCGATTGGGGTTCGATTCCCGGGCAGGGCACATGCCCAGGTTGTGGGCTCGATCCCCAGTCAGGGGTGTGCAGGAGGCAGCCGATCAATGACTCTCTCATCATTGATGTTTCTCTCTCTCTCCCTCTCCCTTCCTCTCTCTGAAATCCATAAAGATAAATAATATTTAAATAAATAAATAAATAAATAAATAAATAAATAAATAAATAAATAAATAAATAAAAATCAATTTGATGATTGCTCATGGAATGGTCATATGCCTGCTGTGAGATGCAACCACTAACCACTAACGGCTTCTTCTCCTAAGGGAAGGAAAGGGAAGCTGTATAAAGAAAGACATAAATTCCTATTTTTTGAAAGTCAGTTCACTAGAGTCAAAAGTCTAGGCCTTTCCTTCCAAAGCACTTTCCACTAAACAAAGACAGAGCCTACAAACTACAGCTAAATCCAAAATTGGGATTTGGATCATGGCACCTGTGGAAGAAAAGTGGATACAATAAGTTTCGTGCATTGACAAACAGACCGGGTGGAACAGAGAGGTCAAGGGCAAAGGCCAGATTCTGATGGCACCACTGTCATCGAGGGAGCACCACATGATGTACCCCAGGGTGGACCAGTTGTCTGAAAATCATTGCTAAACAACAAACACTGGGAATGTGTTGCAAGGAGGAGATATTTTGCATTCCATTCACCCTCTATGAAAACATAATTTTCCTTTGTTTTATTTACCCTATTTTTCCAAGTAAAATTACCTTTAAAACTTTAAGCCTCCTCTAGTTTTATAACATAGAGGATTGTTTCAGTTTCTCCGTTATGAAAGTTAGCAACTCTCTAGCCAGTGCATAAAGAGAAAGGGCTTTGATTCTATTGATCAGAGGATTATCCGGGACGTTTCTGTTTCCCGTGAACCTGGAAAGAGCAGACAAGGTGAGGTCACCGAAGAGGAAACAGTCTCTGAAGGATTATTCTCAACAGACAAAACCTAAAGCAGAAGAGAGCAAATATCCCACTGTTTCTTTACAACCACTGATGTATCTGGTGTGCACCTGCCCGTGGCGGCCCGCAAAGAAAAGAGTGTGTGGTTGTTTTCTCCCCAACACACGCTGCCGAGGGAGGGAAAGGTGAGTGACTTCGGGAAGAAATGTATGTTTTAGGTGTCTTTGCAGCTACTGTTTTCAGCTTCATTGTTTTCCTCGAATTACATTTTCAGTTGACTTTAAATATCAAATTTTAAAAAAATTTCATATTCTAATTTTTTAAGTAATTATGCACTGGGGTAATTCTTAGAATTATCTCTTTTGAGTTGGATAACAGAGATAATATACATGGAACTATATGACTTCACAACAACTTATTATCTAAGTACTATTATTATATCAATTACTCAAGTGAGAAAATTAAAAGAAATTACGTATTTCACCTAAAATCACACAGCTACTAAGAGTCACAGTCAGTACTCGTGACAGACACGTTGGTATAAATTGATGTCGGGCTGATAATACACCCTCCTGTCTGCCATAAATACATGCAAATCCTTTTAGGAAGAACGTGCTTTCAAAACAGACTTCCAAGAAGTTCCATAAAGCTCCCACCAAACACAGACTGACCAAAAAAGAAGAAAGTAAAAGAAATCACAGGACATACAAGTAAGCAAGGCATGATGACTGAAGGTCAGCAGATGGAACAGCAAATCACCACAAATTCAAATATTGGACTTATCTGGAAAACTAACACTAAAAAAGTTGAGTATGTTTAAAGCTATTAAAAGAAGGTCAAGAAGATATAAGGAGAGATGGTTAAAACTGAAGAGAATTCTTTTCAAAGAATATAATAGAAGTTATTGGAACTTAACACTAGCAATGAGCTAGATAGGCTGGGCAGCAAACTCACCACACCCAACAGACACAGTGAACTGAAAGACAGACCTGAGGAAGTCACCCACAGTTCAGTATAGAACAATGAAAAGGTGATAACCATACATTCTGTGTTCTAGGAGGACAGGATAAACTTTATAATTAGTGACACGAGGCAATATCTTTAAAAAGTAATAGTTGGGCAAGTCTTAGAATTGGAAAATATGCGTCTATAGGTTCTGGATTGTCTGTGAACTACCAAGCAGCATGAATAAATAAGTAAAAAACACACCCAGATGTATTGCAGGGAATTCTGTGGAACACAAACACATAAGAAGTCCTTCAAACAAACCAGGCAAAAAAACAGTTTTTTCTCAAAAAACAAAACAAAGATATTTGACTTACTGCCATTAGCAATAACAAAATTTTTAAAAAGTGAAATAATATGTATATTTAAATTATTGAGAAATAATAACCATCAGTAGTCTATATTTAATTTAAGTAAACTTCTCAAGAATAAGAAATAAAGAAAATTTCAAATTACTAATAACAGTTTCCCATAAAAATGCCCTTAATAAATAAACTTAAGTCTGGCCGGGCGTGGCTCAGCGGTTGAGTGTCAACCTGGGATCCAGGCGATTGGGGTTCGATTCCCGGTCAGAGCACATGCCTGGGTTGCGGACTTGATCAATGATTCTCTCATCACTGATGTTTCTGTGTCTCTCTCTCCCTTTCCTTTCCTCTCTCTGAAATCAATAAAGATATATTTTTAAAAAATAAAAATAAAAATAAAAAATAAATAAACTTAAAAAAAAAATACTCCAGAAAGAAGAACATAAAAAGAAAAGAAGTTCTGAAATACATTAAAAGGTAGTAAGAAAAGAAAACAGAATATATGATATCAACACAAACAAATGTGGAATGTATAATATTTTGGCAGCAGGTAGGTGTAGTTGACATAGGACTTGACTAAAAGTCTAGATCTGACCCTACTAGTATCAGCGACACGAGTCAAGGAAGCCAGAGACAGGTCAGTTTCTCCATTGGTAAGATAAAGATATCCAGTACTTCTTATCCCAAGGTCATCCTGATGACGAGAGAGACCACCAGTGATTCCACTCAAAATCTACAGAGGGCTACTGTAATTCAAGGTAGCTGTGCTACTTTGCTCAGCTTCTAAATGAAAAAAAAAAAAATTAAACTAAATCTTTAAACAATTACGACTCTTATGAATAGTTTTTAAACAAATTCTGTAGTGAGGAAAAGGTACTCACTCTTATCCTTGGTACTGGGGTACCTCAAAATGAAATAATAAATTAAAAATCCTCAACATTTAAAACAGGGGTATAAAATAGTAACACAACAAAATAGGCTAAAAAGGAAAGGGCAGTAAAATGATCAGTAGAAAGAATCATCAGAAATTTTCATTTTTAAATCAAAATAGCATAAACCAAGATATTAATTTTCTCATTTTCTCTCTTTCTGGTTATAAAACACACTTTGCATTTAAGGCACAATTGCCACCCCCTGTGGAAATGAAAGTAAAGTTTCCATCATTCGTAAGTAGCCTCTTGGATATCCTGATATTCTTGACAAAATAGGCATACGGAGGCATCTGTTGTTGTTGCTCACTTAGCATTCCATGGTAAGCTCATAAATTAGCAGGAATATTTAAAATGGGAAACTGGAGCACTAAACAAAAATATCAGAAAACATTAAGCTGCATCAGGCCGACTGCCTGAAGCATTTACAGTGAGAAGGTGGCTGTGTGTGTTTATGACTAAAATTGGACATGAGGCTGAGCGCTTAACTTTTCTGTTTTATATTAAAAACCATACTCTATGAGGTTGAGAATTTAAGAAGCTTAAAGTTAATGTGTTTGAGAAAGATGGGAGGATACATTTTAATGCCTAACACGGCAGAAACCGGGACTGTTAAAATTACACATCCCTCTTAGCATCTGCTCTGTTTACACAGCCTCAGTCCATAACGTATGTCTGTCAAATACGTAGCAATTTTTTTTCATATTTGAAATTGCCTTTTCTTCCCAGTGAGTTCTTCAAGGCAAACAGGAAGAAAAGTATTTATTTTTCTTTTAATTTCAGTGAAATTGTAACTTTAATTGGTTGTGCTTTAAAATTTTTTTAAAGAATTCCTTACTAACGTGAACCAATCATGTGATTTCACTAGGTTTCTTTGTTATCCATGTGTGAATTGTTTAAAATGTGAAAGTCTTAGTTACATTGCAAGTGGGATAAAATCTTATATACCTCGCAGTCATTGACATGATTTTATACCATTTTTGGCCTCTGGTTCTATTTTCAGTTCTCACGCTGTAAATTCATAAGCTTTCTTATACAAAGTCATGGAAAATATTCTCAGTGGTTTAATTAAGTCTTTGTGATTCTGACTTTTCAGTGTTCCATTCAGTGAACCAACAATCTTGTTGATAGATGGGCTATTTGAGGCAACCATTGTGAAACTGGCATGATCCAAGGGGCGGAATATGTGAGTGCTGTGAGAGAGAAACGCCCTTGGAGCCAGAATCTTGTGTCCTTCCTGCATTTTTGACAGCTTTGCTCTTCCTAATCAACTCACAATATTGAGATGATCACGTGCCCACTCCAGATGCCCCAAGTGCTTGCTTTAGAGGAGTTCTTGCTGCTAAGCAGTCACATTTCCAGAAGACTCACATTTTCAATGATGGCCCTACAGAGCCTAACAGCAAACCTTCTTCAGAGCTCTCAGGTGCTCCACAATCAAGAACTGCAGTGTCACCCTCAGAAGAAGGTTCTACCCTCTAACAAGAGCAGAGAAATCATAACCCAACATTCCTCTTGGAGATCTCACGATTTCTAGTGAGTGAAAGGTCTGGATTTAAGGTTGTTTTAATAAAATATTATAGCCAGACACGCGCCCTCAAAACATAGACTCACTTCATCAACCAAGGACCTTCAATAGACTAATGTACAGCTTTTATAAGGTCTTAAAAATGTAAGTAGTCAATGCCTCTCAGGATACAAGTGAAAATACAGCTACACAGTAATGTTTACAAGGGCTTGCTCACATACCCTATTTTTCCTCTGCCTGAAACAGTCTCTTAATATCTTTTATTCTCATTCAAGTCTTAGCTGAAATGGCCTCCTGTTGGAAGATTCTCTGGATGGCCTCCCCCCCCCCAATAGAACTATGTTCTTTTCGGAGGGAGGGAGGGAGGGAGGGAGGGAGGGAGGGAAATGGAAAAGGGATTATGGGACTGGGAGACAATCAAGCCATTCTTTGAATTCCAGTGCATGTGAGGAGACTTGTATAGACCTGTGCTTAATTTAGACCAGTTGAAACTAGAGATCTATCCAAAGCTGTGATGGGTTAAGATTTGGGAGGGCCCTGGCAGGGTGTGAGTGTATTTTGCATGTGGGAGGAAGTTGGATTATTTGGACCAGAAGACAGACTCTGATAACCAGCATTCCAGATGACCCCCAAATTGTGCACACACTCTTGTGTTCTCTCTCTCTCCACCCTGCACACATCCTCCCTCTCTCTCTCCCTTCCTCTCTCTCCCTCCTTCTCATATCCCTTCGTTTGGAAGAAGCTAGGTCATGATCAGCCCTATGGGTAGCCCCACTTGGTAAGGAAAGGAAACCTTATGACAATGGCCAGGTGAGTGATCTTGGAGGTGTCCCTTCCAGATCCTTCAGAGAGACTGAAGCCTCATGAGGGATGCTGAGCCAGAAGTACTCAGTGAAGCTCAACCCAGGTTCCTGAGCCTAAGACACTGTGTGAAATCATAAGTTTGTATTGTTTTCACCTACTAAATTGTGGGTAATTTATTCCACAGCAACAAGTAACAAATACACCAAACCTCAATTTACACAACCAGAATATTCTACAAAGAAGAAAGCACGACTTTTACCCACATACTTATTTCTATGGTATTGTTCCTATGAATGTTTTCAAAACTGACTTGTGAATCAGCCTCCCAAATTGTCATTATATCTGCAAGTACAGTTGCTTCCTGAACAAAGGGTTTTCCTAACCTGGTGGCATGATTCCTTGGGTAGGACATGTCGTAGCAGAAGTCGTGCTATTAGAAGCTACATGCCAAACAGTTCTGCGCTTCTGTTCGGCCTTTGGGGGAACTGGTGACCGGTGGGGGTGAGGGGACGTTCTCTCAACTCCCCGTTGCCATGCAACACAGAGCATGGGCTTCATCTTTTATTGTCTTACATTTTTGTCCATTAACTCTTGATGGCACGCTAAGCTCCGTGGAAATCAGAAACCCTTAGATGTAGGTGTTGTCTGCTCTTCTTGACAAGTGATAATTTGGGGTTCGTGTAAAGTGCCCCACTGGAATCCACTGCTGTTGGCTGGGGCGATTTAAGCGGGTTTGTTTGGAACAGGCTTTGGTGCCTGCCCAGCACGCAGTGGCACTGTGCCCTGGCTTACAGGGCTCCTTGCTTTTTCCCTTTCCCTTGTTTCCAATCCCAAGGACCAGGACCTACTGCATAGTTTATCAATAATTCCGATATGCGTAGAGGGTTTTAGAATAAAGTGAGGTTTTTTCCCTCCCTTTCACTTTAAATGGGAGTAGAGATTGTTACTGTTATGCCTCATGCACTTTTATTAAAACAGAAAGTCTAAACTAAATTCTCTTTCTGGCAGACAGTTCAGCAGACTTTACTGCTCTGCTGGCAGCATCTGTAAAGATGTGCTGGGTACGTTTCTGGGGCCAGAGGGATGGAAGCCTCTCTGGAAGGTGTGGACACCAGCAAAGCCTTTCTGTGGTTAACATTCTGCCACCTATTTGAGAAGGAAAATAGCCTGGGAGGTGTTCATTGATGTGTGTTCCTATTCGTGCTTTCGGATGTTGCACCATCCTTTCAATAGCAACATGGTATCTTGGGCTCTGTGTCTTTCTCCACAACTTTCTGTGCCACTTATGTTCAGAATAGGAATGAGATCAACATATAAATCACTTAACTTTTTTTTTTTTGCTGAATATTTTTCCTAGATGTAGTGTATTAGCTCATGTTATACTAAAATGCTTTCTCGAGTCAAGGAATTACCTGTTTAGTTTGACTTTCAGAAGAGGGCAGTTGTTCTATATTTTAGAAACGTGAAACCAGACTCTTGAATATATGTATATAATTGTACATCTACTACACTACTATTACATTTTATTATTTAAAAAATAAAATTTACATCACTAGAGTAAATATATTTTCTTCTCTTCCCTTTATTTCTGAACTCTCCTGGAAAATATAGCTAACTTTATTCCTACTGACAGAGTGTTTAAAACTAAAGGTTGGAAGGTAGATGTCAAAAAAAACTAAAGCATTCTGATATGGAACAAACTTGCTCCCCCTTTCAAGGTAGTCCGGCGAGATGACAATCAGGAACAGAGGAGATAGGGCTCCTGGTCAGGGTAAGTTGTTGGCAGTTTTCATTCCATACTTTTCCCTGTCTCTCCCCTTCCAGACCAAGTGAAGCTGACCATGACCAAGCACATATTAATAGCCAAATCTATCTCATGAGGAATTATAGATAATTCCATAAATCTGTTCCAAATCTATTCTTCATGTCCTGAGGAACAACATAGGGATATTTTTGGCACATTCTATGTGTTAAATGGCCATTGTAACGTTAATAAGAGAGGAATCCTGAATGCCAAGAAAATGCTATCTTTCACTTCTCAAACTATCCGTGGTAAAAGATCAGTGGGGTTGTTTTTGCTTGTTTATGTTAAATATACAATTCACTATATATGGATTGAACTAAGGCATATATTTTTAAAATAATAAATAGTAAAGCAAAACACATACACACACAAAAAAAAACACAAAAAATACAAGCCTGTCAAGGCAATGTCAAATTTATCTTCAAGTTTCTAAACACTGTCGCTCAATTTCTACATTTATGGCAAAATGTTGGGTTGGCATTGGTCACAGGAGACAGTCTGAGGAGCTTGGCTGTAACTGATCTAAAATAATGATGCAGCTGAAGCCCCAAATAATTTGTTTAACAAGAACAGTTTTCCTCAAACTATATCGAGCCCAATATATTTGAACACAACATACTCCTCTGAGCACCAATAGCTTGCTATGGTAGGAAAAGCTAGGATCTTTTAGGGTTGTGTGGGAAGTTTGAAAAAGCTCCCATATAATTCTGGTGGGTTTCTCCTTGCCCTGACTTAGAATCACTGCGGTAAAGGAATTTCAAGAGGAACCAGTTTATGGTCCACAAACAAGAGCTGAGCTTCTAATCTATAAGAGGCCTTACTCTAAGAAGAGAGATGAGACAGAGACTGGAGTGCACCACTGAATGAGAGAGTGGAGACCATGCAAAGATAGTTATATTTAACTATAACATAATGTATCAAAAGGGAGTTTATCCACATACAGTTTGAGTAGCCACAAAATTACAAATTTATGATATGTATTTATAATTATAATAGCTAGAATGTACTAATGGCCTTTTTAATATCAAAAACTATCCTAAGCATGTTAAATATGTTACCTTATTTAATCCTCAAAAATCATGATTGGTTATGCATCCTAATTACTGATTTTAGAGATCAGAAAACTGAAAAAACTGACAGGTTCCATTGTCCAAGGACACAGAGCTAATGAGCAGAAAATAAAGGATCCAGACCCAGAGCCTAAACTTTTAACCCTCGCATTCTGTCACCCACACTGAAAGTACGAGAATGACATATTGTTTACACTGTCACCCACATCCCATCCCGTCCTCCAGACAGTCGCAGGAATGGTCAGGCACTGATCTAGCTAATGATTTTCTGTTTCATCACCATCATCGTCTCTGTGTCTTCGAGCGGATAACCTGCGGCTGTAAATCGCAGGACCGTGTGCAGGGCAGAGGGCAACTGCCAACAAGAGTTTGATTAGGAAGCAGGAGCCATGGCAGAGAAACCACCTCGCCCAAGAGCACTCGGCCTACCTAGCTGTCAGTCTGACAAACCGAATTTCTTCCCTTGGGGGACGGTCAGAGTGGATGAGTCATCTCCAGTCAGCTGTCGGGAATAAGCAGAGTCTTGGCTGTGCTGAGAAGCAAACCGTGTTTTCCTTTCCACGCCACTGGATCTTCAGGACTGAGCACGTATCACACAGCAGCTGATTTTCTTATTTGCTTTTCCACCCAGCTCTTCCTGGATGCACAGAAAGGCTACCGGTGGGAGGTCAAGTAACAGTCACCATATAAAGTCGGGTGACACCAAAAGTATTGCTACTTAAAGACAGACAGAGCCCAGGGAAACAGTCTTCCCCCTTGATTAGTTTAGCGCGTGGTTGACTCTCGTCGGTGGCCACGTGGAGCCCATCCAGCTGAGGCCTCGTCTGACATACGCAATACACCCTGGACCTCTCGAAACAACAGCCGTTCACCCCACGCGAGTCTGTCTCCATTATGTCAACGTTAAGGAAGCATTATGTCCGGCATAAAGAACACTGACTGCTCTTTATTTCAAATGCCGCTGATTCTCTATTTGTTTTTGAAGGAAATGTCACGAGGGGGGGAGGGGGGGACACACATGCTAGTATTAAAATTGGATGTGACCGGGTTGCAAAGCACTTCTTATATCTTGCCTAAAGAAACTTGGACTCGGAAACGGTGCTCAAGCATGGGTTCAAATTCGCTCTACCACTTACCGCCTCTGTAGTACTAGCCTAATCCTGTTCATTCCCAGCCTTAGTTTCCTTACTGTCTGCAAGAGAACTTCTCTAACCTGCTTCACAGAGTTTTTGTAAGGGTGGAATGATAAAATGCTTTGATAAAACGCTTATAAATTCTAATAATAGGAAATGCAACATCACTATATAATTGTTGGTTCATGTTACTTTTTTCATGAAAACTATTTTCATGCAAATTTAATGCATAGTTTTGCAATGGATCCTAATAATTATGCTTCCAGATTACATTAACATCTTTCTTCTATGTTTTTTTTTCTCACACTGAGGCCCTCCTAATGATTTCAGGTACAATTTTTAGAAAGAGCCAACTAAAAGTGAATCTCAGAGTTAATTTTCACAGGCGCCCCACACCATAATATGCATTTGCTACTCTCTTTTTAAAAAAAATTTATCTTTATTGTTGAAAGTATTACAGATGTCCCCTTTTCTCCCCCATCGATCCCCTCTACCCGGCATCCACCCCACCCCCAGACCTTCTTCACACTATTGTCTGTGTCCAAGGGTTATGCATATAAGCATATAAATTCTTTGATTAATCTCTCCCCACCCCACTCCCCAACCCCACGTTCCCTCTGAAATTCCTCACACTGCTTCTATGTCTCTGGATCCACTTTGTTCATCAGTTTATTTTGTTCATTAGATTCCACATATGAGTGAGATGATGTGGTACTTTGTCTTTCTCTGCCTGGCTTATTTCATGTAGCATAATATCTCCAGGTCCCCCCATGCTGTCACAAAGGGTAAGAAATCCTTCCTTTTTATAGCTGCATAGTATTCCATGGTGTAAATGTACCACAGCTTTTTTTATCCACCCATCCATGAATGGGTACTTGTTACTCATTTTTGACAAGAGATTACCTTCAGACAGAATAATTACTGCCTGCCAAAGGTTAATCAAACTAGTTGATCTAGGAGTCAGGTCTAGAGCCCAGCAATTTTGACTGCTGGTCCAGTCATTAGTCCTTCAACCAATATATGGTTTCTATACCCATGTTAGGAAGGCTCTATCAATGACTGCTTTAAGGATTTTAAATAGTCTAGATGTTAAAGATTCAGTCAATTCACAGAGCACAAACTCTACATAAAGTCTCTTCCTGAAACACTGTAGTCACCTTCATTATTCTTCTATCTTAAGTGTCCAGCCACCAGGCTCTCCAACTATGCCTGAAACTCATACTTGACTTAGGAGGAATTCCCGGGCCTTATAAAGCCTGGCTGTGCATGTATCTCAAGCAAAATCTTAGCAGAAAAGCATATCAAATGCTTTTCCATAAGAGCTCCTCATCTCATAGTTTCCCTATTATTTAAAACACATTCCCTTACCCAGGAAAACTGCAACTGCAGTGTTTCGGTTATGAAATATGAAGTAACAAAGAGACACTTTTGTAAAAAGGGAACAACATGGAAAAATACACAAAATCCCCATTTATGAGGTGCTAAAACCTGGCAAGACCGACGTAGCAAACAAGGCAGTTTTCACCATCACTGATGAAGGAATGATCTCAAATTGGAACAGGGTTTCACAGGTTGGCTCAACTGGAAAAACCCGCGGTCCCAGAATGGACCGGTGAGTATATATAGGTAGCCAAGCCTCCCATGGTAAAGAGGGCGCCTTTTCACAAATTGTCTGCCAGGGAAATTCTTTGGTCACAGAGGAAGATGGCATTATTCAACTGAAATGTATAATACATCTTTCTGATGGGCAACTATGGAAGGGTGAGTTGAAAGGTTTGCGACAACGCAGATTAGGGTGGAGACACTGTCATGGGAATTAATGTGTGCGTTCAGTTCTTGAAGTTGTTTTAGTTTGGAAGGTCTTTGATTGATACACACATTTATCTAAAAGAAGCAGTAATTCAAACTCACCAGCTAACATGTTAGCAAGAATTCTCTAAGGATAAGGTACTTAGTGAAAGCGTCACAAAATAAGCAACCAGAATCAGTTACCCACAGAGCAGGAAGGAAGTTTTTGCATCATAGGCGTGATGCATAAAATGAGTGACTGGAAAGAAAAACGGTTTTGGAGTCACAGTTCCAGCTTTAATGCTCAGTTATCCCTCACATTAGCTATAGGACCTTAACAAGTTTGACTGACAAGCCTCAGATTCCCCATCTTCAAAATAAAGATTACACTATTCGCATTGCAGGACGTTTATGAGGAATAGAATTGATACATGGAAAAAGCACTTTGCCATGTTTGTCTTACAGTAGAGATTCTATGGTACATCAATTCAATGATATCTGGAATAATAATTAAAATTCTTTTCAATGAAAGCTAGGAAATATCCTGTTTTATTTTAATATCCCCAAACTGACAACTTGATAATTTTACATATGCTAAACTCATGGTGAAAAATAACAGGTTTGAGTGATCCACATACACATTCACCATCCATCCATCAATCCACCCATGCATCTATTCGCCCATGCAATACTCATTTATTCATTAAAAATATGTATAAAGTATAAACTGTGTGCCAAGGGCTGTGCTAGATCAATCCTACCTGAGCACAGAAAATAAATGCCAGTCATTAATTATTAAAGGAATCTCAAAAGACTGTGATGACTGTGAAAAAAGGGTGGGTAGGGGAGGAAAAATTTAGATTTGGGTTAATGACATCTGAACCAATATATAAAAATAAAGTATTTTCCAGAAAAACGAAGGGTGAGAGTAAGAGTGTCCTTGACATATTAAGGTACCAGCAGAGAAGCTGGCTCGAAATGTCCCCAGAGTTTAGTTCATCGGAGGAAGGAAGGGAGGGAGGGAGGGAGGGAGGGAGGGAGGGAGGGAGGGGGGGAGAGGGGAGGGAGGGTTATATTGTATGGCATCTATAAATTATCTCAATAAACTTTCCCACTGAGCCAGAAGCTGCCTCTAAAATCTTCTCAACTAACAATCCACTCTCAGTAGAATTACATTTGTGTGTAATAGAACCTACTTGTGTTTTCATTTCCTAATTTTTTTCCTTTCCTAATTTCTTTAAAAATTCTTATCATGTGATGAAATGGAGACGGACGACATTACAGCAGCCCCGGACTAACAACGGCAGCACTAGCGCGCAGGCAGAAATAATAAGCTTTTGAGGAATGTGTGGTTCAATGGAATGAACAAAGTGAAGCTGGGACAGGAGACCGACTATAAAATGAGGGGAAGTGGAGAGCCACGTAAACAAATAACTGTAGCAAAGAGAATAAAACATGAACATCAGTGAATATAAAATGCTATCTGTAAATGCCGAGGCTGACGCCACCGCTAATACAACTTATATTTACCGTAATAAACAATAATACATATGCTCTGCTCCATGTCGGAGATAAGTCATCCTCCTTCCTGGGTCTAAATTCCATTTAATAATCTCTTAGGAAATTAAATCAGCTCTTTTAGTACCCATAAGGTCATAATTTCAAACGGCAGAAGCGATACTCTGGTTTGACTCAATCAGCACATACTCACATACTAAGCATCACAGTAGCATCTTGTCTCATTTTTTCTCATAAACTCTGTACCTCGGAGTGTAAGAGGACCTGCTTACAGCCGGGGCTGCAAACATAAAGAAGACACAGTTGCTGTCCTGAAGAGTCAACAGGGGAGAGCAACAGCGATATCTGCAATGGAGAGTTTGAAATTTGGCATCATAAAAATATGGACTCAATATGCTAGTCTGAAGGAGGGAAGGGTTTAACTCAAGAAGGCACAGGAGGTTTCTCAGAAAAGCAGGGACTTAAGTGGGGTCTTAAAAATGCACACGAGTTTACAAGGTGGTTGCGTGAGTACATTACAGTGATTTTCAGTTCTTAAACTAGACACAGGACAAAACAAGACTTCATTATGTCTTAAATACTGAAATATGTTCTATCAATTACCAGATGTTATTAGAATTCAAGAAAGGGAGTAAAAAGTGTGAGCTATTGGTACAGAAGAAGGCTTCTAAAAGAAGAAGGTCTGACCTGCGTCCTGGAAGGTACAGGACACGGAGAGCACAGAAAGCGCCCTGAACGTTACGTAACTTGTGTAAAGCGGAGGAATGACTCACGGTCACGGAGCAGAGGCCACCGGAGCCCACAGGCTCCTCCTGCTTCTTCCTGCGATCACGAACGACCTGCCAGGCCCATGAAAGTCACGCCGCTGGGCACTAGATCCCAGGCTCTGGCCTGTTTAAGGACACGGATCCAGCGGATTCCTCCCATCGCTCGGACACATCTACTCTCCCCCTCCTAGGCGTTCCCCCAGCTTCCACCACCACTTTCTCCCACCACGCAAACAAGCCTGACCCTGCCTCCTTCTGCCCCTCGAAGTGGCACCACTATTATATTCAACTACATCAGAGCTCTCGAAGCTTGATCCGCTCCCTTTTCAGTGTCGCTATACCTATCCCCTGCTGATCCCCTCCAATCATTTGTTGTCAACCCTTCACTACAAGTGCTATGGGCAAAGTGACCAATGACATTCTTTTTTTTTTTTTTGGTCTTTTTCTTTTTAATCAGGCAGAAGCTTAACCCTTAGATGTGATCATTCTGGAACTCTCCGCACATTTACCCCTCCACGCACCCTCATTCAACACTTTGCGCTTGGGTTCAGGACACTCACGCCTCCCACTGGACAAGAAGGTGGCTACGTGTGCGAAGCCCAGACGGAATACTTACAAAATAATATCGCTCGGGCCTTATCATGAACCTTAAGAAAACAGGACAGACTGACATAAAAGAAAGCCTCTTTAACCTCTCGCTCAATCCCTGGAGGCACCACAGGCAGTCTATTAGAATCGGTTAGCACATATCTAATTATTGAGCCTTGATACTGGAACATCTGCATATGGCTCTTCATTTATTTTTGCTCCAGCAAAAACCTTCTGAACAAATTATATATCTCTCTATATTAGTACAATTAGTAGAAAAAGACCCTGAACATCTTCAGAGAAGACATAAAAAGGCATGGTTGACTTAAGATTAAACCTGATTTTTTATTTATTTATTTTTTTACTTCACTTGATTTCTTTTCACTGCAGTGCCCATAAATTAAAGATTAAAATAAAGGAAGGAGCCAAAGTTATGACAAAGATAATAGCACACGGTTTTGCAGGCCATTTACTGAATGCCAGTCCTGTTCTTTTTTGGGCTGGTTAGGGAGCTTGAACAAAATTTCTAGAAACTGAAAACATTTCTACATGTCTCCTCACCCCAGCTCCCCTTGGAGATGGATGATTATCATTGTCTCCCCTTTTCAGCATGGTCACGCTTCCTCTAGTCCTTTCCTGGTGCCATTTCTCCTTCCTGAAATTGCCACCCCCATTGCTCTCTATCAATCGTGCTTCAAAGCCCAAATAAAGACCCAGCTCCTCACAAAGGCTTCTTAGGTTATTTTATTCACCATTAGTCCCTCTTGCTGAGCCATTTCTAATACCGTTTTTAATCACAAAAGTAAACTTTGGTTATTAACAGGCTATTTTCTAGTTTCCTCTTGCACAAAATTTGCAATTTATTACATACGGTCTTCTTCTCAACAGTCATCAATCATTGTATATATCTAACATGATTTTTAATGACTATGGATTACATTATGCCATTTCTGATCCCCATAAAACTTCGTGTGTGTGTAGGAAATGCTTACATTTAATAAATATCCAGCTGTGACAACTAAAATTAACACATCTTTCCGTAACATTAAGTAGAAGCTCTGCAAGACCGCACTGGAGTGGAATGCAGCATTTGCCAATTTAGAACCTCTAGGAAAACAGGGCACGTTTTAGCCTCAATGGCTGGGAGCATCGCTGTGCCAAACAGCAGAGGCTCTGTCTTCCTGAATTTAAAATTATTATATCATTATTATTGTTATAAAAGTTAACATTTGCTGATATGTTTCCTGGATTCCAGACACTTAAGATTTTTACACATATTACACCATCAAATCCTCCTGCCAACTTTGTGAGACACGGCTGATTGCTCCCCTGATTTTACAAGTGAATTTAGTGCTTGCTTTGCCTCAGCCGTACATGGTGCCATCGTCACACTTCTTTGCTGCATTCCAGACGCTTCTTAGCGCCATTTCTTACCAGTGCATTTCAGGTACATTCCCTACTAAGGACAGACCAGCCCCTCCCCATATACTCTAGTCCTCGTAATCTCATCAACCTGGTATAACACCTGGATTACCATTTTCCCATCTTCTATAATCAACCCAACAGGCATGCACTAAATTACTTCTCTGTATAAATCATAGTCCCAGCAATTGTGAAAGCCACAGAACTTCATGAAAGAGCTCCTGTCATCATGGAATCTGCCATTTATGAAGGAGTATTAGTTGCCTACTGTTGCTTTAACAAATCAGTACAAATGTATTGGCTTAAAACATTAGTTTATTATGGTACAATTTGGGGTTTAGAAGTCCAAAACAGATCTCACCTGGCTAAAATCAAGGTGCTGCCAGGGCCGTCTGTATTCCAGGCTCCAGGAGAGAATCGATCTGTTTGCCTACTCCTGCTTCAAACTCAGCAACTCTGCATCTCTTTGGCTTTGTCTACAGTCATATCTCCCTATGACTCTCCTTGTCTAAATCCTTCCATGGAAGGATTTTATTGTTATATCTGGGCCCCCTGGATAATTCAACAAAATCTCCCTATCTCAAGGTCAACTAATCAGCAATGCTAATTCTATCTGCAACCTTAATTCCACTTTATTATGTAACCTAACATATGCATAAATTCCAGGGATTATGACAAAGACATATGTGGGGGGCTATTTTCTGTCTCACCAGAAAGAGGAAGAAGAAATGCATTAAGGATGGGTTCATGAGAAGAAAAACACAGAGCAGGGAAAACACAGATTATGCCCATGGAACAGTCTTAGATAGAAACCCCACCTCACGTTACATGAAGACGTCACATCATGCAGATGTTGCTGATAACTTACAAGATTGCAAGAACCCATGGTAAGTTTTTAAGTGTTTTCAATTAATTTGTTAACAGAAGTTATAAAATACTGATAGATGACTATGACAGAGAGGGGGTAGGAGACAGAAGGAAATGGAAATGGAACCGAGAGAGAGGGTTCAAATGCTCTTGAAGATAGAATTACTTCAGCCTAAAATCCCAGTCCTGATCTTTCTGTCGTAGGTTCAGCATCTGGATTCAACTCTCTGAAGGCAGGTTGTCTTCAACCAAGACTAAGAGGAGGGAGGGTGGCGGGAGGGGCACAGGGAAACCAGAAATGAAGCGCTGGGTTCTCAGATGAAAAGTATGGATTTATACGTGTGATGAGCCATACAGCTGCAGAGTACTTTTGGCAACAAATTATATAATCATTTTTAGATAGAATTAAGCATCTTTAAAAACTCATCTCCCATGGAGAAAAAGGCATTTGGGGAATTGCTTATAGTTCGATTTTAAAATAAAATCACCTAAATTCTCCCTGTACTTGAAGACACAAGCAAGCTTTATCTCTTCAAGGAAAATTTTCCAAACTATTTTTAGTCATATTTCCTGTATCTTACTGTTTAGCATTTGGCTGTACTCCAACAACTATTATTCTGTAATTGTTTTGCAAGCTTATGGCATCTTCCCAATTAATTTAATTACATACTAGTCAGACCACCTTTTTTTTTTTTAAGTCCTCATATTTCTAACCACAGTGATCAGTACATAGTAAGTATAAGTGGATACAAATGAAGGGCCCAGGTCAAAAATACTTCCCTTGAGTCAATTTATATTTCAAATGCAATTACTATCAACTATGTTTGAAATGTTTTATTATTGTGACTATTGCAGGTACTTATAACCATATACAGTATGCTCATGTGTGCTCAGGTTTCACGTAATAATAGTAATAAATAAGAAAAAGAATAACACTATATTTGTTGTAATTACTATGTGCCAGAAACTATTAATCACAATATTTTATAGGCATTAGTTCACCGAATGTTAATCCAAGCCCTAGATCACAGACTACTGTAAAAATTATATGAAAGGAATTAAATAATGTCCTAAGCACAAGATCTTACCAATGATCAGAGAGGAGGCGCAGAATATACCACTCCAAAATATGACTGTAGGGATTCAGGACATGCCACCTCCAAAATGCCACTCTGGTATATTGATGATTTTGAGCTGTAGATACTTAAAAAACAGCAATACAGGGATGTGTTTTCTCTGAACTCCCCTTATCTGCCAAAAGACAGAGCCTCCAAAAGGAACTCAATTGTCATAATTCCCCTCCCTAGAATTTCAACAGTCAGAGAAGATTGACTCTTATCACAGGAGAAGAGACTAGAAGTTGACACCACACCCAGACAAAGTTTGTCAAAACTATCATACCTCCCACCTATCCTTGTAAGGGCCTATTCGTCTTTCCTAAAATAATTTACTCTCTCTCTCCTAAGAGGCCTACATTCCTCCTCCCCTTTTCCCATCAAGTTGGTATTTAATAATAAATTCTAGGCCACCTTGAAGAGTTACGCATTTCTCCCTGGGTATCTCCCATGTCTGCAGGAGGTTTACATGATAATATTCTTCCGTCCATTCTTCTTTGTTCATCTGTTTTTTATTACAGTTGTCACAGCTAAGAACTCGGGAGAGGAGAGGGAAAATTATTTTTCAGTCAGCTTTCAAAAACTGTGAGCTACTTTGTAATTTTTATATTATTCACCACACAACTGGAGTTCGATAATTCCCATGTCCCATTTCCGTGCTTAATAAAAATTAATAACTAAGAAGATATTATCAACAGCATAGTGAGTTACTGTGGCCCAGTGAGGCTCATCCTCTTCCCCTTTCCCCCTTCCCAGGATGCATTTACTCTGTTTCCCAATGAGAGTAGAAGCTTGCCTAATTTTGTTCCTATGGCATCAACCTTATTCCATAACTAGAACTTTTCAGTGAAAGGCCTTGGGTGACTGAATTACAATGACCAGACATTTCAGAGCATCCACCAAAGCAATCTTACTGAAATGGCCTCCCTGTGGAGAGAAGCAAAGAAGCGGCTACACTCTCATTGTGTTTCTAAAATAAAGCATATAATTTTCTGAAGTCCAGAACACAAGAGAAGGGCGCTCCTCTTTGGTTTGGGCGACAGAACCCAGGCGGTGGGAGCGCCCGGTGGCCCGGGGTGGCTGCGCACCAGGGAGGCCTCCGTGCAGCCCCAGGCGGCGGCCCAGCGGTGCCTGCAAGGCCTGTAAAACCTGGGGCAAGGAACAAATGCGTCTGAGCAGCTTTGAAAAATGCTGCACACTGTAGCAACGCTTGGGAGAAAATAGGTGTTTCTTTAACTTGGGGATTAAGTACAGTAATTGCCATTATAGTTCATCAACCATCAAAGCAAGCTTGTGGTCTTCAAAGCTCGGGCTGCTGGTCTTCAAGGCACTTCCCCATTTCCCAGGGTGAGCATGGCCCTTCAGCCCAAATCACCGCACAAGCCCCACCTGTTCTTTCACTGGAAACTTAAAATATTGATGGTACTGAAGGGTAACATTGCCTTTGGACAGCCATCTATCATCTGCTCGCGTATTTTATCATCCAGGGAACTGAGATATTTCAATACTCACATACAAAACAGTGGAGGAGGAAGGGCCATTTTCCACTCCTTTTCAATCCACATTTTTCATGAAAGTAAAGCAACCAAACTCTTTCCCAGCCCAGATTTTGTTAAGACCCCTTACCCCTGGCTACATTAAATATCTTGGTTCCATTTTGTTTGTTCACAGCTTGCCCTCCTTCAGCTCAGCAATCTGAGCGCAAAGTTTTAGAAGCTCATTTTGATAAACTGTATAGTATGGAAAAGCAATCACTTCAACTAGTAGGAAAATCACCTAAGTCATAAAATATCCAACTTTATATTTCTAAATATAAAGGCACAACTCCGAGATCCCGCAGGTTCGGTTCCAGACCCCCATAAAACCAGTACCACAAAAAAGCAAGTCACGGAGGGTCTCGCCATCAATTCGTACAGAACAAAACAGCATCTAGCAAGCGCAATAAAACGAGGCGTGCCTGTAACAGCAGCAGTCCTCAGGGGCCAGGGAAGAAATCGTTTCTTACTTTTTAGATTGTTTTTACGGTCATTTTACGTAGGTCTTTCACACTCTTCATGAAATTCAGAGGTGTGACAATAATGAAAGTGTTGGGAAACCATTCCTTAACTCAAAAGGACATAAAACAAGCGAACCAGAGTAACTCAGGTGAAAAACACTACCCTTCTGTCATATACGAAGTTAACATTCTATTCAACTAACTATAGTAACAGGCTAACACTAATAATAAAAGCATCATCCTTGGAAATGTATAATGGCATTGCAATGGCTAAGCCTTTATCATCCATTATTTTGTTTAACTCACGTGGCACACTCTACGTGTCAGGTGCTATTATTTTACAAATGAGGAAAATGAAGCTCAGCGTGGTGTAAGGCCTTTGCCTAAGATCACGTGAGTGCACAGGAGTCAGGACTTAATCCTAGGCGGTGCGACAACCAGTGACCATGCTCTCATTCATTTTAAAGAGCATCGCCTACTCCATTTCTTTTCTCACACGGGAAAAAGGAATTGGGAGGAGACCTAATACTTAATTAAGACTATGTGCACTAAGCCCTGAGGCACTATATTGCTTTATTCTTGTGTCTTTGTAATTTTTTGGTACAGCACAAAAACAATAAGGTACTTCTAAAATGTTGATATTTTAGTGTGCTACAATATTGTTATTTAATCTATATAATAACCCGATGAAGTAGATTTTGTTATTACACCTATTTTTTTAATTAAAGCGTGTTTCATACAAAAAACTTAAGTAATTTAACCAAGATTATGCGGCTGGTTAATGGCAAGACATCCTCACGCACAGTTCCCCACAGCCAGCGTGAATCCCATTATCAGTTCAATGAAGTGGATGTTCCTGCACTCAGTGGAGACTCTTTTATGAACACCCACACTTTACCCAAAAGAAGCTGGGATACTGTTAGTTACAGGGCATATTTATTTTGTCTTCTGAGGCTCCAATTAAGTTGTTGTTCACAAGGTTCACTGGATTAATCCCATTTTCTCACGTAATTGCTGAATTATTCTTCCTAGTTCCTTCTGAAAGTGCCCCTCATGGATGTCTAAGCAAAGGGAAGCCAGTCAGCAGCTGTCCAGAAGAGGGAGGGCAGTGGGGGCTACATGCGTCCCCCTGAAAGGTTTTGTGCCAACTTCTCCAACAGAAAAAAAAGACTGAGAAGTGATTTTGACAAGCTTTAAAATTCAAAATAATATTCTCCAAAACTCACTCTTCGTGTGAACTTCATGACTTAGTATGACAGGAAGAGTTACGGTTTTTGACATTCTGAAAGTAGAGAGTACAACTATCTAATAGAATTTAACAGCAAAATTTATTTCCTTGTGTGCTTTTAAAACTGATACATATTTCTCAGAATTTATTTCTATAATAAAAATTGCGGTTATCTCTGGGAACTGTATTAGTAGTATCAAAAGGTGCAAAAAGTCAAAGAAGCAGGCCAGAAAGGTAATCCAAGTGGCAAAGATGCTACAGAGATGCGGACTATAAAGTGAAGAGAATTTTCTAGAGAAATAGGAACTACAAGGGTAGTTTAACTGGCTTAATCGGGTCAATAGCCACAGGTAAACAGTGTGGCTGCCGACCCCATTCAGACAAGGAGATAAAGGAGATACATTTCTCCAAAGTTCCCCTAGGAGTCGTGTCTTTCTTGTCTTTATTTTTTTCTTCTTTTTTTAAAATGTTGACAACAGAGATGAATGAGGCGCTAGCCCTGCCAATCGAAACAATCATCTTTTCAGTTTATCTCCAGAAGATTAAGTATAGTTCCAGAAAATTAATCACTTCATAAAATCTACAAATCTACACATTGCCTAAAGTGTTTGATCAGCTCATTTTCATGATGAATTTGGGAAAGAGCAAAATAAAGTCCTGTACTGTGGATTACTGTACTTGGACTTATTTAAAACAAGCACAAAACCTGACTATGTGCCACTGTAACCAACTCTATGACCACATCCCTTCCTGAGAAAATCAAATATCTCATCAGTGAGAACTGGACTGAGGCCTGAAGCTCCACGAGCAAGCAGGATGCTTCCTCATGAGCAGCTGTGTCTCTAGCCCTCTCCAACGGGCGAGTGTGCACTACATCGCATGCTTTTCAAACTGATTTGCCCCCTTCCGTGCAACAGCTCCCTGAGAAAGTCTGGATTCTAGAAGTTACTCCCCAGCATACCATTTAAGCTCCCGTCTCTTCCTCTGTAACTGCGGAGCCTGGTAGGGTGGCAGTCCCATACACCTGCATCTCGTTTTGAAATCCCACAAGTGCACTCTTTTGAACTCTAGCCCTTATAATCTATGAAACTCTGTACCTGTCCTCATGCTTTAGAACTTGCAATCATAAGAAATGCTTATTGGAGGAGGTTATCAGGAAGATGTGACTGTGGTTGACTCTCAGGCTGGATCTGAGCAACCAGAGAGGGTCCTCACCCCCTGTCCTTGGAAGGTACACCCCAGCCCCCTCCCTCCCTTCCCACATTGGAGCTGTTTCAAGGACAGAGCCTTGAGAGAGGAAGGTGCTGTTGACACCATCAGGACTGAATATATGACTGAACCCCACCAAGGCATCTACATCAACTTTTAAGATCCTCGTGGGCAAGTGTCTACCCGTCTCCTGCCACCCAAGACAAACCTCGTATGTAAGTCCCCTTGCTTACTAAGCCTGCCACCCACCAACCCGGAGTGGCCTGCCTCTTTCTCAGTCCCCGCTTGCCCTCTGTGTGTACAGAGACCAGTTTGCAAATCAAAACATTCCCACTGCCTGCTCCGCCTCTTCAGGACTCATCCCAACCAGGCCAGCCCCCCCGGATTTCATATCAATCAGAGAGGATGGGATCGATAGCTCATTCTTGGGAAAACAGTCAGGGATGGTTGTGGGCAATGTCTTATGGGTTCTGCAAAAAAGAATTCAGAAGAAGGGGAGGGGGAAGCAACCTACTTTTTCACTTCTGCAATGCCATGAAAAGAACAGAAAAATGACACGCCCTGCTGAATATCACAGGAGCCCTCTGCCCGCAACGTTCAGGCGGCCCCGCAGCTCGCTGTACTAACGATGCTCTTTCCTCTGGCCCGCCACTGTGGGGGTGACACCACGCCTGAGGTCGCTTCCCATCGGCGACAGCCATGCTCCTGCAGGAACTCCATCACACTTGGGGTTTGGAAGAAGCCCCTTCGAACGCGTGGTCCTTAGGCACGCACAATCTGTGTACTGCACGTCAAGCTGAGCTTTCACACCAAAGCCCTAATTTTATTTTCTTCGGCCTCTGGTCTCTAAATCAGCAGTTTTACTCCTCTGGTTTCAAGAGAGAGACCAAAATTCAAAACCAAAGCGTAAATGGCACGGCCAGAGCTGTAAGTGCCATATGTGTAGTAGCATTACGGGATCCTCTCCTTCACAATATCGACCGCCAGAGGTCAGATAATGTCAGCTGTGTTTGCAGGAACCGCCCAGTTTGCACATTCACCCCCAGTAGTTTCCCATCTAGAATGTCTTGCCAGCATCATGCACTCATAGCGCAGGCTCACCTCCCTACCCCCAAAGAGGAATAAAAATAACTTCGTGTTTAGCAACTAGCTAAGAGCATACTGTGGTGTGTTCCCAACAGAGTATCTCTTTAGGGATACAGTCCTTGGGGATTGCAAATAATGGCATCAACCAATCACCACTAAGAAAGGGTAACACAGAAACTGAGATTCTTTATTTTCCTGGAGTGACCACGAGAAAGGCTAGCCTATTTCTGTGATAATTAAAAACAAATTGCAGACTCCCAGTCTGTCCTCTGTCCTGATAAAGAGTCCATGAAGCTTTGTTGTCTCTCAGTATCCCATTTGGTGCCTCTCAACCTGGCTTTTTTTTAATGTCTTAGTTTATTAAAATAAATGCTGTATGTACATTCTTGGTGCGCCCCGAAATAAACGATGCCTCATATTGTGCGTAGGTTCTTGCTCATGACAGTCCAGACTGCTAACAGATTGCTAATATGCTAACAGTTCTATTGTAAGGCTCTCAGAGATGCAATCTTTTATCCCATTTGTGGAGCCGAATTCTCCACACTAAATAAGTACCGCACAGCAAAGCTGGGATAGATGCTGATGAGCCCATATACTTTCTGCTTGCAAATGTCTAAGGTGCAACAGACCCAGACGGCTGGGTGTTTGCAAGACAGCATTCTTCAAGGGGGCCTGCTGACCCAGGCATCCCCACTCTGGGGGCCAGAAAACTGATCTGAAATAGAAGGAGCTCTGCCTCTCGGTCCAGATCGAAATATAATAAAATTAAAGGTACTCTAAATGCAGAAGTTTCTGGAAATGATAGAGTTCTTTAAAAAACTAATAAATGTTAGACTCAAATAGCAAAATTAGATATATTTTTTCAGTTCCTCTTTCCAAAGATACTGGTGAAAACCTTTAGACAGATGTGATTCAGAGTGTCTCTAGCTCTTACGTGATGCAGATTTTTAAAGATATATGTTATTTACATGTGTTAATAGTTTTTATGAATTCTATGCTGTTTGCCCCGGAGTCTTGGTACTGATATTATCAGTGGGGAGTCTGGTTTTAGCATGGATGGTGCCTGGGAGCATGGACATACATCTGATACATGGAGCGTGCTCCATGGACGCATGCCAATAAAGTTTCTTGGGATGATGGGTCCTAACTTGTTCAACATCATTTGTTCTGTGGCCCACAGTTGCTCACTATTGCTAGGAAAATGTTCTGTGGAAGACTGTCATGGTCCCTCTGTCTTCAGATCATAGTGTCAATGAGGTGCAGCCATTGATTTAGATTGACACAAATAGCAACAAATCGTATTGAGTCCATCCTCTCCAGGCACTATGGCAAATACTTCATGTGCACAAATTCCTACAAGAAGAATATAAATATTCTAATCTTATTCTGTGTATTTAGCACTTTTTTGGAGAAAAAAAAAAAGTGAGAATTATTTTTTCATGAAATTGTAAGGGAGCGATTTGGCTTCAAGAACAGCAAGATTCAGATGCCCAAACAATGTTGTAGAAATTCCCTCTCTATTGGTTTTGTTTCCTACTATACCAATTTCATTTAGAAGCCAATTCTTTAGTAAAATATTTAACCAGCCTTCCAGATTTGTCATTCTAGCAGATTTTCCAGGAACTCCATCTAGGATCCTCGCACTGTTTCTTGCTCACCGATACTCCTTTACCACACCTGGGCCACGCGCCTCCCTCTGAGCCCACACAGCAGGTGCAGCGTCACCTGAAGCATAAGCATTGAGTCTAAGGGAGGGTGGCTCCCAAAATAAAGTCAAGAAGCTGTTACTAGAAGAGAGCTGAATGGATGTTACACCGGCTACAATACCTATTCACTATAGCCACACATCACATACATTTACATTGAAACTTCGGTAATGTGCCAAGTATAAATAAAAGTCACACCCGAGTCTAGTGACTCCAAAGTAGCTCTTGACAAATGTACCATCCCACCTGTCAGTACCAATTTGATAGCTATGCTATCAAACTTATGGAGGAGTTTTTATTCTGACCCATTCTCTAGAACTCAAATGACTGTAATTCAACAAGTGGAGCTCGATATGTGTTCTTCAAAAGCTTTATCCATAGAAATTTTTTTTTTAATAAAATTCAGGTTTTGTATGAATATCAAGTACTTCAGAGGTATATTCCACCAAGAGCCTAATAGCCTTTCAGGGCATTTTATAAAATGCTCAAACTCTCAGAAAACATGAACTATTAGTCAAATGCATTATAATCTTTTTGTTGTAGCTTGAAGGATTTTTTTATTATTTTAAATATAAATAATGAATTCAAAACTGATTTTCTATAAGCATAGCTCTGAAATATGACAAAGAGCTAAGGCAGAAAAAGTACAGGGTGATTCAAAGACCTTCCTTTAGAAGGTCTTTTAAAAATCTCTGCTGTCCCTCACCCTTTTTGGCCACTGACAATCATGTTTAACACAGGCTTTCTGAGATTGGGAAACAGGTCAAGATTCACAGAACAGGATGTCAACGAGTGTCTGCTCACATAGGACTGACTGTAGCCTGACATCCAAGCCCTACATGTCTTGTGCCCTAAGTCAGCTAACTAGCCTCTCATTATGGCTTCTAACAAAAAAATTCTCATTATACCACAGCATGCTTGGCAGAGCCCACACTGCTTTACATAAAAACATCTTCAACGTGAGGATGAAGCATCCATTGCCTCACACAGAAGTCAGGTTTATCACGACATCAGTTTCAAGATGAGAAAACACAGGTTCAGTGGCTGTGGGCGGTCTCACATTTCCTCTGTCTGAAGGAGGGTGACAGTTTTGTTTGTAAAATTAGGAGCAGTGGAAACAGCGTTATTATCTAAGCGGCCACAGATCGACAATCACTGCACCCTGGCTGTAGCCTACAATTGATTAGAAATGCAGATACCCTCATATATCATGTCATTGTTGTTTTGCTCCTGTGCAAGTCATTAATTAATCTTCACAATGATGCTTAAGTTGTTAGATTTCTTTAGTTTTCATTTAGTTTTTTTTAAGCCTATTAATTTTTTAATGAGCAATCGGTTTCAACAGGCATTCCAAAAAGACACACAAATGGCCAATAAACACGTAAAAAGATGCTCAATCAATATCAGTAGACATTAGGGAAATACAATTCAAAACCACACTGCAACAGCACCTCACAACCACCAGGATGGCTACGATCCACAAGCGGGACAACAAAAGAGAGACTGGATTTCACCATGCACTGCTGCTGGAAACATGAGGTGGTACAGGTCCTACGGAAAAGTCTGTTACTTCATCAGAAAGTTAACACAGAGCTACCATGTGACCCAACAATTCAACTCCTAGGTATATGCAAGACAAAGGAAAACATTTGTACATGAATGTTCCCAGCAGCATATTCATAACAGCCAGAGTGGAAACAACCCAAATGTCCACAAACAAATGAATGAGTAAACAAAAGGTGGTATATCCATTCAGTGAATTACTCAGCCATGAAAAGGAATGGTGCAACATATGTGAGCCTTGGAAATACTATGGTAAGTGAAAGAATTCGGATACAAAAGGCCACACATCGTATGATGCAATTTATATGAAATGTCCAGAATAGGCATATACAGAGAGACAGAGAGTAGAAAGTCAATCAGTGGGTTCCAGGGGGTATGAAAAAATGGGATTGGAGGTAACTGCTCTCCATTTTGGAGATGAATGAAAACATTCTGGAATCAGGTAGTGGTGATGGTTGTATAACTGTGATTATACTCAAAAACCACTGAATGGCACATTTTAAAAGGGTAAATTTTATGGTATGTGAGTTATAGCTTAATTTTAAAACATATAAAAGAATCTCTTGGCAGTTTTGCTTCCTTTAAGTTCCTTTGTTCATTGTGTAATTAAACAAGGGTGAAGATTCTTTTCAGGGTATGGGATCCAGTTTATAGTTTACTGAGAAGTATTCAATTTACTTGAACGCTGTTAAATTGGCTTCAGAGGAGAAAATGACAGCAAAGAATATACTGGAGCATTAGCTT
This sequence comes from Miniopterus natalensis, assembly GCF_054644295.1. NCBI lineage: Eukaryota > Metazoa > Chordata > Mammalia > Chiroptera > Miniopteridae > Miniopterus > Miniopterus natalensis. The sequence continues at coordinate 88,127,421 of NC_142084.1, forward strand.
GTTCACCTCAAACTAGGGTACAAGCTCTTGAGAATTGGTATGGTTTCACAATGATTGATGAGGGAGATGGTACCCAGTACCTTACACATGAGCCCCGAATAAATGGCAAGTCCTCTGAGGTGGCAGTGGGTCATACTGTAACTTTAGCAAAAAGAGGCAAGTTAAATATTTGGCTAAAATCTAACTGAAAGGCAATTTAATTTTTAAAGAGCTCAATAGTACCCTCCTCACAGGTAACTAAAAATTCTTTCTTTGTTAAAAACTAGAAGTTTAGCCCGGCCTGTGTGGCTCAGTGGATGAATGTTGACCCAAGAACCAGGAGGTGGCTGTTCGACTCCCAGTCAGGGCACATGCCTGGGTTGCAGGCTCAGTCCCCAGTAGGGGGCATGCAGGAGGCAGCCAATTGATGATGTTTCTCTCTCATGGATGTTTCTATCTCTATATACCTCTCCCTTCCTTTTTCTCTCTGTTAAAAAAAAAAAAAAAAAAAAGTCAATAAAAGCATATTTTTAAAAAAAGGAAGCTTATCCTAAAAAGATAAAAAATAAAAAATAAATTGAGAGCCTACAAAAGTCAAATAACAAAGTCCAGCAGACCTAGAAATCTATCTGGCTATAGTCATTGGGCCAGATGCTGGCATTAGTTCTCAAAACTTGCTTTCTTCATATGCTTGTTAAACAATAACCTTTGAGGCTGAAAGTTTTTTTGAGAGGGTTTACTGAGCCAAATGTTAGCCAGAAAAGGCACCAGGTCCCGGGACACGCAGTCTAGACCACTGGCATCAGGACCAGACAAAGACAAACATGTCCACCATCCTGGGGTTCTTTTATCTAATAAGTCTGGGGAAGAAAGACTTAAGTTGTTTTGAAAGAATTTACACCGGCTATAGATAAGGGGATTGGGAGGTAAATCAGAGAAGTTCTAGGATAGGTGCATAGTCCACAAAAGAAGAAGTACTTGCTGCCTTTGGGTTAGTTGTGGGCAACAGCCTGGAAAGTTCATGTGCATACACTCAGGAAGATCCTCAACCCACGTTTTATGTGGAGATTTTAGAGGTACAATAGAGTTGATAAGTTTTTTACTTCGATGTAATCCCACTTGTCTATTTTTGCTTTTGTTGCGTTTGATTTTTGGTGTCAGATCCAAAAACTCATTACCAAGATGTGAAGGAGGCCCTGCCCTCCAGCCCTGCCCAAGGAGGTTGATGCAAGTGCCAGTTCCTCTTCCCTGAATAGCAGGGTCTCGCTCCCCAGATTCTCTTTTTTTCCCCTGTGGTATCAATTTATTTTATTTTTCAATTATAGTTTGCATTCAATATTATTCTGTATTCCTCGTATTCTCTTAACTCCCCAAATTCTGAATCATAATTTGCTATCACCGCCTTAATCACAATCATTATAATAATTAACATCTGCTGAGTTCTCATTGTGTACCAAGTACTCTGCTAGGAGCCTTATATGAATTACCGCCTTACATTTCACAGGGGTTCTATAATGTTCATTTAAACAACTACTTTTTATACACATGAAGAAGCTGACACCTACAGTTAAGCCCCTGGCCAGGATGAAAGAATTCAGGATCTCAGACATTACTTGTCCAAGGTCAATGTGAAGTCCCTTCACCAAGACCACTCAGCTAGTAAGCTTTGGAGTCAAGATTCAGTTTACATTTGACTGTGAGCTAAGCCCCGTCTCTTAATAAATATGCTTGGTTCACTCTCCAGATACCCACACTCTCCCCCAACAATTGACATCTTTCCTTATCATTTTCAAAGCCTGACTTTGGCCTGCTGACCTGGCCATTTGTCCAAATGTCCCTGTAAGAAACAAGAATGTGAATATTCTTGATAAGCGGCCTTTGAGGCAGAGTTCTTTTTTTAATCACCCCGTGTTAGCATGGCTTGTCAAAGCAGCTCACATTATCTCAAACTCGCCACATAAAATTTGGGTTTAGGATCTTCCTTGTATATCTCAAGCTCTGTATGAAACTAAGGAAAACTAGATGAATTATGTATATGAATTTGAGATTGTTAATACAGAGAAATGAAATCCTGAATGCAACACGGCAGCTCTTTTTGTCTCCTCAAATATGTTTATTAACACCCAATCTAGGCTCTGCCTCACTAAACCTCCTCATTTTGATTACATTAGTACCTCAGCTTCTGTTCCAGTTAGCTTATCAGATCAATAAAGTACAAAAAAAATTTGCTGATGAAACTATTTGAAATGGCAGATCAAATAACCAGGAAGACTTAAAGGAGATTATGTAGGCTCTAGGCAATCATTTGAGGATCTAAATCCCTGGTGGCTTTAGAAAGGTGCAGAAAAAATTGCTAAACATTCTGGAATATCAGTTGAAGGACATGATAATGTTTGTAGAATAACCAAGAAAAGATAATGCTAAAAATAAAATATCTATTGTGCAAAAGCAAAAGGATTAAGATAAAAATTTTCCCAGCAAGGAATTTTTAGTTAAATTTATTGGGGTGACATTGGTTAATAAGGTCACATAGGTTTCAAGCGTCCATGCCTATGAGACGTGATCTGTATGTGGCATTGTGTGCACACCACCCAAAGCCAAATCATCTTCCGTGACCATATACCTGCCCCCCTTTACCCTTCACTACCCCCACCCCTTCCCTCTGGTAACTGCTGTCTGGGTCTGTGAGTCTCAGTTTTGTATCCCACAAGGAATTTTTAAAAACCCAGTTTATAATGCATGGTTCTGGGATGAAAATAACACTTCACTACAATGTCCATTTGCTCTGAAGGTAAAACAAGTTCCAGGATGAGAGAGAGAAAAACCTAGAAAGCTGATAAATGGGAGTATTTTTCTATTATATCTAAAAAAATAGAAAGAAAGAAAAAAGAAGGTAAGTCAAACACAATGTAAAAGTCTCAACTTGGTTCTCGGAGACCAAAGCTACCTGTGGTGTGCTGCTGAATTTAATCTGAGAAGCCCCAGAAATGTTTTGTGCTTTAGATTTAGGCCCAGAAAAGTTTCCCCCAGTAAACTTTATATTATTCAGGACACTTTCATTGCAACAACAGAAACCCAACTCAAGCTTACTTCATGTAAAAGGTGAATTTGTTGGCTCACATAACTGAACGTCCTATAGCTTGGGACATGATGTGCGCAGAGGTTCTTACGGTGCCCTGAGGTGCCGGTAGCTTTCTCTTCATCTCTAAACTCTGATCCTTCCCTATTGTATTTACTCTCTAGTAAGCCTTTTCCACGCCACCCTTAAGAGCTTCCAATTCTGATTCCATTTGACAGAGACACGTTCCTCCCAAGAATTGAGGCAAAGCTTCTGAATTAAGGTCACTGTCCCTGGTTGGGTAATAAGCTCATTTCTAAACCAGCCACTTTGGCAAAGGAGATACAATGAGTAGAATGGCAGGCAGGCGTGGAGCCAGGGGGGAATTCAGTCCGCACTCAAACCAGCTGGCTGAAGGGAAGGTCGGGCCCCACGAAAAGTGGGACAGGACACCTGCTAGGAGAGGCACGAATGGGCACTGGAGAGCCAAAGCTGCAGATGTCCCCTTGTTTTCTTTCTCTGAATGTAACAGAAACTCATGTCTCTGTTGCTGTTCCTTCTGTATTTACACTTCACTGTAGCCTACACTCTAGTAGAGCAGTTTTTTGAATGGATCATACGTTTTAATTCTCAGAGCCTTGGCACACGCCTTCTCCCTCCCCTACTCACTGGGCGAGTTCCTCACACTTGTTGTGTGACCTCCCGCCAAGGCTCTGTTTAAACGCCAGTTCCTTGAAAAAGCCCTGGGGTAAAGGCCCAGAGACCTCGGGTTGCCATTGCTCCGATAGATCGAAAACCCGGTGCAAACCTTGGCCCCACTGCACAGGACAGAGCGCTCGCACCGCTGAGGCCAGGAGCGCGGGTCTCCCGGCTGTGCTGTTCCAGGGAATCACCGATGACAACAAAGCCGCGCTGACACACTGGCGGGGTGGGCAGAGCGGAGCACAGTGACAGCAGGGAGCTGCTGCGGCTGGAGGCAAAAACAGGAAAGCTCCTTGTTGAGTGAAAAGTTAGACGGCATTTCCACATCGGGCCTCTGTGCATATTACAGGGCTCTACGGCTACTCTGAGCAAGCATGAGCGGACATCTGAAAATTCAAAAAAACCCATAACAATAAACCACGAAATCAAAAGTGACTACATAACTTAAAAACTATAGCAAAATTAAATTCAAACAACATCCTGATGACTATCTCTAAAGTACCTTCTCCTCCCTCTTTTAATAAATAGTTTTTAAAAGAAAAAAAAAAAGTGGTTTCAGGCTCTTTTCCTAGGAGTTTCCAAGCCATCACTCTTGGTTATGTTCTGAAATTACTAATTAGCATAATGTTCAGCGAAGGCAATGGTTTAAAGATTTTGTTTGCTTGTGTTTTGTTTCTGGCTGTTTTTAGGGCAAAATTCTCTGAATAAAATAGTGAATGCTCTCCTTGCTCTCTGGTGTGCTCTCCTCCCTGACACTGCTTAGCTAACTTCCACTTAAGGTATCATCTCAAATGTCATTCTTCCTAAAAGAGGTTTCCTTGAGGAATACATAAAAACTCTTACAGCTTACTGCATTTTTTTCTCTAACTTATCACATATTTTTACTTGGAGATTACTTATATATATTATATATGTGTGTGTGTGTGTGTGTGTATACATATATATATATAATCCTCACTTGAGGATATATTTTCCATTGCTTTTTCAGAGAGTGGAAAGGCGGGGGGAGAGAGCAACATTGATGTGAGAGAGACACGTTGATTGGTTGCCTCCTGCACTCTCCCTGGGGGGGTCAAGCCTGCAACTGAGGTGTGTGCCCTTGGCCAGAATCAAACCCAGGACCCTTCAGTCTGCTGGCAGACGCTCTAACCGCTGAGACAAACTGGCCAGGGCAACGTGGAGATTATTTGTTTTATGTCCGCCCACCTCCCAGGCTGTGAGCTGTGTGAAGGCATGTCCATGTCTGTTTTGCTCCCCTACAGTATATCCGGAGTTTAACCTAGTTCCGTAAGTCACTCAACAAATAGTCACGGAATGAATAAATACAGCTCATCCTCAAGACTCAGCACAAGCACCTGCAACTCCAGGCAGCCCTCCTTGATACCCCCAGCCTGTAGATGCCCTTGTTCTCTGTCTCCCGAAAAATCCGTAGACACCACTGTCGTGGCACAAATCACACGGCGCCGAATCCATCCTTATGATTCCCTTTGCCTTCCAGAGCCAGCCTAACACAGGGCCTGAGACACAAAGAGCACCAGAGTGAAAGCCATGGCACAACCTAAGGCGTGGATGACGAGGACTGCCCTTGACCGCAGCCTCCCCGGCCAGCACGCTGCGCGGCACGGCCTGGCTGAGGGGCTGAGGAACCGCCGCGTCGAGCGCTGCGACACGCACGCTACCCTCGGGAAGGCTGCTGTCCAGAGAAAGGAGATGCACGGCCTCCTCTCCTAGGCACACTTTTTAGAGGTGAGCTTTGAGTGGCCTCACCATCTCACACAGTGAGAAAATATTTCCAGCCACTTGATTCTAAATTTTTTCAGTGACAACGTAACAGTGCCATTAACTGCACTTTCCACCATGTGAATAACGACCAAATTGCCGGCACCTTCCTTGTGCGCCCACCGGTTCCTGTGTGATTCAGCGGCTTTCGTAGAGAAGGGAGGGACAGTGATTCACACTGAGGAGCAGCAGTGTGACGCCTCTTGCAAAGAAATGCTAATAAAATCCAGATCAAGGCCTCCCGGTCCCTTTCAAACAAAGGGATGAGCTGTCTGTTCATGAGGACCAAACTCTCTTTGCCCTTGACTGTAAGAGAACAGCTTTCATGACTAACAAAGTGCACTTTTATTAGCAACAAAGAAATTACATGTGTGTCGTGTGTGCGCGTGAATGATCAGGTGATATGGTGATCTTATTATAGGTATATAGCATACCTGTACATGTATACATCGCACACATGTGTATATGTATGAAGTCATTCAACAGGTGGACACTGAACACCCACCATGGGCCAGCAGCCACTGCTCCAGGCCCTAGGAGTGCGGGGATTAGAGGAGCGCAGAGAGTTCTTAGCCTTATGGAGGGAATATTATAATAGAGGAAGATATAATAAATGAATAAATAAAATTTAATAAGTGTTATAGGAGCTTGAACAGGATAATATGTTAACTAGGAAGGGAGGCTACTTTAGGTATTTAGATATACTGAATGTTTCAGCGGCAATCTGGCACATTTTTAAACAAACAACAGTCTAATAGCTTCATTTTTAATGATCCTTTAAATAGTTTAGGGTTGTCCCATGTTAAAGCATTTAGGGGTGATTGTGGGTGGGGGGGTGGGGTGGGGGGAGGTAGAAGAGCGTATAGGGGGATAAATGGTGATGGAAAATAATAAAATAAAATAAAATTTAAAATATATATTTTAATTAACTCTAGTATACTTTTAAAAACTAGATAATTGCTAAGTTCAGATTTTTCCAAAGCTACGGAATACAAAAATGAAACTACTATGAATATGTTTTTAAAAAGTGGTTCCCCAGTGTGGCTCTGATATGAATCATCTGAGAACCTTTTGTAAAATATGGATTCTCGTTACCCACCTTCATATCTACATAATTAAATTTTTGTGGATAAGACCTGTGAATATAAGTATTTTTAAAGCTCCCATGGTGATTTGGATAGCTAGCCAGGTTTAAGATCTGTTCAGTGTGGGCTTATCAAGACCTTCCGAACAGTGCATCCCATCAGGTAAGCAAACTCGTCCAAGTGGGAGAAATTCAGCTCAGGGTTCCCAGCTCAGGGATTTGCCTCCCTAGGTTCAGAGAACTGTTCATCCAGCTTTCATCAAACTCCCTGCAGAACACTCATGTGCAAATAAATTTTTGAAAATCATTGTTTGGAAGAAAATATTCTGAACAGCATAACTGCCTGCAGGTACAAGTATGGTAATTCTTTCAACAAACTTGGGGCAGGCTACCAGCAAATTTTCAAGTAACTTTCTCCTGTGAAAAAGTACTATAGACTATGTCAAGGGCAATGACAAGTGCACTTACATAAGAAATTGCTGCTTCTGAAAGCCCAGGAAGAGATGTTTATGGTATCTGATAGAAAGGTACACTTGGCTTGCAGGTTTTAATGAGAATCTACTGGCCAGTGCATTTAAATGAGAATAAAAGTGTCTACTTACATCTGAGAGGAGACTTCAGAATTGTTATGACATTTTTCTTTATAATAATTATTGAGCATAAGGACCACAAAATGATGACTCTGACATTCATTCAGACAGAAGACTTGGTCTGCTTCAAGATATTTATTCATGCGTGTCCGTCGCATCACTTGGAAAAATAATTCTGCTCTCTACCCTTTTTCTAGCCATCCCTTCAACCCTACTGAATTTTTATTCCTCTCAATGAATAATTCCCACCTGCTAGAATATCCTGAGCTGGATGCTGTGTGAGAAGGAAGGGGTTCCAGTGAGAGGCACCAGTGTTGGGCCAGGTATAAGAAATGGTGAAGGGAAATGTGCAGGTGGCCAGGAAAGATGTGGCTTCCTCACAGTGCTCAATCCGAGCTGTGTGGAAATGCGTCCCACAGTGACTTAATGTGAATACGAGACCTTTGTCACACCTTGGGCATCAGGCTTTGGAGTGGGCAGGCAAGTGAGGGAGGTTCTATGAAAAGAGACAGAGAGAATGTAGTATAGCCTAAATTCACCGAAAAGCAAACACACTATAAACCTATGCTAACTGAAACTGTATGGCACTGAGTAAGAACTGACCTACAGTTCAATGAAAGAAAATAGAGTTTTTAGAAAAAGAACTGACTGTATATAAAAATAAAGGAGGCATTTAAATTCAACTTAATACAGATTGCTGCAAGAATCAGAAATCAGGGAGATAAAACATGACAGCACTTTATGTGGCTGCTATTATTAAAAATATTATTGCCTGGCAGGCACAGCTTGGCGGTTTAGCATTGACCTATGATCCAGGAGGTTGCAGTTAGATTCCCAGTCAGGGCACATGCCCAGGTTGCAGGTTCGATACCCAGAAGGGGGAGTGCAGGAGGCAGCCCATCAGTGACTCTCTTTCATCGATGATGTTTCTATCTCTCTCTCCCTCTCCCTTCCTCTCTTTGAAATAAATAAAGACATATTTTTAAAAAATATTATCAAACATAGTAAAAAAGAGATGTAGGCCCTGGGAAATGACTTAGAAATTGTGGATCTTATCTCTTTTTTTTTTTTTTTTATCCTGGCTTTGGGACTACACATCTTGAACTCACCAAATGGTTCATAGCTTTGATGGCGTCCCCTTGTAGTTACCTTTTATTTTCAGGCTTCTTTCTCTCTCCAAAGCTCCATTCTGGGAAGCCACATCTCTATTCCAGAAGCTCTGATTTCCTCACTATAGAACCAAAGAAGAGAAAAAAAGATAGAAATTAGATAGAAGAAAAGATAGAAATACGCTTTCTCATTACAAAGTCACTTTCAGAGGGGAAAAAAAAATGTTTGCATTGACCTCAGGTTGACAATCATTAGTACCAAACATCTCAGAGATCAGAGAGTAAATATACCCTAAATTTAGTAAATAGAGGTTTTTTTAAAATTATGATCATGAAATCAAACATAAAAGAACCTTCCATAGGTATTACCTAGTAATATAGAGCATGCCAGTTGGTATGTATCAACAACACCATCTTTAGATTCGCATTTACACTGAGTACAAATTGAACTTGATGTTGTTTAGCTCAAAACAGTAGACATTCTTTTGCATACCCAGGAATGCTGAGAATCATTTCGTTTATCTGACACAGTTTTGCAAAAAAATGGCAAGAGCATGATGTTTCTAAGGAAGATGGCTTTAACCGGCACTGAAGCAATCACTGTTTCTAGTTATGAACTGCAATGAAGCCAAAAACACATAGGCCACTGTCAAATGAACAGCAGAAAATAATCCACTGCAAAAAATGAAAAAAAAGTCCTCATTATATTTGCTTATGTTCCTACAGCATCCTATCAATGTGTGAAGCCTGACACGTTTAGGTATGTTTTCCTATAAGCACTTACTCGCTTTGGGCATCTTTAAATGTGTACATAGATTAAAGAATAATATTTATTCTACATTGCTCTGTGTTTTGACAGATGCAAATATAACAAGACTTCTTTTTCATAATTTATGTTATTACTTGATTTTAAAAACACATGCTCTATTGTTTGTTGCAGGACACTGAGGTTAACAGTTAATTTAAAAATTATTCAACTGGAACTATTTTAAAAAGGTAAATAATATATGAATCTATAACTGATTTTCCCCCAGTGGCTTGATGACAAAGGAGAATGTGTTTATAATTAAATAAATAGTTGTTTTGAAAAGTGCTCTTTCTATATTATTGTTTCTCCGGTTCTAACAAAAATGTTTCTAGTAATATTCCTCTTTAAAATTTAATCACCATCAAACTCATCATTCAAATATAATTTCAAACTACTGTCATGTTCCATTAATCCTCTTATTTTCTGAATATAAAGGCTTGAATGTACTAAGCACATAGTCCTTCTATCTGATATTTTCAACAAGTAAAGCAATCTTCCTGGAAATTTCCTTATACATGCAAAAGAATCAAGCCTTCCATTAATCTGTTTAAAGACTTTTAACTTCTACTTGAAAAACCTTGACACATTTTCTTTTATTTTTTTCTCACTGCTTCAAAAGTCCCAAAAGCCTAAGAATGGGAAATGAGAACCAGCTGCATTCACTTACATACATATCAGCTATTACGATCTATATTGGGAACATTGTTTCATCGCTTTTATCAGGGTTAGAAGGGATTGAAATTTAATTGAAAAAGTGTTTCAGGAGAAAGGTGGTGGTGCAAGGGCAAACAGGTTTTTAAAGATACAAACTTTCATATTTTTATATGGGGACAGATGCCCAAAGCAGGAAAAATCTTCTAGTGACTAAAGAACATACAAAAAACTTTATGTAGATAAAACCTGGTCATAATGTAGAAAAAATAAACATTCTACAGACCCACTCCACGTAGCAGGTGAAGAATTATTTGTGATTATAGCCTTTCCTGCCCCCTAGTACATGAGCTTGATTTTTAAAAATTGCTCCATAGCATTCTTTGCTTATAGACGAGGATCTGCTCTGTGCTTGTTCATATTTTTCTTTCAGTCTATTTTGCCTTTTTTCTCATCTACATGGTTCTAAAATCCTCCATGTCCATGATATCCATGTCCATGGATATCAACCTTCTTTCTGGTTGCCTTCCCGCTGCCTGACTGGATAAAACATCTTCTTGCTGACACCCAGACCTTCATCTGCATGTGTTACGATGCTGCATATGTTTGTCCTACCTATTCATCAATACTCTAAGCTTTTAAAGCCTACGATGTAGCTGAGTCATTCTTGTAGCTCCTATAATACAATTATTTTCACAAAATAAACATGTTGCCTTGAATGGATTTGAATACGGCCCCTTAAAACTGTGGAAAGAGCATGAAACTTTGATTAAATGTATCCTGATCCCCTACAGCTAAAGCCAATCCTAACACATGGGTACCTGCAGAACTAAACTCCATGCTGAATAAAAATATTCTCAGTTACTGTGACAGAATCAAATGCTGAAATGTTTCAAGCTATTGTCAAAATCTCATTCAATGGAATTAAAGTTGAAACACCAAGGACAAGAATGACAGAGGAAAGGAAAAAAATATCTGAAGTTCATGACAATCTTTTGCAGTGATCCTAAAAACTATTATAAAATACTATAGAAAGTCTATGAAGCTAAGTTACTGCCATACCAACAGTTCCTTTTCCCGAGGAAACAGTAACAATGAAGGTTATTATTTCTTTAGTACTTGCCATATGACAAACACATGCTAAGCAAATTAAATGTCTGATTTCACTCATTATGCTGTGGTCCTAAATTACTACATAGCACTAATGTGTAATAATCCTATGCATTATTGTGAGCATGCCTATGTTTTTTATCCCTCCAACTTTTTCACCCAAGCATACCCATTTTACAGATAAGAAAACTGAGAGAGAAAAACTGCACACTCATTGGATATGCTTCTCCCCAATTCCAAATGCACCTGCAGGAAGCAGGGCTGTGTGACTAGTTCTGGACAAGGGACTACGTGTAGGATTGACGGGTGCTGCTCCAAATACTTAGAATGGGTGGGAAGGTTTGCTAAGCTCTTTCTTCCCCTGGAAACCATCTGAGGAGATGATGTTGTCACAAGACAGAATCACACTGGCTTGCTGAGCTTCGTGTGGAGCAGGCACTGACCCGAATCAGATTAGATGCGCAAGCTACAACTCTTCGCTGTGTTAACCCCTGAAACGAGGGCATTATTTGTTGCTACAGCATAACCTAGCCTACCCTAATGAATACTCTGAGGCTCCAAAACGTTTTGTATGTTGCAATTTTGGGGGGGGGAAAGTTGAGTAATTTTGAGAAAAGTTCAGTTTTATGCCAGAGCTTACAATTTTGCAGTGTGCTTCTTGCAAGAAAGCAGCTCCAAGCGGCCCCCGGAATGGGATGGCTGATGTAACATGCGCAGCATCCACAGAGCACCCCTGCGTTCTTAGCCAGTGAGCACTGCCTGAGCCAAAGTCACTCTGGGAAGGCTGGACACGAGGAAAGACATGCGCTCGGAGTGGCACATGGCCCGAAAGACCCTCGCTCCGGGAAGTCTCAAGTCCAGGTTCACGGAAGAGACGGCCACGGGAGCTCAGGCTTAGTTCTTGGAACCTGCTGAGGCCAGGTCCCAGTTCTCCACGAGGCCACCCATGCTCACTGGGAGTCTAAGATCCGGAATAAACGTTAAGGTGCCAAGGCCTTGCTCCTTTCCCTTCTGTGTGTCCTCGTGCTAAATCCACAGCAACAAAAAGAATCCGGCCTTGTCTCTTCTTGGGAACCATAAAGAGCCAGAACATTAAAGGCATCCCTTCTTTTTCTAAACAGCATGTTTCACGGCCTGTTCGCTAACCCAGGTGTCCTACATGACTGTAGCCTGAATACGCTGTACTTTTAACATGGTGGTCCACAATCACATCTCCTAAGCTGAATAGCAATTTATAGTGACTTGGAAAAAACTGTCTCAGTACAAATGACAGCCGGTGGATTCAGAAATTTTATGAACTGGGTAGCTTTTCTAACTTCTGTGTGTGCGGGGTATATATATATATATATATATATATATATGTATGTATGTATGTGTGCACACGCACTTATATCAGAAACTAAAGGGATTCTCGCTGTCTCTTTTCACAAGAAAGCCCTGTTTATCCTTAAAAAGGCAGCTTTGCCTGCAAAAAATGTTGCAACTAAAATGACCTGGAAGGACATGTGCTTCTTAGCATACTAATTGCTTTTGCCACGAGGAGGGAGAAATACCGTGTAGCTGGCTTGGCATTTCCTAAGCTACACATGTAGACACCCCACATCCAGGAGGGAAATTCATTTAATGTGCTTTGTAACTTTCAGAAATGATTACTCAGTGGACCTGCAGGTAGCACTGTGCTTTCGGCATGTAGCTTTGCAGCCGCAGTAATTATTTTTATAGATGTACAACTCAATTGAAAAATACTGGGAGAAGAGAGGAGGAGTCAAGGTTTACAGTTCACGGCAAGCTAGAAAAGTTATTACAGTTCTACTTTTTAACTTGTAATTAATGACACTTGGTTTCTTAAAACATTCAGATAGAAATTATAGATGCCAAGTCCCCTTTAAATAATGAGTTTACTGGGATCAGGACATAAAGTCATAGGCATTGGGAAAATCGTTAGCTATCCACAGCTTACATTTTCTTTGTTTATAAAAAAGGTTAGCACCAGCTTTAGAAGATTTTAAAATTCCCTCCTTCTCATATGGGGCATTACAATCAAGGGTATGGCCGGTGCTCCCGCCTGCGAGGGATTTACCAGTTCTGCCTGCACAGCATCCGTTCCCACTGTCATTGGTGAGAGAACATATTTTATTTCGAAACCAACTCCCTAACCCACAATTCACTTAATTTATCTGACAGCAGCTCCTGTTCAAGGGGGTGGTATGTGACCACAGTCTATAAATCAGAGCACCGACCCCCTCGTATAAATGATTAGCTCAGCTATAGAAACATAATCCAACTCAGAGTAATGAAGCTCAATTTCAGGACATTCGTTGGCATAGAGAGAGATGCTGTTAGACTGAGCGCTTGGAGAATGGTTTGTCGGAGAGGGAAGCCAACATGCAACACACACACACACACAAGCAGGGCAAAAAGACGAAGAAATTATTCCTGATATCACTTAAACCCCAGCTTAGCTACTACCCAGAGTTATTCAGTGACTTGAGGCAATAAATGCCCCTATTTTATTTAAGTCAGTTTGATTTCAGTTTTAGTCTCTGCTTACTTGTGTTTCAGTTGCATGCAATTAAAACTACCTGGCAAATACAATTATACTTTACTACCACGTTTTTTGGTAGGATCTGAAATCAAGGTCTACTCTATGTCACGAGTCCCGTTGCTTCTGGTAGCATCGGTTTTTCTCTCGGCAGGCCACAGATGGTCTGCCTCCCAGCTTCTCTTCATTCACTGAGGAAATACGTGAAGTCTACTATGTGCTAGGCACTTGTGCGATCACAAGCAGAACAAGTCTGTGAACACCACCAAAATATCCAGACCCTCACATGGTCGCACAGTTCCATGACAAAGGGAAAGAGACAACAAGTGTTGCTACGGATGCACAGGGCCATAGAGGAGGGCCCCTAACTCGAATCCCGGAGCCCCGCAAAGCTCCCTGGAGGAGGCAGCAAACAAGACCAAAGGGGTGCACACAGGTTCTCAGAAGTGGACAAGACAATCTCACTGGGAGAGGGAACTTGGAAGGAAGCAGCAAGTTGGGGGGTGGGCAGGGGACAAATAATGATATAGCAGAATATCCAAGAATAAATACTAGGTATCAGCTCGAGGGTTCTGGGGATAAAGATTTATGAATCATCAGCGTAGCTTTTGAATTTGAGGCCCCGAGAGCAAAGTTTTCTTAGAACGCGCAGAGGGGGGAAAAAGCAGGCTTAGTGCGACCCCAGGGCAAGACTATCGCTAATGTGGTCAGAGGACCCCAAGAGGGGGAGAGGGGGAGAGGGAGAGAGGGAGAGAGGGGGAAGGGGAAAGGGGAAGAGGGGGAGAGGGGGAGAGGGGGAGAGGGGGAGAGGGGGAGGGGGGGGAAGGGGAAAGGGGGAGAGGGGGAGGGGGGAGGGGGAGAGGGGGGAGGGGGAGGGGGGAGGGGGAGAGGGGGAAGGGGAAAGAGGGGAGGGGGAGAGGGGGAAGGGGAAAGAGGGGAGGGGGGAGGGGGGAAGGGGAAAGGGGGGGAGGGGGGGAGGGGGGAAGAGGGGGATTGCCGAGTAAGAGCTGAGCAAGCAGGCGCTGTGCCAGGGGCATGGCCCTCGAAGGGGGTGGGAGAGGCCGGTGGCTCCACGGGGCTATTAATTTGGGAAAAGCAAACATGAATGTAACTACAACTTTATATTTGTTGACGTTAACACATATTTGAGCATATGTGACTTATTCTTTGAGCAAGAAGTTGGCAGAAGGAGAGGTTTAAGATCTAGGGGAGGAAAGAAATCGTGAACAGAGAACTGGGCAGAGAAACGACCAGCCGGAGGCGTCGGGGGAGCGGCTCATCTTGCCTTTGGGTGGAAAAGTACAGCGCATGGAACCGCCAGGAGCGATGCTGAATCTTCACAGACGGGACGGTTCTAGCCCAGGCCACCCCCTCCTTGTACACTGCGTCTTCAAACTTCCTGAAGGATCCTGAAATCAGGTATCGGGACAGTCATGCGCTGCATAGTTTTACCTGTCTTCTTAAAAAATAAAAACAAATAAACAGAAAAGAAAAGAAAGAGAGGCTAGGTAAGCAGACGTGCCACTCCCCCGTCGTACTTCCAGAATTTACAAACAGATACATCTCAGTTTTATGGGAAAATAAGCGAGGCAAGAATGCCAAATGGTATGATTTTTACAACTTTTTAAGTTACTATAAAAGCACATAAACACGCCACACAAAAATATTATCTTTTTTCTTTTTTATCTTCTCTCCCTACCTACTATTTTCCCCCACTTATTTTCTGTTTCAGTTGAGAAAATCTACCATGATTCCTCTGTGTTTTATATGTATGTTTTTGTTTCTTCATAAACCTGTACTCAGTATATTTATAAAAAGGATGTGAAAATATTTTTTAGTTAAATAAGACAGCCAGAGGTGAAGCTTTCGACGGAACTTTAAAAATATATATATTTGAGGAAGTTACTCTGTCAAAAGCATAATTAGGCAGATGTCCTCTATAATACAAGTATTTGGCTGATTTTAGAAATATACTTTACTCTCTGGGCAAAAACATTTTTTTGGATTCTGAATTAAAGCTTCCAAGTACAAACAGATTAAATTCAGCAGATGATTAATTAGTTCTTTATACAACTATCTCATATTCCTAACAATAAAAAATTATACAGCGCACAATGAACATTTAATTGATGAATAGCTCATTAATCTCATTGTTGTTTTAACCAGTGCTCAAAAAGAATATTGAAGACATTGCTACTAAGTGGCTTAAGACCATAAGTATCTCCCACATTCAATCCAAAAGATATTTTATGACAGATGGAAATAAAAATGACATGGACTTGCAGAAATCTGAAAATAACCTCACAGTTTGATAAGTTTATAAACTATTCTCACTTAAAATGAAGAATTTTAAGAAGCCACATAGTCATATTTAACTTCTTCATGTATCTTTCCTTGGACAGATGAAAGAAAGTCCAATAATCACCAACAGTCCATCAAACACATAATGGAATTTGTGCTTTAAACTGACTAAATAATGGCTCCTACTTAGAACACGGGCTTTTTAAATGGCCTGTTTACAGTTTTCATGTATATTTTAAGACATTCTTTGGAAGGTTTTAAACACCATACAATTGCTTTGATAGGTCATGCAATATATCATGTTTAGCTTTAGGGCAAACAAAACAGACATACCATCTAGTCTAGGAGCAAGAACCCCCAAGAGGAGTGCGAGAGAAAGAGACTGGGAAACTTCCTAGAAACAAAGCGACCCTGGCATATTCCAGCCTCAGGCAGCCAAGGAAACCGTAAAGAAAATCAGAAACAGCATGGGACAGGTGGACATGGTTGTGTAATGACTACAACTGCCCCTACTTCGAAGGGAACGTGAATTAAACTTTATAGACTTCAAAGGCAAACGGGAAAGACGCTGCAAAAGCAGCCAGCGTCTCTACAGGCTCCTCCAGGACACTGGATTCCCGGAGACACTGTAAACATGGAAATACACGCACAGTCATGGAGAAATGAGACTCGGCATGGCAAGAAATGTGCTCCTTAAAAAGAAAATTAGAACATAAAGCAGTAGCCAACTCCACCGTTTTGGCAAATGAAAGTTTCTTTTGCTGTGAGTTAATCTAACCCTCTACCTTTACAGTTGAAGGAAGGCAGTGACTTAAGCCTTATTCTATCCCTTACGGCACATTAAAGCAGGGAAAAGAAACTACAAATCCCATAATTAAAAAGTAAGTTCTATGCAAAACCAGATAAATCATTACAATCATCTTCCCTTTGCCTTGAATGTGGAGACCTGACCTTACTAGAGCAGATTTTGGTTTCATTTTCAGCTGCTGCCTTTTTTTAAATGATTCACCAACCTTACCATATATCATACACTTGCTCAAAAACAGTCCTGGTCTTGATTAGCAAGGGTACTATTCAGTAGCACATGTAGTAATTTTCCTGGAAATTAAAGCTAAATATCAACTAACATAACAAATCATCAATATCAGGTCAGCCAGATTCACAGATTAGCATAACCAAATCTCCCCCCGCCCCCGTGCCAGAATGAAAATGTTCTATATGAGCTTGCAGAAGTAATCAGTATATTCATTTGTTTATAAATATTGTGGTTTGCTTTGAGGCAAAGGAATTAAGAAATCAGTGATACTTTTCTCCAGCACGGTGTATATTTATGTACTGTATCTCCATTTGGAGAGAAGTTTAACGACAGCAGGCTTATTGGTAAGGATCAAGCAGAAAGCTTCTCTGGCCAGGTGAAGTGTACTTATGCAATAAATTATAAATATGCACACAGACCCACACACACAACTTCATAAGCGGCAAGCACAGAGAAACTTGGGGAATCTATGGAGCAGAAACAATTGGATAATCACATAAGGCCATTCTTCCGTGAGCTGCTCAAGATTTAATTTGCAGGGGGAAAGCCTGGGCTTGGGGCACATGCCCATCTCTTGGCTGGTTGAGCATAGGTACTGTGTTTAAAGGGCCCCCAGAGATGAAAGTAACAAGGATATGCAGCGAAGAAGGGAGCTTATAATTGGATATCTATCTTGCGTGTAATTTACTGATACCCTTCGATAAATTTATTTTGTACTAAATCATCCATAGTTTATTTCCCTTGTAATTTCAAAGACTGACTAACCAGGTTTTAAAACAGTAAACCTATATTTTACATGCCTGCAATGTATCAAGTAATACATAATATATATTGAGAATTGAAAATTAAATCAAATTAAGTTCTTGAACTCAGGACACTACTCATTTAAGTAGGAAAGGCAGCTAAGTTTATAGTATAAGTGATATGCTAGGTGCATATGGCTAGTGGAATTTGTGATGAAGCAATTTGTGATACTCTACAAAAAGGGAAAATAGATCTTTAGTGAAATAAATGTTCCCCGGCCCACCCCGCATGCCGGTCCAGCTGATGACTATTGGAAAGTAATAGCTGTTCGTGAGTTGACCATAAAGTCAAATTTAAGGCTGGCTACCTTCTTCTGCCATGATATTCCTGGTGCACTCACTCCTCTCTGTCTGATTATGCCTCCATCCACTGAAGAAAAGAGAACCACTTCATTGCTAAAGCATCGGGGAAAAAACACCAACAAAACAACTCCCCTGAACACTGAAGGTGACGGGAAAGTCCCTGTGGTGTCACGGTGCGTGCGTGCGGGCGGGTGCTGTGTGCGGGGGTATCTTCACCATGTGAATACACCCTCCGAGAGCTCCCTGAAGTAAGCCACCTATACAATGCCTCTGAATGTTTGCCACACAGACCAGTTAGAGCACACGAAACATTTGAAAACATAGTTCTGGACCACATGCTCAGAACAATATTTGTATTCTTAAAGAGGTAATAAATCAATATTTTTCATGCAATAAAGAAACTCACAGTCTATTACACTTCAATATTTACTTCTATTCCAGAGCACCCTCTGTGACTTTTTAAATACATTTTAATTCCTATTTATAATTAAGAGTAACAAAATAGCAGAGCTTACTTAAAAGACAGTAAGAGGCTTATTCGATTTGGGTAAATTGGTTGGGGATTCTTCAGGGAGATTTATGTTCCTCCTCCTGACATGGTGCTCTCCTCGGTAGGGTTTCATGAGCTGCATCTGCCTTGACTGGGTTAGAATTCCCGAGGCCTCAGTACAGAGCTATGTTCCATGTGTTTTTCCCTAGATGACCAGAATCCCAACAGAACAGACTGAAAAGGGCACTGAGACACCTCTGGAATCCCATCAGAGCATGGCAGGAGGGAGGTGGCTAAACCCTAAGTGCCATTTTATCATTTTGTGTCCGCACTCTTTTTCATTCACTCTTGTCATAAAAATTAATGCAGCAACAATATTTTCTTTTTCTTGGAGGCTCTTGCAGCTCCTCTCTCTGAAAAACATACACATTTCCCTCCTGATGAAGCCAGTTTGCTAATCAGCCAAGGTGCACTGAAAAGTCAAGTGCAATCAGGTATTGAGACACAAGTGATTAGGGGAAGTATTTAAGAAGCAGAAGCAGAAGTCATGTTAAATGTAAATGCTTCTTCTTCTAAACTTAGAAAGTTTTGCTTTGTGACATTTAATTTCTGCCTTGCCTGTGTTACCCATCAGCATTTCTAATTAACATTTCGCATTTGCTCTCAAGATCAGCCTCTCCCATTGGTGTCTGTAACCATGAAGCTGGTTCCTTTCCAGCAAAGTGGGTCTTGAAGCATTTCTAGTGAATCATATGGGGTCTACAGTGATGAATTATTTAGCCACCAGTCAATATGCTTTCTGCTCAGTTTCTCAGCTGTGAAAAACTGATACCACTTTTTTATACATGCAAATACCACTTTTTTATACATGACTATTCAACATGGTCAAATCAATGTTTATTTTGTATGGAACTTCTGTTCCAGTAACTTTTCACACTAATATGTGGTATTAATGATTGAAACAGATACACTAAAAGCCTATTCTCACATCAACCCTTGGGGACTAAGTCTGGATCACAGTTATGGGTTTTAAAGATTATTCTATACAGGTATCATCTTGAAAGGGTTTAAAATAGCTGTGTCTCACATAGGAACGTCTCTCTACCAAGTCCCTGACAAAACCTACAGAAATATAATTCAGCAATATCGGCAAAGTTTTAAGGACTGCAAAGCCAAATGAAAACCGTTTTGCCCTAAAACAGTTTTTCCCAACCTTAATAGGATATGAAAACCAATAGGGAGCTTTTTAAAACATACCCATGTCTAGACTCCAACCAAAGCAAGCAAACAAAAAAGTCGGGATTTTCTGGAGATGAGACCCAGGCCCTGGGACTCTGTCAGAGCTCTCTCGAGGTGCTGCAAATGTGCAGCCAAGGGTGGGGCTTCCCTATCTTAGAGAGTACACACACACACTCACACTCACACACACGCACATCACACGCACTCACACACACACACTCACACACATACGCACATCACACGCACTCACACACACGCACACTCATACACACACACACACATTCAAAGTAACAATTTCAAGTTTTTAGTGAAGAGGAAGAGTTCTAAGTTTAGTAAAACGTATTCCCTGAGTTTCTAAGTGTAATAGATATAGTTATACAAAAGTTATAACAACAAGATTCTCATCACTTTTGTTGAAGAAATGCTTCCTAATTTTCTAAGGTACATTAATTGGATGAGAAATCAAGACGAAAAGGGCAATATCTGCACAGATGCTAGAGGTGAGCACAATCATTCCTCAATTTAGAACCACTGGGGAAAATCTCGGTAGGTTCTCAAGAGCCAAGAAGTTTGTACAGCAGAAATTTTTTCTTTAATATGACGGTTGCTTTTATTGTTTTCATAATACTTTCAGATACTTTCCAAATATTTCTCCAACTTCTTTCTATTTGAAAACAAATCATTAAACTCTTGGAGAGCATCTGAAATACTTTAAATATTAAATCTATCTTATCACTGAAAGAAAATATCATGTTTTACTTGTTGTTTTTGTCGGGTTGCCCCTCCCAACACGAATTTGTTGCCAAACCAAGGAGTTTTCCGGGTGTTATTTTCCTGTTAGCTCAGTTGAACTCTATCGGTTTCCAAGGCTTTTTCAGCTTGCTCTCTCTGTCGGATGGCTCTCCTTTGTATATTATCGCTTGTGGCTGTCGCCTTCCTGGTCACTGTTACCAAAGTTCTCTTCAAGGGGGGTTGAAGTCTGTCCCATTGGTTTTCGTATTGAGTTGCTCATGCCTCTTGGTGGGGTTCGGGAAAGCAGGGGCGGGTTCAATTATTCATGGAGATCTGCCAGAAAACAATGTCCGCAGGAATACAGGTGAAGACGTAAGGCCCACTGACAAATAATTTTTGGCCTTCGATGCTGCTGACGTATCTCATTTCTTCTTCAGTTCTCATAGTCCATAACAACTCAACAACCTCTGCTTAAATAAAGAGGTACTTTACCTCTGGGGCACCAACAGTGAAGTGCTTTGCGCCCCAACATATTCCTAAGTGATTTAAATCTTTTATCTCCCCACCAAGATAAAAAATCTTTTTTTTTTTTTTTTTATCAGAGCAGTATCAGTTACCATACCATATCCAAAAATCGACTTGCTTTTGAAGCTAACATTCTGTTGTTAAACCTAGCTTACTGGGTCAGATCATACCAGCTCTTATATCCCTTTTGCCATATGCTTACCACTGCCTTCCCTCTACAGCCCAACAGTTAAACCCTTATCTGCTTGAACCATGGCCGTTCACACAATTTGAGTGACTATCCCCATGCATATCCATTCACTCATCACTAGAGAGTTGGTAAGAGTTACCTAGCTCCACCTTTGAGTTATATAAATCAGAATTATGGTAGAATAAATGCTGCTACATGTGATTTTCTACCATGCATGATAGAAACTCCTTGAGAACAGGATTAGATCTTCAAAGCCTGACCTCCCACTACACTCCAATAAAAGAATATGGGATGATTGCACACATGAAACATCGTGGGCTACTCAGAGGTAGGAAAATATTAGCGATGTCTGATACACACTCCTGTATTCTACAGCATTCTTTTCCATTGAGAACCTGATTGTTCCCTGAGCCTAAAAACACGCCAAAGACATAAAAAAAACATAAAGCCATCTTGATCCCTTGCTACCTCAGCTGCTCTTGTTGCCTTGGAAGATTGTTTCCCTTGGAACAGGTTAAACAGTGCACTTATCTCAGCAATAAAGGACAAATCTATCTTGAGGGGCAGCAATTCCACACAAATAGGCCACACGGAGAGTCACATGAGTTATCCGGGTCAGAAGAACACAGGAAACGTTGATGCGATTATTTTGTTCAATCTGATTTCTGGGTGCAAAATCTGAAAACCTAAAATATTCAGCCTGAGTAAGAGTATGATTCTTTAAGCCATACTCTTGACCCATCCAGGTAGATTTATTCTTCTCATAACTTTTTAGAGGGGAAGGGGAAATGATATTTTTATGATAGCATAGCAAAAACAAAAATAACTTTTCAGTTCTTAATATGCTTTGCACTTCAACACTCAGCCAAAGTCACTGATCTTTTAAAATTCAGTGCCTAACACAGTGCTCTCACACTTATGTTTTTTCCCATATTTACTAAGTTTCTACTGAGTGCTCGATAAATATTTATAGTCCTCGTAAATTAAAGTTGCAAAGAAGATAAGTAAGATTGTAGAATAATAAACTTAAAAAATAACATCACTCGTAACACTATGAACTCCTTTGGGATAAGAACCATTTTTAAGTACCTAGCAAAGTGGCTGGCACATAATAAATCAATAAAAATTTGCAAAAGTGAATTATGAAGCAGTCGGAAAATAGGACCTAAACCAAGAAATTAAGAGAGGAAGCACAATTTTATTAGGACATGACTACAATATGTAGTCAAGGAATAGAAACTGTTGAAAGTAGACATGGAAGACCCAAGATGGATCATGTGCTTACCCTTCTTGGAATTCTGCAGGGATGTGGAGAATTAGTCCCTTCTTTCACCCATCTTACAGTATAGTCATAAAAGCAAGATATAAAGAAATATTTGCTTTTGTTAAACAGTGAGCACATTTGCATAGGAAACCATCAAAGAATTGAAGACCTAGTGTCAAATGAACAATGCAGACACCTTTGAGCATATGGGACTGTCATATCATAGTGGGTTTCATAAAGATGGTAAGACTTGGGCCATTCACATTTAATAAGTTATCCAAGTGTTACTCCTAAATGTAGGAGTAACACTTGGTAAACTTCTACCTTCAAGAATACTAATAAAACATTCCCCATGAAGGATATCAACTCTGTGTGTGTGTGTGTGTGTGTGTGTGTGTGTGTGTGTGTGTGTGTGTGTGTTTCAGAAGTACCAAATTTATTTTACGTGCCAATCAGAATTTATTTGCTAACCTGTGAACAATTTTACAAGCCAAGTATATGCTTGTCAAAAATCAATGATTTAAATGCTTTGACAAAGGCAGACTTGTAAAGGAGTTGATAACTTGTAAACCAAACCCTAAAATGTTAATCACCCACATTTGTTTCACCTGTGATTATTTTGTGACCAAACTATATTGTAAAATATCTGAATACTAGATTTTTTTTTTGCTTTCACAGTAGTCTCTAGCATTATGCTTAGGAATTTAACAAATTTACATAAAGAGGTTAATTGTTGGGCAATCTCAAATTATCTGATATAATAAATATATAGGTAAGCAGATATTAAGAAACTTATCTAGAAAATCCTAACAGTGTGAAAGGGACTTTTCCCTAATTAAAATCTCAAAGACTATTTTTTTTCATATGTTGTCCTAAAAATTCTAAAAATGTACAGCTTCCACTGGCCTAGAAAACATTTTAAAAAATGATGGAAATAGCTACTATTATTCAGTATTCAGATGCTTGAAAATTATTACATTATTTCAAACTATGCTCTTAGCAATTAGGCCTTTGAGCATACAAATATTTAGAAAAATCAGATAATTGCAGGTATGATTATTTTGTAAAAAAAAAAAAAAAAAGGCTTTAAATATGGGTGAACCAATACTTAATCCATCTGCTTCACAAACTCGGGGGAAAATAACAAAAGGCTAGGATTAAGCACCAAGAGAGGTAGATGAATCACACGGCAGCCAAGTCAGGATAGTAAGCAAAATCAATTATGGAACAATTTCCCTTAAATTACCTCTAGAATAGAATACACACAATTCTCTGTACTGAACCTAGTCCAGAAAATTGTTTGCACACTAAAATTTGAGAAATATTGAAGTAGACCAAGGAAATAATAAAAGAAAGCCTATAGACAGACGTAAAACAAATCGGACCGCTGGCTGGTGTGGCTCAGTTGGTTGAGCATCGATAGTCCCAAGGGCTGAGAAGTCACCAGTTGGATTCCCGGTCAGGGCACATGCCTGGGTTGCTGGCTCGATCCCCAGTAGGGGGCGTGCAGGAGGCAGCTGAGCGATGCTTCTTTCTCTCATTAATGTTTCTCTCTCTCTCCCTCTCCCTTCTTCTCTCTCTAAAATCAATAAAAACATATTTTTTTAAAAATCAAACCATTCTGTTTTAAATACAATCATGAAATCTCTAGAGGTAAACGAGGGGAAGTGGGGATTCTAAAGCATTTTCCTTGTGTGTTAGTCTAACCAGTTTTAACATTAAGCCCTTATATCTTAATTTATTTTAAAATATTTATTAGCTGTTGTGAGAAGCTAGATTCCGAAGTTAGCACATAATGTAAATGTACTAGTACAGGACTCCACTGATCTCAAAAGGATCTCCTGCCCCCAAGCCCTCCCCTACTGTCACTTTAGCGTATCTGATTATCTCACACGCCTGGCCAAGGTAGATGACAGCTGGGAGATATCAGTCAAAATGCAAATGTTTAATGTAAAAGGTAATCGCATAATCTTTGGCAAGCGACCTAATCTCTCTAGAGAGTTCATTTGTACTGTGCAGATCGCTATGTATAGTTCGCTCTATTAAGGACACGGTTATTACCTGTGCTGTCAAATACAGAAGCCACTAGCCACATGTGGCTTTTTAAATGAAAAATAATTAAAGATAAATGAAATGTAAAATTAAGTTTCTCAGTCATACTAGCCACATTCCAAGTGCTCAACAGCCACTCGTGTCTAGTGGTTACCATCTGGGACCAGATGAGTCTTTCGTCATGACTGAAACTTTGTTGGGTGGCACTGATACAACCATCAACCCAACTGCCTCATGATAATATTGCTATGAGAGCTCCACAAATAGTTGAGGTAAATCTTGTATAACAAACAGATTAGTCATTTAATTACCTACAATTTACTTGGAGCCACTTTTCTGCATGAACATTTACAATGAATAATCTCATTTTGCTGACGAATGAAACATTTTGTTTGTAGCCCAGAAACAAAGAACTATTATACTCCAACATTACGGAAATAGTAAGATACAGCCTAGCCTATCAGGCTTCTTAAAACATTCGTTTCTATGCTATATGCTCTGAGGGACGGGGGATACTTCCTATTTAATGCATTGTTCTAAAACTGATCAGTGCATTTGAGCCAAGAACAAAATTAAGTATGGTGTCTGCTACTGATAGAAATTGCATGGCCCTTGGTCCCTCACCCTTGGTGGCTGTTCATGTCTGCAAAAGTGATTTTGGAAATAAATGACAATACATGTCAATCCCTACTGTAGGAATTTCATTTTCAAACAAAAAGCTTTCTCATTCAATTTTCATATTCAATGTTTGGGCCCTAGGAAATAGAAGTACACAAGCAAGGGAGTCTATTGCCTGTTTCCCAACCAACTGCATTTTCACAGGGCTTTGTGGGTCCCTCAGCTGGCTGTTTTCCCACTCATAGTCAAAACAGAAAAAATAAATACATAATAGCAGACAAACAAGTACTAAGGAATTGATTTAAGCCAGCTTTTCATGCTGGTTTCTTTAATTTTCATCCCAACTCTGGTTCATTCATGCAATAATTATTTCTGAGCACAGACTGCAAGCATGCCAGGCACTGCCGTGACGCACAGGCAGAGAAGGCCCCTGCCCATGGGGCTTTCAGTAAGTTGGAGCTGGAGTAAGTTAAAGGGAAAGAAGACAAGATTAAATGGAAACAAATACATATAAGATAATTTCAAATAGTGACAAATTCTTTGGAGAAATTTAAACAGGCTAATGGGAGAGAAGTGACTAATACAGGGGCTACTTGAGGTCGGGTGCTCAGAAAAGTCCTCCCTGGGGGTGGTGATTGAGATGACAACTAAAAGACACAGGAACAGAGAATCCCAAGAAGACAAAACAGTACATGCAAAATCCCTGGGGCCAAAATAACCTTGGTGTGGTTAAAACAAAGTAATTTTCTAGAAAGGCTAGGAGAAAGGGGTACAATGGCAGGGGACAAGTCTAGGCACACAGGAGCTAGGAGGGCGCCGTGGGCACAGTGATACGCTAAGAGTTCATTCCAGTTGCAGGAAGAAGCCGCTTGAAGCATCTGAGCCAGGAAAGTGATTCGGTCTGATTTCTGTTTTTAATACATCGTGGATGCAACTTTGTGGACAACGGACTGCAGGAGGCAACAAAAAGCAGCAGCAGTGTCACAGGGGCAGCCGGCCGAGTATTGCCGCAGGGCCATGGTGATGCGACTAGACGGTGACAGGGGAAACGAAGCAGACAGATCCAGGGTAGGTCTGGGGTGTCGAGTAGACACGACCTGCTAATGGCTGTGGGCAAGGGGAGAAACGGGGTGGTCAGAGATGAGCCCCAGGTTTTGTCCTGAGCAAACGCGTGGTGGCGCTTCCACTAACTCCAATGCGGCTGTCCTAAGCCATACGACCCAGTGACGCTCCCATGGAGGGTGACCAGCAGCGTCCAGCAGACCCCAGAAGGACATGCTTCTTATCACCACATCGGTCATGGCCGGGAGCGCTCTCTGATCTCAGGTAAAACTCCCTCATAATTCTATCAGCACAGAAACCAAATCCCACTCTTACCCTGAAGATAGAGAAACATTCAGTGTTCACACCTGAAATGTATTAGGCAATTATCTTCCAAGAAGACACTGATAAAAGTCTTTCAATAACATAAAACAGTAGTAATAGGTAATTGTATTTATTATAGCCATTGGCTTTGGTTAGTCTCTGAAGTTAATTTTGTTCTGTCTAATGTTATTTTAATTAAATATACACTGCAAGTAGGTCAGTGTTGGTAGATGTTGGGTCAATATATTTATGAGTCAGTTTATACTTTTAATGATTCTCTCGCTCCTTTCTAGCAAAATTTAATAACCTATA
This sequence comes from Miniopterus natalensis, assembly GCF_054644295.1. Taxonomy (NCBI): domain Eukaryota; kingdom Metazoa; phylum Chordata; class Mammalia; order Chiroptera; family Miniopteridae; genus Miniopterus; species Miniopterus natalensis. Next base: position 88,154,063 of record NC_142084.1, read on the forward strand.
AATTAAAACAATTGAATTGTCTCTTGAAAATAGGACTAAGAAATATTTTCAAGAAAATAATATTCAAAGTAGGCTAACATACAGTGAGTGGAATTATGAGTTGGTTTATTTTACATATGTAATATTCGTTACATATATTTTATTACATGTATGTATATTGTGTGTGTGTGTGTGTGTGTGTATGTGTGTTTATACACACAGCCAAGCTAGCTAACCTCAAGTTAGATGAGATCATTTATCAGGAAAAGAATTTTTTTATATAGCCATTCAAGGCTTATGCTTTCTCAGATCAAGAGAGGACATTACCAAAAGCAATAGACACTTGGTGATGACAATAATGAGTTGAAAAAGTACAACCTCAAGAGCCACCAAACTTGTAGATACAGAGTCCCAAACACATGACATCACTTCACTGGCAAGAATCTTTGTGACCACAGTCATTGGACCAGAGGCTGTCTTTACAGATAAAGCTTCAAGAAGCCCATACCAACTACAAAGTGCCATCAAGTTGACCATCATATTTCAACCCTACAACTAAATGTTTGACAGATACACATAAATCTTCAGGCAATCACATTATGGCCTCACATTCCTTGTTCATTCAGAGAAAAATATTATGGCTGCGCGAGAGCCTGAGTAGCCCCTTCTTAGTCACCTGTAATGTGGGACACACACGAAGATTCTGAAATGGCAAAAAACTGTGTAACTTCAGGTTTTATTTATCAAAGTCATAAACTAAACTCTTTCTGCAGTATGTGAAATAATAGTAGACAACCTCTCCGTATGCAAATTCCTTTTTCTAAATGTAAAACCGACTTTTAGACCTACTGAGTCATCCGTTTCCATCATGGGTTTCTATTTGAAATGCAACTCAGGTATCTATTGAATACGTAAATTATCATCTAAAAGACAGCACAGCATCTACCATTTTAGGAAGCAAGTTTCCAGAAATGTGTTTCTTCATAAGTACATTCTGCAGGCCTACACTCTAGCCGGTATTAAGAAGAACTGCGGGAAATACAGCAGCGATGAGGCCATGCATTTGAAATAGGAGCACCTCGGGTTCTTGGAACTATCCATCCGGTGGGAAAGGTAAGACACACACAACAACTGTGATATGAAGACATAAACGTCCAGAACTGAGAGTGGCACAGGGAAACACAAATTAGGTGGGGGAAGGGAGTTCCTATTAACTCTGAACGCCCTCGTATGCCCCACACATCCATCACACTTTGCAAACTTGTATTTTGGTCTAGAAGTAAAATATTTCCTAACCTGTGATGTGCAAATTAAAAAATGTTAAAACTTTCACAAAGGAAGAGAATAGTATGAGGGGAGGAGAGAGGAAGTTGGTTGAGCTGGCTCTTCTCTAAAGGTGCCAACCCCAAAAGAAACAAAAAACAAAAACTCAGTACTCTACAAATGTCAATTACTCTGTTTATTATTATCAATGCTATTTCTAATGTTGTTAAGAACCATCCCCAAAACCTGCATCAAGGTATAATTGAGACGTCTATATTCTGAGAAAAGATCAACATTTCCCAAACGACATTTCTCCGATCATTAATTCTGAAATATTTATATTAGGGTTTTATTTCAAAAGAAAAGTTTCAGCGTCAGACATATTCATAAGTGGCTCGGTAAGTCCTTTGGGGAATATCTGGGGGGCTTTTCTGAGCCTTCAATATGATTTCTTCAGTTACAGGACATAGCAATTGCACAACTTATATGACCACAAAATTTTCTTGCTCTCAGTTCATTGAAAACTAATTTTTCTAAGATGTGGAATCAACTCATAAGGGACTACCAGGCTAGAATTCACTCAACTGCCATTCCTGACCAAGTCTCTTTTAAACCAGTCACTATTTCCTTCCTTCCTTCCTTCCTTCCTTCCTTCCTTCCTTCCTTCCTTCCTTCCTTCCTTCCTTCCTTCCTTCCCTCCCTCCCTCCCTCCTTCCTTCCTCGCTCCCTCCCCTCCCCTCCCCTTTCCTTCTCTTCCTTCCCTCCCTTTCCTTCTCTTCCTTCCCTCCCTTTCCTTCCTCCCTTCCTCTCTTCCTCTCTTCTTTCTTTCCTTTCTTACTACTCCCTGTTTATAAGACTTAGGAGAAAGGAGAGGACACAGCACCAGATTGCTTGAGGTTAGAGCAGTTAGAGTTTTCCCAGAAGGTCGAGCATTATTGGCACTGTCATTCTTCTTAGGACAGACATGGTCTAGGATGGTGACTCAGGTTCCAAACAGGACAGAAGATATGAATTGAGGATTATGTTTAGATCCATGTGATCTTTACTTTGTTTTTCTCTCTGAAATAAGAAATTAAACCAGTGCATTCTATAATATATTACAGACATAGAGAAATATATGATCAAGGTAGTAGATCATCCTTGCTCCTGAAGGAGACAGAGCTGGGTTCCAAATAGGATTGAAGCAGGATTTATTAAGACATATTTCAGGATGTGTCAGACAGAATTCAGCACAGGAGGACACCGTACTGATGACAGTCTGAGTATCGACCCCACCTTCTATTCCCCTGTCATTCCGCCTCAACCCAGTTGTTCTCACGTTGCTGTAACTCAACAGTATTTTGGTTTGAGTAGTTACCAGGGCTGGATTAGGGTGAAGAGAGTGAAGTGCTCACCTCAGGGACAGAGTTTAAGCCAGTGCCGAGAGAGAGAGAGAGACAGAGAGAGAGACAGAGACAGAGAGAGACAGAGACAGAGAGAGACAGACAGAGAGAGACAGACAGAGAGAGGTCAAGAGAAACAACATTGTAATGAATTTTAAAAATCAGGATTACTGTAACAAATCCATGGTGAAAAAACGTCCCCATCCTGAGTAAAGGCACCCACAGTCCTAACTCTGCCTTCGCCTTAGGCTCCCATGGAGCTCAGCGCGGGCAGATGCCTCTTTAACCAGAATGTCCCCGGGCCCTGGGTCAGGTCTGAGGACACCGGCTTGGCGGGAGTTGAGTTTTACGTAACCCCTGGGAACTGGCACATTTGGACACAAACGGTTTAATTCAGTCACTTAAGGTGCGATTGCATCAAAAACCTTTAAGTACTTAGTAGCTAGATTAAAGGGATTGTTTTTCTTTTCCTCTAAATTTATTTGTGACTAGACAGACCCTATGTGACAAGATCGATGAAAAACTTAAACGCTGCTTATTAACGTTCTGGTGGGAACTTCGGAGCCCAGGAAAGTGAGCACAAGGTCAAAGGAAGAGCCAGACGGAAGCCCTCCAAGCTGACTTTTCCTCCTGCAGACTGTACTTTTTTTTTTTTTTGGCAAATAAGAAGCAAAAAGCATGACAGTACCTTTTCTTCTTTTATCAGACCTATTTTGATAATTTTCTTGATGTAAGAATGAGGGTTGGCTTTGCTCTAAAGTAAATTCTCTGAGTCATTCTTCTACTGCCCTCTGTTGTTAAACAGCGAGCACTAATGTCCTTGAACGGGGGACATGGGAGAGGAATATCTTAGCACGCAGCCGGATATAGCTGTCTTCTACATATTCACTGATGACCTAGAGTATTTCCTGGAAGGCAAAACATATGTGGTTGGTTTTGAAAATTCAAAATCCAGTAGGATATATTTTTATTTTCGCATACATACTTCAGCCCCCAATAAAGCATATTATTAAGATTAAAATGAGTTTACTTATTTTCATAAAACAATATACATGCATTTAAAAATAGCTGTGCAATATAGAAGTGTACAAAGAAGAGAACAGAAATCACCCGAATCCTATACCCAGAGGTAACACTCGTGACATCTGAGGCTATGCTTCCGGAGTTCACTATCCACAATTTTACTTTTAAAAAATCATCGTAATTCTTAAGTAAACTTTTTGTTTTCACACAATCTAAACGCATTTTCCTTCCTCTTAGATTGGTTCTTCTTAAGACTCTCAAGTGTTCAAGTCAGCAGGCAAGGCTCCCAGGAGGGCCCATGCTGGAAGCTAGGAGGCTTTCAGGAGAGCTCCAGGACAACCCTGAGCACACGCGGCGGCTGAGCAGCACGTGTGGCAGCGGGGCCTAGAAGGACCGGTCCCCAGCTAAGGCCAAGAGGGACAGAGCAGCTAAGGGACGGAGCGCAGGGGCCACTTGGAACCATCCCCAGCTAAGGCCAAGAGGGACAGAGCAGCTAAGGGACGGAGTGCAGGTGTCACCTGGAACCCTCCCCAGCTAAGGCCAAGACGGACAGAGCAGCTAAGGGACGGAGCGCAGGTGTCACCTGGAACCATCCCCAGCTAAGGCCAAGAGGGACAGAGCAGCTAAGGGACGGAGTGCAGGGGCCACCTGGAACCATCCCCAGCTAAGGCCAAGAGGGACAGAGCAGCTAAGGGACGGAGTGCAGGGGTCACCTGGAACCCTCCCCAGCTAAGGCCAAGAGGGACAGAGCAGCTAAGGGACGGAGCGCAGGTGTCACCTGGAACCATCCCCAGCTAAGGCCAAGACGGACAGAGCAGCTAAGGGACGGAGTGCAGGGGCCACCTGGAACCATCCCCAGCTAAGGCCAAGAGGGACAGAGCAGCTAAGGGACGGAGTGCAGGGGTCACCTGGAACCCTCCCCAGCTAAGGCCAAGAGGGACAGAGCAGCTAAGGGACGGAGTGCAGGTGTCACCTGGAACCATCCCCAGCTAAGGCCAAGAGGGACAGAGCAGCTAAGGGACGGAGTGCAGGTGTCACCTGGAACCCTCCCCAGCTAAGGCCAAGAGGGACAGAGCAGCTAAGGGACAGAGTGCAGGGGTCACCTGGAACCCTCCCCAGCTAAGGCCAAGAGGGACAGAGCAGCTAAGGGACGGAGCGCGGCTGTCACCGCTGCGAGGGCGCTCACGGGGAGTTTCTCCAGGAGGAAGCCCGATGGAGGGCGGGGCGGCATTATTACACTCGTAGGGTGAAAACTGAGCAAAGGCAATGGTGGGCTGTGCCACAGCGAGAATAAGTGTGATTCTTCCTGAGAACAGCAAAATATAAGCAGGACAACAATAACAAAACACAATAATGATATAAAAAAAACTGGCCTGGCTCTAGATCGTGAGCCCCGTAAGTGCTGTGAGCATTCCACAGTATGTGTGGCATTCGCAGATCAAGAGGCAGTACGTAGTAATCAACAAGAAATGCTAAAGAGAAAGAAAAAAGATGTTACATTTTTTAAAAAGGATATGGGGTGGGAGGGATAAAGGCAGTACAGGAAGGAGAAGGGAAAGAGAGAGATGAGGGAAAGCCAAGAATAAAAACAAAATAAAATAAACCACAGGGACCGGAGGAAGGGAGGGTGGGTGGGAGGAAGGGAGGGTCATAGGAAATACTGAGAAGTAAAATATTCATATATTCAGATATGCGTGTCACTTTATTGGATAAAGATCACAAGCTAATAAAAATGCCATAAATACAAAAAAACATAACTTTAAATTCAATCTTTAACACATCCCAGCAGACACTGAATTTTGAGCAGGTGAATGATGGCATGAAAATATAATTTGGCCTTTGGGTGGTGCGTGCGGGTGCACAATAAATAAATGTTGACATTAGCTGATCGTGAAGAATGGTATTTATAATAACACAGGATTGCTAATGCTAATCTTCCTGTAATTGTAATGTACAGGATAACATTTCCAACACTCCCTAGCCTACTTCCTCTGCCTGCTACGCATTTATCCGTTTACTCACAGAGCACACATCTCCTGTGTATCTGTGTGAGAGGCACTGTTCCAGATCTAACAAGAAAGTGAAGATTATTTCTTTATGCGTGTACTTGTGCTGCACCTAACTCCAAAAAGCATTTAAGGCAAGGAGGTATGAGTACATGATTGTTTCTCTAAGAAGGGGTCTCTAAAGGATCTCTTAAGGGGAAGATACGCGTGCATAACAGACCAACGCAAAATAGAGAAGTCACTCATTGTATGGAAGCTCACAGGCGGCGAGGATGAACTCCGAAGTGCTGCACTGAGGAAGTCTTCCTGGGAGACACGGTACAAGGGACATGAAGGATGCACAGGATGCCGACGGGGGGAGGAGACACACATGTGCGGGGCCCCGGCCATATAAAGTGACCTTGTCCACATGGACTGGAAGGGCTCAAGGAAAAACAAAACGTATGAAGTGGCTACAGCCTAAGAGGAGTGGGTGTTGGTGGCGAGTGAGCGGCAGGGCTGCATTTGCTGTGCCAGATGGCAGCAGAAAAGGGGGGGCTTCCAATAGTGAAGGTGCAGAATGCCACAGGGCATCTGGACTTTCCTTCCTATGAGAAAAGGGTTTCTGCTCAAGACAGAAGGGATTCATCAGATTTTATAAGGTAATGCGAACGGGAGCACAAAACTCAAATGCAGATATAACAGATGAGCGAAAGACCACAGAGACTGCTGCGGTAATATGTAAAGTCACCACCGTCAAGGCATAATTTGGGTTTTTATGATGAAAAACAATGCAAATTTGAAAGAATCAATGAGATTTAGTGGCCAATTTATTAGGGAGAATGAATATAATGAGGTGGTAAAATAAGACAATGTTTCTAGCTTTAGTGACCAAGAAGTGAGTGATTTTAGAAGACTCTTAGCTTTCAGAAGAAATACTAATTAAATAGCTATTGCTGTGGCGATTTTTTGGACTACTGGGATATTCAAAAGAAGGTATTACACAGAGAACTGTAATTAGGGATAAAAGGATGTTAGGACTGCAGGTTTAGATTTGCAAGTAATCCTCAATAAGGAGATTCCAGGTCAAGCCACTGGACTGAAGGAGATGGGCCCGTAGAGGATCCTGAGCCAATGAAAGTAAGATTGAGGAAGGCCTACACTTTAAAGCAAACCGACGAAACAGAGGCACGCAGAAGACAAAAGAGATGGTCAGACACGCAGGAGGTTTAATTATGATTTCTTGCTGATATGCACTGCAGGTAATTAAAAGAGACATTCTTATTATATTAGACATATGTATTATATTATTCTGTTAGGAATAGACGTGACCCTAAGTAGCTAGCTTGATTTTATCTATGGGCACTATTATATTATCTGAGAACTCAGGGGCAAAGTTGGGGCTTAATTCTTCTAGATGTGTAGATGTTTTGTTATTTTTAAATGAAATTATCATGCAATAAAATTGGCTTTTGGGTCTATATGTTACGTATTTTAAAGTATATATTTGTGTAAGCATCACCACAATCAGGATTTCAAACAGTTCTGTCACACAGGAAACTCCCTCATGTTACCTCTCTTTGCAATCAGATGCTTCCTCCACCCCACCCCTAGAAGCCACTAGTCCATTCTCCATCACCAGTGTTGTTTTCTTCCAGAAAGTATGTAAATGAAACCATTTATTATACAACTGTTTAAGACTGGTGTCTTTTACTCAGCATAATGTCTTTGAGATACACGTGTGATTTTGCAAGCAACAATACTCCACTCCTTTTTATTTCTGAGTAGTATTCCATTGAGTATTTTAATCCATAAAATGCACATTTGTACGAAAGCATATGCACTCGCTATAAAATCAAATGGAGTGCTTGGCTCTCCTTTCTAGGACAGACTGGAATGCTGATTGTGGAAGGAGACCTAAAAGCCTTGGGGTAAGAGGTGCCTTGTAAATAAATATTATTATTCCCCCAGGCTATGAAGAGAGGTTTTGGAACCTCAGCCAGAGTTTAATTAGAGTTTCAGCACTGCTGAAGCTGGCTGCTTGAAGAACTGTCCAGCAAATGAATTGCTGAAAACCAATGTGGCATTTATGCTGTAATTAGTGCAAATAAACCTGTAATATTATGGCAGACCTATGACTTCTACTTCACATTTTCTTTCACATCCCTGGCTGCTCCAGAGCGATGGAAATTTTCCAAAAAAGATAATAAATATTAAATGCCAAAGATATGTCTCTTTTATTTCCTCAAAGTGACATTACATATCTTAAATTCTTAAATTCAGGTATCTCAATCTATAAAGGCATTTCTTTCTATAGCGCTATAATAGCTTCAAAAACGACATAAGAATAAAAGTTAGAGCTACAAAATAAAATACAGGTCAGAGAACTGAGTCGACATTAAAAAAATATTTCTCATTCAAATTTTTATAATATTCCAATACTTTCATGTATAATTTTGATACCATTGTAATTAGCTAGTTATTAATTACAGGAAAGGAGCAAAGCAAAGGCCAACGTTATAGGCATGTCATTTGGGCAGCTGCTCCAGGAAGCTGCAATTTCACACTCCCCGGGGAACCACTGGCCCATTCCCCACAGGTCCCTGGGGGAAGGGGCCCAACAAAGGGGAGACGCATGCGCAGTGAAGTTGGAGTGACTAGGGAAGCTGCCTGTCAGTCACACTTGGGAACAGAGGTCACTGGTCAGAGTGGGCGTGGCCACTGAAAGCCCTGGAAAATTCGGGAATACATAATCCCCTAAACAAAGGAGTTCCCTCCCATGGCTTGCTCTTGGCTCCCTGGTTCCTTTGGTTTTACTCCTGCTTCCTCGCACTCAACTGTTCTCTCCATAGCCATGTGGCCCCGCAGGCTCCTCGTGCAATGGGCTCATGGGCTGCAGAGGGGAACACAAGCAACGCTGGCCTGATGCTGGATGGGACACTGCTCGAATATGGAACCAAAACTCGGACACTGACTCAGAGTCTAGCCCTATCAAAGCCACAGCTACACTTCTTCCTTGGCGGGACAAGGGGAAATGAGATCTTGGAAACTCAGGGATGTCATTCCACAGAAATAAAAATCACCCATCCTCCCGTGCGAGTTTCAGAAAACTCTTTTTCTCAGGATATCGCAAGAATTTCACTCCCATGAGCAACAAGTGGGGTTGAGGACCTCTCCCCACTGGTAACAATTTAAGCAATATTTTTCATCAGAATGTCATCAGATCTTTATGTAGCGACCTTCGAGAAAAACATACAATGGAAATGTAAAACAATGATAAGTATTTACGTTTACAACTAAAATTAATGTTATCTTTATTGTGCCTGTGGTTTTTTTTTGTAAAAAATGCAATGCATTTCATTTCATATGTAAGTATTTAAATTATACTTACATAGAGAAATGTTTCTGACAGCTTTAAATCAAACATTAATTCAGCATTTCTTGAAATACGCATTTTAAAAATTGCTTGCTGATAGTAACTTTTTTTACACAGAATAAAAGCTTAATTTCCCTTTAAAATACCTTTTTATTAATCAATATTTAAATGAAAATGCCACTGCCTGTGGCCAAAGTTCTGATTCTCACAGCCCATGTCGCTGCTTGCCGGGGATAATTAGAGGAAGGATGAGTTATCCTAGAGCCCTTACAACCACAGTGCCCTTTCCGGGAAGGACTGCGGTGGTTTCCATGCACTAGAAAGCGGGTGCAGAAATTATCCTGTCTCCTCCATCTTCCTGTTATGCTTTAGCATTGCAAAGAGCAAAGAAAAGAGAACACAATGTGAGCAAGAGGGTAACGCTTTGCATGCTTAAAAAAATGAGAATAAGAAAGAAAAGAGAAGTTCTGTTGAGCTCTGAGCTATTGTGAAGGAAACCAAGCCGGGCACTCAGAGTGAATGGTCTCAAGGGCCAGCCTTGATGTTTGCAAAATGTCAGGAGAAGGCAGTGAGCAGGACATGACATGAGACTTAAAAGGAGGCTGGCGTGACTGCAATCCACAAGAAGATCGGAGACAAGGACAGCTCTTCTCCCCTTTCTTTTCTTCAAGGACATACACACACACACGCACACACACTCACACATACACACACATACACACACACACACATATATGTGTATATAAGAAACATTCAAACCTACAGAGAACTTTTGTGTGTTTATTTGAGCCAAGCTGTGAACAACTGCTAGGAAGCAAAATCTCAATGCATTGCGATGATGCTCCAGAAAATAGCAGTTTTGCATCTTATTTTATACATTACAATCAAAAGAGAAGGTATAAGTAGTTTAAACTAAATTCATTGGTGATAGATTAGGGAGGTGGGAGAAAGCAAAGCAGGGAAACTTCTAGGATTGGATAAAAAGTAAAAGGATACATCTTTTTATGGTACAGGATAGTTAATAGTCAACAAATAACACGACATTCCAAAGGTATGTTATCAAAGTGCAAAAGACAACAGGCAGGCTCAGTTAAGGTAAAGACTGACTTTTTCAGAGAAGACTCTAGCCTAGGACATGACTACCTGCCATAAACTGCTTTTAGTTAAAAAGTTTTCATTTCAGACTATCCTTTGTGGTTACTTTAGGTTTCTGAGTTTGCAAGGCCACCACACAGGCCTCCCCTGAGCTTGTCAGGTCAGCATATGACCCCTTTTCGTCTGCAATGATTACAGTAATAAAATGAACAGCAATTACACCTACACCAACTCCATACTCACAACTGTTAGGTGAACACTAAAAAATGAGTCCTCAGTGCTAAGTAGGGAAATTTGATGGCTTGAATACTTCTATTGATGAAAAATACTTTAACAATAAATTAAACAAAATATTGTTTAATTCTATCTAGACAGTCTTGGTTATCTGATTCTGAGGACCATGAATTTTGAGGACCACTTTAAAAAATAAAAATTACCTCATATTCAAAGAAGTTAGAGCAATGATCACCAGATTAATGCTTTCTCCTGGGGATAATTCTCATGGAGCCAGAATTGAAAAGGGAGTAACTTTTCCACCTTCACTGTAATTTAATGCCAATTCCATAAACCACTAAAATTATCTTATATGGTCAGAAGTGAGCATCCTATAATCTAACAGCCTCAACATGATACCTTATGTTCAGATTTTGTCTAAAAGACTTTTTATCACTCAATTCCAAGAAAGACTAATTTCTTAGTTAATAAACACCATGTCAAATAATGAAATCAGTTTAAACATAATTAGTGTTATATACTCAAATCAAGAAGATACATTCAGATTTGAGGATCCTTGGGCTCTGGGCCAGCTCTTACTATTTACCACACCATTTCTGGGCAATATGACATAGAGACTGAGAATGGAGACCTGAGTTCAGTCCTGCTCTGCTGCATATCAGCTGGGTGACCTTGGGCAAGAAACTAATTTAAGCCATAGTTGCAAAATGTCAGGAGGATACCTAAAGACAAAAATGCATAATTGATAGCATTATTGAAAAGTTTAAATGATTAATAACAGGTGAGATTTAGTACAGTACTTAGTACATGGTAAGTGCCCAATAAATGTTGCCACAAGAATAATTCTTATTATTATTTGCAAATAGTGGGATAACAGGCAGGGAGCACCAACTTTTTGAATGTATGCTACTCTTCATCTGCAAATTAAGCTGCAAAAACAAGAAAAACATGTTTTCATTGCAGATATTTAATAAAATTTCCATCAGAAAGGTCACTGTATGTAAATGGATTATTTGTAGGACTATTTTTAAAATGTGTGCTACATTTTTGGAGTAAGTTTGGACTCAAATCACTTTCAAGGACACTAGCAGTTATTTGATCAGCTCAGCATAGACTACAGTTTTCTTAGTTTGGCTTCTGCTACCCACCCTCACAGCACCTCCCTGGCCATTGACATCAAAATTATAGATTATTTAAGTTGATCATCATGATGACATGGCTTAAAACTTGTCAGTCATATATTTAAAAATTAATTCTAGTGCCTAGGACCTAATCAGCAAATCAGAAGAGATTCATTTTGATGAACCTCAAAATTCCAAAAAGTGGCTTGTGCTGTCACTAGTGGGACTCTATATAAAATTCACATTACAGTATATTTAAATATATCTGATATGTATATCATATATATATCATATATATCATATATGAATATATGATTGCTCTAGGCTCTAATCTTAGGACTAAAAAATATTTGGGTAACTATGAAGTATAGAACACATGTCATATTTTGGCTTTAATTTAAAAACTGGCCATTTAAGGAACGGCTTGCACCATGTCACTCAGTGCTGGAGTAGCTGGCACTAGGGAATACCGTGCACGTGGGCTCTGTGCTAAGCTATACTTATATGAATTAGCTCCATCCCCTCAGCAAGTCTGTAAAGGACGACATAGGATTGTCTCCACGCTGCAGGTGATGAAACCAAGATACAGAGGAATCTCAAAACCAGTCCAAGTCAGGCAGCTGGTGAGAGGAGGACAATGTTCCAACTCAGCCCGGTTTCCGTGTCTGCACTCCTGACGACCTCATAATCTTAAACAATAATTTTCAAGTTTCCATACATAACTGCATGTATATTTATATCAATTTTTGCAAACAACTTTGTATGTTTGTCTTATTGTTTACAAAAGTCATATATATTTAGATGGATGGAAATACCGGGAAAAAAATGGAAGACAGTTCTGGAATCTATTTTCAAATCTTCTCTACGCCAGACCTGACAACATATTGAATCTAGCCTGCTTTCACTGTAAGGGGGTAACCAAGAAAACAGAGAAAAATTGAAAGTATGATGATGATAACTGAATAAAAGAGAAAAACATATTTCCATATGCCAGACCCTCGGCAAAGTGTTTTCCATGCACTGTTTCCTTTTAGCCTCACAAAACTTCAATGCCATGAGGACTGCTAGTGTGCTCCTTTTACAAATAAGAAATCTGAAGTTCACGGTGTTTAGGTAGCTGGCCTGATGTAACACATTTTGCATTAGAACTGAGATAAAAACACAGGTCCATCCAATTTGAGAATAAATTATCCTGACTCCTTAGCTAGTAAACAATTGAAATGAAAGTTGGTAAAAAAAATAAATAAATAACAGTATACAAAACCCAGACAGGAATTTGGATTTGATTTTTAAAACTATGTCATAGCCCGGCTGAGCCTGGCTCAGTGGTTGAGCATCGGCCTAGGATCCAAGAGATGGAAGTTCAGTTCCCAATCAGGGCACATGCCTGAGTTGCTGACTCGATCCCCGGTCAGGGGCCTGTAGGAGGCAGCTGATCAATGACTCTCTCATCATTGATGTTTCTATTTCTCTCTCCCTCTCCCTTCCTCTCTCTGAAACCAATAAAGATATATTTTAAAATAATAATAATAATAAAAACTATGTCATATATTAAAATTAACAGATTAGAGTTAAAGTAATATCAGTACTTATGTTCCATGTTGCAACAAAGTTAATGGAAAATTATACTCATGATCAGAAACACAAATTATACCTGCACAGTGATGTGTGGCTCAATGCAAATGAGCCTCACTTTGCAAAGTGCCTCTTGAAGAGCTCAGTGTCAGCAAAAGTGAGGTGCTCATCACTGATTAGAAAAGACCTTAACATTTGCTTCAGATGAAAATAAATGATCAACAAGAGATGAAGTCAGGGCTATGAGGTAAGTTATTTTCCACTAAGAGGGTAAAAAATCAAAGTCATTTAAAAAGCTTGCTGAGCATGTACGCCAAGTTCATGACATTTCTTGAATTTTGGATGACGGTGGTTGGTGACTAAACTCAAACTTGGAAACAATATTTTATTAGCAATGATAAAAAAATACTAGTAGTCATTAATGAACTCAACTGTAGTTGGATAAATACCACATCATCATTATTATGTGGTATTTACCTAACTACATCATTATCATCTTTATTATTACTATAGAAATCACCTACACTATTTAAAATTAAGAGCCTTTTACATACAGAGATCTAGAAGGTTTTCCTAGAGAAATAGCTACATTGAAGAAATTTCGCCACGTCTTATCAGCAATTTCAAATCATTAGCAAAACAGGAAGCAAACACAAAATGTTGAATTACAGAAGATAATGGTCATATTGGGAGGTCTACTTATGGGTCCCTGACTAATTTTACTAGCCTATAAATGCTTTAAGGGACCACCATAGAATAGAAAAATAAAATCTGCTTTATTCGTTAATATAAGAATTCACCTGTGACAATCGTAGTATGTTTAAGTAATTCCACTCTGCCGTTGTACATAGGGAATAGTATGGTACGCAGAAAAGTTTGATTCCCAAATTTATCCCTTTCTGATCATCCACATGACCTCAGACAATTGACAAAGCTTCTCTAAACTTTCGTTTCTCATTTTTCAAATGGGAATAATATGAGAACCTATATCTTTGGGTGTTTCCTACTGTTAAATGAGATACATGTAAAAAATGTTTAGCACATTGTTCAATAAAGGCTAGCTATACACATTATCAACTTTGTTTCCCCATTTCCATTCAAAGTATTTGATGCCCTTTAGTAAACTACTGGAAAGGTGATTTGGCCATCACCTTTGGCCATCAGTTTCTGATGGAGCTGACTCACCTGGTTAAATCTGCCTAAATAATTTGTGGCTGCTGATTTGGCCTGAGTTGCATATACCCTAATATTTGGTCTCAGTTAGGCCAGATTAATTAAAATTTCTGACAGCTGCCCCACTGGCTATTTAAAATGAATGGCTTAATGGTTTTCTTTTCACCTTAACACCCTTGTTCAGAAGAACTAGCTCTTGCAAAAAACTAATGCCACAGTGCTAAATAAAATTAATCTTTGTAAATCCTTCTAAATAAAGACCTAGTATAATGAGCATTTATTTTTGTTCGCTACTCAATTCTTTGTTTCTAGTTTGTATTTTAGTTTTAATGTATCTCTGGCCAACAATGGCCTCAAAGCTTCAGGCTATCAGCATAGAACATTAATACCTCATTACAACTGAATTTCAAACTAGTTTCTTACTTTCAAGCAATTATTACTTTTTCCACTAGACTTTTCTCCATTTACTCTTTCGTTTACTTCGCATCATCTCAGAAATACATTGGAGAAAGGGTATATTTATCTGGAAGAGAATCACATTGAAGCTAATTATATCATGACAACTAATAATATTTTAACTCCCTCACAATGTGTTTCTTATTTGTCTTGTCTCATTGCATGGGCTAGCATTTTCAAGACTACATTACATAAAATGTTAATAGTAGGGAATCTTTATTTTAGTTCTCGTGTTAGTAGAAATATCTCTAGTATTTCATTGTTATATTTGATGTTTTCATTTTATTTAATATAGCAACTACTTTTTAGCCTTAAAAAATCCTTCTAGAGTAACAAACAAAATCATTTAGTTCTGTTTATTGATGGGATTCACTGGACAGATGTTAAACCAACCTTACATTCCTGAGATAAAGCCAACTAAGTCACACCAAATTGTCTTATACATACAATTCAATACACTTTGGAAATAACTTATCTAGTGTATTTATATCCATTTTCAGAAGTAAGCTTATTCTACAATATTATAGTTCAATGTTGCCTTGCTTATTTCTGAATGTGCTTCATTTCCCTATTTCACTATACTCCTTTCCATATCTAGAAGATCATGTCCTATTTTGGGAATATAAGATTGACAGAGTGTTTTAGAACCAGAAAAGAAAATAATGCAGCAAAAATGACAGTTAAGAAATGGAGTGCTAAAGACAGAAAATGTGTTGTCACTGAGAGATAATGTTCATATAATGACACAGGGGAAATCTTTTATTATATCTCCCGAGTAATAATTATCCATTAGGTAGCAAGGTCTGATAATACCTCTACTTTTATGTCTATGTATTATCTATCACCTATGAAGTGAATGAGTGAAATAAGTTCAATAACTAAGGGCAAGAAAAAAATTAAAGTTTCACTTTATTTATATATGTGTTACCTGTCATTTGAGTACTTAGCTTCAAATATTTGAGTTTCTATTTATGAGACTTTAAAGGAAAAAATAACTGATTTTTTTTTACTCTCAATATACACTTTTAACAGTTAGTAGTCTAGACATGTTCACCCTAAAATCAATGGGAAAAGCTGCAAAATAGCTAATTTTTAAAAATTGGGGGCCTTTTCAAATATGCTGCTAAGAAGAAATGAAAAGTTAAGAAATAAATTAAAATTTTCTTTAAAGATCATAAATCTATTATAAACTGCCAAAACATCTTATAAAATTAATTGTTTAGGCTCCACTGCATTTTAATAAGGTGGAAATTTTTTGCCTAAATAACTGCAATTTATCACTTTATAGACAAACATAGTTGAAGATTATATAGTAATTACAATATAGAAGTTTTTTATGTAACCCAATTACTTCTATGTGAATTTAAAAATTCATGTCTATAAAGCAATGATACCACCTGTTTAGTAAGAATACATATAAACAAAAAGAAACTCAGTATACATATTAATATGGATGTCCACAATGGAAAGAGAAATAGGCGTAGAATGTAGGGATGTAAGACAAAAGCAGGAATTTTATAAAAGCTTTTCATTATTGAGCTACCTTAATTAAGTAAACTAGATATTTTTAAGGACCACCTTTAAGCTTTTAGATCATAGCTCTATGTTACCTAAAACAATTATCTAGTTATCCTAAGATAATACAACCTCTAAATTCAGCTGGTTAAAAAACAAACAAACAGGGAAAGATTAACATTTTAGGATAAGATGTCCCTTATTTTTGTCTGATTAGGAATATTAGATAGTTCTGATTCAGAAATATACAATGTATGTATCATGGAAAAAAACTCCTCAACCTCCCATATCCACTTTTTTTCTCCAAGATAAACTAGAATATGGTGAGTTCACTTTCTACCTAAATAAAACTCTCTACATAGAGTTTACCAACTACCAAGGACTGTGGGTCCCATTGAGCCAATTTAACATTAAAAATAGAATCACTAATACGATCTGGTAACCCAACCTTTGAATATGTATCCAAAAAAGTTAAAGTTAGGATCTCAGAGAGAGATATGCACTCTGTCTACTGTAGTTTATTCATAATAGCCAAGTTAAGGAAACAACCCAAATCTTCACAACAAACGAATGTGTAAAAAAAACGTGGTATATATATTCAAGGAACTATTGTTCAGTCTTTAAAAAGAAGCAAGTTCTGCCATTTGCACCAACAATAATGAACCTGGAGGACATTGTGCTAAGTGAAATAACTCAGTCATGAAAGGACAAATCTGATTTCACTTACATGAACTATCTAAAAGAGTCAAACTCAGAGAACCTGAGAGTGAAATGGTGGTTGCCTATGGCAGGGAGGAAGGCAACGGAAGTTGCTATTCAATGGGTATAAAGTTTCAGTTATGCAAGATGAACAAGTTCTAGAGACCTGCTATACAGCCTGGTGCCTGCAGATAACAAATGGTATTGTGCATTTTAAAATTTTAACAGGGTAAATCTCATTTAAGTGTTCATATCACATACATTTTTTAAATTATAGATGAAGATTTTAACTTCTGGTCTGTCTTTGAGGGGAGACTGGAAGGTAAAACACTGTTAACTTCACATATGGGCACAATTGGCAGGCACTGAGAAGTTCCTTCTTACCCACCGGTCCCCTTCCTGCCATGAAGACAGAAGAGCACTTAGGTTGTCACAAACTCTCTATATGTCATGTCTTCCTAACACCGAGATGCAGTGTCCATTCATAGCCATCTTTGTGCTTGCACTGCTGTTGTCCTATAATGAGAAGAATGGGAGGCGCTATCTGTTTTCTTGTTGCTGTCAATGTGGAAAATTAATGATGAACTGAAAGGCCTACCTATTGCAGTCTAACGGGAAGGAAACAGTTTACTGTACAGAAATGAAGATTCTACCCAGCCAGCTCTAATCAAGTCACCAGCCCGGCCTGTAAAGTTTGGGATCTCTGTCCTATGTAATTGAAATAAAGCAGATAACTAAAGTAACTACTAAAAGAATCAAGACTTTCCTTTTTCATAATGAAATAGAGGGTTGCGAACTATCTCTTAAAGGGCCCTAAATTATAATATTTCCAATTTTCTTTAGGTTTTGTAAATTGACCGAATTACCCAATTAAGTAAAAAACTTTAAAACAGAAATACTAGCTGCCCTTAGAGGCTACAGCCCACCCCCTAAACTCAGAAACTCTCTGACTGCCCTGTGTCTATGGCAGCAAAATATATTTAGTAATTTTTATGTCCATGTCCGTGGCAGATAAGTATATTTACTAAAAGATATTTAGTATTATGGAATTGTGCACCTGAAACCTATATACTGTAATTTAATTAACCAATATCACCCCAATAAATTCAATAAAAAAGAAAACTAATTCAATAAAATCATAAATTCCAATTAAATAGCTAGAGTGAAGAAATTTCACACATACAACGAATGGATAAAAAAAGAAACAAATACATTTCCCAAAGGATTCTAACATTAAGCTAGATTTGAAAAAGAATCTCTATTCTGGACCTTTCATACCAATAGCTACATGCCGCCCACCCCCACCCCTGGAATCTCTTTTTCTCTAACTCTCACTCTGAAATCTCATTTCCCTCAAATAGCCTGGCATCACCAATTCCTCAGCCACATAGAGACTTCAGATCTGTTGACCCTTCTCACCTATGTTCTCATTTCCTTCCCCAACCAATTTAGATTCCAAATCCAGAGTAAGAGCAGGCTGAGCTCAGCAGAGCACTTACCACAAAAGGCCCTGTGGGCTCTTTAACCCATCATCTCAGCGAAGTACAAAAACCAAGGTTGCGAGAACTAGCAAACCCCTCCCTCCACCGTGCCCAGAGATGGAAACAGCCTTTTTACTCTTTCCTTTTTCAAAACCTTAGAGGGTTCCATTCAGTCTCACAGTATCAGTCCTTGGAAGGCTGGTGATAGAATTAATGGTGTCCAGTTTGGGGTCTTTATTGCAAACACTGATTTCCCATGTACACTTCGATAGAGAATGGACTATTAACTCCCTATGGGTATCTCTCCAGCACATTTTAGAGATGCCATATACAATAATTATCAAAACACATGAGAGACAAATGAAAATCCTATGTTCCAATATTCATATGGAGAAAAAAACAAAATACACAAAGAGTTCATGTCTGGCTCACAGGTTGTGATGCCAAGCACTCAGATGTTTCAGTTAATGTTAACTCCATCCCATAATGATGGCAGCAGGAGGTT
Organism: Miniopterus natalensis; assembly: GCF_054644295.1. Classification (NCBI taxonomy): domain Eukaryota; kingdom Metazoa; phylum Chordata; class Mammalia; order Chiroptera; family Miniopteridae; genus Miniopterus; species Miniopterus natalensis. The sequence continues at coordinate 88,172,925 of NC_142084.1, forward strand.
ACAAGCAGATTCATCTGCCATCTCCTGACACATCTGTGAATAAAGTACTTCTCCCAAAATGCCTTTCCTTAAATGAATAAACATGCAGAGAATTTTATTTATGATCAAATGTCATGTTTTCTCCCATACTTTAATGAATTTTAAATGGTCTGTGCTCATTTTACTTGTTGATTGTAGTCATGTGCACGGTGAAGCTGATAGAAACCTAACTCGTATTAGGACTGCGTGGTATATTTCTAAATGTCTTCAATAATGAGAAGGTAGTCCTGCAACAGAACAAATTAAAGGAAAAAAAAAAAAGAAAAAGAGTTTCAAACTGCCAGCTGGGGAAGTTTATGCCCTGAATCACTATGGTTTAGAAGTCATTATACAGTAGGTTCCAATAAAAAAAAAATAATGACTGACTGAATGCTGATTTACACCAGGAGCTCCAGTAAATGTTTCAGCTGCTTAATCTCACATAATCCTGATAATCTTTTGAAGACCATTTGATCTTCCTTTCAAAGATGAGAAAAATGGAAAGTAAATGAGGTAAAGTGTTCGAAGTCACATGGCTCATAGGTGATGAGGATGCATCTCAGCCCAGTTCTGTTTGATTCTAAGACCCAAATGCCTAACCCCCGCATTTGATGGCTCCTGCTCAATTACTCCTCATTCAACCCCAGCACCCAGACTGAATCGCAAGCAACTAATTTTCACCCAGAGCTCTCCTGTTTGCACAACAGTTCCGGTCTGTGAACATAGGTCAACATGCCAACACTTGAGACGTGTCCTTTCTGAAATAATTTTAAAAATCAAATAAAAGCTTCCAGCACTTTACTGAGTACATATTTTGGCAAGGAATATATATCTCCTGAAAATTAAGTATAGGATTCAGTGAGCACATGACACTAATTGACCAGTTTGCTAACATTTATTCTTTGTTTAGAACTTTTAAAGGAAGACAGGGCTTTGGAATACTATGATCAATATTGTTACTCAACAAATATTTGATATTTCAGCATATCAAATATAAATAACTGATTAATACCATGTATTATCAATTTATGTCTCTCAAGAAAGTACACCTTGTAAAATTATATTTTTCCTTCTTTCCCCTATTAGTAACCCATCACTTTATGTAAACTTAAAGTAGTGACATCATTATTTGAATGTGCCCAGTATTCATTTTTCCCTTCTGCTAAAAAGTATCTTGATTTTTTTCTTCTGTACCACCCCACACCATAGTTAGACAATATGATTAAAGGGTCTGAGGCCCAAGGATTGAGAGTTCAGTATATGGCCAGTAAAAGTTACAGATCATGGTTTAGATATGACCAAATAACCTGATGGTATAGACCAGTGTTCCAAAGCCTAGGAGTTTTGTTTTCTTTGGTTTTTTGGAGAATTGAAAAAGAAAGTTTCTGGCATTCAAAACAAAATGAGAATCTTAAAGGCAGCAAGAGAAAAGTAGTCTGTTACCTACAAAGGAGCTCCCATAAAGCTGTCAGCTGATTCCTCCTCAGAAACTCTACAGGCCAGAAGGGAATGGCATGAAGTAGTCAAGGTAATGCAAAACAAGGATCTGAAACCAAGACTACTCTATCCAGCAAGGCTATCATTCAAAATAGATGAATAGGTGGTGAAATAAAGAACTTTCCAGACAAAAAAAGCCTAAAGGAATTTATCACCACCAAACCAGTATTGCAAGAAATGTTAAAGGGACTGCTGTAATAAGAAGTTGAAATAGAGAGAATGAGAAATATAGGCATAAAGAAATAAAATGGCAATAGATAGGTACCTAGCAATAATAACCTTAAATATAAATGGATTAAATGCTCCAATCAAAGGACACAGGGTAGCTGAATGGATAAGAAAACAAGGCCCAAATATATGCTGTCTACAAGAGACCTCCCTCAGAACAAAAGACTCAGACAGGCTGGGGAAAAAAAACAAAAAAACTTCTGGAGGACTTTAAAGGAGAGACTGACAGTAATACAATCACAGTAGGGGACTTTAACACCCCATTGACTTTACTGGTTAGATCTTCCAGAGAAAAATCAACAAAGAAACGGTGATTCTAAATGACACACTAGATCAGATGGATTTAATTGACATTTACAGAACATTCCACTCCAAAGCTGCAGAACATGCATTCTCCTCAAGTGCAGATGGGACATTCTCAAAGATAGACCACATGTTATGATACAAAACAGGTCTCTAAAAGTTCAAGAAGATTGAAATCATATCAAACATCTTCTCGGACATCTATACCATGGAATACTATGCAGCTGTAAAAACAAAAGATCCCTTACCCTTTGAGACAGCATGGTGGGATCTGGAGAGTATTGTGCTAAGGGAAATAAGCCAGCCAGAGAAAGACAAGGTGATCTTACTTATATGTGGAATCTAATGAACAAAATAAATTAATGAACAAAATAGATCCAGGGACACAGAAGCATGGAACAGACTGATGAATCCCAGAGGGAAGGTGGGGGTGCATGGGTGGGTGGGGAGAGATTAACCTAAGAACTTATATGCATATATATATAACTCATGAACACAGACAATAGTGGGGTAAAGGCCTGGGGGAGGGTTTCAGGGTGCAGGGGGTTAATAGGGAAAAGGGGCCATCTGTAATACTTTCAAAAATACAATAAAGATTTTTTTAAAAGAAAAAAAAGAAAGTTGCTTTCAAAAGGGTTACTGGTAGCCTGGACCTGGGGGTCCTTCTCCTACCTTAGAGGACAGCTTGCCAGAGACTGAAGTCAACCACTAGGAAAGCAGATCCAAGAAAAGAAAATGATTCCTAAATACACTTTTTAACATGTGGGTCCAACTGTACTAGAAGCTTAGATTTTCAGGGTAGACTTCCATCTCCTGAGCCTATAAATTTCTTACTTTGTGTAACCTTTGTGAGTTGGGTTTTTAGCACTTGTACCTGAAGGAGTCCTCCTAATACATTTTGACCCAAAGGAAAGAAATATTCACCAAGATGTGACATGCGTGCAAAATTGAGAGGATTGTTTATTTCTGATGAAAAACAGCCTTCATGAAGAATTTCTCCTCTCTGCTTAGAAGGCAACTATGAGAACAAAGGGTAGAAGTTGTATAAAATGGATTTCAAATCTTAGGCCTTAAAATCACTATATAGACCCAATATAACATAGTTAAACATATCTACTTAATCTATAGTTAACTCCCAAAATTTAAAAATCCTATAAATTATTTTTATTGTGAACATAGAGCATTATTAACTGGGGGGGGAAAAAAAAAAGCTTCCTTGCAAGGCAAGGAGACAGTCATCAAACAAAAGATAATGCACAAAGTTGGAGCTAAGAGTCAGTAGACCTGGTTCTAAATCCCTACGAATTTTTCCTCTCTGGTTGGCAACTTTCTCATCTATAAAATGAGAATAATAAAATATTCTCTGTATGCTACTCAGGTTTATTGATACATATAAAAGAATATTTATTTATGACAGGCTACATATAATCAGCAAAGCTTTGCCGTCTATTTTACAACAGAATGCTGACTTTATACCATAAACATAAATCATTTTTTACTATCCCAACAGAAACATATTTTTTGAAAAATTTTTAAAATGGATTTTACTTGTATAATTCATGCCTCCTGAGTTTACCAGCCATTCAAAAAGAGAGGTAAAATTAAGCATGTCTACCTTCTGTGTGTTGGGAACTATGCCACCTCTGAGCCTCTAAAGCAGATGTCCCAGATCCCAGTCCCAAAGTTGATTACTGATGTCTTCCAATGGTTCCTACCTTATTCTGTCAGGTTATTATGGCTATCCTCTGTAAACGCTACTAGCTGTTCACCTCCCTGCTCTTCCAGGTGTGGCCTCCTTCTGTTGCTCCTCTGACAGTCACTTCTTCACATGTGCTTCAGCAGCACTTGAACTGACAGTGACCTTTATCTCCAAATGACCTCTTACCCTTTGCCTACAGTCTGGGAAACTAAAGGCCAAGAGTGACCCAAATGAGCATCAGAGGTTGCCTGTCTGAGGTTTTCAGAAGCAGCCATGGAGGAGTATATTGAATTTACTTCATTACATGAGTCACCATCCTTCCCACACCTCCTGCTGTGTGGCTGGCTGCACAGGTGCCACTAAGTAGCAAATGTACTGAAAGATGATTATAATTAATTACACAAGGATAAACATTTCAAGTTTAATTTCACCAAAATTACTTCATGAACTATGTTGTGAAGGATACCTAGCTGAAAGAAAACATATGAGAATGCATCTAAGTCACATTCAATAATCATATGTCAACAACCCATGCAGCCAACATATATATACAGATTTCTGAACATGTGCCCCATTAGTGATAAAACATTAATATCCTCAGTTTTATATTCATTTCCAAAGACATGGTTGGAACGTCATGTTGACTCTGAAGTTCATTATTGCTTTGTGACCTCTTAACTTGAGTCATGTCCTGTAGTTGCTCTGATTAAGCTAAAAATAAGATCTCTTCCTACAAAAAAATGTCCTTCCTCCCTCCCTACCTTCTTAGTCTCTCTCTCTGCCCTCCTTTATCTCTGCCTTCCTTCCTTCATTTCTTCTTTTTTCAAACTTTCTTGAGCTCTTTCTGTTTCAGATGTCATGCCAGTATGCAGAGGACATACTACTGAACGATACAAAAGCTCTCTTTCCTTCAAGGGTATTAAAATTAAGTGGAAGATAGTAGTCTGGAATAATGGGTAGACTGAGAGATGAGCAGATGGATGGAGATGATACAGCAAATATAGAAAAATGTTCAATGTGGAATGTAGGTGGTGGAGTAAATATAGATGCTCAGTCTGCAATTCTTTCAACTTTTCCCTATGTTTGAAAATTTTCACAGTAAAATGTTGGGGAATAATTCCATAGAAGTAAGAGAAAATAAAACAAACAGTTCTATAAAGTGTAATCATTGTTACACTGAGAGATGGACAAAATACTGTGGGAGTTAATGGTATGTAAGGGATAAAGGAAGGAGTCTTAGATTTCCAGGTGACAATCCTAATGGGCACTAACATGGTTTCGCCTCCATCCATTGTGTAAGAGCCACGTGGTGTGCAGAGGTGGGCCCCATCGCCCAGCTCTAGATTCTATTGGTTCATCTAACCTAGGCCTAAACCAGCCAGCATGTGACAATTTCCTATAACTGGGATCGGACAAGGAATGTGTATGTGACTCAACTGGGACCAAAGCAGCAAGAGTGGGTGTTTTCTGGAGATATGGAGAAATTTCTTTCCCTATGCTTTCAAATAATACCACCAGAAGCCATCGTGTCTATCTCTGTGATATTATTTGTCTGACAATTAGAATAGCTACATTCATTTTTCTATCACGACAAAAACAAGACTTTAAGCTATGGCTGACAACTCAGTCCTCAATGACATCTTAAAACCAGTGATACTAACCAACTCTGAAGTCACATTTACCCCTGGACTTTCAAATTACAGGAGCCAATAAAGTCCCTTTATTTTTTAAATTCCATTAAGTTGTGTTTTCGATTATTGCAACACAGAATCCAAGCTCATTTAGATTATTTTTGTTGTTCATTTGTTTGTTTTATTTCTAATATATATGGTTCCTAGTTTCTCAATATTAAATGAGTAGTTTTCTCAGTGTTTTGCAGCCCTTGACATGCAGCCTCAGATAATGAATCCAAATGAGTCAAACAACAATATGAATGAAAATATACTGTTGCACCAAAATCCTACCTCTAGATCAAAGACTATATGGGGACAAAGCTTGTTCATCTTGACTCTCTCTCCCTAGTTCTAACTTGCTTAGAGGTTGTCAACTCTGGGTAGTAACAGGTACCTAATGTAACCTTCCTCCAACATTCCAAAATTATCAGTTTGGTTATATATAAAAACATACAATAAACTTTTAACAGTGTTATATTCATTGGTTCAGAAGTCTTCTTATCATAGGTAATTTTTTTAATGTCTATTTGGAAAAACAACCCATCTGTTGTATTTTGTTGCTGTTTTTAAACCAAAACTTTCCCAAATGTTTGCAATCACAGAAGGATAAACAAATAAAAGCAAATGCTGGCACTGCTAAAAAAATAATTCAGTATTTTGGAAATGAGGGATTTCTTTCTGCATAAATACTGAGTACATGATATTGGCTTACTTCTATGCCTATGCCCATATACTCCTTGAGAAGAGAATTATTTTAAAAGTTCTGAGTGTATTTTAAGGTGCATGGATCAGCGCAGCATATTTCACCCACGATGCCAATCAGCAGAAATTCCAACTATACATACATAGAAAACCCTGAATTCCACCCAAAGCCTGAGAGCTAATAAACAAATTTAGTAAAACTACAGAATGCAAAATAAACATACTAAAATTTACTGCAATTCTATATACTAACAAAAAACTATCAGGAAGGGAAAGGAAGAATAATTCCATTTACAATAGCATAAAAATAATAAAATACTTTGGCATAAACTTAACCAAGGAGGTGAAAAACTTGTACACTAAAAACTACAAACTTGATGAAAGAAATTAAAAAAGACACAAATAAATGGAAAGACATCCTATGTTTATGGATTGGAAGACTTAATATTTTTTAAATGTCCATACTATTTAAAATAATCTGTAGAGTTAATGCTATCCCCATTAAAATCACAATGGATATTTCTACAAAAAAAAAACCCTAAAATTCATATGGAACTACAAAAGACCCAGGAAAGCCAACGCAATCTTTAGAAAAAGAGGTCACAGCTGGAGGCATCACAAAATGATTTCAAAATATATTACCAAGCTACAGTAATTAAAATAGTATGGTACTGGTATAATAGACACATAGATTAATGGAAGAGAATAGAGAGCCCAGAGATAAACCCACATGTATATGTCAATTGATCTTTGAAAAGAGACTCACAAATACACAGTGGAGAGAAGATTGTCTCTTTAATGTTAAAATATATTCCTTCTATAAATAGAAAAGATCAGCACAAGGAAGAGTTGTGTGCATTTTAAATAAAATTGACAAAACTTTAGCCAGACTAAATAAGGGAAAAAAAGAGAGAGAAATCAAATGAAATTAGAAATGAAAGAGGAAACATTACAGCTGATACCACAGAAATACAAAGGCTCAAAGGTACTGACTATAAACAATGACACGCTAGCAAACTGGACGGCATGGAAGAAATGGATAAGCTCCTGGAAATACATAGCCTACCAACATTGAATCATGAAGAAACAGAAAATCAGAACAGATCAATAATCAGGAAAGATATTGCATTAGTAATCAAAGCGTTCTAACAACAACGAAGAGCCCAGGACTAGGTGACTTCACTACTGAATTCTACTAAATATTTAAAGGAGAATTAATATCGATCCTTCTTACAGTCTTCCCCTCACTCCAAAATAATGACAGAACACTTCCTACCTTCTATTCTGCCAACTGGAAGAACGTAAATTTTACTTAAGATTAATGATGATAAGAGCTTAATGGGATCCTTCTTCCAAATCTGGGTTTAGCATGTACCTTCAAGGTGTTCACTTTAGGTAATAGGAAAGGCTGCTGAGAAACATCTTCAGGTTGCTTGAAGCATGCGTTCAAGTATTTTATCTATAGTTACAGTCTACTTTGTGTTTTCCTGTGAATTGCCTGCTGGTGAAAATTCTGTATCCCAGTTTTTTATAACACTGATGTTCTTTTCCATGTTTGGGAACTTCCACACCTTATGAATTAGTACTTCCCAACTAATTAGTAGTTTCCCAAAAGCTTGAGAACGCCCAGTACTCACTTCCCTAGATTTCGATGCTGTGTCACAGGCGTGTGACCTACAGTCAGCCAGATCGGTGCATCGGAGCTAGCAGCTGGAGCAGGAAGGATGGCCAGGATCTCTTTCTTTATAGCAACAGTAACTGTTTCTGAAAATAGGCCCCCAGCAAAATTTCCAGTTTTTGAACAAACTAGCCCTGTCATTTAGTTTCACGTGGTTTCTGGCTGCATAGCTTTGAGTCTTGTTTTCCAGCACCCCAACGATTCTATGAATTCCTAATACCTTTATAACAAACTCTTTTTCTGTTCACTCAGCCAAAATTTGCTTTGGTTGTTTTCAACCAGGAACACTGAGTAGAACAGACAACACCCAATGGGCTGATGGACACTCTGAAGAAGCTAAAGGCACTTCACAGGGGACCCGATTTACTACAATCCATGGCTCAGATTCAGAGAGTGGAATACAGCCTTGTCCCCGATGCATCCCTGCCACTCATCCAGGAGCTTTCATGTGAAAAATCTTAACTATGCATTTGGAAACTGCCAATTTAATTCCGACTTTTAATTCCTGTTTTTGTCTTGACAGCAAGTCGCTTTTCTTCTATTTACATGACTAAGTGTTCGATGACTTATAAAGCAAAACAAAAATTGTCAATTTTTGACACATTTGCATAGGAAATTAGGGTCATGATTTTAAATTGCATTCCAGTGAAACAAATTCATAGTCACAGTAATTCGGATGGAATACCGGGCATATTTTTCCTTTAATGAAAAAATGGAGCCTTTCATTTAGAAGGCTAAAATTAAACTCTGCATGCTCTTACGAAGCCTTGAACGTAGTTTCCATGCAGAGCAGCAGAAACAATAAAGCCAGTGCGGCCACGGTACCAGCCTGCACCGCTCGCTGGCTGCACCGCACACACCGCGCTCTGCCCTTTTCCACGCTCCCGTTTGCTGTGGACCACACGGAGCTGAAGGGAGCCCCGAGAGCCAACAGTGGCCGCGACATCTCCAAAATTTTGAATGAGGAGTAGAACCGGAGATGGACTTTTCTTAAAAGTGAATGCCAATGAAACCTACATAGAGAGCAGGCCAGAAAGAGACATGCAGTGTTTAGGGCTCAGGGACGCCACTTCCTCTCAGTTCAGGGCCTGGCCAGCAGTGGAGCCACGCAGGACACCCTCTGCGCTCCGCCCCCCGCAACACCGCGTCTGCTTCGGAGCGGGCTGGGGGTCCAACGGGCAGGACTCCCTGGACTTACAGCTGGTTTCTCATTAGATTCCGTTGTAAAGGTCACAACAATACTAACGAATTCTTTAAAGTGTGACGTCTTTGTGAATTATGATTTTCCCCCCAGCCTTTTCCAAAGAAGCTTGCACCAGAAACACTATTTATTTTGTGTCCATTTAAAATTCACAGATGCCCAGCCTATGTGGCTCAGCAGTTGAGCGTCGACCTAGGATCCAGGCAACTGGGGTTCGATTCCCAGTCAGGGCACATTCCTGGGTTGCGGGCTCAATCCCCAGTTGGGGGTGGGGAGGCAGCCGATCAATGACTCTCTCATCATTGATGTTTCTCTCTCTCTCTCCCTCTCCTCTCTCTGAAAGCAATAAAAATTAAAAAAAAAAAACAAAAAACACACAAACAAAAAAAACCTCTTTATAAAATTCATAGAAAAAAGATGCCAGAACTCCCTGTATAATCTGTGCAACGAACCTTTATTATCATTTCAGATGACTGTTTTGCTAAATTAAGCCCATCTACTCTTACCTATCTTAATCGCAGTAAAGAAATATTTTCTGAGCACTAACTATAGTGTGTGGCATCAAGATAGGTGTGTGTGTGTGTGTGTGTGTGTGTGTGTGTGTGTGTGTGTGCGCGCTCGCACTCAGTATCCACTGCCCTTCTTTCTTGAGAAAAGCCCTCCCCCGCACATAGAGCTGGTGGGACATTTCGCATCGCGGCGCCTGGGGAGGCTGCCGGGGAGCCCTGCAGAGCCCGTAACCCGTTCCGCCCACCTGCCGGCAGCGAAAGGCACGCACGTGAGCCACGTCACCGCACGAGGCCCCAACCTCCCGGCGTCCCCTGCCTGTGGGGACGGAGGCGCGCACCTGCCTCCTGCCACATGGTCTCTGCTCCTTACCCAGCTTTCTTTGTCCCCCTCCCGCACATACACATGCATACCTTAAAAGTCTGGTTCTCCAGCCTTTACTCGATTCTGTGAATTCCCAAAAGCTTTATATAAAATTTATTTTTTGCCCAGCTGGCGTGATCCAGGAGATTGCAGTTCGATTCCCGGTCAGGGCACATGCCCGGGTTGCGGGCTCGATCCCCACGAGGGGGCGCGCAGGAGGCAGCCGGTCAATGACTCTCATCATTGATGTTTCTCTCTCTCTCTCTCCCTTCCTCTCTCTGAAATCAATAAAGATACATATTTTTTTTAATTATTTTTTCTCAAAATAGCTAGAGATGGTCTCAGTTCCTTATAATAAAAAAACTGAACACTCAATAGCCCTGACATATATATTTTCTGTTCTAAAAGATGGTATTGACTACTCATAATGGTGCCAGATACTAAGGAAAAGTAGTTGGAGGTGTGGGTGAAAGCTGCACATGAGAATATCGCTGCTAAGTTTACAAACACTAACTGATTCCCTGGAAAGCGCCTCCCTCTCCTTCTCCTTTTTAAATAGTATTAAAATGACCCTATGAAAATTTCTCAGTATTCTCTTTCCCAAGTGAGATCACTCAGATTTTTTAAAGTTAAAAAGTCAGGTATAAAGCTTAGATTTAGCAAATATGTACCCTTTAAAAAGAAAAACCTAAGCAAATATTTATAAAATCAATTTTGACTGCATCACGATTATATAGTTTTAGAAAACCGATTATGTTTGCAACCCTAACTTCCCACAATGGAGCTTATTATGTACTTTCACTGTTTAAATTGCATTTGACATAAGTGAGAAGCTAAGTAAGTAAAAGTAGCTTTAAAAAGATCTGCAACCAGCATCACTGTATTAGAGTTGCAGACAACCAACTCAGGCTCATGAGGTTGCCTTCAGATTTCATTCCAGATGTCCTTTCTCTCTGCACATATGAGTAAGTAGGGAAATGATTTCCGTTAGCTGGATCTCTGGTTTGGGCAGAAATGCAATCATCATGGCTCCTAAGTGTTGTGTGTACACTCTCTAACTCAATTTTCTCAGCGTTATTTAGACACGCTCACTGCCTCGCCCTGATAGGAAGCCTTCCCGCCCATACCAATTAACCTAACCCTGCAATTTAGTTTTACCCAGTCGTCCTTGAATCTCCCCTGTTCTCCTTTGCACTGCTGATTTGAATTGCTTTGAATCCTTTCCCAGAAAGTGTTTGTAATCCAAAAATTGTCTTAATCTCTTTGGTCCATTTTTTCCTGCTCTTTAATTTCCCAGGAGACCCAAGTGGATTTCCAAACTTTTCCACACGTCACATGGAGCACTATTTCTTAAGTATAATTTCCTTTTTGTGTTTTGCCCATGGGAACAGGCGCTCTAAAAACAGCAGTCATCGGCCAAACCACACTAACGAGCCTCTCTTCCCCCTAGTCTCATGGGGTTTCTAGATGTTTCTTTTGGTAGGATCCACGAGGGAAAGAAGAGACAAAAATATGTCTTAACTGCCAAGCTAATGCCACTCTCTGCAGGTTAGTCATTGAAAAATATAAATTAGTTGAGAGCTATGAAGTCAACTGTAACCTTGGAATGACAAACTCTATGTGCACATGGGACCAGATTTATATAAATAAATGAAGCTTAGCAGAATCTCCAATTCAACTCAAATAGAAAATTAATTATTAACCTCATATCACCTAGCATCATAAAAGCAAGATATCATCATTTGAGGGGATGAGCATGTTCTCCAAAGCTTTCCTTTGAAACTCGGCACTCTTTTAGGTCACCCTCTTTAGAACTTCTATGATTAACCTTGAAATGACAATGTGGGTTTATGGGCTTAACTGGCTTATTTAGATGCACAAATGCAATGATATTCTACAAAAACAATGACAAATATTCATGTCACTCTACATGTGTTCATATTTCTCTCACATTTCACTAAGTATGAATTTTTTATGTTGATATTTCCTCCATCCAGTAAAAAAATTGAACGCTGGGATAAGACATGGTAACAAACTGGTTAACTTTGGATCTAACATATGCACAGAATAGATTTCCTATAAAATTAATAACAAAGTGACATAAAATTCAACTTATGCATGAAATACAGGATACATAGGGTAGCGTGGGAAGGAGGCCTGAGCACTGAGCCAGATCTGCGATTTTCTAGCTTTGTCACTGTCAGCATGTAAATAGCTCAGCTTTCCATCTGTGAAATGGGAAAAGCGGGTTTCTCAAAATGGGATGCATTTCTCCAATTCAAAGGTGTGTCCCCCCTTCTCTGGAATTTTTGGCTATGCTTTTTTTAAAAAGCAGAGCCTATCATAGGATCCAGCAAAAAGAAGTTGCTCAGAAATATTTTTGAATGGGTGGATGGATGGATAGACGCTCACCATCAGGGCCTGCAAGCATGGCTATGCTATACACAGCTCCAAGGAAAGAGGGACACTTCATGAAGACTATGATAGGAGCCGTGGCCCTGGGGTTGTGCAACATGGCAGTCTTCTTCATGTCCTGAAACTGCCAAGAAGGATGTGAGGCTCTTGGCAGATGTAACATCCCTTATGCCCCTCTGTTTAGTTTCATTTTCCAGGAGCTACAGAACAACCTACATGGGCTCTGCATCTCCCTCACCCGACAGAAACACAGCATCAGGGGTGCTGGGGCGGGGGGACTTCATGAGCTGTGAGAGACTCCAGCAGGACCCCCAGATCAGCAGATGCTTTGTATTGCCAAGACCAGAAAAGCTTATTAAATAATCTGATTCTTTAAGCCCTTCCACTAGAAGTTATATTTTGGAAGTTAAAAAGCCAAGAAATCCTTCAGCTTCTAACCAAGGAAAATATTTATACCCCAGTCAGAAAGCAGTCCCTCCATTCCCAAGTCCATTTAGAAGAAAACCAAATCTTCTTAGAAGATGTGTAATTATTTAAAATTTTTTATAAGTCCAAAAAATAATAAAGAACCCTATGTATCCTGGAATTCATGCATCAGTTGAATTTTAATATTTTGAATATTTTTATCATTTAAAAGTATGCAACCAAAATTATATAATCTGAAAATGTCTTTCTGAAGTTTAATTTACTGCTCTGATGCTTGCTAAATAGAAATATATCAAAAAAGACTAACATAAATAGCTAACCACATTACAGAATATAGTGCTGAGTTGTGATAAACCTTAAACTATGTATACTGTATTATCATGTGTTAGTAGCTTTCAGATTAAAGGCAATTTACAAATTGAGTATGAACTCATTGCAAAGATGTGAAACTATACATATACAATTTGCTAGTGGCGTGGCATGTTAGTAAAAGAATAAAGATATAATAAAATAACAACTAAAGAAAGACATTTGTTTAGATCAGAACCAAACAGCAGATGCCCTCAGTTGCCGACACAACAGCCATTTCGCCTTTTCCTTGCTAACAGAATTCCAATTTTGTGTGAGCCATGATGTGTCCAGTTCTGGGGAATGAATTATAATTGGTCTGAGGGAATTATTGTTCCCTTGCCTGCAGTAGGTCTTGGGATAAGCATTAAATCAGTTCTGACCAATAAAAGTCAGGAGGATCTATTATGTGCTCCAGAAAAAGATCTTCCTCGTTGAAAAGCACACACACAAAAACCCCTTTTTATATACACCCATCTTGCATCCTGTGCAACATCTGTCAACTTCCAACCCTGAAAAAACGGCCCAGAGAATCACCGAGAATCACCAACGGCTGCCTCTGAACCAGCAGCCCTGGAGCCACCTGCCCCCAGACTTCTCGCCGTGGGACGTACATAACTGCTTTACTATGAAAGCCACTGTGAATGGAGTTTTTAAATTGGTGTTTCTGAAAGCGTTCTGTCTGATACTGAGCTCTCACCAAGTACCACGGCAGAGTGGCCTGGAGAAGACTAGAAATCTATCGTAAGACCTTTCTCTGCCACATAAAGCAGTGACGGTCCAATGTCTCCTTGTCTTTTGCCATGTTAGAGCTGTAACAATAGGCAATTAAATTTTTGAAAATTGGAAAACTTGCTCTTGAAATTAGGCAGGTTAATTACACTAATTTTGATAAGAGAAGACAAAGCATAGGAGAAAAGTGGGCGAGTTTCTCAAGCTGAAGGATTTGCTGCTCTCCAACGTAGATTCCTGTGGGTTCACGACACTGTTTTAAACAAGGTGCAATGTATAGTTGAAGACCAATGATGCAATTTTCTGTGTGGCTTTTGTAGCCTTGCTCTCCGAGCCAACATCTGTCTCTCTCATTAGAGCAAATACATCAAAGCAGCTGTGAGGCCCAGGGACGTATAAGCAGAGGCGCCCGTGCTCGTGCACATGCACAAACACACACACACACTATTATTTTGACAATTCTTCCTTTAGCTCACTGAAGAAAATGAGAGTGCTTTCTACCCAACTGGATATATTTGGGGAGTCCTTTTATTGAAAATAACACAAGTGCTTACTGCTAGTTAAATAAAGCAGCTAGTAGGAGCTCAGACAATGCATGTTAATGCTTCTTAACATTGTGTCTGAAAAGAATGACTATTGACACATATTTTTCAATGAATTTATGCCTCTTCCCAGAGACAAACCCAAGTCAGTGTCAGTCTTGGTAAGCATGCATAAAGCTGAATGATTTTAATATACAGTAATGAGTCAATTGTCTGAAAAAGCTGACTCCAAGCCCATTGATAACAAAGCCCTCTGCCTTTTTCACATTTGAGTTCCCAATGCTGGGCAAAGTGCCTGGTATAGAGCAGGGCTCCATACATACTGGAGGAATAATTTGAATGAATTAGGAAATGAATAAATCAGTAATTCCCCCCAATTTTACCACTTTGTTTCCCTTTTCTACATCATGGACACTGTGTTTTATAGAATATCTTTCAAATTCTATATATTACCAACTTTTTAAACAATAAGGACATATTTGATTCTGCATAATTTAGATCATATGAACTAGAGTGAAAAATTGTTGGATTTTAGTTTTACAAATGTTATATATTTATAAACTGACAATGTGTAATATGTGGTCTTCAGTAGGGACCTAGGACATTGAAAATAACTCACAGACTCAACAGTACCTGAGCAGTCCCAAGAATCCTAAGGTAAGGATCACTAGCGGGGTCATGGCCTGTTCTGGAGAATATACTCTGACCAAAAATGGCTCTCTTGCATTTGGTAAGATCGTCTTCTTCATCTAAGCCCACAGCTTCAGATCAGAACCCTAGGAAGTAATAAAGGAAGATATCACCCATCTGGACAGCCAGTATGGCTTACACAGTCCTGGATGGAAGATTCTGTAGCCAAACTGTCCTGTGTCTTGCCCTCCTCTGTCCAGAGAAACGGAAATGACCTCACACGCAACCTCTCAGATCAACCATACTGTTGCTCCGTTGACACCGTCCTTCAAACAAACCTGCTCATCCCCTGCTTCCAGTTTCCTAGGCCATCCCTTCTAAGCTCTCCCCAGCTCATTGAAATGCCCTCCTTCCGTACAGCAATCAGCGTAATCAATCCATTTGGAAGTAACCTCTTCCTTCTCTGAATTCCTAAACCATGTGTAACCTGCCCCAATCACTTGCCTATTCGTGGTCTGTCCTACATTATTTCACTGTGTATAGCCAATCTCATATCATTTCAGGATATATAGCCTGTCCTAGGTAATTTTATCACGATCATTATTATTTTTAACACTAGCTAGCTTTTAGTTTAAAATATTATGTGCTAGGTGCTTTGTTAGGTCCTTCATAGTGTGTGTAAGAATTATATCTCAGATATACACTAAGAGAAGTGTGTGTGTTTTTAGCCTAGGCCAACGTAGAAACAAAGAAGATGCTAGGCTAAGTATACCTCCGTGACAAAAGGTGACTGTCGCCCCTTGAATACCATGTCCCTATGCTTCCCTTTTATTTCTTCTCTAGATCATGAACGCTGAGCTGCTGCTTCTTTTTTAAAAAAATAAAATCAAGTTTTACAGAAGGACAGCAGGAGACAGAGGGGAAGAGTGGAGAGTTCTGAGTGACCAAAGGAAAAAGAAGTTTCCATGAGAACCAGGGAGCAGAGTGGAAAGGGGAACTCCACCGGCGGTTGTAAGGAGTGGACCACCCCCAAGGACGGGTGTCTAAGTTTGGGAATTGTTGGGTGGTCCTTTCCACTCGCTCTACATTCAGAGGCACTGGTCCATGTGGTATGGGGAAGGGTTTCATAAAAACGCCCTCCATGTCTATATGTCTCAGGACTTCACACTAATTAGAAACCTCTCCGGGTACAGGAATTACCTAGTCATCAATATACTCAATTAACCAAGACGTCCCATTCATGAAAATCATGCTTAGTGATGGAAGCTGGTCTAGATAAGAGCAGGCACAGGCTGCTGGAAGCCCGGTCAACCTCAGGAGGCAATACGATTAACAAACAGTTACAGTCCATCTCTGTCCTCCGCCACCAAAGCAAACATCAAGCTCTACTGGTCGTTCTTTTCATCCTAAATCACATAAAACACTAACAAGTCTAACAACGCTAAAAACTAAGCAGTGCAAGGAGCACATCTATTAGTACGGAATAGACTGGTCCCAGACACTTAAGCTTATCTTACCAGTTAACCAAAAGAATTAAAAAATAATTTTAATTATTTTATCCCTCCCTCTAAGATACAAAGTACTAGTTAAGAAAGTTTTTCCGATCTGTCTACCGCATAAATTGTGACATCATTAATCATCAGGCAATTGATTATTTTTGCCACCTAATTAGTGAAACAAACCTCCACTTAGCACTCTGTGCTGAAAGCTTGTCCGCCCTTCATTACGTAGATATTGGAAACTGCAATCTGGTTGCTATGGTGACGACAAGATTCCCATGGGGATTTTTGTGTTTAGCTGACATACTTAGATCAGACAAAATATGATTAAAAGGAAAGAATATAACTTAAAGCACTTTTGTGCTCAAAACAATGCAAAATTATATTTTTGAAACTGCCGATTTCAAATAAAATGATTACGTAAGTCTTCATAGAAACAAATCATTTCTTTTTTTGCATTTCATTATTCTCAGGCTTGTTTTCTTTTTTACTTTCAAGATAAAAATGATTATTATATGAGCGTTCAGGCCATAACCCCCATTGTTTCAAAACTGTATTGATTATAGTAATGTATCAATGATGCTAGAAGTCACATAGTTAAGCCAAAGCAAAAGATGCATGTCTTAAAGCAACAAATAAATCAGAAACAGAGCTTTATGTTAATACGATTCAGTGACAGTAATTGGCAGGGAAGCAGGTTAAGAAGGCAATTCATTAAGAGATATAGCTTAGTTTGGCTGGATGTCAGGTTTTTTTCCTGTACATCCTTTGTGCTATGCCTCTGCATCCAATTGTTGTACTTAATTTGTACAATTCGACATGTATATAATTGAACTCTTGGGTCCATATGCAAATATCAAAACTATCCAGACAATAAATAATTATTGAGCCCTCACTCATTCCAAAATAGATATAACACTATAATTTTTTATACTTTAATCTTCCTTTTAAAAATGTGGTTGATCTCAAAATATATGACTTAGTTGCATATTTTGACCTGACTTCTGTCAAGATGAAGGTATCATTACCAACAGAGCATGCAAGACCCAGAGACTGAAAAAAGCCTAGGATGGTTATGGCACGTGCTTAAAAAGTGGAGGTAACACCAGCAAAGTGTGGCAGAGAGAAGAGGCTTGGCAGTTGGAGCCCCAGTGGTCAGGGAGGTTCTTAGTAGCACACAGAATCTGAGATTTGATTGCAACCTTGAATAAAGTAAGACACTGGGCGGGAAACCAAGACATTAGCATACCTGCAACCTAGTTTGGAAAGCTGATTTTAAAAGTATGTAGTTTCTAATACAGGGTCAACAGGAGTGAAAAAGTCATTACTGAAGTCACATACCACACAGGATAGTCAGCTCTGCCACTGGATATGCAGATTTGAAAATAGAAGCGATAAACTCTTCTGAGAATTTAACCACAAAACAGAGCAGATTATACTGGTGCACATTGACTCAACAGAGCCCTAAAATAACCATAAAAGTGTGTTCATAGAGCGTCATCACACAGAAGTCATTTTGCCAGCCTGAATAATGAATCAGCAGAATTATAAAGACAGGGAGATCCTACCACATGACTGTAAAAGTCAACAGCAAAACCTTTAGCATAATTTATCTCGCTGGACTCAACTTCCCTCGAAGCACAAAAGATAAATAATGTATAAAATAAATTATAAAATTAAACCTTTGATAATCTAGATCTCATTTATTCAAGGAAAATAATATATATTGAATTTTCTGTATTTCCGTTGAATTCATTATTTAAAGTCAGTATAGTAGGGATGTATGTTGGGTATACTATGTCTTCAGCGCTACTTTGAGCGTCAGATTTGTGGCTTCACTTTTAGCTGTCCTTACGCTGGCTAGAATTCCCCTAAGCACTGTATTGATCTCTCAACTCAGTGACTGCAGCAATCACACATAGGCTTAGAGCTCTGGAGCTGATTTAATTTTTGCGCATAATTTATGAATACATGTCTGAGCTTTAAACATTATTGTTAGTTAGTTACTGAGTGAATTCCTATTCATCACTAAGAAAGATGCCTGTCTATATTATGAGTTATAGAAGTTTATTTAATCACCAATCTGTAGACAAATATGAAAGGATATGGTGAAGTTTTTTGTGTGTTTTCTAAGCCTTTTCTTTTGAAATAATTTCATATTCACATAGTTTTCAGAAATAATATAGGAAGATCCTGTGTAGCCTTATCCAGTTTCACTCAATGGTAACATCTTATAAAACTGTAATACAAATATCCAAACTAGGATACTTACACTGATACCATCACTTCTCCAAAGAAGACACACAAATGCCCAATAAGCACATCATTAGTCATCAGGGAAATGCAAACAGAAACCCGACATGCCACTTTCTATGCACTAGGATACTATAATTAAAAACACAGATAATAAATGTTCTCGAGGATGTGGGGAAATTGGAACCAGCATACGCTGCTGGGATTGTAAAATGGTGCAGCTGCATCGGAAAACAATCGAACACTGTCCCAAAATGTTAAGGACAGAGTTAGCATCTGACACAGCAATCCCACTCCTAGATATATACCCCTAAGAAATAAAAACATATGTTCAGAACTTGGACACAAATGTTCCTAGCAACATTATTCATAGTAGCCAAAGAGTGGGAGCAGCCCAAATGCCCATCATCTGATGATCTCATAAGCGAAATGTGGTCTATACATACAACGGAATATCAGTCGGCAATAAAAAAGAGGTATGCATTGATACACGTTACAACAGGAACAAACCTTGAAAATATTATGCTAAATTAAAGAAGTCAGTCAAAAAGACTACTGATGTTTTATATGAGCTGTCCAGGATAAGCCAATCTATGGAAAGAAAAAGTAGATTCGCAGTTTCCAGAGCTGGGATGTGGATACGAAGAAGGTGGGAGAGAAATGGGCACGGACCGCCCATGGGCTGTGGTTTCTTTTGGGGTGATAAAAGTGTGTTAAAATTGTGTTGATGATCGAACAGTCCTGTCAATATACTAAAAACTGTTGAACTGTAGACCTTAAACAGGAGAATGGCATCTTGTGTGGATTACCTCAAAACTATTGTTAAAATGCAAATTGCTGTCATTTTGACTGTTTCCATCTTGTTCATATGATGTTAAACAAATTGGGAAATCAGATACTAAAGTAGAACAGTCATTACTGATATAAAGTGATCACCCAGATGACCGGATTATGCTTTTATTCTTTAAAATTTCCATCAAGATAATGACTCAACCCTAGCAAAGTCAGGTAAGAAATTACATGCTTTTAGTCCTCAGAACAATGTTCTTTTCATTATACCACTGTGATCACTGATATTTTTTCCAGATGCACTGCACAGCCTCAAAAGGTACCATTCACAAGATAGTACAGTGAATGGCATCCCCATGAACAGCCATCCACAATGATCCTGATTGGACCACGGCTCCAAAGGGTAGGACAGGTCTACTATTAAGTACTTGAACTTTCCAATTTGTTTACTGAGATTAACCATGTATCCTGCATTCTATTATCCCTTCCCAGGACCACGAAGCCAGTATTAGGAAAAGCAAGGCATTTACTGACGCCTGCAAGTTACCTCTCTGAAAAGGAACCAGAATGCCAGTGGAAGTCACAGACCGCTGTCTGGCTGCATAAACCTGTCTTGGTGATTTTCTGCAGTGAAGCTACCCCAAGCAACCTTCAGAGCAAAGTCTAAATCATTTTAGCTTTAGAAGAATGTAAAAAAAATTAACATATGATAGAATTTGGCAATTTACTTTGTTTTCCTTAATTTGATTTTCACTTGCCAAAAGTGCAGACTACAGAGGAAAG
This sequence comes from Miniopterus natalensis, assembly GCF_054644295.1. Lineage (NCBI taxonomy): Eukaryota > Metazoa > Chordata > Mammalia > Chiroptera > Miniopteridae > Miniopterus > Miniopterus natalensis. The sequence goes on from NC_142084.1 coordinate 88,193,211, forward strand.
CGGGGAACAACTTGATAGAATTATCCTTGCTCCCCGGAAGAGATTATGAGGAGGACATTGGTGAGCATTTCCCTGGACCACTAAATTTAAATGCATGGTTGACTTGGGCATTTTGTGATGAAGTGTATACATGCTGGTTTCCTTGAGATTTCACTGGGTACATGCATCATAAATGCACATCCTTAGTGTTACCCTAAGGTCCTCTGTTGTCTGTTTAGAAGGCAGTACATCATATAGACGAAATGTTCATTCTATGCAGCTAGTAAATAATTTTTTTCTGTAAACAATTCTTCTTCTTCAAAGGATCCAGTGAATTAATGAATAAATACATTTAAATGATGGATTGAAACAATATGTTTAAGAAATAGTTTGAAGAGAACATAAGAAAACATAAGTTTTTCCCCCAACAGTAGTTATAGATAAAATGATAAATAATGTTACCTTTATTTTCATTGGAAATACGATGCTTATTCCTTAAAGAAAAGCTTGAACATAAATAACATTTTTGAACACCCCAACAATCACCATCATAAAACAATCAACATTAACATTTTGATGCATTTCCTCCCATTTTTCTTCCTCATGTATCATTTGTTTTATTTCGCAAAGTGTCGATCATCTATTGTAACCATGCTGTTTCTCTTTACAGTTTGGTTCCACAGCACAATATTGAAGCCTGAATCTTGCCATGGTCTTCACATATGCGTACACACGCGCACGCACACACCCACACACCCACCCACACACACACACACACACACACACACATAACCTCAACCAAAGGACAAGTCCTGATTGCTCTCATTTCCTTGCTTTAGCCAGACATATGCATGTGTTCCCTTGAAAAGAAAGATTCCATAATTGCTACCAGACTAATTAGTCTGCTCCAAACAGTTCCCAAAACATATGCCTGAGGTTGAATCAAAACATGCAAAAAGGCAGAGCTGCCGCTGTGGGTGCTGGGATGCATCACCGCCCTGTGCATTCCCAACGCTCACGCCTGGGCCTGAGCCTTTTTTCTGAAGAAGCAGGAGGAGGCGGAGAAACAGCTACCACCCCCCAGGCACAGGGTTTCTTCATGGTGGAGAGAAGAAAACCTTTCCTTTAGTGTTGCGGGTGCCGAGTATGTTTTACATCATCATGAATCTTAGACTCCAAGATTATAACTATTTGGATTCAGTCACAATACCTGCTCTGCTGGGACACAGCCTGGCTGGCGTCGGGCAGATCCCTGCCGCCCACCCCTGTGTCACCCATAGAGTCACAACACTCCCTTTTGCCCTGTTGCTTTAGAGCCGTGGAGAGCCCATCTAATCACTGTGCCTTTCTGCTTTTCCTGAAAGTTTCTCTCTGCCTCTACTTTCAAAATATATCTTTTATAGGGGTGATCATTCACGTTCAACAAACATCCCCATTTTTGTGACCTTTTCCAGTCCCTGTGCAGTTGGGTTGAAACCATGGAATGAATTCAAGTCCAAGTTAACATGGCAACAATGCGCATCCCTTCCAGTCTAAGACAAGAGCTGGCGTGCCTCCTTCATCTGGCCTTCCTCTGCCGCCGCGGCCCTGAAGGCTGCACCTTCCAAACGGCGTAACAGAAGGGGGAAGGTGTCTGCATCCCTGAGTCACCTTCGGAGGAGGGGGCTTCTTCGGGGAGCTTCCCAAACGGCACAGGACTGTGAGATGAGGGTCGCGCTGACACTGGGTTAAACCCGAGATTTGGGGAGTTGTGTCTTGTAGCAGCTGGCATTACTGCTCTGAGGATCACTGACATTGATGCCAGGAGCAGGCAGCAGTTTTCCTAACAAAAACAACAGGGGGGACCAGGAAGAGGTATTTGGAAGTTGAAAAGTTACTCGTCTCTCTTCTCATTGGCAAAACGTGGTCACGCCACGGCCTGCAGGAGCCTGCGGTCGTACGGTCACGGAGCTGGCCACTCCAGGGGAAATGGGAAAACAGAGAATTAGTGTTAGCTGCCTCGTGTTGGCCCTAAACATGTCCCCTCTCCACAGGGGACCTTCTCTCCCCGCTCCCCACGGTTCAGCCTTTCACTCTGCTCCGGACCATTTCCCATTACTCACCATTAGCCCAAATTACAATATGCTGCTCACTAATGAGGGCGTCTCACCAGGGCACGACCTCCAGGAGAGACGGCGCCCAGCCGCCGCGAGGCGCGAGGCTCGGGCGGCTGGAGCGCGGCCGGTGCCCCAAAGGTCTCTGGCTCCTTCCCCGCCAGGGCGCTCTCCCAAGCCCACGGTTTGTCCCTGGGCGGGCGGGGACCCGGGGACCCGAGGCCGCGGCATGTCTCCTCTCAGCCCCAAGTTTCTCTCCCTCCCTGCCCCTCTCTCTAAATTGCCAAGCGTGTCCTCGGGTGAAGATTAAAAAACAAAGGACAGTCCCACGTTGACCACTTTATCAGAGTCTTTCAGGGTGACCGCCACATAGCAGGAAAAATAAATGTTAAACAAATGAAGACAAGAGCGGCTCAACACTCCAGTGATGGGTTCGAGGGGAAGGCCTTCCTGAGCGCACTGCTGCGTCTCTGCTTCTCCCGCCCTCACTCCCCTGCACATTCCTGCTCTCTGCGGTCTCTCCTCCTCTGTCCCCCCTGCCCTGCCTTCAGCTCTCTCTCAAGCCCCTTCCTCTGTTTCCCAGTTCACACAGCAGCCCCAAGTTCATGTTCTCTCACTAAGCCGCAATTCCAAACTGCCCTGAGAGGAGTCGGATCGAGCCAGCGTGGGTTATATGACCAGTCTCCTGTGGTCATAGGGAGTGATATTTAATAGATTTTAAGAGGACGGTACATGTTATTCTATCTCTATCTCTTTAACATTCATTATATTTATTGTCACACTGTCATTAAATAGGCTCCGAATAAAGAGAGTTTTGCTTCAAACATGTAATTGTGAACAAGTCCCTCAAAGATTTTGGAATACTGCTTTATGTACAATTTGATTAAAATATTTATTATTTATTTGCTCTTTAAAATGGTCAATAATGTCACTCAGCTGTCTATTCTTTTTCTTTTAGAATGCAACTTTTGGGCCTGTTTTATGACCTTTTTATCGTTGGCATCCTGAGGAACCACCTGTTAAAGGATTTATGGCATAAACGGGGCGCAGTTACTTGAAAATTCGTTGGCCAGCTCCCTCTTCCTGACCCATCGTCGAGAGCGCCTGCAGCAGGTACCTTTCAAGCTGCTGCTGAAGGACCTCGCATCACTCCCTCTGTCTTTCATTCAGGAAAAGATAAATTAAACAGCTCAAGAAGTCAATTTGTGAACAAATGAAAAAGAATGTTTGCCACAATTTACTCCTACGCTTTCCTGAATAAGCTGCAATCAGTAAATACCCTATTTATGAGTATGAAATATGTCTATGAACATAACTGCAAATTAAAAATACACTTATAGCATATACTTTATAAATGATGCTTTTAGTATTACTCCAATTGTGTAGTCTAGTTTGATCAAGTCTTTTTGCATACAGATTTGGGGGGAAAACTTACTATATTATTTTATTATTTGATCACTCATAATGTATAGATGATATATAGAGTTGTATAATATGAGTATGTGTATATATAATACATATAATATATAATATTCACAGAAATGCATAGTTTTTATTGGTTGAAAACATTACATTTAAATTAGTTCTAAAACTATCATGACTGTGTAATTATCTTCTCTTGGCTCCTCTCTTCAAATTCTTCAGATACCATTACCTTCTGCTGTCAAATTTTACTGCAACACTAAAGTTTTTAGAATTTTACTCCACAAAACGTCTTTTCTGCTTCCCTTCTCATACCAATCAGAAATGCATGTCAGCATATCAAATAGATGATTAACTTATTATTTTACCTTGTAAAAAGGTTTAAGGCTCCCCATATTTATGCATTTAAAAGCACACACACAAAATAAATTAACCAGATGCTAAATGTTGGAGAGATAATAGTGAACAAGCCAATTTCCTTCCCTCAAATTGTTTAGAGTCTAACAGATAAAAATTAAGCCCTTCCTATACGCTAAGAGGTGATCTACAAAGTATAGTAGCTCATTTTATTCTTTAAACCCTTTGATTTAGGATTAATGCCATTTTAAAAATGTGATAAATTACTTAACAAGCCCAAGTTCCAATAGTGTCATTTTCCAAATATCTGGACATCTAATCCTTAAATGCAAAAATTAGGAATTAAGATAGTGTCTGAAGCACTATTTGATGGAATTACATTAAGAACCTAGGAGCCCTACATTCCCATTTCATCAAGAACTCGCTCCTTCTAGATGATTACTAAGGAAACTAATTATGTCTGTCCCTAATAAATGTAACCCAAAACATCACTTTGGTATGAGGTGGGCTAATAGTGATATCCAAACACAATACTTTCTTGTAACCTGGATAAAACACACAGGTTAGACCTGAGCCCTAAGCAGCCTTCTCCTTGTCAAAGGAAAGAATCTAATCAGGAGGGTTCCCTGGGTTTAAGGAATGCTCTGAGAGGAAGCATAGCGACGCAGGATGGGCACTGGCCCTGTCGTGTAGAAATGGGCCGCGCTTAGGCCTCTTTCAGGTACTGGAGACGAGGAGAGAGTAGAAAACAGAGCTTCACAGTGACCCTGATCACTAATAATGATCCAACCGCTGACCCAGAGTCTGAAGAATTAGATTAGATTTCTCTTTCTAAGGAAACAGAAGGAAAAAAAAGAAGATTTGGAGAAAATGGACTTCCTCTCATAAAATTAATAAATGTTGAAGCCAGAATATAACCCAGGTCTTTTTTGCTCCAAGAATTATTACTTTAACTACTCTACTTTGGAAAAAAAGGTTATCCTTGTATTTTAAAAAGCTTCATTTACAAAAAGGAACCTCTATCTAATCAACAACTTAAAGGATAGATTTTTAAGCATGATTCCTCTGCTCCTCTTTCTAGCAAACTGCCTCCTCCCACCACACCTGTTTACCCCACTCATTCCTCCCATGTGTGTTCTTGCCAAAGCAGTCTTCTCAGGTTGTAATAACCCGTATTAATCTTCCAACTTGAGTACCAATCTAAAACTTGACATTACTGACATCTGAAGAAGAGAGACCAAAATAATTATTATGATTAAATATGAACCAATGCAATGATGATTTTAGAAAAAAACTTATTTAAGCTTGTAAACTACATATTTCTCTTGTTTTAACCTTAAACTTGTGACACAAATGAAAGCACAAGATAGCGCATGAGAGCCCATATCACTGTTAAGTAAGTTGTGTTGCAGGTTTTTTTATTTTTAAATACTTATTCGTTTCTCCCACCACCAGATTTTGGGGCATGTCTGCTCTTCAACGTCTCTGTGCCTTTGACCTTTCTTTTCCCTATTTATGGAATTATTTTTCCTCTATTTTGTGAACTATGAATTGTCAATCTTTAATCCTCAGGTCATATGATGAGGGCAGTGGCACTCTACCTCACAAAGTTGTGTGCCTACAGAATTGTACACAGTGTTTACTGTGCCACAACACTGTGATATCCTTGAAGGAAGAGACCATATCCTGCTCAACTCTAAAATCTTCCTCCCCCAAAGCCCATCCCAATTCTTGTCTATGAAATGAACAATTTTTGGAAGGGAGCAAGTACAGAAATCCACAACTCACAACTCCCAGACAATTATTCCTCTCCCTCAATTCACACCTATTAATGCCCATATTAATATTATAAGTAAGCTCTGACTTGGTGTTTTAACCACTGTATTTTTCTGGAAACTCTACGTCTAATACGATTGGTACAGCATGAAATGATTAATTTTTGATGACTCTTTCTGATCCATGTTAAGCAGGTCAACAAAATATATAAAATCTTTAAATTTTCAGAGTATCTTGCTCCTATATGATTTACTAGAAAAGAGACATGCTATCCTACAAGAAATTTCAAGTTCACTAGCCAGCTCTTGGGTTACTTGGTAACCCCATTCAGGTAGGGAAATATTTTGATTCAGCTGTTCAACTTTATAGACCGTAACAAAAATCTATAGGTAAAAAATAAATTTATGGCAAAAAAATAATCTTGACACATAGAATATCAAAAACCAACTCTTCGTAGTTACTGGGGTTGACTTCATGGGAAACAGTTGGACATATCAAACCATTGAGATAGTCTGTGATTTAGACTATCTAAATCACTATAGATTCAGAATCATTTTTAAATAATTTTCTTAAAAATAGAATTTTTATCATTCGAGATGATTCTAAAATTTTTAAATCAATTTTAGACGATCCTTAAAAGGCATTTTTTATTCCACAGAGATGTTTAAACATTTACCAAGTGGCAGGCACCACCGTTTCAGGTAAGGAAGAAAGTCAACCAGAGCATCGTTCAACTGATTCTTTACTAGAAAATGCCTGGCAGAAGAAGGCTTTGAAGAAGTGTCTAATTTGTGCTATGGGGCATTAGTGAGAGGAGATTGGCCAAAATTCAGCTTTTTTTCAGGAATAGCTGAAGGAAGAAAGATGGTTTTGGGGAAAAGGAAGGAACTGTTCTGATAAATCACCATTCATTTATTGGACAATACAGGGGAACAGTAAGGAGATAAAGTTGTGTGCACAAAGGAGTATGGGAAACAGAGGGGACAAGGTCATGCACTTTAAAATGTACAGTAATAAGAGAGTGAGGTACCACTGAACATATATATTGTCACCATCAATATCAAAATAGACTCTTCATTTGAAAAACGACAAATGCCTCATTTCAGATTCAACACATAAACAGTAAAAGTATAAGACACAGTTAAAAGTGTTCATCAATTTTTTGTTGTGGTCATAAAAAACTTTGGATGTTATCAAAAAATATTTTCTTATGTCTTACAATATCCAAAGGGTAATCTTCCCTGGGGTCTTACATCCAGAAAACTATTGTGTTTCTTCTGATAAATTATTTTGTTTTTATTATATTAAAAATTAATTATATGAAAATGAAACATGCAATTGATCAGCATTCCCTCTCTATGTATATTTTTAGAAAGCTCGGGACCTAGTTATAATCATCCTAAGTTAAATGCTAATACCTTACAGAGTATAATTTTGTCACAGATATCATCCCTGTAATAATTATGTTTTTCTTGCTTTTCCTGGATATCTTTGATATAATTAAAAATACATCATATGTCTTTTTATAAAAGACCTTAAATAATTCTTAGAAAAATTTGATGAATGAATGAACAGACAAGCGAATGAATGATAAATACATTAAAGATTTGCATCCCCCTAATTTTCTGTAAGTTCTGTTGTTTTAATACAACACTACACTAAGCTGCATACTAAAAACAAAAGCTACTATTATTTAAAATGTGGTGTTGGGCATTCTCCCAGCATGCATTTTCCACACCAGAAAGTTAGAGTTTTGCTGGCCTTAATTCCTGTCTCTAAACTCATTTCATATCCAAACAAGCTGTTTTATTCAATAAATATTTATAGAGCTCCCTCCTGACATGCATTCAAAGCTGTTCTGTCAAAGAGAAAAGGTTAGCGAAGCTCAGTTAGCGCAAGTGGAATGCCTGAGAGAACAGAACTGTCTTTGGCATTTTTTGAACATTAATACTGAGTTAGTCGATTCCATGCCCTTGGAAAAGGAATTTTGTAGCTCTGGGCTGGAAATGACAGATCTGTCAGCAGCACCTGCCCACACCAATCCCTCTATGAGGATAGGTAATAAGCCATCACATCAGGGTTACACATGCTAGTATAAAGAAAAAAAATGTATTTTCAGGTAAGCATTTCTTAGCTAGTTCATGTCATTCATGTCCTTAAAGAGCCTGCACTATTGCTTTGAGACTGATAATCAGAGGCTCGATTCCACCTCAGAAGAAGATACCATTTAAAACAGGTATCTGCAGAGGAGACAACTGAGCAAAATATATAGAGAAGCTTCAGGGGGAAAAGGAAATGCTTCTCGAAACTCAGTTTTCTCATCTTCTAACTGTGCCTCTTAAGTAAAAGCTACGATATGCAGTAATTCCCAGCTTGGTCACCAGAGAATTCTCATTTAAACACTGGATATAAACAGCCAAAATTGAGATTCAAACTGAGCAAATGCTCACTTTAGTAAGGCAAGTACATGTTATAGTGAAGATTTGGAAATAACCATGTGGACCTGAAATGTAATGCCTCTCTCTACGGGATAGAGCCAGAGCAAATGCGGACCTTTTTTGTTACGCGGCGGATTTGTGTAACTAGACAGAGAAGAATGCTACTGATAATTACGGAGGCACGCAGAAACATGAGGGAGTCTCTGAGAGGACTGAAATAAAAAGGGGGGTAAGCTGAATGCCAGTTCTATTTCTTTTCTCAACTATGTGTTACCAGCAGAGGCTGCCACATAAATGTATTTCTAAGTCATTAGTCAATGTTAGACGTTGTCTCACCAAATCAAAAATGTCCAAGTTCTGATATTTAACTTTACCGCTAACTTGCTATTTAAGTTTAGGCAAGTTTCTTTGTAAGACACCACTTCCATCAATAAAAATGGAACCAATAATATCTTTCCTCCCTTTCTCCTAAGATCACTGTAAGGAGAAAAATGAGGTAATAAGTAAATGTAAAGTTCTGATTTTAAGTTCTAAGTGGCATTGGTTCAAAATAAGTTAATAAAGGATATAAGAGAACATATGCTTAAAATTATACTGAAAAAATAAGATTATAACCTCCTACAAATGGGCATTTCCATTAACTGGCTGCTAAAAAACTAATGAAATCCAAGACTACAAAAATAGAACTGTTGTGTAGTTCAAGGGACAGAACAGGGTACCATATCCAGTCCTGGTCCCATCAAGCAGACGTTACTCAGAATTTGGAGAGCTCCCTAAGAAGAGACAGGTGAAGGGTTGGGAAACTATGTCATAGGAACAAACTTTGAAACAATCAGGTTTGATTACTAAAAAAGTAAGGTTTTAGAAGTGTTGGCATTAGAACATTACACGAGAAGAAATCTGAGTTAAAATATGCCTAGTAATTCGAGCTGGCCATACGTGTAAAGACAATGCTACAACATAAAGCACTTCCTATTAGAAGGGAGCAAGCACAGGCTAAATAATCAACCAACTGCCAGCATGCTATGGAGAAGATGTTCCCAGATATGTTCCAAAGTCTTCTAACTGTATCACTTAAAAATTGTGACTATAACAGTAATTTAAAAATTAATAATAATATACAACGGAGAGACACTATCATCTTGTGGAAAAATTATTGAGTAATATGTTAATACGCCATTACTCTGAAGATGACAGTTCTTAACAGTAAAAGGAAGCAAAAAAGAACAATTAGTTCTTGTTTACCATTTTCACACCAAATGCTACAACTTAGTGTATGGTTAAAAACACACTTTTCAATGTGACCGTGCAATTTGTTTCTTGTTTCTGTTCATGGCGGCATGCATTGCTTCTGCTTTGAAAATAATTTTATAAAATTTTCTTCTCAGAAGTAATTTGAAACAAGAAAATTGCTTTTCTTTGGAGTTAATATGAGGAAAACAATATTGATATGTATTTCAAAATGGCAACTGTTTGATGAAATAAGTTACAGCCCAAAAGAAAATGACTTAATCTTTTTAAATGTAACACTCTATCCCACTTCAGAATAAAGCTACTGGCATTCGTTTTCAGAATCATAACTTTCCCTGAGCTATGTAATTTGAAAAACCCCCTTGGTTTACATAGTACACATATATTTATCTGAAGTTACATATAAACAAACACACTTTTAAATAAAAATAAAATGTAGTTCTGTCCCTTGAACTAGATTTGTAAACATATCAGGAGAAAGCAAAATTTTTCTAAAATAATAATTGACTATATGATAGAATTAAATATATAATTTAGTCTTCTATTCTTTTTGTTCTTCAAGTACATTGAGGAAGCTCCAGCAGGGTTGGCTGGCCTATTCCACACCCATATAGTTAGAATCAGAAGACTCTGAGACCCTAACTGTCCTCAGAGAACATGTCCTGAAAAAAATCACATTATCAATTACCCTCAGGGACCAGGCAGGTAATAGACAGATAGGAAATCAACGAGTGGAGAATTACAGACTATCCCCTGACAAAGCGCATCAGATCCCATTTACAAAAGTTACATGATGACCAAGCAAACATTTGTCTGTATTAATCGACTCAGAGCTAACTAGGTGAAACTCTGGATTTAAGGTTCAACCATCTTACTTTATAGATAGAAAACAGAAGTGGATGTTGGGTTAAGTGACTTATTAAAAGTCATTACAGCCTGGCTGGCGTGGCTCAGCGGTTGAGCATCAACCTAGGATCCAGGAGACGGTAGTTCGATTCCCGGTCAGGGCTCGATCCCCAGCAGGGGACATTCAGGAGGCAGCCGATCAACCACTCATCATTGATGCTTCTCTCTCCCTCTCCCTTCCTCTCTCCAAAATCAATAAATTTTTTTTTAAAGTCATTATAGCAAGTTCTGGCAAAGCTAGATCTAGAGTCTAAGTGTCTGTCTTTTGGTTGTATGACTTTTACATTATACAACTGGCTCTATTTCCAATATCAAAGACTTTCCTTCTGTTCTTTAAAATATTTTCATGTATATAAAAATTGTGGTTAATCGTGCACTGACGTCTTTTGTAATCCTAATTCCCTGTTCTTTTCACTTTTTCCTAGTTACAAAATACTACTATGGGAACAACCTATAGCGATAAAACCTTATAACCATATTTAGTAGCTATCCCTCTAAGTTTTTGGTGGGAAAGTTATAGTACTTTGAAAGTTACAAAGAAAAATTTCTATTCTGAGAGCCAAACTTAACTAGTAATGAACACTGAGCCTCTCATGCTCTTTATTCATATCCAGTACTTCCATAATTGCATAGATGATTCCTTGAGGAAAGCATAAACCATCCTCTAATCTGTGCAGTTCCTGTCATGGATCTTCATGGTCTGTTATTAATAAAAGAAACTTTGTAAGGACAAACCTAAGAATAATAAATGTTCGCTTACTATCAAGTCATTTGCAGATAGACCATCATGACACATTTTGTTTGTTGTTTGTTTTCTGTACAACCTAAATGTGTCATTGCATCCTGGGAAAGATTCATTTTTTGCTTATTAGGTGAGAGATGGCAAGCAATGGAGCTTTCATCTGGTGATCTGCAAGAATATTATACCAGGAATAATCACCGTGTTTATGTTGGTTATGTCCACCAGGACATTAAGCAATTGTTGCTCCTCAATAGGCCGGAGAAGAGAATAATGAGTATCATTACTGAAGTGGCCTCAATCTCTGAGTCCAAATTACAATTATTTTTTGCCTCTAAGGCTTCTGATTATATAGAAATTCTTCAATAAAAATGTACCTCTTCTAGAAATTTGTTCTTGATTCTGAAAATAGAAGCATAGCTCTACCTTGAACACAACGATGAAAGATGAGAGCATACAGTCCAATCTATTTGTATGAATGAGTCGTTTTGATTTCCTTCTTGGCAACTGCAAACTCAAAGCATTAGGAATAAATGTGTTCATTCAACAAAACTATGCTTTGTTTGACTGAATAATGCTCTGATCCAAGAAAAAGAGTCTTCAAAAAATGGAAAAGATTTGTGAGGAAGTGAATGAGATATTTTATCATAGTGGAAATAAAACCATTCACTGAAATATTTCAAAGACATACTTAGATATCCTCATCTAGAATATAAGAATGACATAGCTTTTTTTCCACTGACCCATGGCTGCTAAACAGTTATAGTTATTCAGTTATCCCCTGGCCCCAAAATGAACTATTTAACTAGCCTCCAGTATTAGTCTTGCCTGTATTAATTATAATTTTATTAGTTGTATTCAACAGAAATCAACATTAAATAACCACAGAAGATAAGAAATGTACTAAAAGCCTGTCATGTGGCACACAGATTACAAGATAATACTAGTGAGCCAGAAAAGAATCAGATAAACTAAATACACACTCGAATTTCCAATGGAAAGTATCTGATTGGCCTAATTTGGGACAGTGGTACAAAAAGGCACAATGCCTTGATTAATCCAAAAAAACTGTATCGAGGAAAAGTAATGCCTGAAAAAAGGGGGTGCTGCTATAAAATGGGAGCAAGGAAAACAATAAATATACACCACACTGCTCTTCATATTTTGGCTGTGATCAGTACAAGACTGAAAAGGCAGATTGCAACAGAGGCCCAGTTTCAATCAGGTTGTGTGTGTGCGTTTATATTAAGATGTATAAGTTCTTTATATATTTTGGATATTAATCCCTTGTCAAATATGTGATTTGCAAATATCTTCTCCCATTCATAAGGTTGCTTTTTTTATTTTTTATTTTGGGGATGGTTTCCTTTGCTGTGAAAAAGCTTTTCAGTTTGATGTAATCTCTTTTGTTTTTTGTTTGTTTTTGTAGCTCTTGCCTGAGGAGACTGGTTCAAAATATATTGCTAACACTGATGTCAAAGAGCTTACAGCCTATCTTTTCTTCCAGCAGTTTCATGGCATCAGGTCTTACATTCAAGTCTTTAATCTATTTGGAATTTATTTTTGAATATGTTATATAGTGATATAGATTTATTTCTTTGCATGTCACTGTCCAGTTTTCCTAATGCCACTTATTAAAGAGACTGTCCTTTCCCCACTGCCTATTGTTGTCTACTTTGTCATAGAGTAACTGACCATACATATGCAAGTTTACTTCTGAGCTCTCTATTCTATTTTACCCATCTACGTGTCTGTTTTTGTGATAGTACCATATTGTTTTGATTATTATAGCTTTGTATTATAGTTTGGAATCTATACTACACATGTCAAACCTCCAGTTTTGTTCTTATTTCTCAAGATTGCTTTGGCTATTGTATGGAATTTGGGATTCCGTACAAATTTTAGGATTCTTTGTTCTAGTTCTGTGAAAAAATGTCATTGGTATTTTAGTGGGGTTGCACTGAATCTATAGATTACTTTTGGTAGTTTGGATATTTTCAAAACATGAATTATTTCAATCCATGAGCACAGTATATCTTTCCATTAATTTGTGTTGTCTTCAGTTTCTTTCATCAATGTCTTATAGTTTTCAGAGTATATTCTTTCACCTTCTTGGTTAAATCTATTCCTAAGTGTCTTATGCTTTTTGATGCAATTGTAAATGGGGTTATTTTCTTAATTTCTCTTTCTGATAAATCAGTATTAGTGTATAATTAGTGTATAGGAACACAAACAATTTCTATACATTAATTTTGTATCCTGCAACTTTGCTGAATTCATTTATTAGTTTAATAGTTTTTGGTGGAGTCTTTATGGTGTTTTTATATATAATATCATGCCATTTGCAATTGTGGTAGACAGAGAATGGAAATTTACTCAGCCAAAAAAAAAAATATATATATATATATATATATATCTCGCCATTTGCCACAACATGAATAGAGGGTATTACGCTAAGTGAAATAAGTCAGACACATATATGATTTCATTGAAATGTAGAATATAAAAAACAAAATGAATGAACAAACAAAACAGAAACAGACTCATAGATACATGAAACCAACTGGTGGTTGCCAGAGAGAGGAGGCATAAAGGGCAGGCAAAATAGGTGAAGGGGGTTAAGAGGTAACTATGTTAAAACTTCCAGTTATAAAATAAATGTCATGTGTATATAATGTACAGCATAGGAAATATAGTCGATAATATTGCAACACTTTGGTGCATACGGTAACTAGATTTATCATGAGGATCATTTTGTAATATACATAAATATCTTATCACTATAATGTACATCTGAAACTAATGGGATATTGTAAGTCAATTATACATCAAGAATAAAAAACAAGCCCGGAATATCAGTGCGGGCTTTTGCGCATGCCTCTTAATTTGTCTCCATGTGACTCTAGTCTCATAATCTGACCAAGGATATATTTTCAATACTTGTGATTTGGGACGGGGCATGTGCCTGGGGATGCTTCCTGTTTTGCAGCTCAGGATCACAAGAAGGACATTGAGCAAACCGCCAAAGATCCTTTTAAAAGGAGTGAGATTAAAACTTTGTGCTTTTTTACTATTATTTTGCAGAAAACATAACTGCTTACAGTCAATGGTTTCTGAATGTTGATGTGCATCAGTCTATGACTTTCTCATATCAGAAATAGTGTGAAACAAGGAAAAATTAGTTTTATGTAAATCAGATGAGAATAACCAATTTCTGTTTCTCAGAGTTACAGACTTTCAAACTTGATGTGAAAATAAAAAACCTGGAGAATATTTCTTTACCTACCAAGAACACCTAAAAACAATTTTACATGCCCAATATGCCACAGTACCCATTTGACCAATGACTATTTCCTTATGTGGTTCTTAGGCCTAAACCAAATTTTTACCAGTAGCAGCAGCAATCTAAAGTTTTGTCCTTCTGTTCCTATTTCTTGAGTACTGTTGCCATTTTTACAAGAATCTTACTCTCCCTATAGTCACCCTTCCCTTCAGAATCTCTGAACTCTCTATTAGATTCTTCCCATTGACTTTAAATACACAAGCCACCCACTTTTAAGAATATGTATGAATTAACTTAAAATTCTATCTGACCCCTTATGTTTGTCTTAACCCTGCCCTGTCTCTCTTATCCCCTTCACAACCAAGTTTCTTGGACGAGCATCTATTCTTGCTGAGTTACTTACTGACTTTCCTTTTACTCCTTAGCCCACCCCAAATTTGCCTCCATCAATCCCTCTCCTTCCTTGGCTTCCATGCATGAGAATCTCCTGATTTTTCTTCTTTTCTGGATCTCTTTCGCTCCCTCTCTCTCTGGACTGACCATACATGTCCAACTGATCATTTGACATTTCCTTTTGGAGATCCCAGAGCACCTCAAACTCACAAGTGCAAAATAAAATGTATGCCCACCCTATCCCCACATCTATTTTTGTTTCTCTGTTCAGTAATTGGATCTTAAACTCATCTTGTTGTGCAGCTGAGAGACCTAAATGTTGTTTTGTGACACCTCCCTTTCCTTTCACTCCCATATCTATTTAATTATGTAAATTTGGCCTCTTAAATCTCTCAATTCTGTCTGCCTTTTTCACATTCACCAAGTCTAGCCCTGTACGTGTTACTTTGTTCTCATGCTCAAAGTTATGACAATAATCTCCCAGTAAGTCTACCTGAATCCAGTCTGGACTGCTCCAGGTAGCGACATATTTAAAACGGAGATCATTCATCTTATTATTCCACACACCTTTACAAACTTTAAACAGCTCCCTAATGCCATGTGAAGCGCACATTATCCAAAGTTTATAATGCAAGCAAATCACTATGGAAAGCTGTGTAGCTAATTCCTCGTCAAGCTATACAGTGGTGAAATCTCGAATTACATTAGTAACAACCACCACCACCAAGACATAAAATCGTTATTATGAACCACATACTATTCTAAGCACTTTACATACATTAATCAGTTCATCCTCACAACAGTTCTAAGAGGAAAAATATTGATTTTTATGCCCATTCTATAGATGAAAATACTGAGTCACAGAGAGTTGGAAGTGATCTGAAAAGGTCACACAACTATGAAGGGTAGAGTCATGATTAAAATCCAGAGAATTTGGTTCCAGGTTCATAATCTAAACAATCGCACTATTCTCTCTCATTAATATGAGTTTTAACTAGCTCAGAAAATACACGTCAGGGTTTTCATTTAACTAAACGTTTCTGATCACTTTTACTGGGATAGCTACTCTAAAAATTGACGGGGGGGGGGGGGAAGGTTTTCAATTGCTACCACTTAATATTTTCAACCAATCATTTGTTACAGTAATGTCCCTTCTGAAGTACTTGGAACTGGAGGAAAGGTGTCACACAGCTAACTATGAAAGAGAATGCACCAGGAAAGAGAAACGATAGCCATGCTTCAGGTATAAAATGTTCTCGATGCTACAAAACTGGTTTAGATGCATTACAACTTCTAAAAGAAAAGGCACTGAGGAAAGAAGGAATTTGCACAGTATACCTTTTCTATAAGCAACCACCACCAACACAGAAGGGCTGATATTTATTGATCACTTATTTACTAGAAGCAAAAAACCGAGTGGAGCCCTTTTTGTGCAGTAACTCAGTTGCTCCTCATGGCAATTAATAAATATCATTATCTGTAAGTTACAGGTGAGTCAACTAAGACTAAAAGACCACAGAGCAAGAAAAACTTAGGGCTGGAATTTGAACCCAACTCAGTGGTAATTTAGAAAAAAATTCTACTTCTTATGGAAAAAAATAAAATTAAAAAATAAAGTATATGATGCAAATGTAGCTTGGACCTTTCCAGGTCTTGCTCCAATGTTCAGACGGTCTCGTCAAGAACTGGCAGAGAAATGTCTGAGAAAACCTTCTGAGGCTCAAGAAAAAGGCTGGTTTACTTGTACAACTGTCCTTGTGCCTGCTCTGCCTTTTGCTTCTGTTCTGCTCTGAGAATTTAGTAATTGGTATTTAAAGCAAGAATCTGTTCTCTAGCAAAAGGTTTGTGGTCCAGTCTTTAGGTAGATTAATTTTTTAAGCCATCGCAGAATGTTTTGCAAATACTTCTCTCCCGCACACCTGAAGAAGGCAAAAACTAAAGACGTGAGACACAGACAGAACTGGGGCAGTGTTACTGGCCAAACAACAAAAAGGAAGAAATGATTACATTTTCTAAATAGGTGAATGGAAAGTTGACCTTTATTTTTCCTGACCTCTGGAGAACTTGTCTAAAAATAGCTTCTTTTAGCATGTATCCAAAATGCCTGAATCAGAGACCACCCTTCTGGTGGACACCAAGCAGAAAACATTAAATATTGTTGAAAGAGCCCGTTGAGTGACAGCACTCCTAACAGAAGCCTTGATGTAGAAGTCCTCTCAGGATGTGCCTGACCATAAGCCTCCCCCTCCGAGACATCTGTAGTGCTAAGATAACTTGTACACATATGAAAAATTAAACTTCCAGAGACTAATAGGAATTTAGAAAGAACAAAATTATCTGGTTGTGAAAAAAATTACGTTGCATAATATTAAGGGACATTTGTAAAAAGAAATGTCCTTTCCTTCAGCTGGATCCACTACAGAGCATATCTCAGACTCCGTGCTTAGGTGCATGCCAAGACTTCAGTAAACACTCATTCATTACACCACGGAGCATAACATGATAAATAAGAGCTTGATCAAAATTTCTTTGTAGCAGGAAGAAGTCTGAGTTAAGTACGCAGGCCACAGTTCACCCTGATTCTAAATCCATGCAATAAAAGAACTTGGGACTGTCGCTAAGCAGCTTGCAAGAGCATCTAAGTGTCTGAACATGTTCTGTAGAAGATAATATAGAAGTATGTTCCACTAATACTATTATGAAATAGAGCCCATTTTGTTAATAGAAATGTTAATTGCATTCAGCTAAAATACTCTAAAAATAAATCCAATAGCTGCTTATTTCTTCCTCAGTGCAAAGCAGGAGTGATACTCCTTTCATCCTGCCATCTCCAGAACCTCGTCGATGCCTATGCCCCACCAGATGGAGGCGATAAAGAGCACGCCCACTTTTTACAGGCCATGGCCCAGAAGAGGCGTGCGGCAGTTCCACTCACAGTGTATTAATGAAGACGAGGCGCATGGCCCTGCCCAGGTGACAGAGGGGCTGGGAACTGCAGTCCTTGTCTAGGAGGCTACCACACAGTTATCCTTGTGTTGGCACAGAACAGGAGGAAGGGTTTTGATGGTCACGAAGTCATCTCCATCACACATCAACGAGACTACAAACAAGTTCAGCTGCACTGTCAACAGAATTTCAAAGGCATAATACTAATAGTTTAGGTTCCAAGGACCAATCATTCAAAAACAATGTACATATATCAGGAAAAATAGCACACACAATTTTAAAATAGAATCAAAATGTTGGTATGGCTTTCTTTATACGAGAGAACTACAAATTCAGTCTTGGATCGGCGGCCAATAGTTATATTTTATGCTGTTCCGCTGCACAGAGGAGGCAGTGTGTAACAGGTAAGTCAGGCAGAGCTGATTAAAAGGCTCTATGTGTGTCCAGCTGTGAGAGCTTGGGAGAGTCAATTGAGTTCACTGATCTTCAGTTTTCTGCTCTCTAAAATGGAGCTAATACCATCTATTCAAATGACTTTTTGTAGTTAATAAAGTAATATATAAAAAGGACTTGGCAGAGTTTATGGTACACATAAATGTTAAATAAGATAGTCATTACTATTATTATTCTTTGCCATAAAAGTTTTCATTTTAGAGATTACTACAACATATCCAAAACTAAGTTCATTATTTTCTATGGCACTCATTTCAAGTCCTTTGCCTGAGGGATACTTATATACTTCTCTTCTTGGAAAAACAATTGCTCCTGGGCACTAAATTTTGTAGCCAGCTTTGATGTCCTTTTATTTCTTTATCCAAATTCCAGGTGTATAAACACCCATCACGTGCCTAGCTAGCCTCCCTCATTCAGATTTCTATTATGTTTTCTATGGACTAGTACATGACCTTGGACTTTCCTGCCACAAACCTTTTTATCCATCAGTGACAGGTCAACTTGAAAGACAGTAAGAGAAAATAGCTAAAATTACCTTCCACTCTATCTAGTCCACACTCACTCAATCAAAAAATTTAAATCATATCATTTAACCAGATGTGTGCACTTTAAATCAAGGCTTAAATTCAAACTGTGGTCTCAGATTTTAACAAATCACAACAGAGGTTTCAAAGCACAAAGGTATTCATTGGTCTTGTATTGTAAAGCATCTGTCACTTCAAAGCAAACACATGAAATCGTTTGCATCTTTGCTTGCACACACACATGAACAGATCATTTATACTACCGGGCATAAAGGGCAACTCCTGCCATATTCACACACCACGACTCTTATTTCCAAGTCCCTGTAAGTAGAACACTTCCTTCATAACTGAGCTACTCGACTTCTTTAGCAGATCTGATGAGCGCTTCTATCACCCTTTCGGACAAACTAGGCACTTCTCATATGAATTTTCACCACCACCTAACTTTTCTCCATGGTCCCCATATTTCCATGGCATATACCAAATGGGCAACACTTGAATATATAATGCAGACTGTCATCTAAAATGATAGCTGGAGAGTAGAGATTATTTTTTCAAATTCTTTCCTTTTGCAGCTTTCAACCTGAGCCATTTGAGCTCCGTGTTACTGATTAGTGTGGAAAGGTTAATAGGTTTAAAAGAGAGCAAACAGGATGGGCTTTAGAATCAGATCTGACTTTGACCCCTTCTACAAATTGTTCCCTGTGTTGATTTGTATGTATTAGTTAATGTTGAGGCTTATTTTTCTTATTTAAAAATGGGGATATAATATCACACCCTAAAAAATTAACATGAAGTTAAGATAAACTAGATTTTCAGTGTCTTGAAATCAAATACCTTGTCTTGATCATTCAATCACTCATTATCATATCCCCAGGGCCTAACCCTGCCCTATGCATGATAGGCAATCAATAAGGCATAGATTTTTATTACTGTCAAAAATGGGATATTATAAAAAATACCTGGAGCAACCATATACAACTCTAGGCAGAAGTAAACACTTACATGACACAGACAATAAATTTTATTCAATAAGGTTACAGAAGCAATAAATAACAAAAGCTTCAAGCTGAAAACTAATCCTTAACTAATCAGTAAGTTTAGAAAAAAAACTTCTTAGTTGCAGAATTTAGTGTCCACACATGGCCAAATAATATATCTAGCTAGCCCTGAGATATAGAAAACCCAAAATGGCATAAGGAAAATACCTTCAGGAAAGGGAGGGAGGGAGGAAAAGTGAAATTTTGTTGAAATATGTTGAAAGTCAGAAAAAAAAAAAGTGAATCTCCAGTATATCCAATTTGAAGATTGCCGGAATTGATGAGAATTTGTCGCCAGATAAATAACCAAAGGTATCAGATCCCCTTCACCAGGTTTCCATTGCAAAGTGGGCTTTATCGCTTCAATTCCTGATTGTATGGCCATCACAACAAAAGTAAGATAACAGTAATAAAACCCTCTTTAACTACGCCTGCATCGAGGTGATCAAAACGTGGTCAAGGCCTGACAGTCCACCATCCGCTTTTTTTTTAAATTGAACTAATGTTCTATTCACATGCAGTGGTTACTTAATAAGCATCTCATTGTTGAAAATATAAATTGGTCTTTTTGTTGCCCCAGTTCTTTTCTTTGAAGCTGCACATTTTCATAAAATACGGTGTACTTTAATTTTTACCGCATGACACGACACATTCAGCTCCAGTGACTTGTATTGAGTCACTGAAATTATCGACATGGTTCCAAGGCACAAATGCAAACTAGGTCTGGTCATGTTTTTTGTATTTGAAAATACAGGGGGGAAATGGCAATTGGAACCACCACTGGTCGGTGTTTTGCGAGGCTTGTTGTTAGTCAATGCCACCAGCTGAGCCACAAGGCTCCCTCTAAACCCAGTGATCAACAGCTTACCATAAAGACGTGCTATAGTGCCGGCAGACTCCGTGAGCTGGGTACGATAATTTCCTCCTTTGTGAAGTCTCAGCATTTTCTAGCTCCTTTTCACAGAGGTGACTTTAATATGCATCACAGAAGGCAGCCCTGCGGTCCTGTTCCCTCTTGAGTCTGTGCTATCAGAATATCAAAACGAACAATGGAAACCAGAGCTGGGAAAAAGCCAGTGTCAGAAACACTTCTGAGGAGAGGCAAAGACTGAGTTGCTTGGGTTCATTTTCCTCCCGCTCCGTGATCTTTTGCAATGCTAAAACGAGGGGCAAGGGTTGTGGAAGCAGGTTTATTCGTGGAGGACCTGGGAATGGGCAGATGCTGCCCCAGGCCTCGGAAGGCAGGCTGACCCCAGGGTGCTGAATCTCGGGGTTCCAATGCACCGGGAAGCCGGCCTCTCTGAAACTGTAACAGCCCCACACCCATTAGTGATGCAAAGACCTCTGTCTGGAAAACAAGGGACATATCAAAAGTGAGTAGGAATGAAATTTTATTACCTATCTACATCACTCATAAAAAAATCTTCTACCTATAACCCAGATATCTCGAAGTGCTCTGGCCTTTGGAGACTCCATCTGCAGTATCCAGATGAGGCGGACCCATTCCGTGCCCGGGGAGCAACATGCAGTGGCCTCGGCGTCCCCAGGGGCTCACACTCCTCTGGATTCTCTATAATGGAGCCTAATTTCTAATTACTACTCTCATCTTCTCTCGCTCATCCTCTTTGGTCATTCACTTCCTTACTCAAGAAGAGAGGAGGGAACACAGCACAAAGGAAAAGGAAAGTTGAGAGAAGCTCGGGATTCAAATATCTGCTCTGTGTTTTATTAACACGACTCATAAGATTAAAAGCGGATTAAATTTGAGCAAGGTTTCATGTCCTGGCAGGAAGTTTCTCATAACTGGGTATGATTAGCTCTGTACTAGGTATCTAAATTATGAGTTATAGGAGCAATCACTCTGTGTAACCTTAACAAACAAAAAAAAATGCATCATTACTGCAAAATTTATATTTATTTAATGAGTTTAATTAAGAAGTTGTGTCCATAGTTTTGTGAAGGCCTCCAAAGAAAGATCAGAATGCATATTTAAGTGTTATCTATTTTTTTAACCCTAGCAATGAGCTTCTCCCATTTTAGAAATGGAGAGACTAATGACCAGACATGCTATGTTTTTAGTTCAAAACACAGATGGAAGGGGGAGACAGCTTTAAAAATATGCTCTCCTGGCTGGTAGACTGTTTCTTTGCTGGGCAGATGGCCCTCGGGTTCAGAACCAGCTCCTAGATCTCCACCTTCCTTCTAGAATGTACATTTCACTGAGCCTAGCAAATCCTTCAGTTCCTTGTTTATCTTAGGGAGTTGATTCTCAATCAGATTAAAGTCAGCAATGGGACAAATACAAACACCCCTTCAGAGAATTATGCTTGGGCATAATTGAGTGACATCTTGACTTTGGGCCATATGACCTTTTTATAGAGTCTTAGAAAATTAAATTCATGTACGATACTATAGGGGGAAGTTGCTTCAAAGATGACAGGGTTTCATAATGGGAATCATTTTTACACCAAAAATACTCAGAAGCTTTATTTTTTGACTGCTATGAGGGTAAAAAATAATGCCTGGGAGTTTCTAGGTGCAAAGAGAAGATAGACTTTGAAATTTTGTTGTTGTTAATGTTGTTGCTGTTTTAATATTCTCAATGAAATAAAGCCAATTAATGTTTTCAGAGAAATAAATCTGAATGGCAAAAGTATTTAAAAACCAATGCATTACCTATATATGTCAGCAGTTCAGAAGTCAATCTTCAATTAATCTTTCCTTCAGAAACTTTTTAAGGTAAATGAATAGCAGGTATGCGATTATTAGGTATCTAATGTATGGTATTTGGCTCAATTGATTAATGGTACTAATAGTTACCTTTGTTTTTTAGTTTTTCAGGGTGCTAAATTATGGGCTAAGCACCTGATATCAAGTATCTAATCCCTGCAGAAATGTATTGAGGGATGAGCTTAATAAATAGTTGTTAGAACAAACAAATATAATAATCTTTGGGAGAATTCATTTGTCTACATGGCCCCCGCTTCCCACACTCTCTGTGGTCCTCTGGGTACTTTTAGTTCCCTACCTTCCCCCACCAAAGGGAGGAAGTACAATGCCAGACCAGCACTGAGAACACCATCATCTGTCTGACCACGGCAATAACCCAAGTAAAAGCAATCAGATAATTGCCCAGGCCTTGGGAACAACAATCCCTCTGGGCTTTCCAATGTGGGGATATAAGCCTGGAGATGACAGAGGCCTTCTTGCCTGCTACAGGGGAATATGAGAATGAAGCTGAGCGGAGAACCACCAAGCCGAGAGGTGAAAAGAAGCACTGCCCCAGCAACATCTTTTGAACCTCTGCACTAAACTGTGCCGAAAGCCAAACCACCCTTGCACTTCCCTGATGTGACCAATCAAGTCCCCTTTCCGGTCAATGTGGTTAGATTTGGATTTCTGTCACTTGTAGCCAAAAGAGACCAGATCAAAGTTTATGAAATTACTCAAGGTCACTTTAATAAGTGGTGAAGCCAAGGTTTAAAATTAGGTCTCCAGATTCCGTAGCACATGTTCAACAAGGTGGCATGAGAGTGTCTTTTCCTCTAGCAGGTGATCACTTGTCAGCGGTGCTCTAAAGCTCAATCCCTCTGAGCACCCATGGAACACGGTTCTGAGACAGGGGCTGAGACCAGCAGAGAAAAACTAACTGGTATATCCAATGTCCAAATTTGAGCACAATATTTAACAATGGGTAAAAGAGGGAGAGGGGATAAGGGAAAAAGAAGAATCCTGCCCTCCAGGAGCATGGAAATAAAGAAAATGCAGAGAGACGCATGAATAAGTAAATACAACAGAATGTGACAAGTATTAGATTAGAATTATTTATGCATAGCGAGCCGTAAAAGTAAGAGAAATGTGTGAAAAGATACCTGGAGAATGGGAGAGTTCCCAGAAAGAATAATATCTAAACTGAGAATGAAAAGAATAGAAACTCGCCCATTGTACAAAGCAGAAAAAACATTCCTGACCAAGACCATATTTTCAAAGACACAAAGAGCCAGAGTCAGATACGGTGGGAAAGTGGATTCTGATCGGCATCAACCCATGAGTCTGACTTCAGCCATGCAGCTCTTGCATTTGTCGTTGAGCTGAAAACATCAGCCCCTTTCATTCCAGTGCTTCGGTGACCGTTCTAGGACGTCTTAAGGTAAATCTATTTTGTCCAGTACCAGAAATGTTTCTTGAGCACCCTTGTATACCAGGCTCCACGCCGGGGAAGGAGCAGGTGTGGGGCGGGGTGGGGCACAGGCAGAGGGGCACGGGGCGGACGGAGCTGGGGGGAAGGTGCCCGCAGCAGTCGGGCTCTTGGGGGGGCCCATTCAGAGAGGGAGAGATGCAGGTAGGGCATCTCCGTTCGGTGGCTAAGTGCCCATCTTCTGCTGTAAACGCGTAAAGAGCCGTTGTGTCAGAGGAAGCTACCTGGCGCCTATGACACCCGGCCTGAATTTTAAAGGAAGGCATAGAAGGAGCCTGATTTTAAGAAGAGGGGCACCCCTGCAGAAGGAGCAGCGTGAGCGAGTCCTTGTAGAGTGAAACTACGCGGAGTATGCAAAAAAATCAAAATAAGGTTAGTGTTTCCGCAGGAAGTACAAGGCACAAAGTTGCTGGAGTGGTAAATAGACACCAGGTCACAGAAGCCTAAAAGTCTAACGCTTTCATCCACAGGCGAACAACTGCCACCGTGTTTTAAGCAGAAGTGTGACTACACAATTCTGGTTTTAGCTCCAGTTTGGAAAACAGAGCTAGGGGGAGAGACCTGAAGCCCAAGCTGGTAGCGAGAAGGCTAGCGCAAAGTTCAGACCTACCGGATGCATTTTCAAATCCAACCTGGGTAGCAGCTACGATCCAGGGGAATCCAGCCTCTGTTCTCTATTAGTCAAGGCGTTAGTGCAAAGCTGTCAAAATCCTCTGGCACCTCTGGACTGTAAGAGCAAGGGAATTATACAGCTGACTGCAGGTTACAAATGAAAGCTATATCTAAGGCAGATGTGCACTGTTAAGTGAGTGACGTCAGAGGAATGGCAGTTTGAGAGATCCCCTTAGTCTCTCCCCTTGAAGTTTCAGCAATCTGAACAGCTATAATTCAACAAAGGATTCCCTGCTCAGTGCACAAACATGTCCAAGAAATCTGCGCATTGAAACATCTAAAGGTAGGCAAGTGGGAGCAAACCCCAAGGAGGGAGAGGGGCTCCAAGGAGCCGCTGAGGCACCCCGCAGCCTGGAGCTCACTCCTGGGCTCAGCCCAGGGAGGGGAGGAAGCGGGCTGCGGCTGGCACCCCTCCAGCTGGGAGGGGCGACGAGATTCAGTGAGCACTCCCGCAGGAGTGGGCAGTATGAGCGTGGAGCGTGGAGCACGGGCTGAGGCCCAGTGACCTCGGCAGGGGCAAAGCACAGAGGTGCGGCCACAGCTGTCTGGCCACCAGCATTCCGGACAGAGACAAAGCCAGAGAGCCCGGCAGTCTTTCCACAACCTCCCAGAGCTCGGGTCCCCTCGCCCTCCCTGCGGGGTTGCGAAGTAGTTATCTGCAAACCTGAGAACTGGTACCACAGAAACACTTTCTTTCTGAGCGAAGGGCGCTAACTGCTATCTGAAACAGGGCGAAAGGCCACAGAACTATGAGTAAGATCACCACCAAACTTACAACATAAACAGGGATAATTTGTGACAACAAAAACATCAAGAGGAGAGGGGGCAAAGGTCTGGATTTGCAAGGGGGGGTGGAGATCAGATGCATTCATATGCTATTTGTGGGGGAAGCTGCTCCATCTTTCAACAGTCCTCCACTCAAAAAAGAATTTTACTTGGCTCTTCCTTTGACAAGCCTAACCAAGCAAAATATTGTTGGCAGGGAAACAAATTATACAGTTCATTGCTCAAACCAATGCAATAAAGTCAGCTGGTTTAGGTGGCCTTTTGTCTGCTGTAGTCATACTGAAGCTCCGGGGTAAATTCCAGATCCAGCTCATTTCAGAGTTGGGCTGGAATAGATCTGATAAGTGCATTTATCCACTTACCCTGGTTTATTTTTTTAATAAGATTTTTTTTCTAGAAGTGTGAAGTTTGAGTACAGTATACAACCCCTAATCACCACTATAATGAATTCAAAAAGTAATTCCTAGGAAAGTATTCTTCAGTTATAATGTGCAAACTAATTGACATTTTCAGAGTTAGTATAAACTAGGACTTAGAGGAACTGGCTCTTTGGAGTAGCTGAAATGTTTAAAAATTCTATAAGAAGCCCAATATAAATTCTCTATTTGAAGGTAATCTGTGCTCGGTCATGTGGCACAGTCATCCTCTGAGAGTCTTTTATGTTGTGGAGCTTACAAAATGGTCGGAACCATCAGTATTTATCATTATAGCATATTCATCTAGTTTACTGAGTTTTAATTTAAGAAGTCAGAGTTTTGACTTGGGTTACTTTGCCACATTGGCAGCAACTGAAAGGCAATTCAACTTTTCTCATGCAAGAAAATAAATCTTTGAAGGATACAGGTATATCCCATAAAATCCAAAGACAAGCAGAACTATCAAGGAGCTAGATGTAGCTGATACAGATGATGTGGAATCATTGATGGATCAGACAGGTGTTGATTTTACTGTCCCTCATCTATTCAACCACTTCAACAACCAGAACATCCATTAAATGCCAGACTTTGTGAAAACCAAATCTCTTCCTTCACCCCACACTTGTTGATCTGATAATATCACTCTACCCTCATCTCCCAGAAAGTCCTACGGCCTGTTTTTAAACTACTCAGCATACCTTATTCTTTTGACAGCAGTGATTTATTTGCTCAAGGATGGGCCCATGTTACAACGATCACAACCATAAAAATTAAATTCTGGAAGTTCTTTGTATGCTGTTAGTGAAGTTGACTCTATCCAGCAGGATAAGCTAGATCATGTTCTGTGCTGGCAAGGAGCCTCTGTCCATGTAATGTCTCCAGGACCCGGTTATGGACGCTGTATCTGACCAAGGCTTCCACGGTCACAGAGCTGGGGAAGACAGGATCTGGCAAACTACGCATGTCTCCTCCCCTCTCAATTCATTGGCCAAAAGAAGAATTTCTTTTGAGTTCTAATTTACATTTGGAATGCAGAGCCTATAGCTGTATTATTTTTTTCCCTATACGCTGGACAAAGGGATTCATGTCCAGGGCTGGATGGATTGGGTGGGCACAAGATCCCATCATGCTACTCAGAATGACATGCAATTTAAAACTTACGAATTGCTTATTACTGGAACTTTCTATTTAATATTTTTGGACCATGATGTATCACAGGTAACTGAAATCATGGAAAGAGAAACCACACATAAAGGAGGGCTAGTGTGCCTTCTGTGTACAGGGGAGATACCAAGGAAAACTGAACACTCCCAGAAAAGGCCCCATCCACCACCTTATATACCATGGCCACTCAAAGACCAAAGGAAGATGTCTGGGGGTTGCGGACAGTTATGGGAGGTAACCAGGAAAGCCCAGTACAAGGAGGGTGTGACTGTTACGCAGATTTAAGTCTCTGCCTTGTCCACTTAAGAGTCTCTAGAGATTACCCATCATCCTCCTCTTGGCACAGAGAGAGACCCTTACAAATGGAGATTTGCCTTATAAATGTAAATGTCTCTTACAAAAGGGTAACTTCTACTTGGGTTTTCAGAGCTTCTCCTGCATCTGCTGTTTCTTAAAAATAACCAGTTAAAAATAATCTTTATGCCAGAGGCATACTCTGTGGTGGCAAATTCTGCTTCCCTTCACTGCTTTGTTCCTAACTTTTCAACAACTACACAAGTCATTTAAACTGAAAAAGTCTGATGACTGTAAACGTATGTGTTTATTAAAATACATAATGCTAGCACTAAGGATATTAGTATACGTTGTAGTTAGTTGACTGGAGACACACCACAAAGATGGACTGCTCTGTGCTGAACACCTATCCAAACTGATAGACAAGACCTGACATTTATGGACAATGGAATCATGAGCATATTCACTTAGGCAAAATAATCATTTTTTTCTGGTTTTCATAAGCCAGATAGAAAAATGGAGGTGAATACTTATTAGGGGCTTAAAAGTTTAATGAATGGCATGATTTAGGTTTAAAGTACATAATCTTATTTCAAAGTTTATATATTTAGCCTCCATATTTTTCATAATTTTAAAATGCACACTAGAACGGCGTGTAACATTACAGCCAGTCATTGAGAACAGCATATTTTGAAAATATATTCTCTGAAGTGATTAGGTCTTTTAGAGAATCTACTAGTAAAGGAAAATAGTGGGTTCTCTTCTCTTGCTAATATGACTAAGTGGCTACTAAAAACAGTAGGCTTACTAATTATTCTATATCTAGGAGAGCTCAGTCTCTCCAACTTGGTGGTGGATTCTTAAAATCTACCTACCCAATCACTCAATAAAATTGCATCTGTTAGGGATAAAATAATGAAGAAAGTAAATGCACTTTTCCTAAAACTTTTTTGTCTTTTGCTACCCTACCCTAACCCCTTTCTCCTGGATATTTCTTATTAATACTTAAGAATTCTGCTTAGATATCGTATTTTCTGGAAATATCCTGATCCCCCAAGACTAAAAGATGTCTTTTCACAAGCTTCCACAATGCTTTCTATTTAGTTCTTTTGTAATATTTTAATCCTGCATAGCCACTGGCTATTTTGTCATCTGGGTTCTCCCTGTCCCTTAGTGTCCTACAAGCACTAGGTCATTCACCATTATGTTCCCATTGCCTAAAATGTGCTTAAAACAATAGGATCTCCATAAATATTTAGTAACTGAATTAAGACCAAGGTGTTATCTCTACCTCACAAATACTTATTCTTTAATGAGTCAAGTAAACAGACATGGGTACTGCAGCATTATAAATGCACCACTATAGCAGGTATGAGAGCACAAAAGAGGGGCAATTAACTGGGTCTTGGGGAGCCGGAGTCATCTGCAGGGAGAGGTGACATTTCCAGCTGTTGCACCCATAGCGTGTGCAGCACTAGGGATCAATGCTTCTCGAGTAATTGCTTTCTTGCACCTGACAAAACAATACATAGCTTTTCCCTGTTTATCTTTACCCGAAAAACATCATGGAGTGCCCTATTCTGAAAGACAGATGAGAACAGAATGTCTCTCTCTTTCAAGTTAATCAATGTTTTCCTGTGAATTGAACAAATAAGTAGATAAATATCCCACACCAAGGGCTAAGTGACTGGAAGACAGAAGCTTATCGACTGTCACTTCCGTCAAACTGTCCCAATTTCACACTCTGCCACTCTTCCTATTATGGACGGGAAAAGATAGCAACTTGGAACAATGATCCAGAGAAGCACAGGCTGAAATGAAACTGGTTTTCATAACTTATCTTCAGAGCAGATAACTAAAGGCAGCCCTTAGGAATTCCCATTAAAATAGAGAGTGAATGACACCTACTGGTTGAGAGGATTTGGCCTTGTGGACAGCTGGTGATTTTTTTCCCTTTATGACGTTTAAATGTTTCCCTTTCTCCTTACACATGAAACTCCAATTAATGATCATGGGAATTATCTGTACACAGTGGGGAGGGGGGACCTATTATCTGTGTAACTGTAATAATAATGAAAGGAAAATAATCCTCAATTGGCTATCATTGCTGTTGGAAATATTTTACAAGTGGCTTTAAATGACTAACTTTATTTCTGTTCCTTTAAAGCAGTATTTCAGGAACATCCTTTGTACAAAACTAAAATTCACCATTTCTCTGATAAATAAAACTAGATTTGAATGTCAGTTTTTAAAATCATACATTCTAGTTATCATAGGAGCTTCCTGCACTAAAAATCACCTGTACTCTTAAAAATAAACATCAGGAGAAAAACTGTGTGCCCTTGGCTTTCGGGACAATTTCTCAGGTATAGCACCAAAGGCGTAATTCCCAAAAATAATTAATAAGTTAAATTTTATTAAAATTAAAAGCTATTCTGCAAAAGATACTGTGGAGAGAATGAGAAGACAAGCCACCACCAACTGGGAGAACTCTTCTTTCTCCAAGAAGGGTTGAGGCTTCATGTGACATTTGGACATACTTGAGGGGTTGTAGCCAAAAACAAGAGAGTCATCTAAGCAGACTGTTTCATCATTTTTTAAACAAAGACTTCAGGTGGGAAGCAAAAAGCTCAAAGATTAACATTTATTCTCATAGCTAACAGGAAGATATGACAGAAGCAAATTAACTGGAGCAAACATTTTGCTTTAAATATTGCAGACCAATTCCATTTTGAGATAAGGTGGCATCCTCCATATATTGATGATTTTATCATCAACTTAATCATTTAATTTTGACCTTTCTAGCAATTGCTTCCTACTCATAAATAACATTTAAGGACACCAATTCAGATCAATAGCATCATACTCACCTAAATAAATCTAAGTCAAGCAACACTCCACCCTAACTAATCTGCAAGTTTCAGGAGTTATAATTACATACCTTAATACTGATTTTCTTCAAAAGTCAATTGGAAATATAAAAGGTGTGTCTTTTTTTAATCACAACAGAAAAAAGACATCTATAACAAGCTAATTGGGCATGGTCAGAGCAAGGAATTCAGGGCACTGTCATAATCACATTCGTAAGATTTGACTTACGGGAAATGGCATAAATCTGTTTAAGCAGCAGTATATTCATTTAAAAAATTTATTCTGAATTCAAATACTTGAAAAGAGGAGTAGATGAGAAAAGGACTCGTTAGAAAAGCTAACTATACCACGGCCAATTTAGAATATCAATTTTAAGCAGGAAGAAGAAACGTTAAATTACAAAATTTTAAATTAGCAACATGGAAGATAAATACATACTGCGCTAGTCCTAAAGGAATGAGGGACTTTTTGCCTTCAGTATGCTGATGGCCTACATTCCCTGAAGAGGTTTGTGACTAGCACGTCACTAGGTCCTTGAAGAAATCACAGGCAATTTCCAAGGGAAGAGGGGGGGGAGGAAGAAAATGCAGACACCCGCGGGTAGCACATCATGCGAGAGCCAGCTGGAGGCCTGTACCAGTCCCAGGGCAAACAGGAGCCCAGGCTTTAGGCTCCACAACAGACAGGGGTGCAAATTACCGGCGAGGCGAGGTGGCGAGAGGAGAGATTTTTGATTGTCACAATCATTAGCGACTATACCACTACCGTTTAGCATTAAGCCCAACATGCTAAATATCTGTTAAAGGGCAAGACCATTTCAGTGCTTCTTGAAAAATGAAGCATCTCAGTTAATATTTCATTTTTAGTATTATCCATACCTATCAGAATCTGCAAAACAGTTCTTCTTGTATTATTATTTATTATTATTTTCGACCTACTTTTGCCCACCTCTGTACACATGCATGTGCATACGCATAGTGTGCTCACAGTGATGGCCTAGAACCAACCACACACACAGCGGTAAGAATACCTAATACCCAGCTCTTGGTTTCTAAATACCATTTTCCACCAAAAGGAACTAGGAATCTATAGACAGGACTGCTTCCAGAGCTGAGGCAGACAAAGTGCAAGACGAGACAGGGGCTTATTTACCTGTGCCTTAAAGAAGGCCCATATCCAAGGAATGATTAGGCCATGTCAAAAACATCACGGGGGGCAGCCTGAAGGGACTCTTACTCACCAACTCCGAGGAAACTTGAGTTTCAAAATGAATAAGCGAGGTCATGGGTTCTAAAGCACTGACAAAAATTGAAAACCACGAGTACATGATTTTATGAGTAAGGTCCTACAAAATATTTGTTAATTTCCAAAGAGCAAAGAGTAGCTAGCAGACATCAGCTAGATTGAGTGACCAAAGTGAATATCATTAGCAGAGCCGCAGATCAAAACTGTGCCACCCGATAAGATGCAGGAAGGACACACCATCGCCTCTGCAATATTCCTCTTAAAAATGCAGAACTTAATACAATCATGAGTAAGCAAAAGACAAACACAAATTGAAGGGCATTTGAAAAAATTACCACTCTCATCTTCAAAAGGATCAAGGTGAGGAAAGTCAAGAAAAAAACTGAGGAACTATTCCAAAGGGAAGGAGAGTAAAGTTTCGTGAACAAAATGCAGTGAAAGGTTTTGGACTGGATTTTTTTCGTATAAAAGACATTATTGGAACAACTATATAATTAGAATAGCATTACAGGATTAGATGATGGTAATGTATCTATGTTAATTTCCCGATTTGGGTAGCTTATTGTGATGGGAAGAGAATGGGGAATGTACTGCATGTAGACCAATGGCCTGGTTGTTTCAAAAGCATAAAAGAAAATATTTTTGTATGTGCATTATTTTCTGTTGCTTAAATTTTGGACACACATGTACATGCACACACACACACACACACACAGAACAACAAAAGTAGAGCTGAAGCCTTAGCATCCTCTACATTGAAATTATAACAATATTTTTGAGCCTGGAAATGATCCTAGAGGTCAGTTTCCTGTACTTGGAAAACCAGGCCCACTAAAAGCAGCTTTCTCTTCATCTTTTCTGACTTTCAGTTAATTTTTACATTAACTGAGCTCTTTCTAATTCCAAGGCAGTTCACACTGACACAGAATTGAATATTTCTACTCTCTGACATGTAGGCCACCATCCTAGTTCTGGGAAGTGGAGAGTCAATGAGATCGTAATAGAATTTGGCACAGGAAACATGGGAGCGATTGCTATTTCAGGTCAGTATAGTGATTTCATCTCCCCCTTGTTCTTATGAGGACTTCAAGTTTTTCTGTCCGTGTTCACTGAAATAGTTTATTTGGGATTTTGTAACAAAATTTTGGGATTTCTTTTCTCAGTGACTTGCTCCAGCTTATTTGCCATTTGTGTTCTCATACCTACAACTAAATTCTGGGACATAGCAGAGAATAGATTTACTTTGAATGAATGAATGAATGAATGAATGAATGAATGAATGAATGAAACTTTTCGCATTTTATTTTTAAAATATGGATTTACTAGTGAGACTTTGATATAACCTTATTAATTTAATTGGCTTCTTTCTCTTTGGAATCATTTGTCCAGGGCCTAGAATAGAGCTGCTGCATAGTGCTTGCTTAATAATATTTGTGAAGCAGTGAATTGATATGTCATGGCATTTTCAGAATTTAGTTTTGGATGGTTTAATACTTATACGAGAAAAATGTATAAACTGCTATAATCTCAAAATTTCTATTTATTTAAAAGCTGGTGACTTTTGTACAGTAACAGAAAAAAGTGAGTCTACTAGAGATATGATTCATATTATGTGCATAAATATAAATATATGCATGGCTTATATTCCTACTAGATGCTGATATATATATATTTTGAAGAAAGCAGAGCTACATTATGTCTTGGGGGATTTTAAAAAGCAATCCAGTGGGAGAACTAGCCTCATCCTTAACCAACTGCTAAATTAAGAGAAGTAAATTTATTCAGTTTTAGTAAATGAATATTTATGTGACTCTGGAGTCACATACTTCATGTTTAAGTTCTATCTTTGACTTTAATAACTTTATGGCCTTGAGTAAGTGGCTTCATCTCTCTGCATACAGGTTTCCTTATTTGTAAAATGGGTATAAGGAAGTCTGAAAACACAGATCCTCTCCTTTTTCCATTCCCTTCTTTCACCATCACCCCATATCCTAACCCAACGGCAGAACAGGGCCCTGAACTCCAAATCCTCTCTTTTCTCCCGTAGCCACTGCACGTCCCCTCCCCGCTCCCAAACCCACTCAACACCTTCTCTCCCGATTCCAGGAGTCCCACCGGCCGTAATGAGCTCAGCCACCTTAACAAGGCTGAGCAGCAGCTACTGACTGCAGGCCGCGCGGGGCTGGTGCAGGGCGCTGTTTCCCGCAGATCTTTCAGCGCCCCTGAGCCCCACCACCATGGGCACTTTCCTGTGCCTCACACCAGCCTTGCCTGCCTCCTCCAAGTCTCTATTGCAGGTCCTGGGTTTGGTGAAAATGAAAGGACTGCCGCCCACTGAATTCCGGGTACACATTTGGGATCTTAAGGGCCTCTGGTCAATCATTTTTCTATCGCAGCCTCACCTACCCTGAGGCACTCCAGGGGTCCTGACTGGCAGCTGATCAGGAAGAACTTCCACAAAAACCACTCCTCGGTGACAAAAGAAAGCAAGGATAGGTAATTCTCAACTCAGAAAGTAAAAGCAGCGTAGTGCATTCATTCCTTGGGCGAGTTTCCAACATAAACACTGAGATCGTGTTTCCCTGTTCACCTTTCTATCTGCTGAGTCTATTAAGCACCTTTTTCTTGCTGAAATGGTAAAACCAAAATGGTCAGCTAAAGGGCTATACAAAATATCAGATCAAAGTGGAACGAATGAGAAAATGTTCCTACGCCTTTCCGTGTTTACGTCTTCATTCAGGGTCATGCCTACCTCCTATTACCTAGGACTTCACAAATCTCACCCCACAGACAGAAGTGAGGACTCTTCAAAATTCAGATTACAGCAAGCGAGCAACAAGCACATCACTGAGAGCGACAGACTGTTTTTATGAGCAACAACAGGAAAAAAATGATTTTTTCCATTCACCATAATAACCTGAGGTTTAAAGAAAAATTAATGTTCAGAAATCAAATACTAACCCATTAGGAGAAAATAGTACATCAGCTTTCAGGTTCACTATTCACGGATGTCGGCACTCGTTAGCTAACACAGAAAAAGAACAGATGCAGAAACCACGTAATTTATAAAAAGGTTACCTGAATGATGCCAGACACCCTGCGAATACAAATAAAGCTTCATTAATGGCTTAACAGCCAATGACACTCATTTAAATCCACTTCTGGGAGAAAATGTAATTTTCAAACTAATCTAATAAAAGTCTCACTATTTCTTGAACTACATTAACTTTATTAACTTCATTGTTTAAATTCTTGATTACTTAACATTTAAAATGTGTTTGCTGTTAAAACTGAACCATTTCATCATTTTAACATCATCAATCAAATACTAAAAATAAATCTAAATCATGGCTGTAAATTTGTTACTGTGTTAGTGTCTTTGGAAACAACCTGCTTTTATATAGATACAATTCCATTATATGTTTCCTGCATATATATACTTTTTATTTTATTTTATTTTCAACAGGTGCATAAACTTTGTATACAAATAAGTCAGAGCCCCCAAGTTGCTTCTGAAGGGCCAAAGTACTGTATTTGCTACAAAATGTCTAAGGATTCCACTTTCCCAGAAAATGAAATACATATAGATATGGAAGTTTTCTTTTGATAGAAACACTAAAGGTAGGCGCAAAAGTTACTGAGATCAACTGACATTTAGAAGATACATGCTAAAGTATTTAGGGAGGAAGAATTCCACGGTATACAACTTACTTTCCAAGATTCAGCAAGGCAGACAATAAAGTGAGTATTTGCTTAATCATCAAAATAACTAATAATTTTTAACTCCAGATTTTTAAACTAGGAGTTAAAAATTAAATATATAATTTAATCTATATATTTTTTTTTGGGTGTCCCCAAAAATGCATACACACTTTGAATGACTGTAAAGTCAGTGTTTATTAACCATACAGTTCATTTTCAAGATGTAAAAGAATCTGCAGAAATGAATCAATTTTTTTTTTGTCAGTGCCTGTTTTCAAACTGACTGTTCTGGGGAGGGGCCAGGAAAGGGTCGAGAAACTGCTGTTTTCCTCCAACCTTACATTTTTGAAAGATAGAGATCATTAACCTTGAGAAAGCAGAGACCACAACATCGACAGTCTCTTTGGTCTAAAAAAAAAGTCTTATCAAAGTATTGACTTTTGGTGCCCATGGCAGACATAACCCATCTTCCCAGGTAAGCAGGGATCCAAACAAAGCTTCCTCTGGATTTTCTGTTTTCCTTTGTTTCATCAAACCTGACTTACATGGTTGCCATGGAAATGAGCACAATGTGAATCATGAAGCTTTTAGAAGTAAGAGTGCTGCATTAAATGTAAGGAAGGGCTATTTTTATTAATGTTGTTTTTTTTAAATTGATAACTCTGAGTAAGGAAGATGCATAGAAAAGAAGAAAATTTGGTTATCAGAGTTCATCCCCAGGCTACGTTTTCTAAATGCTGTGAAAAAATTAAAATGTTGCAATGAATCAAAACATATACAAGAAAAACACTTCTGCATATTGCTTTATTTTATAAATGTGAATGTATCATAAACCATAAAGCCTCTGAACCAATATAAGAGCAATTAGCTTATACACATATAGACGTTTTCTTGTCCAACCTCAGCCTCATAAGCATTTCCTCTTTATTTTCAACCATAGCACTCAGCTCTTTTTAAAAAGCCCAATAGCAATAAATAAATAGATAAATAAATGAAATAGGATAATTGAATTGGCACCTATAAAAATAAATCAAATTTCTTGTCTGAAGAGCAGCCTTTGCTTCTGTAGGCTTTCGATTTAAGAAGAAACAAGAACAAATCTATGACTCAGTAAGGCAACCATAGTGAGAGACAAGGCAGTAAACCCAGCTTCAAAAGCACTGCATCGAATGTTTGTGGACCAAAATTTGGAACAATAAAAAAAGCCACAGGGTAGGATCCGATTTCCCCAATGGAAAAATGACCACCAAGGAACAGCAATAGCCCTCACCTTCCTATGGTAGATTTTTAATTATACTTCCGTTATTTATGGCTTATCAAATTATATAATTTCAAATTAGCTTTATTCAGAATGTACACAATAGCTACAGTGAATCAGGGGGATAATTTCCCACCATGACTGGGAAGGTAGTCGCTTGTGCGATGTTGACCCTTCTCACTAAAAACTAAATGGCTTATTTATTGGCTTTATGGCTGCCACCTTTTTGAAGCCTGTTGCTACATCTGAATGGTATGTTTACTGAGCACGGTATGCTTTCCTCTCCTGTTCCAAAGCTAATTTTTAGAATTCTTTTGTCATACAGAAACAGGTGGTGACCATGACAACTGATAAGCTAAGGTGAAACCCAGCTACAGTTCATTAGCTTTCTGGATGTTAAGGGTTATTTGCCAAATGGCATGCTTCCCCATATGATGTTAAAGACTCTAACATAAACCCTCATTTTTCATTTACAATCTTAAGTCCCGAGGCGTTCTGGCGGGCCTGTCTATGAGAGCTGGATTTGTTTCCTGCGTGAAGCACACGAGGATTTAAGAGAGTTACTTATCTTTAAGGTTCCTGCAGTTGCAACTCATTTGAACTTGAGGGGCCTCAATCACCCTCCTATGAATATTCTATCACAAGATCAACAGATAATACAAACGCATTTACCTGTTATGGAAGGTCAAGAAAAGTAATTTTCTTCTGGTGACAGGGAGAAATATTAGGAGATGAAAGTAATGTTCAAAAGACTGTGTGTGGTTTTGAAGTTACCTGCCAGATAGACTAATCAATAGATAACTGGGAAACCTTCCTTTGATCACTCACGCCTCATTGCTCGCGAGCATTATTAAATATTCTTTTGGTTTCTCAGAAGTTTGTCTTTGAAGTTGCCACATGGAACATTTTTTTGCATAAAGAACTATAATTCACAAAAAATGTGATGCTCATGTGTAGCTATGAGATAAAAAGAGATATAAACTTGCACGTAGCTCATCCATTGCTCATTGACCTTGGGTTACAAGATTAGTTTTACCAAAATATGCTTGTCTCCTTTTGAGAAATCTTATTGACCATGTGGTCATACTGGACCTAGGAAAAACACACATTTAAATCGTAGCTGTTATAGTATATGTGAGAATTTAATTTAAAAGCCAGTCATCTTTCTCATACAAATATTCTTTGTCAAACCCTATGGTAAATTAAAATAATTTTCTTCAGGTGTGTCATATTTACCAACAAAATGATTATTAAATGCATTTGCTGAGTCAAAATGAAAACTTAGAACCACTGTGCTACAAGTATTGGTATTTTTCAAAATTCTAAATATGTAGCAAGCATGACACAGAGCACAAGCTTTCACTGACAAAGAGGAATTTTATGCACAATCACAATGGAGATGTAGCCAAAGGCATTGAAATGGTTCATGTTTACAAAAGTCCAAGATCCTAGAGAAAATTCTGTAATTTCTGAAGAAAAAACTTTACGTTTCCATTCATAAAACATTCATACAGTCATTTGACAAGATCTCCAAAACCCATTCAAGGATAAAAATGAGATGAAGCTGACACTGAGAAGTTATTCTATAATCTCTCAATAACGGCAAATATTTCACTCTAAAACAATGTTCCCAATTCAGTCAAAAGGCATGTATTAGTAATTACTATGGGCTAAGAATTACAGTCAGAGCCTACAAGCATGAACAACCAAAAAGGGGGGAAGCCAGGCATACAAGCAGATTGCACTACCCGGGAATGTGCTCACAGGAAGGGTGTCTGGTCTACCTGGGAATGCCAAGAGCATGTCCATAGAGGATGTGATTTTTAACTTCGTCTTGATGAGTAAGTTTGCTATACTGAGAAAATATCAGAAGACAATCTAAGGAAAGAACATAAATTAGGAAAATGACTGGAGTTTTGAAAGTCATGGGTGATCTGAGAAATGTGAAAAACTGAGTGTTACAGAGCACAAAATGCAAAGGGTGATGCAGCTAATATAGCTGAAGAGGGGTTTGTTGCCATATTTTAAACCTTTTCAATAGTTAAGAGATAGCAGGTTGAAACCAAATTCAGTTATAGAAGGGATAACATTAAGGGGCCTAGTCAATAAACTTTGTAATTGATGACACTGGGAAATGAGGGGAAAGGCAGAAGTTAACGATGACACTAAGCTTTCCTGCACAGAATTCATGTCAATAGTAATGCCATTAACCGAGACAGGAAATAGAAATAAGAAACTGACAGGAAGAGACTGAATTCTATTTTGGACACTTCAAGTTTGAATTTCCTGAGGAACATCTATTAGAAATGCAGAATTTTGTTACAAATACAGAAGTGGATCTCAGGAGGGTGATCAGGTACAGGAGACACGTAGTTGGAAATAACTAACTCTAGATGGTTCATGAAGTGACTGAATAACTACATTTAAGAAGTACCTGTCTAGAAACTTGCTCTCCAGACCTTCCAAAATATACCTCATTCTTTCACCCTTACAGCATTAATAAAACAAAGGTAAAGTCATAGTCTTCTATTATGTGGATTAACCACTTATAAAATAAAATGTATCTAATCATGTCAGAACTACACATAGTTCTATAGTAATAGAACCTCTATTTTGTAAAGAAAGAAATTTTATAAAGAATGAATATTAGCCAGAATGCTGAAGAATATATTCTTAGTCATTTGGAGCTATTTTTATACTAGAACCTGCATTTTGTCTAACAAGTTCCTTTGGGAATTAAGAGAAAAACACATTAAAATGGAAAAAACGCATCTCTCTCTCTCTTTCTCTCTCTTTCTCTTGAGTATGCCAGAGCCTTTTCCCATCCCCTTCTCTTTTTCTCTCTCTCCTCCCCCCTACCCTCAGAAGCAAGCCCTAGCCTTTCCCCTCTTCTTCCCCACAAGGTGCTGAGTGCCTTTGCTTTCTCTCTCTCCTAAACCCTTTCTTTTCCCTCTGTAACTTGTTTCCTGAGTCCAAGAAGCCCAGCTAGCTCATTTTTTCTCCCTCTGTGACTCCCTAAATAAATTTTTGCTTGTATTTAAATAAATTAATTTAGTTAAATGAAAAAAATGGAAATGTCAGCATAAAAACTCTCTATGGTCTCGCTTCATGTTTTAGGATATATATTCACAACACATTCTTAATGTCCTAAGTTTTCATGTAATGTGATAAAAAAATTATCCAATCCTTTCATTTTATCTGCAAACTAAAATGTATGTAAAATACGTTATTTTAAAAAGCATGTATAAATTAAGAAAATGTGAACGATGATCCTTTTAAGGAATTTACTGATCTTATTTCACCAGTGCCACAGAAATGACTTACATCAACTTCATTTTACCTAAAAAAAATAAATATTTTCATGACTCAGGGAATGAATTATTCTGATTATCCGTAAGTGTTCACTTTACCTAGTCAGTGATTCATATGGATACACTCACCCTCGAGACACACAGAAAAGGCCATTTGTATAATGACCATAATGACAAGAAATGAGCAAACCAAGCCACACTATTATTAGACTCCAAGCACACAACTGTGCGGATGGGGTGTTCTAATTTAAACTTCCAGGACACAGCTCTGAGTATAGATCAATATACTCCATGTTTTTCAATACTGGGGATTTTGTGTCCATCCATGGTATAATTTTTGACTGTAGATTATTTATATTTATGAAAAAGGAGTGATGATATAATTTGACATAAAAATGTATACAAAAATAGCACATTATATGTCAAATGAGTAAAAATATTACATATTATATATCTATATATTATATATGCATATACACATAGGCATATATATATACTTACATTTATATACATATATGTAATCCACACATATATATGCATTGCATGTGTTTATATATAGCACTGAAAGGAAACCCTCTGAACTCTGAACTGTTCATATTTCCTGAACCAGTATACGGTTGGTATGTTTAGTCACCTTCATAATTTTTTTCAAACTTTGACAGTGAAATTAAAATTACAAACAAAAAATCCATGCTTTTCCATTTGTCAAACACTGAGCCATACATTTTTCTCTTTTCCAGGTTTTCACCTACCATTTCTTCACGTAGGTATTTCAAAAGTTCAAGAAAAATCATGACTCGCTATTTTCATAATTGTTGCCACCCTTGTAATTGACTTGAATTCTGTGAATGTGGTTTTCAGCAGCTTCCAACTTGCCCCTGATGCTTTGTAAATGTTCTTACAACCTTTTGTACTCATCTTGTGTATATCACATGGCACGTCTCTCCACTATTACCAAAAAAAATCCACGCTGAAGCATACCCATGGCTAACCAGTAGCATATTGCCTGGGCATTGGCAACATCAGCATAGAACTGATTATTTTCAAGAAATTAAACAGCATATGTTCTAAAAATAAAACTAGAGGCAAATAGCCTTGTCCTAACAAACACTTTAGTTACTGACTATATTCCTTAAGTTGTACATGATTACAAAGTAAACATAAAATGAAAATGGCATCTATAAATGTACTTTTAGCATACGCCAATGGTTGAGAAGTATTAATTTCATCTTGTAGTCAGGAAAGTTCCATAGAAATGCAGTATCGTTTCTGGAACCCAGGGATTCTTGGAAGGAGTTGGTTTGAATGACTCCCAGCCTGGCTGGCCTCTGGGTTCTCACCCGTGCACCTCTGCTGAGTAAGCAGCTGCTGGGAAGAACAGATAGGCAGGGCCTGGGAGAGTGAAAGTGAGGTCCCAGCTCTCTTCCTTCTGATGGGGACAGAAGCTTCTCCAGACAAAAGGCGAGTCTGGAGAATAGCATGAGAGAGGCCCCGGACAGGAATGAGACTGTCCGCATGCCTGTCCTTGGAGCCCAGCTCTCCCTAACTGCTGAAAAGGTGGATTGAGACTAGCCACCCATCCATTACACTTAAGGACTGGGAAGAGAATGGGGAGAAGGGGAGCCTCTGGAGGTGACTGACAGCTTGTCAACATCAGAACATCAACCAACATGCACAGAGTCCCGCAACTTACACCACTCGTGGGAGGCCAATACTTAAGGTACCCAGCACCTGGCACACAGAGGAAAACTAGCACAACCTCAGTGGGACACCATCAACACGAAAGAGGAAGCAGGAGGAGCCCTGAGGGTACCAGAGATTCTCCAGGGGAAAGATAACAACATGACCAAACCTAAAACAAGAGCACAAGAGCACATCAATACAAAGAAAATCATAACACAAGGTTCCAGAAACAGAACACATCATTTCCAAGCTAAAGAAGCGTTCTCCAGTGACAAAAGCGAAGTTAACCGTATCTGAATTAGTAGGGTAACATGATCAACTCAAACCTCCCAATGAGTCCTCTTCTCGTTTGAAATAAAACTTCAGTTTCTCACATGGCTTGTAAGGCCCCTGTGACCTTGTATTTCACTACCCTTTGGCACAGTACGTGTGATCGTGCCTCTAGCATTTGCACTTGCTGTTCCCTTGCCCAGATATCCCATGTCTTGTTGCCTCATTTCTTCCAGGTTGAACTGTGACCTGCTTAGAGCACCCTTGGTCTCCCTCTCTAAAGCTGCTGCAGCCTTACTATCGCAAAACCCTTATCTCTCTTTATCGGTAAGCATCATCATCTGATATATATTTAATTATCCATTTTAAATTGTTTTCTCTTCCCCAAAAAGAATATATGCCCCATGAGCATGTCCTTTATTTACTTCTGAATCCCTAGTGCCTAGAACAATGCCTGGTACATGGTACATACCCAATAAATTTGTTGAATTAATGCATAAACAAGTGAATGAATGAGTCGTGTGAGAGTTTCAATTAAAATTGGACTCCCGATGTCCTCGATTCTTGACCTATGTTAGAAAATGGTGTGATGGAATCCCTAAATTATCACACATGTGTAGAGAGCGCTGAAATCGTAATGTCCAATGTATCAAAAAACAGTGGTTAGTTAGGAAAATATTTACCACTGTGGCGACCTGTATTAATTGTTCACAGTTAATTGCTTCCTCTGCACCCATCCCATGCCTCCTTGTGGACAGATTACAGTTGCCTGCCCCACTGATCTCAGGCTTGATTATGTGACTTGCTTTGTCCAACGGAAAGTGAGTGGATGTGACCTCTGTGTACCTGGGCAGAAGCTTGGAAGGTAGCTGTCGATTCGGTCTGACCTTCTGGCTCTGAGAACTGAATGTCCAAGATAGGGGCTCGCTGTTCTTTCAGCTTGGGTTCTAGAGAAGGTACGTGGGGTTCAGGCAACCTCCGCGGAACTGAAGCCTTCATAACATGAAGAAGAAATAAATACATAATGACACGCACTAGGGTACTGGTTTTTCTTTTCTTTTTGCTGCAGCAAAAGCCCAATAATACAACCAAATATTTTAGAGTTTAAGGGCCTTGAAGAAAACAGTAAAAGTGATGAGTATATGTCTTATTTATTGCCCGGTGACTAGAACAATGCCTAACATATAGTAGGTGCTCAAAGCAAAAAAGAAAGCTATGCTTGGGCATATAAAGGGAGATGTTTCACATTATTTACTTTTTAATTTAAAGGATTTTTAAATTTTTAAAACTAATAACATGTATTTAATAGAATACTTACAAAAAAGATGGGAAATAGAAAACAGTGAGGACAATGTAATACAGGAAAAACAAAGGAACAGGGATACTTGGATCCATCCCAACCAATTTTAATACTGCAATTACTAAATGAAACTGACTGAACCTTTCCTTACAAAAATAATGACTGATTTCAGTAAAAGTTATATCTTATAAGAGCCATATAATAAAGATAAAAGTCTAAAAAGAATTCCTGTAAGCAAAGCTTACCCAAATCCATTGAAAGAGAAAACTAATTTTCCCTTAATGTATCTAAAGCCAACTAAAATTTATCAAAGGCAAAAGAGCCAATTGAAAGTAAATTATTTATAAGCTATAAATTCAAAGAATGACATAATATGAACCACATAAGCAGGGCAAGACAAATCAACTTTCCTTTGCCAAAAATAATTTCATAAATATTCTGCTGTTAGAAAAATACTATCACTGCTCAAAATATGGATCTCTGTCTTCGGGGTTTATTACAGATTTTACTATCATTCATTTTAATTTCCTGCAGCTAACTTTGGAGTCTCTAGCAGAAATATTCATTCAAATTCTTGGGATTTAGCTATAATTTTTAGATACAATAACAGTGCTTTGTATATAGAGGGACTTCAAAAATTAAAACCCTGAAGGTACTTTACAAATGATATTATCTCTATAGATTAGGATTTAAGTAACTGACTGAGATCTGTCTTGTTGCCAAGAATACACAATATTTGCTAAATCCATTCTCCATAATCTCTTCCCTGATCACTCTAGCTGCCTGATTTCATCTTTCTTTGTCCCTATTAATGTTCACCATCAGAGAGCAGCATAGGGATTAGCATTTAGTTGAATGGCGTGGTTTAGCCTGGTTCCCCAGCCCAGTTAAAAGCCCTGAGAGTGAAATCCTCATTATTTTGATCCTTTAAATACATCGCATTTTCTGGCTTATTGTAAAATGAGCTTCCTAAATGCCAAACACTTTCCTAGGAGATTTTACGAGTAGTGCCTCATTTAATTCACTCAACAGCCCTGTGAGATGGGTATTGTTATCACACCCATTTTTCAAAATGGAGAAACTGAGTCATGGTCAAACCAGCAATGAATCATAAACCATCCGATTCCAAAATCTTCTCTCATCTCATCATTGCATACAAAACAAGCACCTGGGAGCAGACAACAAGGTAAGCAGATCTCACATTCCTATCCGAGTAACTCAATTTTAATGTCTCCTTTTTCTAAAAAATCTAATGGGTATAAAATAGCTAAAAGGATCAAGTTAAATTCCTCTAGCTGGCATTCAAGTTTTTTTAAAAAACCAAACCCTTCTTATTTGGGAATAATTTTAGATTCAGAACGAGTTGCAAATATAATAGGGAGAGTCCCATATA
Source organism: Miniopterus natalensis (assembly GCF_054644295.1). NCBI lineage: Eukaryota > Metazoa > Chordata > Mammalia > Chiroptera > Miniopteridae > Miniopterus > Miniopterus natalensis. The sequence continues at coordinate 88,237,374 of NC_142084.1, forward strand.
AACCTTCCTCAGCTCCCCCAACATTACCATCTTACGAAACCATGGCACATTATTAAAACCAGGCAACTGGCAGTCATAAAATACTATGTTTTTGGATGTTATGTTTTGTGGAAATGTATATGCCCCATTTTCTAAGACTGTTTAAAACGTGTAGATGTGAACTGTTGCTAGGGAACCATTTCTTAGAACTATTAGTCTAATTCCTACAAGATACAAAGCATGAGTTCCCAAATACACTTCTCGTTTTTACTTTTTTAATTAAACAACTGAAACTGTAGAGTTGTGCATACGGAAAGAGACGTTGTGTCACGTTCCTGGGTCTTCAGGCAGGAAAATGCTCTTTAAAATAGAGTGGAAACCCCTCATTTTATCAAATGATATAAAATGCTGAGGGACTTGCCCACTATCAAAAAGCAAGTCAGTGCTTTAGCCTGGGTTAAATCTCAGGTCCTTCCAACCAGCATGCTTCCCATGATAGCCCGTGGCCCTCACAGGCGGGAAGAGGGGGGTGTGCCCAGACTGACTTCTGAAAAGGAGCAGAGAGCCCGAAAGGAACCTAGCTTCAAAATCAGACCAGGTGAAGGTTACACAGGAATTGACGTTTAAAAATTAGTAAGAGAGTTGATAATTACATATGATATTAAAAACTTTTCAATTTTTCATTTTAGTAATATTTAAATTGGCTATTTTCATTCAAAGTAATTTTTGATGAGTAAGCTGGGCTATATTGACTAGACTTGCAGTCTGATAATATTTAAACCACAGGGAATCACTGATAGGTGATAGGTGGATATACAACATGCTGGACCAATCATTTCAAGATTAATAAAACTCATGCAAATTAAACCTGCAAACCTAAATTTATAAGAATCATCCCCTTATGCAAAAGCACCACTTTTAACCCATTTAATTTCTGATTTCTCTCTCACGCCTGAATTAGTTTATATTAATCTAACTCTTCTCTGACCTACCTAATACTTATAACCCATATCAAACAGGTTTATAACTGACTAACTCCTTTCCTATTATTCTTCTGTATATGTTCTCTCACCATTATGAAGAGCCCTTTAGGAAGAAGCTTGTGCTTCAGGATTTTCTTGTCCAAGCTGGCCACAGAATAGGTGCTCAGTAAATGAGTTGAAATTATTTTGACAAAGGTAAGGCAGAGAGGTTTCATGTGTTCTAGCAGAAAGCAGTTTATCCCATATAAACTCTGAAAATCTCCTAGCAAGACACTGCAGAAGAGAAAATTAATATTCTGAAAGGGTTAATAAAATAGGACTAAGCATCTAACAGTGAATCATCCGTAATTTATGCACAGAGTAGCTCTACAAAAGTCACCGTGCACTGTGCAGTGCTGACTGCTTCAGAGGGCTGGTGAGGAAAGCTCTAGAGTCAACTTTAAAGAAACTCATTTCCAACCTGGGCTGGTCTTCCAGCAAGCTGCATGACCTTGGGGAAGATTCATCATTTGGGCCTCAATTAGGATCGATCTCTAAAGTACTTCTAGCTTTAAAATATTATGATTTTATTTAAGTTCTAAAAGCAGCCTTTATTTATCCAGAGGTTAAGGGGAATTTAATTTATAGCAGAGCTTAGAAAAATCACATGTTTTCGATTATTTCAGTTTCAGTGTAACCTAACCCTCATCTTAAGTTCATTTGTGAAACACTATTTCAGACATAAAAACTAAGTGAGGAGAATTTGATGGTTTAAAAAACACAGGAGCTGATATCAGCTGACCTGAATTTAAGACCCTGCATGACCCTTACAAGTTCCTAGAACTTGAGGAAACTGCCTTACTCTCCTTGCTTGTTTTCTTATCGATAAGTACAGATGGTGCGTGAGTGGGGGGGCTATTACAATAAATATTCTCTAAAAACATTTTCACAACTTCTGTTACATCATAGGAAAACAGTACAACATTTCAGCACAAACACTGTCTAAAGAAAGAAGGGTAAAGAAAGCTGAGGATTAAATATTATAGTGAAAGGAAAGAGTATGGGTCCGAATCAGTCACAGCTCCAAAGGGGACTGAGGGGGAGGGTGTCCTACAATCCCTAAAGAAGAGAGGCCTGAGGGTGATGCTGGAAATACCAGAAGGGCCAGGCCACGGGAATGAGCTGAAAATCACTCCCAGGAGGCAAATCTGTGTAAGTAAATTTCAACTTAGTCCTTGCTAGGAACCCAACGCCGTGTTCCCCCAACATTCATATATTAAAGCCCTACTCCCTGATGTGATGGTGTCTGGAGGTGGCGCATTTAGGAGGTAATAAAGTCACAAGGGTGGAGTGATTAGTGCATACCGCATTCATCTATGTCCATGAGTCTTTCTTTTTCTTTGCTTAATCCCTTCACCCTTCTAAATGCCCCCCTATGTTCATTGCAGCATTATTTACAATAGCTAAGACCTGGAAGCAGCCCAAGTGCCCATCAGTAGATGAGTAGATAAAAAAGCTGTGGGACATCTGCACCATGGAATACTACTCAGCTGTAAAAAAAAGGAAATCTTACCCTTTGCGACAGCATGGATGGACCTGGAGAGTATTTTGCTAAGTGAAATAAGTCAGTCATAGAAAGACAAATACCATATAATCTCACTTATATGTGGAATCTAGTGAACAACATAAACTAACGAAGTAGAGACAGACTTACGGATACAGAGAATAGACTGACAGCTTTTAGAGGGGAGGGGGTTGAGAGGAATAGGTGAGAAGGGCGAAGGGATTAAGCACATACATTTTTTTATTTAGGTCTCTCAAAGCCATTTCAATCTCAAAATGTCCAAAATCATGGTTATTTGATTTATCTTCTCAAACTTATATTTCTAATGTCACATTTCACCTAGATGTTCAAACCAGAAATTCCAAATTCCTCCTTTTTCTCTACCCACCCCCACCCAGCATCCAATCCATAACAGTCCCCTTCTAAAAACATCTTGAATGCATTCCCTTTTCCCCATCACCACTGCTGTCCCCTAGTCAAAGTCACTCTTGCCTGGACTATTCCAATAGGCAGCTTCCCTTCCTTCTTTATATTTTAGATTTGGTAATATTTAAATTGGCTATTTTTGTTCTATGTAATTTTGGGTTACTAACCACAATCCATTCTCTCTCCAACTGTCAGAATAAACTTTAAAAAATATAAACAAGAGTGTTGTTATTATGACTAAACCCTTCAGTGCATTCCCAGTGCACAATGTTTACCACACTCTGCAAAACCCTCTGGCCGGCTCTCTTTCTTGATCTCTTCCCCCTCAGAGCCGCAGATCCTGGAATGGACCAATATCATCCCCCCGGGGGCGGCTGCACACACTGTCTCCACCCCATCTGCCTGGCAAGCGTTTCCCTGTCCCTTCTCTCATCCCTTATCCCACTCCTCTTCCTATGGCCAGTTTCTTTTCTTCTTTTAGGGGTCAGTTTGAAACCAGCTCCATGGAGAAACTTTCCCTGCCACCCTACCAAAACTAGCTTCCCCTTAAGTACTGCCTAAACCCTCTGTTTCCGTCATGGCTCTTACTAGAATGTGCACTTGTCTAACTCTTCTGTTAACCTTCCTTCTCCCCCACACCGGATTAACGAATCCCCAAGGTGGAAAACAAATAAGCCATTCACTGTTGTTTTCCAGTATTTAATGCAGTGTCTACAATATGGTGGGTACATGGTGTTTGTTAAATAAACACATTATGTAACAGAAAATTCTTCCATAAGGAGATATCAAATTTTCTCATGAAAACCAATGATAAAAGTATTTTCTTGCATTACTTTTTTTCCAGATTTATTCCACAAAGCAGGGGGAACCTGAAATGAGATAACTATGAAAGTGCTGTTTATGTGTTTTCTTATCACGTTCCTGATTAGTACTTATAATTTTATTTTGCATGCCTCAGCAGTTTCTTAAAACTATTTCATCTAGCTATTGGACTCAATTTTATATTTAAAATATTTGAAGAATCCAACATTATTATCCTCAGTATTACTTGAAATTTTCCTTTAAAAAAAAAAGTTTACTACTGTATTCTGAAAGCTCTGAGAATATTACTGGATACACTGAACACAAATATAGGCCCATATACCATTAATATCCACATCACTTCTCTAACATGCTATGTAATTTACTTCTTTAGGATAAAAATCAGTTTTGAGGGAGACTGTGCAGTCAAATTAAACTTGCTCTAATTTGAATCTTAAGTGATTTGATGTCACTCAACAGAATAGTGCTTCCAGCAACAAAAAGTAAAATTTTATTAAAAAATTCTTTGAATAAAGTTGTATCTATGTTCATGTTATCATAATTCAATTTTAGGCAATCTTTTATTCTCAGTGGGTCAGTTTTTATATCCTGCTTCAAATTAAAAACAAGTGGGGGAACAGAGTAATATAAAATAATCCAAAGCAAGGTCCCTATGAATAGACCTATTTACCTTTGCTTAATAATTTCTTTTGTAGCAGGGTTTCAAACCAGGTGATTGGATTTATATAACACTTTTACATGAATTAAGAGTAGCTGGGGTCACAGAAAATTCTATTTCATGAATTTTCCTAAAAAAGAGAACAAAACAAAAAAACCCTAATATTTTTCAAAAGCTACCAATTAAAACTAGTACTCAAAGTAAGTTGCAGAAAACTATTAAGAATTACTTAACTCCTACAGTGTAAGTAGGAGCTGATTATGAACTGCACAAACGATAGAATCTGCAAAACCTGCCTCAGGCATCTCAAACACAAGTGATAATAAGTAGCCAGAGAAAGTTTTCTTAAACTAGTCACTTTATATTTGGAAAGCATTATATTTATCATTGTTCTAAGTAACTTTACTATGTTAAAACAGAAAGAAGTCAAGATATTTTTAATCATTTATTGTGAAGGGTCCAGAGTAAACTTGATCATAGATATCTATAGATTCTAGAATGTAGCCTAAGCGTAGAAAGAATTCTCCACTCAGCCACCAGAGTAATCCCTTTAAAACATGAGTCAGATCCTGGCACTCCTCAGTTCAAAATCTTGCCAAACTCTTTAAAGGGAACTTCGAGGCCGTCTGTGATCTGCCACCCCTATAACCTCTCCGAGCTGGAGCAGACCCACCATGCGTCTGACCCTACCTCTCCTCTCACTCCCCACCAGCTACAGTGGTCTCCTTGCTGTTCCTTGAATACTGCAGGCACACACCCACCATAAAATCTTTATTTCAGCTATTTCCTCTGCCTAGAATGCTTTTCTCCCCATATTCACAAGACCAATCCCCAACTCCTTCATGCCTTTGCTCATATGTCACCTCAAGGAAGACCATGATGACCACCACATTTGAAACTGCAACTTGCCCCCACACTCTAAGTCCCCACTCCTTGCTCTACTTTTCCCTTTTATTTCCATGATGCTTATCGGCTCTCCCACATGCCACATAATGTACTTCTCTATCATACTTATTGTTATTTTCTCTCTTGCCTTATTAGAATATAAGCTTCATGAAGACAAGGATCTTTATCTGTTTTATTCCCAAACATCTTGAAAAGTGCCAGGTATGTAGCAGACATTCAGGACATGTGTGTTTAATTAATGATATGTTAAGTTCATGATGTTTCTCCAATAGAAAATTAAACCTGTGGGTGAAAAACATAACCTAAACCAGGACTAGAAAAACTAGGGAAACCTAGAACCCTAGGGAAACCTAGACTAGAAACAAGCTGGCTTGCAGTGGCTAGACAAAGAAACTCTAGAATGAGGAAACAGGAAAACTCTAAGTTACCCAAAGCTGGGCTTTTTCTATAATTCTTTAATTTCTTACCTACATTCTGTTTTTTATATCAGGAAGTCTGCAGTAATAATGACACATTTTCTGTGAAAGTATTGCAGATGGCTTCTTTGAGAAAAAGAGGTAAATGAGGGTGTATCCATTTGGCCACAAACCGCAATTCAAGTATTAGTGGCAAGAGGCCCTAGAGCCAATGAACCATTGTGAATCTGTAGTATTTCCCTTTTACCCTTACTCTTGGGATTTCAATGACCATTTAAAACAATTTTCTTTCATCCAAATTGGCATTTTATTCAGAAATGGGATTTTGTGTGAAGCTTTAAGATGCTCTCTATCTTTTTTATTTCCCTAATTAGAACCATTGCTCTATCCAACAATTGACTTTAAACTTTAAAATTAGATAGACTTAGAGCCTGAGATCTATAATATGTTCTCAAGCTGAAATTAATCCTTCTCTAGTCTTTATCAGTTACGTTTCAGTCATCTTTTTAAATATCTATAATAAAAACAAACTAAGGTCCCTAGAAACCTCATGAATATAGTAGGCAGGCAACATGAGAAAGAAAAGACTGGTGCAAAGGCAAGATTTGACCATTAGTGACGAAAATGTGGCTCTTCTGCTATGTTGAGAAATTATAGCTCCCTTCACTCCAAATGCCATCCTCTCTCCTCTCATCATTACTTGTCTATAACTTTATTTATAAAGACTAATTTGCACAATTTCTTGCATATAAATTCATTTACTTATTGACTTTAGGCAAGGAGATATGTCAGGGAAGTTTCATTCTATAGAGATTCCAACAACTTTCTAATCTTTGGATTAGTGACTAGGGCCCAATCTAGCCAACCAGAAATGTGCTATCATGAGCTCTTACTTTCAATTGATTTTTATACAAAAATAAAATGTATGGCTCAAGTATGTATAAAATGATATGTATTAACCATAAGCTATTTAATTGGATGGGTACCTGTATTGTGTTTTACTCTAGCAACTGGATGTGAATTTACCATGAAAGTTTAACGATAACTCTAATAATTTAAAGGCAGATGATGTAAATTTCCTATTCTTTTCTTAGACAATAATACCAAGTGACATTTTCATATAACATGCAAGATATTAAATGTTTAGTACATCTAGTTAATTCTTTTCAGAGTTCATTATTTTTAGTACCTAACTGGGCTTATTGATAGGCACTTATACCCCTAAGGTGGCACCAGTGTTCAATAAGGTATCATCTAAATTGGAATCGCAGTTGATCACATTTAACCAGGTAAGCAGTGGTCATCGCAGCCAATGATTGCCGTTAGATAAGTACTGAAGATTTGTCTAGAAGAATTTTTAAATGGTCTCAATCTTATATTTATAAGAAATAGTCGAACAACTTGAACAGAAAGATACATTAAAAATAAGAAATTTTCATTAGTATGGAAATCATGGCATGCCTATCTAGTATAATATCCTGAGGTCACTTTAAAAGACAATTTTGATGTTTACGTATTGACTTGGAAGATTTTTAGTAAAATATTAGAAATAAAGTGAATAGCAATACCCCACTAATGCCAGTTGCTGTAGTTGCCATGTGGTGAATACCAACTTGATGACCATTTTTTATGTTCATTACATCGCTGGAACCTTATATTAAGCCTAGTAAGTAGGTATAATCAGAAATTACATTTTATAAATGAATAAACTGAAGTTCAGAAAGATTAAGTGACTTGCCTAACCTCACACAGAAAGGCAATGGTAGAGCTTAAACTCTAGCCTGGGTCAGACCAGGTTCAGAGACTGCATAAGAAAGACAGCCTTGAGACTTGCCAAGTGCCAAGAGCGGTTCTACCTAAAAAGCAGAATTAAGGAGTGGATAAAAAGGAGCAATTTTCATTTTCTATGATCTCCATTATTTAAATTTTATAATAAACATGCCTTATTTTGAAAGTAGAAAGTAAATGTATCAATTAAATAGAAAATAAATGTATCAATAATAATTTTAAGAAAAAACTCACGTGATATTTGTTAATTGTGCTTTTCATCTTGGAAGAGAAGGTCATGAGCAGTTCCTCAGTCCCTAAAACTTGACTTCTTTTTCTAGGATTCACTTTGGGAACCCTTCTTAGCAGAAAAGCATCTGTCGTAAGTTATAGATATGTCTCTGGTCTGAGGAGAAAATGAAATGATGGATAGGGTCATGAGCAACATCTAGTGGGAAAGACCAGAAAAGAAACTGCAACCAATAAAACAGACAAGGAGATAAAATGTGAGATCAACAAAGAGTCAAAGCACGTAGAAACTAAGACGGTAGAGACACACCAAGGCTGGAAGAAGACCCAAACTTTTTGCAAAGAGGAACTAGTAAGACCTTCAGATAAGATGAGTCCAAACTGCCAGTCAAGATGGCTATCTGAAGATTCTGAGGAGCAAAGCTTAGACACTATCAGATGCTTGGCACCCCAACAAGACAGCTGGCAGTCCATCACTAATTACTTTTATTCCGTTACTTTCCTGGCCTCCTGTACATGACACTATCTGGCTGTTATTTAACAGAAAATGGAACAGGCCCAGTTCTCTGGCAGAGGCTTTACCCTAATGTGGATATATGTGGGAAATTAAATTCTTTCAACTTCTTGAACAAATGGATTCTGAATCATGCTTACACGTAAATGCTTTGTCTCTAATGCTTTGTCATGTTATGATTCAGAATTAGAAATTGTCCACACAATTCAATCCATATAAACGACAATGCATATCTTTCATTCAACAAAGATGTATGGAAAGCTTCTAATAAGACAAGCACTGTGCTAAATTCTTAGCACAAAATGGAGATCGAGATATAGAGACTTTGCCATAAGAAATTTTAAATGTGTAGTGGGAAAGAAACTAATTGAATAATTAAACAAATATTAAATTTTTGGTGTGAAAAGTGATTTTAAAAAGAGAGATATATAAGGTACTATGAGAACAGCTTTTTAAAATATGTATATAACTGTCTGATTTCTTGCTATCTTGGGGGAAATTTTTAGGATAATAACTGGTATTTACAAAGCTCTATACTTCAAGGAATTCAGACATTGAAAACATCTGATTTGTTCTCCCTCTTCTACAATGAATAAAAGAATAGATGATGGTATGACCTTTTATTTCCTAGAGACGAACTGGTGGAGACAGAGGTGAACAAGAATTAAACCAGCAATTCCTTGGAATCTTCATCACATTCCTGCTCTACCAGAAAGAGGAAGGCAAGGAAGAAATCAGGCAAAACACCCTGAAAAACCCAAGGATCACTGGATTCCTCAAAAGGCCTTCCTTCCTTTGGGCAAGGTTATCAAAAGCAACGTGGTAGCCCTAGAAGGCAGAGGAACACTATAAACATTCTTGACTTTCTCAACTTCAAACTTTTATATATATATATATCTTTATTGATTTCAGAGAGAGAGCAGCAGAGGGAGAGAGAGATAGAAATACCAATGATGAGAGAGTCATTGGGGATGGAGCCCGCAACCCAGGCATGTGCCCTGACTGGGAATCGAACCTCAATCTCCTGGATCGTAGGTCGATGCTCAACCTCTGAGCCACGCCCGGCCGGGCCAAACTCTTTTTTAGAAATTGTTCCTCTCCCACTCCTACCCCATACCTCCCACCTCAGACTATTTTCTCCAAGGCTTTTTTTTTTTTTTAATTTTTATTAAGCTTTACTGATATGCCAATCACTTGGAGAAGATCCATCCAAGTAGTGAGGGCAGGGGGATTTCTTTAACAATTTCCCAGGCAGATATCTGTGTCACTGTTTAGACTTGCTCTTTCCAGTGCAAAATAATTCCATGCCAAGAATAAGATGTATTTATTTACCCTTCCCAAATAATCTACTGCCCTGTCCTCATATGTAGCAATTGCAATTAAATATAAAATGTTGGAGCAGTGCCTTTACTTGGATTCTGCAGTAAAAACATTTGTTCAACATGGTTCAATAAACAGAGGAGGGAAACTCCATAGCAACTGAGGCTATGAGGGAAACTTGATAAAAGAGCTGCATGATAACATTTATTCCTGAAAAACATCTGTGAAAAGGAAGGGTTATGTTTCTACAGCAACCAGCTTTGTTGGGTCCACTAAGCTCTATTAAAAATTAAAAAAGAGTCTGGCTGGTGTGGCTCAGTGGTTGTGTGTTGCCCCATACACCAAGAGGTTGTTGGTTCGATTCCTTGTCAGGGCACATGCCTGGGTTTCAGGCTCAATCCCCAGTAGGTGGCATGCAGGAGGCAGCAGATAAATGTTGATGTTTCTCTCATCAATGTTCTTGTCTCTCTCTCCCTCTCCCTTCCTCTCTCTCTAAAATCAATTTTAAAAATATTTTAAAAAATAAAGAGAAAGAAAGAAAGAAATGGAGAGAGATAGAAGTGAAGGACAGAGTGGGATCTAATGGGAAAGCATAGCAAGCAAAAATTAGTAATACTGAAGTCAAGGTCATTGGCAGAGGGATGGATCCCAAGTGGACCATGGGTGTTTCTATCTAGTTCTGTCACTTTCAACTTTTAGATCAGTGGTTGAAAACACAAAAGCCAATTGGATAGTTACATTATGCAAATGAGTAAAGTGGGGAGTGGGCTGGTGGTAGCTCATCTAAACACCAGTCACAGGCTTCAACCAAATGTGGCCTCTACTATTCAGCCCCAATCCAGTGCAGCCAAACAAAGCATGTGCTCAAAATCATGACTTTCTTTGTGAAACACCTCTATCAGTTTCCTCATGCTGCCATTAAAAAATCACCAAAACCTTAAGGGCTTAAAACAACACTCTTTTATTGTCTCACAGTTCTTTAGGTCAGAAACCCAGTTACAGCGTGACTCAGCTAGGAACTCTGCTTAGGCTCTCTTAAGGCTGAAATCAAGGTACCAGCAAGTTACATTTCTTTCTAGAGGTTCTGGGAATTAATCAGCTGCCACACTCATCCAAGTTTGGTCTAATTCAATTCCTTGGGATCATAGAACAAAATCCCAGTTTCCTTGCTGCCCACATTCCTTCTCATACTTTCCATGTGGCCTCCCTTCTGCAACGAGTGGAGTCTCTCTAAAGCTTTGACTATCTCAGATTTTCACTACTGCTATCTCTCTCTCCTTCCTAGGTGGGGAAATTTTTTTTCTTTTTCAGGGTTCATGTAGTTAGAATGGACCCACCTGGATAAACCAGGATAATTTTTTATTTAAAGGTCTGGTCCATAACCTTAATTATATCTGCAAAGTCCCTTGTGCTGCGTCATGGAACATTCTTGGATTCAAAGGATTAGGGCATGGATGGCTTTGAGAGCCAATATTCTGTCTTCCACAATCCCAAATTTAAAATGCTGACAACACTATTTGAGCCAGATCAAACACGTCTGATGGTCCACATCTTGACTCAGGGACAAAGTTTGTGCTCTTTGCTTTAGGAGATTAATCTTATCAACATAACCAATATTGTACCATAGCATTTAAAATAGAATGTTCTTGAATTAACTGGTGTAAAGATAAATATATTATTAAAAAGAAAATGAGTGTTTGGTTTTACAGTCTTTGCTCCTACATGACTTTGTTAATACTATATATATAGTCAGGGTCCTTTAATATGAACTTTGTAAATATTTAACTAATTAATAATCAATATTTGCTGATACTCCTGTTTTTGCAACACTATTAGAGTCATTACTACTATGTACACTGGCTTGAAGACAGTTTAAATATGTTGTTTTCTTCCTGGGCTTGATTTATATAATCTATTAGATATTTTTTACTGGGTCAGGAGACAGAATTAATATTAACTCAGAGAGTAATTTGCCATTTGTGTCTTCTCATTAATTCTATGATAAAATGAACCATGAAACCGTAAGTATATTGGCATTAAAAGTCTTCCTTAACACTCTACTTACATTTTATATCTTCAAACTAAATTTCAGTGCACTTTTTAAGTGCTAATAATCTAAAAAGGAAAACAAACAGTAGGATTGGGGAAGGCTGGCAAGAGAACTGCAAACCCTCTTCACCTGATCATAGACAGTTCCCTCGAAACATCTCTTTTAACAGGAGGCAAGGGTCTCAACTTGGAAGACAGACCTGGATTTGAGTCCAGGATAAGGAATTATGTAGTCAGCTAACGCTGGACAAATTGCTAAACAAACAAGCTTCAGTTTTTTCTTCTGTAAAATTAATTGTAAAATAACTTTACCTACTGCTCAGAGGTTGTTATGAGGATTAAGTGTGATAATCATGGAAAGTGCTTGGGCAATGCTTGACACTTAGTGCACTCTAGGCAAGATATTAACATAATTCTGGTTTTAGCTCAGGTAATATGTTTGGTCCATAGAGAGTCTACTACTCAGCTTAACAATTTTCCTTCAGGAAAATCTTTTCTAATTTATTCTTTTCTAATTTTCTCTTAAAAATTCAACCTGCTATTATTATTCATTACTGTTGCCATTTTTTGAGAACTAACGCATTTCTAAATACTAAGTTAAGGATGTACAGTGTTGCACTTATGATTGCTCTAGCTAATATTTCATATATAAAAGTAATCATTACACAGCCCAAATAGAATTGACAACATGTACGGTAAAGTATAAAGTGAAAAAATTTAAAAATTGCACATAAATGCAATACACATATATGCAAAATATATACAAATATGCACAAGACCTAAAAGCAAATAAAAAATAATTCTGTTAGAGAATATAGGAGGGTTATTTTCCTTTTTAAACAGTAGTATACCATGTTTTCAATGTAAAAAGTCATTTAAAATCCATAAGAATTGGCCACAGACTTTTAACAGTATATATAGTCACTTAATATATTTGAAGAAAAACTCATCACTTACAAATAGAATTGTAAAAGTTGGAAGCAACCTTATACATCATCCGGGTAGGCAGTTCTCACATTATGTACAGCAGAGCCCTAGGTGGTCCACAGAGGTGTCTGGGGTGTAATTACATGGTGTGGTTGCTATGAAATATAGAGCAAATAGGCAGAGGCCCAGGACTCTCCAGCTGTGCCATTTGTACTGTTTCACTCTTATTAGTTTCATGTATTTGTATAGCATTTCATTATAAGAAATGTTTCTACTGGTCAAGAAAACAATTTAAAAAATCAAAACTCCCTCATGTGGAAAATACAGTCATACTCAGCAAATATTACATTTCTTCTCTGATATTTCTCAGCCTTCACCTCTCTTACTGTTTCTTACCAATGAAATGCACAGTTCTCCAACCTCTCTCTTCTAATGATGAGACAAGAGGGCATGTGGGAAAGATTGATGTTCACAATGGGTCAACTTCAATAAGGAAGCCTTGGTCCGCTGGTCCCTGAGTGACTATGTGGAGCAGAGCCTTCTGCTCACCCACATGGGACAGGTACAATAAGTGAAAAGTTAACGTTGTTGGGTTAAACTCCTGAGTTCATACGGTGACTCACTACTTCTGGATCACCTAATCCATCTATACTATACATCCCATTTTAAATATGAGGTAACAGGACTGTTGATAATAGAAGTGAGCAGTTCAAGGTCACTGAGATCTAGACTGAAATCCAGGTCTCCTGACAACCCAGTTTAAAGCTCTTATTAGACCTATCTATAAGGCCTTGGTGACAACAACAGAGTAATAAGCCATGGTGTTGGTGTAGACTTAAAATCACCTATTCCAAACTTCTCTAAATTCATGATGACAGAAATCTATCCAGATGTTGGTGAAAACAGTGATGGAGAACTGAACATTTCTAGGGTCAGTCAAATCCTGCCTGATAGTTGTCATTATTGGAAATTCTTTTTCTAAATATAAGACACTGTAAATAATGTAGCAAGAGGAGTGAATTCAACAATTAATTTTTGAGCCCTTTCTAAGTGCTAAACACTTAGCAAAAACAGATATATAAGTACTGATGAGAAAACATACACATGATACTGCTCTCAAGGAGCTTGCAGGCTAATGAAGTGATATATATACACACATATGTATATATCATATATATATCAATTTTTATATATGATATACATAAATATGTGTAATATGAAATATGTATGTGAAATAGTCACAAATATAAATATATGATTACAAATGTTGATAAAGTCTACGAGTGAAAAATCACACAGTATTAGGAAAGTACAAAACAGGGGCCTCAACTTTGCTTGAGGGGTCATCAGGTGGAAGAAGAGGAAGGTGGCAGCAATAACCTATACATTTCTGGTTTGCCCGCCTCAATAGATTAGTGTTATTTGCTGAAATAAGGACACTGGAGAAGACCTGGTTTTGGCAAGTGAGGGAGTGGGGTGAAGAAACCATGGGTTCAATTTTACAACATCTGCAATTAGAGGTATCAATGTAACTTCCACACAAAAAAGTATACATGTATACATAAGGATGCTAAGAATCCTTGAAGGAGTATCTCTATTGAAAATCTGAAAAAAGACAGAGCTGGGTGGTGATAACATAGTCATTCAGCTGGAAGCACGGACCCTCCCTGCCCATTCATTTCTGAGTCACTGGCAATGTAGGCAGATGGCTGCAGCTGTTGCTTCTGTCCCCTCTCCTCTGACATTTGCCAGATGGTGTCATCCTGTGGGTGATGTTTATTAGCAGCCCTGTTGGCACAGGCTTTAAAGGGCGGCCTGAGTCAGGAGATGGAGGTGACTGGTCTTCTCATTCATACTCATCTCCTGCCATCACTTAGCCTTTTTGGAAGCCCCTAAATAAACAACCCAGCTAGCACTACTGTCAATCAATTACCATTTTCATTTAAAAAAATAAAATAAAAGGTTTGTAGGTTTGTAATTAGAAAATTGAGAGGGCAATCTCTGGAATCTGGATTAACAGGCAAAACATGAGATTCAAATAGACCAAAAATCTGAGTTATGGAAGGAAGCTGCTGTCAATCACTAGCTGTGTGACTTTGAGCAAGTGACATAGTCATCCTGGGTCTAGGGGGTCTTGTCTATAAAACTGAGATAAAGTCCAATTTTGGGTTGTTGTGATAACTCTAATTAATATAAGGGCTTATTTACGTATGGCACCTAGAAGGTTAATACATTTATAGTCCTTGCTATTTTATACATTGACGCATTTCTACTTACTGCTATAAAAAACAACAGCCACCATTTACTAAGTGCATCCTGTATACCAGGCACCTTCCTCCGTGCTTTACAAATATCAGCTTATTTAACGTTCATGAAAATCTATGAGGTATTTACTATTAATAACCTCAGTTTTGGGGTTCTTTTTTTATTTTTTTCAGATGAGAACACTGAAGCAGAGAGTTGCTGGCTCAAGGAGGATTTAAACAAAGCAGTCAGCCTTCAGAATCTACACTCACTCATTAAGCCACAGTACCAAGGACGAGAGATTAGAATGTAATTACGAAGCAGATATAGCTACGTATTTGCACACTTCTTTTTTATGGTCAATGTTAATATTTGAAAATGTTTCTATAAAATTGCAAGTGCATCCTTCCTCTGCTGGGTTGGATAGGGAGAAATCGTGTTGTGGAGAGATGGAAGAGTTGAGACACAAGTTGGCAGGGGATCAGCAGTCAGGATGAGTACTTTGACTAGCCAAAGGCAGCCTATGGCTTTCAGGTGGAGCATATTGAACTAGAAGCCGGGAGACCTGTGCCCTCGTTCCAGCTCTGCCACTAAAAAGCAGCTTAACATTGAACCTCATATAACCTATCAAAACACGTTGGTGTCCTCATCTAAAACAAGGAGTTGGGTCTAGCATCTAGACCAAATTAATTTAAACCAATAGTCTCTATAGATTGCCCCAATTCTTTTTTTTTTTTAATATATCTTTATTGATTTCAGAGAGAGGAAAGGAGAGGGAGAGAGAGATAGAAATATCAATGATGAGAGAGTCATTGATCGGCTGCCTCCTGCACACCCCCGACTGGGGATCGAGCCCGCAACCCGGGCATGTGCCCTGACGGGGAATCGAACCCTGATCACCTGGATCCTAGGTCGATGCTCAACCACTGAGCCACGCCCGGCTGGGCTCCAATTCTAATTTTACTGCAATTATTGTATTAAAATCCAGAAACACCATCTTCAACCACAAAGACCATCAGCAATATCTTTTCATTTTAGTGATGCGAATTTCAAAATTAAATTTTTCATTAAGTTTAATGAATGCATGTTGTACTATTTAATTTTAAAAAGTTGAATTGACATAATTTTGATCCAGACTGGGGAACCGAGTACTTGCGTTTCGGTCTGTGATGGGCCACTAGGTGTAGGACTCCTTACCGTGAACCCCTGTGCCCTGACCAAGAGGGATAATTTCCACATTCGTTTCTTGATAAAAAGTTATTTGTGGTCTAGTTTTAACCAAGTTAATAAACTTTTGGAAACAAGTGTGATATATCTATTTAACTATTTTTGAAAAGCATCTTACAAACACAGCCACTGCTTTCTAAAGAAACAGAGCCCAGTGTCAGCTGGTGACACTGTGTAGCAAAATCTACCCGAACAGACAGAAGCCCCCCGGGGAGGGCTCCTTTCCTACAGGCATGTGGTTAAGTGCTGGCTAAAAGTTCCAGGGTTCAGCCTCCTGACTCTCTGATTTGTCCAGGCAGGAAACTTTCCACTACTTAGTAATTAGTAACCCTCTAGACATCTGCTTCCCTGGGGGAGAAAATACAAAAGCCACAGAAAGATTAAATCTAATTATTATGATTTCCATTTCTGGGGCAAGGCTTTTTCATAAATAATTATGTCTTAGTGCAAAACTGGCAAGTTTTAAGCTCTGACCCTATCATTCATAATAACAAGTAGATTTATGGCCCACAAGCTCATTAGCTAAAGAAAGCTAATTAGGACTTAAACTAAAAACACCAATATGTGAACTGCTCACTGAGGTAATCACAGCATTCTGACTCTGAAAGCATCCACTTCCTACCAAATGATCTCCATCCGCAGCCCCCAGGGCAAGAGTGAAGGAGTAACTACACCACCAGGAAAGAGAGTTAACAGTTCTTCATGCAGCGACCCTCCGATGGAGGGAGGTTTCTGTTTCCCGGAGGATGTGCAGACTTAAAACACGAGTGAGTGGAAATCATGCAGAACACAGTACTGTGAGGAGCAGTGCACACAGGCCCAAGAAAGACCTCCAGTCTGATTCTGGCTGAAACACTGCCCCTCTCTCAGCTCCATCTCCTCCCATTTAACATGAGAACATTAAACTAAATACCTCTAAAGCCAGTTCCTAACCCTCACATACGATGGAAAACCACCAATTCAGAGGCCATTTCACTTCCCGGTGAATAAGACACATTTACTTTATTAAATTTTATTGTATTCATTTTATACCCACACTCCATTTACACGTGTCAGGCACTGCCCTAAACTCTACAGAGATAATCTTCAGGGAAATGCCTGAAAGTAGGTGGCATCACTATTCTAGCTCCCAGATGAAGAAATGGGCCGAAAGGCTGAACACCTGGCCCAAGGTCACACAGCCAGCGGCCTTCAGTCCATGTGCCACAGCATACTGGCACCTTACAAGTTCTTCACAGCCAAATGCTAATTACAGCCAACTCAATTAACTGTTAACTAATATTTAATTATTTTTATAATTTTAAAAGGCTTTAAAGAACACACGTGCCATTCCAGCCCTCTTTATCCCACCTAACCAATTACTCCACGTGCTCCCCACCGCCACCGTGCTCTCTCCTTCAGATTTTATGAATTCCACAGTTTCGAATGCTTTGCTGTGTCACTGATGCCCTACTTTGCTGCAGCCCCTGGCAGGGGAGGAACTAGTTGCTTCTGGCTTCTCGCAGTGTCCCCCCCCCAGAGGCCAGTTCAGAGCCTGCCATTCAGATCCATGCAGTGGCTTTTCATCTACTTCCACAGTTACACAAGAACACTGGGGGGGATCATTCTAGCTCCATCAGGGGGACAGGCAGTGCTGTTTAATTTAGCATATCATAAAGTCGTCTGCAAAACAAAAGAGGGAGAGAGAAGCTAGCAAACAAGGCTTACGGTGTGGACAGGGCGCATTTATAACTTACGACGTGCTCCAACCAGAAAGTACTCCCAGGAGGCACAGAATGGCATGCAACCCACAAATCCCACTCCCTCCCTGCACCCCGCCCAGCGCAGAGCAGACTGGAAATCTAGGCGCTTTCACTCAGCTCTGTGGTATCATTTGGTAAATTACAATATGCTCTGGCCTAAGTGCATTTCACATGTGGTTAGCAATAATAATGCAGATGTTATGCTTCATTTACACAATCCGTTACACCTGTTTCCACTGGGTGATTTCACCTTTTATTATTGTCTCAATGTTATTTCAGGAGCTCAAATAAATTGATGCCTGAACAAACTCATCCGATGCCTCATAGCTCTTCTGTGGAGGGCCTCCTTGCATTAACCATTTTCACTGTATAGAATGCTATTAAAAACCTCTAGGGTGCTTTTATGATTTAAAAGCAAGCTGAAAAAAATATAAATGAAACCAAAGAAAGAATGGAAGATTCCAGGTATCTCAAGAATCTAAGATCAATGGCACAGTAGCACTCGCCCTTCTCCTCAAGCCTAAAACACTGGCCTCTGTGCATTCCAAGGACTCTAACGCAAGTTAAGGCTTGGCTCTTCCAAAAGACGGTTCTTTTTCAAATTCTGTCCTGACAGAAAACATGCTGGTAAACTTACTATAAAAACGGCACCTCCAGGAGGAGAAAACCCAAATCAGATGTGCTATTAATTTTCAGGAGGCTATGTAGAAGAGCTGATCTCAAATTTGGGGGTCTTACAATCCCCTTATGCCCTTATAAATTATTGAAGACACCTGAGAGCCTTTGATTTTGTGGGATTTATCTATCTATAATTAAGTTAGCCTGCCTAGAGACTTATCAATTTCCGTGGTCTTTTCAAAGAACCAGCTTTTAGTTTCATTGACTTTCTCTATTGATTTTCTGCTTTCAAATTCATTCGTTTCTGTTCATACTTATTATCTCTTTTCTTCTGTTACTTTGGATTTAATTTGGTTTCTTTTTCCAGTTTACTATGGTGGATAGTAAGTTATTAAAAATACAATTAGTACAGTTTGCTGCCACTGCACTGATTTGTACTAAGTCACCGGCAGTTTTATGTGCTATTGTTTTTATAACATTGTGGCAATTTCCAAACACCTAAATAGAAAAATAATGTCTTAATATTGTTATAAAAATAGTTTTGATCTTGTGGCTCCCTAAAAGAACCTTTAAGTTCCCTAGGTGTCCATGGATCCCACTTTGAGAACCACTGTATTTGCATTTACACATAAAAATTCTTATTTTGTATACCATATGAAGATGACACACAAAAATGGAATGGTAAATGGTATTTACCTCTTTTTGTCTAAAGATGTTTTTGCTGACTGGCATTTTTTTCTCTAAGAACAAAAATGACCCTTTAGGGTACCCACTCCTCCTTCCACTACTGCTTACCTTGTGCTATCACAGAAATGAAGCTAGAAATAACCAATAAAATTGCCTAATCTGGGCTTTTACCCATGAGGAAAGCAAACCGATACCAAGAGAGGGAAATGCACTAGCGTTAAGCTGTAAGTTCAAGTCTCCTGATTCCCAGAAAAATCATGTTTAATGTCTGTGTACAGGTCTTTGCTCAACCATTTACTCTTCTCTCTTTGGTATGGACATTTCCCTCTCTCCTCCATTCTTAGTCTTTTAATCAGGCACCCTCCTAAATCATACACAGCAATGTCTCTCATATATGTTTGGCTAGTTTAACCTAAAAGATCTTTAAAACATTGTCTCTGGGTGGTTCAACTACATTTAAAAGCTGTGTTCTAGCCCAAAGCACTTAAATATGGTTTATTCTAAATCTCTGAATGATAAAGTTTAAAGAGAAAACAGAATACATATGACTCCTAACTATCTTTGCATGAATTTGAAATCTTTCTGGATAACAAAATCTTGTTTAAACGTAAATAATTGCAGAGGAGAGGAAAATGGTTTACCCAGCAATGCTGCCTCTGAAGAGAGCAGTGACTCCACCTTCAGTGGCTGTGACCTTGCCTAAATTAAATATAATGAGTAAGAAACTATTGAGAAATGAAAGGAGAAGTATAAGAGGAGGAAAACCCAATAGATACTTTCAGTCCTAAATTACAGGTCTACTAATCTAGCTGCACCATATTGCAGATGTTTCTTGGTCCATTATAAGTGAACCAAAGCAAACGTCCTCCTACGCAGAATAAAATTGTTACCTTAGCTGCAACCCCCCTCCCACCACAAAAAAAGATGTGAGATAATGTGAGCATCAAGCATTGGGTAAGAGCTTTAAAAACGTTCCCATCTGACATCTACGATGCCTTTAGCTATTAAAATGTGGCTAATAATTCTCTTGTCAGTCACTTAAGTGCTCCAGAGGTCTTGATAATTGAATGTAAAAGAGCACTTTATCATACAGAAAGGACAAACTGGGTTCGAATATCGTCCCCCAAATAAACTGTTACAGGGCTTTTCTGTGCCCAGCATATGGAACAAGCTGGTGACCTATTTAAAATAAAAATATTTAGAAACTGAAGGGGTATGTTTTTTTTAAGATCTAAATATAATAATCTGAGTGCCAAGAACCCTACGAGAAATGGATATTGTAAAGCTGAATTTCATTACAGAGCTTAAAGGACAGGGTTTTGTTTTTTTATTTTTTAAAGATTTTTTAATGAATTTATTGGAGTGACACTGGTTGATAAAATTGTATAGGTTTCAGGTGTACAATTCTATAATACACCATCTGTATATTGTTTTTTATACTTATTTTTGAGAATTATATCTTAGCTCTTTCTAGGTTTTGTGTAATACACATCAAAGATGTCTCTGCGTATGTCAGCTGAGCATGTTCTTCAACACACAGTTCTGGCGTGTATTACAACAAATACACACAGTGAGCTGCACACCTGTCAATCTTTCATGGCCTTTAATGGCTCAAGTTCTGTGAGAGCAGTGCTGTAGATTTCTGTTTGTTCTGTTACAAAGGCACATTAACTAGGCATCCACAGTGCCAAGTGTACTATATCACCCAGCATTCAGATTTTAGCCGTAACAAGCTGTTAAAAATTGGAACTCCTTTTTTGTGCCATATATTATAAATTGTAAGGGATTATCTAAAATTTCAGTCTATTTCTGAAACACTGGCTTTAAAATATTTGTGATGTCCTTCTCTGATCCAACAATTGTATAGACATTACATATCTAAACCTAACATTCTACAGTCCAGAGGGAGAAACTAAAACAGTGGGCCTCTGCTCTGTGGGGCTCTCAATATATTAGTGTCAATTTAAGGCACTAAAAAAAGACCTGAAATACTTTCCCTCCTATAGGAATGGGCTGAACGGTTCTGGGATAAATGATAGGAATAGAAGAACTCCTGATGAGAGTTCTCCCAGGCCAGTTTTAATCCATTCCATAACTATGGATGGACAGGACACTAGCAGATACTTTCTAATGAGCCACAGTAAGAGAGCAAGCAAGGCTACTTGGGATGATTCTACAGGCAGGAACGATTGCTCCAAATTGAAGAGAAGCTGACCACAACAAATGTGAATGTTTGAATATTTAGCTTTACTGAGAACACCACCCTGGAAACAGGACTCACTCTCAGCTATAAAATTGTGGTGAAATTAAAGGTGGAAAAGACAAAATGTGGCAATTTACCTCCATTTTACAAAGAGCAAATCTTCTTTGGATCAATGGACATTCAAGGTGACAGAAGCCAGAGTATTTTGAGATGAAACTGGCTCAAAGAAGCAGGCAGCCGAGAGGAAGGCGTTGAAGTTCATGTTTCATGTTCTAGGCACATTCCAGAATATAAAGACTATGAATAATAACAGCAGCATTTATTGAGCATTTGCTACAAATATAATTCTGTCCCTGACGTGCCAAAATGAAACTAAAGCAAGACAGATTATACTGCTCCATTTACAGGTAAGGAAAAGAATAAATACGAGAGATGTAAGAATTCAACAGCAGAAATCACCAGTGGCAAAATGCATTGTTTGATTCTACAACACTCCAAACTCAGACTCCACTTGGTGAATTGCTTTATCAAACTGTCAGCCCATGAAGGTTATCAGAATTTTTAATTATCTCTCTATATATCTCTTATATATGTTTGATGTTAAATATGTCTGTATACCTAGATATAGATAGGTAACTACACAGAGATATACATACAAATACAGGGATGGGCCGAAGTAGGTTTCTAGTTGTAAAACAATAATTAATAAAGAATAGTACAAGAATAAACTGTTTCACATAACAGTAAACCTACTTTTGCCCACCACCACCTGTAAATATATACATATTTTACAGATAAATATAGAGAGTGAGACAGACAAATAGACAAAAAAGATTTTGTAAATCTTCAAACTCATCCCATAGTTTAATTCCCTGAGTCAGGGGAATTGAAATTAGGCCACAGCTCCTTTTCATTAAAATTGCATTTGAACTAGTATATTTGGCCTAAATACAACTCTCTTCAAAAATGAATTTGATCCTTGCAGGGGTAAAAAAAAAAAAGGATTTTTCAGCACTGTATCACAACCTTGAATCCATCCTGAGCACACTTTATCAAGAAAGAGTGTTAACTGTCTGCAGGAATTTTAAAGCTATAATATACTTCCAAGACTATAAGAATAAAATTTAGATTCTGTGCCAATTGAAGGACATAGCAGGGAGGAGAGTGTGGAGACTTCTCTGGAACATCCAACACTGTGGCCCGTGATCATTAATTAATGTCCACACAAAAAAATGGGGCGGCAGGGAACCGGACTGGCCAGAGCTTCCTGTTTAAGCAAGCAGAACCAGGCCCAACTTATACCAGAATTCCATAAGTAAGGGGATATAATGACACTTAAAAATAATTTGAAGTGAAATAAGACAGGCAAAGAAAGACAAATACTGTGTGATCTCACTTATATGTGAAATCTAAAATAACCAAACTCACAGAAACAGACAGCAGATTGGTGGGTGCGTGGGGCAGAGGGTAGGGAGTATAATGCACAGCTTGGTGACTACAGTTAATAGTACTTTACTGTCTATTAGAAAATCGCTAAGAAATATATCTTAATAGTTTTCATTATAAGAAAAAATTGAAATTATATGAGGTGATGAATTTTAACTAAACTTAGCATGGTAATCATTTCTCAGTATATACATATATCAAATCATTATGCTGTATACCTTAGAGTAACACGATGTTATATGTAAGTTATATCTCAATAAAAATAAGCGGGAAAGTAATAGGTAGACTAATGTAAAAGAACATAAAAAGTTCCCCTGTATGACCTCAAATTCTCTATTGCAACTGATCTTTAAGAAACTGTCCCTCGTCCAGTTTTGATAGAGTAAGAGAAGAGTATCCACAATTATTTAAAGGAACTCTTAAAGTATTTCTTCATATTCCAGCTACTAAAAGCAAAACAAAACAATATGAACTAGTATAAATTTTAGAGGGAATGACCAGAAATAAGTTGGAAATCATTCAATTGTTTGAGCCTTGCAAGATTTAAAAAGTCACTGAAATGGGAAGTAAAGATTTTCTATGGCAGGCGTTTGAACTTAGTAATTACAGGTGAGGTGCTCAACTGTTCCATTATAAGTAATTGTGAGCAGGACTTTTAACATATGTCCACATATCAGGAAATTGTAATCCTATATTTTAAATCAAAGCCATTTATATCCAGTAAGATTAATGCTTGATTTCACATAAGATGCATTCGGGAAAAAAAAAAGCACACCATAATATCAAAAACCTAAAAGGGACAATGTCCTAAAAGAGTTTTCTTTTGAAAATGAGGTAAAAGGAGTCCTCAAAGACATAGCTCCTCATTTGACAGCAATATCCAGGGACAGCAACTATACCTTGATCAGGGTGAGCAATAAGGGATAGTCCCGGGTTTATAGAATGAAGCATATTTCATTGTTGAAATGTTACTAAGGAAGCTCTTAGACAAATAACATTACACGTGAGAGCACCACTGATGAAAGAAATAAAAAGTAAATAGTGAAATGTATTTTAAATGTGAAAAAGCAAAGTTCAATACAAATGCTGACCTTGCCTCCCACTTGGGACAATACTATTGTACTAGACAGTTTTGAGCACGATTATAAACCAAGATGGAATATTTTAAGACTTTAAGCTTGTTGAATTAAGAAAGATAAAATACATTATACTTCAAACAAAAAATCATCTATGAAAATAAAATAAATATTGACCCAAAATATGGACTTTTGAAAAGTCTAAATAAACTGCTAGTGAAAAGTCATGGGTTTTCTTAGAGACATTTTCTAAAAGTGAACTTCAGAGAGACATATATCTGTAGCTTTGCTCTTGTGCCTATCCTTGGGTGAAACAGCAGACTGAAAGAACCATGTGCATAACCAAGTAACCTAATTTTTACTCATTTATTTATAAAACAAATACTAGAGTTCCAACAACATGTCAGGCATTGGAGGCTTCCTGCTGGGATTAAATAATACATAACACACATGGTTAAATATTCAGTGGCCACTATATTATTTTTAAAGTTGAAATAATAGTTAAAATTAAGTGTGAAGCAGAGCATATTTTAATAATGGTTACCTATGGACTGCATATCATAGTAACAAATGGGTCAAAACATCTGGGTACGCAGGGACAGATAGGTATAAGTAGCTAGGTCTTTTAACATAGCTCTTAATTTCCATGTGTATAAAATAACCAAAAGTCACGTAAGAGAGCTGAGTAAAAGACAATTCATAAGAATTGCATTAAATCCAGTACTCTTTCAAAAAGTGCATTTTCTTTTCAAGTACCACGAAAAATTAACTAAATTTTGTTCATATATTTGGTCAAAGGAGAAACTCAATAAATTCTTTAAAATGGAAAGAGTAGAAATCACAGCCCATGAGACTATAATCTAATTTTTAAAAGCAATAGAAATTAAAAGCAAAAGCTATATCCAGCACCTTGAATATTTAAAAGCACTCTCCTAACTTGTTTTGAAGCAAAAAGTAAATGAAAACATCAGTTGCTGAAACAAAATTAGTAAGAACAACCCTTCATCTCAAAATTCATGAGATGTAATTGAAGAGCACTAATGTGCAAAGGAAAAAATGGAAGGAAGGCACTCACCATGTTGTTTTGTAGCTGTTATCATTTTTAAGGAGAGAGACAGAGATAGTGAAAGGCAAGCTGAACAAAAGGACAAAGAGTGATCAGAGAAGACTCTGGCCATTGTGTTGGCACCATTGTAACAACATAAAAATGTCGCCTTGGGGCTCAGTGCCTGCCATCAGAATCTCTTTCTTCCATGTACCAGCTGAGTGGCCAGGGGCAGAGTTCCCCATTTTTATTTTTATTTTTTTAATTAATTTTTTTTTAAATTATGGGTGACATTCAATATTATTTTGTATTAGTTTCAGGTGCACAGCATGGTGGTTAGACAATTTCCTCATTTTTAAAATAGAGATAATAAGTACTTCTTTCATGAGGTTTTCTTGAAGAGTAAATAAGTTATCAAAGGCTAGAGCAGTGATTGGACAAAGTAAATTCTCAATAAAAGTAGCCTCTTGAAATTATAAGAATGCTACCGGGAAGAGAGTGGGGAGATAAAGGTAGACTGCAGGACTTTATTGGTTCATATGAATCATTTTGCAAAAATATTTCAAAAAGGAAAGGGAAAGATCATACCAATTGCTTTCTTTTGTGTCTTCTGTTGACATCCTAAAGGCCCAACAGCATTATTCATTTAATCCCAATCAATTTGTATTTTGGTTTAGCATAATCATTCTTAAATATGTTTAACAAGTATCTCGTAAGCGCCTATGAAGTGGCAGCTCTATGTTAAAGTTGGAAAGGAACACATATTGGTCTCAGAAGGTAAATCAGATCTGATTTTTAAGACTAGCCAAAAGTCTAAAAATTTACTGATTTTTAAGTGTTGGCTCAAAAATATTAAGACTACACAAACAAAATAAATAAAAGGTTAAGCAGAGTTCATACTTGATCACCATGACAATTTAGTTATTGATATCCAATTTCTCAACTATTTTAACATTTAATGTCTTTCAACATCTCCTGTAAAATTTATGTATTTTTTTAAGTCTCTAAGATACAAGAGATTCAGAAATAGTCAAAGAAGAGTGCTGAATGCTCCCAGGGCATTTATTCCATGTCCTTGGGCCATCCCATTTTAATTCTAGTTCTGAAAACACCACGCTGACCAGAATTCTAATTAAAGATGGATTTGCGCTGAGCTGAAAGTTAAAAAACTATACATATGAACAGCTTAAAATCCTTTCAGAAATGAAACTGACCAAAGTACACCTTCCTTTCAGGTACAACTCTCTCTAGAAGTGAAAATATTTCCTCAGTACTTAGCAATCCCCCAACCTCTTAACTTCAGGAAATCCATAAAAGACTATTTTATAATGACATGGTATATTAGAATTGAGTAATGACTATATGCCAGGCATTATCCATCTTATTTTCAAATGAGAAATCAGAAACTCACAGAAAATAAACAATTTACTACAGATCACATGGCTATAACCAGAGGGGCAGAGACTCAAATTATGTGATAATTCTTTAAGGACCAAAGAAGAGTGCTGAGCTGCAAACAGTGAAAGACGGTGGAGTGAGGGACAAAAAGAAGAGAGAAAAAGTAAAAGCAGCCCAGAGAAAGGGTGGCAGTGGTGACAACACACATCAAACCCAACTCTCAACAGTCTACTTCTTTGCATTTCATGTACAAGGAAGTAAGAAATTTTGAACTGTGTCTCTTAATAAGAATGGTCTGTAACCTGCCAAGGACAGCTGACAACAGAAGAGATACTGAAAACTTCCTGATCATTCCTGTTTTTCCCCCCCTCACTGAGTCGAAAAAAAGAAAGAACTAGAAGAAAATGGGAAGATGTTTGCCGTCTTTTCATCTTTGCTCCAGATGGGGGACAGGGAGACTATATTCCTGTTTCCTTTGGTGGCATCCTCATACTTCTCAGCTTAAGTTTAAAAATTCTCTTTCCTGATGAAGCTATAGCACTGTTATTTTTTAATGAGGTTCATATCAGCGATCTTTGGCAGAGAAAGACACAAAAGGTCAAATGTGTCACAGAGAAGGCTGGATAATTGAATAAGGAAATAAGCTGCACTATTACTTATTAAAAAGGGGTGAAGAGAGATGCTGACCATTTTTGTAACTTTCTTCTCAGTTGGAAGTTACAGGTATAATCTTTCAATGTTAAAATATATTTTAAAGTCAATCACTAAGATTATTCCCTTGGAAATAAATAAGATGCCACTTAAATCAATCCCGAAGTTACATAAAAGTCAGGTAATAGGAGGCACGAAGTAGTTCCTTACGGTTTTATTAAACCATAGCTGGGATGTCAAACTACCATCACTTACTTGCAAGGGTGTCTAGAATTCACGTGAAAATGGTCATAAGAAACGGGGTCAGCTACAGACAGAAAATGTCTGGTGTCCACAGCACAGCCCGCTGGCTCTCTCTGGTGAAAGACAGAATAACTTAGCCCAGAGTTTCCTCTACTGCTGAAAAAAAACAAAAACACAACTGCTTCACTGATCTTCACGGCCTTAAAGGCAGTTCTAATTTTTGGACTGTAGAATTCATCTGCTGCTGAGAAACTACTTTGCCGCGTGTCTCTAAATTTTTTGACATTTTGTAATGTTATAAAGATGGCCAGATTTATACTAAACACAGAGCTTCAAAAGGAGAGGTATATTTAGTCATTTCTTAGGAACGAATGGTACATAGAAAATAATTATGTGCACGCGAGCCATAATAGGAGTAAAGGAAATGGCTAACCTAGCTTGTTACTTCTTATTTACTTCCATACTGGTAACTTAAGAAAGATCGTGTAATGTTATTCTTATAATTCCAATTTCTAATGTACACTGATACCATGTTGGTACAACAGAATCTGACCAAGACATGTAAACTCAAATGTGTTCAGGGGCTAGACACATAAAGTCAAGAAGTGAAGGGGCCCATTTGGAGAAAAATCCCAGGGCCATGTTGGTCTACATTTTTGCCACCCATCTTTTAACAGAGATACAGTGAGGATATAAATTTATTTACCACACAAATATGGTAACGAATGGCAAATGATGTTCAGTATCGGTGCCAGAGTCAAGAGGGAAGTGTTCGCACCCTAGCAAAGTGAAAACCTGCATCTCACCAAAGACACCAGCTATTCCTCCTTTCCGTCTATGGCTGTCCTTGAGAACGTGGGTCCAGAGTCCCCTAATCTTTAGATTTTTTTTTTATATTTTTGAAAATGTTTCTGAAATACCATGCTAACACAAACAAAAGGCATCTGTGAACGATGTTTAGGTCATGAGCCTGCTCCAGGTTTGTCCAGTGGTCAGGAAGGAGAGGACAGACGTGACAAAAACAATGCAGCCGTATGGAATTAGCGACGTTTGGGCCGCGCTCCCACCATGAGTCTCTCTGGAGTCTGCCTCCTCCTTGGATCCTTCCAGGCTGTGTACTCAAGGGGGAGGGAGGGAAGGAGTGGCAAGGGGCCGACACACCAAGCCGCAGGAAGACGGCAGAATGGAAATGCTGCAATCGACTCTGTACACCTGGTGCTGTTCACTGGTTTTATGACTGTACACGGCATTTAACACTCTGTGCCAGTTTCTTCCCCGTCTGAATTGATATGAATCAGACTAGGTAATATCTGAACTTTCTCCTACCCCTAACGATACCAGGAGTAGCAAAATATTTCACAGCTTCTCAGAGACACCTAAGGACATTGTTAGTCATATTATATCAAGCCTATAATTTATCTTTATATCTCCTTATATAATCCTTTCACTTAAATAATTTTCATTTTTAACAATTACCTTAATTTTTATACTTCCATGAACTTTTTAAAAACACTTCCTCTGCCCATGCCTTAGGAATTGGCAAACAGATGTCATCTCATGCATCAGGTCTAATGTTGGAGTAACTTCCTAGGGGACCGTGTTCAAAGAGACAGTGGGAATGTGGACCCGGTGCCGAATGTCTTGCTTGATGAGCAGTGCACGCAGGGTGCGGGGGGAAGGGTTACAGTCCATAACACAGAGGTGGATTGAGAAGCATTGATTTTGCATCCTAAGATTTCAAAATTACCTGAAACCTGGATTCAACATCCAAGATTTATGGCTATTTGCTCTCTACACTTTAAGGGCTTTTAGAAATAAAAACATTTTTAGCCAAAAATATCAACCTCCCTTTTATTTAATTGGGGAGGGGGTGAAAAGAAAAGAGGGTAGGTAGTTTTTTCTCAAATTATAGGATATATTATCAAAAAATGTCGTTACTTTAAGTTTTGTTTCAAAGTCCTGAAAATTCATAGGCAAAATATACAAACTACATGTTGAATTAAAATTAAGCAAAGTTAACTGCACATATCAATTGCAGTCTCAGATTTTTTCTGACAAATCAGAATTTTTTTTTTTTTCATCACAAGTTAGTGAAGAAAAGTGTTATGAAGCCCAGGCTGGGTAGTTCAGTTGGTTCTAAGAAGCGCTAAGGTTGTGGGTTCAATCTCTCATCAGGGAGCATGCAAAAGTGACCAATGAATGCAAGTGGAGCTGAAGATCAATGTTTCTCTCTCTCTCTCTCAAATCAATAAATAAAAAGAAACGAAAAGAAAAAGAAACGTGGTATGAAGTACAGTAGGCCCGTCAAAATTTAGCCAGATATACGATTTTTATCAGGTCCTATACACAGGTACATGAGATAAGGGATTGTATGTTCGACATCACTGCAAAAGGACTGGATGTTTCCAGAAATGTCAGAATTTAAAATTAAAATTAAATTTTGAAATACTTAAGGGCAGAAGTCTTTTTGCCCAGGAGTTTCAGCGGGGACTTACAGCTAATTTATTCAAGGAAAAAAGAAAGAAAAGAAGAAAAGAAACTCTTCTAAATGTCATGCTCTCCAGAAATACTTTTTTTGAAGAAAGTTGCTAAATTTTTCCATCATAAATGTATTAATTGTATGATGAAATTTTATTGTTTCTCAAGTAGAGTTTTTAAAAATTCTGATTTTAAAATGTCCATATGTCAATTTTTTTTAAATCTACAATTTTGTTATTTGTCGCACCTACTACAGACTAGGATAAAAAATAACTGCCTAAAAGAGTTCTTATTTTTCCTTTGGTGTAAAGATAAAAATAATCTGAAAAGTATTCTATTAATTTTCAGTAGATACAGGTGTGTGACTCTAGGGCTTTAAGATTCATGGGGGAAAAAATGTTCTGTAAAAACAAGTAACCTTCATGAAGAAAGAATTTTCTAAATAGAGGTAAACACAAGTTACCACCAGCTTAAAATTACTTAGTGGAGAAAAAATTACCATGGATGGGTACGGAACATATCGGGGTGACCACTTCGTAAGTTATGTAAATGTCTAATCACTACAGTGTAAACCTGAAACTAATGCAATACTGATGGCAAGCACAATTGAAAAATAAAAGAAAATTAAATTTAAAAAATGAAAAAGACAAAAAAACTATAAATCATCACGTAGTCATCGTACCACTCAAGTTCATACTTATTAATAAATACATTTAAAGGAAAAGCAACAGCTTTTGGGGGGGGGGGGATAGCCACACTTTGAAAATTCAGGTACTCAACAAACTTTTCTTATAAAACTTGCTCAGATGAACATTTTAAATCTCACCTAAGTTTCTACCTGATATTAGAAACCTGCCTCTTTCCCCCAAGAGCCTCAGCCACAACTTTTCCAATTACAGTGCTATGTTTGGAAATCCCTAAATCTCTAAATAAAAACTCTCTCTGGAGTCCATGGGAAGAATTTCTGTGTGGGTTGCACAGCTTTAACTCTGACACAGTCTTTAAGGCTAAAAGACCTGTCAACTCGGAGGGAGAGAAGTCCACTTATTTTGCATGCCTGCTAAAAAAAATCTGTCCAGCTTCCGTGGGCGGGGGAAGCATCTTTCATTTCTAATTCTGAGTAATTCCCTATTGCAAACAATGCATCTTCTACCCGTGAGAATCTTTCACAAAAATGTTTCCAAATTCCCAAATGTTTCTAGACTATCATATGACTTGAAGAAAATGCAAGCAGTGAAACTTCTCCACGGTATCAAGTATTGTTATATTAAATTAGTGCAGGTCTTTTATCAGCACAAAGTAATTAATACATTGATTATGGAGAAACACCAAGAAAGATACCATAGGACTATGAGACTAGTCTTAGCATTAAAAGGAATTACGTGCCCTGGTGTGTCCTTAATTATTCAGAAAACCAAGTAATCATCTACATGGAATTTATCAATAAGTAATATGCCTACCTTAACTGAACTCCCCTTTTATATAGTGAAACATGCACATTCAACACCATAAAAGTTTAAAGTTTTAACAAACTTAGATGTGACATCAACACTGAGAGCTCTCAGCCTGGCCGGCGTGGCTCAGCAGTTGAGCATCGACCTATGATCCAGGACTCCCAGTCAGGGCACATGCCCGGGTTGCGGGGGCTCAATCTTCAGCAGAGGGTGTGCAGGAGGCAGCTGATCAATGACTCTCTCATCATTGATGTTTCTCTCTCTCTCCCTCTCCTCTCTCTGAAATCAACAAAGACATAAAAAAAAAAAAAAATTAAAAAGCAGAGCTCTCAGGCTTGGGTCTTTTTCCAGGTCCTGTCATCTAGTTCTATGTCCCTGAATACCAATTATGTGCTGCTACTGACTCTAAAGCTTATTTCTGTAACTTAGACCTCTCCACTGTACTCCATATCTATTCACTCAACTGCTAGTTTGAACCTTCCACTTGAGTATACATCTATCTAATGAACATTTTAAACTTAATACTTCCAAAAGTCAACTATTCCAACTTATAAAATTCACTCCTCTATCAATTTTTTGCATTGGGGTAAAAAAAGGGCCACCATCTGCTCTACGGCACAGATTTTAAAATCTACAAGCTGTCCCAGATTCCTTGCTAACCCTCATCCTCTCCACACAATCCTCCAGCAAGTCCTGTTTGTTCTACCTGTAAAATATAACTCCCAGTTCCCACTTCTTTCCATCTCCACTGGTACCACCCAAAGCCAAACCACCATCTTCTCCTGCCCAGCAAACTGCAGTAGTCTTTGGAGTAGATCACTGTTTCACCTTTGCCCATACCCAATCCATTTTCCAAACAGCAGCCCAAGTAATGTTTTGAAACAATAAATCACTTCATGCCCCCTGCTGAATCCAGCCTCCTCTCATCCCAGTCTTATCTTCACATCCATGGAACTGTCAGAGGTCTTCACAGCTGACAAACAAAATCTTAGTGCTAAATCTTAACAATTTCAGTGACACATGAGGTTTATGATACTAAATAAATACTAGATAAATAAAAATAATAAAGCATACATAATACATAAACATATGAATCAACTAGACCATACACCTTTGACATAGATTGCATTTAAGTCCCTTAACAATACACCAGTAATTATAATGCACCTTTTTAGATGTACTTTTAAATAAACTCAATTACCCAACAGAATTCACCAACACTCTTTCCAAACAACCATGTTTAATGATATCCTTAAGAATTAAAATTCTGAATCTTGTCATTAATTTTTAAAGCAGTGTGGATAAATTTGATTAATAAACTCTAGGTACTGATTAAGCTCTCTAATTGTGTATGCACTCATCTACCAAAAACTCATTGTAATTCAGCAGCATCATTAACTCTAATGGTCACTGCTGCAAATGAGGATGTTGTTAATATCATGGCCATGAGCCCTAGCACATTAAAGAAACGTTCCCACCCCATCCCCAGGCTTGCTCTTGTTTTGACAAAAGAGAAAAGTACTTAACATGATCTGATAATGATGTGTAACAGCAGCACTTGAAAAAACAAAGGCAATCTCTTTACTCTCCGTAGAGGAATACATGAATTAGTTCCATACGGTAGGACATAATGCAGCCAGGAAGAAATATTTTCAGCATATAAATATGAAAGCTTTCCAAGTTAAATCATTAAGTAAAAAAGGAAATTAGATAATAATCCTATTTTAAAAGATGAACAAAAATCATTCCATAATATGTGCATAAGCCACTGCTTAAGAATAGGAAAAAAAGCCTGGCCGGGCATGGCTCAGCAGTTGAGCATGGACCTAGGATCCAGGAGATCAAGGTTCGATTCCCATCAGCGCACGTTCCCAGGTTTCGGGCTTGATCCCCAGCAGGGGGTGTGCAGGAGGCAGCCAATCAATGACTCTCTCATCATTGATGTTTCTATCTCTCTCTCTCTCCCCTCTCCTTTCCTCTCTCTGAAATCAATAAAGATATGTTTTTTTAAAAAAAAGAATAGGAAAAAAAAAGAGAGAGAGAGAAAAGAAAAAGTATGGAAATAAAATGTCTCCCAAACTGTGAACATTAGTTACCTTAGGCTGGACAGCAAAGGCATAGATTAAGTTTTCCTCATTATTACTACATTTCACTTTCATACATTTTACTTTTCTGATTCTTATACAATCTAAAAAAGAAATATTATCCCTCAAAATCACTTAAAAATTCAAAAGTCCCAGGAAAAAAGATTTCTTCTGAAAGTAAAAATGCCTATATGACATTATTCATCAAATTAATAAAGTTAATTCAAGAAACCACAGGAATGCTCTCTAATTCTTACAACACTGCGAGATAAGTGTCATTATCTTCATTTTACCGGTAAGGAAATAAAGGTTCAGAGAGGATAGATATTATTCCCAAAGTCGCCTAGTTACCAAGTAGCAGAAGCTAATTTGTACACAAGTCTGGCTCTAAGCTTAGACTTTGCAAACAAAATATTACTTTTTAATATTTATAGCCGGTTTAATACATTTACAGTGCATCCGAACACTGCGAATATTACAAAAGACTATTACATAGAAGACTCTCTACCTTTAAGAGAAGGTAAAGGGATTAAAGAAACATATATGCATAACCCACAGACAACAGTGTGGTGATGGCAGAGGGACGGGGGCAGGGGCTGGGTGGAAGTTAGCAGAGGGGGGAATGGGGACATCTGTAATAGTGTCAACAATGAAAATAAAGAAAAAATAGAGACATTATATTCTGGGACAGGTAAGACAGAGCCATTGAAGAGCAACACGGGACTCAGTACCCAAGTCACGATGGAAGGGGCCATATCTATTTCATTCATCTCTGCTTATCTCCGTGGCTTTCACTCAGTGGCTGCTTAACAAGCACCTGTTAAGTGAACGGTCTCTCATTATGTAATATAAACGTATTAAAATATCTCATAGTAACCTACTGTGTTCTGCCCAAAGCATATGCAGATACTGTGTCAATCCAATGTGGACAAAACACAAACCATGAGGCATTTCCCTTCACTCCGAGCACTGATACTACTCCAAGCACATAACCTCGTGTCCTCTTTTGACACGAGAAAACACTTAAGAGCTGGCAGCTCAGGGATATGGGTTATCTGTGGTCCTGAAACGAGAGACCACTGGGTAAAACTCACTGACATTTTTGGCCATTTCTCATCTCAGACTCTCAGAAGCCATATGTCAATTGAACAAAGCTAAGTTGCATATAACTAAAATGTCCATATTACCCAAAGCAATATATAGATTTAATGCAATCACCATCAAAATGCAGCCATTGTGCCGGCTTTTGATCAAGTCTGGCACCTGGCTGCCCAAGAACAACCGAGCTACTTTGGTTAGGCCTAGTCCTGACTTGAGGTAGTAGAGGGTGTACTACATCTGTCATATTCCATTCTCTCACCTTGGCCTTAAGTTGCTTTCTTTAGCCTGTTCTTTCCTCATCATCTCAGTTCACAAACTGTTTGCTTCCTATATCCTTGCACTATCCCCAGTTGCCTTCACAAAGTGTAAACGCTGGGGCCGTGATCTACTCCAATATTTTCTGTCTGAATAAAGCAGACACTTGACCTAGGGTAGCCCAGGCCCAGTTATTAGGGACATAAAATCAAAACTACAATGGGATACCACAGCTGTTAGAATGCCTGTTATCAACCAGACAAGTGATAAGAAGAGCTGGAGATGTTGTGGAGGAGCCCACAGTCACTGCTGGTGGGAATACAGACCAGTACAGCCTCTATGGAAAACAGTATGGAGGTTTCTCAAAAATTAAGATATACACTTGAAACCTGTATGGTTTGGGGAAGCAATGTCACCCCAATAAATTCAATAAATAATAAAATTAAATTAAAATAATAAAATAAAACGATTAGGAAAAAAATCAAGAATAGAGTTACCATATGACCCAGAAATTCCTCTCCTAGGTATCTCCCCAAATAATTTAAAAACATTTGTTTGCAAAGATATATGCACCCTTATGTTTACTGCAGAGTTATTCATGGTAGCCAAGGCATGGAGACAACCAAAGTGCTCTTCAGTTGATGACTGGATAAAGAAGACATGGTGTGTACACTATGGAGCACGACTCAACCATAAGAAAGGATGAAACATTGCCATTTGCGACAACCTGGATGGACCATGAGAATATCATGCTAAGTGAAATGAGTTAGTCAGAAATAGCTAAGAAGCATATAATTTGACTCATATGTGGGATATAAAACTGAACCTCATGAACACAAACATCAGTACTGAGGTTACCAGAGGGAAGGAGGGAGAGGTAGTGAAGGGTAAAGGGAGCCAAATATATGGTGACGGAAGATGATCTGACTTTGGGTGGTGGGCACACAATGCAATATACAGACCATGTATCATAGAAATGGACACTTGAAGCCTATATAATCTTATTAACCAATGTCACCCCAATAAATTTAATTTAAAAAATAAAATAATTTAAATATAAGGTATTGGGCCTGGAAATACACTTAAGGAAAAAGACAAATTCACATGCCTTCCAAAGGTCCTTTCATTCCACTTGAAGCAACTGTGCCTGTTTTTCAAGCAGTAAGAACTGGTATGAGGAGCATTCTCACAGGTCAGGTCACTTCCCATGTGACCTATTCAGGCTCTCATACCAGAATCTATGTGGTTTATAGTTGTACCATCCTAAGGAAATTATTTTAAAACATTTTGGATTCCCAAGCAAGAGGTTCTGTTGGGACTGCATCTTGTTGACCAGCTAAAAAGGCACTCAGGAAAAAAACCCATAAAATTAGTTAGCAACTACTTTTTCCAGTAGGCACAATCTTACGCCTCTCATCTGGTTATTTTACATGTGTTTGTATCTACATCTATTCAGATATGCAGGTCAAATGCCTCTTTCATTATCTGCTATTACGATAATCACTACTTAAAGAATTTTAAATCTATTGTATTTAAACTTAGTTCCCCAACCTATGAATTTTTTAAAAGAATTATATAATACACATTTTCCTCATGTAAAATTGGGAGACACTCCATTCATTCACTCAATAATTTATTCAAATGATTATTTTAAAACTCATTATTTATAAAGCAATGTGCCAGGCACTAAAATTTTAAAACATTCCAATGTTCATCTAATTATTTTAAATACAATTATTCAAAATATCAACTATAAAAATTATTTTGACAACTGCATAACAGAATCTGTGTTTATAAAAGATTTTAGTATTTTATTCAATATATATTAAATAGTAGGTCTAATGTTTCATCGGTTGAATGTACTGCTAACTGTTTTTGCTTTTCAAGATGATAAATTCTGACAAATGTAAAAGGTCATTAGCTACATTGAAATCTTTAAGACCTACTATGAAATCAGTACTCACTGGGATATTAATTAAGTTCAGAGACATACATTTCAGTTGATTACCCTTGAGCAAGACACAAATGTTACAGGACCACTGCTGCTAAAGAGATGTCTTGCTTTTGAAATAATAAGGAATGGAATAAATGGGCTTTTCTTTTTCTTTGCTTTTCTAAAAAAGGGCTATCAAGATACTTTATCTACTTCCAATTTCACTTAAAAATAAAAACAGGACTCTAAAATAATTAGATCTTCTTTGTCTTAGAAATTCTACTTCCATTCATTTTTCTAAGAACTTATACAAAGAGTTACAGAAATGTGCTTTAAACACTGTGCATAACAGCAAAATAACTGGGGGCAAACTATTCAATGGGAAAATATATTCAAATATAGTGCATATACCTGAGTCTCTCTATGTGAATTATGCTTAATATATAATAAAATATATAGAATTGAAGGTCAGATAAAAAGCTTCACAGACAAGAAAAAGCTAAAGGAGTTCATCACCACCAAATCAGTATATGAAATGTTGAAGGGTCTTCTTTAAGAAGACATTAATGAATCAAAGAATCTGACAAACTAAATAGATCCAGAGACATTGAATCATACAACAGACTGACGTATTTCAGAGGGAAGGGGGTTGGGGGATGGGAAGAGATTAACCAAAGAAGTTATATGCATAACCCATGGACACAGACAATAATGTGGTGAAGGCCTGGGGGTCAATGGGGGGAAAAAAGGGGACATCTGTAATACTTTCAACAATAAAGATAGCTTTTTTAAAAAAAGAAGCAATATAATAAATTTTAAAATATATATGATATATAGTGTATAATATAATATGTATATTTCCATAATTGCAACTGGGTCTAATGATATATACCAAGATGCAAAAAATAAATTTAAAAATCTGAGATCAATGGTGGTAGATTTCTTTCACTTTTGCTTGTCTGGATGTTCAGAATTTTATAACTTTCTATAGCATGTCTTTACTGTTTTTACAGTGAGAAAAACATTATTTGACCTAAATTTTTCAAAAACTCAAAAACTTGATGCTGAGGTTTTGTAACTTTTAAGCATAAAGTATATACTTTATCTATTAGTCCCGCCCCATTTTGAGAGCCTCAGGAAATACAAAGTCAATCTCACTTGCTTCCACAAATTTGTTTCCCAGCTTCTACCTTTATGCTTCCCCACCCCTCCTCAACATGCATCCCAAAGCTCTCATATATATACCCTTGGGGAAGTTACTCATTTTCTCTGAATCTCAGTTTTTCTTCTCTATAAAATAAAAGCATTAGAGTAGTTTTTCTTTGTACTTTAATATTTTGTATTTTTATGATTTTCTCAAAAGCATTCCTAATATAGCCCTCACAACTTTATTCCCATATTGACGATTTTATTTTCCATTAGTCAAAAAAAATGTTTACTCATTAGGCATATATTTTATCTTGTAGTACATCCTAAACTTCTTAAAACACAGCTCTTCTAGTGCACACATGTTGTTTTACCTCAACATTTCTCCTATAGTCTGTGTGATTTTCATGAAACTGTGAACTCAGAGTGTTCATGTGACCAGGTCTGTCAACCATGCTCCAGGTCACAGGGGTACGTCCAGAGTACCATGGTTGATTTGTGAATGCTGGGTGAGATCATTTCATTTTTTATTTTTTGGATAGATATCAAGTTGAAGTTCTACTTATTTGTCCAGCTTTGACAGTAAATGTTTCGCTTAGTTAAGAAGTAAAGCTAATATTGTATGAAACAAAAGAATTAAGGCCAAAGTGAAGCCAGAGCTGCTTGGCCACTATTTTCCCTCACCGCATAAAGACCATTTAAAAAGCTGAGAACTTGGCCAACATACAGAAGGTATCAAAATTGACAGATGGAGGAAGAAAAAGAAAAATGCTAATGACATCAGTTAAGCCCTTGGACTAACACGTGATTAAAACAATTGCACATCCTGGACTTCCCAGATCTATGATACAATATGACTGCCTTTGTTATTTAAACTAGTCTTTGCTCTGTTTCTGGGTCCTGCAATCAAAAGAAATCTGTCATATTTATGATGAGAAATTATCATATTTATTTGTGTTACGTTTTGGTGGGTTTTTTTTTTCTATTTTAAAGCTCTACCTAGTACCTACAATAAATTCTGTACTATAGCATTCTTTCTACTTACTGGTTTAAATACATGAGCAAACATTTTCAACTATTTAGTTTTCATCTCCCCCCAAGCAACACATAATATCTTTTTTATTGTATTCAAAAGCTTAGAAAAGAAATTCTAGAAACAAAACAGCAATCTTAATTTGTAATACAAAGCCAATGTTTCTACTTTGGTGTCAAAGGTTGGCAGACAGTCTGCCTCACGGTAAATTGTCATTAAGCCTCAGAGGGAGGAAAACTACTCGATCTTTCCTATAAATTCACTGTAGTATCAGTACTGGACCTGCCGCACAGCACCTCAAATCCTCCCTGCCTCGCACCCCAGTCCCGCCACGGACGCCGCCTCGGCCCTGGCCTCTCTGATGGCCAGGCCGGGGCGCCCGCAGGAACGTGCTCCTCACTAGCAGAAGCACAGCCAGAATCTTGACCACCTGAGGCAATGCAAGCTGAGTTCACTGCATGACAATTTGAAAACTACTATATTCACCATCAGTAACCATGCTGAGTGGAAAAAAGGCTAAGGTATGGCCTTCTAACTCCCTACTGGAAGTGATCAGTCAACTTCAAAAACCACCTAACAATTTCTATAAATTGTTGATAGATTTTTTTTTCTTTTCCCGAATTGACTGACTAATGTCATCCTCTAGAAATAGCCCATGACCCAAAGGATCAGGTTAGCCCCTGATGCTTTAATTTTACTTTACATTTTCTTTACTTGTAATTTAAATATTTATTCTCACATTAACTTGGAGCCCAAACAAGTCCATCTATGACAAAGTATTACATAAGGACTCTGATACATGAAAAATGTCTAAGAGACTGATCTTTCTGCAAAATCCCGACAAGTTAAAACCCAAAAACATTTCTATTACAATGTAATTTGGCCCAGTAATAGACAACAGTTTCTCTTTAGTCACTAAACTATTTTTCTTTACCTAATACTCTGAGCAATAAAACTGAAAATAACAAGATTTAATAAATAATTGGGATGCATAAAAATCGATGGATAAAAATACATCCATCAATTTTCTGGCTGTGAGATTAAGTATTATAATTGAGCATCCTGACCTTTTTGCTAAATATTTTAGGACTTTTTTACTCACTTGGTCATATCCAGAAGTATTAGCATGAGATTTTATATACCTATCCTCAGTAAACCCCCAATTCCACCAGGGAATATCATTCTGTTTAATACTTGTGAGAAAATAGTATCATTTGAAGTGGCAATATATGCAGTCTTTATAACATTATAATTTTGTTTTCAAAGATTAAGGTGGCTGCCTTTCTTATACCTTTCATAGGTTTAAACTACAGAGGTTTCACTCACATGAAAGAAAATATAAAATAGAATGTGTAGTGGCCTAGCCATCCCAGGAGACATATTCTACTCCAGCCTCTGCTAATCACCAGCCACAGGATATTTTCAAATTATATCTGTCTCTCTTCATTCTGCTCAGAAAGAAAATAATTTTAAAACTCACTTAATTAAAAAAATATTCGAAGCATATATGAAAAACTCATACTTATTATTTATACCTATTGAGATTAAGAGTAATAATAGCAGCCTCTTAACATTATTTATTTATTATCTACTGTATGCCAGTTTGCTAAGTAAGGCCTTTTTACATTTTCTCATAACAGTGAAAATTAAAACATTATATTTTGACCTTTTATAATCTGCCAGGAACTATGCTGAATGTTTTTAGTTTTCATTTCATGTATTTCAATATACTGCAATCCCCATTTTGTAAATAAAGGTTCAGAGAAGGTGCATATTTTAGTGCAGAAATCTATATTTGAAGCTACAGATTTCTGACTCAAATTCTCACTCTATTACCTTTGAACAATACTGTGAATATGTTAAAATTTATTAATTCAATTAATAAATATTTTAACTAGCTACTATGTAACCCATATTTTAGGCATTAGGCATATAGTATAGTTTTTTAAAGAATGTTAAGGGGCAATTTCGCCCCTTCAAAGGTTAGCGTATAAAGAAATTGGTAATTAATTAAAATATCACACAAATAAATAAGAATAATGTTGTAATAAGTCTTATGAAAGAAAAACACAGAGTGAGTGCTTCAGACGCTTAAAATAGACCTAGTTTATGCTAGACATCAGGAAAATATTCCAGAGGAAATTTTATTTGAGCAGATGTAAAGGATGAGCTTAAGTTAACTAGGAGAACTGGAGATTAGCAGGAGAGGGCGTATCCGAGCCATGTGGGAAAAGACCAACAAAGCCCTGTGGTTGGAGTGAGCATGGAGAGTAGACATGGCTGAAGGAAGGTCAGTGTGAATGGAGTAAAGAAAGTGAGAGCGTTCACCATATGAGGTCCTGTTGACTGTGTTTAAAACTGTCATCTTTATCCTGAGAGCTGAGGAAAACAAAGGAAGGTTTTTAATCAAGAGTGGATTTGATGTGAGAAAACTTAGGGTTTAGGTAGGAGTTAAGATGTTTTGTTGGTCAAAGTCTACGTTCATTTTATCAAGGCTTCCCTTTATCAACACTCTCAATCCCATGTAATTCTGAAGATAAAACTTTTCCTATTTTACTAGGTGCACTAAAGGAAAAAAGTCCTCTTAAATATCAAGGAACTTACATGCACACAGAATCTAAACTTAACTGTACTCACACAAGGTATTTCACACATAGATACTCTTACCTCTCATCTTCTGGTTCACCGTTTTTATATGATAATTCACAGCCAAATTATGATGAACAAATGGAAGAAGGCATGTATGGTTTAAGGTGTAAAATTAAAGCCCAATATTATGTGCTACCCTGACATCTGGGGAAAACCAGGAGGGCTTCACTGGGCTTCATTGGGCTTCATCCGGCCTAACTGCAAGTTCCCTTCCGTGTTATGCATCTGTCAATAAGCTCCCCAGCCAGACAACCCTTCTTATCCAGGGGACCAGGCACAGTTCCTGCTTATCAATGAGTAGCAAGTTCCAGTTCCCTACCAACCCATGGAATTATTTGAACAAGCCATAGCCTGTGCCTGCAGGAGCTGGGGATTGCCCCACCCTCTTGATACTACAAACCTTGCTGTCCACAGCCCCTGGTGGTCCACTGTATTCCCGAATACAACCCCTGTGTGGCCCTGCAGGGCAGTGTCTTCCTCCCTCCAACTGTGATGTATGGACTAATAAACTGCTGTCAGTCTCCTCTGCCCAATGCCAGATGCTGGGGTTCAGCCATCCCCACAGCTCCAGGGCAGAATCTCTCTGTCATAAACAAGGTGAGTAGAGAATGATGAAACAGCATATGAATAAAAATTGTGGAAGTCATTAAGTGCTTTACAAACATAAAGGCAGACCTCTAAATTAAGTCTTCTCAATTCCGCTGTCAGGCTTCCCTGCACTATTTTACAGATTAGGAAACTGGGCCAAAGAAATAAAGGTGTTTACCGAAGATCAAGCAATTACAGAGTGTTAAAGCTGAGGTTCAAAACTTTCGGCTATTTGAACCCCAGGTTCATGTTCTTCTTATCCTATGTTTCAATCATGTATCCACCTTTACATGGAAAGAATAATAAGAAAATATTTCCATTTTAAGAAGAACATAAGTAACAAATAAATGATTTTGCAATACTTTCAACAACAAAGGTAAATTTTTAAAAAATAATTGTCATTACTCCCAGCAAATCCACTCATGCTCATAGTCAAATGTCTCATCAGAAAGCTCCCGGGTATCTCTGGTTAATCCATCAGTAATGATCTCTGGCACACGTGCACACTCGCAAGACTATCACGCCACCTCCATCACAAATCTTTGCATTTAGTATTAGAATCTCTAAAAAAGAGAAATTTATCTCTGGTCAAGCAACACAACCACGGAGAATGTGCAGTCATAATATTTCAACTGCCAAACAACACGTTATGTTGCAACTGTTCCAATATTTATATGACTAGATGTCGTCATTTACTTGGCAACTACTCACATGGCCCAATATCACAGAAAGATATCTGAGGCAGCGCAGCATAGTCTAGTTCCCCGAGAAAAGATCAATAAACACACATTCCCTGGACTCTGAAATATGCACAATAAACAGAGACGGGTGTATCCAGAACCCAGAGCCGGAAAACACCTCAGAAGAATAGAGAAGTGGTATGTTTCAGTCTATTTAAAAGATGATTTTATAAAATCATCTTAATAAAGAATTTTAAATGTAGAAGTTAATATATAGTGCACACTAGATAGATTCAAAGACAAATCTGATGCGGCCAGTGTAACCTTCCAAGTGTAATAACTATGTGAGATATTTGCATCTATTTTCATATTTATTTTTATATCAGAAAACAGCTTTTTACATATGAAGTTATTTGTTTATGATTAGTCAGAAATAACAACCAAATTTTCAAAATCCAAATCAGCAAACTAGAAATGCTTTCATTGTGAAATCAGCTCAGCCTTCTGTCTATCACACACACACACACACACACACACACACACACACACACTCTGCCTGTTTAATATGTAATATAGCTATACGCCCTGTATTTAATTCACTTTGCTCAGGAAATTTTCAGAGTGGAAAAAGGGAGCAGGTACTCAATGTAAGTGAACAAGTGTTAACTGAGTGTCTGTTCTCCACCAGGAACCTGTTACACTTTGAAACTAAATAGTAAATTAGATGCGACACCCAACTCTCCCCCCATAGGGCTCATGGTCTGGTAAGAGACAGGTTCTCCTACTACACTCTTGTTTTATTCTGTTTCCCTTATAGTACTTAATTTTTACTTGTAATTACTTACTGTCTGTTTACTTGTTTGTAATGTGGCTTTTTCCAACATCACCTGATACATCCATGAAGAAAGGGCTCATGTCCGCTTCACTCCTCACTGTATGTCCTGCCCCTGATGGGTGCCTCACGTGTCATACCTGTAATAGATCGTGTGGGGGTCTCCATACCACCCTCAGGTTCAATGATTCCACTAGAAGGACTCAGAGAGTTTAGAAAAGCTTGTTATACTCATGGCTATGGTTTATTACAGCAAAAGGATAGAAATTAATACCAGCAAAGAAAATGGGCACATAAGGCAGAGTCCAGGAGAGACCAGGCACAAGCTTCCAGTTGTCCCCTCTTAGTGAAGTCACACAGTGAACACTTAATTCTCCTGGCAAGTATGTGTGACCACAGGCACTCAATATTGTCAATGAAGGAAGCTCACCTGAGCCTGCTGCCCATGATTTTTATTGGGGGTCAAACACACAGGCATGAAACACCCATGTTACTGACTGGCTGCTCCATGTCCAGCCCCTTGAGAGGTCTAACTGACACAGCGATGCTCGAGGTCCCACCATACACCGCATTGTCAGCATAAACCACGTGCTGTGGCCCAAAGCCCCAGGTATCCGAAGGTACTCTTATCAGGCAGGGTATTTCGAGGGCTTAGATGCTGCCTCTCAGGAGCCGGGCAAGGGCCAGCCCTTTCTCCTGAATGTGCAACCCCAAGTCTGATGAGTGGAACTGCGCCGTGCGTACATAAATACTGACTACTGAGCAAATGAAATGTGACAAGTGTTATGGAAGGAGAAGAGGAGAGTCCCTTAGGGGTGAACAGCAAGGGACTTAACCTTATTTAGGGATTAGGGAATGTCTCCCTGTGGGCACAAATTTAAACTGTGGTCTGGAAGATAAATGGAAGTCACCAAATTTTAAAATGGGGACTATGAAGAGAAAATAGAAAGAGAGGTCAGTATCAGGGACAGGGTACCAGACAAAGTGAAGTGGCAGGATGTGAAAAACCAGAAGACATGTCTTTCATCTTCAAATTACCACCCATTCTCTGTAAAGAATACACATTGCTGTTTATAGAGAAAATTATCTGC
Organism: Miniopterus natalensis; assembly: GCF_054644295.1. Lineage (NCBI taxonomy): Eukaryota > Metazoa > Chordata > Mammalia > Chiroptera > Miniopteridae > Miniopterus > Miniopterus natalensis. The sequence goes on from NC_142084.1 coordinate 88,281,837, forward strand.
ATAAATTTATTTTAGAGGCATCATTTAAGTTTTATACCAAGAACAAACACTCCCTTCCTCTGGCCTATATAAGTTTAGGACCCAATCTTTCCTTGGTCTTCCCTGGAAGCTCACAGATTTAAAAAATATCTACTTCAGTTTTTACCCTTAATTTTGTCTAAAATGCATCAGCACAGTTTGACAAATTGTGAAAGTATAAAATAAAAGAAATATAAATGGTGATAATAGGTGGAACCAATTTATATCATTTAGGTTGGGGTGGAAAGGACACCCTCTTCTAAGGAACAAAATGTGAACTGAAAGACACCGAGGAGTGAGCCAGATGATGCACGAACAGGGTGGGCAGCAGAGCCGCCCTGGAAAAGATCTCTGGCCCGTGGAAGGAGCCAGGGTGGGGAATAACCTGGGATGCCAGGAACGGAAAGCAAGCTGGTATTTCTGGGGTATAGTATATAGCAGGGAAACTGGTCCGTGATACAAGGGAAGTAGAAAGTAAGGGTCAATGATGGAAGTCCTTCTGGGCTGTGACGAGAATGTGCCTCTCTAATCTGAAATGCAAGGCCACAGTAGAGTTCTAGAACTATTCACAGCCTGCCTGGGAAGAGCTCCTAATGGCTTGTGGTCATGGTCAGCTGTGAGCCCCACTCCTGTCCTGCCTGGACATGGCTGTTTCAAATGCTCGCTCTCTCTCTCTCTCTCTCTCTCTCTCTCTCTCTCTCTCACACACACACACACTGATTTTGTGCTTTCAGAGAAAGAACAGGTTAAGCAATATCATACAACCCCTACTAGCTTAGGGACAGGGAGAGGTCCTGAGTTTACATGTTAGTCTTTGAGTCAGAGCCCCTGGACCAATGTCAGATCTCCAACCCTGGAAAAGTTTATTGCCTCACCTGAGACTCCCCTTCTCATGACACATTTCCCAACTACTAGCCATGCAATTGGTATGCTGAGTCACCTCAATTAGGCCCAGAAAAAATTATTTTATGGGCCCTCAATCTATGTATTGGAGAAATTTAAAAACTGTAAAAGAATATACCCTGTTCCTAAGTAGCTTGGAATATAGTACAGAAGATAATACACAGACAGAAATTATCTCAAGTTCTAGTCCAGAATACAACAGAAGTCACAGGATGAGGCACACAAGAAGATTCAGAGGAAACAAGAATGCAATGAAATGAGACATTACTTCTTAAAAAAAATATTTTAGCTGCAACCCAACTGTGTAATAGTCTCAACAAAAAGTAAGAAGTAGGTAAATGTACAGTAGCCCCTTTATCAGATGATTCACTTTCTCTGGTTTTATTTACCCACAATCAACTGTGGTCTGAAAATATTAAATGGAAAATTCCAGAAATAAACAATTCTTACATTTTTAAATTGTGCTCTGTTCTGAGTAGCATGATGAAATCTTACGCATCTCTTGCCTCCCCACTCAGGATGTGAATCATCCCTTTGTCTAACATCACTACTTCGTATACACTTGCCGCCCGTTAGTCACTTAGTAGGCATCTAATTTAACAGATCAACTGCCATGGTACCTCAGTGCTTGTGTTCAAGCTGCCCTCATTTTATCTCATGATGGAGCCAAAGTGCAAGAGTAGTGATGCTGGCAATTTCAATATGCTAAGGAAGAGCCATAAAGTGCTTCCTTTTAATGAAAAGGTGAGTATGTGGCCATATTTTGAGAGAAAGGGAAACCACATTCACGTAAGTCTTATTCCAGTATACTGTTATAATTGTTTTATTTTATTATTAGTTGTCATTGCTAATCTCTTACTGTGCCTCATTCATAAATTAAACTTTATCATAGGTATGTATAGGAAAAAAACATAGTATGGCTTATATATAGGGTCTGGTACTACCCACAGTTTCAGGCATCTATTGGGAGTCTTCAACGTATCCCCCCTTGGGGGATGGGGGACACTGCTGTATTAGGAAAATGGGCAAAAGCTCTTCAAAGATACAGATGGGAAGATATGTGGGTTTGTAGATTTTAGCTTCTACTAGAGCAGCCCAAGTTCCTGCTTCCCTCTACAAAGGCTGAGAACAATTTGAAAGTCCCCCTTGTTGCCATGGGGCAACTTAAGCCCAATATATAAGCACAGTACCCTTTGTCATTAAAGCAGTCTGAGCTCTTGCTTTCGAGCAAAGCCAGGCAAGAAAATTGAAAATTTATCAAAAAACTCAAATCACAGAATGCCAAAACTGACGGAAATGTCTTACATTTGCAAAGCTTTCAAGTACGATGTGAAGAAGCACAAAGTATCATGAACGTCACTGCGAGAGGGAAACGAAGCGTTCTGAAGTTTTCTGAATGAGAAAGCCATCGAGAGCGGGGAGCAGGGGTTTCACGCTGCCCTCAGCTAAGTCTCCGGCGCTGCTCAGCGGACCCTAAACAAAACAGGCAGGAGACAGGGCTTGAGTTCCCTGTTCTGACCTATGAAACTGCACTCGTTCTTATAATAGTTCCATAGCAGAGGCTGAAACAGTCCTAGTCATTCATTATGCTAAGGCCTCAGAAGTCACGCCTCAGTTTTACGGGTAAGCCAGGTATTTTAGCTCTAATGCCATCTGACCTAAATTTGGAGTGACTTTAACTGCTCTACTTCCTAATGCTCTTTCCTGGTCCTCACTAATAATATCCCATTTCCGACGTGAATACCTGAGCCATCACCAAGCCCAGTCTGAGCCTCCACTGCGGTCCCCTACGTATCTCACCTTCAAATCGTGTTTAAGATAATTTGGTTTAATTTTCCAGCACTTTTTGTATCATCGGAGGTTCCATCCGAATGTGGAAAACTATGAAAAAGAATGAGTTTCTGAGGGATGTCACAAAAGGAACTGTCACAAAAGGAATTCAACAGGTGAGCAGTGGCTCAAAGTTTCCACAGAACTCAAAATAGTTCTAAATACGCGTTCAGCCGGAGTATTTTCATACCGAATGCCTCGCCCAATGTCCGGAACATCACCCAGGCCACCATCCACATTAACTTGGGCCACTGCAGTCCCCTTTCTTATGGGTTTCCTGCTTCCACTCCTGTGCCTTTACAGCTCATTGGCCACCGAGGGGCGTGGCAAGAGGCGTCATCGTAAAACTTAAATCGGATCAGGCTGCTCCCTGGTAAAAAAATGTTAAGATGCTTTCACTATGCTTGGAATTCACTCATATTCCAAGCTCCGATCTTCAAGGCCTTCCCTTAGACCTGACCCCTGCAGCCCTCTCAAATGGCAGCTCATTCTCAGTACCCGGGTCCACTACGTGACAACCCCACCGGCCTTCCTTCTGTTCCCTGAATCCGCAGAGTGCCTCTCCTCTTAGAGCCCATGCATCTGCTTTGCCCTCTGGCACAATGTCTTGCCCCAGTTTTTTGGAAGGGTGTCTTCTAGTTCATCTCAGTTCTCTGTCACTTGTTCAAAGAGGACTACTGTCAACAGCCAACTCCAAGGAGCTGCTGCTCCCAGGAATCAGCACCATCTCCCTGTCTACTTCAGTCATACATTCACCGCTGTCTAAAAGGACTGTCTCCAGCTATTTTCTTACCCATAGATTAGCCACCTGTTTAATAAGGCTGCTCCTTGGATTTTCAATGCTATTCATGTACATTTAAACATGTATAAATCAGGCTACAAAGAGTCAGCATAGCAGTGGGCAGGCAACTGTGGCCTGCGTTACTTACATTACAGACGGGGGAGCTGAAGCTTAAGAAGTTGAGGGACTTTCCTAATGTCATGCCTTTAGCAGACAGATGATGGATCCAGGAACCGAGCCCACGTTTCCTGACTCAGAGCCTCTGTACGCTCAAAAATACTGTGTAAGACTGTGTCTGAAAAATTCACTCCATCTTGCTCCTCATATCACACTCCCTTCCTCCATAACATGGAGGTAGTGTTTCAGCAGAAATGAAAATATTCCTTAAGTATACCAACACTTATTTTCAAATAGCGAAGTGAGGCCATTCTTTCAAAAACATTCCCACTTTCTGTTTGATGGGAAAGACACTACAAAAAAAAATGTATTTCTTTACCAACAGGTAAATTGGAAATAATATCAGGTGCCCACAGCGTCACACTAAATCATTCCCCTTTCTTTCCTAAAACAAATGGTATTATCAACTTCGCCACACAAGTCTTATACCACTTGGCCCCATGGTATTAGATTAACCTTTACATGACATTTCTAGGTAATCATTTGAGGAGCCATCCAATAAATCATTTAATAAAATGAAAATGGAATAGCTTTCCAGAAAGAGATGTGCATGTTTTAAGTACTTGTAAAGGGAGGCAACTGCACTCAACAACAAAAGTAGCTCTTTGTATCACCAAACCCAAAAGGGTGGATTGGCCACCCACAAAGGCAGCCAGGAACCATCTGGGCACAACCAGAATGAGCTTCTTAATGACATCCTCAAACAAGGACACCTACGCCTGTGGAGTTTTCTTCCCTGCCCTCTTCTCCATCTGTGGTCACTAAACTTCTAAGATTGGTTAGAAAAGCATACTGTTTTTGAAAGGAAATCGCATCGATGTGTGGTATAAACTCTGATATCTAAAGCTCCTTATCATTTTGCTTAAGAAATCACTTGTCTTGCCCTGGCTGGTGTGGTCCAGTGGTTAGAACATCAGCCCATGGACCCAAGGGTTTCAGGTTCGCTTCCCGGGCAAGGGCACATTCCTGGGTTGGGTTGCAGGTCTGATCCCCAGCCTCGGTCGGGGCACGTGTGGGAGGCAACCAATCGATGTGTCTCTCTCACATGGATGTTTCTCTCCCTCTCTCTCTAAAAATCAATGGAAAAAGTATCCTCTGGTGAAGATTCACAAACAAAAAGAGATCCCTTGTCTCTTAGAGAGAGAAGTTGACACCTATTGTATAATATGGGAATGGGTGGAAAGTCACCTTGAGGATAACTTTGGTTCTGCAGGTCAGTTGAATGCTGCAGTTATGCCAATACAAAGAAGAGGGCGCCTGCTGTCCCTGAGTGCCTTGGCAAACCTGCGTCAGGCCTTGATATCCCCCGCCGGTTTCTCAGAGTAAGTGAACTAGCCTGAAATCCTGACCTTTGAGATCTGATAGGAAATTAAAGGAGTGTCCAGAATAACTTCAACCAAGGCCCATTGGTAAGACAAAAAAATTAAAATTACTTTGAAAACTGCCTCAACACAAGTTTTTATGAGATTGTAGGAGAGGGAAGATTTAATAGGGAAAAAATAACGATTAGCTGCTACTTTCTCTGAAATATTTCCTTTACTGAGTTCTCCCATGAAAAAAAATTGCCATTTTACTTCAGACAGAACCTTTGAACATTCACACACCAAATATCTTCTGAGCTTTTTTAAATGATAACAATTGACTTGAGAGAGTAATGCAATAAATGTATCTACCAGTAACTAAAAGCACACAACAGTGATGATCACTTAGGAGTTTCCGATTTGCAACAATGAAATCAGGACACATTATTCAAAAAAAGACTGGCCTTTTGTTTGCATTCCATAAAAAAAGGATATTCTGCATTCTGGGAAGTGTATACATATAAATCTGTTCTTATCAATTAGGATCAATTTTGCCTCCTCCCTGGGGACATTTGGCAATGCCTAGAGACATTTTTGTCTGTCACTACGGGGTAGAGACCAGAGATGCTGTGAAACACCCTACAATGAGGAGGACAGCCTCCACAAACATCTGTCCCAAATGTCAGTATGAGGTGGAGAAACCCTGATAGAGACCAAGAAGCCTCATCTTAAATTCCCAGAAAGACATAAAACAGACGTCAGTATAAATTCCGAAAATGTCAATACCTTTGAAAACTGGCAAAACCTTTGGAATCTTTCCACTTTTCAGACACCCAATGAACTCCTTCATCCCGGAAACATATTCATGAGGGTCAGTAAAGAGAAACTCTTGTCATTCTTTCCAGTATAATCCCAAATCCATCATGACATTCTGGAGGAATCCAAGGCGGGCTTTGAGAATTTTATCCATATGGTCATGCGCCACTTAACAGGGATACATTCTGAGAAATGTGTCCTTAGGCAACTTCATCCTTGTGTTCACATCACAGAGTGTATTTACACAAACCTGAATGGTAAAACCTGCCTACGAAACACTGAGGCTACATGGTCTAGCCTATTGCTCTAGGCTACAAGCCTATACAAAATGTTACTGTACTGAACACTGGAGGCAACTGTAACAAAATGATACAGATTTGTTTATACCAGCATCACAACAAACATGTGAGTAACGCATTTCACTTGGATGTTACAACAGGGCTATAATGTCATCAGGCAAAAGGAATATTTTAGATCCACTATAATCTTATGGGACCACCATCTTACATGTGGTCCATTACTGATTAAAATGTTGTTATTCGGGGAATGATTGTATTTAAACTGACAAAGAATGTTACTATATAGTGCATTATGGGGAATTTTATGTACTTGGCAGTTTAACAAGAGACTGAACCAAACCAAATTTCAATAAAAGTCAGTATTATTATGTAATGGCTAGAAGCAGCTTTGGGCATCCTAAAATAGGTTGTTCTATGGTTTGCAATTTACTATTACAAGTGTGAAATCTGGTCAGGCAGACCACGATTGGAGTCCCAGCTCCATTTTAGCAAGCTGTTCTATTATGGAATTTCAGATTCACATACCTCCCCTAAAAATAGTGATTGTACTTATCTCAGAGGGTTATTGGAAAAGTTAAGTTAAATTGTATATATCAAAATATTTAGGACACTAACAGCTTATACTCAATGAATGAAGATAATAATGGCATTGCTCAAGTTAACCTAGGAAAGTGTCACAAGATGAAACTTGATTGAGAAAGAGAATTCTGGAAATTTTTTATATTTAAAGTGTCTCTTAGAAATTTTGACTTTTAGTAAGACATCAATTGAAACCATTAACATACTGAAATATGGAGGAAAGTCTATGTATTACCCCATGTTGATTCTAAATCAGGCTATTTTGTTAATGTTGATAAAGGGAAAACTTAGTCACAAAGAACAGAGTCATGGTTACATAGATTTCCATAGTTTTATTACTACAGTAGGCCCCCCTTATAGGTGGTTGCACTTTCCCGATTCAGCTACCAACGGTCAACCATGCTCAGAAAATATTAAATGTAAGAAATATGAGATTTATAAATTTTAAATTGCACACCATCTGAGTAGCATGATGAAATCTTATGCTGTCCCGGGCTGTCCCGCCCAGGATGTGAAGCATCCCTTTCTCCAGCATTATCCCCACTCTATACGGGACCATCCTTCAGTCACTTTGTAGCTGTCTCGGGGATCAGATCAACTGCTACAGTGTTGTATTGCTTGTGTTAAAGTAACCCTTATTTTATTTAATAATGTCTCATTCACCACGATTCATCTCACCGTGTAGGAACTGTATCATCTCACATCATCTGGTAGTAGGATAAGTAGAATACAATCAGATATTTTGAGAGAGCAGCCACATTCACGTAACTTTTATTACAGTACATAGTTGTAAGTGTTCTATTTATTATTACAGTTATTAATCTCTTACTGTGCCTAATTTAAAAGTTAAAGTTTATCATAAGTATATGTGTATAAGGAAAAATGTGGTATATATAGGGTTCAATACTATCTTGCAGCCAATTCACACTTTGTCCAGCTATGCACCAATGGCCCGATAGGCACACAAAATTCACTGTTCCAAGTGAGTAGCTAAATCATAACCTTCGAATGATTTATACTTTCCAATGCCCAATCTGTTTGTTACATGTATCATGATCTTGACATGAGAGATGATTCTGGCCTTGTTTTCCTCCTGGAAACTAAAGAAAGAACTACATAGAAGCTTTCTGAGACAAGAAGCAAAGCAGCTCCATGACAGAGCTTACCCAATACGCCTTTTGAGCTACACTACTCCATTGTAAATAAACAAACACTCACATGCTTTAAAAAGCAGTGCTTTCATGACATCTTGGAAAGCTTGAAATTCTCCGTAGGTCCCCATCAAAAATTAAAGAGCAAGAGTAAGAAAGTAGAGGATCCAAGGTGGCAGCGGACTGAGTGGGAGCTGCACTGACATTCTCCCAGGGCCAAACTGGAATTACAACTAAAACCATCCTGAATAATCAACTGCAACTGAAGATGAGCTAGAGAGCACCCTCATAACCAAAAGCCTAAAGCAGAGACGGCACAGAGACTGGTAGGAAGTGCGGAGGCACAAGAGGGCTGGACGGGCTCCCATAGGCAGCAGCTGAAGGTCCGGAGGGATATCTCAGCTGTTGAGGGTTCCCATTGAGGACTCTGGGGTCTAAATCCCAGCCCAGAGCACCAGAACTGAGAAAGGTGCCCACATAACATCTGGTCTGAAAAGCAGCACAATTTCTGTCTGCCAGGGAGAGATGGCTGGAAATGCAGGCACCCTCTTAAAGAGGCAATGCACAAAGTTTTGTGTGCAGCCACTCACCTGGGCTCCAGCAGAGGGAGGGCAGAGTGGACTAGAGCAGTGTGAGGAAAATCCAGGAGGGCTGGCTGGGGAAATAGATCTCAGAGGACATCCATCTGGACCCCGGTGCTGAGTCATTCACCCATAAGGCAGTGGACATCTTTCTCAGGCAGACATTTACCTTCAAAGAAGCTTTTGCCTGGGAGGGGAGGGGGGCGGGGAGCAATTGCCCTACCCTGCTAGAAAACCACTGGTCCTACCCCATGGAGCTTCTACAGCCTAAGGCTCCTTAAGAGACTAATAACAATCAGCCTCCCCATCCTGTGGAGTTTCTACAGCCTGAGGCCCATTAAGAGACTGAATAACAGCCTCTGCAAGCTTTGAGTCTTTGCTTCTGGACCCAGGGCTTGGAAAAGCAGACCTTGGTGCACATCTTGGTCCTGTCCAAACACACCCAGCCCCAGCAGAGGAAACCAGAAGCTGTGAAGTGTGGAAAACTTCAAACAGGGTACTCAAGGCCAGTCACAAACAGTGTCTAACATTGGCCTACACCAGAGACCATCCAAAAGACTGGGAGTCCTAGCATATCTAGCTAATACACAGAAACAAATCCAGGGAGGCAGCCAAAATGGGGAGACAAAAAAACAAGCCCCAAATGAAAGAACAAGAGAAATTTCTAGAAAAAGAGCTAAATGAAATGGAGATAAGCAATCTATCAGATATAGAGTTCAGAATACTGATCATAAAAATGCTCAACAGCATGAAAAAAGATACAGAAACTATGAAGGAAATTAGGAATTACATAGTAGAAATTTAAGAAAACACACCACACATTGGAAGGAATGAACAGCAATTTAGGGGAAGATGAGGATCAGATCAGCAAATTAGAAGACTGGGTAGAAAAAAATCACTCAATCAGAGAACCAAAAAGAAAAAACAATTAAAAAACAGGAGGACAGTTTAAGGGAGCTGTGGGACAACATGAAACATAACAATATTTGCACCATAGGAATGCCAGAAGAGGTAAAAAGTAAGCAAGGGTTAGAGAACCTGTTTGAAGAAATAATGGCAGAAAACTTCCCTAACCTAGTGAAGGAAAAAGTCACACAAGTTCAGAAAGCACATAGAGTCCCAAGCAAGAAGAACCCAAAGAGGCCCACACCCAGACACATCATAATTAAAATGCCAAAAATCCAAGTCAAAGAGGGAATCTCAAAGGCAGCAAGAGAAAAACAATGTGTTACCTACAAAGGAGCTCCCATAAGGCTGTCAGTTGATTTCTCCTCAGAAACTCTACAGGCCAGAAGGGAATGGCATGAAGTAGTCAAGGTAATGCAAAACAAGGATCTGAAACCAAGACTACTGTATCCAGCAAGGCTATCATTCAAAATAGACAGTGAAATAAAGAGCTTTCCAGACAAAAAGTCTAAAGGAATTTATCACCACCAAACCAGTATTGCAAGAAATGTTAAAGGGACTGCTGTAATAAGAAGTTGAAATAGAGAGAATGAGAAATATAGGCATAAAGAAATAAAATGGCAATAGATAGGTACCTAGCAATAATAACCTTAAATATAAATGGATTAAATGTCCCAATCACAAGGCACAGGGTAGCTGAATGGATAAGAAAACAAGACCCAAATATATGCTGTCTACAAGAGACCTCCCTCAGAACAAAAGACTCATGCAGGCGGAAAAAAAAACTTCTTCCCTGACCAATACCAAATCTGATAAAGAGTTTATACCCAGACACTCTGTACTTTATTAATACATTGTATTTTTCCTTCATCACACATCACAGCTATAGATGTATAATTTTTGTGCTACAGTTTTTGTTAATGCCTGCTCCCCCACTAGAGTTGGCCATAAGTGAAGGATTACATCAGTTTGTTTACCTCTTTTAACTCCAGTACACAGAAGAGGCTTAGTACAGAACTGAGGCCCAATAAATATTTGTTGAGTATATGAACGGATGACCAAATGAGTAAGAATTGACACTAACCTTCACTGACTTAGAAACGTGGTTTCAATAGAAATGCTATCTCTGGATATACAAATAAAATTTTAAAAAAGATAGAAACAAATGCATGGCTGAACACTCATCTATATCAATAACTTAAGACTTCCACAAGCAGTCTTTCTTTCCCATGGCTGTCAGTAAAGTAGACTGTTTTTTATCTTTCTTTTGCTCAACATTATAAGGACATTCCAACAAACATAAAATTAGCAGAAGTTGTTGGAATTTGAAAAATGGGGGAAAAGTTAGATAATGTATGGGGCAACTTCAGTGAGTACTAAGTGAAAAAGTTGCCTACAAACCAAGTCTGCATCAGTGTCAAGATCCTCAAGCAAGCTTGAATATCAGCTAATTACTAACCTGATAGATTTTCCTACATCTTCACTCACCCTCTAGTAAATTAGCTTAATAATATAGAAAAAGGATTTCTTTAAAGACAACTACAGCTCTATTTGGATCTTTTAGCCCCATCTCCTTACCACTGTCAGGAAAAATTGTACTGTCCGTGGTGCTGAAACTCTGAAGACTTGCATGACTAAACTTTGTGAAGGTCTAAACACAATCTGGGCTCTTCTTTTTGATGCATGACCACAGGCCCGTAAGTTTGTTGTTGGATTCATAATAAGCCTCTCTCACTGGCTTAGTGAGATAAGGCACATTCTAATTGCTTAATTTCAGGTTCTGAAATCGCATTGAGGACAAACCAGCACAAAATCAAATCATGTTTTGACTGACTAATCTGTCAAGCAATACTGAGTCATATTTTAGAGGTTATATTTTGCATGCACTATATAGATTTTCTATAATATAACATAAATAAGTAATTTTTATTCCTTTCTATAATTTGAAAATCTGTTTGAATTGCAAGAAAATATTTTATCTCTGTATTAGGAAATGTACTCCTACGTTTTTTAAAAATAAATTTGATTCCACATAAAAATAATGTGATAATATATTTTCACATTTCTTCCTTAGATAATATGTTTTAGTCTATAAAATTCTCAAAGCACAGTTGCAACATTAGCTAACAAATGGGATGTACAGATTTTAAATGCATCATGGGAAAATTATATGAGGCCAAAATTGCTCTATGATTATTTCTATGTGCCCTACCTAGGTTCAAGATGAGATGATTTCTGAAAGTGGAATAATTTTCAATGGTTAACATGACTGTTACTATAATAGAAAAATAACACATCTTAGGGTTTTTTTCTTTGTTTAGTTATTACTTAGCTACTTTCTTATGAAGCTCTAAATTCAGTTAGCAAATGTTCCTTTGAGCTCTGGATGAAAATTATGTTGTTGGCTGAATTACTTAAATAAGGAAGACAAATAAGTATTTAAATGTATACATCTTAAAGAATAAATGTCCTGGGGAATTATTTTATTTTCATTAATTCCCTTTCCCAGAAGAGCTAAACAAATTATATTTGTATGAAACTTATGACATTGTATATATTGTGTGATGGCTCAGTGTAGACCACAAATATGTCACATTAAAGTCACATTCCTGTATGAAGAGTAAGAAATAACAGTTACCTGATAGTTTAATGGAGTCTTCAAGACAACATAAACAGAGTTTGGGAACAGATGTTGAAATTCTCTGAAGAAAATTTAATACCCTGAAACCTACCCACATTCTGTTCTTGGTGTCCATGCTCTGTGGCCACTTGATAGGGAAAATTAATTAGTTTAAATAATATCTCTGAGTATTTTAGGAACTCAGTGCATCCTTTAAAAGAGAGTCAATTATTTCCTATTTTCATCAAGCCTCAAAAACCACTTATTCAATTATTAAATAAAAATAATTTGTTAAATATTTTCTTATTTAATAAATATTAGCACTTTTTCTATTCTCTGTACTGCTTTGAGAGCTATACAGAATACACACACCTTATAATCTCTACTGTCCCCATGACTTGCAAAGGGTGTTTCACTACTATTTAACCCACCTAATAGTACAGTGAGGTAGCTCCCTGGAAAACAGACCCAAGGGAGTTTACTACTTGCCTAAGTTCATACAGACAATGACAGACTTGGGGACTTGAACCTGTGACTGCTGACTATAGGTCCAGTGTGTTTTTCTATAGGTGTTATCTAACATGATTCCTGACCTAAAGAATATGTAATTAAAAATGAAATACAAACATATAGGTAAAAGTTAATTTGCCATATTAAAGAGGCAAGATAAATGGTCTACATTAAATTAGTGAGCTGTACAAAATAATGACTATAAAATAGGGAAATAATTTTTTCCGTTTATGGCTTTTCCTTTGTGAATCAAAATATATTCCTCCCAAGGTCACAGATACATTTTCTTATGTTTTCCTCTGTTGGTTTTACAATTTTAGTTTTGCATTTAAACTTTTAATTCACATAGGGTTTATAAGTTGAAGAGAAAACTATATAATACAATTTTTAAAAGGCAGATTCTCCCATAGACCAAAGATAATTATGTGTCATGAACTGAGAAGTATAATGATCTCAATTCTGAGTATCTGAGCACTTAAAAATAGAATAAAGCCACAATTTTCTATAAAAAAAGAATGTTAATGATGAGCCTGGCTGGTGTTGTTCAGTGGTTGAGCATCAAGCTATGATCCAGGAGATCAGTTATATTCGGGTCAGGGCACAACCCCAGTAGGAGGAGTGCAGGAGGCAGCCAATCAGTGACTCTCTCATTATTGATGTTTCTATCTTTCTCTCTCCATCTCCCTTTCTCTCTCTGAAATCAATAAAGATATATTACAAAAAACAAACAAACAAAATACACGTTAATAATGAATCATAACAAGGCCTACATTTATATTAAAGGGCTTAAACCATACCCCAGATAATTATAAATTGGTGTTAAAAAGATCCATAGAGTTTACCCAGTAGGTCTATCTTTGTTTGGGAAAGGGGCACTGAAGGTCAAAGAAGTTCATTAGCTAATACAATACAACCAGATGTTAACAGAGCTGAGCTCAGGACCCTGTTATTCCAGTACCCAAATAAGTGATTCTTGCCCTCTTCCATTTTACTGATTTATTGGCTATTTTTCAGCACCTACTATTTGCAAGACATGTGTTAGGTCCTATGGAGATGGCAGAAAGACATGTGTTAGGTCCTATGGAGATGGCAGGAAGACATGTGTTAGGTCCCCATAGCCAAGATTCTTAAAATATATAGAATACAATAATAGGTACACAAGAGTATAACACAAGAAAGCACATAAGGGCCAGACAAGTGGTTAGATGGAGATTTTTTTAGTTCAAAAGAGGGGGGGGGAGCCATAGTTAATATTTCTTGCCAGGCACTTTGCTATATGCTTCACAGGTCTTCTCTCATACAATCCTTACAATGCAACAATATGAAAGTTATTATTAAATCCACTTACAATGAGGACATGCTGAGTGCAGTTGAGTAATATACACAAGACAGAATAGTTGCTAAATGTTCAACCCAGGCAGTGACTTCAAGTACTGCACCCCACTGCTCACCGTCAATAGTAGAGAGGATGACACAGTTTTGGAGAGAGCATGAGATGTGTACTAGGATATAAAAGTATATGTAGTATTTGTAGTATAAGAAAGTAAAGGAATAGCATAGGTGGAGAGCACATTGTGAGTATATCAGGAAAATGTGATATTTTGCAGGGATGGCAAAGTGCATGAGTTCACTAGAGCATTACTAGAAAATTAAGATGGAAAATTATGATGGAGCCAAAGAGCCAAAGGGTCTGAGTACCAAGTACTTTATATTGTAGGTAGTGGGAGATATTCAAGCTTTCCGAGCACAGCCGCAACAGATTCAGATCAGACTTTTACTAACATTAATCTGGCAGGAGAATGGAATTTTCAAAAAGAAAAACTGCAAACGACCCACAGAGGCTCTGAAACATTTTGAAATCCAGGACAGCAGCCTGCCTACACTTGAAATAATAACAGGCCAGATTTGTTTAAGGAGGCCTCCCCACCATGAACAACACGCCAGATTTGTTTCTCACCAGCTATGAAAAAAATGCCCTCACTTTCAATGTTTGTTTTTACTCACGGGCACCATTTTCAATTATAATTATGTTCAGTCATATTCTGAATCATGGAAATGTTGGTTCTAAGTTAACCAAACATTTTTGGTTTTGTTATAGTACACAATTAGTGAGGATTGACCCTGATGATCAAACAGCGCCCCATGTAAAAGAGGATAATTGGGACTCTTGCCTGAAATCTGATTGGATTACATACATTCCACATGCTCCCCATTTGAAGGACTCTTCTGTAGGCACACATTTTTGAGAATTCAGCACATCTCTTATGATGAAGGAGGTTGTAATCAGTGCCCGGCAGCCTATGTTATTTTATTAGATTTTTCTATCTTTATTGTTGAGAGTATTACAGATGGCCCCGTTTCCCCACCCCTTGACCCCCTCCATCCTGCTCCCGCCTGCTCCGTGTCCATGGGTCATGCATGTATGCATGTGCGTTCTCCGGTTAATCTCTCCCCTCCCCCCTCCCTCTGAGATTCGTCAGTCTGTTCCCTGTACCCAGGCCTCTGTTTCTATTTTGCTCATCAGTTTATTTCATTCATTAGATTCCACATATAAGTGAGATCATGTGACATTCATCGTTCTCTACCTGGCTTATTTTGCGTAGCATAATGGTAGCCTATTTTAAAAACCAAAACATTCCTGTACAACTCCTCTTAATGTGAAGAATTTTAGAATTGGTGTGACTTCTTTTAAACAAGGCAGGAAAGAACATTAGGTAATAAAAAATTATTTTCTGAAAAGTGAGAGAATTGGACAAGATAGGCCTTTCTAAAGTCTCCCCCTTCCTCCAAAAAAATAGCACATCTATCCTGAGCATTTACCCCCAACTCTATTTTCAGTGAGGTTATGTTACAAGCTAGAGATTGGGAGATACACATCATGGAAATTAGGGAATGCTGCAAATGTTGCCATCATTTTCAGAGGATCAATCTGCCAAAGAATCTGTCAATTTGCTATTAGCAATTATACATATTTTAAATATTTCCTATTGTTAAAGACCCTTAGTCTTGTAAAAATGTTTTAAGAGTTTGGCACCTGAATTAGAAATCATAGAGAGGACATTTGAAACAACAACAAAAGGGGTATACTTTTTTTTAAACAACAGAAGTCTTCCAGGATTTATATTTTTCCCTTTGTTATAGCATGGCTCAATAATGTTTTGCACTCATTAAGTATTTTTAAGGCTATTAATGAGAATTTTCCTTAGCTATAATAGCCTAGTTCAGTTGTTCTCAAATATTAAGGTGCATCAGAATCCTATAGAGAACTTATTAAAAGACAAATTCCTGGGCCTTTCTTGGAGAATTTCTGATTCTATGGATTTAGGTTAGGATTCAAAAATCTGCATTTCTACCAAGATCCCAGGTAATGCCTTGGCTCCTGATCAGCTACCACACTTTGAAAACCATTGGTCTAATTAAGTATATTTTATTATCAACTAGAAATTTTATCATAAATAATTTTAAACATTTTAAATTTCTAATGAAAATTCTTCTAAAAGGGAATGGTCTGCATTCTTACTTCAGAATGCTTACCAGACATAATTTAATGTTTCTTTAATAAAAAACAATCTCCCTGTGTCACTGAATCATCATTTGGACATCCGTTCTTATGTTCAGAAGTTTAGATAGAATAGATAAGCACATGTGCTATTTTGACCCCAGGGTACAATGTCTCTGAGAGGCTCCTTGGTAATCTGTACTTAAAATTACCAGCAAATTGTTTTCCTATGATTTTCTTCTATTCTTAAGAGTAAAAACATTCTGCTGTAATTTAGTTAATTAAGATTATATTATCTGCATTTCTAAGCAACAGTAGCATTTAATAAGCATAAAAATCCCACACAAATGTGAAAATTGACACCCAAAAAATGGCAGTATTTCAAAATCTAGCCTTGGTCTTTCTGTCTCTCTCTCTCTCTGACACACACATACACATACACACACACACACAAAATACCATTCTCATATTTATTATTGTCTCCTTAAGTTGAGCATTTATCTACCTTTCCTATAATTTATCTTTTTTTCCCAAAAGTAGAAATATCAATATTTTCTTCTTAGGGATGTCGTGTGAACCAAATAACTAATGATGATTTATGTGAAGCAATATTATTGACTATGTTTAAATATACAAAGATATGTTATAATAGTGAATCTAACTTTTAGTTGAAAACAAAATACTTGCAGAGCAAATAGACAAGATACAATAGCTATTAAAATGTCAAGAGGCTCTTAAATTAAATCAAGAGTCCTATTTTAAATAGAGCATTATGCATTCATCAAAGATTGTCTGTTCATTTACTGATACATGCAATTGTTTGTTCCTTCATTAAATTAACACTGAGTACCTACTATGTGCCAAGCACTATGCACTGGGGATACAGTACTGAACAAACACAGACACAGAACCTGCTCTCATGTCTCTTGGAGTCCACTGGGGCACAGAGATATGAATGAAATAATCTTGTTAATGAATATATCATTCTAAATTAAAATAATTTATCTAAAGTAAAAAAATGAGATGTTATGAGCACATGCAATGAAAAATGACTGAGCTACATTAGGTAGTCAAGGACATAGTCCACAAGAAAAGGAGAATCTTGTGCTGAGAGGTGGGAGATTAGTAGGATTTAACTAGGCAAAGAGAAAACAGTGTTCTAGAGGCAGGAAGAAGCGCACAGGCCTCTGGGCCGAGCGGAGGCTGCTGGAGTGTTGGGGGACGTGAAAAAAGGCAGCACAGCCCTGTTCCTGGGAAGGGACTGGAGAGGGGGGCTGAGAGAAGAGCGAGCACGAAACTCGAGATAAATCGTGGTAAGAAGTTTACTGTGGTAAGAATTTAATTACCCCAAGGACACTAAAACGGTATGGGTGAGTTGTCAGAAGTGGGAGATTAAAATAGGTTTGCTTAAACAACTGCTATTCCTGTTGCCTTGGATATACTGGGTTAAATATAGTATTAAATTAATTTCACCTTTTTTTACTCTTTCAGTGTTACTACTAGTAAATCTTAAATTTTTTATGTGGCTCTCATATTTTTTATCTTTTTGAATTTTTTAATAAGTATAATTGGTATACTATCTTACACTAGTTATGTTAGTTGCAGGTATATGACATAGTGACTCGGCATTTTTATACCTTATATATTTTCATGGATAGTGCTGTCCTAGAACTTTATTTTTTCTACTTCTTTGAGATGAGCATTTGAGAAAAGCTTTTGGTGGGGAATCAGAATGCTCTTTTTTATAAAGTAAGCTTTTTGAAAAATTCTGAATACCATTAGACTGCTAGGTATTGCACATTAGAGATGATAATAAAAAATGAGAGTGTTAAAATGCATAACCTCAATGAACTTAACAAATCTGTGATAAAAAGCAAGGAATACTGTCCTTAGAACTGATTACTTCACAGCCAATACATTTAACTCTCATTATGACAACTTAGGAACTCACTAAGGAATGCCCAGTAATGATTACCATACTGACATAGAAGTAATTACGTCAAGCCCTGATTCTCAAACTGCACCATGCCATGTGAGCTTAGAAACTTAATTTATACCTAACACTCAGATGCAGCAGAAAAAAAGAAGTTCTAGGATAGCACCGTCTATGAGAAACCTAATGAGAGCCACATGTGAAACACTTACACTTTCTAGTGGCCACATTAAAAGTTTAAACGAGAGATTATTTTAATAATGTATTTGCTTTAACTTAATATATCCCGAAGTCTTCTAAGTTCCACGCACAATTGTAAAGTTATTGAGGAGAGATTTTACACCCCTTTTCCAGTTCTGCCTTTGGAGGTCAGTGTGCATCTTATTCAGCGCCCCCACATTTCTCGTGGGGCAGGTGGCTGCCGTGCTGCACCCCACAGTGCTAGAAGGCAGAGGTTTGGGCTTCTTACTCTGTCTCCATCACTAAACAAATGGCAACCTTGAAAAATTCACTTAAACTGCGAGTTTCATTTGTCATCTGTGACATGGGCATAATATCCATCCTACCTGCCTCACGAAAAGAATAAAATAATACATTTAAAAATAAATCAAAATATATTTCACATTATTAAAAAATGACTTCAATCTTACTTTACTGTCATGATTTTTATCCCCCAAAATAAATAATAAAAATGTAAGTCACAAGAAGGATTACTATTACTGTAATACTACTGCTATTACTGCTAATACTTCCACTGTGACGGTTTTAAAAAATACACTATGTGATGTTCAGCTTTCTCTAAATGAAATTAGAACTCACAAATGTCCCTTATGAATAGAGCCATTATCCAATATTTCAGAAACAACAAGCATAGGAATTTTAATAAACAGGAAATACTTAATGATGCTTGGATCTAAATATTGGACAGATGCCTTGGCTATGAGTACCATAATCATGTTCGTTACCAGTACATTAGAAATAGCACAGATTATGAAGGAAATTATAGATAATAGCACGGAATTTTTAATGACTGTCAAAACACTCCACGCTTAAATCGCAAAGACAGATAAGCAATGCGATGGCAGCAACTCTAGGCTCACTCAACCGCTGAAGGCCAAGTGAAGTCGAGTAAGTGTTTGGCATCTGATTTGTTGGGCTGTCTTAATGTTATCCACTGGTATGGAAGACTTCCATTCTGTGGTCAATTATACACAGGCTAAGCATAATAAATGGGCTTTAACTTGTTCCCTGTAACCTGAGTTTGTCGCTATAACAAGTTTCTATGTGTAAAGGGGGCTGCGTGTTCTGTCCTCGTTGGGATTCCTGAACTCAGTTCCAAACTCCAAGTTCCTGTTACATCCCGAGTGCCATGCTAAGATGGATATAACACCTCACTAAGATTTTTTAAATCTGTTATAAATGTCAGAGTCATTTGGAAGAAAATTGAATTTTGCAACGATTTATTGTGCTCTGAAAAAATGTTACTGCCTTTAAAAATGCCCTCTGTGGTAGACTGATCACTGAATGTCCCCAGTCATTTCCCTCTCTGTGCATCAAGCCCATTTTGCTGTATGACTTCGAAGTAATAATTGCTAATGTGGAAAAACCTACTCCCTCACTCTTTTTCACATACCTTTTTATTGTAGTAAAATATACAGAACATATAATTTACCATTATAGCCATTTGAAGTACATCTACATTGTGACGCAGCCATCCGCCCCCAGGACTTTTTCACCTTTCCCAGCTGCAACTCTGTTCACCTTAAATACCAACTCTTTATTCCTCTCCACCCCCAACCCCGGCAACCATCATTATATTTTCTGTCTGCATGAATTTCACTATTCTGGGAACCTCATGTGAGGGTAATCTTACAGTATTTGTACTTTCATGACTGGCTTATTTTACTTAGCATAATATCTTCAAGGTTAAGCCACATTGTAGCATGTGTGAAAATTCCCCTTTTTAAGACTGAATAATACTCCTGTGGGTGCACGTGCATGCGTGTGTATGCGCGCACGTGTGTGTACACATATCTGTTCATCCACTCACCCATCAATTAGCATTTGGGTGCTTCTGCCTATTGGCTATCATGAATAACACTGTTATAAACATGGGTGTGCAAATATCTCATTGAGAGCCTGCATTCAATTCTTTTGAACACATACCCAGAAGTAGAATTTATGGATCACAGAATAATTTTATGATTAATTTTTTGAGGAGTCGCCATACCGCTTTCCACATGGATGCACCATTTTAGGTTCCCGCCTGCCAGCCAACACTTGCTATTTTCTGCCTTTCTGATTATAGCCAAACTAAGGGGTGTGAGATGGTATCTCACTGTGGTTTTTATTTGAATTTGTTCCTTTACTCTCAAATATGACTGGTTTTGTGACTGACTGTGGCCAATGAAATATTAGCACGGCAACTGCAGAACAAGCTTGGAAAAATAGCTTTGCTCAACTCTTGGCCTCTGCCAATAACATGAGAAGAATGGGCTCAGGTTTGCATGGGGGGGGGGGGCATGAGGGACAAGCCAAGTTACTCAGGTAATCCCAAAGGAGACCATCCTAGATTAGGCAATAGGCAGCTTTGAGTAACAGATCATCCTAGATTAGGTTAATAGCCAGCCAAGATGAGCAGAGCTGCCAAGTTGACTTGCTCTGACTGCAGGGGCAGGAGGCAGCCCAGCTGAGGTCAACCAAGCAGAGCCAAACCAGCCATGCCCTGTTCAAACCAGACACACCCCATAGGCTTGAGGGTAAATAAATGGTTTGGGGTTTTTTATACTTTGCAGCATTGTTATGGGAAAATGAATAACTGATACATAGTCTATTAGAGGAAATCAATGAGTAAATTACTGTGTGAAAGTCAACTGCTTCATAATAAATCAAGATAAAAGTATCCGTGTAAGCATGTACCAAGAGGAAAAACCATTAAGTCCATATTGCTAGAGCAGAGCAGACCAGCCCAATGGGAATGGACGTGTTTCCTGTCTCTGTCCACTCTGCCACACCATGGCCGGTGTGCTCTGCCCTAGAAACACCTTTCCAACAAACTATAGGCTGAGAAAGCAAAGAACCAAGGGCACCGGTTTATACCTATATAAGACCCAGAAATATATAAACCCAAGCATGACAGTCTTTCTCACAGTTAGACAGGCTTTGCAAAATTCCTACTGGCTACACAATTTCCTTTTCACTTAACCCCCTCCTTGTGACCTGTGGTCATCTTATGAACACTTCTTCCGTTTTACGCCTGGTCTACTATAGACCTGCATGTTTACTGCCTGACCTCTGTCACATTTGAGTCAAAACCTTGGCCTGGAATTTTAACTTGCACTGTTTTCTACTCATTGTACTCAAAAATATAAATTATCAGAAAACAGGAATGAGACATGAGTTGCATATTACGGATGTTATGCCTACTTTGCTGTTGGAGATGGCTTTATGTCACCATGAAAACTCAAAGTCCAAGAACCTTAAACGGAGTACTAAAAACAATTATGGCTTTCCACCCCCCCTTGGTTTCTTTCTCTGCTCTGGACAATATTCTCACAGTTGTCATTGTCATCACTGTTTTCATTACTCATGAAATGAGCCATAAAGCATGCTCAAGAGAAGCCCAGGGAATGGAGTGCGAATTGTTGCCCTGTGATCAATTTGAAATGCTTCGCTCTTTTGGTCCTAAATGGGAGATCTAACAACACCTTAAGGCAAAATGCAATTGAGTAATCTACTTTATAAAATAAAGACCTATTCCCCCCAAATTTGTTATTTCTGACCCATCATATCCTTTTATTTAGTTATATAGCCATATCCTTTTATTTAGTTATATAGCCTAACAACATTATTTTCATAGACATCCTTTCCCATCATTGTCAGAGTATACAAATGCCACAGGGATTTTATTAAATCCATTTAACTGAGGTGAGTTTGCCAAGAGAACACTTCTTTTCATAATAAAAAATAATCAAAAGCAAAAAGAATATCTGATCCCAAGTTTGCTATAAAAATATCATTTCCGAGATAATTATCCAGTTGTTATAACTTATGTAGTGGAAAATATATTAAAACTATCATTTGACTTGTGAGAAAAAAATCTGATGTATCTTGCTTAATGTGTAAGCAAGAACTTCTAACCTGGGGAACACAGGCCACCAAGGAGACCACAGGTAGAATTCAGAAGGCTGGTGAACATGGATAAATAAAATTGTATTCTTGTTTTCCCATTAACCTGTAACTGATTTCGCCTTTCCTTCAATTATAAATGTGGGCAACAAATTCTAGTACTGTTAACAGAATCTGTGGTTATGTCAAGAGAAATCAGATATTTTCAGAATGTATTCGAGATGTTGCAAATAGTTCCCCCCTACTTCAAAATTAAGGTAATACTTGGGTAATAATAAATCCTAATATTAACTATGTTGAAGAAGTATGTGTGTGTGTGTGTGTGTGTGTGTATCACTATGTCACAAGCTTGTTTTTATTATATTTTGAGAATTACATTCAAACATAATAGGTTTCCTTTAAACCTAGGTGTTTTGTGTTATACCTTTACGTGCCACAAAAATGCTTACGAACCTCTGCTGACCAGAAATATATTCACTGGAAGAAAATGCTTATTGAACTTCTTAAAATAGACAAAAATAGCATCACATTTAGGAGAATGCAATTTGATGAGTCACTGACTGAAAACTTGGTGTAGGCAGCCCTAAGAAAAGTCAACTAAGCAATATCTGAGGCAGCGCTCATCCTCTCTGAGCTTGACACCCTTGCTGGGCCTGTGCTAAGTTACCCCGGGTCCCTCTGGGCGGCAGTTTCCCTTCTTTCCTGGCAGTTCTCCAATGTTGAGACTTTTCTCAATACTCCATTAAACCAGGCCTCTGCTATAAGTATCAAGAACTGGTAAGTGTTTTTAGGTTCAATGCCTTCCTGGGCAATAATTTACATTTTAATAGAAGCTTGATGGAGACAGCCTCCTGACTGATTACAAAACTGGGAGTTCCAGAGCTCAAGCGTCACCATTTACCTATAATTCCAAAAGCTCTAAAAAAGGTCAAGTTTACAAATTTATATAACTGGGGTGTATTTTAGAACCAAATTCCCAGGTCTGAGTTAGACTAGGCAAATAAATTCTACTCCTTTGCTGAATTACAAAATAATAAAAACAGGCCCTAGCCAGTTTTGCTCAGTGGTTAGAGCGTTGGCCCACGGGCTGAAGGGTCCCAGGTTCTACTCCAGCCAAGCCCATGTACCTGGGTTGCAGGCTCAGTCCCCGCCCAGGTCAGGGTGTGTGCAGGAGGCAACCAGTCCATGTGTCTCTCTCACATCAACATTTCTCTCTCTCTCCCTCTCCCTTCCACTCTCTCTGAAAAGCAATGGAAAAAGTATCCTCAGGTGAGGATTAAAAATAATAATAATAATAATAATAATAATAATAATAATAACAACAGCAAAAGTTTTCTTCATCACACCTATAAGAGACCCTCTGAAAGCAAACATATTTGGACTAACATTGCAAAACCCAGATGTTTTCCAAAGCTCAACATACTTGTATGTGTCTTCAACCTAACAGTGGGTCCCGTTCCATACCCCCTTCTTATCTGGATATTTGAATGAACATATATTCACTTTCAGTGACACTAGCAGCATATGATATGAAATATCACAAGATAGCAAATGATTCTGCCAAGTTTTGTTTCTCTCTCCATTACTTTGTAATATAGGGCACCCAGTTCAATGGGTAGAGGAAAATTTTAGGACTTGAAATTTTAAGTTAAAATTGGATAGGTTAAAAAAAATTATTCTAAGATTTCTCTGCCAACCTCAAGGGAAATGTACTAAGGATCACACTGAAATGTAGGTGTATTCAGACACTTCCTGAGTTTTTTATATTTAACTTCCTTTAGACTCAAAGCAAGAACACAGGGAGTCCACCTCCACTTCCTAGTCTCTTAGCACATTTCATAAAGGAGCTGATTGCACAGTTAGAATTTGTAGCAATTCTAATTATGGGGGACGCTGAAATCAGATTAGCAACAATGGAAATGCTGAGAAGCAGGCAACATCCTCAGACACAGAGGTAAGAAAAGTCATGGCATGAGAGGTCTAAGAGTGTGGGTCTCTTCCCAACTAGCTTACTGTAACGGGAAGATTAATGTAGTACATAGTGCAGAGCAGACTTGAATACGGCTGCCTCTCTTTTGTCAGGGAATAGATCTTTAACCTCTTTTGAACTGAAGAACTTCAAGGGTAAAAAATAAGCACCACTGAAGTATGAGATTCACCTATATTTTAATGCACTCAGCAATTAATAACTGCAGTGTCCTCTGTAGGAGGAATATGTCATTATTTCATTTGGACACAGCCAGGGTCCCTCTGCTTACAGGCCACATCATTGTGAAGTTTTGCACCTAGGATCAACGCACCATAAAGATGTGTTAGATCAATCGAAACATCTTAACAAATGGGCAAATGCCAGCATGAACAGTGATATCTTCAAAAAAATATAAATTAATATGACTTCTATGAGGAACAAAAATATTAACTTCACTTGTCTCTTTTATATAATTTCTGTTCGTACCCTCCCCAAATATCATTTATCTGCCAAGTTGCATTTATCTCAAATCTTTGGGGATATGCAAATGAAATTACACTTAGAACTATTTGCAATGTCAGAGGACTAGTCCTAAGATTCTGGCAAGACCTCTGCCATGTGTTCATTTAACTCAGGATGACCTGAAAGCAAACCTGGTATTAGAGAAAGCTGCACAATGCCCACCTATGTAAAAAGCAGCTGGACTGTAGGAGCTGCCTCTGAGAACCCAGGGAGCCAAAGTCGTGATGAAATACAAGTCCCCACCTGAGGGATGGAGTGGGGTGAGAGTGGGGGTGGAGAAGGGATTAAACTATTCAACAAAATCATTAAGTTAGCCGAATCCATAGGTCAGAGCAGGGTCAGGGTTAAGAGTAAGTGCCGCCCTAAATTCTGCACCTTCGGAACCTTGCATGCTGCACCCAGCCCTGGTTTAAGTAGTTTGATTCTTTCACCACCTTTTATATTAGGATGCATAGCATATGGGAAGTCAATATTTTCCTAACTGTGATTTATAGTACTGAATCAGAAATACCTGCAAAACCTGGTAAAACTGGGATTTTTTTTATACCCTATCCTTGACCCACTGAGGTAGATTTCCAGAGAATGAGGCCTGATAATCTCCATTTATAATCACTGGGGTTATTCTGATGCATTCTAATGTAGACCCTCAGATGCAAAAGAATGGAACTGCACCCTTATCTTACACCATACACAAAAATCAAATGAAAATACATGAAAGACTTGAACGTAAGACCTGAAACCATAACACTCCTAAAAGAAAGCATAGGGGGTAAGCGCCGTAATATCGGTCTTGGCAGTGATTTTTGGTGTTTGACACCAAAACCAAATGCAACAAAAGCAAAAATAAGCTGAACTCAATCAAACTAAAAAGCTTCTGAAGAGCAAAGGAACCATCAACAAAATGAAAAGGCAACCTACAGAATGGGAAAAAATATTTTCAAATTCTATATCTGATAATGGGCTAATATCCAAAATGCATAATGAATTCATATAATTCAATAGCAAAAAAAAAAAAAAGGGGGGGCAGAGAAATGGAAAAGACATTTTTCCAAAGAAGACTTACAAATGGCCAACAGGTACTAGAAAAGGTGCTCAACATCGCTAGTCACCAGGAAAAGGCTAATCAAAACCACAGTGAGATACCACCTCACGCCTGTTAGAAAGACTATCATCAAGAAGACAGGAGGTAACAAATGCTGGGGAGGACATGGAGAAAAGGGAACAGTCGTGCATTGGTGGTAGGAATGAAAATTGATGCAGCCGCTGTGGAAAGCAGTATGGAGGTTCCTCAAAAAATTAAATATGGGACTGCTAGTTGATCTCACAATTCTACTTCTGGGTATATGTCCTAAAGAAATGAAATTGGGTATTGAAGAGAGACCTGCACTCACACGTTCATTGCAGCATTATTCACAACAGCCACGATATGGAAACAATCTAAGCGCCCATCCATGGACTGATAAAGAAATGTGCTGTATATAGAATGGAATATTACTCAGCCAGGAGAAAGAAGAAAATCATGCCATTACAACAACATGGATGGACCTTGAGGCCATTGTGCTAAATGAAATAAGCAAGACCGAGAAAGACAAACACTTTGACACTTAGTGGTGAAATAAAAAAATAAGTAAATTTTTGCCCGGCCAGGCGTGGCTCAGTGGTTGAGCATCGACCTAGGATCCAGGCGATCGGGGTTCAATTCCCGGTCAGGGCACATGCCTGGGTTGCGGGCTCATCAATGACTCTCTCATCATTGATGTTTCTCTCTCTCCCTCTCCTTCCCTCTCTCTGAAATCAATAAAGACACATTAAAAATAATAATAAGTAAATTTTTAAAAAGTCAAACTCACAGTAACAGAAAGTAAAAAAGTGGTTGCCAGGGAGGGGCTGAGAGATGGGAAAAATAGGAAGAGCTGGTAAAAGGGTCTAAACTTTTAGCTATAAGATGAACAAGGCTGAGGATCTCATGTAAAACATGATGACGACAGTTAATAAAATTGTCTTATGTAACTAAAATTTGCCAAGAGGGAACCTAAATGCTCTTACCTACAAAAATAAAGCAGATCCTCAAGCACCTGCTATAAAACTGAACAACCTGGAAATGGGAGTGGAGAGCAAACACAGACCTGGGTGGTGCTTTGGGAGTTGTCTCGTACTCTGGGCACTGCTCCTGAGCTAACAGAAAACAAGGCAGAAAGCAGTAAAGCAAAATGCCTGTCTGTGAATTTACCCACTCACCATGTTGTTTTTCCTAATGAAGTATATTCTAACAACACAAATCATTATCCTAACAACACAAATCATCTGTAGGAGTGTTAATTTGAACCTGAAATATTATCCTGTAGCAGATGATAGCAAATGTTGCTTTTTCTCAGGTAGTTAAAAACAAATGACAATGGAATTTCTTGACTTTTATGAACTTGCATTTTTTTATCTGGTTCTCCAACATTTGACTAGCCTGCTTATCCAGAATGCTATTACATTAGCACAATATATACTCTTAAACACTTAAAAGTCTCATAAGAAATGACATATGACCTTAAAATAGGGGCACAAAATAGGATACAAGTTTCATACTATTCCACAGGAAGCCAAATAGTGTAATGTTCCCCTATCCAACAGAAGAAAGCATCTTTGAACCGACCTACACAAAAGAAACACTTCTATTTAGGAAGCTGAAGTAATGACAGGGACAGGCGTTAGACTTCGATGGTGGAAAACATTTGTGTTTTACAGATCGGCATATTTCTGCTGCAAAAGGAAGCTTTATGTCTTTCAGTCTTGAATTCATTTTTGTTTTTACATAATGTACAACTCCCGTGGGCCTAGCAAAGCCTTACTCAATAGATATTCTCTGTTATCCCATTTATTACAGCAATGATTATGATACGAAGACATATTTTGCTACTAACAAAGCCATATTGTAGGCTCAATAGCTAAAGTGGCAGAGCAGAATGGCCCACCAAGGTACAGTTTTCGAGAAAATATTGCCGGAGAATGTGTAGCTGGGGAAAAAGAGATTGTTTCTGCATGTTAGTTGAACATTGATTATAGTACTTTGGGGGGATTTCTGGATAGTGTTTTGGAATTTGGGGTTTCTGTGAATGTGGCAAAAGCTTTTTCTGTGTTTTCCAGGAACAGAAGCCTAGCTTAAGGTACAGTAAACCAGGGTGACAGGCTCCAATGAAAGATGAATCCTTAGCCTCCCCTACCCGTCACTAGCGCCCTTCATTTATCACAGGTTGACTGTTCTTCCATTATCCCCTATTGTCTACTCTCATTGCCTTTCCTAGTGCCTGCTGAGAACTACATTTAATCTCAATTCTTTCATTATTAGTTACAGTGATTAAGCAGATATACCCAACATATGATTATTGTAATTCAGAGGTGATGCATGGAGGTAAAATGGTGTGTAGGCAAAAAGCACAAGTTTTGGCATCAGTGAACACATAAATATCCATTAACATGCTGTGCAACTCTGGACAAGTTACTTCACCATCCTGTTCCTCAGAGCTACTACTTCTAAAAGTAATAGTGGTGTTCTATATTACTGATAGGATAACACTTCTTAAATTTATTCATATCCCAGTCCCCTAAAGAGTCTAGTAAAAATGCTGATTCTTGAGCCTCACCCTCGAGGACTTCAATTCAGTATTCTGCAGCAGGCTAACGAATATGCATTTTTATCACCCACCAGTAGGCAATTTTGATACACAATCAAGAGATCACATTTTGAAAACACTACTGAGATATCTTCCAGTTCTTGCAAGTTAATGAGACACATAGAATTTGATCTTTGCTTGTAAAATATTTTGATATTTAAAGCCAGTGCACGATGTGTAGCTTTCACATCTTTAGGTAAGTTGGGGATAAACGTATCTTCTCTCAACAAGTCCAATAAAGCCAATTTTTCTTCCAACAGAAGAATTTCTCTCTTTCTCTCTTTTCCTTTCTTCCTACTCTAATTCTCTTGCCCCAATCAAATTTGCATAAATTAAATGTTCACGTTGAAATCCGCCTGCTTTTTCTTATCAGTGGGTTCTTAAGACTCTGCAAAGTTAAAACTCAAACTCTAGAACAATTCACTTTTTCTTTAAGAAATGTTCCAAGAAAAATCTTGATAAGACCTCCCACAAATTAAATGAAAATAAATTCCATTTTACTCTCATCTAGCTTTGACTGGACAATAAGCATGACAGAGTAATTTGATAATGAAAAGTGTCTATATTTTAGGAGATTATACCATAAAGTAGAGCCATTACACTGCAAATGGGCAACATGCATTCCCAGTTTCTCCAGGAGGGAAAGTTTACTAACCCAAGCCCCAGACAGAGGTAGCACTAATGAGAAATTAAAAGAGGTGCTGGTTGGGTGCCAGGCCGAGCGTGGCTCAGAGGCTGAGCATCGACCTAGGATCCAGGAGATTGTGGTTCGATTCCCAGT
This sequence comes from Miniopterus natalensis, assembly GCF_054644295.1. NCBI lineage: Eukaryota > Metazoa > Chordata > Mammalia > Chiroptera > Miniopteridae > Miniopterus > Miniopterus natalensis. Next base: position 88,310,803 of record NC_142084.1, read on the forward strand.
CAGGGCACATGCCGGGTTGTGGGGGGCGTGCAGGAGGCAGCTGATCAATGACTTTCTCATCATTGATGTTTCTATCTCTCTCTCCCTCTCCCTTCCTCTCTATGAAATCAATAAAGACATATATTTAAAAAAAAAAAAAAAAACAAGCATTGGTTGAAGGTTACTGCCTTTGAACAGGTGAAGTCAGAAGTTCTTTTTACTTAGAGATCAAAATGCTTGGGCAGAGTTATCAAACAATACCGAGAAGCCAGACATGACCAGCAGGGTAGGATATTTGGGGGTGGGGGGTAGATTGTTAAGCACATAAATTTCTCTCGTTTTCTTTTACTACACATCTCTGCTCCCAACTTTCAATTTTATGCACTTACAGTAATTTTTTTTCTAGCTCATCTCTGTAGGAAAAAATAAATTAAAAGCTCAATATATTCTTTATCTATTGTCATTTATCAATGTTCCGAAGGGCTTTTAAAGTATTTAATAAGAATAGAATTGTTTCCTTTGGTAAGTACAGAAGTCTGTAATAGTGTTTGACTACAACAACTCACATTTTGCTAACTCAGCTACACATTTGATTACCCATATCCGAACATAAAATTGACATTTCTTCCAACAAATTTTAAAGTCTTAAAACAGGATATAAAATAATAAGTGAGGAATAAACTGCTTTCCTGTAAAAGGGTGTTAGGGATCCTCAAAGGAAGAAACAGAATTAACGTTGTGGGGAAATGTTTTTGTTTGCATTTTGGCACAAGCAAGAGAGTCTTGTTTTACTTATTTTTCAATGATAAGCTATTTTATGCATAGAAAATAGCATATACAATGCTTAAAGTTTGTTAGATGTGTGGTTTAAATAATGACAAAACTGTCGCCTGACACCCAGAACCAAGGTGAGGGAAGAGAGCCTTACAGGTATTTTGAAGATGCTGGACTCTCCCTCCCTGAAAAGAGCCATCCTTACCCGAGAGGTAACCGCTATACTAAATTTCATTTGATCAGCTTTTGATTTTCCTTAGACTTGTTCTACAAATGGATGTGGCCCTGGTCAGAAAGCTTGGTCATGTGTGTTTTTAAGGTTTAGCTGTACGGACACTTCTGCTGATACCAGTTTGAACAAAGGAGGGAATCCCTTAGAAGAGAACCATGGTGTCTCATGGAAGACCACAATTAGGGAACCCAGGAGTCCTCCCTCTCCCTTCCTCCTTGTTCATTCTCGCTACTGTGAGGGTGACAAATAAATTTAATGCCACCCTCGTAGTAACCAGTTTTCTCTGCTGTTTGTTTTGTTTTGTTTCAGTATAGGTGGCAGACAACAACTGCAGAGTTTATATATTACATATTCAGCCAATCAGAAAGATGCTGATCCTATTTTTTCAAACCCAAATGCAAATTTTCCTGAAAGGACTGATGTGATTGCTTTGTTTACATAGCCACCATTCAACAAGCCAGTTGTGGTTAGGGAGTGAGAGTCACATTAGATGAACACAACAGCTCCTTCCCATCCATGTAGATGGAGAACAGTGACCTACTCCCAGAAAGGAAGCAGTCCTCAGTAAGTGACGGGAACTGACAAGACCAGGATTAGAAATTCATTCTGACTGTATTTTTAAACCATTAATATTGTCTGACCTTTAAGCATCAGCTCCAAAAAGAATCACACAGGAAGGCATAGTATAGTGAAAAGTTAAAAGACCTGGTTTTCAGTATCTAGTTAACCATCTGGGGAAGCTCAGAGACAGTAAAGGGGTGAAATAAATTACTATTATTTTTTGTTGCTTTAAAGTTTTATAATTTAAAAATCATTTTAAATGACGGGTTAAATCCCATGATATGCTGATGGATATAAATAAAATTTTTCTTTCTTGGCTTCTTAATTTATGTAGTTTGTCCAGATCCCTTATCTAATGCTACAATTATATGCTTCTACAATAAATGACTAGGTTCAAACATGAATCCCTTATTTAGAGAGACAACAAAAAGGAGAACTTTTTTTCTCCAAATTTAAAGGAAAATTAACATTGAGCATGACTTTTATATTATGAAACTCTTACTTTACCTGATATATACTGCATGGCTCCAGAAGGGCTAGGTACTGAGAAGTATTTTTCTTCCCTCATTTGACCTAATCTTCCGTGTGAGTGGCCATTCCCACGCTGACAGCCTCTGGCAAATTTTGACAGTAGTGTCACCAATTAAAGTGCCTTTTCTTCCTGACAGTCAGCACCCACTTGCTCCTCGGTGTGCAATTTGGCCTCCTTCTGTCATAATTCTCCACTCCTGGATGGCAGTTTGGGGAAGCAGACACCACTGCCTGATTTCTCTGTCTCACACCAAAGGAAGTCTCAACCCACTGAAACCTCATCTGTGTGGCACCAGTTACTTTTCCCTAAACAGCCCTCAGACTCAAAAGGCACTAACTACCCACAGGCCCATGAGGCACAAGACCAAGTAGATAACAGACTGCAAATGATACAGATGGCAAACCTATTAATGTAAAAAGAATAGAATAGTGTGTTAACAACTGCACTCCTGTATGTAAGCGAGATTCATACTGAAAAAGGGTGGGGAAGGAGAGTTAAGGCTTCTCTTTCTTAGCAACTGCCTGATACCAGGTATTAGGTTCAGCTGTTTAAATAAGGTATCTCATTTAATCCTGTAAGAAAATCTCCACATTAAAATGAAAAAAAGGAACCTTGGAGAAGTGACATATATTTTGCAAAATTACACACATAAAAAAAAACTATCATTTAGTGTGAGTTTTACAAACTCACAGAATATTCACAGAAGCCAAGCAAGTAAAAGTAATGAACAAAATACATGTATACTTGAGTGTTAAACAAGAAGAAATGTTCTTTTCCTCTAACATTAACAGTATACCCTCTCATATAAACAGTAATTGAAAAATAAAATTTTAAAACATTCTTAGTAGAGCCCTGGCTGGTGTGGCTCAGGTGGTTGGAGTATCATCCTCCCATACACTAAAGGGTTGCATGTTCGATCCCCAGCCAGGGCACTCACCTGAGTTTCGGGTTTGATCCCAGTCAGGGTGTGTACAGAAGGCAACAGATCTCAGTGGTTCCCTCTCTCTCTCTCTCTCTCTTTTTCTCGCGCTCTCTAAATAAAATCAACAAATATGTTCTCAGGTGAGGATTTTTTTTAAATCATTTAAAAAAATTCTTAGTAGAAATGGCAAAAAATAAGAATACACTCTATCCTAGCAACTTTCAAGCATATAATACGGTATTATTAACTAGAGTATAACCTTAAATGTTCTCACCACAAAAAAAGAAAAGGATAATAATAAAACTGTGACATGACAGAGGTGTTAGCTCACCTATGGTGCAATCATTGTGCAACATATAAGTGTATTAAATCAACACACTATGGCCCTTCAACTTACAGTGTTATCTCTCAATTATATCTCAATAAATTGGGGGGCAGGAAAGACTATACTCTCTTCCTTGAAAAATCCTCATCCTCTAGATCAATCCTATTTTTCACAGGTACAGAATAATATTTCTCTATGAAAAGAAAAGCAATGATGAACAAAACAATCACTAGTCATTGACACAGCTTTGGAGTCAGGGCAATGACAGAGAAGGCTAGAAACTATGGCAAAGTGTAGAAGGTATATCCTCACTGAATAAACTAGGCATAGAAACTTTCGAGCTGAGTTTCCCTGGGAATGTAGACTCAGTATGGACAGACCTCATTTTTCAAAAGAAGATGCAAGAATGGATTTTTACATAAAATATTTCAACTTTTAAAAGCTAGTTCAAACATTTTAGAAATAGAATATGTAGGCCAAATAAAATACACCTGTGGACCATTATTTTTCAAGGAGCCTTTGTGACAACTTCCAGCATACCAACATTCAAATAATGGGGATAACAGAATAAGACGAGAGGGAGCAAGAAATTGAAAACCTCTTTGAAAAAATAATGACTGAAAACTTCCCCTTCCTGGCGAAAGACTTACAAGTCAAGGAGAGGCACAGAGTCCCAAACAAGATGAACCCAAAGAGGCCCACATCAAGACACATCATAATTAAAATGCCAAAGGTTAAAGACAAAGAGAAAATCTTAAAAGCAGCAAGAAAAAAGCAGTTAGTTACCTACAAGCGAGCACCTATATGACTGTCAGCTAATTTCTCAACAGAAACCTTGCAGGCAAGAAATATTCAAAGTGATGGAAAGCAAACAAGATGGCTCTACCCAGCAAAGCTATTATTTAAAATTGAAGGTCAGAGAAACAGCTTCACAGACAAGAAAAAGCTAAAGAAGTTCATCGCCACCAAACCAGTATTACATGAAATGTTGAAGGGTCCTTTTTAAGAAGAAGTTAATGAACAAAATAATCTGACAAACAAAGTAGTCCCAGAGATATTGAAGCATGCAACAGACTGGCATTATTTCACAGGGAAGGGGTGGGAGGGTAGCAGGAAGAGATTTAACCAAAGAATTTATATACATAATCCATGGACAAAGACAATAATAGTGTGAAAGCCTGGGGAGGGTGGAGGGGGGTCAATGAAGGGAAAGGAGGGGAATTCTGTAATACTTTGAACAGTAAAGATAAATTTTTAAAAATACTCTGGATAAAGCACACCTAGTTTTGAAACCTAGCTATGCCACATAACTGTGTACTTAGCTTCTCCAACTCTTAGTTTCCTCACTAGTAAAATGGAGATAAAAATAGTATCTGTAATGGGATCATTAAAAAGATTACATGAGATAATGAACTTAAAGCACCTGGCACACAGTAAATGATCAATAGATGTTAGCTCAGATTTACACTCAGTAAATGAGTCAGAATTTAAACTAACATTTAGCTTACTCCAAAGCCCATGCTTTTCCCACTATGTTACCATTCTCTTGAACAAGCTGAGGATTCTTCATGGTGTTTTAAGAACCTCTTCTAGTTTTGTTCCATAATATAGCTTTCCTTGGACCACCCTATAACTGGGATTATCTCCTGAGTTTCTTTTAACTAGCACACTCAGAAAGCTAACCATTGGCTGTGGTCACCAATAAAAGAGAGACTGACTCAAATCGGCTTAAAAGATAAGGGGACATTATTAGTTCACATGTCTAAGAAGTTTAAGCTCAATTGTGCCACAAAGGTTGTGTGTGTGTGTGTGTGTGTGTGTGTGTGTGTTTTCCATAGCTCACTCTGTCTTCCAAAATGATTACATATTCCTAAAACTGGCTTATCTTGTGATGCCCAGATGGTTGCTAATACCCTAGGATGGGTGCTTCCTCATTCACATCTAGCAGGAAAAGAGATCCTTTTTCACTCCCAAATTCTCAACAAAACTCTGAATTGGACCAGTTTAGGTGACAAGGAAGTGGAATGGAAAGCCCTGAACCAGTGTATGACCAATGATATGAACTGCCCTGACTGGCTTAGCCTAGGTTATTGGCTCCATCATTGGATTCGCAAATAGAAACTGGAAACCTCTTGAAAAAAGGAATGAGAAGAGGGTTATATCAAAGGAAATATCAACAATGTCCACTATACTGGTTTAAAATTTTGTTTGTTTAGAGAGTTGAAGAGTAATATAAGCAGTAAGTTTTATTAGCAGGTGGTATTGAGATGGCCATGGACTGACTACACCAGCTATGGTCAGTGATATTTTACATTAAACATAATGCCGCTCTTTAATACAAAACAAAGCGTTAGTTAATATCATGGGTGCGTATGGCTTAAAAACTGGAATAAATCTTATACACATCTAATCAATATACTGTATACCTGAAACTAATATACTATTCTATGTCAACTATAATTGACAAAAACAAAAAATAATTTTTTTAATAATTAAAAATGAGAATTTTTTTTAAAAAATAAATATTTTAAAAGCTGGAAGAAATCTTAGTGAGTAGCTGATACAACATATATACTTGATAGATTTTTTTTAAAGCCTCCTGAAGAGCATAAACGGCATGCTCGGCATCAAGCAAAAGTTCATTGTAACTGGAACCCATATTTCTCTACTTGTGTTTCTGTTTTCTTTGAGCAGGATCGAATAAATGTACAAAATAAATGTCAAACCTCCTTTTAAGGAAAAATTAGACTCATAAAACAGAGAGTAATTTTTAAATCAGACCTTTGTTTCCTGAGTACTTCTAAGAGAAGAAAACTAATGGATCCTTATTTGGGGGAAGAAATAGATAATAATCTTTACATCTGGCTGAACACATGCTGTGCTTCTATGTAGTGACTTCATTTTGCTTGATATTTTCAAGTTTTCAAACTAGGATAGATGAGAAGAGAAAGAAAAAGAGGAAACGGGAAAGCGGATGGGACTAAAAAGAAGAAAATAATCGCTAGACCTTGTATTTTGTCAAAGGCTACTCTTTTTCAAATTTTCAGATTTAAAAAAAATTATATTGTTCTGAGCCTGTCTCTGCCAACTTCAGTAGCAGAATATAGATAACAGAATGGTAAGCGATGCAACACAAAAATATATGCATCACTTGGTGGGAAAGCCATATTTATTAGAATCTATATTTTTATAAGCTTTTGTGCTTGCTTGTTTGTTTGTTCGTTTGTTGATAATAACAGTAGTATGATAACCTGTGTCCTATACTCCTAACTTGGAAGTTAAAACATTGTGTTTTTATAACTTCCAAAGATATTCCATAGTTTTACCCTCTAAAAATTAAGTAATCTGTACAAATCCAAATCTAGAAGGAGGGAAAGAAGAAAAATGGTCAAAGATTTCATAGTGACTTTTTCCAAAATATTCATTTCCCAGTCTCCCTATTCTGCCTGATATTTTCCTCACACAAAAGGTAGGCTGCATAACTTGGTTTTTTTATGGAATAATGGTTCTAATGTTAAGATTAACTACAGTCTAATTCAGCGTTTTTCAACCTTTTTCATCTCATGGCACATAAACTAATTACTAAAATTATGTAGCACATCACAAAATATATTTTTTGCTGATCTGCAACACAAAAAATGGTATTTTTATTTACGAAAATAATAATATTAACTACTTACCATTTTTGCTCCAAAGTAACTTTTTTAAAAAGCAGGTGCCTATTACTTATATATAAGGATTTCTGGTTCCAAGAATTAACCAAAAAGATGCAACCTTATTATGAGATGTGACCAGTAAGATGCAGCTCTATTATGACCTATATATTTATGGTTCAAGACAGCGCATTCACATTGGAACTCTCTTGTGTTGGCTGTTGTTGTTTCTTTATTTGACAATTTAAGGGAAAAGAGGTCAATGCCCCTAAATAGTCAGTTTATTGCACGTCTTAGAAATTCTTGCAACACACAGGTTGAAAATCGCTAGTCTAAATGAAACTGGTATGTGAAGCAATGAAAAGGTTGAAAGGAGGCAATTTTTGTGTTTAAATTAAAAATTGAAGATTGAAAAAAAATAATTTACCTGGAAATAATAGCCATCTTGAACTACGTCACTCTCATTATGAGTCCCTAGTTTACTGGTAAATAAAGTTTTGAAGAGTATATATGTGGCTGGACAAAAAATACTCTTTGAACTACTTTCACCAGTAGTTCGAGCAGTTTGTTGGATGCGATTTATCAATGTATCATAGCACCTATCACTTCAAGGAAAACTTGCGTGGAGCGGTGTGAAGACTTTCTTCACCCGAGAGCATCAGATTTCCTTGTGTGGAGGGACCAATTTGGTGGAGCAAAATGCATTAACGGGGAAGCGAACTAGGGGAAAGCGCAGTGGCTATAGGCTGGCAAAAGCAAGGACAACAGAAGAGCGAAAGTTCCCGGCGCCAAAAATAAATAAACGGCTAAGAAACAATTAGGTATTCTCTTTTGCTTGCCTTTAATCACTTGCACAGAGAATTAACAGCGGGTAAAGCGAGAGAACAAAGAGGAGAAAATGAAGGGTGAAGGGGCCGCCGAACACAACCACAGAGCCCAGAGCTTAACACGGAAAACAGAGCAGGACTTCCACAAACAGGAATTTCTTACAGTGAATTTTAAGTTTTATGTATGCGTGTGTGCGTGTGTGCGTGCGTGTAGATGTTTGAGTGTAAAACTCTCCATATATCTAAAAATTCAGGAAAACCTAGACCCAAAAATGCCTTAAAGAAGTGTTTTGGTGAAGTGAGAGGAAAGGCTAAATTCTGCTTTGGGGTCCATGTGGTGTGAAAGAGAGACAGAGGCAGAATGGACAGAGGCAAAATTGACTATCTTACTCATCAGAGAGGTAGTCGCGCTCATCTCAAGGACCTAAAGTAGGGTCTGGCACAAGTAGGGTGGGTGGATGGATGAATGGATGAAAAATCACAAAGGGAGCTGTGATTTTGAGAAAGTCAGTCCCTTGGGAACCATAAAAAATCTTGGGCTGTTGTCATATGGTTATTAGAGTATGGAGTAAAGTTTCAAGCAGTTGTATTGATCATATAGGTCAATAAAACACTAATTAATATCTAGTTTACATCTAGATTAACATCTAAGATGTTTTTAAATTTTATTTCACATTTACAGTTGACATTCAATATTATTTTATATTCATTTCAGGTGTATAGCACAGTAGTTAGACAATTATATAATTTACAAAGTGATCCTCCAATAATTGAAATACCCACCTGGCACCATACATAGTTAATATCTGAGACTTTTTAAAATTAAATTCATTGGTGTGCCATTGGTTAATGAAATTATATAGGTTTCAAGTATACAATTTTATGATACATCATCTGTATATTGCATTGTGTGCCCACCACACAAAGTCAAACCTTCTCTGTCATCATATACTTGGCCTCCTTTACTCTTTACTACACCCCACCCTTTCCCTCTGGTCACCACCATACTAAGACTTTTAAAAATCAAAGTTTTAAGAATAAAGACTACTACGAGGGCTTTTTACCTTAAATTACCTTCTTTTGCTTGCCTTTAGTTAATCACCTATTGTACAGGAAATCAAAAGGCTTTGAAAGTCACTACTCATATAAATGTCCAGAACATAATTTACAACTCCTGGAAGAGAAGCATCCTGAAATAACAGCTTTATGGACCTGTTAGTTGACCCAAAAGCTTCTCCATCAATGCTTACTTCAAAGTATTAAAGGGTTAAACGTAACAAATTACCTTAAAACTTAGTGGTTTAAAACAGTACTAAATATGTATTTCCTCACAGTTCCTGCAGATTGGAATGTGGGAGCTACTTAGCCCAGTGATTCTGGCTTGAGGTTTCACGTGAGGTTGCAGCCATGCTGTTGGCCAGGGTTACAGTTTCTGAAGATCTGAACAGGGCTGGAGGATTTGCTTGCAAAAATGGTTCATTTACGTAGATGGCGAGTCAGAGAATCTTAAATATTCACAGATTTAGAAATCTATTCTGGTAGTTAGAGAACAGTCACAGGGATGTAAAGTACAACATCAGGAATACAGTCAATAATATTGTAATAACTACCTTTGGTGTCAGATGGGTACTAGATTTATCAGGTTGACCACTTCGTAAGTTATGTAAATGTCTAATCACTGGGATGTACACCTGAAACTAATATCACATTGAACATCAACTGTTGAAAAATAATAAGCCCTAGCTGGTTTGGCTCAGTGGTTAGAGCGTCAGCCCATGGACTAAACGGTCCTGGGTTCGATTCCGGCCAAGGGCATGTACCTCAGTTGCAGGCTCAATCCCTGGCCCTGGTTGGGGTTCACTTGGGAGGCAACCAATCGATGTGAATCTCTCACATCAGTGTTTTTCTCTCTCTCTCCCCCCCCCCCACTCTCTCTGAAAAGCAATGGAAAAAATATGTTAGAATGAGAGTTAAAATAATATTAATATTAATTTAATAATAATTATTAAAATAATAATTTCATAATATTAATAAAAATATTTAATGTAAAAAAAAGAATCTTGAAGTAACCAGTTACAAAGCTATAATTTAAAAGTATATTGTACTTAAATAACACAATAAAATTTAACCACTTGATGACCTGCTCTTTTTAATATTACTGTACTAAATCATTGTCAGATCTAGTCAACAGCGTTTCCTTAGAAGAGGAGGAGGAGCGGGGAAGGAGAGGCGGTGGAAGATCCCCTTGCAGTTCTCCCCGCACAGCTTCCTTACATTGCTGCTGCTTGGCTCTACGGGGGCCGTGTGCCATCTCTGATCCAGTCGCTGTGGTCAAGGGAACGCTAGGTCTGGACGAACCACAGGCACACCTCCACCCCGGGCCCAGGACAGTGTAAACACATTAGAAGCACCTGGACCGCAAGTGGAAATGCAGGAATACACCAGGGGTTTCGGAAGCATGGTTGCCTAAAGAATGAATAGATTCTGAGTAGCCAGAAGAGAAATGTCTACTAATAGACATTATTTTCTTTTAGGTAGGTCAGTATTTCTATTAAAACAACATCATTTTTTGAAACTTGATGGGGTGATTTAATGATTTTAACACTAGTAAGAATCTCACTCAAAAATTCTTAAATTTTCTACATCATGGTAACAGCTCCAAAAAAAAAAAAAAGAAAAAGTGCATTGTGAGATGGGAATGCTAATGAAAATATTCTGAGCTATTCTAAAATTAAACAGCAGTGTTATTCCTGCATAACTGGCTGTTATTTTAGCAAATCAGAAATGCATTATTTAGCAAATTAGAAGAAAACTAGTCAGTGAAGAATATTTCTTTACTGGGTCACACTATAAAATTAGATCTTAAATACAACCCTTTAATTCCAAATCAGCAAGGTCTGCCAGGTAGATACATTTTTATTCCATTTTTTTAACCTTTGTTCATTATTTCTAGCACTTTTATTTAATTAACACTTGGCTGTTTCCAAACAAGCTTGAAAATAGTTTTTAAAAACAGACATCAGTGCTCTGCATTCTAACAAAGGAAATGCTTGAACAGTCTTATGCATGCCTTCCCAGAGAGTACAGAGTTATTTGTAGTCAATCAAAATGAAATTGGTATTTCATTAAAATCACCTTGAAGAGACAAGAGAGCTGCCCTTGGCCACTGGGTATGAAAATGAACTACTAGCTTACTACATTTCCTTCTGAAGGAATTGCTTTAAGAACACAAGTTATTTTAACCTTAATGTTCACCACAACAAGAAACAGAAAATATTGTCATAATAAAAAGATTCAGTTGAAGAACTGCTGCCCTTAGGCAGCACGGAGAATGCTACCATCAGGTTTTGTAAAACAATAAATATTTGATATGTATTATAGGATCCACTACTAATGTGTTTTTATAAATGATGATATTAGGTCTTAAGACTCCAATGCTTATTTGTGCTTTTGATTAATCACTTATTAATTTTAATAACAAAAGGTCACAAGGATTGTTGATATCCAAGAAGGAAATGAACATTAAACACTAGAAAACTTCCTTGAATAATGCATTGTTTGAATAACCAGACTTGTTTTAATTAGCATTTTCCATTGAATGTTTATTTGTATTAGACAAGGGAATAACTCATGCTCAGACTATTGAACCACCTTTCTGCAAAGTTTAGAAAAACAGCAGACACCTGAAATAAGCAGAAATGGAAAAATATGATGGCTCGCTTGCTGATAATGATCGTATTTTACTCTGAGATTATGGGTCAAACTGTAACTGCTGTGTCACACTTAAAAACTATGTCATGCTATTTTCCCATGCACCATCCCCTCAAGGAGCTTCTAATGTCATTGAATATATTAGACCAGTGAACACAGAAGGACCCCAGATTTCAGTTTAAGGCTATATATGAGCAAATACTATGTTTTAATGATTAAGTACCAGAGTTCACACAATTCCAGGATTGACTGCTCCTCTAATAGACAGAGGTAGGCAAAAGTAGCTTTGCAGTTATGAGTACGTGAAACACAGAGTTTCTTCTTCTATTATTATTAATTATTGTATTATTTTCCGTACAAAAAACTGTAAACCTACTTTTATTGACCCCCAAATAAATGCTATATATATATGTGTGTGTGCGTGTGTATATATATATATCCCTTCAGCTGAGGACGTGTGAAGAACATGATTCCTGATAAAAATGGAAGTCATCAACAGATCTTTTGAAAGTTGTAAGAGCAATATAATTAGTAACAGTAAAAGACATATAACTCATCAACAGTCTAACACTTAACTGTTCATATACAAATTCTAATATTCATGAACATCTCTTCCTCAAAGCAAGTTGTACATAAGACTTGCTCTCTAGCCTGGTGAGTGTTGTTCAGTGGTTGAGCATCAACCTAGGAACCAAGAGGTGATGGTTCAATTCCTGGTCAGGGCACATGCCCAGGTTTCAGGCTCCATTCCCAATAGAGGGCGTGCAGGAGGCAGCCAATTCATGATGTCTCTCTCTAAAACACATCCCTTTCTCTCTCTCTAAAAATCAATAAAAACATTTTTTTTTAAAAAGACTTGCTTTCTAAAAAACTCCATGTGTATCTAGACCAAGACAGAAAAAAGTAAATAAAAAATTAGTCTAGTGTTATGTTTGCAACTTTTAATAGCCCTTGAGAATGAAATTTTAAAAGAACATGGAACAACTGGAAGAACTACAAGGAAATTGGCTTAGAATTCAAGACTGGACAGTCTGGGTGCTGAAGTATTATAAAGCACAGATTTATCTTAAAACTTTCTCAGTGGTCAAAGATCATTGCCATTCCCAATGTGGAAATTACAAAGATAGGCCACTCTTCGAAGAGTTCTGAATTAATACGAATAATAGCATAAACCAAAATTAACACAACATTCTGAATTTTTTTTTAAGTTATTCTTTTCTCTCACGTTTAGTAGGATTTTAAAAAGTAAAACAGGTAACTTCCCAAATTGCAAACTACAGATGTCCTATAAAAAAAAACACAAATATTCAGTTCTACTTCAGAAATTAGCCAAATTTACTATTTTGGAGATATAACTTAAGTTGGAGGTAAAGCCAATAAAAAGATAAAATACTGCCAGATTTAGAAAAGACTTGGATCATTTCAATGATGTAGCCAACAGATGGAAAATGCAGGGCAATGGGAAGTAATGCCAAAATAATTACTTCTTAAGCCAGGAGCCAAGTTAGGGATGTGTTCTCAGAAATAATCATTCTGCTCACTGCACAGGAAAAAGACATGTAGACACAAATATTAAAAGGAAAATAATCAAACCTAAAGAAATAAAGAGAAAGCACTCAAGTTAAAAATATTCTAGTGGAGGAAAGAAAAAGGAAAAGGAATATTTCAGATACGGCAATCAAGAATAAAATTCTATTAAAGTAATTGAATAGCAACAGTGCCCACCTTTTAAAAGTAGTATGTGGTAGGCCTTGTGCCATGTCCTTTAACAAGCATCTTTTCATTCAACCTACAGCAATGCCATGAGCCTGATTTTATTACTCACATTTTACAGAAGAAAACCTGAGGGATAAACAAGTTAAATAAACTTCCCAAAGTCACACAACTTGTAAGTGGTAGAGCCAAATTTTATTACTAAGACATTCTGGTTCTAGAGGCGCTACTCTTGGACATTACACTATGTGTCAGTTCAAATGTTACATTTAAGCACCCAAAATGCAACTTCACTATTCGATTAAAGGCAATCCTATTGGTACAATATGACAATGTTACTGTGTTCACAGAAGACTCAAAGGCTCATTGATTCAAACATCTAATTAGCCTTAGTATAACACAAGCAACATATTAGGCACTAGAGATGCAACAATTTAATTCCAGCTCAGGAAGAGCTCATTGCCTAGCAAGGAATTAGACAGATATCTAAACAAATAATCGTAACCCAGTGCAGGAAATGACATCTTAGGAGGACCATTCAAAGTATAAAGAATTGCCACTTACCACAGAATTTGATTGCATTTTCACCTCAAGCAGAACTTTGGAAGGAAGAAAGGGATAAGAAATAAATAATGCCTGAAAACTTCTAAAATCTGGAGGGAGATTTGTTCATCCATATGCATGAAGCTAGTAAGTCACTCTCAATTTTCAATTCAAAATCACCTTCTCTAAGACACAGTATAATAAAACTCTCTAAAGTAAAAGTCAAAGAGAGATTTTAAAATCATCAAGCAAAATAAATTCCTCTGATACAAAGGAACGCACACAAGGTTACTAATGGATTTCTCAGGAGAGATGTTGAAGACCAGGAGAGAACTGAATGATATGTTCAAAGTGGTAGAAGAAAAAAGTGCCAACCAAGAATACTTTATCCAGCGAGGCCGTCCAGAAGTGACATCAAGATAAAGACTTTTCCAAACAAACAAAAACTGAAGGAGTTCATCACCACGAGATCTGCCTTACAAGAAATGCTGAAAGGAATTCTTCAAGCTGAAACAAAAGTATGCTAACTAATAACATGAAAATAAACAACACATTGGTAAATCAAGTATATAGTCGAATTCAGAATACCCTAATACTGTAATATAGTAGATTATTAACCACTTAACTCTAGTTTAAAGCTTGAAGGACAAAAGCAACAAAAATAGATCTAGCTGTAAAAATGTTCAATATAAAAAGAAGTAAAGTTTGACATCAAAAATATAAAATGTGGAGGGGAGAATAAAAAATAGAGTTTTTATATGCCATTGAAGTTAATAGACTGTTATATTTATAACATATTTCAAGTAAGCCTCAGGGTAACCACAAAAGAAAAAAACCTCTAACAGATACACACAAGATAGAGAAAAAGAAATCCAAGTATACCTCTACAAAAAAATCATCAACTGACAAAGGAATACAGTAAGAGAAGAATAAAGGGAAAGAAAAAAACTACAAAACAGCAAGCAAACAATTAACAAAATCACAACAGTAAATCCTTATCTATCAATAATCACTTTAAACGTAAATGGCTTAAATGCTCCAATTGAAGGACACAGAGTAGCTGAATTTAAAAACAAAACAACAACAACAACAAACACCTAATTATATGCCACCCATAAGAGACTCACTTCAGCTTTAAGGACACATATAGACTTAAAATGATTAAATGGAAAAAAATATATCCCACATGAAAGAAAACCAAAAGGAAGCAGGGGTCATAAATAGACTTTAAGTCAAAAAGTGATGACAAAAGACAAAGAGGATCATTATTTAATGATAAAGGGATCAATTTAATATGAAGATACATATACGAAAGAGCCCAAATTGCCAAAACAACCCTGAGAAAGAACAAAGCTGAAAGATTTGTGTATTTTTCCCTGTTAATCAGCCTATGTCAATTTAATTATTAGACCAGCCAAAGAACCTAGAAGAGAAGGGAACATTTTCCTCCCCTAGAGTGGCTTCCTTCCAAAGGGTAAAGCATGGCGGGGGGGGGGGGGGGGGGGTAGGAAAGAATAATTCTACAGGAGAGAAACCCAACAAGCACTACCTTGGGCAGGTGCTCAAGGTTAAAGTCAACAGTGATGACTCATGTTCATAGTGTGTGCCCCTGATATGACATGACGACTATGGCATTTTACCTCTTGTTGTCTTCCTCTGGAATACCAATAATACTAGCTAATCAAGAGAAAATCACAATATATATCTGCTCTGAACAACATCCTACAAAATGCATGAACAGTACTCCTCAAAACTCTCAAGGTCATCAGAAAAACAAGTCGAGTCTGAGAAGCTGTCACAGCCAAGAGATGCCTAAGGAAACGTGATGACTACATGTACTGCAGTGTCCAGGGTGGGATCCTGGAACAGAAAAAGGCCACTGGACAGAACCTAAGGACAAGCTGGACTTCCGCTGGTAAGACTGTATCAGTGTGGGTTTGTCAGTTGGGCTAAATGCATCAAATATAAGTCATTAATTATAGGGGAAACCATGTATAAAGTGTATAGGAACTATTCTGTACTCTCCTCACAACTTTTGTGTAAATCTAAAACTATTCTAAATTTTAAAAGTCTATTAAAGTAAGTATCACAAGAAATAAAAAAGAACTTAAAGAATGTAGGAAATATTCAATGTAAAATTGAATATTTTTACATTTATGAATTTTTAAATAAGAAAAGTGGCATCCCATAGATATGCAGCTCCAAGTACTAAGCACCTTAAAAACTTATACATGGGAAAGATGGGCAGTTATTCTCCATATATCTAAATAGAGCAAAAATAGAGCAAATTTTCAGCAAATTCTAAGAGACAGAACTTCTGAAAAAATAAAATGACTCAAGCAAAGAGTTGCAGGACAACCTATTCCAACCTTTCTAAAGTGGATGGAATTGGTATTATTACGGACTAAGATTGTCTCCCCGAGCGAGTCTCTCTCGGTTCCTATAAAGCCTCTATCCTATTTTTCTTACCAAAACACTCAAAAAGATGGGCCTGAAATGAAGCAGCAAGGACTAAATGGACTGTGGTCAATTTCACAGCAATTGAACAAAAGAGGATCATGGAATCTCAGGGCCGGCAAAATCACCAGGGTCAACCCCTCATTTTTTACGTGAGGAGATGAGATCCAGAGAAATGAGGTGTCTTGTCCTTTAAAAGAGGTGTAGCCAGTGGCTCGTTTGACTCCGGAGCCAGGTCTCTTCTGCGTCCTGGGTCACGCTTTCCCGGCGTATTGCACCAGCGGTGGTCAGTGCTGCTTCTTACAGCCACACCTTCCCCAACACACACGCTCTCTCCTTCTCTGCCTCTCTCGTGACAGACAAATGTTTCTCCATCGCAATACACTTTCTTGCTGAGCAGAGACAGGGGTTAAAATAGTCCTCCACATGGTACCCCATGCATCCCCTCCCGAGGATAAAAATTGACACCTATGTGTGAGCTTCTATTTTATCCCTGAAAGACAGGCAGGGATATAAAGCAGCCATGCCCAGGGCGACACAATAGTGTTGGAACTGGGGGGAGGGACCTCACACGGAAATAAACTCAGAAACACCGTTAAAGTAATGTTTGCTTATTAAAATGGAGCCATGTAAAAGTAACCAACAAAGGAAGAGATCCATTTCTCTTACTAGACTAATTTCACTCAAATGGCAATAAGCAATACCTCGGATTCATCACTTTGATGGGACTTGGTCAAGATGGTTGGGTTTTCTACTCTATCAACTTTAAAACTAAAATGGAGAAAAGCACAAAAGCAGTTCATCAAATGAAAGTACAGATTTGAACTTCAAAATAATCAGGTATTGGGCAAACACAGCTATTTTTCCCATCTCAGATTCTAATCAGCTTTCTTTGGGTCTGAGGCTGATATGCATTCCAATAAACTTGCAAATTTAGCAATTATCTGTAAAATTCTTTTTCTTTAAATAACTTGAGAGTTGTCTTCTGGGACTAAAAATATAAGCAACAGATAGAGAAATGTTTAAAAATGATAAATCTGCCTGACTAAAATATACTTAGAAATGTGAAAAATCTGTGCTTAAATAAGTTACTTCAAAATTGCATCATTTGACCATGAATTTCAAACTTATTAAACTTTCAAACCCTCAAAGGCAGAAGAAAAATGTCAGCCGTCAATGGCAAGCAGGAGTAAACTTTATATTATGGTAATGCTTCGCAAACCACAAAATCTGCATTTCAGAGCAGAAAGGATCTCCACAACCGCCTAACCCAAATTCCACATTTCACATTTGTGCAGCATAACCACAGAGCTCCAGTTACTCTCCGGAAGGGACAAGGGCAGCTGGAATTAGGTCCCATGGGTGCCGCCTGCCTGCTCAGTGCTGGCCAGGGCCTCCCACATCAGCGTGAGGCCTCCCACAGCTCCCTCTCTTCCCAGCAGGGGGGATGCCATCGCCTATACAACACGGAGCCTTCGCTCCCTTCTCCTCACCTGTGTTTCTTCGGTTGCACTTCACCCTAAAAGCCAAGGCTGTTTACTTCAGGGTCTTTATCTCCTCATAGAGCACAAGACTTGTTTGCTTTCTAGCTTGAAGCAATAGGTCTAAAACATAATACAACCGTTATTCTTTTCCGCCCAAAATAGGGGGACAGTATGTGAAATACATTTTTCAGATCTAAGTATAAGAGACACTATGAAAGTGAACGCTAATTAAACTGCGATCGTGTTAAGCGGCGCTCCCTGAATGAGTCAGGCAGCTGGCTGGTGGTTAGGAGGCAGGCACTGGAGTCAGCCTTCTAGACCTCAAGTCTCCCTTCTCCCACTGGCTGTGTGACCGTAGGCACAATGCTCTCCTCACATTTTCACCACAGTTTTAGTTGTGTGTATGTGTGTACTTAATATAAAATACATTTTTAAAAATTTACTACACATACACACACCTCAGAGTAAAGTCCCTGGAGTGTTTCCCATGATTATTGCTTCAATGCTGCTTTTTTTTAAATTGAGTTTTACAGAGAGAGGGAGAGAGAGAGAGAGAAACATGGATCTGAGAGTGAAACATCCATCGGCTGCCTCCTGCACACCCCCTACCAGGGATCGAGCCCCCACAACCTGGGAATGTGCCCTGACCGGGAATCGAACCAGCAATTGAATGGGTAACCTTTCTGTACACAGGACAAAACCCAACTAACTGAGCCACAGCGGTCAGGGCAATGTTTCTTTTTAAAATATCAAATAACATATTATTTCATTACTATTTATACCTTTTAGGGGACATTTGGCTTTTTAAAACTTTTGTCAGCCTGTCTATTATATAACCCAGGGGCTACTTACACAAGTGCCTTAAAATGTCTAAGTCTCAGCCTTCCTCATCTTTAATTCTCATAGAACTAAAGTATACAATAAATATTTAGCTGCACATTGACCGCAGACATTTGGCAGCTTGCTCACCCCCTCCTAGGCTTCCCCATTTACAGCAGAGACCAAAAGCTTGGGAACTATATTTATCAGGCTCCTTTGCCAACATGATTCTAGGTACAGTGTAGGCTCTGCCAATTCGGGTGAGTTTGGAAGAAAGAAAACAGTCAGAAGCATATTACTCTTCCGCCAGCAGTGACAGGCAAACAAGTGAACTTGGCAGTTCTAAAGTTTGACACTGAGCTCTGGATATTTCCCTGAGATACCTACCTTCATGCTACAAGTTTTCCTAACATGGCAAAAACTGCAACTTCCTGACCCTCTAAAAATCTGTAGCAAATAGAAAGTTAGTGACAGCTTTTCCTGATGTTTACTTTCCAAGCCCATCCAATGATTTTACAAGCAACTAATCCCGTGTTAAATTCATTTCTTCTCAAAATATTTAGTATGTTATCTGTTTTCCTCACTAGACTAACTGGTAAACACATAAATTGAGTGCCTAACACACAGTAGACACTCAATAAAGGTAACTTGCAATAGTAGGAGTAGTAATGACAATAGCAGCAGTAGCTGTAGAGGCAGTAAATTAATTCCCCACAATTTCCAACAAAAGGGTAGAGTACTATGCAAATTAGGGGAAGTTCTGGATTATGGGACTCATAAGAGAAATACTACATTAGTTTTTAGAAATAGATGTAATAATTCAATTCAATTGTCATGCTTTTTGCAGAACTACAAATAGATTTGCAAGTACTGTATGTCATGTCCATGTGGTTCGGTGGAATGCTGTCCAGACAAGAAACCGGCAGACCTAGGTTCAAATCTCACTCAGCCACTTTTTAACTGTGCGCTTACAGAAATCAGCTTTCTGTGCTTGTTTTTAAATCTGCAAAATGAAATAGTCAAACCAAATGCTCACTGAGGGCCTATTCAGCTGTTTAATGCTCTACTTTTAGAACTAAGTATATGAAGGCCTTTCAGGTCCTTGAAGACAACTGCCTAAAGTCATTTAAATATTCCCCTGAAATTAAATGTATGTGATTAATTTTCCTGAGAAAGAAAGCATTTACATATCAAAAGGTATTTTTCATTTTAACACAGCCTAGCTCCTGTCCCAATTACCAGCAAATTTTTATTAATAAAGTAATGCAGTCTCATGTGAACCAATTTACAGTCGAGAGAAAAGAGACCGACCTGAAAAGTATTCATTCATCTATTCATTCCAACTATATTTCAGAGAGCAATTATGCAATGGTCTTTTCAATCATCAAAAATAAACAAATAAGTACCGTCAAGCAAAAAAAAAGGGGGGGGGCAGGGAGAGATGCAGAGAGAGAGAAAGAAAGAAAGACTAAGAGAGACTATGAAAACATTCTGAAAAGTACAAAGCACTAAATAAATGTAAATATAGGTGGCTTCAACCACCTAACTGGAGAATTAACCAATCAATCATTCCATTTCTTTATGTTGCTAAAAAATTTAAATCCTGAAGGCAATACAACAGTAATTAAAGAATGAGCTCTGAGTCTAGGCAGACATGGGGTTGAATGTCCAGTTTCAGTAATGGCTCGATGTTTGACTGTAAGCAATTTAATCTCCATGTGACTCAATTTCTCATTAGTCAGATGAGAGGAAGAAGAATCTCATAGAATTGCTGTGTGGATCAACTGACAAAATACATGTATACACCTGCAGAACACTTTTAAAGGTATTTAGTATAGAGTAAATGCTCAATACCTGTTCGGTTTGGGTAAAAATTGCCCCTCCAACCTTTTGTTTCACTTCATGAACTGTCCTTAGCTAACCTGTTGGTGCCTTTTGCAGCAATTTCATTATTCTAAACCCAGCTCTGTAAGGTTAAATGGATTTCAATTTATATTGCCTTGGACATGTAAAGATATGCTAGAAGGAAAAGCCAGAATAAATCAGAAAGTAAATTCAACTTATTAAGTTGAAACTGAAGTTGGATTATAAAGAAAAAGTATAATTTTTATGTAGTGCTTAGGAACACTCCTGACACAATTCATTAATATACTTTTATTTTCAACAGAGGCTGACCCCTTCCGTCCTAATTTCATCAGAAAATAGACTGTGAGCCAGAAAAGACCAACATGAGTACTGACAGTCCCACATGAGGGTCCATGATCATCAATCACCAATGGCCAATGATATAATCAATGCCTATGCAAAGAGACTTCCATAAAAAACCCTAAAGGATGCAGTTCAGAGAGCTGTCAGGCTGGAGAACATATCCATATGGCCAGAGAGTAATGCCCCAGACTCCAGAGGGACAGGAACGCCTATACTCAGGATGCTTCTTCTGGACCCTGCCCTGTGGACCTCTTGGAGTGGCTGTTCCTTTTAGATATTTTATAATAAACCAGTGATAGCAAATAAAGTATCTTCCTGAGCTCTGTGATCCATTCTAGCAAATTATGCAACTTGAGTAAGGGATCATGGGATCCCTCCATTCACAGCCAGTTGGTCAGAAGCATAGGACACCAGGAACTTTCAGTCAGCATCTAAAGCAGGAGTAGTCTTGTGGGACTGAGAGCTCCACCTGTGGGAGCTGTGGGAACTCGGGGTAGTGAGTGTCCGAATTGAATTGAATTGAATTGAATTGTAAGAGACCCTGTTGGTTTCTGGAGAGACAGAGAACTGGTCAGTGTGGGGGATAGAACCCAACACATCCGGTGTCAGAAACATTGTGATCAGAAACAGATCGGAACCTTTTAGGCAATACCAGCACATGCACATAGAAAGTCTCACACTGTGTGCCAAACTGTTTACTGTTCAATAAACCACAAATTCAATGAGGTCCAAGTCATACCATTTAATTTTCTCCCACCCTTCCCTCTCCTCTACTCCTAGAACACAGTGAGCATCCAATAAGCACTCCTTTAAAGTTTTTAACTAAGACCTAGTAATTATCAAAGTGCTTTCTTTAATCTCTCTTCCAGAGTTATCATTTAGATATTCTAATGTAAATGTCTAATGTAAATGCCACTAAATAGTGCCCCTGAAGTTTTGTGATGCTCTGACTCTGTCTTAGCTTGGATTTCTCTATAAACTGATGTGGGTGTAAATAGTTTGTTTGAGAGGTGATACCGGGAAGCCCTATTAAGGAGTAAAAAAGTGAGACAGAGAAGGAAGGAAAAGTTAATCAGAGGCACATAAATCGGCAAATTACTGCTATAGGCAACTGGATATATCCTGCTGAGGGTCCTCTGGAAGTCTTCGTGGAACACACTAAGATCCCCAGCCCTCATTAGTTGAAAGTCACTCCAGGAACATTAACTCTCCAGCACTTCTGGCCTTTCCTGGGCTACCAAACTCCTCTAGTGAGAGGATGTCCTTGGGCAAAGAAACACAGAAAACTGTGGGCACATAAGGGAACTGTGTGCAGCTGTCCTGGGTGGGTTGAGAGAATATGACTGACAGCATCTACTACAGATCCTGAGATGTCCGTGACATGCTGCTAGAGTGTCATGTTTATCTATCAAGTGTCTGCTGCTGCTAGTCATGGTTCTATAGGCAAATGATACGTTGATAATAACAGATTAAAATCTCCACCATTATGAAACATGTAGACCAGTGGAAAATGATAGATATTAACCCAAAATACAAATAAATAAAATAAATGGAGCATGCTTTATGAAGTTCAGGAAGTAATAAATGTATATGATAATGATTTGATCTTATCAGGGCGATTAAGGAAAGCTTATAGAGAAAGTAAGATGTGATGAGGAATAAAAGATAAAAATGTACTAAGACATACTTTGAATGAATTGAAAAAGGGAAGTAAGGGTGGTGTACAGAGATAAAAAGGAAAGGGTAGCAGGAGGTAAAGCTACAAAGACAAGCAGAGGCCAGGCCATTCAGGGCCTTAGGGCCTATAGCCCTTAAATTAAGAGCAATGAAAAGCCAATGAAAGGTTTTAAGAAGGCAGCAGGTATGTGGTTGGCAAAAAAGTAAACAGAAAATAAAACCCTGTGTTTTGAAAAGATTACTACACCTAGCTTGTAGAGATTGGATTGGAAAAGTACAGAGAACGTGTGAGGAGTACCCTTAAGGCCATAAGGAGCACAGTGCAGCAAAAACGGTAGCTTGGACTAGACAGTTAAAAAGTGGATGAACTGATACAAAACTGGCAGGACTTGATGATAAATATGAGAGAGAGTAGGTATGAAGATACTTCTACTTCCTCTCTGGCTTTTCCTCACTGGAGCCCCATAAAGGAGACACTTTGTCTTGTTCATTGCTGTACTGCAGAAATTAATATAGTGCCTGGAGCAAGGAATATGTTTAAAATATATAAATACATAAATTTTGGATAAATATTAATGAATGAGAAAATTCAGAAAAGGGAAGATTATTACAGTTTGGACATGGCTTTGAGATATCCAAGTGGAGATGCCGAGTGAGCTTTTGGACTATGGCTCACAGGAGGTTCTAGTCCAGGGATGTAAATCTGGGATAGCCACATATATCAGATAAGTGAGGCCCTGGCCAAAGTTGAGATGACTGAGGAGGGAATCGAGTGTGAGAAAAGACCCTTGAGGAACCTGACTGTCCACAAATTAAAACTAATGTATAACTGCAAATCAATTTCTCTTTTGAAAGTTTATGTAAATGTCCATGTTATTTTGATATCAACAAATTGGAAAGACAGTAGTTCTTGGTGGAACTTTTTTGTTTCATTTTGTTTGCCTTGATTGCTCAGTTCCTTCCAGGTAATTCTGTTTTGTTCTCAGACATAATTTCCATCCAGACACAAACACACAAGTGGATCTCACATTCGAAAAGTCTGTGATAAAGCTTAACACAGCTTGAACTGTTATAAATAAGAAAACTATTCAACAGCGTTCTCAAATAGCTCTCTTTAGCCTCTAAATTTTCCATAATGCAAAGTTAATTACTTAGTGGGCCATAATGACAAATAAAATTAAATGGAGAGAAGGCACAGAGTTGTCAATAGAAAGAGTCCTAGAAAGAAAACAACTTGTAGGTCCATAAAGCAAAGAAAAAAACCTCGTTCTAAGGGATTTTTTTTTTAACAGAAACAGAACACACACATCAAATGAATAGTTTATATCTTATGTCTAATAATATCATAAATATACAGAAAAGCATCTGATCTCTGGGATCTTGTAACCATACCAACCAGTAAAACCGGTTAAGTGATATTTGCAGCATTGGAAACAAAGCCAAGTAAATCAGAACTCCAGAAAATTCTACCTATTTTAACATTTACTTCCCTTTAGATTTTCCTTGAATGCTTGTTTAAGCCTCATGCGCTACAGGGGAGAAAATAAATCTAAGTGAGGGTAAGTGATATCCCCCAAATCATAAAGAGCAGATCTCTGACATTTTCACCTGGATGGATGGGTCTCAGACCAGGGCTTTCCTCAAACCACCCTTTTCCACTTTACCTTCTCATGAGTTTCTCTATTAAGATGAGTCTCTGCTCTGTCTTGTGGATTAACCCAAGGGCCATTCCTCTAAATAAGTAGGAGAATTAAAACACAAAGCTCATATTTGAAGTTTACTGAGTCATCGCCACCTGTCTGCAAAAGAAAATTAAAGTAGGCTGGCAGACTTATATCCGAGGGTGAATCTGTTCATTGGGTGATATGAGCTCTTAGTTGGTCAGGGTAATTTGACTTCAACTAAGACTGGGTAGGGAACTGCCCAGCTCTAAGTAGCCTTGACTCGCCCTTCACCCTGCTTCTGGGACTGCACAAGTAAACTGTCAAGAATCAGACTCACTTAATTTTAGATTCTGGAAATACTATTGGACATGAATGAGGAGAATACAGCTTTCAAAATCTGACAAAAGTAAAATGAAACACACATACAAACTTGCTTCTAGGAAACCAAAACTTCGTGGAAACACCTCCTATATGTTATTAGATCCTGTTTATTATATTTTCTCACACATGTGATCAAATGCAGAGGTGCCCTCACATGGAAAGCTCCAGAATTTACCTCTCCTCTGACTTCCACGCTCAAGCTGATTCCATTTTACTTCTGCACAAGGTCATCCCATAGAAATCTCTGAAACTCTATGTGGACCTTCTCCCTCCAAATCTGCCCACCCCTTAGCTTTCCCTTTGACATCACGTTGTGTTCACACCACAGTTTTAAGTCAGAAACATGACAGCCTCCCTACTCCCTCACACCCCACATAAAATTTATCAGCAAATCTTATTGTTACCGTATCCAAAACATGGATGGAATTCATACAGGCATCCCCCACTCTGCTGTGACCAGCATTGCCAAAACCACCGCCAAACCACTCTTCTGCTCAAGTGCAGAAGCCCCTGGACTAAACTCCCTGCTTTTAATGGACCCTCTACCCAAATTTATAGCAATCATAGTGATACTAGAAAAACATAAACCTGATCATGTCATTTCCCTGCTTAAAACCCTTCACTAACATCCTGTTGACCTTGAAAACCCCTTTTCATAGTCAAAGGTGAAGTCCTGCATGACTGAGCCCAGCCTACCTCTCCCATTCCTCTCCCATCACCACTCGCTGTCATCAGGCTACAGGGCCAAGCCAGAAGCTGGTCAAAAGTGCTGAGGTCTTTCCCACTTTGGGATTTCCTCATGTGATGCTCCCTTTGCCTGAATTGTCTTTTAAAAAAATATATATATATATATATGTTTTTATTGATTTTAGAGAGATAAAGAGGAAAGGAGAGGGATAGAGAGATAGAAATATCGATGTGACAGCAAAACATTGATCGGCTGCCTCCTGTACATAGGGACCGAGCCCGACCCCCAGCATGTGCCCTGACTGGGAATTGAACAGGGGAACGCTTGGTTCATGGGTTGGCGCTCAACCACTGAGAAAACTGGTCAGGGCAGAGGTTTGCTTTTCTGAATCCCTTTCAGGATGGTTATATCATGTATGTCTCGTTCAGTGCCGAGCCAGGTCTTCACCGACTAGCAAATGAACTAGCGGATATAAATCGGGAAACGCAGGCTGGTAGCTTTGAACATGGCAACTCTTCAGCAAATCTGAGGATCCTCAGTCACCTTAGGCTTCTCTAACTACAGCTCGCCAGTCAGCTTCAGTGCAGAGAACGGATGGGATTTAAGGTCTACTGCAACCCGCAGAGGGCTTAACTGCAAATTCGGAGAAAGGCACCAGAGGCAAGGAAGCAGGTAGTGGAAGGGCAGATGGTGTAGGAGCTGGAGCTGGGGAAGGAGGGCCTGAGTGCTCCAGAGATGCTCCGAGAACATGAAATAAAGGTGAGGGGCAGCACAGCACTGTGCT
The DNA here is from genome assembly GCF_054644295.1 of Miniopterus natalensis. Taxonomy (NCBI): domain Eukaryota; kingdom Metazoa; phylum Chordata; class Mammalia; order Chiroptera; family Miniopteridae; genus Miniopterus; species Miniopterus natalensis. The sequence goes on from NC_142084.1 coordinate 88,336,737, forward strand.
GGAGGCAAACAGGTAGCTTCTGAAGTCTTTTCCCCCCGTTTAAAAATTCAGTAGCCTCTGTTAATTCTAAAACTATTTTGTAAAGAGGCAACTTCAGATTCTTGGTAACGTTTATAAGCCTCAAAATACCACTTGAAATAGGCATTCCATTCATCTTTGCTAATGTCAGCGCTGTTATTGTCCAATTAGGTTTTAAGAAAGTAAGTTTGGCCCTGGCTGGTGTGGCTCAATTGGTTGGAGTGTCATCCTGTACACCAAAAAGGTGATGGGTTCGATTCCCTGTCAGGGCACATACCCAGGTTGTGGGTTCAATTCCCAGTTGGGGCACCTGGGGGAGAAAGCCAATCAATGTTTCTCTCTCCCTTCTTCTCTTTAGAATCAATTAGGGAAAGAAAAAAAAAAGTTTGGAAACCTCACAGGTTCTCCACAGTGACCAATGATATTCTGAATTACTTTGGGTCAGATCTGTCCATTTAGTTAAATATGCCCATGAAGAGTGACCTCGGCTTTCAAACATGAGTTCCTGGAGGAAGGGAGGTCTTAACATATTTAAATAACCGAGACCCCACTTTCCAGAGACTTTGGAGTGTGGGCCAAATGCAATCTACAAGTACTCCAGCCACCTGCAGGTCCGATACCAGGCAGTCTCACTCTAGAACAGCCTGGTCACAGAAGGGTCAGACCAAAGGCTTAAAAAAGCCAGTTCTAGGGAGCAGCCTGCTCTCCCCAAAAAGCATGGCCAACTGCTGAACACTTTCAAGGAGACAGTCCAGTCTGGAGCCGAAACGAAGGTTAGCGGGTTTCAGTACTAACAGGCCCTATTCCAAAAAGCATGGGCCAAAGGCTAGCTGGTCTCAAGGGCCCAGGCCAGCCTATAAGGTAACACAGAGTACTTAGAGGCAAACAGCACACAAGCAAGGGGTCATAGCCAGAAACTGTGAAACAGCTCCAGGGCGAAGCCTGGAGAGGCTCCAGACCCACGGCATGGGAGCTGGACTCCGGAGACCCGCGAGAAGTCTCCAAGCCAGGGAGCAAGTAGAGCCCACGCCCTTCTGCACAGGGCCAGCACCTGATCATTCACCTGCCCTGACACTTGGGCTTTTCCTCTCTGCACCCAGGACCAGCCCCTGAAGTGCCGACTGTCAAAGATAACTGACTAGGTGACCCTCACCAAAAGAACTTAATCCCAAAGAGAAGGCTGGAGCACAGCCCCAAGCGCACTCACCACACCTGGACTGTCTTCTTTCTGATCAGCTGTGATGGTTCCTTTTGATCTCTCTGGACTCAGCATACATGTTGTCTCCTCAGAGTCCTTCCAGAGCCACCAAATCGGAAAGAAGTGCCTCTTCCCCACACCTTCCTTCTCCACCCAGCAGCCTGCTCTGATTGCCTTCCAGCAGCTACAGCAACAGGTAATTAGACGATGATTGCCTTGTCTGCTAGCTCGCTCCCTGAGGCCTGGGCTTTGCTTTCTCTACTAGTTTATACCCAGTGTCTGGAACATCGTAAGCACTAAATATGTTACATGAATGAATGAATGAATGAATGAATGAATGAATGAATGAATGGGAGAGAGGGAGAGGAAGGAAGGAAGGAAGGAAGGAAGGAAGGAAGGAAGGAAGGAAGGAAGGAAGGAAGGAAGGAGGGAGGGAGGGAGGGAGGGAGGGAGGGAGGGAGGGAGAGAGAGAGAGAGAGAGAGAGAAGGAAAGAAAGAAAGAAGGAAAGAAAGAAAGAAGGAAAGAAAGAAAGAAGGAAAGAAAGAAAAAGAAAGAAAAAGGTGTAGCAGAATAATGAAAGCTCCTCCTTGGAAAATCGCCACAAGTGTCTTCAGATGTCATCCTGGCTAATTGTTGGAAGGCACTGAAAGGATGTGACCACCAGCTAACTCAGAGTTGGACCTGGGCAACTGAAGGCTACTCACAACCTTCCCTGGCCTTGGAGTGCCCATTCTGCCCACCGTTCCCACAGCTGGAGCTATTTGCAAAAACAGGGCCTTGAGAGATCAACGGGTAGTTGAGGCCACCTGCAAGGGCCATGACTGCCGGCCGATGGATGCAAAGACCTCACCTTGCGGCCCGAGCCCAAGACAAGCCTCACGTGTAAGTTATCTCACGTACTAAACCAGCCACGTGTCCGGAGTCTCTTTAGTGTGTCCTGGCCTTCTGTGCAGAGGGCCTGTCTGTGAACCAACACTGTTCATCTGCTGAGTTCAGAAGCCACTGTACAGAAAAGAGCGAAAACCGAAACCATCATCTGGCAGTTTCTGCTGCAGAAACATGACTTTTCCTCTCATTTGAAAACGCTCACCATAGAGCCTTCCCCTGATGTCTCCAATTTCTCAGTTCTTCTTGGATTTTGTTTTTAACCTTTTCCCAGTTCAAAATGAGTGTTTCTTTCTATCAGCATTAGTGCCATGTTGATTCGGAGCAGTAAAATGAAAATTTAAGACTTTTATTTCTAGAAAGTCAGTTATTTGAATATTATGAGAAACAGAAAACTCAAATATTTCTAATCTTTCAATCAACATTTTCCCAAAAGTTTTCTAAAAAAAGCGTTGTTTCAAGAAGTGATAATGTGTAATACAAAATTATACACATATATACACATATATACAGAAAAACACAAGTATAAGGTATTTATAGAGTCAAGTAAATATATAAAATACTGACTTAAGCCAGGTTAAATTGTCCTCATTGTCAATCTTCTCAGACCCTGTATTAATATATGATTATGATTATGAATTTCCAAAGTGGGATAAAGTACTCAGCATTTCCAATTTTGTGCAACCCTGAAGTCCTTATCATCTGTTTTCATCTTGTACAAAACATTATTCTACTCAACAGAGTAGACAGAATGCTTCTCTAGAGACAGATTGAATTCTACTTCCAGAATTTTTAAGTTGTAGAACCAGAAGGAATCTCAGAAATCATCCCACTCAACCCCTTCATCAGATGTCACAAACACACATGACACAGATGTCCCAAAGACACACGGCATGTGACACATGGCATCTGGTAGGAGACATAAATGATTCAGGTGGGCTAGGTGGGAGTACGGCACACCGGACAGCATCTACCCAACAGAGTAGAAAGCAATGACTTCGCTTCGGCAGTAATGCAGAGCCAATGTCCCAGATTATTTGGTTTTCCAAAGGAAGCAGAAACTCAGAATTCGTATTAAAGCCTCCCATTTTTAGGTATTTGTAACCATCTCAAAACAAGGTTTTCAAACACTGCACAGACCAAATAAAAATACCTGCAGGCCAGATTCATTACATAACACCCTCCTCCCCCGAGTTTGCAACCTGGTTTAAACTACCTAGATATTTTTCTATTCTGTTTTTAAAATTTTTGTATTTAGTATACCCTCCTAATATTTTTGCATTTACAACCATCTTTGATTTACTTGTCTGTATAACTACCCTGTGAATCCTCCAAGCTGGCCAACTTATTAAGTGGAAAATATACGTAACATCAGAATAGCCAAAATTTCCTTTGCTTGTAACAGTAAGAAAGGGCCCAATAATGGTGCTAGGATGGATGATATCCTCCAAGATGAGTTTTATTCCACTGAAGAGACCCATTACTCTCACACATTTTGTAATGTCTTCTTCTGTTCAAATACAAATAGCTAAATGAACTCATTAAAGACTATTTCACTTGGAAAAATACCAGAACTTTTAAAGGGGAAACTTGGATAGCTCCTGGAAATAATAATTTTAATATCATTAGGACCAAGGCATTTTTTGTTTCCAAAGCTGGGGAAGAAAAATTAGCAGCAGAGATAGAAGCATGGGCTTTGGAGTCAAGTAAGCCCATATTATAACCCCAGCCCCCCTCTCACAGGCTGGCTGATTTTTAGCAGGGCATCAACCTTACAGAGTCTTAGTGGTTGGGGCTTTAAGTTAAAATGGGGAAAATAAACAGAAACTGTTCCAACAGGTTGCTGATGATTCCATTTATATAACATGCTTAAAGTAATAAAATTATAGCAATTGAAAAGGGACCAGTGGTTATCAGGTGGTAAGGCTGGGATGTGTGACTGCTCATGAATAGCATGAAGAAATTTCTTTGCAGTGGGGGAATGGTTCTCCATCTTGATTGTGATGATGGTTACATGAAGGGATGCAGGTGGTAAATTTTCACAGAGCTATATGAGCAAAAAAATGCATGCAACACCGATGTAATCTGAATATGGTCTGAATTCAAGTAAATGTTTTACTAATGTCAGTTTCCTAGTTTTGACAATGTACCACGGTTATGTAAAATATGACACTGGGGGAACTGCGTGATGGGTGCACAGGAATACTCTACACTATTTTACAACTCCTGAGTCTTAAATTATTTCAAAATAAAAAGTCTAAAGAAAAACAGAAGGAACAAAAAGCTTGCTGAGAGGATTATATGGGATAACAGTGAGAAGAATTTAGCACAATATCCAGCACACTGTAACTGCTCTCTACGTGGCAGCTCTCATTTTTTATTAAGTCTAGGAACTGAAACTTAAGAATTATGAAAATGGACTAGGTATTATTGAGAAGTGAGATGAAGCTTATCAGGTATCTATGACGTTAACTCAAACTGAGTTTTGAATGCAAAGAGCAGTAGAAAGACAGAGGAAGCGATCCTACCATTAAGAACTCGGCACCTTCAGACTCATTTCTCACTGCCCACCCACCATCACTACAGTCACTTGACACTGCATCCAGGAATCATTGACACATTACTGAAACGTCTGTTTGGCTTTGAAGGTCTGCGTGATTTACTGGAAATGGCACACTAAACTTTTCCATCTCTATGCATTTTTATACTAATGATGCCTTGAATACTTACTGCTTACTAATAGCTATAATCCATTGTAAACAGTTTACTACCTAATTACCTATTTTAATTCATAGCAGGGCTTAAGCACTGGGCAAAAATAAATTGTGATAAATCTACAGACAGTTAAAGTGACTTTCTGGTGAGTATAAATGGTCCCTCCTTTTGGAGTAAACTCAGAAAATAGACTTCTCAGAAGATTAATGGATAGGAAGCTTTACTTTCTTCTTTCCAGATGTACAGCAGTTTTGAGAAATACTAACAGTTTGATATTCTCTTTTAATGAAGAATTACAAAAAAACATGTCCTAATCACTAACTGATACATGTCTAAAATAATCTATAACCACATAAATATTATTTTTTTATCTTTATTGTTGAAAGTATTACAGATGTCCCCCTTCTTCCTCCCTCATGGATCCCCTCCGCCCCGCACCTGCCCCACCCCCAGGCCTTCCCCATACTGTTTTCCGTGTCCCTGGGTTATGAATTTATGTATATAGGTTCAGCTATCCTTTTGGAAACCTACATTTTCTACAGAAGCATTTCATATCCCTCAAATCATTGCATATCCTTCAAATACCTGAAGGATAGTATGTATCCTACATAGTTGTAATCTGTGCTGTGATGAGCATCTGGTATGGGCCTCCTTGCATGCATGCCTGGTTGTTCCCATTGTGTAAAATCTTAAAGGTAGAAGTTTTGAACCAATCGAGACAGATATAAAAATTTAATGCATTTTACATGCATTGCCAAATTTCCCTTCAGAAACATGTTCCAATTACCCTCTCAATGAGAACACAGCAAAGTATTTTTGAGTCTTGCAGGGCTTTTGGAAGACCTCTACCGTCCTCTTTAACACTAAACTTATAACGGCTTCTTGTATCCACCACAGCTCTATCTCTGTCTGTTCCTCGTGGGAGGTGGCCTAGCTCCAGACGTCTCTTCCTCTTCATCCAGACCTAACCCGCGTAAGTCTATTCACTCAAAGCCTCCCAAGGTATGTCACTGTTGATTTGCTATAACTGCCTTTCTCACCCTTGTCCCTGGCTAACAATGACACGCTTTTGTTCAGGTGTCAGGTTGCCAGCCAGGTACCTGGGGAAAATAGGCTTCTCTTACAAAGATGGGAGTGGGGAATGAATATTTATTTTTTTAAGCCACTGCTAGGGGACAAATCATTATTCCCTTGTCTTTGCCACCAGTTAGAAGCATGTGAACTATGTCTGCAAATAAAACACAAGGGGAAATATGCTTCTGGAACAGCTATCTATCCTTCCCAGGTGAAAGGAAGGAGCAGTTTTATGGCTGCCCCGGCCACTGCCCTGCTTCCTACATTTTTGAACAGAAATGTGACACGAGGACATTGGGCAGCCGTTAGGCAGCCGTTAGTAAGTTTCAGGATGAAGAACAAACAGGTCAAGGACAGTGGAGCAAAAGAATAGAAAGTGCCTGGCTTCTTGACATTACTCAGAAGCTGAACAAATTTGGAAGGCCCTCTCGTCTGTGTTTACTATTTGACACTCAATCGAAGTTAGGCCCCTGCTCTCCCATAGAGACTGGGGGATGAGGGTCCTATCTTTTTTGATGGTTACATTTGAAAAGGACAGCTCCCAGGTCCTTAAGAAAGACATGCCTGGGTTGTATACCTGGCAGAAGGCTGGGAGAAGATTCATATCTCAAAGGGGGAGCAGAAGAATTTATAGCTGCAAGTTTTCTAAAATAAATAGTCTAAGAAAAGGGATCTCAGGGTCCTGTAGTCAGGAAAATATCCTGTCTGATGTTTCGTCAAACTGAGAGGGACATTGAAGCCATAATGGTGAGTGAATATGTGGTTTCTCCCTCCGAGTTCCCCTAATCTCTTGCCATTTTGAAGACCTGTGCCAAAGAATTAAATGAGCCTCTTGTGACCTTTCAGCAAATTCCCTTTTGCCTAAATTGGACAGAGTCAGTTTCTGTTGTTTGCAACCGAAGTTCCTCTGATCAACCGAGAAATGCATGCCTTCATTTCGTTTTGGAAATTAAGAAACAAAATTACATTTTGCACTGAGAGTAAAGTAGACCAGATATAGTAGGAAAGAGGCACTGGACTTGGAGGCCAAAGATCGGGATTCCAGTTTTAGTTTAGTCACCATGTCCTTGAGGTCTGAGGCTCATTTTTCTCATTTGTCTGACAAATGAGAAAAATGACCAGATGGTCTCTGAGGTCCCTTCCGAATCTGATATTCCAAAACCTCTGTGATTATTCTGACCAGTTAAACAAATGCATCTTTAGAAATGGAAAATAAAAAGATATCTCTTTTAACCTCAGATTTTCATCAGCTGGAAAGAACAGAGATCACTTTGCCAAAGCTGTCCACAGTTTAGCAGGAGTGAAATCACAGGCAGAACTTCAAACGGCAGGCTTGATTAGACGGAGTTCAAAGCAGGTATAATGTACTTGCTCTTCAAAGAAGTTCTGGGCATAAACCTGCACAAACTACCAATATGAAGGAGTTGGCGGGTACAAAGGGAAAAACAAAAACTAGCTTGAGTAGACAAAGAGTTGTCCTAGACGCCGGAGGGGGCTTTAGAACAGGAACTTGAGAAACAGGGAACACGACAAGCCGAGCATAATAGAATAAGTTCATTTTTCTAGCAATCTGAAAGCAGCAATCCAGAGCAATAAAATAAAACCAGCAAGTCCCACCCCACGGGGCAGCTAACGCTATAGTCCCTACAAAAGGAGCACAAATGGAGTATATCCCAGGGGACTGAGTGTTCAAGGGAGTAGAAAGTTCTTGTAACAGCCACTACTGATGACGGATCTCAGGCATGTTTTTAAATGAGTAGACAAGGTAATAAAATCCTTGCATTCTGCCTGGGCAAGGGGGTAGAGTAAGGGACAGGAGCTGAAGTTTACTGCTAGAAAATGATAATCATAATTTTAAATGTAACGTTTTTCTTACTTAAAATGTAATCCATGCCTATCTTAGAATAAGTGCAAAAGAAAAAGAGATACACAAAAGAAAATTAAGATAATTTTCTACTACTAATTTCCCATGTATTTCCCTTACTCATCTAGCTACAGCTCTGCTTCTTGATTTTCTCTGGAACAGGATCTCAGATATTTTATAGGGAACTATTCCTTCCATTACTAGCCACGTACCTAGAGGGGATGTGTTCTAACTGGAGGACCAGGGAAGAGGTGGGCTGTTACCATTTCTGTCTCTCTACCTAGAACTGTAAAGATAATTACATAGATAGAGAACCTAGGAATGTCAAGAATTTAACATAGTTAGTCCAAGCTGCTAGGCTAGGCTACAGGGACACTATCTAACTCTACTAATAAAACTAGCTTTCCTATAAGCCTGGCATCCCTTCTTGGGCAAGGGCTGTAGTAAGGATTTCTCTGTATTAGGTTTCCCTACAAAGGGGATTATCAAGGGACAATTCCCTGCATTACTCCCTTAGGTTCCCCTTCGGATGCCAGCACCACTTGGTCATGACCATGGGGAGTCACGGATATTCAAGTATAGACATTGTATACTGTCAGCACCTACCACCTCCGAGTCCTACACCTTCAGGAAAGTCTAAGTGTTTTAGCACACAGCTCCTCCCTCATCCTTCAGTTCTCTGCACAGCGCTTTAAGAGTATTTGCAAACCTTTGTGTGGTGATCTTAGGCTCCCAGATGCAGGATCGGTCATCTTTCCAGCCTGGGAAATAGGGCCACAGACCAACAACAGAGCATGCTGAATAGCATGAAAGGCTCTGTCAAAGGGACTAATGAGGATTTCCATGGGGCGTTACAGCATTGCCAAAAAAGCAACAACAGACTTTTCATTTAAAGTCAACTGCTAATCCCTGAGCTAGGGGCAGAGTCAATACACATTTTAAAAACACTACCAACCAATGAAATACTTTAAGCATTTAAATTCCTCCTAGGGGGTGAGTAATTCAAGCCATGCAGTCAACATCAACTAGTTTTTGTATTACTTCAAAGTCATTACCCTTGAGCATGCAAACCCTAACAATGCCCCACTTAAATCATCACTTCAAAAAAACATGTTAACAATGGTCCGGTCTTGATTTCCCCAAACCTAAGGAAGGATTACAGAGTGTGTTAATTGGTTGGTTTTGCCAGGGGAAAGTTATCCTTTCAAAGGGATGTCAAAGATATTAGAATTGGTGATTTACTCACAAGATCTGTGCTAGGACTAGATGTTGGAAAACATGGCATTCAGAAAGAAAGAGTGCCTGGGGTGGTGGAGTCTCAAATTCCCTCACTTAATTTTCAATCCATCTTTAAAAGTTAGGAAAAATCCCTGAAGTAAAGTATGGAAATAAAAATAATTTTGAGGAATTTTCCAGAAATTTACAAAACCCAATTTTTCCCCAAAAAAATTTTAAAGGAGCAGAAAGTTCTTCCAAAGTCCCTTGAGTTAGCGTCCATATGCAGTATTAAGTGACTTTGGAAGGATGGTTAAAAGTCTAAAAGAGTTAAATAATGTCAATCAATGTAAGTAATTAATAGCTCTCAACTGATGATTAAGCTGTGTTACCAATACTGTAAAGGCACATCACACTGTGATGTGATTTGGGATATAATGAGACGCATCTACGATAGCTAGGACCAATGATGTACCAAAAGTGTAGATGTTCCTAACTTTCTCAGTTGAAAATATAACCTGGCACAACCCTTATAGGAGCAAGATTGGGCTTCTTGGTTTTGTAATATTGGTATCTCTATTGTAAGGACAGGAGAGGACTATCCTCAAGTAGATAAATTATGCTAAGAATCAAGTATAATCTCCTCACCTTCTTCTCGAAGACCCTTCATGAACTGGACTTGCTTATCTATTAAGGCTCAAATCCTACAATCATGCTTCAAAACTTCTGGCTCTTCTGACTCTGAACTCACTTTCATCTACATGAAATGCTCCTTTCCCCCAATCTTCACAGAGTTGGCTCCTTCTTACTTGGGTTTTAGCTCATATGTTAACCTTTTCAGAAAAATGTTTGTCACTGACTAATCTAAAGTAATCTCCTACCCTAAGGTAACTATGTTTTTCAAGGCTCTTAATCCTTTTTGAAATGATCTAGTAGATTTGTTGATTGCCTTTTTTGTCCCTACAAGAACATAAATTCCACAGAGATAGGAAACTTACATATCTTGTTTATTATTAGATTCCTACTTTCTACCAGACTGTCTTGAACATTTGTTAAGGAATGAATGAACTAGAGTACAGTGATTTTCCAAGGAAGACAACTTGGAGAAAGGTTTTGTTTCTTCAGTGCTGGTGTGTGCCTAGTATATAATACATGGCATATATCATGGGCACTTTCTTAGAACAGCATTTGGTTAAACACAATTTAACCAAATGCTAATCACTATAATAAAAAGAGGTCAAAATATCTTCTGTGTCCTCAATGTGTTACTGCTATCCACATGGTATGAAAAAAATCAAAGGCAGTTGTAGTGCATTAATACATTTTTTAGGGGGGACTGTATGCCTTTGTTGACAACTGGCTCCCAGCACATAAGTTAATGCTATACTGAGGTACGTTTTAGCATTTTTGTACTCGCCTATCTCTAATCAAATTAAACCAAGTCTGTACCTTATCAGCCAAATGCTACCCTGACTGAAAGTATAAATTCTTTGTTGGAATTCATCAGAGAATATGGTCTATGTCACAGCATGGTTTTCAACTTTTCCTCAACATTGAGCTGTTAGTCTTATCCTGGGATGTGACCCTTGTCCATTCCTACAACAGATGTGACCTTTTCATATTAGGTCAGGTAATAAGTCTGGGAGCCCCACCAAGCCTAGGAAGCAGTTGTGCAAATAAATATCATCCCAGAGTTAATGGTTATCTTTTTAAAGAATAATCTTGTACCCAACCTTCTAGGAAGCTCATTACAGCTTTCAGGAGAATTAATATCAACTGCCTATTAGTTATCAGTATCAATTTGTTCAAAACCCCTTTACTGGATCCCTCATAGAAAGACATCAGGTGATAGGCAAGTGATTTCTCTACTTTCCTTTTGCTGTCTGGCATCATTAATGTGATTAATGAGATGACCAGGGAACCCAGATCAGTTGTCACCATTAGATTGCTAATACAATAGCCAAAGCTCAAAGTGGGTAAGGAATCAACAAAAGCCTTCTTTCATATCAAGGAGACAAACCACCTACCTTGTGTGGACCTCTTTGTTAAGAGAAAATGCTAAGAAAATAACTAACAAGTGTTTATTTGGTTCTAAATTATTTCTGATCATTAACAAAGGATTACTTTAGTTTTAAAGCTTAAGAGTGCATTCTCAATGATTGAATAATGATTATAAAATAGAAAATAAAGAGCTGGATCGGTGCCTTTAAATAAAAGACTAAAAGGAAGTGAGCTCACCAACGGGAGTGACCAGCTCTCCTTTGTAAAAGTCCAGGCGTCGTCCCTGCTTCAGCCATAGGTCTATCTTACTCCTCCACCCACTTTGTTTTTCTCTCTCTATTTTTCTGCTATAAATTTCCCTGCATTGTTCAAAATCCTAGAAAAAGACAGAGAAAGAGGGAGAGAGAGGGAGAGATTAAGATTGAGTGATATAATTTCTTTTCTCTCATTGAAGTAAAACCTCAAAACTGATTTAAAAAAAACAAACCTGGCTTGGGTTACTTGCTCAGTCTTAGTGGATACAAATATAATATATATTGATGTGTCCACCAGTCCAATCCTGGAGCAGGGGGAAGTAGTTCAATGTGACACATACTTCCAAGACTGGAAAAATGTCATGTTTTTTTTACCCATAAAAGGAAAAATCAATCCTGAGTAGCCAAATAATAAAAATAAATATCTACCATTGAAGGAATAAATGTTTTTTAAAGAAAAACTGGATTTGCATTGGTCACAAGACCTTTTTGCTGCAGAGTTATGGGCTGATGGGCATTCTCATATATGTTGGGAGTGTAAACTTTAGAGTTTTCATGAAGGGCAATTTGGAAACATTTAAAATACGAATATACACTTTGATCAGGCAACTACCATTCTAGGAATTTATACTAAAGAAATAGTAATAAATCTTCACAACACTGTAACTAGAGTGATAGTTATCTCAATGCATATATGACAACAATGAATTGGCAGTAAACTGAATGTCAAAAAATAGGAGAGAAGATTAAAAACAGCATGGAAAGTACTATTTTTAAATTTATGTATTTATTTGTCTGTTATCTATTTATTTATTTATATAATCTAAAAAGATATACAGCAAGAGGCTAGGAGTGTCTACCTCTGGGTGGTTGAAATATGGGTCATTTTTTCTACCTTCTTTTTGTTAATCTCCATTTACTAATTTTTCCCCAAGAAGTCTAAACATGTATTCAGTATGTAATGTTTGTATTCTGAGAAGAGGGCAGCTTGAAGAACAGATTCCTGATCCACTCTGAATACCTTTTCTAAGTAATGCCATATTTGGATGGGAGGCATGGTAAGCTGGACATAGGACACTCCTACAGTGTCTTTAAGGACCAAGGATCAGGGAGAAACTCTTATCTTTGGTCTCTGTCCAAAGCCAAGGAGACAGACCCAGGGGAGAGGGATTACTGATGTTTGGGGTCTCCGATGATGGCTCAGGGTTCTTGGTTCCCTGAGGGAGATCAGCAAGCAGGTGCCTAGGCACCTCTTTCAGGAAGTTTGCACCTGTCCACTTGCTTCCTGTGGTTCTGCTGACCCTTAAGGTCTGGAAGGAATTACAAAGAGGAAGAAAACACCCCCAACCTCTGATGTGGGGGGAGGGGTCCCGATTTCATATATTTTTAAATTAATTCCAGATGAAATAATGATGTAAGTGCAAAATAAAAGATTAAACATTATAAGAAACTTTAGAAGCATATTTGTATTACCTTGAGTCATACAAAATTATACTAAGCAAGACAGGAGACAACCAGGCCCTATGTAATATTTCATTACAGAAAAATTAAGCATTTTTCATGACAAATATAAACAGAGATAAAAGATAAATGAGAGCCTGCAGAAAAGCTTTTCAATGTCTATCAAATAAAGGGTTAATATTACTTATATAAAAAGATCTTAACGCCTGGGGGTGGGGTAGTTGAGAGGTGGGGGTGGATCAATGGGGGTAAAAAGGGGACATCTGTAATATTTTCAACAATAAATATTATTTTAAAAAGAAAAGTGACTGACTGAAAATAGACAATGAGGCAAAGAGAGTAAAAGGAATCCTAGTGGGCAGGAAATATATAAGAATTCTCTTAACCACTCCAGGGCTTAAGGCAATGCAAGTTAAAACAACAATAACGTCATAGTTTTTCATTCATCTCATATAGAAATAATAAAACAGTGAGAGTATAACACATGAGGAAATAGGGATATTTAATCTCTGATACGTAATAATGTCTGAACTGCCATGACCCCTCTTGGAAAGTAATCAGGCAATGGAATTTATCCTATACAAATAAAAACCCTTGTGTTATATGAACAAAGGTGCTAATTGCAACACTGTTTTATAATTGCAAAAGAGAAGAAAAATAAAGGGCCACCAAGAGGGTACATGGTTGTATAAATCACAGCACATCTACCATATGCAACAGTCCCTAGCTGTCAAAAGCTCGGGTTAGACCAGTGGTTCCCCAAGCGTGGCCCTTGGACCAGTAGCCTCAGCATCACCCAGGGACTTGCTTGAGAAGCATACTCTCTGGCTCCCACCCAAGGCCTACTGAATCAGCATGTCTGAAGATGGGGTCGGGTAATCTGGGTCCTAGCAAGTCATCCAGGCCTTTCTGATACATTATTAGATCTGTGTCCATTGTCTTGAGAAAACTATTTGTACTGTTAAAGGAAAAACTTAAATTTCAGAGAAAAAAATATATTTAGTAGGATGCGTTTTTATAAAAACAAACATCAGTGAAGCATACGCTTTTTTGACATGTACTCATACTTTTGTATGAGAAAGCAAAAGTTGTGAAATGACACACCTGATGCCACTAACACCGACTGAGATGGAAAAGGAGCAGGGTTGGAAGGATAACCTGTCTATTTATGCATCTTCGCCTCATTTTCACTGGAAACAGTGAGCATTTATTACTTTCCTAATTTTAAAAAAATGACATTTAAATAATAAATTAAAGAAAAAACAGCCAGTGAGCCTAGATTTTCAATGGACCTAGATCAAAAAGACCCCAAGTGAACTGGACATCAATTGGTAAGAAGATTCTTCCTTTCACCAAGCTTTAACTGGCCTTAAGATCCCTGGCATAACCCTTTATTAAAGGACCTGTTTAAATAGGTAGGTGGGTCAAAGCCAGAATGCTTGGATTTTTTTCATTAAGGAGCTAAAACCACAATTCTTCTTCTGGATTATTTTATCCACACTATCTTTTTTTTAATCCTCACCTGAGGATATTTTTTTCCATTGCTTTTCAGAGAGAAAGAGAGAGAGAGAGAGAGAAAGAAAGAAACATCGTTGTGATAGAGACACACCAATTGGTTGCCTCCCGCACTTGCCCCAACCAGGGGCCGGGGATCAAGCCTGCAACCCAGGTATGTGCCCTTTTCCAGAATTGAACCAGGGACCCTTCAGTCCACAGGCCAACACTTCAACCACTGAGCCAAACCAGCTAGGGCCCATACTACCTTTATAGTTAAAGTTAAGATAACATCCTTAGGGCCCACTGAAGACACTACAGTCACTCTAAACAAACTATGTAGATGTCAACATCAATAATAGAACCTTATGATTAATTTACTGAATGTGGAAATTTTGCCCAATGGCACTTTATCCCAATCCTCTTTCCACTCGGTCTTAAATGTTAAATTTAAGACTTGTTACTTTTTTTTAGCTAAAGTTTTCCAATCAAGGACAAAATATTCTGATACTGTCACTTGATAATGACCTTATCAATATTTGAAGTTTGTTAGAAAATACATTTATTTGAAAACGTCTAGCAAGTCAACAACTACATGATTGTGACAGCCAAAAGTTCCATCCCAGGAAGTCATAAAAGCTGACAACATAGGCAAGAATAATCAGAGATTAGGTAAATTTAAGTCATGATGTTGATTTCTTCCTTTTAATTACTTAGCTCTTGAATATAGTCAATAGTCTGATGAGCTCTGATTATGGAGACCTCAGCTAAAAATATTTTTAATTAATAATCACCTGCAATGTGACATTTAGAATTCTAAAATTTTATTTCCCTCCTTTACCCATTCTTTTTCCCTGGAACAACATTAGGGTTACAACTGAAATGAATCTTTAATGACTAATGCACAGGCCATTTGATTTTTTTCATACTGCCAGAAAGTTAAGAGAAATACTTACTTGCCCTTAAAAAAAAAATCTATATTCCACTGAAAGGAACCTAGATTTAAAATTCCCCCAAGCCTGAAAGAAATGCTTCCATAACTTATGTCATGGTGATCTAAATGAAAATTTTCTAATTCAACCTCATAAAAAGAAGCTTTTTGCCGCTAGACTTAAAATATATTAAACATATAATTTACTTAAGTTAACAAAGTCCACTGTAATTCTGTAGAAGTGAATCTCTCTTAATCTTCCAAGTTTATTGGCTTCATTACTGTTGCAAAGCATATGTGACACATGATTACATCTGGGCCCGACAAAGAGCCACTCTAAGTCCTGAGGAAAACCAACTAATTCTGCTACGTGCCTTTGTTCTCACCAGATTACCGACAGAGAAAATCCTTTCTGCCTTAGCTCTAAAATGTTTGCTCCACATTAACATATTTCACTAGTATAAATAAATAATCTTTCCTTCCTTCCAGCATATCTTTGAGAGCCTACTATGTGCCAGTTCTTGCCACCACTTCAAGTGCAGAAGGCAAATCAAACAAAAGTCAGTAGCTTACATCTTTTACTTTGGGGATCACTGTATTTGTTTGAGAGTCTGCACCTTTTAATTTAGCAGCTTACATTAGTAGCTTACCTCTCTGTAATAATTCCTCAAATATTTTTTGCTAACTCAATAATTACTTCATCAAATGTTCAACTTAACACCGACGCTATTTCCTACGTATTTTACTATTTTGCTCTACGTGTTTACCACCCTCCACAACTGTTCTTTTGGAGATTTCCCACCACTGAGGCCAGATGGTCGCTGGCACTCAACCAAGGAACAGACCTGATGGTCCTTCCAAAATTATTTGACTTTGTTTCTATAATAATAACACCCTATCTTTTATGAAAGAGTATTCTGAAATGCTGGAACCAACAACAAAGAATCATTAAACATTAGGGATCTGTGCCTGCATAAGTTAAAGTGTAATGCCTTACCCTGAAAGGATTTATGTGTTGCGCCAAGAGAGTTTTTATCAACTTGGCTTTTGGTGTTAATGGAAGTTCAAATTGTTAGGTTAGATTCAGAGATCATATCCATTGTCTGCATTAGCAAGAACAAAAGCAGTTTAATAGATTCAGAAACTGTGCGTGTTCAAGGCAATGAACATATTAAGTGTGAAGAGAAAAATAATGTTTTAGAAAAAAGTCTCTCTAGTTTAAACTTTTATCCATGGCCATGGGGTTTGTGTGTTTTTTCCCACTGAATCTTAGTCTATTCTTTACTCCTAAAAAGACTGCTCCGTAGAGGGAGGAAGAAATGCAGTTTTGAAGGATTCGTGTACTGAATGTCCTACCATTTGCCCATGTGCCTCCAGGGCCATGAAAGAATTTAGAGAGGAGAGAATGTATTCTCTCCTGCAAAGTCCCTCCTTTGCTGTTAACCAGGAAACCACTGAACCTTGGGGCTGAGCGTTCAGGTTCATCACCACCCCCTGCAGATACCAAATTCCCATATTTGCAGGAGGTGCTTCCATGCATTTGCAACAAACTTCTTTTAAAAGTTTGATGCCATTCAGTAGGAGTTTTTTCTGGAAACAGTCTGTAACTGGAAAGTACTTTAAACATCAGACTAGAATTCTTAGAAGGGAGTTTAGAAAACCCCTACTGGGATTTCCCATTTGAACTAAAGCAAAGGAAATATGAACCACCACCTCCAAGCACTGGTGAGGAACGTAGATGCTGGAGTAGAAATGCCTGCATTTGATCCGCGGCTGTGCAGCCTTGAACATACTACTCACCCTCCCCAGTCTCTCTGAACCTCGGATTCTTCATGTGTCAATGGGGACAAAAGTGGTGCCCATCTCAAAGAGCTTTTGTGAAGATTAAATGAAATAAGGTGCTTAGTACAATGCCCAGCACACATTTCCACTCTATAAACTCATGATTCAACAGATATATATGTGCTACTTTTTGGTTATTTTTAGTATTTACTCTCTATCATTTTCCTTAATAGACTTTAAGGGGGTTAATAATTTTGCTGTCATTTTCAAAGAGCCCAAATAGTATTTATCTTCTCTACTAGTTTTTACAATTTCACCTTTTCATAAATAACATCCTTTATCTCCATTTTTCTCTTCTTGCTGCCTTTGTTTTTCCTTCTCCTAACTTCTTAATTCCTTTATTGTCGCCTTCTCTCCTCATGTGAGCATCAGGACTCTGATCACAGCTTGTACTATTACCTGTAGGACTGGGTATGACGTGTCTCGTTTCATTGCTTTCTAATAAGTTTGCAATAATGTTCATTATCTTCTCGAATTCAAGGCTAATCTGGGACTGAATTCTTTAATTCCCATGTAGTTGATATTCTTCTTAGTCATCTTTTAATTTTTAGATTACTGTATTTGTTTAAGAATTTGTAACTTGTAATATAGAGTCATCCTTAACAAAAAGATTTTCGTGTTAACAGTTAAAAATTCATTACCATCTAAGGAAACTTTAAAAATTTTTTTTACATACAATGGAATCTTTTTTCTATTGAATTTATTGGGGTGACATTGGTTTGCAAAGCCATACATGTTTCAAGCGCACCACTCAATAAAACATCATCTGCACACTGCATGGTGCGCTCATCTCCCCAAGCAAAGTCCCCTTCTGTCTCCATCCCCCCCATTTGCCCACCTCCACCTACCCCCCCACCCTTTCCCTCTGGCTATCACCACACTGTTGTCTGTGTCTATGTGGTATATATTCATATTTTTTTCCTAAGGGAAACTTTTTAAATTAATAATTCTAACAGACCTTTAAGAATTTCCAAGAAAATTTTCACAAGCTCTGTAGCCTCAATGCTGAGAAGCATGGAGCAATGTGTAAAATCAAAAGAAAGCCCATATTTGAATGGCTGGGAATTCAATCTATGTTGCTTTATTGTAAATTGTAAATATCTAGCTAGAATAAGGATGGGAAGAACTTATTCCCACTTGCTTATACACTCTACTCCTCTTAGCTTTAATAAGTCTTTATAATAGAAGCCAGGCCAAGGAATTTTCTGAAAGTAAAATTAATAAGAACTCAAGCATCAAAGAAGAGTGTTGAATGTCAAAGAGGACCAGCAGACTGGGTGCAAGAAAGGTGCAGATCATGAAACTCAAGCCTACATTGAAAAAAAAAAGTAAACCATCTGAACGACATGTATGAGGCCTCAGGACAAGGAAACCCTGTCATTGTGGTACCATTGCCTGAAGGAGAAAAGATACCCCAGGAACAAGTGGCTTCACTTCCAAGGCACGGCCAAGAATAACTGTAGGCAGAGACCTTCATATTCCTTCTAGAAGTTTATAATCTAAGCAAAGCATTTACCAGGGATCCAGAGTTCCCTCCAGAGTTATGCAGGGTTACAGAAATAAAAGACTACTTTCACAACTTTAGGCAGGTGGTTCTCACTGACCCTTAGTCTCCTCGTCTGCTAAATGGCTACCAGGTAGCAAGGGGCCTGATTACATAATCTGTATGGTCATTTTTAGCTCTAGTATTTTATAATTCTATAGGATGGTTAACATATGTCTATTCTAAGCATTAAAAACATAAATGAGCCCTCACCAGCAGCATCATCCTGTACACCAAAAGGCTGGAGGTTTAATTGCTGGTCAGGGCACATACCTAGCTTGCGTGTTCCATCCCTAGCTGGGTGTGTATGGGAGGCAACGGACTGATGTTTCCCTTTCACATCAATGGTTCTCTCTCTTTCCCTCTCTCTCTCCCCCTTTCTCCCTAAAAATCCATGAAAACATATCCTCGGGTGAGGATTAAAAGAAAAAAAACATAAAATGAAATTCCAATCAGAACAGCAGGCTGTAATAGATCTTCCTGAAATGGTTTAGATCAAATACGCAACATCCTTAAGTATTACTCGGCAGGACTAGTTTGGAAATAAACCTGTCCTTGATGATAAGTTTTCAGGAATAAAGATTAATCATGTCAAAAGCTATTTCATGACACAGAAATTGTATTTACTGGAGAGGGTAGGAAGGGGGTCAACCTCTGAAGACCTACAATGAGCCCAGAAATACATGTTTTACATGTGCCAGGCAGCTGGAAGGCATGAGAATAAAATCGTGAAGTATCAGTCTGTAGCAGATGCTGTTGGTTCCCTGCCTATATCCCTCAGGTCTTGTTACTTCAGTTTGCTCCTGTACAAATACCAACTGCCAGTATCTGCTTCCGTTTGCCCAGGAGTCTCTGAAGCCCTGCAAAGCTGCCATGCCCACACCCAGCAGGCCCAAGTTGCCAGGGAAGTAACACCTCCACCCCAAGGAGTGACCTAAACCGATGGCTAAATGGAGTTGCTATAAAAACGCCCAGGTGGCTCACCTCGCAAGCAAGTCAGGTATGTGTTTTACACCACTTTTCGGAATTTCACAGAGGTGTTAAGATTGAATCAAATCACCAATAGCAGTGGCTACCTCACCTTCTCTATGTCTCTCCCCCACTTCCCTCCTCATGTTTCCTGCTTCTGCGCAAAAAAATCCCACTTGCACTCAAGTCCTTGTCTTGTCTCAGGTCTTGCATCTGAGGGAACCCAAACTCACCCTACCAGAAACACATTGATCTCACTGTGCAAAAAATCTTCAAATAGGTTATGACTGTGTTCTCCACCAGCCCGCTTATACACACACTCACACTATCTACCAAAAATGAGAAACATACTGGGCAGGGATCTTGTATTTGCAATCAAGAAAGCAATACCCACTTTCAAAAGAAAAATAAATATGGAAATAAAATTTAACACTCACCCTGAGAGCAAAGAACATAACAGAAACTGTTTTCACAAATGAAGATACTATAGGATGGAGGTATGGGGGGAGAGGGGATTAGTCCTTTAATTACCATTTTCTCTGCTCTCAGGAGAATTTCAAAGATATAGGCTTGAAGAGCATATTTATCAGGGTACGTGTGAGGGACTAATGAACACTGCTTCTTAGAAGCAAAACCCTGGCAGAGGCACATCATGGATATAAGCTTAATCTGGAACAGTGGCTGGAACATAACAGGAGCACAGTATGATCTGTAAATATATAGTGAGAACCAAGAGGGACCAGAAGGCATGAGAGGCTAAGAAATAGGAAGTTCACCCTTTAAAAGGAGGCCAAGACTCTAGGGAGAAAATTTAAAAGAAACTAATGTTTCTTCTCAGTCATCCAGTTCCATTCACCAAGTGAGGGAGGAGGAGGACTTGCTGAAAAACTGCATGTGTACTGTCTCTCAGGAGCTTGGAGAGAGATTACAGAGAGCAGGGTGAAGATTCTCCAAAAGAAAGGGAAACATCCATCATCGCAATTATGTTTTCAGTAAAAAGTCCAAACCGAAGGGAAACTGTCTATTTTACCTTCAGGATGACTAAAGAATCAATTACTGTTTTAATATCTTGGTTCTTACGCGTGAAGTCAAAATTATACCTTCCCAAGTGTCTACCTTTTCATATCTCTGAATCGTTCGGGAGCACACTATGGGTTACAGGCTTGGTGTTTTTATCTGGCTTGACCAATACGGTGCCACTCACATTAATAGGTCTGAAAAGGTAAAAATTATTCTGATGGCGACTAAAGAAACTTAATGTGTGATTGACGCTAGCCTTCTTACATCACTTCCAGTTGTAAAGAATTTGGTCTTTTTTTTTTTCTCACCTTCTTTCCCTTCCCTCTTCTCTGCTCTCTTTCAAGGGGCATTTTCTTGGGAAGCCCAGTCCCCAGGGCTTTATCTTTCTGAATTTGGGGAGTAAGTGCAGTGATATCTAACTGGAGAAAAGGGGGTGCTTCAAAAAATATTGGACATCATGGTTTGGGGTTTGGGAAGACAGAAAGTAAGGGGGAAAATGAGGGGTCAGGCATCACTATGGTACGTGAAAAATTGAGAAAGGAGGATTTTATAAAGTGCTGTTGAACTACAGAACTGTGATTGATTCAAATATAAATCACTCAAAATCTTTTCTGGAAATATAAGCTTAGAGTAGAGCAGAGCAGAGTAAATAGCATCTGTAACACCAGGCTAAGCTGCCTCTCCTGCCTCCTTTCTATCCTGAAGCTACATACAGTGATGTTGATGGATCCCAAGAGCAGTAGCAGGACAATGCCAAAAGAACTGATTAGAAAACCAAACCACCAAACAGGCACTGAGCCTTCATCTTTCCATCAGCCACAATACCCTTCTGTCTCCAACAGACAGATGTTTAAAGAGAGAATGCGCATGTTCTATCTGAGGAAATGTGGGGATTTTATTTCAGCTTTCTGTGCATCATTAGGTTACTGGAAATGGTGAAAACCTAAATCCTACGTGCAGGCGCCTCAAGCATCGAGGCCTCTGGTGGGAAGAGAGCGGCAGTCAGTCAGTCAGCTCAGTTCATCCTGGACATTAACGCAGTGGCCATAGGATCAGTTTAAGAAATGACCTTCTGCTCCTATTAGCAGGCCGATTACACGCTAGCATTTCTTCCAGAAGCACAGCACCAAACGAGCCTCTAAAAATGTCTACTAAAAGGATAGGATTTCTTTGCCAGTGTTTATATTCAAGACAAAGTGTTTTTTAAAAAAAACAAGGACACCAAAAAGTTGGAGCCACGGCAGCTTGCACCTCTCCAGCAAAAGCACTCATCAAGGCAAATATTTACTGTTTGGGCTGTTGGACATAGATGCCTGGGCAGACGTTTAATGTCTGTGCAGTCTGTTTCCAGTGCATTAGCCATCACATTACAGACAACAAACAAGAGTCTTTCTTGTTTAAAATGTGTCCCACATGCTCAGAATCAATCTTGATCAACAGACTGCACTATAATATGGCAGTTCAGAGTTGAGAAGATTCTGGACACATTTCAGTGAAAAAGTAAATTCAGAGAGGACAACTCGTATGTATTATACATCTAACAATGTTTCCAAAAGACACTGAGGAATCCACTAAGTCAACTCTGAACACAGCCTTGGTCTACTATGTCAAACAACGTAATGGCTGCTCTGGGAACCGTAACATGCATATTTTTGCATCTTTTCGGTTATGTTTGGCAGAAAGTAGACTCTTTAAAAATGGGAAAGTATCTGAATTTCATTGTTTAGCATAAGGGTCAGGCTGACTCACTTCTAACATGAGGATGCCTGAAATGGAATGAAAGATTAATTCTCCGTATCTGTACACATAAGTTATTTGCCATTCATACAAGACTAACAACTTTCTTTCCTAGCCTGCCTGTAACTAGGCCAACAGCCATTTGGAAATAGACAAATATGTATGAATTGTGGAGAAGGGAGAAAAGAGAGAACCCAGAAAATTCTCTTTTAAAGAGAGGCAGTAGCATCTGAGTTACGAATTCAGTTTGTCAAGTGAACTAGTCTTGAGAAAGTATAAATAACCTTTTGAGAAGTAAATAGAGATATCTTCTACCAGCTATTTACCACATATACAATGCATAAACAAAACAAGGTTAGATAGGTAAACAAGACCCAGTACCATATAACTACTACAGTCTGTTCCCCCTACCCTTTTCTCTTCCTCCCCCTCTTTCTCCTTCCCTTTCCCTCCCTCCCTCCCTCTCCCCCTCCCACTTTTCTCTTTTTTACATTTTCCTATTTTTATGTGTGGGAGGAAGACAAGGAGGGAATCAGAGATTTCAAGGAGAATTTTGCCTTGTTATTTTGTTAATTTAATGTTCAGCATCTGGTCCACCTTCTGCTGTGCATGAGCTACAGTGATCTGACACTGATCATGAAATGCTGATTGAAAAATAATGAAGAGTTGACTTTAGATTGAAATTCTCTGCATGTGAACTAACAACATTCAAGCTTATTAAGACCAGCCAATAACTCACCGAATTTTTGCTTTTAAACTTTAACAGATGGCTGCCTTATCCTGCTCCATATATCTTTCATAAGCTCACGAAGAGTGCTCATTTGCATTTTCTTTACATCTTAGAAAATAGTTGAGATGGTTCTTCCCTTTTATTCCCTTATGTGTTTAAGTTAAAATTTTTATGTTGAAATTTTATTCTGGATTTTTCCACTTACAGTGGCAAGATTGGAATAAGTTAGTAATAGCTAAGTGTTGGTCAGAAGTATATGTAAATGCTTGGAAACTCATGTTGCCTTAGAAGACACTGTACCTATGTTTTCAACACAAAATGTGAGAGTCTGTGTTCGCCAGGGTAAGCATCTGCTTATATAAGACAATCTTCCAGAACATTAGAAAAAGTTTAAGGCAATAATGTGAATGTTTCTAATAGTAATAGTGACTTTTTGTAATTGGAAACAAATATTTAAACAATTATGAAAAAGTCACATATCTGAGGTGCTTACTTTCAAAAATATATATTTTTATTGCTTTTAGAGAGAGAGGAAGGGAGAGGGAGAGAGAGATAGAAATACCAATGAGGGAGAAACATCAATCGGCTGGGCCCTGCACGCGCCCTACCAGGGTTCAAGCCCACAACCTGGGCATGTGCCCTGACCAGGAATCAAACCGGCGACCTCTTGGTATATGGGACGATGTTGAGCCAACTGAGCCACACCAGCAGCCTGAGGTGCTTATTTATTGGGCAAAGTTTTCCAATGGACCCATGCAATAGATACACCATCCTGAATCTAGGAATCTTTGGCACTGTCACAGATCGATGTGGCACATTACACCTGTATGAAATTTATCCCAGTCAGTAGATCCTTTTTCTCCTTTTGCCTAGCCTAATTTACTTCTAAAAACACTTGAAAGAATTTTCTTTTCTAGTGGGTAGGGCTTCCAAATTTCCTATACTTTTACAAGTATAGATTAAAAATGTAAATAATTAGATACCCAACCTAGACGGTGCACTTTATATTTATTCACCTACTTTTCTTACATATACAGAGAGTCCTTATGTCTGGAAAGGTGCTTTGTATGTATGTTTGTTGTCAGTAATCTCTCTAATACGTCCCAACACCAGTCATAACCTAGGCTCCAAGGGCGTGTAAGGTGCTGCTGTACACTGCAATCAGCTGATTGCTGGTTTTAGCATAATGGTCACCCAGAGAAGCAGAATTAATAGCTGCAATTGCCGAACGGTTTACTTTGCATTTGCCCATAGGTAGATATAAAGGAACAGAGACTAAGCATGACACTCAACTATAAAATATAGGACTTTCGGAGAGCTTATTTCCTAGGAGAAGGCCTTGCCTTCTTCCTTTGATTGTTGGGAGCTCTGTAACCCTAAAACTGCTCCTAATTTAGAGAACTACAGAGCTACTAGAAGCATTTACTGGTGGATTCTGAATTATGAAGACAACTGAAAAAACTGCAGTCCCAGATTTTGGTATCATCGAAGGAAATCAGGCTTAAAAGCCGGATGGACATTTACGAGCTTATGCTCCTGGGGTGATTTACTTCCCCCCATGTTTGAGTCTCAGGGTCTATCTCTAAATCATGAAGAAACTACAGACTAACTATGTCACTCCTGTTAAGTACTTGGCACAGATGTTGGTACAGTGCTTGGTATAATGTCCAATAAATATGGCTGTTTTATTAACGTGATTATCATTTTGATATTTTATCTTATTTTTTTAAGTGTCTTTAGACAAAAGCAGAGAAATACCACAATGTAGTCAACCAGTTTCACACTTCCTCAAAATGACTTCCTGGCCTCAAAGCTAAACCTTTTAAAACCTCTCATCTCTAAGTATGAGGCGAGGAAATCGTGGTAAGAGCAGCCATTGATCCTGATGAGATCCCTGACTGGGCTGAGCAAACACTGGATAAACTCCAAGTTCAGTGAGGGCTGAGGGAAAAATAAAAGAAAGCCACGGCAAGTTGTTTGCTCCATCTGCCTAAAACGTGAAGAAAGGGCAAATGCAGTGTCCTACTGGCCTACACTTTATCTGTTTAGCAAATGTGAGATGGGTCAAAGAGCCGCAGTTTGGCAGCCTGAGTCACAAAATGTTAGCCATAAATGAGAAGCGAAATCGTACACTCTTTATGGTGATTCCTCCCTGTAGACTGCTCATTTAACAAGTATTTGAGCTCCTTCTGTTTTTTCAGACACTGAGGATATAAAGGTTAGGAAGATTCAGCTCCTGCCCCCATGAAGATCTCAGTCTGGTTGGAATGAGAAACCTTTAAAAACTGGCTTCTGGAGCAACCCTGGTGAGCAGCAATACGGGCTGAGAATAGCAGTCTGTAGAGATAATGGGAAATAAATGCTCTGTTGCTCAAGTTACTTATCCAAGTTAAATGATGAAAGGTCTCCTCCTCCCCTGCCCCCCTAATCCAGCTTCTCTGTGTGAGTGCCAACTTGGAGCCTGAAATAACGTAGGCAAGATCATCCAGACTCGTATTGAACTGAGATTATGAAACCAGCCTGAGAAAACAAAGAACTATGAGTGATTTGTCCCCTGGAGCCTGACTCAGAAATTGGAAATGCCGAGCAGTCCAGGTGGGCAGCCTGCGAGCCTGGCTCAAGTCCCCATGAGGTCACCTTATCCCAAGGAGAACAGGTGGCAACTGTGCCCTGAACACAAATCAGGAAGGCTCTCTGGTTGCCCAACCAACCATGTGTACTTGATCTGTGCCCACGGTGCTTCTCTGCCCTGCAACAGCTGGACATGTGGAGATGGAGGAATAATAGTGGGGTAGACATACACGCAAATAAGCAAGTATAATGCAATGTAACATGGAAATACAGATCAGTATGCAAGTAATTCACCTCTGTCCTGGGACAGGATGCTCACAGAAAACTCCGAAGACTTGCCCAGTTGGCGTGGCTCAGCGGTTGAGCATCTCCTAGGATCCAGGGGATTGGGGTTCGATTTCCAGTCAGGGCACAGGCCCGGGTTGCAGGCTCGATCCCCAGTCGGGGGCGTGCAGGAGGCAGCTGATCAATGACTCTCTCATCACTGAGGTTTCTCGCTCTCTCTCCCCCTCCCTTCCAATAAAATCAATTTTAAAAAAAATTTTTTTTCTAAAACCTGAGAAACTTGTCACATGCTGATACTTGCAGGATGACACAGAGATTTTGTCGAGCTGGTGTGTGACAAGAGGGAGGCAGGGGGAGGGCGCGACGCTGCCATGCGAGTGCGGGCGCACGAAAATGACTGATGTGCTCTGGTCAAGATGAGTAGCTTGACCCAGCCGGGGAGCAGGTGCTCCGTGTCTGTAAAGGCGAGCAGGGTGTGACAGGGTAGGAGTAACAGGACAGACAGGACAAAAAGAAAGTTTCATCAGATTGGACATAACACTTTTAGTGCCTGATTAAAGGGTCAGAGAGAACACGGATCCACACAGCTCAAATTTTCTCCCTAAAAATTTTTTTAATTTCTGGTAGATTACATAATAGGGAGATTTTTATTTTTTTTAAATAACAATCCATATTTTAGGTTTTTCTTGAAAACTCAGGTGTGGCAATGCTCACAGAGGTAAGGTGCAGTGACCTTGGGTCGAGGCACGTGCGCTGCGGCTATGGGCCCTGCCCTGCCCACCTCACCTATTGTTTCCTGCCAGGCCCTGGAGGGCACATGGTAATGAAAGATAACAAAAGTGTCTTAATAGGGGACTGGTTAGATCACAAGGGTTATATGCTCTACTCTGTGGGCAAAGGAAGGGATGCACACGAACTCTACTAATGCCAGCCGGCATTTTAACAGTTTACAAGTCTCTCTGTTGCCTACGCAATTTTCTGTAGTATGGAAATGGCCCTCTGAAACCCAGCTCTCTTGTTACCAAATCCCCTTTTTTCTTCATTTTTGTAAAAGGATTTTCAAACTGAAGACCCATCCCCACAAAGCCAGAGATATAAAGTATTTTACTGTGCTGAGTGCCTTTAAATAATTCAAATCAAAGCAAACGATAGACTTAACATCACTCATCTATGATGTTTTAATGTACATTACATACCCAGTTTTGCTCCAATAGGTTAAGAAAAAGTTGATCCTAAATTTGCAAAGCCCTTCAGCATATGGTTGCTGTGGCATGTGGCCTCACTACCTGTGGGTTGGTTTCATTTTGCCCCAAGTAAAGGAAAGTTGAGTTTAATAATATCGGCATATTTCATTGCAGTGCACTAAATTAAAAACGAATTAATATTTTATCCTCAGGTAACTATTACTATAATCCAGAAAGTCTTACTGAAAGAGATTATTATTAAAAAGAACTAGGAGTTCAGTTGATGTAATTTAACATTTTTTATTAAATTTACTGATCCGAGCTATTTTGAAATTCACCAAGATGCATACCTAAGATGCATAAAAACATAAAGCCTCTTGAGAAATTATGGTTGCAAAATCCTCTGAAGTATAAAATTTGCTAATGAGAAATATAGACAGATACGTGTGGTGCTGTCACAATGAATGAAAAAGGGACAGATTTCTAATACTTACCAACCACTTTATACATAACGGCTATTATTTGGGGTCTTTTATATATTAGGCATTTAAACCTTACAACAAACCTATGAGAAATTACTGTCCCTAATTTACAGAGAAGTTAAGTAACATATGCAAGGTGACCAGCTACTAATGGCACTCAATTTTTAACCCCAAACTTGTGCGATTCCAAAGCTATGCTTTGGAGGGGAAGTCAAGACTCAAAATGATCAGGAGTTTTACCAAGCATTGCCCAGTCCTGCTGAGGGACTGCTGCCAATCTCAGCTGTATGGGAGGATCTGAAGGCAGATGTGCATACTGGGGAGGAGATTCATGAGTCTCTCCCATTAGTTCTTCTGTTAAGGGGTGTTCCTTCAATGTTACATAAACACACACGCACACACGCCATTAAGCTGACAGCAGTCCTATATGTCTAGGAAGTTATGAGAGGGTGGGCCATTCCTCCCCACCAAATGCTTAGACCATTTTCAAAGGATTATCAAGTGTTTTACCTAATTAATGCTCCTTTGATGGACATGGATAAACGTACAAGATGCTGCTATAAAGGACAGCAATAAATACCCTCACAAGCTCTCCATTTTTGCCAACACTCTGAACTGAGTTGTGCCTGAGAGGCCACTGATAACCTTCTGAAAAGAAACCCTTGCCCTGCTGGGCGTGGCTCAGCCATTGAGCATCAACCTAGGATCCAGGAGATCACTGTGTCCCAGTCAGGGCACATGCCCGGGTTGTGGGCTCGATCCCCAGTGGGGGGCATACAGGAGGCAGCCGATCAGTGACTCTCATTACTGATGTTCCTGTCTCTCTCTCTCCCTCTCCCTTATTCTCTCTGAAATCAAAAAAGATATATTAAAAAACAACAACACGGAAACTTTAAAAAAACAACAACCCTTAAACCAGAGACCCTCTTTTGCTTATTTCTTTCATATGTCACTAGGTTTGAGGAAAAGCTGGCCAAACAGCCACCAAAGTAGCATTAATTCTATCCAGATGGGCTGTATGCAAAGGACCCAATAACTCAAGGAGTAAGAATAAAGAAACTGCCAAAAAGATGGATGGAATGGCAATGAGAAACGGTGTGATAAGTGGCGGAAGAACAGAAGAGGGTCACACCCCAGAGGCCAGGAAACCAAAGGCGCCTTGCTGGGACCAAGCACTGAACATTAAGATCAGGTCACATCAGAAAAACCCTGAGACAGGCTTTGAAAGAGTGGATGCCCTTCTGCAGGCTTCATTTAACCTCAGGATCATGGAGGTGCACACCTACATTTAAATTCTGCTACCTGCCTCGTGTGAAAGAGTAGAAAGGGCAGAAAACAACACTCCCAAAAAAGACACAAGTAATAGCAGTTACCAGAATTTTAAATGGAATCATTATTTTACTTCATGTCAACTATTCTGCCATAAAGGGCACATTTCCAGAATCTCGACACTTATTTTATGTCCAGATTTCACAATTTTTCCCAGATATAAGAGCATTTGCAGGGAGGTCTTCTCGTCCTGCCTACATATTGTCTTAGATTGTCTTAGATTTTAAATTCCTAGAGGCAATGATATATTTTACACTTCATTGTATATAACCAGCTGCACTTTGTTTTAAATAATAACTCACTGCCTTTATAAAGCAGGTTATGGATTTCCATACAGTTTTTCCACTATATGATTTTATGTAACTCTCATCGTCTATGGGAAGGAGCAGGATGACATTATTCCGAGTTTACAGATAAAGCTTGAAAAGGATGCATAGTTTCTGGAGAACACACAACTATTCCGCAGGGGGTGGAGGAAAGGAACTGAATCTTCTGATTTAAGAATAAATGAGCCACTGTACAGATTCATTTCTTTTAAAAGAAGAAAAAACAGCAGTGATTGCCATATAATCCTCTTAAGCCTATGCAGCTTAAATTCAGGGTCAAACACTAGGAACCCACATGCAAAATCTTCAAAACACTTGTTGTTTAGCCCAGATACTGTTATAAAGGGCAGAACAACAAATTACTAAAGTAGTTGGCAGACACTGTCTTTGAGAAATAAATTCATTTTAATTGGGGGGGGTGTTGAATTTACATTAATACAATGGCCTACTGAATAGCTTAAATATAAAATAAAGCAGAGATTATTACTATGAACTGAATTTTTGTGTGGCCCAAAAACTCATATGCTAAAACCCCCAACCCCCAATATGATGGTTCTTAGAGATGGGTTTTTGAGGTAATTAGTGTTAGGGTTAGTGTTAGGTCGTGAGGGTAGAGCCCTCATGATGGGATTAATACTCTTGTATAAAGAGGGTGAGATATGGGATTTCTCTCTTAGTGCACACACCAAGGAAGGCCATGTGAAGACATAACCAAAAATAGGGCCCTCACCCAAAATATGACCATGCTGGCGCTCTGATCTTGGAATTACAGATTCCAAAACTGTGTGAAATAAATGTTTGTAGTTTAAGTCACCTAGTCTATGGCACTCTGTCATAGGGACCCAAGCAGACCGAGGTAGTCATGTAACTGAATAGGTGTCATGTATGGCCACAATGTGAGAAGCTTAGGACCAATTCCTTATACCAGCCGGCCTCTGTTGTCATTTGAGATTGTTACCCTGAGATACAAATAATAGATTTGTCCTCGCTTCTTCCAAAACCCTATTCCTAGTGAGTTTTAGCTCCTAAAATGCCACCAAGTAAAGAACTTTTCAAAAACAAGGTTAAAATATCTATGAACTGAATCCGTCAAAAATTCTAAAAGTAATATTGGCTCATTAAGTCCATTACATGATTGCCTCAATGTGCCATTCAACGAGATGTATATATTCTCCAAAATAAAGTAAACGTCTCAACAACAAAAAAGCCATTTTGAAGGCACTCTTACAGGGATATAACACCTAAACACATTGCTGAGACAGTGGGAGTATTAATACATTTCCAAGGGAAAAAATAGAAGTATCTAAACATAATAAGCACAAGACTGAAAAATCCAAAGGGATGGATGATCCAATGTTTCCTGTACATTCTCTGAACCTCAACAGTAGAGGGTGCGCAGGAGGCAGCCAATCAATGTTTTGCTCTCACATCGATGTTTCTCTCTCTTTCCGTCTCCCTTCCTCTCTCTCTAAAAAAGAAAAGCAAACAAACAAGGGAACATTAGCTGAGCAAGTACAATATTCTAGGCATTGTCCTTGACAGAGAACAGAGGGGTGAACAAGACAGAGAGGTTATTCGACCTACTAGAATTTGCGTTCTAGTGGGGTAACTAGCTGACCAAAATGTAAACAATAAATAGGAACATTTCTAAGGGTGGTTCTTTTTAGGAAAGACCTGTCACATATCAATATAAGTATGACAGACGGTGACCTGGCTACATGTATATAGATAGCCTGCTATTAAAAAAAAAAATGATCACTGAACTAAATTCCTAGCTTCTTTCTCTCTCTGCCTTGGCCTGACCTTTTCTGATGACTGAGAGGCACTATAACCAGCTGTCCTAGGTCTATAAACCTCAGAAAATGTTTAACACTTTACACTTCACAGATTACATTCAAATACATTGCCTCATTACACTAGATAAAGAGAGGAGACATTTGTCATTTGGGGGGGCTCTCCTGGCTCATTTCCACCTTCCTAGCCATACCCGTATTTCCTGTTCGGGAATTATCTGCCTCCCACTGTTTGTCATCCCCGTGGGATTATAAATCCAGGTGACTGTCTGCCACTAGAATTTAAACTGACTGGATTATTCTGCAGTCATAGTACATCAGCAGTTGAACATAGAGCCTATACCTGGTCGAACAAATGCTTTCCAACAGAAATGTTTATCTTCATTGCAGGAATGGAAGAAAAAAGGTGGTTAGATGTTATTTATCCCGGTTGTGTGGTCTTGACTAGACTGTCCCTATTACCAGCTGGTCCCACTAGGCTTTGTTCCAAGCCATTC
The DNA here is from genome assembly GCF_054644295.1 of Miniopterus natalensis. Classification (NCBI taxonomy): domain Eukaryota; kingdom Metazoa; phylum Chordata; class Mammalia; order Chiroptera; family Miniopteridae; genus Miniopterus; species Miniopterus natalensis. The sequence goes on from NC_142084.1 coordinate 88,368,156, forward strand.
CTCAACCTTCCCTTTAATTCCACAACTCCAAGTACAATGTCATTTAATGTCTTTTGCTTGATTTACCCACAATGTCTGTTGGCTGCAACCAAAGTCTTCCAACTAATAAATAAGAATGTTACTGCCATTTCACCAATGAGAACTGAGGCTGAGAGGAGTGACCTGTCTATAGTCTTATGGGTACAGGGTACCTGAGCTGGACCTGGAACCCAGTTCTTATTCCAAATGCAGTGCTGTATTCATTCTGTGACACTGCAGCCAATAAAATGTATCAGAAACCCGCTCGTAGACTCTAAATTGAAAACTCACATTTACCTACACTTGAATTTACATGATTAAAGACAATGCACTGCTTTAACAGCATCTCTAGTCTTTCATCTCAGGTTCCAGTCCTCTTCACTATGCATCTTTTAGAGTCTCCCCATCTTCTTTGAAAGACAGAGAATGTTTCATGCTTACAGGGATCCAAGGTTTTCTGGGGTTTTCAAGCATCCTTTGAGTAGTTCAAAGCAGGGATGTTTCACGATCATCTTCATTCTTGAAAGTCTCTGCCACCGATGGTGTTTTCCTTGAAATGCTCAGCCAGAACAAAATCACTCCGACGTACACAAGGGAGCTGAGCCCCTCACATGCCCCAAGCACACATTGCACAGGGCACAGACCTGAATTAACTGGGGGCTGGGGGCCATTCTAACATGTTTTCGTTTATGCTGTTCTGTTTCATCACTAGTTTCTGGCCTTTGCAGCGACTCTCGGTATTCAGCGGGCATGAGCATCACCGGGCGTACTTTTGTAAAACAAGGTTCTCAGGCCCCGGGGAGTCTGTGAATCTGCGTTTGAACAAATCCCCCTCCATCCCAGGACGCCAGCGATATTCACCACACACTGGCCTGTGGGGATAAAATCCCAGTCTCTCATCACAGCATGCACCGCTCTTCTAATCTGGCCCGTGCCTACGTCTATAATCTATACTTCTTACATCTCACAGGGAATGCTGCTCCTCTAGCTGAACTCACTTATTCTCACACTGTTCCAACTATCTGTGCCCTGTTTCCCATGACATCCTGGAATACAGGTCTCTAGCCGATATCTATTATTTTCTTTTCCCATCATCCCTCATATCTCCAGGGAAAAGGAGTTTTATCCCCACTGCTCCCTCCAAACATGCTCTAATCGAATCTGCTCAGCATAGAACCCACTCCCTCAGCCACACGGAAATCAGAATAAGTATGTGAGACTGACCAAATATATGCCCTGGAAATTTTCAAACTGGAAATGTTAAAAATAGATAGAACTTTACTATTGAAAACCTGAGAAATGTCAAGGTCAGGCAGTAGGTGAAGGCTTAGTTCCTGAAAACAGAGGAAGGCAGTTAAACAGAGTAAAGCTAACATCCACAAAGGAGCAAAAATAGTTAATAAATATGAACTGGCCAAAATATAATTTTGATACAGATAATAACTGCTATACATTTTTAAGCTAAATATTCTGAAACACTTACTACTTTATTGATAAATTGAGGCCTGCATGGGTATATTTTATGTAAGAAAATGTATTTAATTCTAAGATTTATTTAGGATGTTATCATTGCCCAGAGTTTACTTCAAAATGCCAATAATACCTTAATATGATAGCATATATTAATATGTAGCTGAGATAGTTTCTTATAAATGGCCCTAATTAGCAAGAAATTATAACATTTTATAGGTCATAGATTGCTTTGAGAAACTGATGAAAGTTACAGGTTTTCTTGGGACCAAAAAAAATGCACATTTGCACAATTTTTGACAGTATCTGGAGAATCACAGATGCCTCTGAAACCCATTCATGGAACTCTCAGAACTCCCTGGGCTCAATGGGGCTTGTTTCTATCCTGTTTTCCACATCTGCTACACCAGCCTACCTGTGTACATGCAGATGGATAAAGTAAGGTGGCCTTCATGAAAACTGAAATTTATTCTGTTTCAAGGTCAGAGATGGTAGACAATAAAATAGATGAGTTGCAACTGAGTTTGGTTAAGTGTATGATTTATTGGTCACTACTGGTGGACAGGTTGGCTTGCTTGTTTGTCTTATGATTTCTCAACATATTTACTTTGTCTAATATAAAATGCAAATGCTTTTCTAATGATTTTTCTTCAGGTTGCATCATGATCTTTGTGTGATGCCAAGTGCTCACTTGCCACGTTCCAGGTACTTTGTCTTCATACCTGTTGAAGATGAGGAGGCACTTTCCAATGTCAAGTAGGTAATTCAAGGTTGAATAGAAATGCTACCTATTGAATAGAGATTCTAAAACTGTCTTTACAACCTTCATCTCATGAGACAATTTTTAGACTATTTCATACTCTAACACTTAATAATATATTTTATATTGTGTTATAATGATTACATGCATTAGTCTTCTTTATCTTATGTATAGCTAATTATTTATGGGCAGATTCCAGGTCTTCTGTGTCCCAGGTAATTTCCACAAGATATTTTGGTCAACATTATGAGCTGCATGTGACAGAAACAACTCAAACCACAAGGAAGGAGAGTGTTATTGTCTTAAAAAACTGAAGCGTCCAATGATAATTCTTCCTTCTGACACACCTGGATTCAGGAGTTCAAACAATGAAATCAAGGGTCAATCCTCCCAGAGTTCACACAGCTTTTCTCTGGGTTGGCTCCATCATTTGATGGGTTCTTTCCATGAGTAGCTCTCAGCACCTCCCAGCTTACATTGCCCTTGACTACTTCTTCTCAATTATATATTCTTGTACATTCCTGGAATTGAGCACCAAGTACCTCACTTGAGTAATGTACTCTTCTCTGAACGAGTCTGGACATCGAGGTCAACTCTATGAAAATTATATGAGTTAAGAACTGAGAAGAGGTACTTTTCCAAAGGAAAATCAAAGTGTGGTTATCAAAAGAAGGCAATTATCAGAACAAAACTGGGTGTTGGACGAAGAAAACAACACATACCCACTACGCTGGGTTTGTCAGCTTTAAGTACATGGCAAACACTCCTTGGTTGATTCAAACTGAACATAAAAAATCACTTTGAGCCTGTCTTACAGCCCATTTGACTGCAAGGCATAAACACTCACTCAATATGGTTTAAGTAGAAACTGATTTTTATTTCATTCTCAACCAATCTCACTGTAAAAATTATAGAAAGGTCTCCAGAAAACCAAAATGCTGCCAGGCAGGTGCGTATGTGTGTGAGTGTGTTGGAGCCGGGCCTATAGGCTAGAATGGAAGGTACGTCTTTTATATTCTATGTGTCTTTGGCATTTGTGTGTCTCTTTCACTCTAAATCAGCTTGTCACTTAGGTCATTTATTCTAAGGTTTACATTATGACCTCCTGTAGGCGATCCAGAAATAGAGAACTTTTAACTCCAGAATGCACAGGGACGTCTAGCTGAGCTGCCCACAAAAGTCTCAGTTCTCTAATCCAGATCTAACAGGCAAACAAAGGTAAGGGATCCACTTCTGGCCCCTGGGTGAATTTCTGAAATAGGAATAGGAGTGGGGGTGTTGAGGATGAAGGTCATGTAGCTCAAAGGGCTTCTCATTCTGAAGGCAAGGGAATGGCAGATACCCTGAACATGTGGAGGCAAAGGGAATATTATTAACATATTTAATGCACTTTGATACAAAATTTAATTCTGCATTTTGCTCCAACTACAAGAGAGTAAGACAAGTAGAAATAAATAAGAAAGTAAGACTCTCATAATGAGAATTCCCTTCTACTTATCAGGCCAATACCAAATTTTCATTTAAGAAACATGGTAAAGAATGAGATGATCTCTGCACAAAATAAAAATTTCACTCATCCATTTTAAAGGTAACTAAAAATGCTTTCTCTTATGAATTAGGTAAGTAATGGATATAATTAGTAGAATTTAAAGTTTTAAGGGATAATAAAAGTAATGAAATTTTAATTCCCAGCAAATGTAACAATCTCTGATATTAAAATATATTCATATTGGGGTTAATAATAAAATAATAACACACAATATCTACTCAAATAAATGTAATTTCCAAAAGCAATATACTATATATTATAGTCTCAGCTTCTAAAGATTCACTAACACTAAGAGGTTTTTTTATTGTTTCAGCCATATTTTCCTTCTGCTATGAATGTGTTGATACTAAAACATATAAATGAACACATATTTCCATTAGATTTGAGTAAATTGAATCAAGCACACAGAAGTGTGATTCTGGTATATGTTCCTTTTCAGTATTCCATTTAAATTAACCACCAAGAAAAGCCAAATGCTGTTTACAATAGTACTTTCCAGTGGAGGAACAAAATTGATTTAGTTCATTATACAGCAGCATTTAGACCATCAACAGTAGGAAACCTGCCAAATGTTTTCTCTTTGTTTTTATGACGATGTATATATTTCTTTTCCTCTGTGGAGTGGTAGCCATCAATAGACTACAATGAAATAACACCGCATTCAAATCTTAAATCTTTCCTTAATCTGGTCAGCTTAGGGCCTTAGTTGTGGTCATAATAAAGCTGTTGCTATGAAATTAGGAAGGGAGGGAGGGGACGGGAGGGGGAGGGGGAGGGGGGAAAGGAGGGAAAAAAGTCCCCATAAGATGTACATTCTCCAGCTCCGAGACTTCTGGGATTGTTCTGGAATTTACACCTCCCAGATCCCATACCGACATTCATCTTTCTGGAGAAGCAATTCTGCCAAGTCTTTAAGGCAAGGAGTTTAAAATCAGAGGAGAGGTTGAATTCCTCCTCCTCCGCTTACTGGCTGTGAGATCTGGGACAAATTACTTCACTCCCCTCAGCTTGCTTTCTCCCCTAGGAATCAGGCACTTACCTCACCAGCTGTTGCATGGATTAACTGAGATAAAGTGTCTAAAGCACTTAGGGCAATACCAACACCCACAAAAATATGCGTTCAATGGTAGCCATGATTGAGAAAAAAATTCATTATTTAAAAACAACAGTGCCCGGCTAGGCGTGGCTCAGAGGTTGAGCATCGATCTAGGATCCAGGAAATCGCAGTTCGATTCCCGGTCATGGCACGTGCCCAGGTTGCAGGCTTGATCCCCGGTTGGGGGCATGCAGGAGGCAACTGATCAATGACTCTCTCTTCATTGATGTTTCTATCCCTTTCTCCCTCTCCCTTCCCCTCTCTGAAATCAATAGATATATTTAAAGAAAATAAAAATAATTAATATAAAAATAAAAAAGTAAAATAAAAAATAAAAAAAACAACAAATCACAAATCCATTCCTACTTTGGAGCTTATATACTTATATACCATATGATAATTATTTTTCCATATCTGTCCTACCTACCTTCACGGGACAGTGAGCCCCTTGAAGACAGCGATTATGTCTTATATTTTCATACTTAATTCAGATCTCAGTAGGTATTAGATCTTAAACAACTGCTGGTAAATGGAACTGAACCTAAAAGTTCCTGCAAGTCTCTTATTCCGCGTAGGATGCAGAACTACATACATAGCTCTCTGTTCTACTTTACGTAGTTGATATACTGCCCTCTGAAATCTTCAGTCAAATGCCAGAACAAAAGAGGCAGCTCTTTGTGGCGCAGTAAAGCAGGCTGCACGGAGCTTTGTAACTGGCAGAGGAGCTTAGCCTCTCAAGGCAAGTATGGATTTAATGCGGTGTCATTTCAGGCACTGACAGGGCTCTCAGCAATCAGTAGAGAACAAAGAGGCTGCAAGTTCTCTAAGACAGGGCATCAGGCATCAGGATTTTTGGTTCTGGGCTCCAACCCTTGCTGCATCAATTTGCATTGTGAAGGTTATCTTCAAAGCCAGAAGGGTGAGAATCAGAAAGTTTCAAAATACAAAATTTTCAGGGGTGACTGTATCTAAAAGTCCTTATATTTTAAAATTGGCTTCACCTTGACAGTAGGACTCTGCCTGTGGTAAGAAAGAGCCTTCATTCCTTTCCCCTTGAAAATGTACCTTTCCAGTGTAGGAGAAAGCACAGAGCCACTTTTACAGTTACGTTCATGGATATTTCATAGACTGCATACACTTGCAGGTGATAAAAGCCTTAGAGTTCTCTCCTTTGGATCCTGACTCAACTCCAGGACTGTTAATCAGCAGACTAAAGGAATCCTAGTTGAAAACAGCACCTCCCACTGGGTCCTGATGGTGCCTCGGGGGCTTACCTGGCCTAGATAACTAACATTCAGCAAACATTGACTCAGGTGCTCAAGTACAGAGTGGGGAGCTGGTGACTAATGTCAGATAACCTAACACCTGCCTGGAGAGTAAGGAAGAACTGTGTATTCTGATCTAGGGGTGAAAAAGATGACGGTGAGATGAGCTGGCAACACTGAGGAAGGGAAGGGAGAAAGGGAAGGGGGAAAAAGAAGAAACTTGGAAGGGAAGGTCACCAGGGGAAGGTAAGGATGCTAATCAACCACTGTGCATCGCCCAAGTTACACATCTGGAAAAGCTCCTGCTCCTGCAAGAGTGGGTGCCCCAGTTATAAATATACTCCAGCACTCTTAGACTGACAATGTGGGGAGTCCCTTGGATCCATCCTGCGTCTTTTCTTTCTCTTCTATAGCCCTCCTGCCCTTGCCAACCTTGTCCAGTCACATCACTTCAATTATTTCTTTCTATACCCTGATGGCTCCAAATGTTTATCTCCCAAGCCCTGCCTGCCTGCCCAACATTTCGGTGTGGGCAACTCAAACACCGAACCGTGTCATCTCTGATACGGAAGCTTGATCGTCCCGCAAAATCTGCTTCACTCCAGTTTTCCAGTCTTAATAAATGATGCCACTATGTACTTCTTTCTATTTTCCCCAACAACACCCAAGTCAAAGCAACTGTCTGACAACTCTGTCACCCCAGACAGTTCCCACAGCTAACATCCACTCTCCATACCGTAGCCAGAGTGATTTATTTCCTCTTGCGAGGAACAGGGATTAGTGGTGTTTCATTCCTGAGTAAAGGTTTTGCATGGTTTACCTTTGCTCTTAGAATCTAATTTCAAATTCTTAATGTAGCCTAAAAGCCCAACATAAAATGGACGCTTTCATTTACCACTTTTCCTCTCCTTCCCTATACCCCAGACATACCAGTGCCTTAAACATGGGAGGTCTCAGCTGAGTGTAGGGCCTTTGCAAATACTCTTTTCCACCCTAACCTTCAAACACCTTCACAGGGTAACTCCTAATCTCTTGAGACCTAACTCAAATTCCACTGTCTCTGGGAAACTCTCTCCATGTCCTGGACCAGGAGAAGTTAAGTGTGCCTCTTAGTTTCCTCCTCTATTTTTTATCCAGCAAGATTCTTTGTACTTTTTTTGTGTATCATCTCCCTAACTAGTCTGTGAGCTTCAAAAGAAGCAGAAGCAATGTCTGTAGTGTTGTCTACCTAATGTTCAGCAGCTAGTATCAGTCTGGAATGTAGTAGGGGCACAATATAGTATTTTTGGAGAACTCACTAATGAAGGAAGTAACTATCTGTATTAGTCAGGGTTCTCCAGAGAAATACAACCAATGGGAGGAGAGGGGAGGAGAGGGGAGGAGAGAGGGAGGGAGGGAGGGAGGGAGGGAGGGAGGGAGGGAGGGAGGGAGGGAGGGAGGGAGGGAGGGAGGGAGGGAGGGAGGGAGGGAGGCTGAGACACTGAGCTTTGTTTAAGGCATTGGCTCATGTGATTATGGAGGCTGGCAAGTCCCAAGGTCTACAGGGTGAATCAGCAAGCTGGAGACCCAGCAGAGCTGATGCTTTAGCTCCAGTCCCAATCCAAAGGTCTAAGAACCAGGGGAGCCATATCCCTAGTTCAAAAGCCATCAGGCAGGAAGAATTCTCTTTCTTGGAGGAGGGTCAGCCTTCTATTCAGGCCTTCAACTGATTGGATGAGGCCCATCCACATTACAGAGGGCAATCTGCTTTACTTAGTCTACTAATTTAAATGTTAATCTCATCCAAAAACACCCTCAAAGAAACGCTCAGGATATTTCACCAAATATCTGGGCACTATAGCTGGGTCAAATTAGCACATAAAATTAACCATTACATCAGCTAAATGGTGCCATGGGTTTGGCTTTTTATTGGACATTAAATTTCTTCATGTCTCCAAAATATCAATGACAAAGCCAAAATCCTAACACAAAAAGGTTTTAGCAAAGTCTGTTTGTCTGACATGTTACTGGACAATTCTGTTTATGATTTTCTTTTCCTAGCTGCTGAGCTATATTTTATTTCAAAAACAATAAAGCCAAGAAAATGGTAGTAGAGCTAATAATTATGGTAGATGGGCCCTGGGCTCTGTCTACAGCCTCACCACCACCTCATACACATGTCCAACAACTCTAACACAAGTCTGTGTTTTTATTAGATTTTTCTGAGATTCTGGAGATAACTAAGGTATAGTTGTAAGAAAAAAAAACAGACCAGGATACTGAATACATTTTTTCTCAGAGCCTGAGGGAAAGAGTTGTAAATAAATTATAGATATTTGCAAGAGTTCTCTTAATGATCCAGTCTCTAGCTTTGTTTTCTCTATAACTCCTTCCTTGTCCTCCAACCTCAAAGATGAGTCCCTTCAACAACTCTTCAAAGTACAAGTCTTCACCTTTACTTGGAAGAAATGCCCAACCTTGTCATAGGATCCATTGCCTTCCCCCATCCACGGCTCACATCAGAACACAATTATGCACACCAGCACATTTTCTGAAGATTATTCGTTCTAGAAAAAAAAGTAGCAAAACACTGCTCAATGGAAGAGAGTTTTGACACTCTGAATCCATTGTTCTCAATGGTTTTTAAATTTTCCAAATGCTATGATGGACTGAATGTTTGCGTCCTTTCAAAATTCACATGTCAAAATCCTAACCCCCGATGTGATGGTATTAAGGGATATGACCTTTGCAAGGTAATTAGGTCATGAGGGTTGAGCCTTCATGAACAGGCCTAGTGCCCCTATAAGACACAAGAGAGCTTGCTTTCTCTTTCTCTCCTCTTTGCCATGTGAGGATACCATGTGCCATGATGGAAACCTGGCCTCAGACTTCCAGCCTCCAGAACTGTGAGAAATAAATTTCCGTTGTTGATAAGCCACTGTCTATGGTATTTGTTATAGCAGCCCAAACTGACTAAGACACCAAACATCCAATATTTCTTGTGCCCTGCTACATGCCCTGCTACTATGCATTTTGAAGGATCGCCACTAGTGTAGGGTGAAGATATGCCCTTTCACATTTTAACTGTCACAACACAACATACACACATACATAACACACACACACACACACACACGTAAACACACTCTCATGGAAAAACAGTGTTTTCTCAATGTAAATTTACCTGAAAAGTTTCTCCTGCTCACAGTACAGATAGAATTTTACATTTTAATGCAGAGAAGTTGTACTTTCTATATATGCACTCTTTTGTTTATGTCAAATCAGGCTCTATCTTTATCTAAGAAACTAACAGATAAAAATATATATACAAGTAACATAAACATTTGCCTCACGTCATCACTCCTAGGTACAAGAGGTCTTGAAAGGAATACTTGAAGTTATAATTTGTTTTTCTTTTCCCATCATCCAAATTCTCCCACCCTCCCTTCCCCACAACTGGTTTTTATAGGTAGACAGGGAGCAAAAGGGGTAAGGAGGGTGTGCTTTTCTTCCAGTTATACAAATACATTCTATGTAGATATATATTTCCATAGTCAAACTTGATGTATCTTAAAATAAAATGTAGCTTGTTGTAAGAGAAATGTGCTTTTCCAAATGCAAGTTTTCGAGATGGGTTTTTGAAGTAGGATCATATTGCAGTCACTGGGTTCTTGAAAGGTGACCTTCACCCCCAGCTACATTAGTCAGCAGTTCAATTTTCTCAGTATCTAAAGGGTTGATAATAGCTGCAAATTGTCCTGACATATGCTACCAGCTGCTTCTTTAAAGCAACAGTTACACAACGTGCTTTCTCTCTATTTGAATTTAGAAAAATGTTCTTCTTGAAGAGTTGTTTTACATTTTCAAGCCTGAGTTTGGAATTGAAAGTTGGGGACTCATTTGCAGGAGGGTCCAATAGCCATTCCCCACATCTTCAAGTCACTCTCAATGACATGTAATTTTATGTTTTCTCAATCTTATTATTTTTTTAGATAACTTGAAATGTGATCCTATTTGATCCTGTTTGTGTCATTTGTCATTGTAGCTTCACGCTACCTCTGAAGTAACACATTTTTTCAAAGAATGGTCACTTCCTGAAAGCCTCACAACCACTGGGAATATGGTACGTGGGGCGGGTAATATTAACCACAGTCCAGAGTAGGAGAAGTGCAAGCTCAAAGGAGCTAGAGTGTGAATGTTCTTGATAAACCTATCTCAAGCCCCCATTCTTCCACTACCCACGAGAACTCTTTCACTATATCATCACAGATTCAACTTTATTTATGGCCTCATGAAATTCTATCTTTAATTCCTCCCATTTATGTGAGTTCCATGCTTGTGATTGATTCCAAATGTCTCTTGACCATTTCTTGTTGTACATTTGACTATAATCCAAACTGAACCTTGCACCTCCTATGATCTTTTCCTCCTTCGCTAGTTCCTGTTTCTATCACCTCAGTAGCCTACTCTGACTTAAAAACTGTTGGCTTCTTAGGAATTCTCCCGTCCTCTCCACAAATAAAATTAGCGTGATGTCATCCAACTCCTCTCCTCAAAAATCTTCGGTAGCTCCCATTTCCTACCACCAATGGCTGAAACTTCTCCCAGTCCCTTTTTACCCTTTCATAACAGCCCAGAATCATCTTACCTACAAAGCCCATTTTCAGTCCTACCCACCCATTACTCTGGTTCTAATCACTTTGAGCACTTATGAAGATACCAGAATAATTCTTGAACCTATGCCTTTTACATTTTTTTTTTTTTACCCAAAATACTTCCCATCAATAACATCGTCATCAGTATTCTTTCCTTGTATGCATACAAAAATTTATGTATATTCTCGAAATTCAGCTACTTGACATTTTGGTAAGGTACGTTAATTGTTTTCTGAATATATTTTTCTCACTTTGAGCTCTGTGTGGGAGGTAAAAATTTCCCCTCTTTCCCTCCTTAGTTCTTTTGGTTGGTCTAATAATCAAATTAACATGAGACAGATTAACGGAAGAAAATAACCAAATTTAATTATGTATGTATCTACAGGGCCTCCATAAGGATATGGGTCCCAGGGACAAATTGGACAGCTGGGGCTTATATGCCATCTTGAGCTGAGAAGAAAGGGAGGCAGTGGTTTGACTTCAAAGGGGAGGAAGGCAATTCACATGGAGATGGAAAAGCAAATATTTGGTAAAGAAATGTTTTCTGGACCATCTTTGACAATAAGACACAGAGAGTCCCCTTTGATCAAGTGGGCCTTGCTAGGTTCCTCACTACCTATCACACTTAGTTTATATTAAAATATATTCATGATGATAGCTCCTGGAGCATGTCTACTATCTAAATTCTTTTAGGCAGTTAAGGGGAAGCTCAAAGGTTCTTCCTGGGTCTTTGTTTCTTTAAAACAAAGCAAAAAAACAGCTTAAAATACTCAATATCCCCAAAAAAAGATATATATAGGGGTGGCAAACTCTGCCCCCCACCCCTCATGTCCTTAAAAACAATATGAAAATAGTCAATGGTGAATTCTCTATCCTTTCCTAAGTACCCTAGCCCAGCAATTAGACACTCAAATGATGTAAGTGGCAAGGGAAGTTCTAAGTTCTGGACAGGAATCAGAAAGCTTAGTCTACGAGCTAGTTGTGTGATTTCTGATAACCCACTTAACCCCCTCGATTCCCTGACATCTACCTACAAACACAAAAATATTAGGATAGAAAAAAAAATCCCTCAAAACTCACTCCCCATCTTCATGGTTCATTCTGGATCCATTTCTTTACTCCTATGTTTTTCTTCAACCCATTCTAAAAGGACATTTTGTCTCTTGCATCCCAGTAAACTATGTCTGTCAAGGTAATGCATTATCTCCACTTTGCCAAACCCAATGATTAAGTATTAGTTCTCAATTGATTGAACCTGTTAGCAGCATTTGACATAGCTCATCATCTACCCTTCCTGAAATACATGCTTTACCTGGCTTCTAGAATACCACATTCTCCTGGGTTTTCAACTACCTCACTGGCTGCTCCTTCTCAGTCTTCTTGCTGGTTTCTTTTTTTTCTGATCTCAGCCCATTTCTCTTTTCAACCTACATTTATTCACCAGTCACACATTCAACTTTAAATATCATCTCATCATTTACCCTCAAATATATATCTACTTGTAACCTTTCATTTGCACCCCAGATTCACATATGTGCTATTTGTTCAACATCATCTCGTAGATGTCCAACAGGTATTTCATCTTTAATATGTCCAAAACAAACAAAAATCTTTAATAAAACCTGCCTCTTTAAAAACCTCCCAATTTCATCTTCCAATATATTTCCTCATCTCAGTAAGAGGCAACACCTCTTACCCAGTCCTTTAAGTTCTGAACCTTGGAGACATTTTTTTTTTTTTACTTCTCTCTTTTCTTCAACTCATACATTTAATCTATTAGCAACTCCTATTGATTAAACTCTCTTCTTACCACCTCCATCACCACAACCCTAGTAGGGATACAGGTGTAAATTTTCATTGTGCAAAGTTTTTAAAGGTACCCATTTGGGGTAGGCATATAGATGGATGAGAAAATGGGGCATCTGTGAGATTTAGAAAAATATACTCCTGTGGGCACATCGCTTGGCAGCAGATGACTTTGCAAGACTGGAAAGAGCATCTTTCCTCTGGATGAAAACAGCCCTGCGCCAGGGCTCGAAGCCTGAAGAGCAGAGCTCTAGCTGGATTTCAGCCCCTCCTTAACCCTCAGCCTGCCCGACTGTACTTAGCAGCCCTGAGTCCAAGCCACCATTGTCTCTCACGGAGACCAACATGGTCACTTCCTATCACCTCCTTGCTTCCGCTGGTGTTCCAGTACCTTCAGTTGTCCATAAAGCTTCCAATGCGGTGTTTCTAAATTGTAAAGCTGATAAGGACTCTCTCCTTGACCCAACTTGAGTCGGGCTCCTCTGAGCCCTCTTCTCCACCAGGCCCCAACATTGGGCTCTTTCCTTGACCTGCTAAATCCAATTTTAGCAAGACCATGTACTGGAGAAGTCATAAGGACACACCAGCACCAAGCTCACTTTCTTCTGAGGAAATCAAATTGAGAGAAAACTAAAAAGAGAAAATTTTTGCTTATGAGATTTGAAGTTATTCAACGCTATGCCATCATGCAAATTAAAATCATCACACATATCAATTAGTAGTGACTTTTCACACATTGGGATGCCCTGTACAGATGGTTAAGCCCTTTACACATATCCAATTCCAGGACTCGATAAGGTGAAAAGAAGCTTGACAAGGTTCACTGGTTAGACTAAACCTTGGAGCCAGATTTTTCTGACCCTAGCCCAGGGCTGTGTCTATTTAATTAACCATCTCCACTCACTGACATTAAAACTGTACCTACCATCTTTCTACACACCTGGAATGTAGCTTTGGCCTTTCCTAAAGTGAGCAGATATTCCCAGTTTCTGGCCATGAATTGCATTCAGAACTTACCCATGGGTTAAATCAAGGTCTAGGAGAACAAATTTTATAATCCTTAATGCAAAGTCAATTATACCACAGGGCCCCTTCTTTAAGAGTTTCTATAATTTGCATAACTGAAATGAAGCTGATGTGCAGGGGAAATGACAGAAGCAGATGCTTCTGCCATCACTTAATATAAAACGTATTTTTCCATGGTGGTGAACGGAAAGCCATCGGCTGCAGAGGCTATAGGTGAAAAGGGTCTCACATTTTAGAGTCCATTGACTATAAAATGTCTTCAACTTTTCCCAGAACGCACTGTTTTGTTCATTTGAATGCTATCCATTCCTACTTTGGGTTAGGTCGTAAACCCCACTGCTTAATGGTTGTCCATAGGTTGATATTTTCCTCCTGCTTGTAAGATATAAATATCCAGACTGAAAACCTGGGTTTCTGAACACCTTACCCCAGCAAACATTGATTCATTACAAATGGTTGTCATAGCAATAAGCAGAGAATTACAAAACTGAGGTAGAATAATACATCCACATAAAATTTGGAAAACTTAAAATATCCAATCAAGAATATTTAAGATAAAATTCTAAATCCACTACAGTATAACCGTGAATTAAATGTCTGCTTTCACCAGGTTTTCCAGCCTTCATTTACTCAATAGTCATTTGTTGTTAAGAAGCAACATGATGTGGTAAATAGGGCAAGAAATTTGGCATCATATACTCCTGGACTCCTATTTTGCTTCTTCCACTTACTACTTCTATGGCCCTGGATTAGAAACCTAGCTCTCATGATGCTTTCTTTCCTTTTCCACATGGAAATTATAATGCCTTTCAAGGTTGTTGTGGATTTAAATTAAATAACATGGGAGTCCAATACAGTGTTTGACAGCCACTCGGCAATCAGCAAATGTCAACCTTCTAGTAAACCCTTCTTCCGTTCCTGAAGCCAACCTCGCTCACTATGTGCTGATACATGTTATGAACACAAAAAAGTGGGATACAGTTGTGATTCAAGAGTTGACAATGTAAACATTTTCAAATTCCTTCCTACCTTAGCACCACACATAGGATTTTTCGGTCTGAAAAGCTGGACACAAGTCTGCTGTTCTTGGGTGTCTCTTTCCTTCTCATTCTTCAGATCGAAGTCTAAGTGTCACTTCCAAAGACGGGTCTGTCGTCACTCATCCTGACACATACAGTTCGTCTTAATTCCCAATATCCCATTTATTTCTTTCATGGTGCTTATCGCTATTTACATAATCATTTTGTGTGTGTGTGCGTGCATGCGTATGTGTGCATGTGTGTGAGTGCATGCCTGTGTGTGCATGCCTGTGTGTGTGTGTATTTTCCTCCACTGCTAGACTGTAAGAGGGCTGGGAACACATTGTCCTAGCTACTATGTACCCAGTTCTTTGCTTACTGCCTGGCACTTAGTAAACACACAAAAATATTTATCCAATGCACAAATGGAGACACAATGTCGAACAATCAGATCACATCTCTTTCATTTACAAAAATAACACTCTAAAGTGGAAAACAAAGATTCAACAACAAATTAAAAACAATTGTTCAATTATAACTAAAGGAGCATCAAATACATAAAAGCTGCTAAGGATATTTATTTAGGAATAAAGAAATACCTACAATATAATTTGATCAGCACTATATCAAAGTGCCTCATGAACAAAGATGGTAGAGAGAAAGATTTTTCCAGCTAAACAGAGTGAGGAAACCTGAGGTTACATGGGGTACCTGGCACTCTGATCTAGGACTTGAAGGATAAGTACAATATTTTCAGAAGCTGAAAGAGTAAGAGAGCATTCTGTGATAGAGGCCTTCCTGTAAACAAACTCACCTCTTCCATAGAACATGTGTCAAATGATAGATAGAAATGCCAAACAGAGGGAAGAAACAGCATATGTCAAAAGTAACTTAACAGAACTTTGGGCTCAGCTCTGACATGTAAAGAGTTTAGAAGTCATCATTCTCATTCTCGCAAAACAAAAAACACTGGACATATAGACAAACTGAAAATCAATGACTTCTCTTGGACTTATCAGAGAATTGAGTTTGCAGGGTAAACTGCCAGCCTGAAATCTCAAGAGATAGGCTCATCTAGAGAGAGAAAGCCAAGATCTGCTTTGTCTTCTGGACAGAGGCCGCCATAAATTTAAATGGTGTATTATTCCACTGGGCTGCTGTAGCAAATACCTCTAACTGGGTGGCTTAAAATCCTCAGTCTTCACATGGCTGTATTATTCTGTGTCTCTGAGGCTTCCCTCCATGCCTTGCTTCTCTGGGCAATACAGATAGACAGATTTTTCCAAATCACCACGTTCTGGCTCCCTTTGCTTAACAGCTCTTTCCTCAACTTATGTTTCCTCTCACATTATACTAAAAGCAGAAATTCTCCTCTCCTTTCTCTTACAAAGAGACCAGTCATTGGATGTAAGGCCCATCCTAATCTAGTATAACCTCATCCTAACTTGATTACATCTTCAAAGACTCTATTTCCAGATACAGTCTCATTCATAACTACAGGGGTTCGGACTGGCCAGACCCGAGGCGAGTTGCAGAGAGCTGAGCTGCCAATTAAAACAAGCCAAATGAAGTAACAGTCAATTCTTTAATCACTGGCTGTGATAGTGTGGGCAAGAGCCTAAACCAGAGAAAGTACTGACTCCCCTCTGTTCTATTTTTCTCTGTGGAACAGTTCCTGCAGAGGGCCAGGTGGATCAGCATAGACATAGGGAGTTCTCTCATTGTGGAGAGAGCCCCAACAAAAAGTTCCTGTGTTTTTTTGGCCTGAAGAGCTAGGGGGACGGGGAGGGAAAGGGCTAGAAATGGAAAAGTCGTGAGTACTGAGTCAGAGTAGAGAAAAGGTATTTCAAGGGACCCTCCCCCAAGTAAGGAGTTTTTGGCAGGTGTGTCTGAGGAGGGTTAATAAAAAGGCTCTTGAATGCAGGTGCTTAGGCCAGGAATGCAGATGTGTGTAAGACGATGGTTGGCAGCAGGGCCTGAGTCCTTGACTACAGCTTCCTTCCGAGACTGTGCCCCGGTCTGGTGCAGTAGAGTCAGCTTTTCCATGTGAGGCTTGGCAGGTAAAACCCTTTTAATTGCCTATGTTTGGGCCTGAAAAACCACATATGAGGTTTTGATCAGGATCTGGACTCCTCAAGGACTTGGACACATCTTTTGGGAGGGGACACAATTCAATCCACTACAAATGGTAGTTTTGACAAATTGCTGGAGACCACAGATTGTGGTCTAGTGTGAGGGTAAGACCCCTGAGGCTGCAGTCAAGGGAAAAAGATGCCTCTATAGGCTTTACTGCCAGGAATCCCACCAAGTGCTCACAGTGAAGATCTGAGAAAGATCCTCCCTTGACTCTACCAAGGAAGAGGAAAGTGGTCAATGTGAATACACCCAGAACCATCTCCAGACAAAGCCTTTCTCTGAAAAGAAGAAGACTGTTTGAGAGCTTTACCCTAGTTGGCACAGGTCATTCTTCTCACTCTAGTGCCCTTGAACCTTCTTGTCTCACCTAAGGGGGAGTGGGGGAATATCATAATCAACAGGGCTTAGGGTTTCCAGGAACTCAACCTGGAATACTGCAGCGAAGAGGAAAGTAGGGCACAGGGAGAATAAAAGGTCTACTAGTGGAAAACCAGTTGTGACAGTCATGGTCCCAAGACACAGGGCTAATAAAAGACTGATGGGAGTTAGTGGAGGAAGTACAACCAAGAGATTTTTTTTAGTGGGTAATATTCCATCATACCATTATGATGATGAAAAATTATGCAAAAGTTGATTACAAGAGAGAGAATTGCTAGAATGATGTTCTTGAAAAAGCACAGGGAAATGGAATCCAATGAACCAGGGGAAATGTTGGTCTTAAACAGAACAGATAGTTTTTCCATAGTAACAGAAGGGGAATCAGGATGAGCAGATACAAATGCATCTAGACACATACAGGTGGTAGTGTTGAACAGTACCCCATACTAGACCGCAAAAACCCTAAAAATCTACCCTCCAATTTGGCAAGAAGGAAAGATGGTCATCATTCTGTTTTTCCCTCCAATAGCCTTTATTAGAGAATTTTAATTGAATCCAAGTTCTGAATTAAAATAGTTTTACAGAGATATTCTGACTCAATTAGCTAGAAATTAAAAGCAATATTCAGTTATGTAGTCAATCAAAACTATCTTGCCTTCCAATGTCCCCTAATAATGAATGAAATAGGGAGCAAAGTTTGAAGGCTTTTTTCCCGCTTGAGTATACTATCCTTACTATTTTTAATGTTAGCCATATGACTAATACAACGTAAGTCGACAACATATCATTATCTCATGACCAAAGTTGGTCCTAGCTATAGAATGGGGAAATTGATTGTGGCCTTTATCAATGATGCCATAACTCTTTCAACTTGCCCGTGTAATTTGACTTAGGAGTCCCTGGGTTATGGTAAATTTGATATTGAAATGATATTTTAAAAGCCTGTGGAAATATATAATACACTGAAATGGTGCACATCTGGACAGACTCCAAAAGCTGATTAGCTATGCCTGCTACCCCACCCCCTCTTTCAGGCCGAAGTCTCTAGAGTGCTGAAGCATCAGTTCTTGGGTCAGGGTCAGACTTGATGAAAGTCCAAAATAAATCAATGATATAGGGAAAGTTGAACAAGACTAGCTGTTAAGCCCTTGAGAACAATTGAAGTTTGCATTTCTCATTCTGATGAGGTAACAAAAAATATAGTCATGAAACTACTCAGTCTTAAACTGCACGCTGACCTTTCCATAGACCACAAGTATAGGCAGCATATCTCAATATTCAATGGCTTAAGAGTAGCATCTCTAAATGCAAAAACTTCTTTGCTCTAATTAAGAATATCTGATATTTACAAACAAAACCAGAAAATTTTCACATCTGATCCAAAAGTTATGACTGAGCCGAGACCTACAATTACTTTATTTACATTTAGCTGTTAGGAATCAGTCATTCTACTTCTGATATAAATATTATATCGCTTCTGTCTCTTTCCAAATTAGCAGACCCAGATTCACCGTAAAAGCAGACCAATTCTTCTTTTTTGCAATACAAAATTAAATTAACTTGCAAATATTGAAAGTTCTTATAAACCGAACCTAAACTTTACCCATCATAGTTACCTATCCTTCACCCTGGCTAAATGAGATTATAAAACACTTAGCTCTGGAAAGAAGAAATGTCGTTATGTAATATGCAATATTGTCACCTTTTGGTACATTACTTGCTGAGTCATTAATAACTACACAAATCTGCATAAAGTACATGTCTTTGGAAAAGCACAGGAAATATTTGAAAGAAATGCAAGCACTTGACAATCAGGAGAGAGTGTGTTTCAAAGGACAAGTGATCTTTTCAAGTGATCTAATCTGCATGAATCATTAATATTTCTTCAATTATTTAGGACACAATTTTTATTTTTTATTGAAGACACCGTGAGAAGATTTATAATAGCCTTTTTGTGTGGTCACAATACCACTTCTGTTTACCTAAATAACAGTATCTCTTATTTTGAAAGGGGGTGGGAGGAGGTAGGAGAGAGTAAACGGGATAAAATGGTGATGGAAGGAGACTTGACTTGGGGTGATGAACACATAATACAATATACAGATGATGTATTATGGAATTGTATATCTGAAACCTATATAATTTTATTAACCAATGTCACCCAAGTAAATTCAATAAAAAATAAAATAATTAAAAATAATATCCCTTGTTTTATATACGAGCCTACACCATTCTAATGCTAAAAAACAAAGACACAGACAGTGCAGTAGGTTTTGTAACATTAACTGATTTAATTTTATTAATCCCCATAAATATCAGAAGTGAATATTTCAGCATTTTTAAATACCTGTCATAAAGAGCTTCAGCAGAAATAACTGGAAATATAATTATGTCCAATATAATTAGCTGACATATAATTGCACGTGTAAAATGTAGTAATATAAATTCATAAATGTCTCTAATCATAGTTTTGTACCTATGGGACCAAATCTAGCTTTTCTCACTCTTTTCCTAAGTAGAAATTTCATGGGTGAGTCAGAGTTGAAATGAAAAACAGAGGATGGAAATGAGTCAGGAAGCCTTTGGAAAAAGCTATAAAAAAATACCTAATTTTCTTACCCATATTAATAGAAAATAGTTCTGTCTCCTTAATGTTGCCTAATACTATAAATGCAAAGCTAATAGCATAAGTCAAAAGCCTTTCACTGATTCTAGAAGCTCTTCTTCTGGGTTCAGACCCCCTTTCCTCACTCCTTGTGTTCTGTTTGTGTTTGGGGAGTTTATGGGGGCGTGCAGGATTCTTAGCACTGACCACACATTAGAACAAGGCCCCTTATCTGGAGCCTGCCTTTCCAATCAGGAGGAGCTCAGTCTCTCAGCTTCTGAGGATTGCATGGCCTGGATTTCATTACTGATCATTCATGTTCTTATAAAGGAAAGCAGGATAACTGGAAATGCTTTTGAGTTTCCATCTGTGGTATGAATACTGACAGCAGCTTGTAATGTCCATTGTAGTGAGCCCTGGTGAATGTCCACACACATGGCATAAAATAAAGTGGCATGATACTTCTCAGCATCTACCAAAATGTGAACATAATTCCTTCTCCTCTTGCCTTCTACACTATGCTCCTTTAAGGTTACCGCCTGTAGATATTCAGAAGATGACACAGTCAATAATTCTGTAGACCCAAGTACACCCAGGCAGTATTTTTCATGAAAAACTATGACTGTTGTGCCTCCCATTAATCAGTAATGCATTAAAATTGCAGCCCTGTCACTGTTCAGGTTCCTTCACTAGGACACAAGGATGAAATCTGATTACAAACAACTGCTATGGGATTTTGACTGAGAGAATGCTGGATGCATGATGATAGCACACGGTCAAGGGCATCATGAACTTTCCAATCTATCACTATGGCACTCCTCCCCACAAGGCGACAGGGAATAAGGAATGGCATCTGAGATAACAAGCTCACCAGAGATTGTCTATGGGATTGAGTTGGGTCTCAAAGCCCAGCGGTCCAGTCTTTGCACAAGTTTCAGCGGAAGCAAGAATCCATCTATCACCTTTCCATCCCACTCCCAGTGGCTACGCTGGAAACCAGTGTACATCTAATTAGCTTATTCACTCTGGGAAAAGAAACAAACACAGGAGGAGAGTGTGCTTTTAATGGTATGTTTTTTGTTTTTCCTTGCTCATTGAGGCAAAGCTCAGCAATCTTTAAGAAACAAAACAGAACAAAACAAAAAAAACAACTTGTTAATGAGTACAAGGTCCAGTCCCATTCTTTCTCTGAGAACATTTTACCGTAAAAATTGTCTAATTACCCTTCATTTAAACTATTTACCAGATTAACAGACCTATCCCATTGCTTCTAATAAACCCACCAAACTGACTAATATCCATGGTGTGAAAACCTTATAGGTGTCTGTCTATCACTCTACCCAGTTATAGGCCCACCAGTTGTGTTGTACTTTTATCAAGAGTCTATTGTGTTTGTTTGTTCCTACCCTGTTTATACCAGCTAAACTTGTCAAAGTAACAGAAGAATTTAATGAACTATTATGTAAACCACTGAAATAAGAGTCCAAAAAGAATGAAAAGTGGTTTTTTATGACACCCAAGTTGAATGTTCTGAAAGATGTTCACACAAGACCACTATCAAAAATTGTATTGAATTGCCCTGGCCGGCTTTGCTCAGTGGTTAGAGAATCAGCCCATGGACTGAAGGGTCCCAGGTTCAATTCGGGCCAAGGGCATGTATCTCGGTTGCAGGTTCAATCCTCGACCCTGGTCGGGTGCATGCAGGCAACCAATGGACGTGTCTTTCTCACAGCAATCTCTCTCTCTCTCTCTGCCCCCCCTCCTCCCTCCCTTCTATTCTCTGTAAAAATCAATGGAAAAAATATCATTAGGTGAAGATTATAAATAAATAAATATAAAATATTTAAGTGTGTGTATTTCACTTGTTATGATTCCCTCTCTAAATGAATTTTTCAGTTAACCCACCACCCATTGTTCCTAATTGCCTCAGTTTGAGATCCGCTTCCATTTTTCTAATTCTAACCACATTTCACTTTCTCCTGTTACTCTGCTTTCTCCAAGAATAGTATTTTTAAGAAATCTCCCTATAGCACGACCAAAAATGCTGCCAAGTAAAAAGATAGCAAGTTTTGCATTCTAAGGGTGAGTAGTGATAAGGAATCCTATCAACCTGCATGAATTAAGATTCCACACTGGCTTCAATTTACTTCCAACCCTGTTATCATCTTGTGACATTTTGCACTACTTGGGGGAGAGAGTGGTTAAGTCCTTCATGCAGATGTAATTTATGGCAATTTAAACTGAGTCAAGAAGTTAATAACTTTAAAATAATGCATGCACCCCATACTGAGTTTAATTGGGTTTTATTAAAAGGTGGGTTACTTATGCCTTTTTGCCCTTCTTGTCTCCCCATTTGAAAACAAGCTTACCAGGAATTAAGCAAAAGTCTTCATAGTGCTCTTAATATTCTCTGAATTGTGAGCTTTTTATGAAAATGACTTGTCAGAATGTAAATGGTTAAAAAAGATTCCTCAGCTCCCCTTCATCACTCCTCAGGTCCATTATCAGCAAAAAGCACATTTCTCTTCACTCTGAAATCGTAGGAAATGGGGCTGCTGTGAAACCTCTGGTACTCCTCACTAAACATGAATATTCAGCACCAAGGACAGAAGCTTCTGCACATCAAATTAAATGGAACCTTAAGAGCTTATCATTTTTAAGGCATTTGCATCTTTCCCCCCCAGACTTTCCTTCCCAACTGTGAAAGATGCCAGGGCATCTCTACCCAATCAGCATCAATTTCATATGTCTGAGTGAGAAGGCAAATGGCAGCTTCCACTGGGGCTCCAGGGTGAGGAGCTTGGGCAGGTCACCTGGAAAAGCCATACAGTCACCAAAGAATCAGTATTACATGGGATAAGTTTATCATTGACAAGCCTCACAATACTATTTAAGTGCCATAAGAGTAAGTATGTGTTAGGAATTCTCAATTAGGATTGTTTGGTTGCAAGTATCAGAAACCCAGCTAAAGCTGGTTTAAGCAACAGCAGGAATATATTGATACTTGACCTGGATATTATAAGGGAGTGGGCTGGCCTCAGGCACAGACGGTTCAGAGGTTCAAACAATGTCATCATGTCTCTTACTCCTTCCCTAATCTCTGCTCTCCCAGATAGTCTTTATTGTCTAAAGGCAAATTCAGAAAGAAAAATAAAAAGAAAAAAAAGTACCCCTCAGTGAGTGTCTATATCAGCCTCTTGATTGTGCCATCCCTATATGGGTTACATACCCATGCTTTTGGCAGGGATCTCAGGGCCAAATAAGACCTCTTTCAGGATTGCAGGGTATAAAAAAATAAAAATTAAATAGCCAACATTGACAAATATACTTTCAAAGAGCCAATAGGAGTGGTAGACAGGGAGGACAAGTGGGGTAATAAAAGGGATGCCAGCTTCAGGAGAGTTCTGTCTCTGAAAATTGTTCCCACCACCTACACACAGTGAGTGCCTAAGTCACTCATCTCTCTAAGCCTGTTTCTCACCTACAAGGCAAGTCCTAGCTGGCAAGATTATTTCAAGAATTAGATATTGTCTTTGTAAAGCACCTAGCATGGGGCTTGCCAGATAATATATGTTCAGAAAAGGGTAGTTCTTATTGGATGAGGCCAAGGAGCTGAGATTAATTCTAAATCTCAACCGAAAAGAGGCAGAGAATTGAAAAGACATGAAAAAATATAAAGCTTACTCTCTCCAACAGAGTAAAGAAATGCCCATATTTGCTTTGAAATATTTCAAATAAAAATGAGCATAAACTTACAAAATAACAATTATATTTAACATACGTATCAATGAATATAGGATGAAGTATTACAGTGACTCAGTTGCAAACCAAGCATGTGCTCAGAGTGTGTAGCTGCAATAAATGTGTGGCAAAATTTTTCAGTCTCAATATTCACACTGATATTTAATACACACTGAATGAGTAGCACAATTCAAAATGGGCTAAATGTGTTTCCAAAAACAGAACTAGGAAAAGGCAGCAGCAAAGGCTATTTGGTGTTGAAATCCCATTTCTGGCTCTCACGCTCACCTTCTCTGTGACCTTGCCTGCCAGCCCATTAACTTTTCAATGCTCTCTTCATCTGCAAAAGAGGAACCTGGTGGGCCCCAATCACTTCCAAAAGATAGTTTGAGAACATGGCATGAAAAAAGGAAAAAGGCTTATTTTGATCCTTAAATTTCACCTCACATCCCAGGACAGCTTTATTAAATGAGCAATTAATTAATACATACCTATCTTTCTTATTAGTTGCACATATGTGTTAATTGGCTTTTAATGTGTAAGACCAACTCCATTAAGTAGGCATATTTCATAATTAATACAGGAATTCAAATCCTCAGAATCAGAGATCTACAGAGCTAAAGGTAATCCTTGAATTGAACTAGTCCAAGCCCTTCATTTTATAGGTGAGGAGAATCAGAACTAAGTTCATATTTTCCAGGCTTGAACCTCTAGTCACCATTTCACTGAACCAAGAGGTCTTTTAAAGATGTATAGGATATTTTTAAGGGGGTATTATATTCTTTCAAATGCAAAGAGGAAAAGAATAGAAATAAGGAAAAAGAAAGACATAAGGAGGACTGAAGACAGATGATCCCGGCTGGAGTCTGAAACCGGAATGGGAGACTCGGGAAGCCATTAGCCACAGAGATGAAAGGGACAGCAGAAGGGGAATGAGGGTCTCAGAGAATTTCCACTTAATACCCTCCACATCCCACAAAGGCAGTACATGACCATCTACAAAGTAGAGTCAAGTAGATGTATGTCAAAGAGCAAACCAAACACTGGAATTCCATGGAAATGTTCACTTTACCGACCAATGTAAGGTTACTAAATGAACAGTTGATAAGAAAAATGTTAAATAAAATGTCATCACTCCATGAGTAACTACAAGCAAATTCTAAATAGGGGGGATGATTATCAGCAGGCAATATGTGCCCAATGCCTAGAAAGTTGACCAATCAATTGTGTTTAATGAAAGAAAAAATTTATTTTAAGTCTCAAATAAACAGCTTTTATAAACTTATGTTTATGGCCCTGAGAACAAGGACTAAAAAGTGATATGAGCAGGACTTTCAGAATGCTGGAGTAGGGTCCTCAATAGATCCTTTGCTCAAAATGCAATGGTAAAACTGAACAAAGTTGTCAAAAACTAATATTTCAGAATTTTTGAATGAACAAAAGGTATAATTTCATTGGAAATAGACCAAAGGCATACAACAAATTGAGAAATGTTTATTTATAAACAACGTTTATTTGTAAACATTTATAAAATCAAGGGGAAAAAACCCTAAATCTTGAATAATAGCAGTGGGAATCTGTTGGATTTCAGCCTGGAGTTGCTTCCAACACTTTAACAAGCACCATCAGCCCTCATAGCTCTAAAAAAAGCAGTTTTACCCCATGAGGCAGATATCTTGATTTGGAGGAATGGTCAGAAAAATCTGATGCTCCTGGGAACTGTCAGAAAGAGTAGTCACCTTGATGTTTAAAGAATGGAGAAGACCAAGGACACAGCAGGCCTGAGGTAATGATCCTGGTTGGGTCTAGTACAAACTGGCAGACTAGCTAGAAATTTGGGAGGAAGAGAGAATGAGACGTACATATAAGGCCTTGAGACGTACATGTAAGACATAAATATAAGGACGTACATATAAGCAACTACATATCTCTGGGAGTCTGAGAGGTTGCATGTAAGTACAAGGTGAGACAACAATGCAATTCACACAGCCCCGGCTGAACATGAGGCCATGTAAACATGCAGAGGTCAAACAAGAGAGCTGAGCAGCAAGTAAAAATCAGGGAAAACTTGTAAACTGATGAAACTTTAAAAGCATTCCCCAAACCACACATCAATCCATTGACAGTAAGTAGAAAAATTACCAGCTTGAGATGTTTGAACATAAAGGAAATAAAAAATTATGTCACCTCAAAATATGCTACATTGGCCCAAAGATTATTCTGAGCTGAAAGCATTTGAGAATCATATATAAGAAAAGCTCCCTGCCTGCTTCCTATTTGCCTAAAAGCAGGGCACACATTTTCAAAGGTGTCCATCCTGCCCTCTCTACCAGGAAGGACAAAAGTTAATCACTGGAGCCAACTTTAGACCCTATCAGCCAGGTAGCCTTTATCTACCATTAGTTCCCCATATATTTACTTTCCCATAGCTTGCCGCTCTCAGAGACCTAAAATTGCTTTTCTTTGTCCTGTCATTTCTTTACAAATTATTATTCTTTGTTGAAGATGCTACATAAGCCTGAATTCTAAACCACCTCTTTGAGTGCTCGCTTTGGCAGCACATACACTAAAATTGGAACGATACAGAGATTAGCATGGCCCCTGCACAAGGATGACTTGCAAATCTGTGAAGTGCTTTTTATATTTAAAAATAAAAATCAAAAATAAAATAATAGACCACCTCTTTGAGTTACTCTTTCCTGAGTTACTCTTATAAACACATTTTAATAAACTTCTGTTTGTCTTTTTCTTGTTAATCTGTTGGGGTTTTTATTACAGAACCCCAGCCAAGAGCCTAAGAATAAAAAAATTAAAAAAAATTTCCTCCACTACAAAGACAACCTCTAACCAATCATTGGCTGAATACCAAATCATGCTGACTCAATGGTGACCCCTGGGAAGCCAGATTTGAACATAAAAACAATTTTTAAAAATACTGAACAGGAACATCAGTGGCTATACATCAAGGAAGAGACAGACTCCACAGAATCAGTCCAGGCAACTTACTAAAACAAAACGGCAGCAACAAAAAACTCCAGAAGGGGAAACATCCAAATCCAGAATGGCTACAATATATAAAAAAGGTCCAGTTTTCAACATTAAAACTAATGAGATATGAAAAGAAATAGGAATGTTTGCTCCCTAGTGGAAAAAGAAAAAACAAGCAATTGGAACTATTTCTAAGGGTGGCCAGATATTGGATTTGGCAGAGAAAGACTACAAAACAACTACCATCAATATATTTGAAGTAATACACACAAAAAAAGTTCCAAAAATTAAAGGAAATTATGACAGTGACATATTAAATAGAGAATTTCAATATAAAGAAATTTATTTTTATTGGAAATTCTAGAGTTGGAAAGTACAATAACTGACTCAATTGCTAACTCTGACTCTAGAAAAAAAAAGAAATAATATTCTTTCATAACTCTTCCATAAAATTTATTCCATGAGATTAGTATTACCAAAGCCAGTCAAAGACACACAGAAAATAAGTTACAGACCAATATCTCTCAGGAACATAGATGTGAAAATTTCTCTACAAAATATTAGTAAACCAAATCCAGTACTATACAGTGAAGATTACATACAATGACCAAGTGGGATTCATCCCAGAATTATAAAGTTGCTTCAACATCTCAAGATCAATTAATATAATTTGCTTATTAGACTAAGAGACAAAAATCACATGACCATCTCAGTAACTGCAGAGAAGGTATCTGACAAAAACTCAACATATTCATGATTTAAACTCCCAAGCAAGCAGGAATAGAAGGCAACCTTCTCTAACCTGATCAAAAGCATTCAAGAACATCTACAACTAACATCAAACTAGACTTTGCTTTCCCGCCATGTTTGGGAACAAGGCCAGATTGTCACTCTGTTTGCTGTCACCACTTCTATTCAACACTGTACTGGAGGTTCCAGCCAGTACAATAAAATGAATAATAATAATGATAATAATAATAATATTAATAAATAGAAAGGAAGAAATAAAAAATAAAGTAAAACTATAAATTTTTCATCATCTACAGACAATAAAATCTTGTAGAAAATTCTAAGGAATCCACAAAAATACTGCTAGAACAAATAAACAAGACCAGCAAGTTCACAAAATACAAGATTAAATAATAATTCATTGTATGTAATACATTAACAATGAGCAATCAGAAAAGGATAGTAAGAAATACATTCTATTCACAATGGCATCAAAAAAGAGTAAAATACTTAGGAAAAAATTTAACAAAAGAAGTGCAAGACTAGTATACTGAACACTACAAAACATTTCTGAGAAAAGTTAATGATCAAAATAAATGAGAGATAATATAAATTAATGAATTGCAAAATTCAACAGTGTTAAGATGGCAATTTTTTGCAAAATGATCTTTAGATTCATTGTAATCTTTATCAACATTCCAGTAGGCTTTTTTGCAGAAATTGCAAGTTGACCCTAAAATGTATATGGAAAAGTAAAGAATCCAGAATAGTCAAAACAATTTGAAAAAAAGGGAGCAGAGAGGCTCATTCTAATTTCAAAACATACAGTAATCAAGATACATAGTACTAGCATAAGGAAAGACACATAGATCATCAGAATAGAATTGAGAGTCCAGAAAAAAAAAACCTGATATTTACGGCCAATTGATTTTCAACAAGGGTGTCAGGAATTGGGAAAGGATAATGCTGAGACAATTGGATATCAATAAGAAAAATGATAAATTTAGACCCTTTATTTGCATGATACACAAAATTAACTCAAAATGAATCACAGAGCTAAAATTATAAAACTTGTATAAGAAAGCACAGGAGAAAACCATTGTGACATCAGTTTCAGCGAAAGACTCAACACCAAAAGCATGATCCACAAAAGAAAAAAAAAATAGTTAATAGACTATTAACTTCAAAAGACACCATTAAGAAAAAAAATTGTAAAGCCACCAACTACGATAAAGTATTCATATAGCTGATGTAGCTCTTGTACTATTTTTTAAAAAAGACCATTACAGCTCAAAAAATACAAATGCAAACAACCAATTAAAAGTAAGCAAAAGATTTGAACAGATATTTCACTCACGAAGACATACAAATGTCTAATAACCACATGAAAATATGCTCAATATTATTAGTCATTAGGGAAATGCAAATTAAAAAAACAATGTAATACCACTTTATACCCATTAGAATAACTGTACTCCTAGGCAGACAGCACAAGTATTGGCAAATATGTGGAGAAACTGAAATCTCATGCACTGTTGGCAGGAATATAAAATGGTACAGCCACTTTGAGAAACAGGTGGGCAGTTTCGTAAAAAGTTAAACAATAGCCTTACTGTATGACCCAACAATTTTATTCCTACCTGAGAGAAACAGAAACATATCCACACGAAGACTTATATACAAATGATCACAGCAGTATTGTTCACAGTGGCAGGAAACCGGAAACAATTCAACTGCCTGCCAGCTAGGGAAGGAATGAAGAAAGTAGTACATCCACCCAACAGCACGCTATCAGCAATAAACAAAAAACTAACTACCAATCCATGCTACAACATTCTCAATAGCATTGTGCAAAAAATGAAAAGTATCACATATTGCATAATGTTCGGAACAGGAAAACTACAGAAGTAGACAGCAGCTCAGTGGCTTCCTGATGCTGGATGTGGGAGCAGAAATTGGCTGCAAAGAGGCACAAAGGATCTGTTTGATTTGATAAAAATGTTCTAAAACCGGACCATCGTGATGATCGCACAACTCTATAAATTTACTAACATTAAATTTTGCACTTACAACAGGTAAATTTTATGGTATATAAATTGTACTTCAATAATGCTATTAAAATAAATGAATGATAGATTAGATAGATAAATTAAAAATTAAGTGACTGGAAGTATAATCTATGCCACTTATAAGTAATATCTATTGAAATTACACACAAAAATCCAAAACAACTTCTATCTTTCCTTGATACCTCTTACAGTAGGGGATGAATCAATCAGTCCTCTGTTCATTTCAAATTATGATTTGGAGGAGATTTGAGAACTGAATAAAACAGACAAGTGAGGCAGGAGGTTTTAAAGAGTAATTGAAATTATATAATAAGACAATCAAGATCACATGTAGGTCACTGAGCACTGAATTTCATGTCACTCCATACATATAACATGTAAAGCAGATGATAAATGGATGAAGCCCATGAAGGTTAATATCTCCAAGTTCTAATATTAACATAAAAAAAGAGTGAATAGTTCTGAAAGTCAGAAAACTTAAATATTCACATTTTGCATCTTTCTCTCTGTCCTAACCAAGAAATTGATAAACTGTGAGGGTTTTGATAAATTACTATAGAAATCCTTTTCCCACATTTACAATAATTTCTTAATGCACGAAAACAAGTAAGTTATCTTTCTTCTTTCTAAGCACTGGATGAAGCTGGGGGGAAAAACAACAAGTTTTTCTTATACTCTCCCATACATTCAAAGACAATAAAGATGTTTTTATTTATTGATTCTGCAGTTGCAACCCTTGAAACTTAAAATATTATTATATTAGGCACTGGGGAGTCTGGAACAGTTGGTCACTAAAATTTGATTGGCAGAGTTGTAGACCACAGAGTCTCAACAAGAGCAAAGGTTCCCTGAAAAGCAAACATCAGAAACCAGAGGAAACTGCCTTCTCATTAGTAACTCCAGGTCTCACGGGATGTGGGTTGTTATGGAAACTGGAGTAAGGATGAAAAAATTAGGAAACTAGGAGGAAATATTGTGTTAATGGGCAGGAGCTCACCTACAAACTCCGTATAAAACCTTTCTTCTTTGAGTTATGCCTAAAATCAGCCTGATCTCCTGTTGTTACTAAGTTCAAAATAAGTCCTCTAACTTTCTAGAAGCCAGTCTGATCTCTATTTTTGCATTTGTTTGCCCAGGGTTCTTATGGAGTCTGAGTTACAGGATGTGGGGAAGAGTATGTTAGTATTAGTAACAAACTGACCTTATTTAACAAGTTTGAGGGATTACAAAGATCTTTAACACTGTAGTTTGATTCCTGTTTTTATAAAGAAAAGATGGCATTATCCTGTTTTTCACAATAAAACTGGAAGGAAGTGAGATGTTTTAAAAGAGGAATCCTTAGTCACATTCAGTTTAAGACAGGGCAGGGGCCATCAGCATAAACCCAACATTTAAAGTAACTCTACATCCGGAGTAAAAGAAGCCCTCCTGGTTTACTGTTCTGCACCTGAGGGTACGGAGCTCAAAACTGCACCGCCATGCAGCCAGAAGCGTGGCATGTGTTCACCGTGCATCTCTTTAAGGGCCTCATGCCTCCCAATAAGAGTGTCTCCAGGAACTCGGAGTATCACAGAGGTGCAAACCTCTCTGTTCACTGAGCACTCTTCTAGATCATACCCTGTCCATATTTTCGTGAGCATTCAGATTTGATTTACTTATTTTTTTCACTATAGAAGATTACAGCCTGGTGTTTTATTTACTTTTTAGATGTTGATGTTGATGCTATTATTGCTTTTAAGAGTGCTTCTTTCTTAAATCAGGAAGCTGGCTATCGTTAAGAAAACAATAAGGTTATCTGCATTTATTTCAATCTTCTTGGCTACCTAAGAAAAAGAACGTTCTAGTGAAAAGAGTTTTGAGGTCAATGTGTTTAAGAAAAAAATCTAGACTTTGTCACTAACCAGCTGTGAACACTGGGACAATGTGCTCAGTCTCTCTGCCCCTCTCATGGGTGGTGATAATAATGCCTATCTAGAGGGCTGGAGAGGTGGTTTTAAGGAATAACATATATAAACTACTGATGATAGAGCCTGATTGAGAGGATACATATGGTAAGACAAATAAAGGGACATTTTCAAAATCAAATCTGAGTGTTTGATCTTAGGAATCGCCTGGCTCCTGTAATTCAGTTTATATGTTATAGGAAAATTAAACCTGTAGAAAACTGCATTATATTGAGAATTTTCTAGTTCTTAATGTCTCTACTACTTGGGCAGGGGTGAGCAAAGGACAACCAGTCTACCACTTGTTTCTGCAAATAAAGTCATATTAGAACACAACAAGCACAGCCAGTCATTTACATACTGCTTATGACAGCTTTTCTGCCACAAGGCAGAGTTCAGTGGTTGTGACAGAAACTTCATGGCCTATAAAGCCAAAAACATTACTATCTGACCCTTTACAGAAAACATTTACCTACTCCTGATGCTAGGCCACACTATGCAAGCATACTCAGCAAAACCATCATCAGAACCTGTACAGTCTTGTAGGTAAGTTCAAGCTTAGTCATTCAAACTGAATCAACTCATACAGAAAATTACAAGTAGGAAAAAACCCCTGTGGTTGTTAACTACCCAGTCTCTGACAAAAGTTTCAGAAGGCTGCGGCACAGTTATGGTCCAATGAAACTTCTTAGAAATCCTACATTCTGACTAGAGGCGGGAGGGAGGGAACTGAAAGCAAAATAAAGCCTTCTTAACATGTTTGCTAACTGAAATGATCAACATCAGGTATTCACAGAACAAGTTTATTCCTAAATAGACATATTACTTGAGGGACACCCAGGTACCAAAAGGCCGCAGAAATATTATCTCATAGGCACGGAGAGTCTTTTTTCACATGTCTGTGTTTGTTTGTTTTTCACGTGTGTCTGTTTTTAAAGTTCAAACAATTAACACTGCTCAAGTGACAGAGACTCATGAAAGATAACAGTCTATCAGCCTTTCCCAACCAGAATTCCATGAGCTCATTAAACCCTGAAGGCCCAAGACACCCATCATGTATAATGAATTTACCTATCCTCCATGCATCTAGAATGGTACTACCGTCCTATCTTTGGGATAATTGAGGAAAGAGTACCTCAGCTGTTTCTATCTGCCTTCAGTTCTTCATAGAACCCAGTAGACAAAAGTTGGTAGATGCAGGGTTGAGGGACTATGATTTAATCACATTTTCTTGACAAGGCCTATAAATAAGGCCCTGTCCTAAGCTTTGACCTTTATGAAATATCTATGGGGTGTAAATTAGAGCAAACAGACTAGGATGAGAGATTATAAAGAAACCACAGAATCATCATAGCTCTGGAGTCAGACACCTACTAATTGTGAGAGTTTGGGAAACTAAATGCAATAATGCTTGCTAAGTACTTACAATTTAATAGGGGCTCAATCATGATAATGGTTATTAATTTTTCCTACTATTACATCCAATTCTCAAAATCTTCTAACAGCAAGGACCACCTTGTTTTTAATGAGCCATACCATAATGGCCAACCAGAAAGCAGACTGTCTAGAAGATGGAAAGTGGCGTGAAAACGGAGAAAGTGCTAGAGAATATTTTTTAGATTTTCAATAAGTTTACAGAGTCAGGTAATTCAAAGATCTGGAAACAGCCCAAGTGCCCATCAGTAGATGAGTAGATAAAAAAGCTGTTTACACCATGGAATTCTATGCAGATGTAAAAAAAGAAGAACCTCGTACCATTTGGGACAGCATG
This sequence comes from Miniopterus natalensis, assembly GCF_054644295.1. Classification (NCBI taxonomy): domain Eukaryota; kingdom Metazoa; phylum Chordata; class Mammalia; order Chiroptera; family Miniopteridae; genus Miniopterus; species Miniopterus natalensis. The sequence continues at coordinate 88,401,159 of NC_142084.1, forward strand.
GAGGGACCTGGAGAATATGCTAAGCAAAATAAGCCAGGCAGAGAAAGACAAACCTCACATGATCTCACTTATATGTGGAATCTAAAGAACTTAATAAACTGATGAACAAAATATATTCAGTGGCATGGAAGCATGGATCAGACTGACGAATCTCAGAGGGAAGGTGGGGTGTAGGTAGGTGGGGAGAGATTAACCAAAGAATTTACATGCTTATATGCATAACCCATGGACACAGACAACAGTGTGGTGAAGGCCTGGGCCTGGGAGTGTTTGCGGGATGGAAGGGGGACAAAAGGGGCATCTGTAATATTTTGAACAGTAAAAAAATAAATAATAAAAATTAAAAATTAAAAAAAATTTAAAAAGTGCTAGGGAATATTTTTTGGATTTTCAATAAGTTTACAGAGTCAAATAATTCAAAGATTTACATGACTAAAGAGTTGCTATTTTTAGCATCCCCTACTAAAATAATAATGCAATTTGATAATGCCTGTAAGTAATAATTCAAATCTTTAGAAATAATTCAAATCTTAATAAACAGACTAGAACATAGAGGTTTGTTGAGAATGTTAGAATGAGTTTTATCCTTAAAGAAAATTTTACTGGTAATTAGGGAAATGCAAATAAGATTACAATGAGATACCATATTTTACATATTTGTTTATAAAAAGTAAAAATAAATAATAAATATCCATTGTTGCCAATGGTATGGAGATAAACACTCTCATCATGATAGAACTGTACATTGGTAGAGCCTTTTTAGGGGGTAATTTGGCATCTATTTTATGTTCATATCTTTTCACTCAGTAATTCCCCTTCTATGAATCTATGATATAGATTCTGACATGTTCAAAGATACACGTTCAAAAATATTACTGCCTTCCTTTTTGCACTTAAAAACATAAACATTTCATCATAAGGAAATGCATGTTAATTATGATTATGCTATGGATGCAATATAATCATTTTAAATCATAAAACAATTTCTATATGCTGATACGGAAAGTGGTCCCAAATACACTGTTAATTTAAAAGGAAGGGGGTAAACAAATTCCAGAACAATCTTCATAGTATGATATTTACGTAAATATTCTTCATGTAGATAGGGTGCATACGTATATACATGTGCACATACATGATTCCAAATGCAAAGAAAAATATGTGGAAAGATATATACCAAAAAGATTGTCAGGGTTCTCTCTGGGAAAAGAGATGAGATTGGGAGATGAGTAAAGGGGTAGTTAATAGTTTTTACACTCTACTTGCTAATTATTCTTAAATCACTTAATATTATTTAAAATTTCCATCAAGATACATTACTCTTGTGATTAAAAGTATTTTGAATCATTACTAATAGATCTGATATTTATCTTTCTGGTTTAGTCCAGATAAAGCCCAAGAAGCTTGATCTAATAATCAAGACTTCTATCAATATTAATTATTTAGGTAGAAAAATCAGTACTAAATCTCAAAAATAATGGAAACAACAATAAATATCTCAGGAGAAATAAAAGAACCAAGAAAGGAGTAGCGCTGATTTAAATTCAACAAACGTTCATTTAGTACTAACAATGTGTCAATCACTCTGAGTGGCTTGGAATGGAGAGATTGTTAAAACAGATATAGGGCCTGGCCTCGGGGAGTTCTCAGTTTAGTGGAAGTACTTGACATATAAGCAGATTGTTTCTATACCCTGAAATAAGTGCAGTGATTGAAGCATCTATAGGCTGTAAGAACAGGCATCTCAGAAAGGAAGTCTGGATAATGTTTTCTCCTGGACTCCAGGGAATTAAACTCTCGGAACAGAGACTCTTATCCAACTTACTGCGAACAAGCCCAATTTAAATTAAAAAAACAAAACAAAACTTAATAGGCCATGGAGGCCTTAATGATTCTTCAAAGCATAACTTTTCTTAAGAAGCAGGAAAGTTAATATCCCTGTCAGAAAGTAAAATAAAAGTAAATATCCATGTTCCATTTTAGCTTACTATGAAGAAATTAAAAGATACAGGGTTCTATTATTTATTCCTTGCTGAGCTGCCAACAATAATAGCCATGGGCAGTTATTCAGCCACTTATATTTTACAAAGCACATACACATACATCATTTAATTTCATCCTTAGGATCTTTGTGTTAGATGAGAGGAAGTTTTTCCCGTTAAACAGATGAGAGAGTGAAGGTTCAGAGAGGTTATAATATGACTGTTTCTAGCCAGGTGATGTTCTGCAAAAAAGGGGGCATTTTTCTTCATATGGAGGAACATCCTAGATTTGCAAATATAATATTTAATAATTAGAGGAAATATAACAAAGCGTTTCATTTCTCTCCATAGTGAACAGCAGGAACCTTTTGTGCCATGCTGATATGCTTACAACAGTTATCATGGTAACGAGAACAAAACCTATCGTAAGGAAAGAGAAAGACATCAGCCTAAACTTTTCCTCACAGTTCCCAGAAACGCTCCAAATGGAACGTTGTTACTTGCAGACCTTCCCCACCATGCCCCCATTCCCTCCACCCAAAGTGTTTTTAATAATTTCATTTTTTACATGCACAGCTATGGGCTGAGGCAGAGAAGTAAACAGCAGTAAGAGCAGACGGAGTCCAGTCGGTGGGGTTTGGGTGTCATGCAAGTTCACTCATGGGCACCCTCTTGCTTGGCTTTCCTGTGTACGCAGCCCTCAGTACTACTACTTCTTCCAAACACCTCTTCCCCTAACTTCTCCAAACAAAGTGAACATGGAGTCTTCTTCTGTACTGAACCATGGGTCCATCTTTTATGCAACACCCAGATTTCTCCCTCTACGATGGACAACTCTTCTGCCCAAGTTTTATTTGATTACCTGTTCCCAGGAATCAGTATGATTCTAACCAGTTTTAATCCTTTTTGGAGGCATCTGTCCACTAATCTTCGGCAATAACATCACTTAGAGAAGTCTTTTTATATTTCTTTTTTTTCTTTTTTACCCTCACCTGAGGATATTTTTTCCACTGCTTTTTAGAGAGAGAGAGAGAGAGAAACATTGATGTGACAGAGATACATCAACTGGTTGCCTCCCACAAGTGCCCCGACCCAGGCCAGGGATGGAGCCTGCAACTGAGGTACGTGCCCTTGGCTGAAATCGAACTTGGGACCCTTCAGTCCACAGGCCGATGCCCTATCCACTGAGCCAAACTGACCAGGGCAGTATTTTTATATTTCATATTATCTTAGAGCTTACTCTGAAAATCTCTGGCTGCTTGCATATTTGATTCTTAGTCTGAGTACCTTGGACACATTGGACAAAACAGAGAAATGATCAACCCATGTTTATATGACCCCACTTCTCCATACTCTGGAATAGGCAGTGGGCTTGTAAGTTTTTCATTGAAACCAACAATGTTAAAGGTTGTATCTTTGTTATGTCCCCAAAAGAACTCCCTCCCAAATAAAAAAAAAATAGCTAACAGTTGTAGTTGGTTAATATTTTTATTAGTTCAGTTTAGCTTCAAACCTATAAAAGAAAAGAAAAGAAAAGATCTTTACCCAAAGCAAGAAGAAGCAACATAGGCAGTTAAAGCACGGCCCTGGCTTTTTGATGCACTTGTCTTCAAATTTTCCACACTTGCTGTGAGTCTGCTGTGATAAGAACCCTTTTCTACTTCCTGCTTAACATTCAGAACGAAGCAATGCACATGTCTCTAGGCCTATTTGTCACAAAGTAAACATAATGAATGAGAGTCACATCTGAACAGGAAGAGTGGACGAGACGTGAGAGAACAGAACAGGCCCAGGCAGCTTCAACTCTCCGCATTAAAATTACTTACTGTTGTTGGCAATAAAAGAACATCAAAAGGATAAATTCAAAACTCAAATTAGTTCCTATCCTCCCAGGAGAGACTGCCTGCCTGATTCTGATCTGTCTTTCGTGTGCTGTTCTCACTCAAACTTACAATTTCAAGGGCTACAATGTCATTCCAATATGTAAAGTCCTGTTGGCATTAATGAGAGTTATATTTAGAAATTCTTCTACTGTGAGGTAGAATATAACATTAAACTTCTGAGGTCATGACAAGGACCTATTGACAAGGAAAAATTTCAAAACTGTGTAAATCAGCTACTTGGGTAATCACAGGCTCCACAAATCTTCTGTGCAAATTAAAAGGGACATATTTATTCATTCTTTCCACAACTAAGGATCTTTCAGAATACAGTGATGTTATTTTCTGCTACAAAAAATCCCAAAGTCTCACTGACTGATCAAAATGAAAGTCTATTTCTCCCTCGTACCACATAACTGCCATTCCCAGTCTTCTCACTCTGGTGCCTCCATCTCAAATGTTACTGGTCACGCTGACAACGTGAAAAATTAGTTCTAGAGTGTGTTGCACTAGTGATTAGCTGGCTCTGCCTTAAGTGACTTTCTCACTTCCTTCACAGCCCATTGATTAAAACAGGCCACATATTTAAAAAAAAAAAACAGGCCACATAACCCCATCCAACCACAATGGGCAGGAAAATTCAATCTCTTCAGATACTAAATAAAAAGATTACTACCAGAGCAGCAATCTCAACAGCAGAAGCCCCTGTCCATTTTAGACCACGTAGTCAGTTATAAGTAAAGCAGACACATTACGAAGTAGGTAAGGTGGGTACATTTTGACACCTTTGCCTTTCCAGGTCCACTCTCTGTCCTATTCCATCTTGTTCTGCGTCTTGAGAAGCTGACATGGGAAGAGCAGAAAAATATGCAACCCCAAAATGACTACAGACGTTCAAGACACGCTACCCCAACTTTTGCCATTTTGTTATATAGATGATTTTGAGCTGTAGGGACTTGAAAAACAACAAATACAGAAAAAGGCTTCCTCTGAACTCCCCTTACCTGCCTAAAGACAGATTGTCCAAAAGGAACTCAATTGCCATAAGTCCCCCGCCTGGAGTTTCATCAACCAGGCAAGATTGACTCTCATCACAGGAGAGACTAGAAGTTGACAAACCCTGACACAAACCATCAGACCTCCCATCCATTCTTCTAAGGGCCCATTAGTCTTTCCTAAAAAGCATTCTCCCTCCCCTTTCTCTATTAAGATGGTAGTTAAGTCTAAATTCTAAAACACCCATGGGAGTTTCTCATTTTCCCCCAGGTATCTCCCATGTATATATGAGGTATACATGTTAATAAACTTGTTTGTTTTTCTTTTTATCAATCTGTCTTTTATATCAGAGGTCTTGGCTAAAAACTCAGAAGAGTACAGGAAAAATTATTTTTCCTTCCCTACACATGTATGAACTCCATCAATGGGCTTCTTTCCCTCTGGCTTCCAGTTAGGTTCCACCACAGAGAAGCACAGGACAATCAGAGGGAAGCAGGAGAGCGGAGTCCTCACTCCTTTTGGGGTAGGGTTGCTGCTGGCTGGCTGCATGCCGCAATGATGGTTACAGCTCCTGTTCGGTGGCCCGAACCACATCCATTCTCTCTCTGCCCAAAGTAATGGCTAAACCCTCCCCAGTTCCTTCAGGCTTAAGCACAGAAACTAGTAACCCCCTGATGTTTTTAGTCCCTCGGTACTACGCTATTCATTGTGGTTTCCCCAACTGCTCTAGAGTGAACTGTGTCCTCCTAAAAGTCATATATGAGGACATAGCAAGGAGGCAGCCCTCTGCAAACCAGGAAGAGGGCCCTCACCTCAACCAGACCACGCTGGCAATCTGACCTCAGACTTCCAGCCTGTAAGAAAATAAATTTCTGTTATTTAAGCCATCTAGTCTGTGGTATTTTGTTATGGCAGCCTGGGAAGACTAAGACACTAAGCTATACTCTTACAATAAGCCCTTTATTAAACTCTTTTCAAATTACCCAATACGAGAATGCCATCTCCTTCCTGCTGAGATCCTCACTAATGCAAAATATGTATTTTTAATATTCATTTGTTTGCACCTGTAATTTCTCTCCAACTTATAATTTCCTATATACATGATGGCTTAATTATGATATAGAAAATTAGAACAAACTTTGGTTTAAAAAGGCTAAGTATTTAAGTAAATATATTCCTTTTATGCTTTATTTAAGGCATTAAAAAAAGGCACAATATAGCATAATCATTCTGAGATTGGAAATGAAGATTTAGGCAGATGTGGGGCTCAATCCCATCTCTGCACATCATAGCAGTTACTTGGCCAAGTTACTTCTCTAATGTTCATGTTCCTCACCTGTCAAATAAGAATCACCATTTGATTTATAACCAATGAGGTTATTACAAGGTTGCAGTAACAGCCCAAAGCGAAACAGTGGAAACTATTACTCTTACCATTAATTATTACTATTATTCTCTTATTAAAAATCCTTCTGTGACACTGCTATTTTTGGAAGCTACTTGAAACTTAAGCATATCCATGGGTGCTGGTCCTCACAACCCTCACAGCCTATGGGATTTTTACATTAAGGAGAATGGGTCAGTAGCCATCAACAGGCTCCCAAAGCAACATGAACAAAAGCACATTCTCTTTAGAGAGGAAGCTAATCAAAGCCTTATTACCTTTAATGAATTGTTCATATGAAACACAGGACACAATATAATTTACTCTAATTAATTACTTTTTTATGCTTAGAGTAAGCTGTTTGACAAATTATTTGTTCTGTCTGTACATTCTCTCCTTATCCCTTTTCTTGCCTGCTGCTACTTCAGACAGACATGACTTGGACAAAGAGCTGAAAAATACTAACAAGCATTAGCCCTTACCTCAGCAACTAATGCAAGGCTTATTCACCAAGACATCACTTAATTTTTCTTTAATAACACTGAATTTTCTATAGCTGTCAGTAGCATCTTACCAGGGAGTCAAGCCAGGCTCTGAAGTCTGTACATATTGTGAACCTTTGCAATAGGAAAACAGATATCTCAGCAGGCAGATTCAATCCTGAAAAGTCTGAAAACCAACAATTTATGCAACAAGGTTATATAACTAATAATTTTAGATCTTTAAATCCAACATTTAAAAAAATTTCTAATAAATTGCTACTTACACATGACCTTGAAAAATACCTAATCAGCTCATACTTTCAAAATGAGAGTGTTAAACAAATTAGTTATATGATCTTGATCACCTTCCTTAACCTCTCTAGTTTTCAGACACCTTTCTTCTCTTTTTTAATGTTTTTATTGATTTCAGAGAGAGGAAGGGAGCTGGAGAGACAGACATCAATGATGAGAGAGTCACTGATTGGCTGCCTCCTACACTCCCCCCACTGAGGATTGAGCCCAAAACCCAGGCATGTGGCCTGAGTGGCAATCCAACCATGATCTCCTGGTTCTTGGGTTGACACTCAACCAGTGAGTCATGCTAGCCAGGCTTAGATGTCTTATTTCAATGGGGGAACTAACAGTACATAGGACTAGGGCTGCTGAGAAAATGCAATAAAATAAGGCATGCAAAGTATTCCTCCTAATATATATGAAAGCACTCAATAATTGTTAGGTGCTCTATTATATCTCACATCCATTCTAACTGTAAAATATTATGACCTACTGCCATTTTGAAATTTTGACTCATCCTACAATAGAAAGGGGTTATTCTTATTGTTGTATTACCACTCTTTTATTTTTTAATTTTATTTTTCAATTACAATTTACATTCAATATTATTTTATATTCGTTTTAAGTGTACAGCATAGTGGTTAAACAATCATATACTTTACAAAGTGGTTCCCCCAATATTTCATGTACCCACCTGGCACCATTCATAGTTATTACAATATTATTGACTATATTTCCTCTCCTGTACTTTACATCCCCACTCTTTTAAAGTTTTCCTATAAACATTTTTATCCCAAAACATATGACAGTTTTCAAGGTGCCCATGGAGATTACAGCTTACTAAATAATTCCATATTAATAAGCAAAAAAATATTTTTATGACTTTTGTCTCATCACAGCCTAAAATAAAAGCAGGGTGAATTTTACCCTAAATATCTTAGAAAGAACAGGAAACTAGGTTTTAAATATTAAACCTTAGACATCTACTAATTTGCTTCAAGGACTCACTTTAACTGCAGAGTTTATAACTTTTTTAAAAGATAAGGGGAGAAGTGAGCAGAGAGTTCTTTCTTTTATTATTGAATGTTCCTTTTATTAAATTTGTGCACATCAGAAGCATAAAAATTGCCAGCCTTCAACATAGAGAAGCTCTTATTCATGTTTTGAGGTTTCTGTGTTTTCTTTCATAATCACAGACTACATTTTTTAAGTGGGGAGAGGGCAATCCTATAGCCTGCCACTTGAGGCCATGTTTCGGAGGCACATTCCTGACAGATCCCTGGTCGTAGTTACCCGATGGACTTGTCTTAAGGGAAGCATGTTACGTGGCCAAATACGTCCCCATTCACTTCTTTTTCCCCAGTCAGGCCCCAAAACGTAAGGAATTAAGCAAATGAAACATCCCTTTTAAATATGTTTCTGTTTTGTTCATTTTTCTTTAGAAAGATGAGCAAGGCACAATCTAAAAAAGCTCTAGCAGACATTCAGATTTTTAAAAAGACATTTTAAAGTAACAACCCAAGAAAGAGCTTTTGCTGTAAGACTCATGCAATTTTTAATTTTTTTAGAATAACAATTATTATCGACAAACATCTGAAGGAAATCTAGACCATTTATTTTACTTGTTTTGACATCTGCAGATAATGACAAGCTGGAGGGAAAACCGGGTTTAAGAATTGTAGCAATTAGTTAATTTGTGCATGATTATTAAAAGACAATATATGCAGCTCTGTGCTTCTCCAGAGGGGACAGTTACAAATTACTGTGGTGGCTGCTGTTGCTGCTGTACTATTGATGTTACCGTTGTCTCTAAAGGATTGCAGCCTCCATCTATTTGTGAATATTAACATAGTGTGAGGTTTGTCAGGTTGCCAGAGCCACCTCAGTTCCCTTCCACCAGCAGGACATGAAGCCTCGGGAGTAGAACTGGGAAGGAGCCCACCTATGTAAATGCAGCCTGGGAAGGAGCTGCATCTAGAAATGCCCTCTTCCCTTCCCATGATCCCCTGCTTTGGTTCCATTGGCCAAGACTCACCTGCTTCCAGCTCCCTTGCCCTCCGACATTTGTGTTCTCTCCAGCTCCACCATCCTCCCCGTCTCCCTCGATTCCCCTAGTACCCTTCAGTGTGCTCTCCTGAACCCGTGCACACACATGCTCACTCAACACTTCTGGCAACACTTTATCTTCCTTCCCTCCTAAACTGAACCCTGGCTTTTCCCTGATAATGGTAAGGCTGAACTCTTGAGTGTGCAAAGAGCCTGATGATGTCTTTTTTTCCCCCTAACCCACCCCTAGTCCATCATCCCAGTATGTTAGGAACTAGAGGCAGGTCGATCTCAGTCTCAGTAGTTCACCGTGTCCTTTCCAAGACTCTTCCTTCCTTCTAATGTCCTCCATCTACTGATGCCATCCTCTTGTGATCTTGCTCTCTGTCTTCTAACCTTTGGAGAAAATCCAAGCTTTCCTATGGGTTCCATCCCTTCTCATCCCTCTGAGAGACCATGCATGGACTAGGCCCCAGCCTCAATTACATTATCTCCTCTACTCTACAGCTGCTGTTTTAGTTTCATCTCTTGTTGACTTAAGTTTCACCCACAGACGCAGATACAATGCTTCCAGCATTTTGATAACTTTCCTGGAACTTGACTCACATACTCTCTGTATTGCCAAAGCACGCAGAGCGGTAGGATATGGTGCTTAGGAATGTGGCGTAGAGTCCTGGCTTTGCCACTTACTACTTCTGAGGTTCAGGGCAAGCTATTCAACCTTTCTAGGCCTCAGCTTCTTCATCCATAAAATGATGACAATAAGTTCATCTATTTCATAAGGTTGCTATGAGATTAAAAATGAAAACTCCTGCCCAGCCGGGTGTGGCTCAGCGGTTGAGCGTTGACTTAGGATCCAGGCGACTGGGGTTCGATTCCCAGTTAGGGCATGTGCCCGGGTTTTGAGCTCGATCCCCAGTCAGGGGCGTGCAGGAGGCAGCCAATCAATGACTCTCTCATCATTGATGTTTCTATCTCTCTCTCTCCCTCTCCTTTCCTCTCTCTGAAATCAATAAAGATATTTTTTTTTTTTAAATGAAAACTCCTGGGTATAAAGTGGTTGGAGATAAGAAGAAACTCAACTCAGACTGGTATAAAAAACAAATTTTCTTATTGGATCACTTATCTCAAAGTCCACAGGAGAGGTGGGCTCCAGGTTAGGTCTGATTCATCAGTTACAGGATCAAGGACCTATTTCTTTCTCCACCTTCTACTGTATCATCAGATTGCACTTAAGGCTGGCTCTCCCTCATGGCTATGAGACGCCATCACTGGGTTCTAGGCTTCCTCACCCAAAACAAGAGTGAACAAAATGATCACTTCAAAAAGATCTTCTAGAAAAGTGGAGAACTTTTTTAGACATCTCAGAAGACCTCTCATGTTCCATTGCCCAGATGTAACTAAGAAGCCCTTGCCTGGAACAGAAAAATCCCTAATTGACTCAGACGGGTTCAAATGGACCAATTGCTACAGCATGAGAGAGAGGATTACAGGCCCTGGGAGATATCTTTCTGCCCATAAACTGTACAGCAAGTATGAGACGGGAAAAGAGATGGGAACGGATGCTGCGGAGATGACTAACATCTGAGGAATTAGGTCCTTAACTAAGAAGAGGCGTTAGTGGCGATGGTGCTAATATTATCTCCTACTACTGTCACATTACCTCCAATGTCTTCTTCTCATTCTTCCCTTATTATTGGCTCTTATTTACACAACCACCTCTCTAAGGCCTCCCATTCTCCAGCCTACAGAATTCTAAGGCCATGTGCTTCTCTGATCTTTTCACCGCCATAGAGGCCCACCCTGAGCTCTGTACCTAGCAGAGTGCATAAGAACACAGCTTCAGACTGAGGAACCTCAGAGGGAAGGCGGGGCTGGGGAGTGGGTGGGAGAGATTAATCAAAGAACCTATCTGCATAAATGCATAACCCAGGGACACAGACTATAGTGTGGGGAAGGCCTAGGTGTGGGGCAGATGTGGGGTGGAGGGGACCAGTGGGGATGAAAAGGGGGACATCTGTAATACTTTCAACAATAAAGAAATATTTTTTAAGTTTATAGAAAAAAAAAAGAAAAAAGCACAGCTTCAGTAAATGCTGGTTGAATACATGAAAACTATAAAAATAGTTCTAGCCAGAGACAGGGTTTCCGGCAGGAATTAGAGAGTATGCAATGCTCTCATGCCCTTCAATAAGAACAATGTAATATTTTTAAAATATCCCTCTTGTATACAAAATGACTAATCCACCATTGATCACACAGGTACAGAGAGTTAGTATGTCATTGGTACTTTCTAACTGATCAATAAAAGCTTGTTCTTTACCACATCTGTGTGCAATTTATTCTTTTTTTGTTTCCTTTCACAATAACTCTGAAAGTAGATAATTCCATTTGACCAGACTAGATGTGCTACAGAGAACACTATGGGGCACGTGACTGTTTTTAGCCTGTGTTCCCTCACAGAGAAAGCTAAGAAATCTTCAAATCAGCAAGTTTTACCTAGACCTATCGTTCTCAAAAACACAAATTATCAGTAAACACTCCAATATTACATAGTGCCAAGTTACAAGATACTTACACAGAAAAAGAATTCTCTGTTAAAATTAATTTTTAAAATGTCCCATTTTCTGTAAAATATACAACTATTTTAAACCAATGTAAAGAGAAATATGCCTTGTTCTGCCCTATTTTTTTAGTAAATAACATTACTTTCAACCAAGTTTATTTTAATACTTTGGAAAAGGAGGTAATATTAGCAATTCTATAATAATACAACTAGCAAATGGGTAGCTGTAATTTTTAGACAGACATGGAAAATGCCTCTGTATAGGAGGAGTTGTTTTAATTCATTGCATTTCTTTTAAAATCTGCAGGATACCATAAATTTATTACCTGAAAATTATCTTTTTTAAAATATATTATTAAATGTGAAAATGCCTTTGAGATGAAAAAAGTGTGTGTGAGACCATAAAACACTCTGGCAGGCTAAGCGTAAGGGGGGGGGAAATGTGGATTCCTTCGTGACCAAAAGGCTGTAGCCATGCAGAGCCTTTGCTTTCTGTTTGTAGAGACCATGTGGTGAATTTTAAGGGTGGAATCCTATGAAAGAGTAAAACAAGAAATGTTTAGAGAATACAAACTAGTCAGGCTATCTGAACTTCATGAAAAACAGCTGGTCCAAAGGTTGTGAGTTATTGTTAAGCTGAACTTCATGAAAAAAAAAAAACTGAAAAAAAAACTAATACACGTTAAATCATAATTATGGCACATAAGCCCAATCCAAGTGACACTACATCTAAAAAGCTATATTCTACATTTATCATCTAGTAAGCTGCATGCATGACCAGTCACGTTTTTATTTCACATGCCTCTTAAAACATCCACTTTGGCTTCCTGCTGGCTGTAAGCTTTTCACAGTCCAATACAAAGTGAAGCTCCCAAAAATAATGAAAGGACACGGAGAGTTAATGCAGTGGGCAGTACTATATCCCCATAGAATCTGATGCCTGATTCAACTCCATGAAGTAGATATTGCTACCTGAAGGCAAGATGTTAAATAATTTTCCTCTATGCTTCTGAACCTAGGGAATCGGGTCCCAAAGCCCCTGACTGCATTGTAATGTGAGGTCTAACCAATAAATCTCTTTCCCAAAGCAAAATCCTGCCTAGAAAGTGGGCACTGCTGATCTCACACAGCCGACTAAATAGCCAGCCAAAAGGCTGTGCCATATAAGTCATTCTATTACCTCTGTTGGGTTTGGGTGATGAGTCACTCGGGTGAAGCTTTTAATGTTTCCTCAATAATCGGCCTGCTTGATGGAGCAGCCAGAGGTCATTCCAACCCACACTGCCCGCTGTCCCACTCTGGCTTCCTTGGCGACCCTAAGCATATGAACAGTTTGGGATGCAACCGGCACAATGGAGAGAGCCCTAATCCCAGTAACATTTATAAAATGACTTCTTTGAGATGCTTCGTTATTTAAAAGAAAGAAGTCAGAGAAAAATTAAATCCTTTTTTTCCCCATGAGATTTAAACCATATGAATTTTTCTAAAGGAAAATGTCTCACTTGTGGGAGGGTACACTGATGTACTCCTGGTGTATCTAAATGTTAAACACGCATATATTTTGAACCAGGAATTCCACTTCTATAAATGTCTTCCTAGAGAAGTGTTCAAAGGAACATACAGCAATATTACAAAGTTGAATCAGGAAGTAGCTAAATTTATTTCAGAAAAATCCGTGCAACAGAACACTAAGAAGCCTCTAGAAAGAAAGAGGTAAATCTATATATACTGATTTTAAAATATCCCAATTATATAGCAAAGCAGTTTAGATAATAATACCTACAATATTATTCTCATCTGCACATTATGGTTCTCATCTGTGCAAAGAAAGTATACATATTTTTTCCCTTATAGTCATAGAAATTTCTGGAAGTACTCACAAAATACTGATAGTCTGCAGAGTGGGGAAAGGGCCAATGTGGAGTACAACAAAACCTTAACTTTCTACTTTATCTTTTCTTTACTTGTTAAACCTTTTTACCATGAGGGGGGAAAGAACTTCTTTTCTCCCTTCTCTTGCCTGTATGAAGGTAAACATGGGTGACATAAATGTCCCATGTAAAGAACCTGTGAGACACCAGGAGCCCAGTTAATGTTGGTTCTCCTACTTAAACATGGTGCGTGTGCGCCTGCACACACATACATACACACACACACCCACACAACCCACTCCCTTCCATCTTCTGAATTCTCTTATCATTTACATGCTTCCAATCTTATGGTACACTTCCATTAGCTTCTAGATATCACTTCAAGGGAGAACTGAAGGAACAGAAGAAGGGTTAATTTGGAAACTGATGTCCCCCAATACCTAGCTTTAGCTTTCAAAAAAAGAAAGTTAGAATCTTGTGTTTTATTTTCCATTTTCAGAACAGAGGGAGATAAAACCTTCCAAGGTACCGTCAGTGACACAGGGAGATGCTTCATCTTGCTCCCTCCTTCAATCAATCTTGAAAGAAAGACTGGAGGGAGAACATTTAAAATATACCTCTGCTGTAATTGAAAGCCACAAGAATGATGAAACTTCATGCATAATGATGTTGAAATAACCCTCAGTAAATTGTGGGGATTCTGACAGGCAGTGAGATTTATGACTCCTTTCCTCCATCCCAAATCACAGAAACAGTAAAAAGCTACCTTCCAGATCAATGGCCTCCAAAATAGATGTTGATCTCATATCCTAGCAGTAAGGAAATCTTGATTAAGCATCCTCAACATATTTTTTATTTATTTACAAATCAAGATACATCATACCACTGTACTAACATATTATGAATATCAGCTAATATAAAAATAGAAAATAAAATAGATGAAGTTTAAAACAGATGATAAAGCTTCTAGTATTTTCTTCCCACACTCACCCAATGAGATTTTGTTCCAAATAACTCAAAATAGCAACTACCATGGTGTCTAATATACAATCATAATATTCACAACCTTAAAATATCACAACTGGTGTTATACCAATGAAATATTTCAGGACAACTCTTGCTACTGAAATGCCTCTACAGATGGCCTAGAGAATTAAATTGAGAAAATAAATTATTCTTGCAGTTGTGTAAGGGATAATATTTAATGAGTGCTTTTTAAAATATATAAATATGTTTTCATTGATTTCAGAGAGAAAGGGAGAGGGGGAGAGAGAGAGAAAGACATCTATTATGAGAGAGTCATTGATTACCTGCCTCCTGCACACCCCCACTGGGAATTGAGCCAGCAACCTGAGCATGTGCCCTGATGGGGAATCGAACCGAGATCTCCTGGATCATAGATAGATGAATGAGTCCTTCCTTCTATGAAACACTGCTAAGAGCCTCAAAACATATTTAATTTTCCCAACAACTTGGTATGGTAGATATTGTTTTTCCCATTTTACAGATACAGAAACTGAGGATTAAAGTGACCCCAGATCAGCCAGTTAAAAACTAGTAAGATATAGTGCCAGAATCTACTTTGACTAATTCCAAAATCTAAACACTTCATCAGTCCTCTTTACTGCCTATAAAAGGAAAACATTGGGGGTCTAAAATGTGTAAATATGATTACAGAACATAAAACCAAAAAATATATAATTAATAAGGTGAGAAGCAGTTTGAGAGTTGGGTCTCCTCTTCCTATTATCTCCCTGCTCTATCACTCTGCTGCTCCATAGAGAGATTTTCCTGGGTATCTAAAGATGACACAGAATCCCACTGTATTTATTACTGAGCAAACTAAACTCTAAGAACTTGGTAGGAAGGGTTTCAAAGACATTTTTTATGAATTTTAAGTTGTCTGTTTATATTCTCATATTACTTTTCTTCAAACTGAAAATAAAACCCCCCACAGATTTAAAAAAAAACACAAAAAAAAAAAACAAAAAAAAACAACAGATTTCCATAAAAGTACTCTCAACAACAAAAAAAGTTTGAGAGCGTGCCCTTGTTCCCAGCCACGAACTCAATTTACTCCTAAAATACTACGTAATCAGCTTGGAAAAACCGAAGAAATATACCTGAGTGGACATATTTCGAGTAGGGAGCACTGAAGAAATATTTTTTTCCTTTTTCTTTTTAAATTTTATATTTTTTCAATTTTTAAAAATTGTAATTAATTATTTTAAAAGAATTTTGTTTTGCTTAGACTGCTTTTTGTTTTGTTTCGTTTTGTTTATTCGCTTTGTTTTGTTTTATCTTTGCTTCTACTATCAAGATTTTCTTGAAATTCCCTGCTTAACTGCTGGGACTTTATCATTATAACCAACACGTTTACGGCTTTTCTCTATAGTTTCCCCCAAATCTCTTATTGGACACCCTCCCTTCCTGGGCTTTATCTCTCTCTCTCCTCTTGATCCATTGGCATAACTTTTTCTTCTTCTTCTTTTCTTTCTTTCTTTTGTTTTTCTCCCTTCTGTCTTCCTGTTTTTTGTTTCATTGTTAGTTGTTATTCTCTTCATTGTATTTTTATTTTTCCATTTTCAACTATCATCCTATTCCTATTCTCTCCCTTAATTTTTTGCTGGCCCTTCTTTCAGAATCTTTTCTCTGCCCCTTTTATCTCCCAGTAGCTTCTCTATTTATTACATTTTAGTTTAGCTTATTATTATTTTTTAAATTTTCATCATTATTAACAATTTACTTTTCTTTCTTTCTCTCTTTCTTTCTTTTTTTTTCTTTAACATTTGTGTTCTCCCTTCACTCTCCCAGTTCTATTTTCATTTGGGTTGTTTTCATTGTGATTGTCAAGATATTTTGTAAGATACCCCTTGTTTCCTGGAAGTTTAGTTGTAAATTGTCCAGCCTTTCCAGCACCTCTACAACAGCTCACACAGCTCACACAGCTCACACAGCTCACACAGCTCACACAGCTCACACAGCTCACACAGCTCACACAGCTCACACAGCTCACACAGCTCACACAGCGTGGTTGGGGCTAAGACACACAATTAGCCAACCTGAGAGGAGAGTCCTCTGAAGGGCTAATCAACAACATTCTAGACCCAAACACAACAGGAGAGCCCAAAGAACCCACAAAAGGGACACCACAAAAGGGACACGCCTAAAGCAAAGAGCTCAGAAGTATAAGGAAAACACATCTCTGGGCTCCACTGGACTCATACTACAAAATCCCTCCCCATAAGACTGGGAGACAGCAAATATATCTAATATATAGATACAAACACTAAGCGCCACCAAAAGGAGGAGACAAAGAAACAACTTCCAAACTAAAAAAAAGGAAAATCACCAGAAAAAGACTTCGATGAGATGGAATTAAGCAAGTTATCAGTAACAGAGTTCAGAGTAATGCTTACAAAGATGCTCAAGGAAAGTAATGAGAACAACAAAGCACTTGATGGTAAGGTTGAGGAACTTAGTGAAAACATGAAAAAAGAGATACATATCATAAACAAGAATCAGGCAGGAAAAAACAATACTATATCTGATATTAAGAATACACTGGAATAAATTAAAAGCAGGCTAAATGAAGCAGAGTATAGAATAGGTTACTTTGAAGATAAGGTAGAGAAAAAACAATCAGAGCAGTTAAAAAGAAAACACACTTAAAAAGCATGAGGGCAGCCTAAGGGAGCTTTGGGACAACACGAAACGAAACAACATTCATATTATAGGAGTGCCAGAGGGGGGGAGAAGAGAGCAAGGGATAGAGAACATGGTGGAGAAAATGATGACAGAAAAATTACCTATGCTGGTTTGGGAGAAAGCCACACAAGTTCAAGAAGCACGGAGGGACCCAAAGAGACCCACTCCAAGACACATCATAATTAAAATGGCAAATGTCAAGAACAAAGAGAAAATATCAAGGACTGCAAGAGAGGGACAAGCAGTGACCTACAAAGGGACTCCCATAAATCTGACAGATCTCTCAACAGAAACTCTTCAGGCTAGAAGGGAGGGGCATGAAGTTCTCAAAGTAATGAAAAGCAAGAACATGCAACGAAGATTGCTTTATCCAGTAAGGCTATCATTTAAAATTGAAGGTGAAATAAAGAGCTTCCCAGACAAAAAATAGCTAAAGGAGTTCAGTAGCACTAAACCAGCACTGCAAAAAATGCTAAAAGGACTGCCCTAAGAAAAAGAAGGAATAGTGAAAGGTACATCAGCATAAAGGGGGGAAACGGCATTAAATAAGTATATATCAATAGTAACCTTAAATGTAAACGGAATAAATGGTCCAATCAAAAGATAAAAGAGTAGCTGAATGGATAAGAAAACAGGACCCAAATATATGCTGAATACAAAAGACCCACCTGAGAGCAAACGATTCACACAGGCTAAAAGTGAAGGGATGGAATAAAATATTCCATGCAAATGGAAAGGAAAAAAAGCTGGAGAAGCAATACTTATTTCTGACAAAATAGACTTCAAAATAAAGACCATAACAAGAGACAAGGGCGGTCACTACATAATACTAAAGGGATCAATCCAACAGGAGGAAATAACCCTTATAAACATATATGCACCCAATATAGGAGCACCTAAATATACAAAAAATTTCTTGGTGGACTTTAAGGGGGAGATTGACAGCACACAATCATAGTGGGGGATTTTAACACCCGTCAGCATTGGAGAGATCATCGAGACAAAAAATCAACAGGGAAGCAAAGACTTTAAGTGACTCACTAGATCTAATGGATTTAATTCACATTTATAGAACATTTCACCCCAAAGCAGCAGAATACACATTCTTCTCAAGTGCACATGGAATATTCTCAAAAACAGACCACATGTTAGGGCACAAGGCAAGCATCTACCAATTCTAAAAGATTGAAATCATATTAAGCGTCTTCTTGGATCACAATGCCATGAAACTAGAAATCAACCACTATAAAAAAACTCAAAAATATTCAAACACATGGAGGCTAAATAGCACGTTATTAAACAATGAATGGGTTACCAATGAGATCAAGGAAGAAAACAAACACTTCATGGAAAAAAACAAAAATGAACAGACAACCCAAAATCTATGGGACACAGTGAAAGCAGTCCTAAGAGGAAAATTCATAGCATTACAGATCTCTCTCAAGAAACAAGAAAAAGCTCTAATGAACCATCTAACACAACAACTAAAAGAACTAGAATGAGAACAGCAAGAAATGCCCCAAGGAAGCAAAAGGAAGAATAAAGATCAGAACAGAAATTAGTGACATAGAGACTAAAAAAACAATACAAAAAAATCAATGAAACCAAGAGCTGGTTCTTTGAAAAGATAAATAAGATCGATGCACCTTTAGCCAGACTCACCAAGAAATAAAGAGAGAGCACCCAAATAAATAACATCAGAAATGAAAGAGGCAATATAACAACCAACCCAACACAAATATAAAGGATCGTAAGAAAATACTACTAGCAACTATATGCCAACAAACTGGACAACATGGGTGAAATGGACAAATTCCTAGAAGCATACAATCTTCCAAAGCTGAATCAAGAAGAGGCAGGAAATCTGAATAGGTCGATAACAACTAGTGAAATTGAAGCAGTGATCAAAAAACTCCCAGCAAACAAAAGTCCTGGACCAGATGGATTTACAGGCAAGTTTTACCAAACATTCAAAGAAGAATTAATACCTATTCTACTCAAACTATTCCAAAAATTCAAGAGGAGGGAAAATTCCCAAACTCTTTTTATGAGGCTAGCATCATCCTAATCCCAAAACCAGATAAAGACACTACAAAGAAAGAAAATTACAGGCCAATATCCCTGATGAACATAGATGCTAAAATCCTCCATAAAATACTAGCAAACTGGATCCAGCAATACATTAAAAAGATCATATACCATGACCAAGTGGGATTTATTCTGGGATGGAAGGCTGGTATAACATCCACAAATCAATAAATGTGATACGTCACACAAACAAAATGAAGGACAAAAATTATATGATCATATCAATAAATACAGAAAAAGCATTCGACAAAATCCAGCACCCATTTCTGATAAAAACTCTCCACAAAGTGGGAATAGAGGAATCACACCTCAACATAATAAAGGCTATATATGACAAACCTACAGCCAACATCATACTCAATGGTAAAAACTAAAACAATTTCCCTTAAAAACAGGAACAAGACAGGGATGTCCACTTTCACCACTCTTATTCAACATAGTACTGGAAGTCCTTGCCACAGCCATTAGGCAGGAAAAAACATAAAAGCTATCCAAATTGGAAAGGAAGAAATAAAAATGTTATTATTTTTGCAGATGACATGATATTGTACATATAAAACACTAAAGACTCCATCAAAGTACTACTAGATTTGATAAATGAATTGGGAAGGTCGCTGGATACAAAATCAACATCCAGAAATCAGTGGCATTCTTATACACCAACAATGAATTTTCAGAAAGAAAAACTAAAAAAAAATAGCATTTACCATTGCAACTAAAAAAAATAAGGTACCTAGGAATAAACTTAACCAAGGATGTAAAGGACCTGTACTCAGAAAACTACAGGACACTGAAAAAAAGAGGAAAATATAAACAAGTGGAAGAATATACCATGCTCTTGGACTGGAAGAATTAATATCATTAAAATGTCCATACTGCCCAAAGCAATTTACAGATTCAATGCAATTCCTATTAAAATACCAAGAGCATATTTCACAGATCTAGAACAAACATTTCGAAAATTTATATGGAATCAAAAAGACCCAGAATAGCTACAGTCATCTTGAGAAAAAAGAACAGAGTGGGAGGGGTCACTCTACGGGATATCAAACTGTACTACAAAGCCATTGTAATCAAAACAGCCTGGTACAACACCAGACATATAGACCAATGGAACAGAACAGAGACCCCAGAAATAGACCCAAGCCATTATGGTCAGTTAATATTTGACAAAGAAGGCAAGAGCATACAATAGAGAAAAGACAGCTTCTTCAATAAATGGTGCTGGGAAAACTAGACAAGTACATGCAAAAAAATGAAACTAGACCACCAACTTTCTCCATACACAAAAATAAACTCAAAATGGATAAAAGACTTAAATGTAAGTCCTGAAACTGTAAAAATTCCGAAAGAAAACATAGGCAGTAATCACAGAAATCTCACGTAGTGGAATTTTCACTAATACATCTCCTAGGGCAAGAGAAACAAAAGAAAAAATAAACAAATGGGACTACATCCAACTAAAAAGCTTCTGCACAGCAAAAGAAAACAACCTCAAAATACAAAGGAACCCCAAGGTCTGGGAAAACATATTTGCCCAGGATGTATCTGATAAGGGGCTAATTTCCAAAGTGTACAAAGAACTCATACTACTCAGCAAGAGGAAGACAAACAACCCAATTAAGAAATAGGCAAAGGACCTGAATAGACACTTCTCCAAAGAGGACATACAGATGGCCAAGAGACACATGAGAAAATGCTCAACATTCCTAATCATCATAGAGATGCAAATTAAAACCACAATTAGATATCACCTCACAGCTGTCAGAATGGCTACCATCAACAAATCAACAAAGGACATGTGCCAGCGAGGATGTGGAGAGTGCCAAGTCTGAGAAACTTTTCCCTAAGGAATGAATAATAATATGTCCAAGACAACTATCAAGATGTGCTCATCACAACGCTGCTGATGATGGTTCAATAATATGAGACTCATTAAAAACCAGTGCATCCATTCATTAGAACACAATAGCGATTAAAGATGTTGTTACAGTAGAATATTTAGTAACATGAAGGAACGTTTAGTGTGGTTATAGTATTGTAAAACTAGGCATATACTTGTGTATAGGCATAGAAAATATTTTGAAAGGGCATCAACCAAAATATTAGTACTGCTTCTTTCTGAAGAGTGGTAAGGAGTTCCTATGCAAGAATATCCCACGTCCAGCATCATTAAAAATCTCTACACTATCATCATCCTGAGGAGAAGCACAGTTGATATAAGTCATTATTTGAAAATCTGTGTAAGCTTCCTAAATACATAAGACTTTGTACCCTTTCTTTCCGGAAAGTGTCACTGGAAGACTGTTCTTTCCTGACATCAAGTTCTTTAATGATAGAAAAGAGGAGCAGCAGGTGTTTTCACCAGGTGCCTTTGTGATGGCAGCAAGACAGAGTTCACTGGGTGTTTTTGTTCAGAGCCAAAATAGCACCTACTATTCTCACTCCTTCTCTTTAGAAGCCTTCATTGTTATACTATGATTCAAAAGTAGAATTACTCGCTTCCACCCACGCCAGAAACAGTATGATCACGACACTCTACAAACTTAATAAATGTTTAAAACATCTTGAGCACTCAATATCCTCATTTCAGAATGTTTTATGAGCAAGAGGCATTATGATATTGTCTTCTATGCAGCTTTATAATTTCCATGTTGGAATTCAGAAGTACTGATGTCCATCCAGAGACACATGCTGATAAATTATCCTTTATTTTAGTAACCAGTAGCCCCACATGAAGAAACAAAACTGCAACAAGTTCTCACAAATACCACAATGTTGATATCAACCAACAAAACTGATTTGAGAAACTTTTCTCACCAGTATAGCTGAACTTCTAATCGCACTATAGAGAAAAAAAAGGGGTGGGGACAAGAAAGAGAGACCATTTGGCCATATTACTTAATGACAATAATTAGAAATTAAAATTTTTATAGCATAGTAAAAACAAAACAAAACCAAGCATAGTAAAAACAAAACAAAACCAAAAAAACTCGCATCAAAGAGAGAGATCTCCCATAGAGAATTCCAAATAATTTGTGTAAATACTGTCCTCTCAAGGAGGTGGAACTTAACTCCCCTCCCCTGAGTTTGAGCTGTGCTTAGTGACTTGCTTCCAAAGAGTAAGAGTGTGGAAGGAGGAAAAAAGTAACTTTACAGTGGAGATCCTGACAAGCACTACCTTGGCCAGGTTACCAAGGTCAATATCATCAGTGACATTTTGTTGACAGTAATTCTCTTGATATAATGAGAACGGCACTCTACCTCTGTGATCCCTTTCCCACCACCACGTACTAATCATGATTTTAAAAATTTCCAACAAACCCAAATTGGAAGACACTGTATTATACAATAAAATAAAAAGATGATCTCAAAATGTTAAGGCCATCAAAGAGAAAGAAAAAGAAAAGTCTGAGAAACTGCCATAGAGCAAAGGAGATGTGTAAGGTGGTATCCTGGATGATCCCAAGCCCTAGACCCAGCTAGCTTCACTGGTGCAGTCTGCCACACATTTAAGGAAAAATTAACACAAATCCCGCATTAACTCTATCACAAAATAAAAATGGTGAAAGCACTTCTCGACTTGTTTTATGAGACCAACATAATCTTGATAGCAAAACCTGATAAAGAAATTACAAAATAGGAAAACAAGTCAAAATCCCTCAAAATTATATATAAAAATATCATTTTTTAAATGTCAAATTATTTCTGGCAAAACATACCAAGAATAATACATCATTAGCAAGTAGGGTTACCAAGGTATGCAAAGTTGGTTTAACATTTGAAAATCAATGTATATAAGTCACCATGTTCAGACTAAAAGTGAAAAGTCATATGACAATCTCAGTGGAGGAAGACTGAGCATTTGACACCATGTAATGTCCACTCGTGATTAAAACCCTCAGTCAACTAGGAGCAGAAGAGAACATCCTTCATTTGACTAAAGGGAATCTGATGAAACACCAATAACTGAGATCATACTTAGTTGTGAAATATTGAGTATACTTTCTCATTAAATAAGGAACAGGACAAAAATGCCAAATCCCGCCAATATTTTTAAAATTCCATTTATAATAGAATCCAAAATACAAGCTGAAAGCATAAAGATTTTAGAAGAAACATAGGAGAAGATCTTCATGGCTTTGGGTAGACAAAATGTTTCTTGTGCAAGTCACAGAAAGTAAAAAGCATGAAAATTTGATGTTAAATGTCATCAAAATATTAAACTTTTATTCAGCAAAAGATACTATTTAGAAAGTGAATAGGAAAGGCAGATTATTTGCAAAACATATCTGACAAAGGAGTGTTATCCAGAATATATATTAAAAAAAATAACCCAATTAGAAATTTGAACAGAAATTTCACAAAAGAAGATATACAAATGGCCAATAAATACATGAGAAGATAAAAGTAAAACTGGAAATAGTCCAGGTGTTCATCAATAGGAGACTGACTTAAAAAACTGGTATTTTACTAATGAACATTACAGGTCCCAGAAGACACAGTGGAAGCTTTGGGAGTCCAGGAATGAGGGGCTGGTAATGTACAGGTGACAAAAATGGGGGTGATGGTGAATGTTCAGGAAGATTTTATCTTCCAGAGGTGACAGATGAACAGGAGTTCGAGGCATGGTGAGATTAATCCCCAGTCTGCTAAGGGAGAGTGCTCAGTCTAGTGCTATGGACGGAAGTGCTTCAGGAAAAACGCCCAGATCTCACTCCTCTATCGGGAAGCATCCAGGGCTATGGCTAGAGTAAAGCTAAAGAAAGGAGAACAGGAGAAATGGGAAAAAAATCATGAATTATTAGAAAATAGAACAAATTTTAAAGATGCAGACAAATAAAAAGGCTGGTCCTTTGGGTGGACTAATGAAACAGACAAACTTCTGGAAAGCTCTTTATCAAGAAAAAGTCATAACCAATATAAGTCCTAAAAGGGGGAACATAAGTAGAAATACAAAGATTTGGGGGCGGTGAAATTTTTCAAATCTGTACAAAAGTAGAAAAAAATGGAATAATGAATCTCAATGTACCCATTGGCCAGTTTAAGAATTACTAATTCGTAGCTAATTTTATTTCTACCCCTCATCTACTACCCCCAGCCTAGATGATTCTGAAGCAAATCTCAGACACCAAATGATTTCGTCTATAAATATTCAGTACGTGTCACTAAAAGGGAGTATCTCCTTTTTAAAGGCAGCCACTATATCATCATTATACTTTCAGTATCCATACTTCAGTTTTTATATTTCCCAGTCGTCTTATAATTTTTTAGTTTGTTTGTTTGAACCAGAATCCAAATAAGATCCATATACTGCTGTTAGTTTATATCTTTTCTGTTTCTTTCAATGTATGTTTCCCTTCTCTTTTACCTCTCTTTTTCCCTGTAATATATCCCTTGAAGAGGCTGTCTTTTGTCTTGTTGTTTGCCCACAGTCTGGATTTTGTTTATTGCATCCTGCAGTATCATTTAATATGTCTCTCTGTGCTCTTCATTTGCTGAGAATTGGTAGTCAGATCTGAAAGCTTCATAAGATTCAGGTTCCGTGATTTGATAAGACAACTTACTTTGTATGTGACATTGTATACTTCCAACAAGACCTGATTCTCTGTTTTGTGATATGACAGCCATTGATAATCATTGCCTAGATCAATTAATTCATTAGGAATGAAAAATTTTAATATTCTACCATTGTACAAAATTTCACAGAATACTCCATACAGCCTCAGACCAGTAAATCAACAACTCTAAATAAAATGGACTGTCCTCTTAGGACATATGTTATGAAAACTGAGTCTTGACTCAGTAAGAAAGTTTAATAGACTAATTACCATACAAGAAACTGAAATGGTAATTAATGCAATACCCATGTTTTAAGGACACTATTTCCAAACCTTCAAGGAACAGATAATTCCTTTGTTATAAACAGTTTTAGAGCACAGAAAAAGATGAAAAACTTCACAGTTTATTTTATGAAGCAATAACCATTTTAATATGGAACCCAATAAGAGCATAATAAAAGGAAATTATAAACCAGTTTCATTGTGAGATTTTAAAAAATTATTAGCAAAATGAATCCAGCAATATATTAAAATAATTTAAAATAACCAATTGGGTTGGATCCAAAAATGCAGAGGTGGTTAAACATTAACAAAATTGTTTATATTAAAAAAACAGAAGATGTTCTCTCTCATTTTAATTATTGAACATTATTCTGAATATTCTAGTTATAGTATAAATAAAAAAGTTGATATTTGAAGATGATCTGACTGCATATCAGATAAATCTAAGGTTTCAACTGAAAAACTATTACCAAAAAAATAAATAAATAAAACACAAATATGTAGGCTATAATACCATTTATTTACAACAGTTGATGGCTTTCATAATTGCAAACAATTCCACTTCGGAAAAATAATGAGATAAAATACTGTAAAATCCATAGCAAAAAAAATTATTAAATGTCTAAGAAACATTACAAGAAATTCACAATATCTAAGTAAAGAAAAGTTTTAAATGCTCTTGAGGCATCTAAAAAGATGAACAAATGAAAGCATACCATATTTTAAGGTAGGAAGATTAAGCATTGTAGAAATGTTATTTCTTCTTGAATTAATTTACCAATGTAGGGCAATCTTAACTCTAAAACTTATATGGAACAATAAACAAGCAAGAGTCACCAAGAAAAAAAATCTAAGAAATCAAAGTACTAAAAGAGGCATTAGAATATTATAAAGCCAACTAAATAACAACTAAAGCAGTGTGGGGGCAGCGCATGAAGAGATAATCAAAGGATTAGAACAGGAAGTTAAAAAAATGGACTCAAATGCCTACAGAAATTGAGTATATGTTCAAGAGCATCTTAGATCAGTAAGGAAAAGATGGCTTTGTGCAGGAGGAACAAATGGACAGCCATTCAGAAAATTAGGTCCATCTTATACCTAACTAAAATCCAAAAAGGATGAAAGATTTTATGAAACATAAAAGTGTTAGAGAAACCATTCGCAAATCCTTTTAGGACCTCAAATTGGGGAAGATATGACTATGACACAAGAACAACTTGATCAAAGACAAACCCTAGGCAAAAATATTTGCAACTAATATTATAAATAATGCCTAAATATCTTTCAAATATGTGAAATATAGAAAGAGTCCAGCCACAGTATGAGAGTATCCTTGACCTTTGTCAAAACAAAACAACATGCTAACTATTTTTGCCATGCTGGTAGGTGAAACATTACTTTCACATAACTTAAGTTCATGCTATGCATTTTTTAATCTTTTTGTAATTGATTTTTAGAGAAGAGGAAAGGAGAAGGAGAGAATGAAACATCAATGGGCTGCCTCCTGCACACCCCCTACTAGGGATCGAGCCAAGTACCCTGACCAGGAAATCAAACGGGCAACCTTTCGGTGCACTGGACAACAGCCAACCAACTGAGCCACAACCAGCTAGGTCCATGCTATGCATTTTCAATTTAAACTCTCTGTGCTTACTTCAAAAGAGAGAGAGAGAGACTACTTTCCATATTTTCTGCAGGAGGTATATATGAAGCTTTGATTATAGTGTAAATACCCCCAAAATTGGAGTTGAACTGAACTAGGTCCAAAACTCAGCTCTGCCACTTCTTCAATATGTATCTTTGCATAAATTACTTATTGTTACTGAGCTTGTGCAACTCCATCTATAAAAAAGTGTTAGTAGTATCTATTTCATAGGGTTCTTTCTAGAAAGAAAATGAGACCACCTTTGTGAAGTTCTGGGCACAGAGTAGGGATATGAGAGGTGTGGCCTTTCTTACCTCTGCCCTTTCCTTGCCCTCATACCTGGAGCACTTATTATTTGTTCAAAAGGCAAACTGATCTGGTTGGGAAATACATTAAAAATATCTTAGACTCGCAGAATGTTGTAAGAGAAAAGGGCACAGGAAACAGCTAACAGAAGCCATTCGTCTTACAAATGGTGAAACTGAGGCCCTTCAGGGACGTTACTAAAGGAACATCCCATGAAGACTCGGATGAACAGTGGCACTTTCCTTTTATCCTCCAGAAACTGCAAAAACCATGGTCACTGCATAAACCTCAAGCTCCCAACCTCAACAGACTTTTGGCTGGTTTTCCCATGTCCCATGAAATCTCATTAATCCAGTCTCCTCCGCAAACTATCCAAGGTGGCAATCCAGGAGTTAAAAAGAAATAAAACACAAAAAAACAGTTCTGGACTGTTTCTCTTCCAAAACTGCATAAACAAGTTTGGAAGAGCTGATGGTGAGAATGCTCTAGGACACGGCACAAGGGCTCCATCTTCAGCTCACAGACTGAAGAGGAATTTTTCAAAAATGCTTCTGAGTCCTCAAGAAGCAGATCTGAAACAGAATCTCTTCTCATAAAATGTATACCACACAGTCTTTCACTTTGAAATATTTCAGTCCAGAATCTTCATCCTCCGTCCATAGGCAAAACAAAAGATAAGAGCCCTGCCATGTGTATTCTGATATTAGACAAGATTCAAACATGTATTACATTTTCTTTAAATTCTTGACTATTTTCTCTATCGCTGCAGTCTGATAAGCTCTTTCACTCTAGCTCTCCTATGGTTTCACTCCACGGGACTTACAGCCTTGTAACAAAGGAAGAGATTCATTCCTGCCCAGCAGGACTTTTGATAAATTACCAGCAGGCTTTGAATATCCCACTAAACATATGCCAGTTCAGGAGGGAAATTTCATCTGGACAAAGAGAAGTAAAATTCAATTCTGTGAAAGGACATTAGTTGGGCCTTGGAGGTTGGTATCTACCAATGGGTGGTGGTAAAGAATATTCATTTATAAAAACAAACAGCAAATTATCAAAAAGATATGCCCAGAATTCCACAGCATGAAACTCCCAAATCTGAGCTGAATTCTAAAGCAGTTGATATAATTGCATAACAGAGTGAACTAATCTATCTTCTGTCACATACTTTATGGTAAATCTATTAAAGGTGACTAAATGCCTGCTTCTTTACAGATTGTGGCATGTAGGAGGGAAACCAGTC
Organism: Miniopterus natalensis; assembly: GCF_054644295.1. Taxonomy (NCBI): domain Eukaryota; kingdom Metazoa; phylum Chordata; class Mammalia; order Chiroptera; family Miniopteridae; genus Miniopterus; species Miniopterus natalensis. The sequence continues at coordinate 88,429,493 of NC_142084.1, forward strand.
ACTTTTCTACACTCAGTGATATCAGTAGATGTGGATTATAACCAAATACATATCCAAACAGACAGAAGCTTTCAAAATCTGATCATAAGAGTCAACATATTGCTAATTTTCTCCCTATTGTTTTCTTCTTGGCTCAACCAAATCCTCAGGTTTCTGATTCTCAGTGAAAGGAAGCCGTACATATTCAGGTTACAGAACTGTGTCTAGGAAAGGAAACCCATAAAGTTAAACCTAAGTGTTACACCCTAGAAAGTTGCTCCATGCTTTCTAAGGATGCCCTGAATTATTATCTTTTTTGCCTTTAGACTGTTTACAAGCCTGCAATCAGAAGTTGCCACTTTTTATGTCCCAAAGACCCTGAAATGGGATTGCCAATCCACCAGAGCAAGGACTGAAACCAAGTCCAAACTTATGTTTTCTTCAACACTCAAAGTTTCCAAGTCCTTGCCCATCTAAAATTTCCTTTGTACTAGTGAACAGTTGAAATTCCTAGAACAATTACTGTGCCTAGCTTCCTGATAAATATTTTTAAATGTTTTCTAAGCCTCTTAATGATCCAATGACTTAGTTTGCTTATTAGCCTTTGTTTTACCATCGAGAAAACCAAGGCTTAAAGAAATTCCAGGGGCCCTGGCCAGGTAGCTCAGTTGGTTAGAGCATCGTCCCGATATGCCAAGGTTGCAGGTTCAATCTCTGGTCAGGGCACATACAAGAAGCAACCAATGATGCCTAAATAAGTGGAACAACAAACCAATGTTCCTATCATCTTTCCCCCTTCCCCTTTCTCTCTAAAAACCAGTAATTTTTTTTTAAAAAAGAAAGAAATTGCGGGAATATAAAATACAGCATAGGATATATAGTCAATAATATTGTAATAACTATGTATGGTGCCAGGTGGGCACTGGAAATATCAGAGGGAACACTTTGTAAAGTATATGACTGTCTAACCACTATGCTGTACACCTGAAACTAAGAGAAAATTATATTGAATGTAAACTATAATTGAAAAATAATAAAGTTTTTAAAAATAGACTGAGTTCTAGTTCTAGCATTTGTGAAATTTCTCTGAGATTTTAGGCAAGACCCTTAACATTTCTATGCTCCATTTTAAGACATTTGGGGGCTGGTTGGTCCACCTACATGACTCTGGGCTTGCTTATTTATTTATTTACTTATTTATTTTAGTGGCATCTAAACACAGGCATGTTCTTTTCCAGGGCATCTGTGATACTTTCAACAATAAAGATAATTTTTAAAAAAAAGAGTAAACAGAGAGATGTGAAAGAGCACAAGCTCTGGAATCAGACGTGTCCACATTCAAACCCCAGCTCCACCACATGCTAGCTGTGCACCTAGGTCAAGTTATTCATCATTCCTTTACCTCAGTTTTCTCTTCAATGAGCTGAGAATAATAGACAAATGAGCTGGAACACAGTTGTTGGAAGTGGAAAAGTAACACTATATACCCATTCTCCTTTGCTCTAGCTTTCCCTCTCCCCCCTCCCCCCACGAGTGTCCCATCTGCAAGTAGAACCATCAACAAGGTTCAAGTGTTTCACTCAATGGAAATAAAAGAATAAACATATACTCTATTGAAAGATGCTTGATTGTCTTTCTGATGATAGAATAATATCTCACAATGTTAAATAATTACCAGTAAGCTGATTATTTCAACTGAAAAAAATGAAAGTTACACCATTATGCCTTTAAAGTCCTCTCCTCTCTGGTTTCATGTCAGATGTGGAAGATAGCCACATCTACGTAGGCTCTTTTATAAAGTAAGAAACAAATCCAGGGTTTATCAGTAATATTGTCATTACTAAGATAATATTGAGGAAAGGCTTTTCACCTTCTGAAACCCATGATCAAGACCACTCTTTAGCAGAAAAGTTCTGGATTACGTTAAAATTGCAATTCTTCTCCTACCTTCCTTCCAGCTGGAAGAAACCATACAGAACATCTACCTACCAAAGAATCTGCTGAGCTTTTGTTCCCTTTGCTGAGAATTAACTCCCACCAAGTACTGGAGTGGACCTCTCAGCCACACTTGTAATAAATGACTCTTCCCTACCTAGTCCCAGGAATGGATTCCTGAATCAAGGTGGGAGAATCACATTAGATTTGAGCCCAGATGTGCTGATTAACCTCTGGAGTTAAACTAGAAGCTCAAGAAGCCATCTGTGACCATGTGCATTCCCAGGCAGGGAAAGGAGCCTACAGCACTGGAAAAAATGAAAACAAAAATTTAAGAAGAGAACATGTGAGAAATGAGATAGGGCTAGGAAGAGAGGGAAAAGAAAGTAGCTTCCTCAGATCCTGACCATTTTCTGGCTCCAGGTATTAATTTGTGAGACCACGCTCCACTTTCTGCCCTGGGTTTCCAAGCCTACTTATGATTTTTTATGTTTATGGGCACTTCTTTCACCCTTAACTTATATGTTTTGTTTCTGACAAAGAAATAATCCCTCACTAAATATTAGACCAGAGTTCTCTAGACCCAGGAGAGCAAAGTTCCTGCCCCTTGTCACACACATAATTAACAGAACTAAACTCAGTTCTTTTGTTTACAACTCAAGTCCTCTTTGTACAACACTAATTTCTACTTAATTCCCTTAAATGCTGAAATGAAACTATTAGAAACCCAAATACCATATTTCACAAATCTCAGGCCCATCATTTGTATTATACATCAAACATTACAAATTAAACTATGACACGTTACTAAGATGCCAATGATAGTAAGAGATGATCATATTTCAGATATATTAAAATGTGAAATAAAATGCTCACTTGAGAAGCAGTAAAAATAGTAAATAAGGAATTAATTGAATTTGGAACGGGGCTGTTGAAATATATTTATTGTGGTCCCTCTTTGAGAGAAACTGACTGTAAAGTTTCAATCAGGAAAAATGAATATTATGGTATCCCTGTGTTAAAACCCACTCTACATATACATAAACACACACATGTACAGACACACAGACAAATACACACACACACACACTACATGGAATACTAAAGTACTTGCTGCTGGCAAAACATTTTTCCCTTTAATAATACATTGTGAATGTTTGTCTACTTTAATTAACACCATCTGCATAATTTCAATGGCTGGTTAACAGTTCATTGAATAAAATAGCTATAATGTTGTTATTAAGTTCCCTACCACTACTTAGTTAGTTTCTTTTCCTCCTGTTTCACTATTATATAAATTCTGCACTTATCCTATTCCTAAATCACCAACACATCATCTTATTTTTTCCACATCAGCTAGTCACCTTGAATGACAACTTTTGAAAATATGCACATCTTTTGTTTCAATAGGATAAGAAAAGTTAGACTCAAAGGGGCATTAACAGTGCAAGGTGAAGTCTCCAAAAAATTATTTAGGAGTCGAGAATCAAATCCTTAAATATTAAGAACACAGAGAATATGCTGATTCACTTTCTTGCATATTATTTTTCTTAAATAATATGAACTGTCTTTTGGCAGCTTCAAAATTGGCTCATGTCAGAGCTACCCATTTTGTCTAATGAACATACTATTAGTGTGAGATGGTAGAATCCCTTAATTGGGACGGTAAAGGTCAACTATTTTGGGGGTTACTCCTTCCTTTGTGACCTCACTTCATCTTGGATATATCACTAATATAGCAAACAACTATAGGATGGTATTCTTTGAAGTCTGTCTCTTCCAGTAGACTGAGCCTTTGAGGACATGACATGAATCTTACTCATTTCTATACTCTCATCAGCTAACTCAGAAAATGCTAGGTACAGGCATGCTGATTTCTTAAAACATTATTGGTCTCTATTACTGTGAATGCAGAAGATAATTCACTTAAAAATAAAGTGAATTAAAAGAACCTAAGGTAAAATATAAGGCACCCATTTAAGTTTGAACTTAAGAAAACATTTTTTAGTAGTAAGTATGTCCCAAATACTGCACATCTAAAATTCAAATTTAATTGGACATCTCCTATTTTTGTTTGCTAAATCTGGCAACTCGAAAATGAATGCAACTGAAATCGCTGGACATTTCCAGGAATACCTCTCAACCCAAGCGTAAGTTTCTCCCTGATCTAGGAAGTAAGAGTCCCCCAAATCTCCGCAAATGGAGACTGAACTGTAGATCTGTCTCCCTGTGGGCAGGTTCCCTACCTTGCTCTGGCAGGCCACCCTAGTGGGTCCATCCAGAAGACATCCTTGGAAAAAACACTCATGTGGAGCTCACAGCAGCTGCATCAATGCCTAGCCAGTCTCCATTTTAGAAGCTATTTTGTAAACACAGATTTATTCCCTAGCAGATCATTCTTGTTCAGTTACCTTCCACAAATCCCCAACTGCTGCCAAGGTTAATGCAGGCCCTGACTCTGCCTGTTGATTCTTATTAATTAAGCCAATCAATGATCTTGTATCATATAGTGTCTGTTTTTAATATAACCTATTTGATGAGGCTGTATTAATTTAGAAGAAATATGCACTGGCATTCTGGCATGCTCTTTTCCTAATTATCTTACAGCCCTCGTTCAGCAGTGAAATTAGTCTGTGGTTATCACCGTTAATGGAAGCCCATAGCTCTTAGTTAAGTGATCTCCACCATTCACCTGATCTTTTCTTGCTCTCAGCTGCATAAGCATGATTGCACTATCTGTGCAGTCCCTGGTGAATACATAATTTGAGCGTGGGTGTGAATGTTTTAGCAAAACCTCCTGCTTCGGAGCAACAAGATGGCACTCTATTCTGGCACATTTCTTTAGGTGGATGGCTAGCAAGACTGGAAAGACAAGACAGTGAAAGGAAAAGTTACACAGTAACAGCTATGAGGTAGGGAGAAACAGCTTCTTGTACCCAGGAGCCTTGAAACATGACTATGCAGTTATGTGCTAAAGGTCAGAGGATGGATTCTCCTTCGAAACAGATAAGGGCATCAAATTCTCCATGTCTTTGCTCATGGTGTTCTCAGGCTGCACGATGCCTGCCCTACATTTTCCATCTCTCTCTTTAAAACTTTGTGGAGTTCCTAGTCAGAACTATTATTTTCTCCTCTATGTTCTCGTTTACTATAATCATTCATTCATTCATTCATTTATCCATCCTAATAGTACCTACTAGACACCAGACACTGTGAAAGACCCTGGGGCTAAACTTGAGAATAGGACAGATATCCCTGGTCTCATGAAACTTCAGTTTGAGACAGGCAATTAAACAAGTTAATTAAAATCAATAATTATAAATTGTTAAAATGCTGGAAACAAAAACAAAGAAACAGGATGCTCTGATAGAAAATGACCAGGAGGATCCAGCTTTTGTAACGGGTGTTCAGGTAAGGCTTCTCTAAGATGGTGACATATGAGCTGAGACCTGAATGACCTGAATGACCAGAAGAAACCAGTCCCTCTAAGAACTAAGGCAGAGTGATCCAGCAAAAGAACAACAAATACAAAGGTCCTGGGGCAGGAATAAGCTCAGTGCCTTCCAGAAACCAAATGGAGGCTAGCATACCTGGAGAAGAGAGAGGCTGGGAATATGACCCTCTGTTAAGCCCTTCTGCCATTGGAATCTGGGTTATAAATGGCTGTATGTCTCCTTCCCCATTTCTTATTGGATAATAAATAACTTCAAGGCTGAAATCATACAGTATTTGTTTTCATTACCCACAGTGCCAAGTGGGATGATGCCTTGGTAAAGTAGGTGGCCAAAAAATGTTAGTTGAATTGACTTGTATTTATTTACATGTACTATGAACTCCAATTATATCTGTGAAATAGCTGCTTAGCTTCTGAAAACTAGTTTGTTATAATATTTAATATTTACTTAACTGTTATTAATTACCACTCTTCTAAGTACCTATATACACTCATTTCTTTAATATTTACAAAAACCCTTTTGAGTAAATAATATGCTTGCCTCCATTTTAAAGATGAGAAACTTGAGCAGCAGATAGGTCAATAAACTAAAATTGAGAGCATAACAAATGTCCGAGCCAGAATATGAATCTAGCAGTAAGGCTCTACAATATGTCCTTAACCATGATGCTAATGCTCCTAACAGTCTAAATATGTCTTGGAAAACTAATTAAGCCATTGAGATTCATGAGTACTTAATAGTCTAGGATTTAAGTCAGATGTGTGATATGACATGAAAGAAATATACTTACCCTAAATATGTATTTTTCTGAATATATGAAATATACCTTTAATAAATTTCCATCTCTGCTTCCTTGGTTATAAGAAAGGATTCTCTAGGCTTCCTTCAGATGGTTTGAGTGTTGCTATAGAAACTGCTTTCCTTAAGTCTGCAAGGTGACTCTCACAGCTTGTAAGACACTCAGCTATAGAAATAGTAGAACACCACAGTCCTACCAACCACGTCAATACCGAAGGGTGGCGTAGGGAAATCTTCCATCTTTTCCAGTATTACCCACCTTCTTCTCTCCCTATTCCCTCAAACCAAGTGAAATACAGAATCCAAATAAAATTCATATATTTGCTATGCAAATGTAGTTTTAAGACAAAACCCCTAACTCCCTTCTCCCCCACAACCAACCTGCTTTCCCTTAGATGCTCTTAAATTCAAATAGTTAAAGACTGGGACTATACCTCTCTTGCAGAGAAAAATTAAATATAAAATTTAGGGATGATAACCTTTGACAAACTAAGGCTGGCTTTGGTTGAAATTAAAAATGAACGGTGATGATGAAAAAGATAATGATGATGTTAATGAACATGGTAATATTAAGATTATAATACCTAAATATAATACCCTCTACAGAGAAGAAAGCTGATGAAAAAGAACTGACCTGAAAGATTTACACACAGGCCTTTCAATATATAAACTACTATTCAAACTTAAGAAAAAGTAATATTCAGCAGAGGTTTTTTTATCTCTAAAAAAGTGCTGAAGAGATACAGGGAATTAAAACATCATCCACTTTTCATTTTTAATCGAAAAGAATTTTAACCAAGGCATATAACTTTCCTTGCACAGAAAAAAAACAATGCAGTTGCAAAAATTTCTAAATCATTTGATTTCATGTTTTCTAATTTGGATGGTATTTGTTGTTGTTGTTTTGTCTTACTTTGTGGTTGATTTTCACTCGAAAGCATCATCCTAGGATGTCTCTGCTTTGGGAGAAAATGAAAATAAGATTCCATTTTAGATTATCAGTTTGAGAATCATATAAAAAACAGGAAAGTGTAGCCAGTAATTTAAGAAGCCTTCACTGCATCTAGATCAGCAAGGGCCCAGCAACAAGACAGGGCAGGGAAGTCTGAGGAAGTGGACAGCAGTGTTCTGAACACTCCACAGCAGAAAACAAATCTGAAGGGTACAACCCAGGGGCAATCAATTTGCCTGTGAGAGAAAAACAAACAAGCAAATCAGATAGCACTGATTTTTATTTTCAGATAAATGACAATCTCACTGGAAAACAATTTTTTAAAATAGCATAAAAATATATAAAAATAAATGGACAGTAAATCAAACTAGTGCATCTGGAAGAATTCCATGGGGGTCAATTTAAGACAACTAATATCCTATGTACAAAACAACTATTATATGGTCTATTTATTTACATATAGTATATAAATTATTTCTAGAATATAAAAATTGGTTACATAATAATATATAATTTACATTATAAATTGTATATAATATATTGTTTATGCTCAGGATATTAATATGCTATATATATTCTAAGAACAATTCTTATACACACATACATATATATGGGTGTGTATATGCAAGTATTCTAAGACCCTCTGTAAAAGAGAAGCAGCCCTGGCTCTGTGGCTCAGCTGATTGGAGCATCAGCCCATACATCAAAAGATGGCTGGTTCAATTCTCAGTCAGGGCACATACCTAGGTTGCGGGTTTGATCCCCTGTGGGGGTACATACGGGAAGCAACAGATTAGTGTTTCTCTCTCTCTCTCTCTCTCTTTCTCTCTCTGTTCCTCCCTCCCTCCCTTCCTCTCTCAGAAATCAATAAAATAGATCCTCAGCTGAGGATTAAAAACGAATAGTAAAATTTTTTAAAAACTAAGCACAGTAGTCATATGTCTTATTAAAACAATGTGAGATATTTAAAGTTGCGCTTGCCATTCCTCTGGCAGGAGAAGAAATTTAGCCACTTTAACCCTGAAAATAAAAATGGGCACTACACATATACAGGGTGGGCAAAGTAGGTTTACAGTTGTGAGTGCACGAAACACAGTTTATTCTTGAATTATTATTTAGTAATTATGTTATTTTCCATAGGAACAATTGTAAACACCATGTGTATCAAATGGAAACTAAGAGAGAAATGAAGTAACTGAGTCCAGGAATTTCACTGAAAACAGAGAGAGAAAGCAGAAGCCAGATGAGAAACAGACTCTAAGCACACAAGAGGTGACAAATGTATACTGACGTATAGAACAGTCGTTTCTCTGCTGAGGTTGGGTCCGACCCTAAGTCGGGTGGGGAAGGTGGTCTGCAGGGCACAGTGTGTGTCAGATGGACCTGAGGCACACATTCTGTGGATATTTCTGCTTTAGGGCCTGTTGACTAGATCGTGACCAGGAGAATCCCACAGCCTCTGGATCTCTCTGAAAAGACCCTCTGATCGGATCCCTAACCCTATTTCATTTCTCATTCACCCAGCCACCCGAGGCCCCATATTTCATCTCCATAGGTTCAGGGCACAGTATGTTTCCCTTTGCCTCGGCAGACTTTTCTGGTCTCTGGATACTGCTCTTACTTATTCAGAGTTATTGTGCCAGCTTGATGCTCCCAGCCATTGCTTACCTCTCTATAACTGACTGCAAGTCTCCTGGCTCACTATACCTATCAATGAAATGCTACATGATACAGTGGAAGGAAGTTTTAGAGTCAGACAGCGCTGAATGCACATCTGCCCCCCCACAGACAGCTAGGTGACTTTTATCAAGCTTTTGTGTCCCTCTCAGTTTCAGGTTCATCCTTGTAGAGTTATCATCTGGGTTTACAATAATTTCATAATCCTGACCCGCTGGTACATCATCTTTGCTCAAAAGTTGTGGTTATTATTTGAATTTCAGGCTTCACATTTCACTCGATCCTACTATTTTCTCATTTCTTATACTCTGTGGAACTAAGAAAAAAAAATAGGTCTTAAATCTTCATTAATTCAGTCATTGAAAAATCATTTTTACTGGGCCCGGTTGGCATGGCTCAGCAGTTGAGCATCGACCTATGATCCAGGAGCTTGAGGTTCAATTCCCGGTCAGGGCACATGCCCAAGTTGCTGGCTCAATCCCCAGTAGGGGGCGTGCAGAAGGCAGCCGATCAATGACTCTCTCATCATTGATGTTTCTATCTCTCTCTTCCTCTCCCTTCCTCTCTCTGAAATCAATAAAGACTTATTTTTAAAAATCATCTTACTGGATGCCTACTAAGATATCAGCCTCTGTGGTAGGCACTAGAAATGCAGCAAGAAGCAACAGAGAGATACAAGAACAGTGCCTGCCCTCGTCAATACTTTAGTTGAGTGGGGAGGAAAATCAAAAGAGTAATTATATATTCTGCTAATGGTATAGTAATAAGTCCATGTGAAAAAGTACACAGGGGCCTACCTTATTCTAGGGAACAGGTAGGTCAGAGAAGATCCTAAGACAAGCTCCTTCAAGCTGAGGCCTAAACTGTGAGCAGGATGACTTAGTCAAGCAAAGAGAGCCGAAGGTATCTCAAGAGGAGAGACCAATGTGTGAGAAGGCCAGGAAGTGGGAGAGATATGGCACATTTGAGGACCAGGAGACAGAAGTAGAATGCTCAAGGGAAAGAGGATCATTGTTAACATATAAATAGCAAATGGGTCAAACTGGAACCACAGCAGGAGTGCAACAAGCAACCATTCCCAAGTCTTTAAATTAGTCAATGAACAAGGGAGCACAGAATCCTCAAGATAGCACAGTAGTAACAGGGGGGTTTTTTGCACAGAATTGAGCTATAGGTGGGGAATGTCACAGCAATGTTGAGAAAACAATTGTCTCTTGGAGAACTCCTGCCTTATAAATATATCTCAGCCTCTTTTAGAGACACTTCAAGGTAGCACCTGACAACTAAATAATTTTCAGCCACCATATGTCAAACTCATAATACTCTAGCCACAAAATATATCCCCTCTCTGTGCTCCCATAGAAACATGTTCTGAAACGTCTTTTAACATTTCACAACATGGACTGTAAGTACCCACTTATTTATGTACGTTCCCGTGTAAACTGGGACTGAGTTATCACCAGTGCCTAGAACAGCGGGACACAAATTAAATGCCCAGTGAAAACTGCATTCATACATTTGCTTCCATGCCTGGAAGATCCTTCCCCTCCCACCTCCTTTTGCATAAATAACTTATCTTCCAGATAAACAGATGGCCATTCTGTACATTTCCTCAAAACTTTACTCATCACTGTCACCTATCCAGATGTACTGTGGTCATCTCTTTTCCTCCCTCTGTCCCATCAGATACAAACCTCCATGAGAGGGTCACATCTGTTTCATTCACTATGCCCCTAAGATCAGTATAACATGCTTCATAAATACGGGTTGAATTACTGTGTTGAATTCATGAAAAATGAATTTATCCATACATCCTAGTAGCCTCATGCTCATTTTAGAGACAGTGAGATCTGTCCAGGCAGCAAATAGAGAGCAACACTAGATTCGGACTCACCAAGCCTGAGATATAACTACAGAACTCATCCCACTGCATTTGGCTCGTTTCCTATAGCAGACATTAGAGAAGAACTATTGGCATTTAGATTTTGTTTCTTTGTTTTATTTGTCTGGTTCTGTGGAGGGAAATGCTTTGGCATTAGTATCCACTATTAAAAAAAAACACCAAAAAAACAAAACACAGGAAAGACATAAAGGCAGAGTATCCTAAGTACCTAGAAAAAGGTACCCAAGCAAGAAATTGAACAAAACCTATACATCACAAAGGAACAGAACACAACAAATTAATTCTAAGGCTCTCTGGGGGCTGAAAACAACAAATGAATAAATGCTAGCAATAAATTCAGCAACCTTGAGTCTGAATTTGTTCTGGTAACAGAAAGAATCAGGCCGTTTTATCCCAGAGCATTTGCTGTGTGTACTCCATGGAGCCTTCTCTGTGAGGGCTCCATATGCAACTAGGTTTGGGCTGAATGCCTCATCTTCCTCTGCAATTAACATGTGTGGTGAAGAAACCAGTTTTACCCGTTTAACTCAGTGCTTTCCAAACTTATTTCAAAAAACACTTTCCTTCTCCTTTGAACACCAGCTAATACTTAGAAAAAGTAACACTCCCTAAAACACACTTTGGAAGACACCTGTGTATCTGAGCAGGAGACAGGATGTGGATAAAGGGAAAATCTACCCCAGGAATGGATGCCTACGTGTGGGTCTCTAACCACGTGTGCATGTAAAGCCTTTCTGATAGAGCATTCTCATTACTACCTTAATTCTGCTACTTGCGATCGTTCTGTGTCTCCTAAAATCAAGGTAAGTTAGACCATAAGGAGTACTGATGGAGAGGATTGTCCTCCCCCAAATGAAATAAAGTCAGAAATTCCAGTAGCTTTAATAACACAGTTTCCATTGTCAATCACATCTTTTAATAGATACATAGCCCCCAGCAACCTCCTAGTCCGTTTTTCAGGAGCTTTGTACAAAATGTGCTGAGAATTTCTTTTTCTCCCTTGCTGCTCTAACTTGGTATGACATTGTCTATTTCAAACACACTGCTAATGACATTTCTGGGGATTTAGAGGTAGGAGATACAGAAAGGCCTTCAGAAAATGTGACGGTCATCAAGTTCTAGACATGAGCTATGCAGTTAGCAGACACTGTTTCCCAGGATGGAGCTGAAGTTAAAAAACTTAGTGTGATGGGGTAAATGTCTGTGTCCCCAAAAAACTCTTCATTATGATGATATTAGGAGGCGGGGCCTTTGGGAGGTGATTGGGATAGATGAGGTCATGAGAGGAGCCCTCATGAATGGGATTAGTGCCCTTATGAGAGGCAGGAGAGAGCTTGCTTCCTCTCTCTGCCCTGCCCCAGGTGAGCGTACAATGAGAAGGTGGCAGTCTGCAACCCACAAGCAGGTCCTCACCAGAATTCAATCATGCTGACATTCTCATTTTGGAGTTCCAGCCTGCAGAACTGTGAGAAATAAATTTCTTGTTGTTTATAAGCCACCCAGTCTATGGTATTTTTGTTACAGTAGCCAGAATGGACTAAGACACTTAACATAATCTAAAAGTGAATTAATAATAAAGAAAAATATATATATTTATAAAACATACCATTTATGGGATGGTCTTATCCTATTCCAAGAAGTTTCATCAGTAACAGAGTTCTTTAAAGTGACAAATCTTCTTGGGAATCTTGTCAAGGTGTGCTCAATGTTTAGGAAGCATTTTCAGTATCACAAAATATACTACAGATGCAAAAAGTCTAGGGACTGCCTTTCGCAGTTAAATGGTGGAAACAAATGTGTAGTTAAATAATTGAAATAGTGTGTAAGGCATGTTCTCATAAGGTAAGATCACATAGATTAGCATCATGGGACAAAGTTATTTACCAAGCTTGGAAAGTAGGGGGCAGTTATATCACAGAGAAGATGCTGGACTTAGGTCTTGCTGGATGGACACACTAGAGAAGGGCATTCCAAGCAAGGGAAATCACATGAGATGTTGAAAGCTGGTCAGGTCAAGAAAGTGGGGATGGTTATTAAGAGGCAAGCAGGGGAGAGAAGGAGCTGGGGGGAGATATGAACCTACCCGTCCTCCCCCATAGTGTAATCATAATTTCGACCATTTTAAAGCTATTCCACACTTGTCAACCAAGACTATTTTATCCTCACTTAAAAGATAAATTAAATGTGATAAGAAGAATTCACTAGAGTTTTAATAACAGCAAGTTAACACCAGAACACGTTGTCTTTTGCCTACAATCCTTTCTACTAGACAACAGGAGCTTCTGAGTGAAACTAGAATTCATTTCTACCAAAAATTCATTTCTATCAGAAGTTTTTTAACTTTTATGACATAAAATGGCAAATGGCTATTTGCAAGGAAGAACAAAGTTCCTATCAATTCAGACAGAAAGAAACCAACAGGCCCAAAGCATTCTTACAGCTTTCCTTCCAGCCGCAAGCCTACTCATGGCATCTCAACCTGAACTGACGGAGGCTCTCCCACACCACCACTACATCAGTCTAATGAAAAAGGAACAGTTGTCAGTGGATCTATTAAGATTTATTGGCTGTAAGTAAAATGAATAGAATCGTTATATTAAGGCAGAAAGGAATGTATTGGAGGGACATGGGACAGCTCACAGAATTAAAGGAAGAGCTGTACACCAGACTTCTGAGAGGGCCCAGCTAGAGCAGCTCCAGGAATCGTGATTCATTGTAAGAACTCAGATCACTCTCCTCCAGAGTCCTTATCAGAGTGAAAAAGCTGCAGCTATTTTAGGTCTTTCTCACTCGCCTTAAGTTTCAAAATCCAGTGACAGGATCTGATCCAGCAACCTTGCAACCTTTATCTACCTCTTAGCCAAGGGAAGGCAGGGTACCAAAATAAATACAAGCAGGAAGGACACTTTTCCTAAGCTAAACCAGAATGCTGATTCCAACATCAGAGAGAGGAGACGCTAAGCAGACAAAATCAGAAAAGCCCACCATGGTCCATTATCATTTTTCTGCAAATAGGATCACGCATCCAAAAATTTATAAATAATCATTTCACTCATTAACTAAAATCTGCACCCTCCACACATCTAAAGGGAATGAGTTAAAGGAGGCATTACAAGGCAGGGAGGCAGAGAGTTGAGACGTTAAGAGCAAGATCTAGGGAATCAAACTGCAGGATCAAATCTTACTTCCACTGTTTAGTAATGGTGAGGATTTGGCCAAGTTTCTTAACCTCTCTGTGCCTCAGTTTATGTCTGCAAAGTCAGGATGATAATATTAGGTGGGTGTCCTACAGGGCTGGCAATACTAGAGTTGTTAGAAGGAAGCATGAGCTAAAGCATATAATGCATTCAGTGCTATGCTAGACCCCATAAGCACTCATTAAACATTAGCTATTGTCATCTACTTGTCTGACATTGTGACTTCCTTAGATAATTCTCCCCCTCTTTAAAAATTTCTTGTTTTCTCTAGATCTTCATATACCATCACAATATGATAATAGAATGCAGGGTGAGAAGCATCTTTGGTTTTCTTCACTGTCTTGGCTCTCTCGTACCTAAAAAGAATAAGTGAAGACTCCATTTAGATTTTGAACTAATGTTCGGTGGCAATTTTTCAGCATGGCAACATTCAAAGTGCAACTCCAGCCTGGCCAGGCATGGCTCAGTGGTTGAGCATTGACCTAGGATCCAGGAGACTGAGTTTCAATTCCCCATCAGGGCACATGCCCTGGTTGCGGGCTCGATCCCCAGTCGGGGGAGTGTAGGAGGCAGGCAATCAATGACGACTCTCTCATCATTGATGTTCTAACTCTCTCTCCCACCCCGTTTCCTCTCTGAAATCAATAAAGTTTTTTTTTTTTTAAATGCAACTCCAGTGATTTTTTTTCTGAGAGGTATATAGCTAAGATGAATAGAAGTGTCACTTTCAAAATATGTCTGCCCTGAGTAACATAAAAGGGTTATTTAAGAGGACACAGGGCCTAGGACACGCCCTGATATTAAAAGGCCTAACAACTAAAATGCTTATTTTTGTTAATTTGTTCAAAGTTTAAGATAGAGGAAAAAGTTCTAAATAAAACTAGATGCTTTTCTTCACTTACCATTCCTGGGATAGACACTTGAAATAAACTTCAAGCTAACAAACTATTGGTCAAAATGCTCTCAAAAACATTTTAAAGTCCAAACCGTTCAAATTACTGTTCAAAAGCAACTACATTCTTTTGACTCTTAACTGTTCTGTTGACTTAGAACTTTAATGCGTAATTTTACTTTTAAAGTTATTTAAATTGGCTGAATGCTATTTACATATTACATAATTCAAAGACTAACAAGCCAAGATATGGAAGTGAAATTTTTCAGTTCTATGATTTGTTAATTAAGACTGCAGTACCCACCTAAGCTATCTCTAGATAATCTAGAAGTCTCTAGAAATAGGCAAATTTTTCCATATTATAGGAAAAAGGAAAAAAAACTGACAAAACTTTTAGATATTATAACATGAAATGATGTCTTCCTTGGTGTAAATTTTGTCTCTTCCTTAAAGATCCTCACTTAGGCTCATAATTTAAAAGCTAAAAAACAGTAACGGAAGGGTAAAGAGGTGGTTGTATGAAGATCCTCCTAATTTCTCACAAAAAATATTCTCATGAATATTCACATATAACAACAACTATGAAAAACTTAGAATAAAGATAAACATATACACTATTGCCAAAATCTAGTAGGAATTTCTCACAACACCACAGCTATGAAACTGGATAAAGAAAAAACATTTCTCACCCACAATTTGGTTCATCGGACAGCTCAACACTGAGAGAAGATGGAAAGACATTTCATCTCTCTTCCTCTCTAGTCAGATGCCTGAGAGATCCAGGATCTGTAAGAAAACTGGGAGTTGGGCAGCATCAAGTCCAGTATTTTCTCCATAAGCATCTTTGCCACAAGCATTTTCGCTGCATACCTAATTAGCCGTAAGGCAATTTTGCCATAAAATAGATGAAATAACCGGTGGCTAGCTCAGGGTGCTCCTGTGTGGTTGGTTTCTTTTCTTCACCAATGAAGTTTTCGCAGTTACTGCCATTTTTATTTTATGTGTAAATCTTAGCCCTCATCATGGTCTACACAGTGATAAGTAAACATGGTGGTGGTCTTAAAATAGTTAGCATTGCTTTCAGATGACAACGATTTGCCCCAAGAGTCGGTTTCTTATTTTGAAAAACACGACATTGGGAGGAGAAAGGGAGGCCGTGGGAACTCTCTGAGGGCACAGAGTTGAACCCACATTTCCTGCAGAGCAAGGACAGTGCTCAGGTACAACCCATGAAATAAAACCAGTTATCTGCGCAGTATTGTCATGAATCACACATCTTTTAAATGTATTCGAATACTTTGTATTTCGCAATAGTTTAATTTTGTTACATCCTTTTTAATGTCCCTCTTTTTTATCTTTTATAATATTATGTTTTTTACAGCAAAAGTACCTTACACCCAATTAGTTATGCAGGGAAAATGTTTGCAGCAAAGATGTCTACAGCAAAGATGCTCAAGGTGAAGTACCTAAAACCGGACAGAATACTGTCTCCTCATACCCTCTTCTTACTGACCTTTAGATTCTTACAGTTATCTAGCACCCACCTGATCCCTTTACAATTGCAGAAGAATCCCCCGTTGTGTGTTGTGTTAGTTTCTTAGGAGCGCAGTAACAAAACCAACCAGGGGGCTTAGAACCGCTTAGCCTCTCCCAGTTACATCCAGAACTCTGAAATCAAGGTGTCAGCAAGCCCATGTTCTCTCTAAAGGCTCTAGTACTCAGGTACAACCCACAAAATAAAACCAGTTATTTGGGCAGCATTGCCATGAATCTAAGCACATTTTAAATGTATTCAAATGCTTTGTATTTTGCAATGAAGTCTTTTTAAGTTTGTTAAAATACAACTCTTCCTTACCTCTTCCTAGCTGGCAATTCTTGATGTTACTTGGTTTGCAGCTACATCGCTACAATCTCTGCTTCCATCATCGCGTGGTGTTCTCCCTGTGTATCTATGTCGACATGTCCCTCTTCTCATAAGAACACCAAGCACAGGAGTAACAGCTACTCTAAGTATGACCTCATCTTAACTGGATTACATCAGAACCTATTTCCAAAGATGATAACCTTCACAGATACTGGCGGTTGGGACTTCAACATAGCTTTTGAGAGGATACAATTCAACCTATAATATGTGTGTTGTGTGAGGCCATGCCCTGCTGCCCTGTACTGGAAGAGAAAGAATGTAAACATTCTACGTTCTACCCAGGCACATGACCTGATCTCAACTAGCTGGATACTCCTATTCTATATATTAAAGCTTGACCCAGTGATACAAAGGTGAAAGACATTTAAATTTCATTCTCAAATGCAGCAGTGATCATCTTCTGGTATCCCAATACTCATACAATTCTCTATTTTCCCCCAAAAATATTAAATCCCTTTTAGCTTAAAATAGCTTTGTTATTTGGGGAGGACAACTCTCAAAACTATAAACAGAAAAAATAGAAGGAGGGATGGCTGAGATATATCTCCCCTGGAAGGTATAGCATCTGCAAGAAAAGAATGTGATCTTAGAAAAGTATAAAAAGGAAGAGCTGGAAAGAAGTACATGCTGGAGTACGTTTTATACTCCAGCGTGTACGTTAACAGTACAAAATGTTAAGGTTCCAAGATAAATTTTTAAAAATAAATAAATAACAGTTTAAAAAAATCCCTATATTTAAATCTCTAAAGCATTGGGAAATGAACTACTTTCTTATGATATTTGATACAGGAATTTAACAAGCAGAGAAAAACCATGGGGAAGGCAAACAACCCTCTGCTGGTAAACATTAAATCTAGAAAAATCTCTCCTAATTTTGGGTTGGTGGATAGGCTAGGTGAATAGATAAGATAGATAGGTGATAGATGATGATAGATGATAGATGACAGACAGACAGACAGACAGACAGATAGATAGATAGACAGACAGACAGACAAGCAGAAATCCTCAAAGAATGATTGGTATATGCAGAACATTAAGAAGAGAATATCATTCTGAAAAATTCGAAGAAGATCATGATTCTGAAGGTGATTTACTAGTAGAAACAAAGGGGAAAAAACAAATTTTATAGCACTCCTCAACAGGATGCCAGAATACCTAACCTTTAAGAAAGAAGAGCAGAAAATCACATGTGAATCAGACTAAGAAGGAAAAAACACAGCATAATGATGTGAAACTCTACCTACTTAAAATAAATCAATGAAATTAAAGATTAGAAGAATTCCTGGAAATATTAGAGAATAGAATCAACAACACTGTGAAAATTGGACATGGAGCTAAGTTAGGTTAGGTTTGGTTTCCCATCAGCCTGAAGGTAAACACCTACCAGGCTAAAACACAAAGCAAGCAAAACAAGGATGGGATACTGGGTAGAGCTGGTTACTAATCCTAAATTCCACATTTATCATGCATCTCATGATAGAGGTGTCTTCTACCATTGAAGTAGAATTAAATGAGAACAAAATTCCTTTGTTTCCTGAACCACTACAAACTGTCCTTTAAGCTGACAGTCTGTTTGCCATATTTATCCAATATTTTAAATGAATAGCATTTAGATCTAAATCTTTTAATAAATACATTTGCAAAAATGAGCCTAACTGAACACATATTTGGATGGAAACCAATAAGCTTTACCTCAACATACTGTGAAAAGATATTACGCATAAAAGCCTCATAGAAACATCTTACATTCTCCCTCACGAATAGTCTCACCTTGTTCCATGAAATAGAAACTTTGGTCAAAACTTCAGCTTTCTCTAGAAAGAGCTGGGCAATCAATCTTCCACACTTCTGTTCACCCCTTATTGGATAAATGGTTTGGGAGTTTGGTGCCTGTCTGACATCCATACATTTACTTTCCTATACTCAAGTTCTCAACTAGGGTGATTTGACTGCCAAGGGAGATATGGCAATGTTTAGAGACCTTTTTTTTTTATTTCAATGACTTTAGGAAGGGAAATAGCTAAGTTGCCTAATTTAACAAAGAAAATGCCAGTTAGAAATCTATTTCCTCTAATTATCCCATTGGTCACAAAACACTTATCAAAATTTTGTTACACTGACCCTGCACAAATCTAGGAGTGAATACATCACAGCTGACCTTGTTGAAAATCTGACAGTTTCACTGAAACCCTTATTCGTACCTGTGTACGTGTCTTTCTACATTACGGTTTCCACATGCTGCAGTTGTTTTTTGCCCTCTAAAAGGTCATGTTCGTCCACAGTGATTTCAAACCTGTTCAGTTATAGCAGAGACTGTATACTGAGTCCCCTGCAGAAGCCTCCTCTTTCACACAGTTTCATGGGTGTTTGGGGCATTAAGCTATTGCTAGAACTACCAAAATTAACTTTTTAAAGAGAAATCAGTGGGAACAAATGGATCATAAAGAATCTGAACAGATATTTAGTGCAAAAATAAATAAATAATATCAAGCATCCAGACAAATGCTGATGAATGCCCACTAGGAAGATAATACATCATGAGATAAAAAGGCTGCTGGGGAAATTGTGATCATGGATAGATTTTTGTGCCTGTTTATTTTTTTTATTAATATGGCATCACCCAGTAGCAAGAGTCCTTGTCTCTCTGCATTTTGTAGCTAGAGGAGAACCTTGAGATGAGATGAATTTTTATTTTCGATTCCATCTCCCCACAATCCTGCAAACTCCTCTGGGAGCAATGTCAATTATATCATCGTCAATGCAAATGGCATTTTAAAGAGTTAGTACAGCAGACAGAGAATGTTAATGCTTCTCAGAGGTGCCAATGTGCATTGCAGACTTTCCCCTGAAGTCTGCAGCCCATCACATGTCTCTATTCACTCAGATCTAATCCTATCAACTGAGAGGACAGGCCACTGGCTTGCTCCCTGCCTTTGTCACTCAAGCTTACCCATTAAAAACCATCCATTTTCTAAAGTCGGACAGTGTGGAATTCAAGTTTGGGAGCCAAAAGATAAACTCCTATATACAGAGCATGATAATGAGGAGCCTGCTGGCCTTCTTGCCTGATGGGTTATTCTTATTAAGATAAAATGTGTTCCAGAAGTGAGTCAGAAGCATGAAAATCAACTGGTTCATGAAAAGTTATAGGAGCTTAGACTTTCAAATTAAGGAAACAAACATAATGGATGAAAATCCAAACTCAGTAGAAAAGTGTTGCCACTGGGAAGTCCTCCCTTGGTTGTGTTTTCTAACGTTGCAGCATTATAGAGAAGGATCTCATAACTATGTTACCATGAAAATTTACATGGCTTGATCACTGAATCATCTCTACTAAGCTTTTGTGTAATGAATGCTTAATTTGTGGTAATAAATAAAGCCTATAAGTAAGTGATTACTTTATGCTGATGGAGAATCTACTACGTACAAGGCTCTGTGCTAGGCATGGTGAAGGGCAAAAGACAGGGTAGGGTAAAAGACAGGTCTTGCCCAAAGGAAGTAATGGTGTATTAGAGAAAATACAATCATCAGAATTCAAGAGGAGATATAAAGCTGGAATGCCACAACAAAGTAAATGTGTGTTAATAGTAATCCTACAAAACTCAAAGATTAAGGAAGGCGCAGGAATAGTCCATACTGAGGGTGGCTGAGATTAAGTGATGAGCCTTAAGACTTAGGATATTTACTTTATTCTCTAGGCAATGAAGATCTAAAGAGAGGTGACATGGCGAAGAGTTGAAATAAGGTAATACTGTTAGTGGTATACATACTGGACTAGAAAGAGTTCACCAACTGATGATATAGAAAATGATTTTAAGTTGTGCAGGAACATGGGATTAAACAATATTAAATTGCACAGTGAAAGTAAATCCTGTTAATTTTCATTTTTAGAAGGCTTGAGGAAGAAAATTTTTGGTTTGGTACTGATATGGTTTTAACACTAGGCAATCACATCCCCTTAAAATTCAATAAAACTATTTTTATTGAATTTGCATTTACTTTCATAGTTACCATTTATTTATGGCAAGTCATACTTCCTATTTATACAAATAAGTAAAAATAAATACTATAAAACTATTTAAAATAATTAATTTAAGGAGGAAATTAAGTATATAATAGTATGTGTTATGCACTTATGGCAAAAATCAAGAAATGGAATGCAATTGGGTTAAGTTTGGAAAGCAGACCTAGGCTAGGGACCAGTAAATATTTTATTTTTTTAAAAAATACTTGTAACATGTCAAGGAGGAAAGTTTGTTTCAAATATGTTCACCAGAGCATTGTTATAATACAGAAAAATTGAAAACAAATTAAATGTTCCTAGTGAAAAATTGAAAACAAATTAAATGTTCCTAAATAAAGAAGAGGTTAAGAAAAATATGGTACTACTATTCTAGAATACTAGACAGCTGTTCAAAGAATGGGAAAGAACTACATGTACTTATGTGTAAAGATCAAATTAGGAAAAAAACAGGCAAACAAAACAACCCATAAATCTACATGTTTAATATAATCCCAATTATTTTTTGAAATGTATGCATGTATAAGTGTCTGTAAATGCACAGGAGAAGGACTGGGGAAATAATCAAAGAGTTACTATTGTTCATCTCCAAAGAGGTGAATATAGAATCCAAGGCAGGTGGGGGTGGAAGACACCCATATTTTCTTACATAGAGTGATGAACTGTTTTCCCCTAAAATTCATGTATCTTTTAATTGTTGTAATTTTTTTTAATTCTTAAGAAAACAAGAGAAATCTTCAGGGAACTTTCCATTTCTCGTATTCCCTCTCAAAACTACACTAAAACATCAGAAAATAACTTTTTAAAAGACACAAAACCACAAAGACAAAGAAAAGAGACAACTGCAGCAAACTTCTGAAAGCTGGATGAGTGGTAGAGTCTAAAGAAAAGAACCTCAAGACAGCTCAGTATTAAAGCAGCAGTAGAAGGAGCCAAGAAGAAACCCAATGTGCTTTGCAGAATCTACAAAGGCTCTGGAATTGGCAACCTTAGGTCCTCTGGGAACAGGCATGAAGTGAAATTAAAATCAAAAAGGATCGTTTGAAAGACAGACAAGCAGTTAGAGATGCTAGAGAATCCGTTAGAGCTCTGATCCCTTCCCTGCTCCACACAGCCAGTCTGTGCATCTTCTCTGCTGATTCTCTAAAGGAAATAAGACAGGTTTACTCTAAGATATGACAACAAAAGGTACAGTGAAGAATGGAGATAGTACATGGAAAAAAGGGATTTTCCATCAGGAATTCCTTCAATGAAAGGGTCCAGGAAGATCACAATAGAAAGTTGCCCATGGTCCAGAAGCACCACACGTGCACTCAGGAGCTCCCTCTCGGCTCTTTATTGCCCCACTCTTGAAGGATCACCAACACCAGAAAAGAGAGCCTCAAACATGAAAGGCGGGGTTTGAAAGAAATAAAAGCAACGCGGAGGAAACAGAGTTTTTGCAAGGAAAATAAAACTTCAAATAAACTACCTGTGCTTTACTCAAAAGGCTAGACAAACTATAATATACATAAAAACAATGTACTATGAAAAGGAGGAGGAAGAGAGATGACTAGGGAGAAAGAAAACAAAAAACAGAACAAAAGAGAGCTACATATACACACTTCTATGTACACAGATACGTATGTGTATACGGAAATAAGCGTATGCTCTAATCAGGCCACACTCGAAGGTACAATAGTCTATCTCTGTAATGACTTTACATACATATTTGTGACCCAGAGTTTCTCATCGTTATGGGATAACCTTTGAAAAATCATCTATATGAGCTTTAGAGCCCTCACCCCTACCTCATGACAAGCTCCTTTTTTTTCTACTTGTTAGAAGCAGACGATTTAACAGGCTGTGAGTTATTCTTTCCTACTTAATGTTTTCTTAATTTTTAGCAAAGTAATATGTCCATATGTCTTTAAAGTGACAATCAGATGGTGGGGTAGAGGCTGAGCCACTTGGTTAGGGAGAATCTAACTGTCAGCATGTGTGGGTCCCTCTCACCTGGGAGAATGGGCCTGGCTGTGAGGATTCTGAAAGCATTTCAGAACTATAGGGACAGAGGATCTCACCATTTAAGTTGCAGACACTCAGCATCTCACCATGATCCCCAATTGTGCCAACCTGTCCAATGCGAACCTCCCATTTTCTACCAGGATGGACAAGAAGCAGTCTCTAGGTTAGGAGGGGGTGAGAGAGGTGATTTGGAGGTCTCAATGGTCATTACAGAAAGTTTAACAAATCCCCACTTTTCACCTTTTGCCATACCCCATTTTTATCTCCATTTCCTAAGCCTTTCCAGATCCTGGGACATAACTCTCTTTTTTCTCTCATTTGCTTCACCCATAGCAGGCTTTACTTTTGACTTTCCCAGTTGGCTAATTCAATTTCTATTCTTCCATCTGCTTTCAGTTTCCAAGATGTTGTTGACTTCTTTCCTGTATTGTCGTCTTCCCTAAAGTCTCATTTTTTAAAATAAATGCATTCTTTTTATTCATTTTGGAGGATTTAGGAACGTTCAAAGATAAATATATGTGCTCAAACCTCCACATTAACCAGAAGTCCTATTCAATGTCCTTAAGCCAATGTCTATCTGCCCTTCCAGGAGATAAGCTATAGGACTGTACTGAGAAAAGAGAAAATTTTATAATGTCCTTGAATCTCCCATTAAAGAATTCTTTCTTTAGAAATCATAGGCCTTTGCTTTTCAGGATCTTATAAAACAACAGTCATCCAAATAAAGAAATAGAATTTTATGAATAGTTGTTACCAAAGGTCCATAACTTCTACTCTAAAAGAAATAATAAAGGTGTCAGAAAATTCACAGCCCCACAAACACATACACACACACACATACACTCAGGATGGTGCCTTTGTCAAAACTGCAGAAGGCTGGTAGCACTGCTAGAAATCCATCTCCATTAACTTGTCCATGTCCATTTCCTTGGAGCCACATCAGCTCAAGGGCAAAGATTTTTCAAAAAGTTGAAGAATCCCACCTTCAGCAAATTGCAGGTGCTAAGTGGGTAATATCTGAGAAGGGACTTGGTACTGTCTCAGACAGAAAATAAATGGAAACCTTCTAAAGGGCCTCTTTCTCTTAGTGTAGTGCAATTTTCATTTCACTTGAGATCAAAAAGAATTCACGTAAGACTTTCTCCAGCAGCAACCCCAAATAACAGGCAGATTGGAGGGCTTCCTGAATATTACTTCTGATGTACCAATCTTGCTCCTATAAGATGTCTTAAAGACAGTCCATTACTATGGTGAATACTGTAATAGTATGGTATGCTATTGATAACACTGACCATCAAGTTTTGGTCTCTTCTTTCCACTTTGCATCCTGGTTCCTGGTTCTTAATCCTGATCTCTAATATCCCAGGTTTCCCCATTTCCACCTCAGCCTCCTGACTCACAGACCTCAGGCTGCCTCTGAACACTGATAAACCTGTGATCTTACGCTGACCCTACAACCATCAGCTCTACTGGCACTGATCTTATTCCTCCTCTCCTTTTTCCGATTCATACTTAACAAGTGTGAACCTGTTGCCAGCTATGCCTGTGAGAGCATCGCTGTGGCTCAAAAACCTTGAAGGTCCCCTGAGTCATCACAGATAAACTCATTCTACTCTGCCTACAAACAAAGCCATGCACAAAACACCTTTACCTAAAAATTACCCAAATGGAGATACCACTCCTTAACCAGCATCTTTTCCACTAGGCATCTACCTATCACCCTGAGGTGTCTACTTTATGCCTATACATTGTTACAGATCATGTGTTACGTATACAAGAACTGAACAATTAAGTAAACAGATGGCAAATGGTGGGAACCAGACTTATCATTATTAGAGTGGGAATTTACAGTTAAGCAAGGGAGGAAGCCAGAAAAATGCATGTGGTAATGGATTAGAGTAGGAGACATCAGTATGAACTCATATTTAGCTTAACATAGATACAGATAGTTACATATAGAAATATTTTTAAATATGTGCATAACCATTGGTTGTCACACACACATCTATTCCCTTGCTTTGTCAGCCATGAGAGCGAAGAAGCAACAACACCCCAGTAGCAATGAGCACACATAGTATCGAGATCTTATTTTCTAAAACCATTCTCTAGTAAGGAAACTAGGGCTCCTTGGACATGCAGCTGAGTCAAGAGTGGGACAGGAAATTTTAAAAAAAGATCACGTGCTACCCTTTCTAAAAAGTCTCAATATTTTGAGTTTACTTTCACCCTTTCTGCTCCTCTCAGGTTTACACTTAATTGTATATTTACTTACATTGCTATTACTTGTTTCTGACTAAGTAAAAGACAAAAAGATGACTTTGATGAGAGTAAATACATAGAGAGAAGAGAAAATGGTGAGTCAAGGTAGGAATTATACATATTCTCAACCAATAAAATAGAGCAATTGGGACAAAAGTAATTACTAATGTATACTCTTACAGTTATGTCAGCTTGTTATAAAAGAGAAAAGATTACACTATGCAGTTAACTCATGATTCTAAGGTCACCTTCTAATTTATTATTTACAGTGAAAAATTTGCACATCATAAAATCAGAATAGCTTAATTTTGCATTTCCTTTTATTCTTTCTATTGGTTTCAGTAATTGCTAACCAAACCTTCCCCCCCTCATCAATAGACTTCTGGCCCCTAAGGACCTGGATATCTTTGTAGCATTAAAGTTATGCCACTCGGATGTTCTGAAGCAAGAGACACCTGTCTTAGATTCCAAAATTATGAGAAAAGCACCCAGGTACTGACTGCCATGTGTGTCAAAAAGAATAATATGGGCAAAAATATGGGCAAAACCAAAAACAAATAGCTTCTCCCCCACAAGCATCACATTGTCTCATGATATGGATAATAAAATTTCCCTGGGTCACTAAGCATGAGTTTACTACACTTTCTAGGTAAACTCAGTACCTGTAAAAGCCCACAGGAGAGTATTTTTAATGCTAAAATATCAATAATTAAAGACATAATCAAAGAAAAATTTCCTCTGTTGAAAAAAAATAAGGCCTGAGAAAGCAGTATGAACACATTCACCAATGTTCCAGGAGATGTCAACAGAAACTCAGGTCAGGCACATCATGCCAAATATTTTGGTTTACAAGAATAAAGAAAACATCCGAAAGGCACTCAGGCATAAGGACAAAATGATATTATCTACAATGAATAAAAATTAGGCTGGCCTAAAATTTAACATTAAAATGATATTTTGCAGGAAAAAATCCACAATAATTTGGTATCCAAATCACTTGTCTCAAGATGTGATCACTTGTATAAAGATGTGGTCAGGTGCACAAGACCTCCAAAAACAAACACACACAAAATTCTACTTGAAGATACATTCAAAGAAACTGAAAGATAAAGTTAGGAATTAAATTGAGAAATACATGAAATAAAATCGATGCCCATACTTAATCTGGTTTGATTATGCATTGCTCACTGCATTCAAAGATGAAGCCTGACCCCATCGCGCCTTGGTCTACTCTACGGTGTGTCTCCCTTTCTTCATTCCAGAAAATATATTGCTTTAGCGCTCTAAGAAATCCAGCCCCCTAAAAAATGCAGCAAAAAAAAATTGCTCCAAAATTTTACAGCAATTTATGGCAATCTACAGCAAAGAGAGCATTAAGTCTTTAAATAATGTTCCCAAACTAATGAACTTGTATCTCCAAAATAACATAGAAACCACAATTCTAAACCACAATTTTTTAATATAAAAAATAGGAGTTAGAAATATAATGGGAAATCACAGGTCACTGTCTAAAGCAGAGATTATAGGGTCTAGGGTCTGTCCTCCAATATGATGTTTACATATCCATTTAAGCAGAGAAAAGATCTATTACCAAAATTATTAAACTTCAGAAACTGGCCATGAGCACTCAATTTGGAAGCTTCTGTTATTATTCAACAAGAAGCTACCCAACATAATTGGAAAGCATTGTACTACAGAAAATACTTCTCACTTGTGGGGAAAACTGAATTTATTTGCAATAGCAGTGTTCCTTTCACTGATTTTAAGGGGAAAGATGCCATGTGGATTATCCAGACAGATGTGTTCATGTCATTTCCCAAGCTATTTATCAAAGTTTTATAGCAGGGGAAAATGTGTATTTAAGAAGTAAATTATTTGTATGTGAGGGTTTTGTTTGGTTCCTTTTGCATGCACAGCCACATTATAACTCTTGAGATCTTTCTTTTTAAAAATTACTCTCTACCTGCAGTGCTTTCTCTTGACACTCTAAGAAAGGTGTTGGCTGTGCAATGATGCTCATGTCAAGAAGGGTAGGGGTATGGACCAGAGATTGGGTGTGACTGGAAATCTCTGAACAGAAGAGGGGAATCCAAGAACTTCTTTCTACTGCTCCCAAGGGCCCTGCATCACATCAGAAGAGCCAATAAGGAGAGACTGGAACTGTTCCAAGAAATGAAGAGTATTCACTGTGAAAATCTGTTCTGCTCTAAAGCCATGATTTAGAACCCAAACATATTTTCATTTGAAACTTAATGAAAAAAATCACTTAATACAGCAGAAAGAGTGTAAGCTTTAGAATTAGAAAGACCTAAATTCAAATCCTCACTGTCCACCCCCTGGCATATAGTTTGGACAAGTTATTGAAAATCTCTGGCCCTCAGTTTGTTCACTGGCAAAATGAGGACAAAGGTATGTGCGTCATAGAGTGCTTAAGTTAATATATGCAAACCATATGGTAATTCCACGAATAGTATTAATGATGTCCCCAGATCAGCTTAGAGAAAAGAAGAAATTGAGGGGCTTACTACCTAAAATAAATAATAATAAGATCAACCAGTAAAAAAATTATTGTAAACTTACTAAGTATCCTTCAAAGTTTCGGGTGTCATGGAGTGTTTAAAAATTATGGTTTTACCACATTAATCAAATAATAAACTCCTGAGGGTCATGGACTAAACAATGAGCACTGGAAAAAATGAAAAGAAGAAATCTTATAGAGGGCTGAGAAGAGGGAGACGGGACCTGAGCCTTAAAGAATGACCAAATGAGAAACAGAGAAAGCAAGGAAGGATAGACCAATCTACAGAGGAAGTCAGAGTGTGTGTGTGTGGGTGTGGGTGTGTGTGTGTGAGAGAGGGTGGGGGAGAAGACAGAGAGAGAGGGAAAGAGAGAGAGAAGACAGAGAGAGAGTGAGAAGGAGAGAGAGAGGATCTGTCAAATAACTCAAAAAGAATCCGGAGGCTTTGGTTAGAAATAAATGATAAAGATTTATTCAGGGGTTTTAGAGTTTGAAAACCGTGAACACAGCTAAGCAAAAACCCAGAAGTGCTCCAAAGAAGAAAGAAAACTTAAAATTTCTTCTAGTTAAAATTAGACTCTTGAGAATGATTAGTCCTACATTCTTAGCCCTGGGATTGGTCCAGGATGGGTATCATTCAGATGTCAGGCAGTCTGGATGATGGATGTCTGGTGGTCTGGAAGATGGGCACCAGGAGGTCTGGTCATGTCCAGTGGCCTGGATAGTCGATGTCAGGTGGATGTATATGTGAATCCTTCAGGAGTTAATCAATTGGGTAGTCAGGAGACATGAGTCCTTAAGGAGGTAATCAGAGGGTTAGATGGAGGTCCAGATGTATATCCAGGCATTGACACAGAACAGGAAAGTTCAAAAGAGTTTAAGTTGCCAGGCTAGTTAGAAAGATAACAGTGTCATTCTTTATGCTTCAACCTTTATAATGTTAATAATTTTATCAGCTTTGGTAAAGTGACTCCATTTTATATATTCCCCATCTTTACTCTCCTCACACCATATGTTGGGTACCCAACTGAGTGCCAGTACTGTATTAATTGCCTTACGTAATAATCTTACTTAATCATCAGAATAACTCTGCAGGGTTGTTATCTCTACTTTTACATATCAGGAAATGGAGGTTCCGAGAGGTTAGAACACAACGTTGTCAGTGACAGAGCCAGCATTCGAACCCAGATCTGCCCAATCCAACACTGAGGCTTTTCTCAACATGACAATTGTCAAAGTCACAAGAAACATAATCAGTCTGGAGTGTCCTGTTCGTACTGAGAAAGGAGTACTTTTATGTTCAGAGGCCTCTGAGTGTCTGTTTTGTGACAAAATCTTAAATTTTCTTGAACCCCAAGATAGAGGCTTTAGCCGCTCTAAAGTATAAAAATTCAGTTCTTTTCTCCCAAAGGCAAATTTGCTTAGCAAATCTAAGAACCCCAAAAAAGACTACTATTCCCTTCACACGCTTAATTCCCTTCTCACCTACCTCCTAACCCCGGAAAATTCTGTTTCTCGCTCGGGGGGGGGGGTGTTGATTTTTATTGGTATTCCTTTGAAGCAGGGGAAGGTCACAGCTTAGAGCACTGCAAATGTATTGTCTAAAGAGCACAGTTTGTATCTTGCTTCCAGAGAGATCTGTAAAGATGCCTTGGCTTAACTGACTTTTCCTCCTCTCCTGCATTCAAGAAACATCCTCCAGGGAGAAAGTCCATTTCAAATCTTCACACTGCAGAGGCTCTGGGGCAGTCGGCTGCAGAATGCCGATCAGCCCGTTTCTTCCCTTTGGAGATAAATGGAATCTGGGAGGAGTTTTGGAAGAAAAGTTTCTGAGCAATCCTTAGAGCCCAGGCAAGGCTCTGATCAGACCAAGAAACAGGTTCCCATCTAAAAGCCAGCATGTTCTGATTTGAAAGCCATCTTTACTCCCCACTGAGGACATTTATTTTATTTCCCAGATCTTCCTCCAGCTTTGCATTTGATGTGGAAGCATTCTCAGTTCGTCTAGTCATTAAATAGTTCTCCTTTGCAGAAGATCCTCCACGACAGCAGGCTTGTTCTTAAAATGGTGTGTATGCGAAATGAATTATTCCGCAGTTCCCTAAGAAAGAGTTCTGTAGGATCTGGAAGTATTCAAGGTATTGTTAATTACTCACACACAATTATCAAAGCATACAGTGGCTCCACAGACCCTTTCCTTGTATCTCGCTCTAATTTTCTTTTTTATAATGTCTATATTTTATATAAAATTGTCTGGAAAGAAAAAAAAAAGACTACTTTAGGGAGCAAATGTCTCCGCAGTGAATGGCGCTGGCAGGGTCTTGAATATTCATGTGGAATACTGTTTTAACATCACATGAAGTAGATGTCGCTTCTTTTTTCCTTTCCCCAACGTTTTCCCCTGTGACGAGAAAAATTCTAAACTTTGGGCACGGCCCCAACCAGATTACATAATTTGTAAATTTCAGTTTTTAACGAAAGGCCAAGTTGGAAGCTTACAGGCACTCCCTCCTGAGTGAAACGCTGGGGAGGTGGGAAGCTCTCCTGACTGGCGGCTCCACTCGGCTAATGAGCGAATGAAGACCATCCAAGAGGTAAACTACCAAGAGCCCTACACCAAAGACTCCAGAAATCTAAGCCTCCAGCCTTGGCCTAACTCTGCTATGTACTAGCAGCCATGCCAGGCCTGTGGCAAATGCTCTGCACGCATTCCCCCATTTAATCTTCTTAACTAGGAGAGGCATCCTTATCACCCACAAGTGAGGAATGTAAGCATACAGCAGTCACACAATAAGTAATTGGTGGCATCAGGGTTGTCACTCCTCTGACCCCAGAAAATGCACATTTCACCACTGTGCAGTCTCATGCCTCTCAACCACCTGTTACACTGTAAGCCCCATGAGATCAAGGACTTCATCCATCTTGTTTATTTGCATGCCTCTGAAAACTTAGAGCAGTGTCTGGCACATAGGAGGTGCCTAATAAATGTTCAATTATTTAATTAAATGATGAAAACATGAACAAATGAAATTCCCAATCTAGCTTGTTCCCTTGATCTTCAGATTTACTGGGGACAAAACCCAAGATACTCCCAACAAGTGCATGAAACATAGGACCACGTGGACAATCCTTGCCCCCGCTGTTTCTGGGATGCGGACCCAGCCAATGGGCACATGAGATGGCGATGCCCCCAGCCCAGTGGATTTTTTTTTCTTCTTTTTCTATAATCCTGATTAGCCTCCAATGTGCAATTCCTGGACACCATTCTTTTCCAGTATAGTATTTAATTAAATGGGATTTGAGGGCAACAGAAAGAGAACAACTTGGCCCTCTACACTTATCTGCAGTCTCACAGCATGAGGCCCATGGAACTCCTGCTTCAGAGCCACCCAAGGTGTTTGCTGGATTCCAGGGGCCCACTTCAGACCTCCTGCCTCAGAATCTCAGGGCCCAGGGCCCAGGAATATGAATGTGTGATCATTGTACAGACTTGTGTTTGACAAGCAGCCCCACTATCAAACTTCTTCCCCCACAAAGGAAGCTACTAGCTCCTTTTTGAAAAGCCCCTGAGGTTAAGCTCCAGCATTTCAGGAAGGCTCTGAAAGGAGCCCCTTTCCCTCTGTGCTGAATCTATTTCCTCTTTCCTGATGTCTGCAGTTCCTCTCCTGCTGCGTCCCTCAGACTCAGCCCAGCTCCCCTTGGTTAAGCCTCTGGCTGAACTGTGTGCCTGACTTGACTACAGCTTCCTGCCTGGATGTTTGCTTTATGAAATCCTCTGTGCGACCTTGAGAGCCCTTGAGCAGTACTGTCCCAGCCAGACGGGGCTCACACTCATAGAACCCCGGCCAATCCAACTCCTCGCCCCACCCTTAGGGCAAGAATTTGAACATCTAGGAAATAGTCAAGGTCACCTGCATGCTCCTTCTCCCAGACACTGTTCTTCAGATTCTGGAGCCAGAAGGAATCCATCTCTTGGCTTAGCACTTACTACCTATGACCTTGAGCAAGTTCATTTTTTTCTCTGCCTTGAGTTTCTCCATTCACAAAAGTACCTTCCTCATAAGGTGGTTGTAAGGATTAAGTAATTTGTAAAGCACTGGAACACAACAGGCTCTCAATAAGTGTGAGCTGTTGCTGCTGCTGCATTTCAGGTGAAATAATGTA
Organism: Miniopterus natalensis; assembly: GCF_054644295.1. Lineage (NCBI taxonomy): Eukaryota > Metazoa > Chordata > Mammalia > Chiroptera > Miniopteridae > Miniopterus > Miniopterus natalensis. The sequence goes on from NC_142084.1 coordinate 88,461,174, forward strand.
TCGTGAACACCGAAGGAGAGGCTTGGAGGAAAGATGTCAGGAATGTGAACCCTAAGAGGGACTCAGTGAGAAAGAGATCTGCCTCCCTGCCCTGCTGACCATGCTATATAAGGCCAAATTACACACATAACAACCTGCTCCCAGTGATGTCAACAGAACCCCCCCTTGTAAGTGCTTAAGTTCAGAAGACACATCCAAAAGACAACTTTACATATCTCTTTAAGGAGAAATACACTTAGGTGTTTTTGTCTATTTGTGACTCTTTCCTCTGAGTAATAAGAAAAGTTAAGAATCTTGGGGAATTGGGCAAAGTAATTCATTCTCCTAGGCCTTAATTTACCATTAAACAAGATGGTTGAATTTAAATGGTCCAGCCCTAATATCCTGTATTGTGCTGGGCTCCTAAACTTTAGCTAACTCTGGCTGAGCCACAGAAAATTCACTGTTTCCACTGCCCTAACAGCAAGGAGTGGCCCTTGATTTTCAATCACATACCAGAAAACATGGGAGGAGGCTGCACGTGCAGAAAGACAGACAAAGAGACTGGAATGACAAAGTCAGAATGTCGTGCAGAAAGACAGACAAAGAGACTGGAATGACAAAGTCAGAATGTAACTAAAACAGTTCCAAGGTGTTCAAATTTTTTAAATGTGCTAGAAATTTAGAATTTGCAAAATATATCATATAACAGCAAAAGGTTAAAAATATCTTAAATGGGAAGCAACAGAAGTAGGTTAAACAAACTGTATGTAGTAGCATCACAAAATGAAATGCTATGCAGCCTTTTAAAATAAATGGCAGCTCTATGCTTTATAAGTTCTGTTAAGGAGAGATGTCCAAGGCATATTGTTACATGAAAAAAAACAAGACAGCATCATAAATATTATTCTCTCTCTCTCTCTCTACTTCTCTCACTCACACACATGCACGTTTATAAATGCATGGAATATCTATGAACAGATAAACAAAAAGCCAGCCACAAGAGAAAGGAAGACAGAGGGAGAGAGAAAGACCCTTTTGGATCTTTAGAATTGTGAACCATATATATGTACTATCACTAAAAAGTAAAAATATTATCAAAGAAAAAATGAATTTATGTACATTTAACTTACATAAAGCAAGCATATGCAAGTCTGCTGATTTAAATTAAAGCAAGAAAAGCTTCATTAATATAATACCTAGAAATTTCTACAATGTAATACCAGAGAATGGGAAATGGACAGCAGTTTAGGTGAAAACACGATTGACCAGGAACTGGTGATTATTGAAGCTGGTGAGGGTGCCATGGGGTTTCTTTTACTTTCATGTAAATATGCAGGGGTTCTGTGTACTTCCATAAATGACTAACATTTTCCATGATAAAAGGTATTTTTAAATGGCTTCATTAAGAGTCTATAAATAAGTACACAGGCAATTTATAGGACTCTGAAGTAGATCAAATTGATGGCAGAACATGAATTTTGCAAGCACAGGCTTTGTAAAGAGAAAGAAAGCACTTGGTCAGTATTTAGCACAAGAAGCACTTGGCTCACAAGCAGCCATGAGGATCAGACCAGGCTGGAAGTAAGGGCCTCACGAAGCAAAATTACATCTTTAGTTCCTTCATCCGGGATCTCATGCAGAAGCTCCAGACACAACATGAGGAGCAGAGAGGGGAGAAAAAAATATAAATGACCCCCACCCGATAACGTGGTGGCGGAAGGATATACAGACATCTTACAGGTTTAAGGTTATTTTCACAGTATCTGTCAATATGTGACCTCCCAGTGTCTTACAAGATGCTGTTGTTAAAATATCCACCGCAAGGAGAATTTTATAATGCAAAACAGAACCTGCCCTTCTGCAGCTACAGGAGAAAAAATTCCTCCTTGTGGCGCTAAGATTTCTTGCACCAGCAATTAAAAGAGGCTACAGTTTGAAAGCTAATACTGGAATTCCATTAGCTAGCTCAGTGAGCAAAAGCAGCAAGACTGAAAATGTGGAACTTAAAATTTGTGGGAGGGCTTGACGGGAGGGTGGAAGAGAACTTTCAGCAAATGTGACCACACAATGTTTTGCATTTCTTTGGGCCAGGTTTCAAAACATTTAAGCCTGTCTGTGCTCATTCCCAGGCCCCCTACTACTGTTCTTTCTCTGTACTCCTTCTGGCATGATTACATCTATTCCTGTGGCCTTAATTAGCTTCTCTTTGCAGGTGACTCCAGATTACACCTCTAACGTGACATCTCTTCTAGGTTCCTGACAGATATTCTACAACTGCTTGTTTGGAATCTCCAATTACAAGACACACAGAACGTTTAGTGAACATATCTAAAACTGAACTCTTGGATTTTGGGTCTCTATAACCTTCCCTGCCCTCTGTTACTGACATCTAACCAGAGAGGAGGGCAGGGTGGGGGCTGTCCTGTGCACTGTAGGTTGTTTTAGCATAAATTCTGGTCTTTATCCACCAAATGCCAATAGCATTGCCTCCTTCACATATGACAACCAAAAATGTCTCCAGATATTGGCAAATGTCCACTAGGGAGCAAAAGTGCACCCAACTGAGAACCACTGACCTACATAATAAATACTTAATATGCCATTTACCCCCCTTTCCCCAAAAAATAAAATATTAAGGAACTTAGTGTATCAAAAGCATAAGTTACCAGTTTAAGGTTGCATACAATTAGGAGTAAAAAGGAGAGCAAAATCTAGCAAACAGGCCTCCAATTTAATGATAAGTAGACTCTTGGTTCATAAACACCTGGCTGATCTGCTTTTCTAGATGTGAATATATTCACTTGGAGACAGAATAGTAATTATATTCCCATCAAAATTAACATTAATTAATGTCAATTAACTGGAAAGACAGTTACACTGAATTTATAAAAATTCTTTGAGGCATGGAATTGGTTTCCCCAGTTTTCTGAAAGCCTTATACCAAACGCTTGGTTTCTAACTTTACTGGTATATTAGTGAGGCTTCTACACAGTTATTTCAAATAATAAACTCATATTTCATAGTTAGCTTTTTCCAATAAAAATCTCAGAATCACATAAACATTCTAAATTTTAGTTAATTTTTAATAAATCATTCAATGTGCATCCCTATCTGACTTAATGGATACTTAAAACACTCTACGTGTAAATTATATGCTCATATTTCATACATCAGTCAGTCTTATGTCTTAAACAAATTCATTTGTCTTCTGGACCAGGTGTTGCTTTGGGTTATCCCAGAGATAAACCCAAAGTTATGTTTAGAAAATATGAAGGCATTTTCATTAAAGTCACATCAGCAGAAGATGGAAAACCCTTGTCATAGAATAATATCTATCTACCACTAACTAGTTTTTGCTTTGAGGCTGATGCTGTACTAAGTGCTTTACATACTTTGTATCACTTAGGTTCTATAATAAAATAGCCCTTTGATGTAGGGACTATTATATCCATTTCACAAATGACGTGGACAAAAATTACGGAACTCACCTAAGCCCTCATATAAAGTCAGGAGTGGAAACCCAGGTCCCTCTGACGCCAAAGCCCAAATTATTAACAACCATATGATATGTCCTGTTTGGTGGGGCTGAGAATCAATCCATATAGATTTCCTATGGCCATTCTAGTCATAGGAGATCTGATGGTCACTGATTTTTCTGCAAAATACCTGAGGCTTAAGAGAAACCTCACCTCTCATCCTAGAAAGCCACAAACAAGAGGTGATCAGAATCAAGTAAACTGTTCCCATACTTGTTACATACTTTGGATCAAATCAGGTATGGCATCTAGGAAGGTGGGAAGGGCTGCCATCTATACTTACTAGACTTTGGCCATGTGGGCTAAGATGATCCATAATCCCATCAATCATGCTGGTGTGCCCACGACCATCCAGCCTTTAGCACGGAAAGTTCTGCATCTGGGAAACTCTATGAATGTGCCTCCTCTCTATCTTCTGCCAAATCATCCTGATGCCAGCTGCCTTTCTACATCTCTAAATATTGCCTTTTGTTCATTTTTTGAGGAAACATTAAGACTTTACTATGTGATAAGCATTATAGTAGGTGCAAAGGATAACAAGGCAAAAAAATAAAGTCAAAATCTCCCTACAGGTGTCATCTACCTGCTGTAGCATCCTTTCCAACTGATATCCATCCTTTCAAACAGAATCCAGTACGAAGACGTACCACCTGCCACCATGCTCTATAAATACCAGGTCCCATCTGCCTGGCTCTTACTCCTCCAGCTAGTTGCTCTAGCAACTGCCTGTGTCCAACTGCTGTTCCCTCATGGGCCAGTCCATCCACTCACTGATTGAACTCCTCGCCCGACACTGACAAAGGCTTCAGTACCTCTTTTCTGGCTGTAGCCATTATTTCTGATTTCAGAGTGAGATGTTTTGGATGACTTTAGGGAATGCGATCATTTCCTTTATAGTGTTGATGATCCTCAACCCGCAATTACTCTGAGAAGAACTGAACTGTTAAGTGGTTTCCCACAAGTTGATGTAGATAAACTTTTCTTAAGAAAGAAAGCAGGAGCCCGGCCGGGTGTGGCTTAGCGGTTGAGCATCGACCTAGGATCCAGGCGATCGGGGTTCGATTCCCGGTCAGGGCACACGCCCGGGTTGCGGGCTCAATCAATGACTCTCTCATCATTGATGTTTCTATCTCTCTCTCTCCCTCTCCTTTCCTCTCTCTGAAATCAATAAAGATATATTTTAAAAAAAAAAAAAAGAAAGAAAGCAGGAATGCCTGCAAAAGAGAAAACAAGGAGAAATGGGTTCTTAAAAGAGGCCACTAGTCTAACTGGCCTACCTAGCTGAAAAGGAAGCTGGGAGCGGCCGAAAGTAAAGACCATGCCTCAGAAGAGCTGTTGAGCTACTGGTGTGTTTTCCTGAGTTCTAGACCATAAATCCTCAAGTAAAACACCAGATAATAAAATGGGAATCAGAGGCTCTCCCTTTTAAAAGATAATTGCAATTTCTCGAAATCTTGTTTTCCTATCCTCAGTACTTTTGTTTCTCTGCTCCCTTTGTTCTGTGTTTGTGCATCACCCCTCCTCCCCACACACACACATCTGATTCAACATCTAGGTTGAACATTAAGACCTTGTCAATACTTCCCATGTCTGCTTTTCATAAAGAATATATTCTGAGTATGTTGGGTTTGGTTGCACATTTTTTCCTAGACTGCCCAATTATTACTGCCTAGACACTGGACAGCATGTAGAGCTGGCCCTTAGTCATTCGCAATGTTCATATAGAGTCAATTTTTCTGGCTCAAGGAGGAGAGTAAGGATTTAGTATAAACAACTGATTCACCTCTGGAAATGGATATGTCCACAGAATTCTGTATTAGTGTATCAATCTACTATTGCTGCTGTAACACACGACTACCACTTTGGTGAGTTAAAACAACACAAATTTATTCTCTTATAGTTTGCAGGTCAGAGGTCAACATGAGTATTAAGGGACTAATACCAAGCTGTTGGGAAGGCTGGTTCCTTCTCAAGGCTCCAGGTGAGAATCTGTTCCTTGCCAGCTTCTAGGAGCTGCAGCATTCCTTGGCTCCTGGCAGCATAACTTCAACATCTGCTTCTATCATCACACAGCCTTCTTCTACCTTTGGTCTTCCTGCCTCCCTCTTACAAGGACGATTATGATAGGATAGTCTAAGATTATCTTCCTACCTCAAGATCCTTAACTTAATCACATCTCCAAAGTTTCTTTGCAACTCATACAAAGTAGTAAGTAACCTATAACTGCTAACTTTGTATAATATTAATGATAATAATAACTATAATAATTTCTGATTGTTAAACTTGTGTAATAATTGACTATACTGGCAAGGGAGGTTTGAAATATCTTAGGGCTTTTTGTGTGTTTTCTTAAGTTTGCCTAGAAAACTATTTTTCTCAGAGACTGTCATAATTTTTAGAAGCAAAAGGGATCATTTTGCCTGAGGTTTATCTCTAGCAAACAAGAAGAAAATTATCGATCTCCAACTTGTTATGCAACCCTGTACTCTTCATAGTAGATTAAAAAGGCTAAAATGTGTTCTCCATCCTCAGGAGCCTGGCACTGGAGTTAATGTTGACAAGACTAACTTATTTAAAACACAGAGCAAAATAAGAGACAATATCGGGTTGAGTCTAAATTACACAGAATGGATTAGAAATGCAGTAAAATCCCAGAAGAAAAATAGATGAGTGCGGGCTGGAGTAGTCAGGCAGGAGATCGGGCATAAACTAAAATCTGAAGAATGAGTAACATTTGTATAGCCAGGGAAAGGGACAACTGTGAGACACAGACAACTGAATGAGCAGACAGGCAAAGGCTGGAGACCAAAGACAAAGCAATCACTGTAGCCTGGAGCCAAGCTTATGAATGTTAAAAACTGTTAATGTAAGGACAGAGGTGCTAGACGAAAAAATATATATTGGGAAGTGGTTAAAAGTAGGGACTCAAGTCTGGCTGGGTGTGGCTCAGCAGTTGAGCATCGACCTAGGATCCAGGGGATCGCAGTTCGATTCCCGGTCAGGGCACATGCCTGGGTTGCGGGATCGATCCCCAGTCAGGGGCATGCAGGAGGCAGCCAATCAATGACGACTCTCTCATCATTGATGTTTCTATCTCTCTCTCCCTCTCCCTTCCTCTCTCTGAAATCAATAAAGATATAGTTAAAAAAAAAAAAAAGTAGGGACTCAGGAGTCAGGATGTTTAGGTTTGGGTCATGACTTCACCACCTGCTAAAATAAGGTTGACAATGTCTACCTTGTAGTGCTGCTGCAAGAGTAAAGATGATGAATGTGAAACACTTGACACAACGTCTAGTACATGTTAACAATGCAACAAATGCCATTTCTAGTAACAGGTATCAGAGAAGTAGCAATCATGCTTCGTGGTGGAGTCAGAGATATTCAAACACAGGACCGACTATAGAGATTATTTTATCCAGGCCCCTCAGGTGAGGGATAACTGGAGCCCAGAGAGATGAGATGACTTGCTCAGACCCTCACTGGCTGACTCAGAATCCACTGTTCTCACCTGTCAGATTCAGAGTTCCGACTCCAACTCCGAAACAATCAGTAGTTGGAGCTCCTGGATATGCTAAATTAGCCATTAGTTAGGAATCCTTTTGCAAGGATTGCTGAGTGTGAGCTTCCTTCAGTAAGTAAGGAGGATATGAGAACCATGTCCTACAAAGAGAAGTTTTCAACCCTGCAATAACTCAATTAAAAGTAGAAGTTGAACAAGGCCGCTGTGGGCTTAGACTCATTTGTCAGATCTCCCTCCAGCCAACTTTTCTTTTCTTTTCTTTTCTTTTTCTTTTCAATCCTCACCCGAGGATAGTTTTCCCATTGCTTTTCAGAGAGTGGAAGGGTGAGAGAGAAAGAGAGAGAAACAAAAGTAAAAATTAAAAAAAAAAGAGAGAGAGAGAAAGGGAGAGGGAGAGGGAGAAAGAGAGGAACATCAATGTGAGAGAGGCACATCAATTGATTGTCTCCCACTGCTACCCCAACTGGGGTGGAGCCTGCAACTGAGGTACGTGCCCTTTGCCAGAATCAAACTTGGGACCCTTTAGTCCTAGGGCAAATGCTCTAACCACTGAACAAAACTGGCTAGCACTCCCTCCAGCCAATTTCTTACCCCATCTTTCAGCAAGAAACAATCCACTTTGGTCTCCTGGGTTTAAAGCAAGTACATTAAAAATATCTCATATATTTTGGATGGTTTAGTTTCCTTTTTACTGATTTACTGGGGTGACACTGGTTAAAATTATACAGGTTACAGGTGCACAATTCCACAAAACATCATCTGTACACTATATTGTGTGTTCACTACCTCAGGTCAAACCTCCTTCCACCACCATTTATTCCCCCTCTAACCTTGTTGAAGGGGTCTTTAATACTCTGGAATTTCTCAGGCCCAGAAGCTTACATAAAAGTAATTTCACAAAACACTTGGTGTGAATCCTAATAAAAAACATTCTGAAATGCTTCTGGGTTGGTACAGTACATAAACTATGTTCTTATACTGCCCCCTTCTGGTGGATGGCCAAAAGAGACAGTCTGCATGATTTAAGAAACTAGCTCAACTTCATCTTAAATAAACTCTCTTTTGTAATTTCCTTGCCCCAGCACTGTTGATAGGCAGTTGTAGGTACTTTCCTTGCTGGAAAGAGTTACACTGGATGAGTAATTCATACTGGTTAAAGTGAACACAACTTTGGTGCTCTGGAAGGGCAGTAAGTAGGGGGAAAAAATTACCCAGCTGCCTTTGCATCCAGCAGGAGCACTGAGGCTGGGAAGAAATAGAACTTGCCTCTTGGTTTATGAGATTGAATGGTGTGTTTCCTCAGATGCCAAGTTTAGCCAAATCACAGAAGGACTCCATTAAACAGAAGCTAAGCAGCAGGAATGTCCACTTCAGCTTTCTTTTTCGGTAGAACCGAGGGACGGAAAAGCCAATTTCTACAACAGTGTGGCTAAATAGAGATCAATGTATGGAATGAATCCTGGCCTCTGATATGTCTTTCTTCCTGAAACATGAAGAAAAGGCTTGAGAGATGACTTAGGCAGACATAATTCCTCTTCATCCAGATGAATCTGTTATTATAAAATAGGCTATGTAGCAGTGACGATCATAAAATCTCAGCAGCTTAATCCAAAAAAATAGTTTATTTCTCACTCACATAAAATCCACATGGCCAAGGCTCACTGTCTTTATCACATTATATTGTACTTGCCAGTTTAGTTGTTTGTTTTTCATCATAGACCATGGGCTATCTTTGGGTAGGAAATATGTCTATTCGGCTCTCTGTTGAAGCCACATGCCTGTACATAGGTGCTCAAGGAATACTGCTGAATGAATTAAATAATGAAAGAATAGATGAGTGAATGAACAGAACTAAAGACCACTGGGTGTCATATCCAGGAGCTCTGACTTCTTTCTCCTTTCTATTCTTCAGGCACAGGCCACCTAGGAAATGCCCATTTTACATGGGGGTGATGTTCCCCTGTTCTCCTAGGCCTCTGCCACTGTGTAAGTTGCACAATCTCTTTTAAAGGCTTTCTTAGGAAAACCTTGGCAAACTGGGGATTTGAGTCAACAAGGGTGGAAAGTAAATATTCTTAGCAACCAGGCTTGGTAATGCTTGGATTAGGGAGAAGGTGGCAGATAAAGGACAGAGCTCCCTGGAGCCCTGAGCGATGGGCTGGCTTGGGGAGATATTTTGCAAACTGGTGCCAGCGCAAAGCAAGAGAAGTCAAAAAGGTCATGTGAGCCCCAATGAGATCACAAGAAGAAAAAGAAAGGGGAACTATTCCAGTGAGGAGGAAAAGAGAAGAAAATGGCACCTTAAGGTGTGATTGCTCATCAAAAGAAAACACATCCACACATCTTACCGGCAGCATGGAAGACCCCGAAGGGTCCTTTCCACTTCCCTTTCTTTTTTCCTTTGGCGCCTCTCCATTTCTCACCAACCGAACACTACTTACACTGTGACCAACACTCTCGAATCCCATTCCCAAAAGACCTTACCATTTCTGCCTGTTCTCTAGCAAAGACCCCTTTAACCTCTCTCCATTGATGGATTCCAAGCTGGCCACTCTGGCTCTCCATAGTCCTGTATTAAGATGAGGAATCTTCCATGTATTTATTCAAGAACTTATGGATTATCATTTTGCAACGAAAGCAAGATAGGGAGTGTGTGTGGAATCGCAAAAGGCACTGGGACAAGAAATCTCTGACCCATAACTCTTGTGGTTTAATGAGAACTGTTCCAGGGTGTCCTGAGTCCGTGTGTGACATTATGGAAAAGGAACAATTCTATGGCTCGTAGCCCTGTTCTTTGCACCTAGGGACTGAGGACTGGCTTGCAATTTGTACTGAAACACAGAGCTCTTCGCCCCAATTCCTTCCTCCTTCCTGGCCCCAATGCCCCTAATCAGGCCTCTCAGAGAGAAGGTGCAATTCCCACCCCCACCCTGTGGTTAGAGAGAGAACTGCAGTCATTAGGGCTCAGATGTGCCTGACCTCTTGCATACTCACACTAGGCAATGATGACTATTTCTGGACTGCAAAATGCTAACTGAAGAACAGAGAGATTATATAGTGTGCTTCTAAGTGGCATGTTGCTATGGTTTCCCGCTGAAAGGAGAGAATTCTTGCCATTAGGTTATCTGAAATCTGCAGGACTGTACCAAAATGTTTCTGCAGAGCAACCAGCTGTCCTTGAATACAACTCCACCATTCTACATGATCGAATCCAGACTCAGGTTAGTAGGAAACGTGATGTGATTTTGGAAGGATGTCTTCATTGAATGCAGTAGGATTTGCAGATAATGTATAAGACTAAAACTGACGCACTGGCCTCTGTTGATAAGGGACCTTTCCTGTATGTATCATCTATGTCTCTCATGCTAAAAAGTTATTGAATCTGAGCCACCTGGGCAGGCAAATGGCAGCACACACTCCTGTGCTTAGATCCTTTCAAAGGCTTCCCACTGCTCTTAACATAAAATCCAAATCTTTTCTCTTGGCCAAACCTGGGCTACCTCTCCATCTCACCCACCCCACCCCACCCAGATCACAACCAGCTACTTTCACTTCACTCAAAGCTTCCTATAAAACCCCAAGTTTTTCCCTGCAGAGGGTCTCTGCACATGCTATTTCTTTTGCATGAAATGTCCTTGCCCCATACCTGGCCTGCCTTATGTCTTACAAATCCTCCAGGTCTCAAATTAAACACCACATCCTGGGATACCCATCACCCCAATCTAAATTAAGTCCCCATGTATACCCTCTGACAGGACTCTACACTTTGACTTCATAGCATGTGTCAAAATTTGAAATTAACTGTATATTCCTGTGACTGTTCAATATATACCTCCTCCACTAAAATAAAGCCTTTAAGGCACGGATTATGTATTTTTGGTCTCTGCTATGTCCCCAGCACTTACTACAAACTTGGTACATAGTAAGCATTTGATATTGAATGAATGAATCAGCCCCCTGACTTCAATCCCCATTTACTTAGTAATTAGGAGAAACTGACTGTCTATTTACTCACTTATCCATTGAGCAAGTATTAAAACTGAGCAAAATTCAACAAGGTCCTGCTGTCAAGTAGTTTATAAATACAGCACAGGGAAATATGACAGGGAAAACAAATAGCCATATACAAATAAAACAGCAATTTACAAGGAGCATTTCTTGTTGTCTCATGGGAACCTAATGACAGTCATGGGTAATTAATGTCCACACATTGAACATCGTTGTGGTGGACACACCTCTGAAGGACTTGCTAAGATAACACAACCAGTCCAGTAGTAACCCCTAGTTCATCACAGACCTCCAACCAGAATGAAAGAGGCCTAGATATTCAGTAAGAAAAGAGAGTACACTTCAAAGGGTAGTTGAGAGAATAGAATGCTGTGACATTTGTCCCCTCCCTCTGCTCAAGCCACATAAAGGGTCAGTCAGAGAAGATTGGGGAACACAGATCCAGAGTGTTGGAGGGAGGGGAGGCAGGTGCTCACACAGAAAGGTAGCTGAGCCAGAGCTACCTTCAAAGGATTCCTGCTCAGGACAAGGGAATGCCAGGAGTACAAGGCCCCTCGATAGGAGCTAACTGGAAGCCAATAACCCAAGAGGGCTGCACTTGTTCCTCATGTTGTATCAAAGAGTCCTTACAGGTGCTCCAGGACAGGAAAAGCCAGGTTACTCCTGTCATGAAAGAAGGCACCAGCAGCCAATTAACCAGCAAAAGGCAAGTCATATTTTGCCCTTTCTTTGTAAATTCAGCACACACACTTGCCACAGAAGCACATGTGCACACACACACAATACATATACATCATACACGCTCTGTGCTCAACTCAAGAGGAGCCACAGCAGCAGACTGAATGGGAGGTTCAGGCAGAGCAAGTGGAACCAAAGAATGAACCATGTTGCCCTTTCCCACAGGTAGATGGGGAAGCAAGGGTCAGGCCTGGGGGGTAAGCGGTGGATAGACAGAAACCTTGAATTGGTTGAGATATTAAAGTTTGGATTTAGGTTGCACTAGAATTCATAATGTCTGATAATGAGACTGTTCAAATACCTGAAAATGTATGAGATTTGCTGAAGACATCTTCTGATGTCTTGGGGAAGGTGTTCCAAAGAGTCTAGCTGAAGGCAATGCTTGGGAAGTAATGAAGCTGATTCCTGGTTCTACTTTCTCAAGTCCAGTCTGTCCAATAAGCCAACTACATAAAACAGAAAACAAGTTCAATCAAAAGAGTAAAAATAAAGTACAATAGGATATCCAAGTTGACAATCAACTCAAATCTTTCTCTGCTTAGGAAATGATTTACCAACCAATGTTCTAGGAATGTAAGGAATATTAGAATCATACACCATTATATTACATATGCAAAGTATGTTCGTATTTTTCTGTTCCACAAAAATTATCCATGAAAAAGATAAATTTCTCATCAACTTCCAGAAAAATTGTGCATCCTGAAACTATGGATAATTCAGTAATTTTTATGAACGCAAAATTGCAGTATATTACATCTGAATATTTTGTCCCATGCAAAGAACTTCAATGACAGATGTCTCTCAGTTGATCATAACCACCCTGGATAGTTGGAAGAGGAAATACACTCCAATTTTCATAGGCAGGAAATGTGAGACCAAAAATGGGGTCTGCAAATTATGACCCGCTCACTACCTGTTTTTTGTATGCCCCATGAGTTAAGAATGTTTTTCACTGTTTTAATTCATTGAAAGAAGCAAACAAATAATATTTCGTGACACATGAAAATAGTATGAACTTCAAGCTGCACTATTCATAAAATTTCACTGGAACACAGCCAATGCTCATTTATTTACATATTGTTAATAGCTGTTTCCATGCTGCAACAACAGGAATGAGCAGTTGTAACAGAGATTGTATTGATGGCAAAGCTTAAAGTAGTTACTATTTTATCACAATAGTATTGACTATATGTGCTAAAAGTTTAAATGGCATCTAATCTCACATGCTTAGTTAGCGGCAAAAAAACATACCACCCCTAATTCAGGATATAAATCATTTCATCGTATTTCCTATATAAATAACAATAAATATTGCTGGCATTTATATGTTTTTATTTTCCCTTCTTTGGGGCCATCGAATTTTATTTTGGAAAACAAAATTTCTTAAAACTTTTGCTTGGAATGCCCTTCTCCAATTCCTGGCCTGCCTTAATTCTTACAAATCCTGCAGGACTCAGATTAAATACCACATCCTGAGATACCCATCACCCTAATCAAAACTGAGTTTCCTTTAACACCTCTGACAGGACCCTGCACTTTCATCAGTACTCATCAGTAGAGTGCTGTGAGCTGGGCAGGACCTTAGCAATCATATAATGCAGAAGTCAGCTAACCTTCTGTCAGGGGCCAATAGTAAATATTTCAGGCTTTGCTGGCCATATAATCTCTGTAGCAACCGCTCATTTTGGCTACATTAGCAGAAAAGCAGCTATAGACAATACCCAAAGGAATGGGGAGGGCTGTATTTCAATAAATCTTTATTTACAAAAACAGACAACTGGCCAGATTTGGCCAGTGATCTGCACTTTGCCAAACCCTGATATAGTCCATACCCTCATCTTAGTTTCACTGATTTTTCACCGCCTATAACTTATCACACAACATAATATAGAGCAGATTTACATCTGATAAACTTTTTCATAAATTAATGAGTAAAGCAAGCAAGGAGAAAGAAAGAGAAGAACACAAGAACACAAGCAATTGTACCCACAGTCCATTCTCTGAAAGTGTTCTAGCAAGGAGACAAGGCCTACTCACATGAAAATACCGTGTTACAAAGCAGGGTACAATGAGCGGTCCAGACACTGCGGGCCATCTGAGCTCAGATGGAGACATCATAGGTGAGGTCAGGTTTGCACTGAGTATCAAAGTGTGTTGTTTGTTAGGCTTTTTTGTTTTGTTTTGTTTTCTCTGGGTGGTGGGAGAAGGTTGGCATTGGTCAAATTTGTACAAAGAATCATCATATATGCATAAACGCTCACTATTTTATTAATTTTATTGGGGTTACATTGGTTAAAAACATTATATGAGTTTCAAGTGTACGATTCTATTACATATGCTGTTGTACTGCACTGTGTGCTCACCACTGAAAGTCTCCGGTGGTGACTCCTTTACCCTCTTCTTCCTTCGCCCAGCCCCCTTTGGCAACCATCATACTATTATCTGCACTATATTTTAATTGATTTTGGGGGGAATAAAGGAGAAAGAGAAACATCAATGTGAGAGAGAATCATTCATCAGTTGCCTCCTGTACATGCCCTGGCAGGAGACAGAACCCACGGCCTGGGTATGTGCCCTGACTAAAAATCGAGCCTGCCACCTTTTCATGTGCAGAATGACTCTCCAACCAACTGAGGAACACTGGCCAGGGTTATCTGCACTATTTTTAAAGTATGACATAAGTCCTTTTTTGTAGACAGGAAATGCTTCAGTAATGTATATAAACATTTTTAGTTCTAAGATTTAGGTATGTTAGGTTTTCTTAAGACATGGCTTATTTTTGTTTGAAGCAATAGAATGTCCAAACTAGGAATTCCTTTCTGCCACTGGTTTTCAAATTTTAGGAGCCCAAGAATCATTTGGAGAGATGTTAATCATACAGATTCCTGGGCTCCAACTAGACCTTCTGAACCTCTGGGGTAGAACCAGGGAATCTGCATCTTAAAAATGTCTCCCTCTTGTAATTCCACTGCAGTTAGTCTGTGGAGAATACTGCATTAGGCTTTGTTACCATGGAAATTGAACTTCTGTATTAATGATAAAAATGTCATGATTTCATGGAAAAACACTTTTTAGTCGAGATTAAATGTCAGCAGGTCAAAGACCATTGTCTTCTTAATAAATTCTTTCCAAGAGTATATATTTTTTGGCATCTTCCAGATGCTAATCACCTCCCAAGATTTCAAGTTAATTTTCTGTCTTCAACTGACAATAAATACATTAATTTTAAAGAGTATTATGTGTTGCTTAGTACCATTTACCTTCTCATTTAGATTTCTCAATGCATTAATTATATCTCTAAAAATTAGAAAGCTTGTACAGTCACCACTATCCTCTGAAGTAATACAAAGATTGAGTGTTGTTTCATTTTGAAGCCATTTTATAACCTTGAAAAAATCAAACTGTTTCTTAAATACGCACAGTATAATGAATTCAGAGAATATTTTTATTAATAGTTGGTACCCAAAATTGATGCCAGGGTCCACTGATTATCATTACCAATTAATACATGCCAGACCTACTCAGGGAGCACTGTATTTAAGAACCTAATATTTTGCCCGGACGGGCGTGGCTCAGCAGTTGAGCATCAACCTAGGATCCAGGAGATTGGGGTTCGATTCCCCAGCAGGGCACATGCCCAGGTTGCGGGCTCAATCAATGACTCTCTCATCATTGATGTTTCTATCTCTCTCTCCTTCTCCTTTCCTCTCTCTGAAATCAATAAAGATATATTTTTTTAAAAAAAAGAACCTAATATTTTCCTTCTTCCTTCTGTCCAGCAAAATGTTCCCTACAGAAGGACATTTTCAGCCATCAGGTTAGCAAGTATAGATTACTGGACTGAAATATACTATAAGCATGTACAAAGTCAAAATAAGCCTATGCAAATGCTCATAAACAAAATATTGTCTCCTTTGGTTCTACCTCCTACAAAGAACCAATTCTTCCTTTCTTAATGTGAAAAACTTTGGAGCTTATAATGATAAATGTTAACTAACTGAGCATTTGCTATATACCAGACACTATACTAAGCACTTGAATTACCAGCATCAATTTGTTGTCATGACAGCCTGTGATGGAGGTCCCATTACAATCCTCATTTTACAGATGAGGAAACTAGAGATTAACTGTCCAAGGTCAAGTGACTATTAAATAATGGAGATGAGATTTGCACTTGTGACATCTAACTCCAAATCCTGTGCTATGTGCTTTCCCAAAAAGCATGAGATCCTGGTGAACTGCAATGAGCACAGGGCTGAGATCCAAGAGATAAATGTTCTTGCCTCAGCCTGACACTAAGTAAGTGGTTAGTTCTGACCATGATATTTCCCCTTTTTGGGTTTCCATTTCCTCTCCTGTAAAGAATGGTAATTGGACTACTGGATGAATAATAAAATTGCTTCCAACACCAATATACTGCGATTTAAGAGCAGCCATTTGCACAAAAAGAGGACTAGAAAGACAATGGGAGCCATCTGGAAGCGAGAATGATGAATGGCAAAAGCTGTTGGCGTGGATAGTCTCAGATTAGCATTCAGTGCCACAGGGCCACTCACCACACTGCCAGTCTCCTGCAAATTGCCTGCAGCTGCACCAATCTACAGGCCATTTAGAGTGCAGACTCCTTACCAAATTGTTCCAGGTATTTAGTCCTGAGTTTCCCAAGAGCCCCTTTAGCCCCATAAAATTAGATGTCTTGTGATTGTGTCAACTTTGCTGTTAAAAGTGGAACAAAGTTGGGGTTTTGCCTGTTTGTTTGTTTGCTTGAACTCAGTTACCACTTCTTTCTGGATAGAAAGGATACCCCTGCAAATTCTTTCTTGAATAGCTGATTGTGGAGGATTGTTCACATCAGTCAAGAAATGAAAACTGTCTAATGAAATATAATGACGGGAAAACAGTTGCAGTGTTCTCGTAATCTACATGTCTGCTTCCACTTTTACAGAATCATGCCTCCAATGCACATGCCCCCAATCCATAACGCTTTTCCCAAGATTTGTATAGACTTTTGAGGGACTTACATTCTCATTATTTCTATTTAGTCTTATTTGAGATCCTACAGAAGTCTCATTTTCACTCATCCTAACCTCCTATGGCTATCTTTTTCTGCCCATCCTTTGTTAACCAAATGTTTCCCAAAGTGTGACTTCCAAAGGAGGGTCCCATCACAGCACACGGAGCAGAGCAAACAGTTCTCAATCTAATATGACACACCCCCACACATAAAGCTTGTAAAGCTATCTTTGCCACCAGAAATTTTTCAATGGCCATACTTTGTCTCAAAGTCCTGGTTCCTTAATCTTTTAAGATACCCTCTCAAAAATGAAATGCCCATAATGTTCTTAGGCAGAAAAACTGACTAGATCTATTGCTCTCTCCTTCTAGACCATATCCAGACACTTTTTCTTCATACTCTCAAAGAACTCTGCCACTGGCACGCTAATTTACAGAAAATGACTTGAAGCTCCATTAGCTGTTACCCAATCGTAGTACAAATAAATTACAGAAATACTAGTGGGGCTCCATATGTCCCAGTCTCACAACTGTGTATTACTCAAAGAAAAAAAAAAAAGTAATTCTGATTCTGACTCTTCAAGTTATTTTAAAAATATTTATTAAAAAAAAACACACCTCATCACATCACATCTTAAAATTTGTCTCCGATTTCTCTCCACCCCAACTTTCATGTTAAATGCCCAAAATTGTTTTCCTCATTCCTCAGTCCTCATTTTCTGAAAGAAAAATTTTATTAATTATGCAATATTCCCATCTTCACAGACACTCTTGTTTTCTTGTTCCCCTCCCAAACTCCCTTTTATACCAGAACATTTTTTCTCTGTCATTTGCAGAACCTCTCTGCCCTTTTTGAAACAACTCCCTTCTCATCCCTGGTTCATTGATCGATCTGATCAGTATAATAGTGTAAAGCGAGAGGAGATAGCGTGGACAAGAACAAAATTTTTGGTTTAGGTAGTGAGAAAGAAAGAATGTCACACTCATACATCACATAGTCTTGCTCCTTTTACAAATAAATTAAAATTTTGAATGGAAACAAGACAACAAATGAATTGCAGCTGAATCATGCAGTGACAATTACCATGCCTGGAGTTCTTAGGACTTAAAAGAAATAACATGACAGAAACAAATTAATGGGTGTTTGGGGGGTTTTGATACAGTAAAAACACATGGACCGAAAAGAAGTTTAACTTGAGGACTGTACCTTAAAAATGACAGCTGTGAATTGATCTGAATGCAACAACAACTATTAAGGGAACCCAAAACAACTATTTGCTACAAATGCAAAAGAAGTGTATGAAGAGTATATTTGTAGCTCTAGGCAATATTCAGGCAACAGAACAAAGCAGGGCCCAATACGAAGACATCCAGTCCTTCTGAGTGCCAACACCAGAGTGCACATGCAAAAGAGCTCCTGCATTCAGTTAAGCTTCATTGATTGACAACAATAGAAAAACATCCTGACTAACATCCTCAAAATAGAACATTCTTATAAAAACATAAAGGAATGCACAGAATGAAGAGGAAGGTTTAAATCTGACCTTTTCTCTCCCCTGCTGGAAATGCTTACATAAATTTCTTTAAATAGTAATTAAGATCATTAATACTACCTATATACTGTGCATGGCCAGGCTCCTTCCTGCCTCTCCAGCAATTTATTTTGCGTCTTTCTCCCTTAATCTCCAAATTCTACTCACTCTGACCACCTCATGGGTTCTCTTCTACCATTGTCCTCTAGCCACAGGACCTTTGCACATATTCTTTCCTCTTAATATATGCTTTTCCCCTTCTTACCCCTCCTTCAAATAGTTCTCATCTAATCATCTTGTAGGCAAAAATCTCAAGCTTCACTTTTCAGATGAGTTTGGGATTGGGTGCATACATGAAAATCAAAATGAAACAACAAAACAAGATTATTCATTTCAACAGAATATTAAAAATCTTGTGGAAAAAAAGAAAAAGAATTACTGTATACCACATGAGTAAGGCATGAATAATGTTGACAGACATAAATCATATTGCTACACACTGAATTTTCTAACCAAAATTATGATATAACTGTATTGGATGAAAGCAGGGTCAGGAGAGTGATTACATAAACAAAGGGAAAGTGAAGGGGAAAGGGTGAAATAGAGCTAAATATTTACCTTCCAAAGCAGAAAAGTCACCAAAAAAGTGCCTAAATCTGAAAAATCAAGATATAACATTGAAAGCCTGTTACTTAGAATTAAGGAGATAGATACCAAAAGAAATAGATGGAAGAGTTTAAAGTACTTGCCTCTGGAGGACTGGTCATTGGGGGAAGCAGGCAATAGGGAGGTGACTGCTGTCTTTAAAATAAAGCTTGAAAAATTATTTGATTCTTAAGGCCAGGTATACATACAACTTTAATTTTTAAATGACTATATTTTTAAAAAGCAGTAAATGGGCTAATGGGAAATTCAAATATGAAAGACATGATGAAGACAAGAATGAGGTTAAAGCATGTTGTAGAAACGTGTGCATCTCCTAAAGACAGGCTGCCAAAGTGAGCTTGTCGAATTAAAATATTTTTTGAAAGACCTTTTAGGCAACAACCTTTTCTCAAAAAATACATAAATCTCTATGATTGCAATTAGCACCTTGTGTCTAAAAAAACTCTCTTCACTTTAAATTGTTCATTGGTAAGCTACTGGTAGAGTTTTCTTCCAGAAGTGGTAGGTCACTGGGAAAGGGCTGTCTAGACATATTCATTCTCCAAAATGCATCATGACCATTGATGGCACTTTTTTCAAGATGAAAAATGATGTTTGATGGCCTGCCTATGTTGTAAGGCAATTATTTCCGACATGGAAAATAATAATAAGGTTGTGTTCTGTTGCAGAGAATGTGTGAGTTTGAGGATTAGGAGAACTGAGCTTTGGACTTGTCCTGTCCAACATAGTAGTCATTAGCCGCATGTGGTACTGGGTATCTGCAAGTTGCTAGTCCGAACTGGAATATTCTGTCTGCGCAACATATACATCTGTGGTTTACATAATTTCTATCAGACAATGCTGCTCTAGTCTTAACTCTTGCATTAGTGGTTACATGGTAATGATATTATTACAAGTCATGAACTTCAGTGGGCTTCAACCCTTAAGTGTAAAATGGGGGGTTAGATAGGTAGATATCCTCTAAAGTCCCTTCTAACTCAGAAATTTTACTAGGTTAGAATTCTAAAATGTGATGGATACTAAGGAATTTTGGACTTGAAAAACCAGTAGATGATTCCTCAGATGCCTCACCCTACCTTACTGAACTTTCTTTCCCCCTCTGCCACCACCAACCCCTTCCAGACATCATTACTCAACATTGCTCTCGCTAGCCATTAATGTATAGCCTGTTCAAAATGCTTTATGATTATTTCATTACATCCTAATCCCTGCATGATGGAATCAGTATCATTACCCTGTTTCACAGGGAAGGAAACAACCTTGAAGGTTAGGTGACTTTGGAAGACCTCAGAGCCAGGATTTAGAGTACTCATGAACCACAGTCCTCTGAATCCAACACCTGAACGCTTCCTCAGTGTGCTCTGCTCCCCTTTCCAGAAACCAAACTTTTTTTCCTTTGGAGCCTAAATAAAAGCCCCAAGTTTTTTGAGTCAATACACCTCTTCTGTGTTGTTTGCCATCCCTGGATCCTCAGCACCTTAAAAGGATGGTCAATGAACATTATGTACCATAATATTCTGAACTTCTGTGTCACCTGGTTTAAAATATTATACTCTAAGGTATGTCTATGAAATAATGTGAAGTGGTTGGGCTTTTAAGAATAAATATGCCAAAAAAATACACATGACCACTGTCCACTTCAGATGAGCTACTCTGAAGAGTTATTCTAACACTGTTGTCTTAATTTTTAAAAAACACTCTTTATAAATTGTCTTTGGAGCCTAAAATACGTTCCTTTGAATATTTGTAGCACAAGTGTTGTCTTTTTCTTCATATATTGTTTTTGTTGTACCACAGAACAAGCTATCAAAGGACCTAAGGGCCAACCTGGAGAGACACCTAGTGGCCTAAAATGGGACAAGTTGAACATCAAAAAATAATAGTAATAATAATAGTACCTGATTGATCAATAGCAAATATTAGAAAAAACAACTCATTTATCATCACTAGAATTTGCTATATCACAACCCAGAGTCTAAAAATTGGCAAAGGAAATAAATCAAGCATTTAGCTCAACTTTCCCGTATAAACTAGATTTCAGGAAAACTAATAGCTGCTGAGGAAAAAAATCTTTCAGTGAATATTTCTAGCTAATAAATGCAGAAAGAATAATAACATTAGAAAAATCACCATTTTGCAACCCCTAATGAAATAATGGATCAGGGTGATAATCATAAATGTTAAGACCATTAGGTGAAATCTGATAAAAAACTTTACAAGGAAGAAATCAGGGTGACACGACCTGAAAGTGGAACCTTCAAAATTATGTGTCTCCTCATTTGATGCAATAAAAAAAAAAAAGTGCACTTGCTCTTAAAGGAAGGGGAAGAAGGACGAGGGGGAGCGGAAGACAACTTGAACCTAATCAAGCCTCCAGTTCCAACCTCCTACTGTGTACAGGAAATGTGGGGGCTAGAGGGAAAAGTTAAACAACACAAGAAAACCATATGCTACATCCAGAATTGTCTAGACATCCTGCAGGAAAAGTGCCTTGGTTTACTCAGTAAGTAAAATTGTAAAATTTTAAATTTATTGTAGATTAAAAGAGTTAAGAATATAAAAAGCAAATGTAATGTGCATACCTTATTTGGACTCTGATTCAAACAAACTAATAAAATAAAATAAAAACACTTTTGAAATCATCAAAGAAACTTGACTAAGGACTGGGTATGAGACAATAAGAAATTGCCACATTTTTTAGGTAGGATAAGTCATTGCGGTTGTGCTAAAAATATGCCCTTATATGTTGGAGATGCATAATAAAACCAGGAAATCAAAATAAATAACATAATATTGGGGATATGCTTTAAAGGAAAAAACACGCCAGCAAAAACAACACTACAGCCACCAATAGTAGCAGAAGTAGTAGGGATGGGAACAAAACGTTTATAATATGGACACTGGACGTTAGGCACATTCCAGCCCATTATATTTTTCTATTTCTGTATATGTGTGAAAATTTCTATAATAAAAATAATTTAAGCTCGCAATAATTTGTAAGCAAGTCTCATGAACTACATGTTGATTCCAATGTTATTCCACTTTTGTTGAACAATCTTTGTCTCTATCACAGTGAGTGATTTTCTTGTGTTTTTCTGAAGGCAATTCCAGAATAAGAGAACCATTCCAGGTGACCGTGGGCAACTGAGCCTCCATACATCTTGCTTTCCTTATCAGCAACTAAGAAGTTGAATGACTTGATTACAAAGGTCTTTTCCAACAATATTCTAGAGCTGTTTTGCTCTATAATAGAAGAATTGGATAAGGGAATGGCTTTTCTAATGCAATAATAACCACTTAATTATATAAATATTCATTTTTTAAATAATGTAAAAGACAGCTTCATTATCTATAGTAACTATATTTAATATTTGCCCACAGTGATAATAAAAGGTCAGCAATGACCCTGGCAGGTTTGGTTCAGTGTTTAGAGCATTGGCCTGCGAACTGAACACTGAAGGGTCTCGAGTTCAATTCCAGCCAAGGGCACATACCTCAGTTGCAGACTCAATCCCCGGCCCTGGTCTGGGTACGTGTAGGAGGCAACCAATTGATGTGTCTCTCTCCCATCAATGTCTCTCTCTCTCTCTCTCTCCTCTTTCCACTCTCTCTGAAATTCAGCAACAGAAAAAATATCCTCAGGTGAGAATTTAAAAAAAAAAAAAAGTCAGCAATGTTCAAATAAATCAAATTCTATGAAAAATAAACTGATTTCATTTGTACTTTTTCTATAAGAGGAAACCCATAACCCCTGGAAATTCTTCCCTGCTAATAGTAATCCAATCTTGATTATCTACATGGCTCAGATGAGCAGATAATAGCTTAATTTACTACCATGAATGGACTGGTTGCCTCATCACCTGGCAAAGATTCTTTATAACGGTAATCTGATACTGTATAGACTAAAAGAAAAAAAATGGAGGTTTTCTACCCCTCAAACAAGTGTTCTGATGACTTGAAGCTTACCTTGTGGATCAAATGTTGCCAACTGAACTAGCCATTAAACCCACTCCTTCCATACACACAAGGGTGAAGTGAGACCAGCAGGATAATCAAATTTGGGGGTTGGCGTTTGGTTTTTGTTTCTGTTTTTGCTTTTTCATTCTCAGTCCATTATTTTTTCACAGCTCTATTCTATACGCTTCCTATATATTTTCAATTCCTAGGAATTTTTCCAGGTTAGGATCAAACAAATCACTCATTAAGGGTAATGTTTCTGTACCTTTTGATAATTTTACTTAATTGAGTTGCTAAATTGCCACTGGTTTGATGCTTAAACTAATTCTCATAAGGCAGATTTTTCATGTCCAATGTTGCTCCTCTTACTTAAGTTGATTTTAAATTCCAAGTCACTGCTTTTCAACAAGGGCAGAAATATAACTTGCAATCAGTAAAATAATTAAATATTTGTACTGGAACATGATAGTTATAATTAACTACACTAATTAGGTTTAAATCTGAAATATCTGAATGACTAATTACCTTAAAAATAAAATTGCAGTTATTTACCTTTATTACTCAATATGAGTTTTTTCTTAATTGCAAATAATAAACCAACCTGTCAATAATTTTACACGTTAAAAGCTATGAGGGGTCTCAAAGAGAGTAGAATTTGATGCCGCAGTTTTGAAGTCCTTAGAAATACCTCTGGTTTCTTCTCCTGCCTTAGGAAGACAGAAATCACACTTGATTTAGATTTAGAATTTTGAGAGTCTATGCAATGACCTTTTGTTTCACTTTTCTAAGCCCTTTCAAGGTAAAATTCTCTATTGACTTGTGAAATGAGAGGTCTGATTAATTTGAAATAAAGTATTGAAATGTTTGGATTTCCCTTGAAATAAACTCCCAAATACAAGCTATCTTTGTTTTCAAAAGACCTGTGGGACACAACTTGAAACCAGAAAAATACATGTCTCAACTTCTAAGAAGCCACCACGCTGCACACCTTCAAGCAGTAGCATGTCATCCTGGCCCATGTGAATGACCCATTCTGGGCTATCCTGCCTGGCTGTGTGCAGAAGAATGAGTCTCTTGGGAAAAGAAATTGAAATGCAATGAGATTACACAAATTGCTCAAAGTTGCACAGCTGACTAGACCCACAGCCTGAGCTATGCTTAGCCTTTTTCACAGCAAGTTTCCTAAAGCAGAGACGCACCCAGATGAGCTGTGGTTACTCAACACAAACACAGCATGCCTGTGGTAAAGAGGCCCAATTTCCCCACTCGTTTGGATACACTTAATCATGCCTTTGTTTAAAGACTTCCTGGCCTCTTCTATTCCTCCATTTGAATTACAGTCTCAAATTATGGAATACATGTTTGTTAAGATTTGGGGAAAGAGATGTGGCTAAAAAAATATGACCACACAGTAAGCCCTATGAGTGTCTTTTGGGAGAAGACATAAACACACACACACACACACACACACACACACACACACACACACGCACACTAGACTCAGAGATGGACCTTGGCGATTGATTTGAGTTAAAAGTGAAAACTGCTTTTTTTTTTTTTCTTTTGGTGATGAAAGATTGGAATGAGAGAAAAAAAGCCATACTGGGGATCTTCAAAAGTGCTGAGTTACAGCATCTGAAGATTTTACAGGGACCTCCAAATGCTGCAATCATCCCACCTCTTGAACTGTAACGTGGATTCTTTTTCTAAGAAAGTAAAGGTAATAAAGACCTATTGCCTAATTCTGGACTGAGGTTGAGTCACTGTGTAAAACATCTTCAGCTCCTGGTGAATCAGTTGTCTTAGAGAATGAAAATGGTGAGTTTTCCAGGGTAAAATAGGACCCAGCAGCACTGTCCTTCAGAAGAATGAAATACAAGTCGATGGCTCCTGGATTTGCTAGCTCTCTTCTGGTTTGGAATTTGAATTTGTCCAACAAGCCTGCAAAGGACTGATTGCACAGCATTTTCTCCTTTTTCAATAAAAGAGCTCTCAGGAAAAAGCTGGGACACTACTGCTTCATTGCCCCTTCTTTCACTGATGAACTAGTCTTAGGCAAGTCATTTAAGCTTAATGAACCTCAGCCCTCTCTCCACCTCTAAAATAAGATGACAGTAATACTGCCTACTGTTTCTATGAGAACTAAATGAGATAATGCATCTAAAGCATTTAGCAATGTGTCTGGCATACAATAACACCCCAGAGAATTGACAGCTATTATTTTTATTATGATATGTGGCAATGACAATACGGCTAGGGAATAGCTTGAAGGTACTCAAGCCAGTTTCCTTGTGGTAAGGGACAAAAGTAACGGTCAAAAGTCAAAAAGAAGAGAGGCAACATTTTCCTTTCTTTAAGATTTTGCTGAAGAATGATCTCAGGTTTACAATAGCAGGAAGCCAAGAATCACATGGTTTTCTTCATTTTCTTACGAAACCCAACCAGTCCTTGTAAAAATGAGCCCTGTGTTGAGCTAAGAGGACAAGGATTGCCAGATTTAGCAAATAAAAATACTGGACACCCGGTTAAATTTGAATTTACGATAAACAGGGAATATTTTTAGTGTGAGTATTCCATGAAATGTTTGATATATGTCTTTACCTGAAATGGATTTGTTGTATCTGAAATTTGAATTTAACTGGGTATCTTGTATTTTATCTTGGAATCCTAAAGAGCATCTGAGCTCCAGAGATGAGAAGAATCTAGGTGGTGTACCCAGAACAATCTTCAAAGACAAGTGAAAGCCTGGGGGCTGATGAGGATAATTAAAGGAAATGGAAATATGATATTTATCTTCACTGGCTTGATCAAGTTTCTCTTTCTTGCAATCAAAAAGGTTTCAATACAAAAACACTTATCTTTTCTGTTTTAGTTTTCCTATCTTAAAGGATGGAGAAATAATACTCATAAGGCTCTTGTAAAGACAAAATAAAAACTGAATGTGAAAGTGCTTTGTAAATTCAGGCTTGGGGACTCCCAGGTAAAAATATTGGAATGAACACATGGTCCCTCCAGAAACCCTACTAAAATAAGAGGAAAGGGATGTACCCTTCACGCATGTACCAAAAGGAAAATGAAAACAGAACCCAAAAGACAGAGAGGAGACTAGAGCAAAAGTAACCCCTTCTAGGTGCCAGACAAGTAGAGCCGTCTTGGGCCTTCTGGACCAGGTGAGCTGCATCTCATGAGATGACCTCAGTCAACAACTGAGGAGGACAGTCTGCCAGCTAAGTTCTATTCAAATCCTTGACCAACAAAACCATGAGATGCAATAAAATATTGGGTGTTTTAAGCCCTTAGTTTTGGGTTTAGGGTCATTAAGACACAGAATGGTGATCCACTTCTAAGAAAATCAGAGAAGAGTTCACAAGGAACTCTTAAGCTACTCTTAAAGGATAAGCAGAGCCTGGCCCAGCGTGGCTCAGTGGTTGAGCACTGACCTAGGATCCAGAAGATCAGGTTCGATTCCCAGTCGGGGCACATGCCCGGGTTGCGGGTTCTAACCCAAACAGGGAGCACGCAGGAGGCAGCCGGTCAATGACTCTCTCATCGTTGATGTTTCTATCTCTCTCTTCCTCTCTCTGAAATCAATAAAGATATATTTTTTTAAAAAAGGATAAACAGAAAACAAGAAGCAGTTTAGATAGTGTACAGCATAAGCTTAAAGGCCTTCTCTCTTTCAGAGGGCTGCTGGGAGCCCTAGACACTAGTCTGAAAGTCCCCTCAAATTATAGGAAGACAGAAAGATGAACTGAGCAGTGAAATCCCAAGTGCTGACTGGGAAGATGGGTAAGTCCATTAAAAATATTAGCTTCAGCCCTGGCCAGGTAGCTCAGTTGGTTAGAGTGTTATCCCTATATGCCAAGGTTGAGGGTTAGATCCCCCATGAGGGTACATACAAGAATTAACCAATGAATGCATAAACAAGTGGAACAACACATTGATGTTTCTCTCTCTCTCTCCTCCCTTCCTCTCTCTCTCTCTACAATCAATAAAATTTTAAAAAATTAAATATTAGCTTCAATTCTGAAAATAAGATTATGAGAAGTACATTATTTCCCAATACCTTTCAAAAAACAATTGCTACCTGCAGAAAGTTTTCCTTGCCCGTGTAAATAGAGAACCTGAACTTTTAATATAAGTAATATTGTTTTTTCTTTTTATGGACTGTATTAGAAAAAGGCTATTTCTATTGCAACTGACAGAATGACAATTGAAACCAGTTTAAGCAATGGCACAATTTTATTGACTCAAAAAACTTAAAACTTCAGGCATGAATCTGATCTTCTCCAAGAATGCAAATGATCATTTCATTCCCTCCTTCCCTGTGTATTGTCTGTGTTGTCTCCTTTCCTATCATACAGAGCCTTATCATAAAATGTTTAGCAGGCTTTGACTTCAGATAAGACTAAGTCATCCCAGTTTAGTAAACCCAAAGGGAAGTGAGAACTTCTTTATCCCTACCCCTCCTTACTAGTATTTAAAATCCCAAGGAAGGTCCCTGACTTGCCCATTTGTTCACATGCCTACCCTTTGTCCAACTTTATTCACAGTTTGTTAGGGTAATATGATTGGCCAGTGCTCAAAGAAGTGGCATTCCCCAACAGAACCACTTGAAGTAAAGAAATAACAGTTCCTACAGTGCTATAAATCAGAAGCAGGGCAAAAGTGCTGCTGGGCTGATTAAAAAGACAGATGCGTGGCCTGGTTGGGTGTGGCTCAGCAGTTGAGCATTGAACTAGGATTCAGGAGATCTCAGGCTCAATCCCCAGTAGGGGGGCAGCATGCAGGAGGCACCAGATCAATGACTCTCATCATTGATGTTTCTATCTCTCTCTCCCCCTCCCTTCCTCTCTCTGAAATTAATAAAGATATATTTTTTAAAATTTTTAAAAGACAGATGCATAACACATGGGTATGTATGACTGCTTTTATTTGCAGAATTACAATGTGAAAAATAAGCCCTCATACTTTTAAGGGTGGCATAACAATTCCCTCTTAATGCATTCTTCCCCTGATCCCACCTCAGTCTAGTCTGATTCATTCTGGACTTAAGAAATCATAATCCTTGAGGAGTTAAACAATGGGCACATGACAAAGAAGGCCAATGAACAGATCCAGAGACATAAAACTCTCCTTTTCTGAATTCCTGAGATGTGCAGCAAAGACAAAACACTCCAGTAAGGATGCGTTCCTCTTGAGAATGCAAAATCAAAATATAAACAACAAAAATCATGTGAAGAATGGGTAAATTTTCCACTCCTGCACAGTAGATTTGATTCCCAAACATCTCACTCCCTCTCCAAAACTGCAGTGCAGATTTTGCAAGCACGATGGGTTACATAAGGAGGATTATGTACTCTTCATGCAAACTCTGAAGCCAGCTGTCCATCCAGTTCTATTTCCCAGATAGGAGAAGGGATTACTGCACAGCTTCAATACGATGCTGGACAGATATTGATAAATTCTGAATCTCTCATTTCAAGTTAGAAGAGGAAAATACATTTGGAAAGTTTGTTCAGCTAGACTTTCTCAATGATGGCAATGGCATATGACTATGGTTTTATGGTTATATATTCAGTGTGTATATCAGGATCTACACAGTATATTTGAGTATCATAGATTTAATTGTGTCCTGCAAAAATTCATACATTGAAGTCCTAACCCTGCACTACCCACATACCTCAGAATGTGACCTTATTTGAAAATAAGGTCTTTATAGAGGTAATCCATTTAAAATGAGGTTATTAGCATGGGCTCTAATCTAATATGACTAGCATTTTTATAAAAAGGGTAAATTTGGAGACAGACACATACAGGGATGATGCTATGTGAAAATGAAGGCAGTGATCAGGGTGATAATTCTACAAGTCAAGCAGCACCAAAGACTGCCAGAAAACCACCAGGAGCTAGGCCAGAGGCATGGAACAGATTCTCCCTCACAAATTTAGAAGCAACCAATTCCACTAACAGCTTGATCTTGGACTCCTAGCCTTCAGAAGTGTGGGACGATAAATTTCTGTTGGTTAAGGCCCGTAGATTGGGGTCTGGGAGGTCAAGCCCATAGGAATAGGAGGTCTTTGGCAGACCAGGCTTAGGAACACTTGAGGAGATTCTGAAAAAAAGGGCCCTCCGAAGGAAGGAGGCACTAAAATCAAGTTGCCTTGTTATAGATGCTAACTATAGGAACATCTTGTGAATGAGACGGTATTAGACTCTGTCCCAAAATGAATAACCTTCTAACTGAAATCCACAAAAAGAAAAATCATGTGAGTTAAAACTTCCGTCGTCTATCTTTACACAGAAAATTGGGGAGAAAAATCTATTTAAAACAAGTATTTAGAAAAGCCTCATTTCCCTGGTATGATTATTATGTGCTTCATGTTGGCAGGAAGGTTTCATTTCCAGTGATATTTTCCAATTGTTAAAAAAAAAATCCCTGCCGCTTTCTTTGCAATTCATAATTTTGTATTTTTAATTTTGATAACTCAAGTGTCTCTGAGCAGAAATAAGCTGCATATTCATGAGCCCTGATTTGCTATAATGATTATTTCTGAGACTCTATCTGCAAAGACTCCAAGAACTCAAGTCCTTTTTCTCAGGCAATTATATCAGATTGGCTCGGAGGTGAGGGAGTTGGGAAACCCTAGCTTTTCATTTTCTCTTTGAAGGGCTCTGTCTGCCTAGCTGAGGTCAACTTTCCTTGCTCCCAAATGTGGCTGATAATTAGCTGCTTCAACACAGGGATAAAAGTCTATTTAATATGTTAGCTAGAGAATTCTTAACTTTTCATAAATAAGCCTTTGGTAATAGACAGCAAAGTGGGGGGAAGCCAAAGTAGGGGGAAGATATATTAAAATGAGCTGAACAAAAAGTTAGGGAAGGAAAATACATATCAACAAAGTTTTGTGCCCGGCTGGCATGGCTCAGTGGTTGAGCATTAACCTATGAACCATGAGGTCACAGTTCGATTCCCCATCAGGGCACATGCCCGGTTGCTGGCTTGATTCCCAGTAGGGGTCGTGCAGGAGGCAGCCGATCAATGACTCTCTCGTCATTGATGTTTCTCTCTCTCCTTCCCTCTCCCTTCCTCTCTCTGAAATCAGTAAAGACCAAAAAAAAAATTTTTTGACCCAACAAACTATTTTTTTCATCCCTGGTAGCTGCTTGTTGGTCTGTCTGTTTCTGTGTTTAGGGGAAGTTTAATTTGATATATATTTTACAATTATACACAAAGCTATAGCATATTTATTCATTGATTTTGAGAATAAATCTCTACCAGAGAAATAACCTTTTTCTATATAACTTTGAGAGCAAGGACTATGTCTTAATCTTTGGATCCTTAAAGTACTTAGTAAAATGCCTCCTAATCAGTATTTATTAAATAAATCATGGAGAATTATCTCATTTGGGGAGGGGGGCTCCCACAGGTTTCCCTGGCTCCTTCTTTATTGTGTGATTCACAAATAACAGAATAGCTCTTTCCTCCTCTGAACTTTTGCACCTGCTGTTCCTCTGCCTGAAATGCTCTTCCCCATCTCATCAATCAGCTGGCTCACTCTCTTCCTTCAATTCCTGGCTTAAGTGCCACTTCCTCCCAGTAAACACCCCAGACCATCCTTTGTAAACTCTAGTTACTTGCTATCTTACATCCCTGGTAGCTTCTTTAATTGTGTCCATTACAAAAAAATAAATAAAACTTTGTTAAAAATTGTGCCCATCACAATCAGAACCACCAGATGGTAAGTTTTACATAAGCAACGAGAACACATTGCTTATCTGACTTGTTCCCTGCTCTATGCCGAGGGCCTAGCCTTGTTCCTGGCAGCTACAAGAGGCTCAACAAATATTCTCTGGAAAAATGAGCAGAAGAATGCCAAACAGGGACCCAAAGTGACTTCCTAATCTACTGTTAGGATTTCCTGAGCAGACTCCTATTTGTCTTCTGTTAGAAAATATGGACACAGCACACTTGGTTTGCTTCCTTCGTTATTCAAAAAAAAAAAAAAAAAAAATCAATTAAATTTATTCCAGGGTGCAAGGTTAGCACACTGGTGGATTCTGAAGGCTTCACACCCCAACCTGAGACTTCAATATGATCCCAGGTGACTTCTTAAGGCCCCAAAAATCATGATTGGTAATTGCACTGGAGAGTTTTGTGTTTCTTTTGAAACTTGAGTCTCTCCTGCCATTCAAGAAATGAGCACTTGTGCTTCAGATTTTCTTGTTTGGTTATAGAGAAAGAGCAGGTCGATTCCAAGTATGATGATTAAAACAGCATTCCCCTCTCCACCCCCAAATCTTCCTACATAAGTGAATCAGAGCTGACAGGCCATTACGGCAGCACAGTCCCCAGCTGACAGTATTGACTGAAAAGCAACTACCTTGCTTATTTTCTGTTGACTTCATGATGGGACAGGCACAAACGGAGCTGGCTGTCTTGGCTTTTAGTCTTTAATCCCGTCATAGTGCTTAACCTCTACTATACTGGTCATGTAGAGAAGGATATCAAACTAAAAATAAAAGCCTGGCCAGCATATGCTGAGACTATCACGAGGCCACTTCACTCTTATATTGAGAGTTTTCGTCCTTGCATCATATTTATGAATTATAGAAAAATACACCCCAAATGCCTCCTTAAAAATAATTTTTGCTATATAAACATTGTTAAACATAAATTTCGTTGGTTAAATCATTTGGCTCTATAGAGAACATTTAATTTATATCAGAAATCATCACAGATACTTAGGAATTCCTATGAAGTGAGAAAATTAATCTTTTAAAAAAGCTTTCAAATTGAATGAAATTTTATGATGAATACATTTAAGAATTATTAAAAGTCACAAAGTATTGTTTTGTAATATTTAATTTAAAATATATTCCATTATGATTTTTTTAGCTTTTTCTTGCATTTATGAGCCAATGAAAAGAATTTTTTTTCAGATCTCAAACAAAGCCCTTTAAAAAGCCCATGAACCCTAATCTCTTAGTGGATAAATCATCCTTCCATATGTCTAAAATCTATGCAACAGTCAGATTTAGAACTGATCACTTTCAATAGATAATCATTCCACTTAGTAAAACCACTGGTGGATTAACCTGAAATTGCACACAAAGATAAAATAAATAAATAACATTTGCTCTATGGGGTAGAGAAATGAATAGACTCCTGACCCCCTTCAGAGAAAGACTAATGAAGACATGTAAGACAGACCTAAATAGAGACTCTATCAAATGCTAGGTAATCACAATATTTTTACTCATGTGAATTTATGTTATAGAGGGTGGACAAGAACTACCTCTAGTTCTTCTGCCTAAACCAAATACCTTATGGATTTTCATTTGGTGGTGGGCATGACTGCATTAGAATATCCTACCCTGAAATTATATTTCTTTTGTATCCAACTATTTAGAAACTTTCTGTGTCCTAGATTATTTTTTTTTTGCAGAAGTTGCTAGAACCAGTTTCAAACAGTTTCCTTACTATACCTTCTCATATATACACTGATACACTGAAAGGGCGTTTAATCACTGACATTTTTTGAGAAAGGGGATGTTGAGTGCAAAGGAGATAAAATAATCCAGGGCATTATATATCCATACTCTCCTTCCCTCACAGTTCAGTATTAGCATTTGTTGTCACTTGAAACCACCTTTTTAAATCACATTGGTGATTAGGTAATTTTCCTCTTTAGCTATCCAATTTTTCTGAAGCTCATCCCGTGAATTGAGTGCATTAATATTAAAGTTTGCAAAATAGCAACCTTGGAAAAAATGTATGCTCTGACTTTTCCCTTCTCAGAAGTGACTTCGGCAGTAGCTGCAGCCATCTGAGGCCCAATCAGCTTAATTGCAATGATGAAATTAATATTTATCGAGCACCTGTAATATATGCCAACACTGTGCTAAGCACTGTGCACACATGACTTTATTTAATCTCTACAGTGATACTATAAGACAGGTATGATCTCCATTCTACAGAAGAGAGGACCTGGAGATTATTATGCTAAGTGAAATAAGCCAGTCAGAGAAAGACAAATGCCATATGATATCACCTATATGAGGAATCTAATGAACAAAATAAACTGATGAACAAAATAGAAGCAGAGGCACAGATACATAGAACAGACTGACAAATGTCAGAGGGGAGGGTGCCGAAGGGGACTGGATACAGAAGGTGAAGAAATTAGCCAAAGAACACATTGCATAACCCACAGACACAGACAACAGTGAGGTGATGGCAGAGGGAAGGGGAGGGAGCCAGGTGGAGATGGGCAAAGAGGGGGGAAATGGGGACCTCTGTAATAGCTTCAACAATAAAAATAAAGTTTAAAAAAAAAGTTTAAGTAAAGTATGAAAGTCTCACAGCTCATTCAGGATTCACAGCCAAGCAGTCAGTCTGACCCAAAAGGCTCACACTCTTACCCTCTAGACTAGTTCTTTTAAGTGGATAGTTTAATTCAATCGATTATGTAACAGGTCCAGACAAAATTCTACACGATAATGGAATTTTCTTTACTAACCCAACAACCCTGACATTGTGATAATAAAAACACTACAGCCTAAACTACAACAACTGAACTGATTGCTTTTATGGTCAATTATTCAGTATGCTTTAATTGGTACTGAGGACTGAAAATCTTTCTAAACATGGCGGGTGGGGGGTAGCGTCCAGGCATCCTCATATTGATGGCATCAGCTTA
This sequence comes from Miniopterus natalensis, assembly GCF_054644295.1. Classification (NCBI taxonomy): domain Eukaryota; kingdom Metazoa; phylum Chordata; class Mammalia; order Chiroptera; family Miniopteridae; genus Miniopterus; species Miniopterus natalensis. The sequence goes on from NC_142084.1 coordinate 88,494,829, forward strand.
AAAGATGTACTCTAAACAAGATGCAGATTTAATCTTCAAAGTAAATATTGATTGATCTGGTTGGATTTTTCTCTAACTTTTGAAAAAGATGTGGAAAGAGAATAAAAGGGTGAGCTAAGCTAAGAACATGATCAAGGAGGAGAGGACCAAGGAGAAAAGAAAGAAAATCTCCACTGTCCTGTGCTCCTTGGCTCTACCTTTACTCTGGTATCTATTTGAATAACTTTACTTGAGTTGGGTGATTTGTCAGGGAAGCTGATGGTCACAGAACTGGGAATTGGGAATATCCTCTCCCACCTGCCAAACTGCTTTGTCTTTTTGGACCCTTCTTTTGTGGTGTTTATTAAACACGAACAAGGGTAGCACAAAAAAGGTTCAGCGGTTGAGCATCGATCTATGAACCAGGAGGTCATGGTTCCAATTCTCAGTCAGAGCACATGCCCGGGTTGTGGGTTCCATCCCCAGTCGGGGGCGTGCAGGAGGCAGCCAATCAATGGCTCTCTCATCATTGATGTTTCCGTCTCTCTCCCCCTCTCCCTTCCTCTCTCTGAAATCAACTTTAAAACATTAAATACATAAATACATACATACATATATACATACATACATACATACATAAGTAAATAAATAAAATGTTCCCTGGATCCATTGGAGCTTCTCATTGACCTTGCGTCTTAGACCAGTCAGCTGCTAGAACAGATACCACAGACAGGTGCCTTAGTAACAACAGAAATTTATTTCTCACAGCTCCAGAGACTGGAGGTCCAAGGGTCAAGGTTCCAGCCTGGGCAGGCTCCAGTGACGGCTCTCTTCCAGGTCATAGACTGCTGACTTCTCACCGTATCCAGTAAATCTGATTAGTTCATATTGTTGAAAGGGGCTGAGCTAGCTCTTTGGAGCCTCTTTTATAAAGGCATTATAAGGGTGGAGCTAACCTGGTTCTAAACTCAGTCCTACCTTTCAGCTGGGTAGTCTTGGACTCATTGCTAAGCCTCTCTGATCCTCAGTTTTCTCCACTGAGAAAGGGAAGGGTAATAATACTTATTTCATGGGGATGCTACGAGAATTAAATGAAATAATTTATGTAAAGTTCCTGGCGCACAGTAGTTACCGAAGCAGTGCCCCCAACGGGTTTAATTAAAGCTTTGGCTCTCTGCCTCTCAGTGAACAAAAAACTTTGAGTGTCATAATTAATGGAAGAAATCCAAAAGAACAGAATGTCAAAACCGCACGAAGATAGAAATGAATGAGCTGGCATCCTTACAAACTCCAAGGCTCCTTTTTTCCCTAACTTAAGACTTTTCTCACTGCCTGAAAAGTGGCACGAGGCTGCCATCCAGTGGTTCAATGAGTGAAAACCAAACCTTTTGGATTTAAGAACCAGAACTCCGAATCTTTTCAAAAGCACATCCAATTAATGATATATCATCTGTATTGTACATTTGTTTACCTGAAACCTGAATAATTTTATTAACCAACATAACCCCAATAAATTCACTAAAAATAATAAATAATGTATGCCAACTGCAATTGAAAAGTAAAAAATGATTAAATAAAAATTTTTTAAAGCTTCTCTAATTTAAAAAAATACCCCCAAAAACCCTCAACAACACAGGACCTGATCAGCAGCAAAGTGTCGTCTTCCTTAGTCACAGCAACAAATCTACTGACTCAAATACCTTCTCTGAGTTCTATTCAACCATGCCCCCCCCCCCTTCCCAGCCAGTCTGGCTGTTGTGTGGTCTTAGCCCCCTCCACCCAGTCAAAACCTGATGGGGGCCACTGATAATGTTGAAAAAAATCTGATTAATTGAAAAAAATATGATTAATTTACATTGTCGTGTGTTTTTTTTTAATTCCTAACATAAGGTTATTCCATGGGAGATTTGCATTTTAGTTTTGACTTTATTCGGACTTTTTTTTTTTGCATTACATTTTATTCTGTATTTAGTTAAGGACACAATTGCTTAAGGCACTGTCTCTCAAACTTTAGTGCACATCAGAATTATCCTGAGGGTTCTGTAAAACCCCATTGCTACACTTTCTGGAAATGTAGATTTCTAATGAGTTCCCAGACAATACGCTGTTGCTGGTGTTGGGGGACCATACTTTGGGAACCACTGACCAACTTCTCACAGAACTTCACTACGGGACACAGCTAATGAGGGAGACAGTTTCCAAAGGAGCACCTGTGCAGACCTTTCCTATGCTGCTTCCTGTATTTCTGAAATCCATCTATTGTCTCTCATCCACTGCCACCTCAGTACTGGAGGTGACCACCACCTCTCTCCTCCATTCCTGCAATGGCCTCCCTCAGTTTGTCCCGCTGCAAGAGATTCTCCAGATGTAGACTGAAGTCATCAAAAGCTTGTCACCATCAAGCCCCATCAAAGGCTTCTCATGGACCTCAGGACACAGGTGAAAGGTATCTTTAAGAACCTTTAAAATCTACCCTGCTTCGTGTCCAGCCCAACTTTAGCCAACCCTGCACCTCACTTGCTATGCCGTTTCTAGACCAGTGGTTCTCAACAAGTGGTCCCCAAACCAGCAGCATTATCATTCCCTAAGAACTTGCTCAAAATGCAAATTCTCCAGCCCTTCCAGACCTACTGAGTCAGACTTTCAGGGTAAGGCCCAGCTATCTGTGTTTAATAAACCTCCAGGTAATAACGATGCAGCCAACGTTTAAGACTCACTGCCCCTGCCATCCTCTACAATTTTTCTAGCACATCACACCTCTCTAGACCACAGTTTTGCACATGCCTCTCCTGGAGCACTCCAGCCCTACCCCCTTGCCATCATAACCCCTCACTGTCCCTCAGGTCTCAGCATTCACGTCCCCTTTTCCCAGATGATTTCCCTGTCCACCAGCCTAGATCAGGGTTCATGTAGGAATACCACAGCATCCTGCACATCCCTCAGAACTCAAGCCATTGCCATAATATAATGTTGAGCTGAGTTCTCACATTTTCTGATCCTACTCTGGGTGCTGACTGCTTTATCATATCCTCATTGTACCTAAGCACGTAGGCCAGGGCCTGGCTCAGAATAGGTGTTCAATATTTGTTGAATGAATGAATAAGTATCATGTGAACAGCTGCCCTGTCCTCTTGGCCCCATATATAAGACCAAAAAATAAAATAAAAAATGATGCCCAGCCTGTGTGGCTCAGTAAGTTGAGTATCATCTAAGAGGTCACAGGTTCAATTCCTGGTCAGGGCACATGCCCCAGTTTCAGGCTCGATCCCCAGTAGGGGGTGTGCAGGAGGCAGCCAATCAAAGTTTCTTTCTCATTAATGTTTCTATCTCTCTCTCCCTCTCTCTTCCTATCTCTCTAAAATCAAAAATCAATAAAATAATTTTTATTTTATTTTTTTAGAAAAGATGAGTAAGATGTTATCTAGTTCAGAGAAGGTATCTGGCCTTGTTAGGAGTTCACTGATTTCCCAGTGGATTGTGAGTAGTATTGGTCTGAATAACATATTGCTGTTGTAAGTCAGCCTTAGAATAACAATGTGATGAGAGCAACGCTGTGAGTTCAAGAAATGCACTCAGGTTTTGTAATGTGTGAGGCGCTGTGCTAGGAAAGCTGAGTCTAAGGAGCTCCTAACCTCACAGGTGAGACAGAAATATGAACAATCAGACTAGGGCCACGGGATCACAGAAGAGGGGAAAAGTGTAGACCAATCAGGAAAGCCTTAAGCTAGAAAAGCAAGTTAGGCCATTGTAGTGAATTGAATAATAGTCTCAAAAAGATATATCCAAGTCTTTAACTCCCAGTAACTGGGAATGTGACATTATTGGGAAAAAGGGTCTTTGAAGATGTGATTAAGGATTTTGATATGAGATCATCCTGTATTTAGAGTGGGCCCTAAAGTCAATGACTGGTGTCCTTACGAGAAAGAGGAGAGAGGTCTAAAGAGAAATGAGAGGAACCATGTGAGCATGAAGGCAGAGGTTGGAGTGACAGGCGCAAGGAACACCATGGATTGCCAGCCACCATCAGAAGCTAGGAGGAGGCATGGAACTGAGTCTCCCTCAGAGGCTCCAGAAGGAACCAGTCCTGCCAACACCTTGACTTTGGAGACATGTGGCTTCCAGATTGAGAGAATAAATTTCTGTTGCTTTAAGCCACTGTTTGTTGTAATCTGTTACAGCAGTCCTAGGAAACCAGTACAGCCTTGAAGGAAGAGTTGAAAGTAAGCTGTTAGACAAACGAAAATGGAAAGAAGAGAATAATCTCATGAATGTATCTGGTGTTCCAGGGAGGGCAAGAGTTCTGATGATGGAACACAGAGGAAACTCAAAGGCAGGCTGTGAGGAGCTGTGAACCCATCCTGTGTTAGAAACTGGAATCATATTAAGAGGCATTTGGATATGTGAATGTTGTTATGGCCAACAAACTCAGGAATAAAGGAATTATGTTAGCTATTATCATTACTCTTACCCAGATATAGAAAAGGAAAGGCATATATTATACCAGCCTTAGCCTTCAACCCTATCTCCAGAGAACTCTAATCATGCAGTTGGACCATGTGGAAGCTTTCTTTCTCCTAAGCCTCACACCAAAACAAACTCTGAGGCTGTCTCCCTATGTCCCCTCCCCCCACCCTAATGCTCTTCACCATTACATTGTAGTAAAAGCAAACTGATAAAAGATAAATTAAGGCACATTAAAATTTTCAAGAGTTTATCTGAGCACACATCCAAATCAGGCAGCACCGAACCAGAAGTGGTTTGGAGCACTCCACCAACAGGAACTAGGGGAGAGGTTCTTATAGAGAACACAGCAAGGAAGTGATGTGATTGGCTATAGCTTAAGCAGCTGCCTGACTAGGGAAAGCCTAGCTTGCTGTTTTCCATTGGTTCACTTAATCCCTTTAACAAAACGGAGCCCAAGCCTGCACCTGCAGCATCACCAGAAATGGAGCCAGAGAGTCCCAGCAGGACAGTGTTTAGCCCACAGTGCCTGGCACTAAGGCACCCTGTGCAAAATAAGCTATTTCAAATGAAAACAGGATAAACAGCTATCTGTTTACCCAAAGAAGACCTCCTCGGTCTAGTTCTTTGGAACACGAGATCTGCCTCAAGCAAGATTTAACTTTACTTTGAAGATGGTTCTTCTCAGTGTCCAGGCCAGTGTCCCCATCATTGTACCCTCAGAAACTGCCCTCACACTACACCCAGGATCCCATTGCTCACCAGTCTGGATTTGGTCCAGGCTGTTGCAGCCAGTATTCACTTAATGCCCAGTTTCAGTCAGCACTGGGTACCAGTCATTAGACTGGGGTTTGCATAAAAACATCCAATGTATCTATTTATAGAACTTTCTGATGGGCAAAGTGACAAATGGCAGAATTTTCGAGTCATTCTTTTCCTCCCAGTTATGAGTGACTTTCTCAACAGGCACACATTGACCATGAAAATAATCAGCCTGGTTATACAAATGTAAGTCACTTAGACTTTAAAAACAGCATCAACCGGCCGGGCATGGCTCAGCAGTTGAGTGTCAACCTAGGATCCAGGCGATTGGGGTTCGATTCCCAGTCAGGGTACGTGCCCAGGTCATGGGCTCGATCAATGACTCTCTCATCATTGATGTTTCTGTCTCTCTCTCTCCCTCTCCTTTCCTCTCTCTGAAATCAATAAAGATATATTAAAAAAAAAAAAAAAAGTTACACAGCATCAATAAGGCACTGCCTCTATTCTCGGCACTCAACTGCCACAGAATCAGTCTTTCTCCACAGACCCCTACACGACCTTCAAACCCATGTCTTTTTCTGACTTTCCTTGACATATTATTTTTTTCAACATTCATCTTTCAAATTGTCTAATCTTTACCCATTTTATAATTAGGTAGCTTCAGGGTTCTAAAAAAAGAACGCACACTGATAACACTCTGACCATTTTGGACGGCAATATTCCCACAGAAGTTTAAGCAGCCCTGATAAGGGAACTTACTAGAACATTCCCTTCAAATACGGAGATTAATGAGTGCAAAAATAAATTCTACTTTGCAAGACTTTGCACAGAAGGCATGGCTCGTTTAATCCTTAGAAAGTTGACTGCTCCCTTTCAGAACTGGCCCATGTATGGTAGAGTATATGTTTGCCTACCTAATGTTATTGAAAGAGCTACCTAAATATCTCTGGCTGAGGCGTGCTTTAATGCCTGAAATTCCCACTTTGACAATCATTCCTTTAGATTTTGATGTTGCCATTTTTAAATTTGTATATTATCATTAGAAGGTATGGAGATTGTGTTTTCCAAAAATAGCCACAGCCATATGTCTGTTCTTCATGCTCTAACAGAACCTTGCAGCTTTCCATTGAGAAATGGAGTCTATTTTCCCTGCCCTTGAACTGGGCTAGGCTAGTTGACCAATAGAGAAAAAAAAGAAGGCATGTGGTATGACTCCAGAAACTAATTCATACAGCTTCCACCTGCTCTCTCATGCTCTCTCTCTCTTTTCTCTCTCTCAAGTGCTCACCCTTGGAACACAGCCACCAGGCTGTGAGGAAGCCCAGAAGCCACATAGAAATGCTGCACGTAAGTACTGTGGCCAGAGCCAAAGCTGAAGTCCGAGACCACCACATATGTGAGCGACTGAGTGACCCTTCAGACAATTCCAGTTGCCAGCCTCCAAGCCATTCCAGCCAACTCCATCTGAATGCAGACTGGTTAGGGAGCAATGACATCATTGTGTTAAGTCACTTAGCTTTGAGGTGTTTCTTATGTAGACTTAGATAACCAACAGGAGTACCACTTTAATTGTGGTACAAGTTAATTTTTCAGATTAGCTAGACATTTTATAGTAGGTACAGGAACCATGGGGGGGATTAAAACATAAAAAAAGGAAGGAGACGTATTCTACTTATTTTGGGTACACTAAAACTATAAAACTTTTTTTTTAATTTTATTTTTTGTTTAAAATATTACAGATGTCCCTTTTTTCCCCAATGACCCATCCCCCTCCCCAGTCCCTCTCCCCACCATTGTCCATGTCCTTGGGTTCTGCATATATGCATATAAATTCTTTGGTTAATCTCTCCCCATCCACCCACCTACCCTCCTCCAACCCTCTGACATTCATCAGTCTGATCTATGCTTCCATGTCATTGAATCTATTCTGTTCATCAGTTTATTAAGTTCTTTAGATTCCACATATAAGCGAGATCATGTGATGTTTGTCTTTCTCTGCCTGTCTTATTTCACTTAGCATAATATTCTTAAAACTATAAAACTCTAAGAAGAAAACAGGAGAAAAGCTTAATGGCACTGGATTTGACAATGATTTCTTGGATATGATCAAAAGCACAGGCAAAAACTAAAATAAAATAGAAAGTTGAACTGCATCAAAATGAAAAAAGGACACTATTAAAGAAGTAAAAAGACAACCCACAGAATGGGAGAAAATATTTACAAATCATATATAGGATAAGGGTCAATATCCATAATATATAAAGGACACCTACAACTCAACAACAAAAACCTGATTAAAATATAGACAAAAGAGTTGATAGATATTTCTCCAAAGAAGGTAAACGAATGGCCAACAAGAGCATGAAAAGACACAACATCTCTGTGAATGAAATGGGTGTTATTACTTTTCCAGTGAAGAGGGAATGGATGCTCAGAAAGTTAATAATGTTCCCAAGGTCACACAGTTAGAGCTAGCCTTTTACAAGTGCTTATTGTTAAGGCGTTTGTGTGCTAGGGAGTGTTTGAACAAGCTAGCCCTTAATTTCTCAAGCTGGTCCAAAAGTTATTGTAAATTGACCATCTGGAAATTAACAATAGTGAATTCTAAGACAGTGAGTTTAGTTAAATGGAGCAAAGTATAACCAAGCAATGAAATCTTGAGCTTAGATTTCAGGTGTGAATAAAATAGCATTCTTTTGTTCATGAACCTAAAATCATTTTCATAAACACATGCTGTCAAGAAGGAATACCTGGAGAAGTAATTCCAGAAGGGAACATGAGATGTACAATGAGGAAAAATAGAATGAAAGTCCACAAGCCAGAATAAATCATTTAACCTCTCTGGATTTACTGTCCTCCCCAAAACATATGGCTCATAATCTACTATGGAATGAATTCTGTCACCCTCAAGATTCATACGTTGAAGCCCTAACCCCAAGGTGACTGCAGTTGGAAATGGAGTCTTTAGGGAGATAAAAGTTAAATGGGGTCATAAGGATATAGCCCTAAACCACTATGATTGTTGTCCTTATAAGAAGAGGAAGAGACACCAAGAAGATATGAATACAAAGAAAAGTCCATGTGAGGACACAGGGAGATGGGGGCCATCGGCAAGCCAAGGAAAGGCCTTAGGAGAATCTAAACCTGCTGACACTTTGATCTTGGACTTCAGCCTTCAGAACTGTCAGAAAACAAATTTTTGTCAATCCAGTCTATGGTGTTTTGTTACGCCAGCCTAACAAACAAACACACAATCTTTTCCCTGAAAATCTGGCAAGGATTTTAGGAAGTTTGGAAAAGAAAATATATGTGAAAGCCATTAGTAAAATATGAAGTTTAATAAAAAATATGAGATACCATTATCTCTTGATGGGAATCATCAGACACTTTCATATGTAAAAAAAGAGTCCACTTAAGGAAAATGCTTAACAAAAGAAAGACTAAAGAAAAACCCAAAATACTGGTTTCTGCTTATTAGGTAATTTGTGTTAAGCCAACTCCCCCCGGTTTATGAGGTCTTTTCTCTGGCAGGTTCAGAGGTAAATTCCCACTTTAAGTTCAAAACAACTGGAAGACTAACTTATTATTGTAAGTAATGAAGAGCAAAGATCCTGATATTTCTTAGTTTAAATATATTTACTCATTGAAGGATATTATGCTAAGTGAAATGTCAGACAGAAAAAGACAATTACCATACGGGTGGGCAAAAGTAGGTTCACAGTTGTTCCTATGGAAAAAGACATGCGGGTTATGATTATAATAATACAAGAATAAACTCTGTGTTTCATGTACTCTCAACTCTAAACCTACTTTTGCCCATCCCTGTATTTATATTTGGAATCTAAAGAACAAAATAAACAAACAAAATAGACACAGACTTATACATACAGAGAACAACAGCCTGATGGTTGTCAGAGGGGAGGGGGTTTGGGCCAGGTGAAAAATGTGACGTGCCCGGCCGGGCGTGGCTCAGCGGTTGATCGTCCACCTAGGATCCAGGCGATCAGGGTTCGGTTCCCGGTCAGGGCACATACCCGGGTTGTGGGCTGCAGCTGATCAATGACTCTCTCATCATTGATGTTTCTATCTCTCTCTCTCCCTCTCCCTTTATTTCTCTGAAATCAATAAAGATATATTTAAAAAAAAAAAAAATGTGAAGGGATTTAGTAGAACAAATTGGCAGTTGCAAATAGTCACAGAGATGTAGATTATACAACATAGGGAATATAGTCAATAATATTGTAATAACTATGTAGAGGGACAGATGGGTACTTGAAATACTGGGGGGTGCACTCTGTAAAGAACATGATTTTCTGCCACACTCTGCTATAGTTCTGAAACTAATACAGAATAATATTGAACATAAACTATGACTGAGAAATTAAAAAGTAATCATAAATATATTTAGTCATTGATGTCAACAGTGCCATGAGTTACAATTTATCTTTGGAGATTACTATTTCTACCGAAAATAATAATATCCAACACTTCTGCAGCCCTTACATGTGCTCTTTCCAAGTACTAGTTCAGGCAATCCTCACAACCACCTTTGACTTTGATGAGGTTCTGTCATTATTTCCCCAATTACAGCAGTCCCCCTTATCTGCAGGGGATATGTTCCAAAACCCTCAATTGGATGCCTGAAATCATGGCTAAACTACATAGTGGATAAACTATGTTTATCCTAGATAAAGCATGTTTTTTTCCTACGCACAGATACCTAGGATAAACTTTAGTTTATAAATTAGGTACAGTAAGAAGTTAACAATAATAATAAAATAGAACAATTCTAACAATACACTGTAATAAAATGTATGTGAACGTGGTCTCTCTCTCTCAAAATATCTTACTGTGCCGGGCCAGCGTGGACCCAGGATCCGGAAGATTGCGGTTTGATGCCCAGTCAGGGCGCATGCGCAGGTTGCGGGCTCCACGCCCAGCAGGGGGCGCGCAGGAGGCAGCCGACCAATGGCTCTCTCATCATCGATGTTTCTCTCTCTCTAAAAAAATCAATTAAAAAAACATGTTAAACATACACATATACATCTTCCTGTGCTGTACTCACCCTCCTGTCCTGATCTGAAAGGACACAATGGCGGCCCGGGGGAGCCGAGGCGAGGTGAATGACGTAGGTTGTGGGGCCGCCTTAGGCTGCAGCGGGGGTGTCCTGAGCAGCGTCACTAAGTCCTGATGATGTCATGTCTTCCACCACAAACGCGGTGCCTTTTCCTTCTTCGCTAAGCCCTTGTCCCGCTCTGCGACCGTACCGTTCGCAGATTGAGGTGCGAGAGCAACACCCGCCCAGACTCCGCTTTCCCTCCGCACAGCTCCACCGGCCGGGGTAGAAGGTCCGGTCTCAGGTAGACTTTCGCCCCCTCAGCATACAGTTCTGTCTTCCGTGTCTCATGGAGACGAGGACGTCCACCTTTTCACTGAAAGGAAGCCCCGCACGGCGTCCCTCTGGCACCTCCGAGGTGCCAGCATCCGCGGCCTCACACTCTGGCGCCCGCAGGACGGCAGGAAGGGTGACCGGGCCACAGGCTCCGGAGACCGGGTCCCCGGCCCTGCCCGCGGACCCGCCACCTCAGCCGTGGGCGGGGAGCGTCTGCGGCGGGAGGCGCTGGGCGAGGGCAGGAGTCACGTGCCGGCGAGTCTCGCGAGATTTCCTCAGCCAGTCTCGGCGCGCAATGTAACCCTCGTGATTTGTTTATTCCTGGGGTTTGCGGTGTAGCACGTTTCGGACAGTGGTTGACCGCAGGCAACCGAGACCTCACAAAACAAAACCGCAGGTAGCGGGCAACTGCAGTGACATCCGCCAGCACTGCGGCTGGGAGCCAGTCGCTGAGAAAACGGACGTCGGAGCCGTAGCCTCGCCCTCCGCGTCTCTAGTCATTTAAACGCCTGCAGGGCCGGGCTCCGCGGGGCGTTTCTTATTCAAAACAAAACAAAACACTGTTTCAGGGCCATGGGGCAATGTTATTGATCACATCCAAGCATTTCCATGTACATTCACGCTGTATTTATGGTTGCGTGATGTAAATATTTGTACGTTTCCATTGAAAACAGAAACGTCGATAATGGGCCTTAAAGTGTTTCTTCTGTTTGAGCTAAATCTGTGCGTGGGTGACTTCCAACAAAAGCTAGATATTTTAAGACGTCTTGAACAAGCTGATGCCTCATTCCATCATATTTTAACTACATACGGGTACATCCCCCAAAATGCATGTTTTTCTTTATTATGTTATTCATACGTGGGCTCGGATATAAAGCTCCTTACCCTTGACAGAAAAGAATATTTTAAATCAAAAAAGAGTCCTTCGAGTAATTTGAAACTGGAAATTACAAATATAGAATCGATGTAGAAAACATAAACATTCATAGAGGATGTGGTGATATTTCTTCACATCTATTCTAAGAATTTTAATCAAGCTAAATACAAAATTTCTGCTCCTTTATATTGCTTGCTTCCATTGTCGCCTGTGAGTATGTGACTAGAAGCTTCTATAACAACACAGCTGACCGAATGTAAATTGCCTAGTGTCCTATGAGGCCTTAGATTGTTCCAGTAGATTGTCTGCCCTGCTGGCTCTCTCCTGTCATTAACCATGCACAAATTCTAGCTCATCTTTGCAAAGCAAAACATCTCTCTCAGCCTGAAATTCACCCTCTGCCCTGCACGGCCATGCTCCTTGCAAAAGTGCCTTACATTTCCATTGACTTCATTTTCTCTCCCTCTTGGTCATGTTTCATTTTATCCATTTTGCAACATCAGAGACTGGTCTCACTCCTTCCTTAAAGTAATTTCTCTTGATTCGGGTAGCACACTCTCTCTGGTCTCTCTGGCCTGAGAGAATCTCATCTAATCTGCTGCCATGACTCCAATCACCTCCTATATTCTCCTGAGTCCCAAAGCTGTCTACAGCACCCGATGTTTCTGAAGGTGCATTGTGGCCGTCTCAGCCTGGAAGTCCCTCAGGCACCCCTGGCCCAGAGTCTTCCCCCACAAGCATGGTCTTTTTCCTATATTCCCTGATCTTAGCACATATATAGACTCTCCATTCAACCTTTTGTTTAAACAGAAATTTAAACTTTATTCCTGATTCCTCCCTTCTTCCTGGTTGAATCAATCGCCACAATCTATCAGTTTTACCTCCTAAATTCCCTTGAATCCATCTCCTTCTTTCCATTCCCAATCTCACCCCCTCAGTTCAATCTTCCCACTTTTTTTTCTAGGTTAAGGCAACGATCTCTTTTTTTTTAATTTTTTATTTTTGTTAATCCTCACCTGAGAATATTTTTTCCATTGCTTTTTCAGAGAGAGTAGAAGGGAGAGAGGGAGAAACATCAATGTGAGAGGGATACATTGATTGGTTGCCTCCCACATGCCACACGCCCCTACTGGGGCCAGGGATCAGCCCACAACAAAGGTACATGCCCTTGGCTGAAATCAAACCTGGGATCTTTCAGTCCGTGGGCTGACACTCCAACCACTGAGCCAAACCAGCCAGGGCAAGGCAATGATCTCATAACTGCTCGTCCTGACTCCACTCTTGGCACTCTCTTACAAATCTTCACGCTGATGCCAAATGGTCATTCTAAATCACAGACCCAGTTGCTGTATTATCTTTAAATTCCATGGTTGGTTCTCAGAAGCCTGTCTAAAGAAGTCTAAATTTCTAAGAATGGCATACATGTTGTACATAGCCCTTTAGGATAATCAACTGCATATCTCCCCATCTCATTGGCAGACACGCACACACCCCAACACCATCCATGCTTTGGCCAGAGTAATCTACATTTCATTCGCAGAAATCAACTTACTCTGTCTTCTCTGCCTTTGAACATACTGTTGCTTTTGTCTGGAACGCCCTTTGCACCGGCCTCTTTACTTGGCTAACGCTTCCATACATACATCAGGAGTTAAAGAGTTAAAAGGCTAAAGAAACAAGGAAAGCGGTGACCTGACGTAAGGAAGGCCTCCACCAATTTAAGGCCAACCTAGAGAACAAAAGTTCTGACCTGTGAGGTCCCTTATCCTAGTACAATGCAAAAGGACCAAAAAGCTAGATCAGAAAGTACAGTTCTTCATTTCCCAAATTTCAACTCTATCAAAACTTTTTGTGTACTGTGTGTGTGTCTGTCTGTGTGTACATGTGCACACACTAACTTTCATAAAATAAAATAAAAATGTTAGCAGTCTAGGCAGAAACGTGAATAATGAAGAGACCTTAATCTTTCACCATTCCCACCTTGGCCTACCAGGGTAGCAGTCCACCAACACACCCTCAGTGCCAGCTTCAGATTAGAGAAGGCTCACCTAGAGGACCATGACCCAGGTGCTCTGTTCAACCCCTTACCTTCACAGAGAACAACAGAAAACATGCCCTGTGGCTCAAAAACCGTAACATTTTAAATCTGGGGCTACAAAATACACTGGTCTGGCACCCAGAAAGTCCTCAAAATACATGTGTTGAATGGTTGGACAAACAGAAAGTAAGTAGGCAACATGGGCAAAATACTAATGATTATTGAAGGTGGGTAATGAGTTCAAAATGTTCCAAAATAAAAACTTTTTGAAAAAATGCAGTAAAATCCATATTCAAGTTACGTGTAAAGTATATATATTTTTTTAAATTACTGATTTGAGAGAGACAGAGGAAGGGGGAGAGAAACATTGATGTGTTGTTCCACTTATTTATGCATTCATTGGTTGTTTCTTGTATGTGCCCTGACTGGGCATCTGAACCTGTGACCTTGGCATGTGGGGATGACACTCTAACTAACTGAGCTACCAGCCCAGGGCCAAAGTATATTTAGCAAATGGTAAATAGTAGTTACTAAACAGGTTATATACAAAAATATCCCTCATTTCTGAAGAGAATATTAGTAACAATATCAGAGTTGTTAGAGGGCTAAATAAAATCATGTGTGTTCAAGTTCAGCACATGGCCTGGCACATAGGAAATATATCACAAATGCAAACTTTTAATTATTGGCTGACCTTGGCTTTGAGCCCTGCACTCAACAGAATCTACGGCCATTAGACTAAATGCTAGAGAGTGGGAGTGCTCTCTCTAATGTCTCCCACTGTCTTTATACAGCAGTGGTTTACTTGACAAATAAAGTTTAGTTTTTGGAAGGGTTTCCTTTTCCTGAGGTAGCTAGGATCTCTGAATGGCAAGGATACCTCCTCACCTCCCCACCAATACCCAGACTATACATAATTTCTTTGGTATCCCAGGGGCTAATAAAGCCTCAAAGAATCCGGGGCCAAACAGGTTCTCTTCAAATGAATGAGACAGAGCAGATGCACTAGAAAACAATGGGAGAGGGGGCAAGGGTCTGTAATAAGTAATTCCTGGAAGAATCACACAATAGAGGAGAAGGGACTCAGCTGAGATCCTTTTGATCACTTTCCTGGTTTTCATGGAGGCTGGACAAGCCTGTATCCAAAACTTCCAGACGTTTATCAGGGAGCCTGAACAGAGGGTGAGGTGCAGAAGCTCCTCCCATCTCCAGGATGGAAACATAGTCAATGAGGAATTTCCCTGTGAGTCAGGGCAGCATATGACTCCACCACTGTTACACCTATTTGTTATGATTTTTGTTGCCCAAAGGCACTTCTGCAGCCTATAAGGTAGAGATTATGATTAAACCCTCTTGTTACTGCCTGGGATTCCTGCTCATTCTCAAGGCCTTTTTTTTTTTTTTTTTTTTTTAAGGCCATATTCTTCTGAGCATCGGTTCTTGCTGCATTTAAACTATGAAGATGGCAGCTGACTATAGCATCAAGTCTAAAAGTACCTGAGAAGTCAGTCACTTGAAAAATTCCTCAGAGAAATTCATTAGTAAACCTACACATCTTTAAAAGTAAAGTCATAGTTAATGAAGGGCTCATTGCTTTCCTTTACAAGAGTACATTGAGTGTTACATTTGCACATTTTGCTAATTAGGTCTTTTAAATTATTTAAATTATAATAAATATTCCAATATTATGTAATAAAAATGACAGTGGGGGTCAGGGGAAAGAGAAAAGGCAAAGAATGTCCATTTGACTTGACTTATATTTAATCATTATAGTGTGTGTGAATATTCATTTCTAATTTTGTTAGGAAAAGCCAAAAGTAGAAACACATATTTGTAAACTCACAGATTATTATAATAAATAATTTTAAAATGTTTCGCGTTGCCCACCAATATCCATTACACAACTATTTTCAAGGAGAACCAAGCCATTTCCCCATTTGCAAGGCCTCACTTTGTGAAACTGACCTGATTATGTGGCTGAAGTATTATTTTGCAGCTTTAACTCTTCCTCCCCCCAGGTTTCCCTTCCCCCTCCACCCCCACAACTCTGCCCCCATTTCAGGACTTGGTTCTGAGCATTGCCCCAGGGAAGTACAAGGTAGGGCAAACAGCAGAGATGCCACCAAGTCTTTCAGATTTTTACCTGTTCAAAGCCCAGATAAAGGCTAACTAGGAAGACGCCATGGGAACAGAGACATTCAAGCACAACCTCTGAAAGCCAGTCCCCTTAATGTGGACCTTTCTCATCGGTGACCATCTGGGAGAGAGAAAGGAGGCAGAGGGAGTTCAGAAAGGTTTCAGGCTCGTTGTTTTTCCCACTACCCTGGCACAGACTCACAATCAGAGGCTGAGTTCATTCACAGTAAGCGAAAAGAAGAATACTGCTTCACACACGGGTCTGCGAACTGAGATTCACAGTCATTCCAATGACCTTGCCCATGTGTTCTCTTAAGAGTGGACCACACGGTTTCATTGTTCGCCACTGGAAAACTACAACTTCTCTTTTTCAATTGGCTAACACGTACAATTCAGAAAATCGGTCCAAGGCCAAGAATTTATGCAGCCCAACTCCACTGTCTGAAGAATTATACAAAAAAAGCAAAATAAGGCAAAGGTGAATTGATTTTCAAAGCTCACAAAGAGAAACCTCTGGAATTTCATAAAGTGCCCCACAGAAAATCCACCACCTCTCCATCTATAGTGAAAAGGCAGGCTTAATTTTTTTTTTTTTTTTTTTTAGTAACTAGCCTGGATACTTTTAGCCAGGCGGGGCAGCACCGCCCTCCTAACCCACCGCGAACAAAAAGCCCCAGCACACCTGACCTTCTGGCCAATCCAGCCGCCAGCGGGCACCTTCCCCGGGCCGGGATTGGTGCGCGGGGCACCTAGTTCGCCCTCCTCTTCATTGAAAAATTCTCCAATGAGAGGCGCTCAGAGGCAGGGGCGTGGCCTCAAGGGGCGGAGAATTTGCCTCCTTCTACAGACCAGTCCTCTTTGGTTCACCGGCGCCATCCATCAAATGAACTGCACCAATTAGCGGCGGCGATGCTCCCCAATCCTAGAGGGAAGGCCCCGCCCTCCAATATAATCCCGCGGAGGCCCGTCCTGGTCCCTTCGTCTCCAAGCTGACCCAGAGGAGGGCAGTGTCGTCTGGACGGCGCTGCGGAGACCTCCGCCCAGGACAGCTCCCCCTCCCCGGGCCGCTCCCCTCTCGCCCGCGAGTCCCCTCGCCTCTTGGGCCTCTCGGATCTGACACCGTGGGCTGAGGTGGGAGCAGGCCCGGGGAGGCGATTCCAGCAAAGGAGCCGCGTTCGCCATCAAGGTGAGCTGGGACTGCCGGGCTGACCTAGCGGGGCGCGTGGGGGCGGGGTTGGGGGGCACAGGGTTAGGGGTGAGTCTGGCCCGCGCCCCTTTCCCCGATTAGCTACCCCATTGCTGAAAGCAACAAGTCCGGGCTAGCCCGAGCCTGGAGGGGCGGGGCCAGATCCGACCTGTCTCAGATCCCAGGGGGTCTAAGTGTCTGCAGGCGGGTCGCGCGGGTCCCGGGGACCAGACCCGCGGCCAAAGAGTTGAACCCCTAACGTTATGTGTCCTCATTCGCCCACCCCTTCCGTAGCCCAACTCTGAAGTCCCCTGCGTTCCTGTCTTTCAGTTGTGTAGGGAGGGACCGTGTGTGTGTGTGTGTGTGTGTGTGTGTGTGTGTGTGTGTGTGTGTGTCCGTCCGTCCAGGGCTTAGCATGGTGCCCAGGTCACAAATGTGCAATATTAATAGGTAATAAAATTATCAATACACTTTTCAATTTATTAATAAAAAACTCCCAGTCTCCCTCTTGCGGGCTAGATTAGCCTCCCAGCCCCTCCACGTGCTCCCATAACACCCTTAAACTTCCTTTCCTAACACCAATAAAAGTTCACAATTATTGAGCATCGTGTGCCAGGCACTGTGCTAAATTCTACAGGAATCGTCTCATTTAGTCTTCACAGCCAGAGACATATTGTTGCCTCATGTTACAGACGTAGAAATAAGTTTATTAATATTGTCCAGTGTTGATTAGGCACCTACTGTATATGCTAAGCTCCACACCTAGGTGACCGCATGTATTCCACACAAGTCAGTGAGGTAGGTAGTGATAACCTCACACCCACTTTACAGATGAGGAACTAAAGACTAAGAAAAAGTATCTAATTTGAACAGTCTGCGTTGTTAATATGTGGCAGAATACATACTACCATCTAATTTCAAAGTTCTGGGATCCTGTGTTACAACTCATAGTTATTTTCTGACAGTGAATGACTTGAGTATTTCATGGAAGGTTTGCAACTTTTTAACATTGCAGTGACTTAGATTCACTAGCAGCTTTGGGGGTAGGGAAACATGTTATCAAGCTCTTGGCGCAACACTGTGCCGGAAGGGCTATTCTTACCCTTTCTGGGCTTTGTTCTATATATAGATGATAGAGGTACTCACAACAACTGACTCTCAGAAACTGCTACACCAGCTGAACACACTGTTGGAACAGGAGCCGAAATGTCAGCCAAAGGTCCCCGGCTTGAGACTCATTGAATCTGCGCATGATAAAAGCCTCAGGATGACTGCAAGACTAAGGGACTTTGAAGTGAAAGATCTTCTTAGTCTAACTCAGTTCTTTGGCTTCGATACAGAGACATTTTCTCTAGCTGTGAATTTATTGGACAGATTCCTGTCCAAAATGAAGGTATGTTTAAAGCTACGTTACCCTGAGTGTTTGTTTTTTATTTTAATCCTCAACTGAGGATATGTTTTATTGATGAGAGAGAAGCATCAATGAGAGAAAAGCATCAGTTGGTTGCCTCCTGTCCATACCCAGACCAGGGATCAAACCCACAACCTAGGTATGTGCCCTGACCTGGAGTTGAACCCCAAACCTTTTGGTGTACAGGACGATGCAACCCTGCATGGGCCCTGACCAGGAATTGAACTGCCATGATCTCCTGGATCATAGGTGGATACGCAACGGCTGAGCCAAGCCAGCCGGGCTAATTAAGTAACTTTTTTTTTTTTTTTTAAACAGTATGTGCAGGCATTGCCATTGAATCTATAAATGTTGCACAGATGAATAATAAACATGTCCCTTAGGTATATTACAGTCTTATATGAGAACGTTTGCACCAATAACTATCATACAATACAAGGCATAATAAGAAAAATAATTACATTGTGCCTCTTTAGATATTGCCGAAGGGGTTCCAAGAAGAAGAGAGTACAGACACTGGTAATGGCTGCTTAAAATTTTATTTGAGCTGCAACTTAAGAGTGGAGAGAATTTTGACTGAATTTCACATTGTAGACATTCAGAAAATGATAAATTTAAAAGAGCTTGGTAATAGAGCTTTACAGGCAGAGTGAAAGGTATATGCTATGTTTTAAAACACATGTATCACTACAAAGAAAACAGCCTAAAAAAAACAACATTGTGGAAAGTTTGTGCATAAGCTGTAAGGTGTTCCAGTCTTCATCTAAGCCTTTGACCACTTAACTTACCAACTGGAACACAGTGCTTATAGTTAGTTCCATTGTGGTGGTAAAAAGAATTTTTATGTGAACTCAAACATTATACTGCAGTTTAGTCCAGTTACTCCAAAATTGGTTCCAAGTGGGGTGCATAGGGTTGATAGACTACAGTTGATCTTGTTAATTCCTTCACAGTTGACAAATACACCTCAAAGATACATTTTCATAATGATGGGTCTGAGTTCTAGATTACCCTTTATGTTTTGTTTTTTTAATTGAAATAAGGTAAAGACATGGGCGTTATTATCTTTTTAGGTACAGCCCAAGCACCTTGGGTGTGTTGGACTAAGCTGCTTCTACCTGGCTGTAAAATCAATAGAAGAGGAAAGGAATGTCCCACTGGCAAGTGACTTGATCCGAATCAGTCAGTATAGGTTCACGGTTTCAGACCTGATGAGAATGGAAAAGATTGTGTTGGAGAAGGTGTGTTGGAAAGTCAAAGCTACTACTGCCTTTCAATTTCTGCAGCTCTACTATTCACTCATTCAAGAGAACTTACCATTTGAAAGGTATGTGGTCTTTGTCTTGAACCGAGGATATTTGGAATCAGAATGGTCTTGTCTGGATGATGCTTACGGTCAGTATCCTGAGAGAATTCCTACCAAAGGACCTGCGGCTCCTTGAATTTCACTTCACTGTCCAGCAGAAGTGAGACTTTAGTTGTCAGTAGTGTCTGGAAGTATGTGAAGGCTAGTTCTTGGGACTAATGGACATTTCAGCTTTTATTTATATTACATTTTCCATGTATAGACTGGTTAACTCATAGAACCTAGTAGGTAAGCATCTAACAGATTTATGGAAAAAGGAACTTCAGTAGATGCAGAAATAGATTAAAATAAAAGGAGACCTTGACAGTTGTGACATACTTTTTTTTTTTTTTCTCAAATCACTTAAAATTCATGTATAGTATCTTTAAGGAGTTCATGTCTCTGAAGGAAGGGGAATTGTTTACTTCAAATCATTAATCTTTTATAAGTGTATGTATAAACTTTAAAATTGACTTCAATGGTTTTCTAAAAATTTGTCTTTTGACTAGATGTAAAATTCTCTACATAAAATTAATCTCATTTTCTTTTTAAAGGAGGAATAGCCTTAATTTTGAAAGATTAGAAGCTCAACTTAAGGCATGCCACTGCAGGATCCTATTTTCTAAAGCAAAGGTAAATATTTATATGAAGAGTAATCCTATTTATATACCTGTTTTTATAGTCAACATTTACTTTAAAATTTCTCTTTTAGCCTTCTGTGTTGGCATTGTCTATCATTGCACTGGAGATCCAAGAACAGAAGTGTGTCGAGTTAACAGAAGGCCTAGAATGTCTCCAGAAACATTCCAAGGTATGCCAAGGTCATTCCCGTTAACAGCTGTAAAAGAAACTAAATCGCTTGTACTGTGTCCTGATGTGAAATGAGATATCATGTGTTTGAAACTTAAGTAAGCTTATCTTCAAATATTTTTGACGCGGAAAGACACATGTTAAGAATGCAATTATTACTGTAGTTAAATACTATAGTACTTTTATTTTAATTGAGGAATGATTTCTTAAAATTTATGTACAGATAAATGGCAGAGATTTGACCTTCTGGCAAGAGCTCGTATCCAAGTGTTTAACTGAATATTCATCAAACCAGTGCTGCAAACCAAATGTTCAGAAGTTGAAGTGGATTGTTTCTGGACGAACTGCACGGCAACTGAAGCATAGTTACTACAGAATAGCCCACCTTCCGACCATTCCTGAAACGGTTCCTTAACTGGTAAACTGTGTTCACAGCTATTCTCCTCATAGAGAAAGTTTTCCAATGCTGTCATTGTCTTCTACAATTCGAGAATTAAGATCTGATTTTCAAAATAAAATGCAGTTGGACTAGCAAAGGAGAAGTAACTTCCTGATCTAGTCAGCTAGTATTTTAGGGTATTAATTACATTCCAGGTACACCACCATTAACAGAAAGGAATTATCCTATCCAACCTTTGACCTATACATTAGCCATTTCATTATCAGCTTAGAAAACAGCATCCTCTTGAACAACCAGAATCTTAAAAGTAGCACTAAAACAGTAATTTTTAATTGTACATCATTTTGCTTTGTGTGGACTCAAGCTCTGGCTCATTTAAAATTATACAAGCCTGAGTAGGACAACAGGACCAAAAGTTTGAACCTTATATGAACTAATTTGAGACTGTTAGCTTATAAGCAAAATCAGTATGATCTTGGATGTTGTATTTAAAGAAAAAGTAAGTTATGGCAGATGGTCTTCATATTGGGCATTTGGATACCAGCAGGGTACGCTAGTTTGTATCATTGCTATAGCAGTTGGAACACTGGAAAGTAGTTACATGCCTGATTGTCACTGATGGATATTTTCTTGCCATCTACATTTAACTCACTGTGGTGATTTAATTTTTTTCCTATTCAAAACCCAATGTTAACATTTAACAAGCCTACATGTGGCATGATTGTGAATCTTAAATATGGGCAGTACATCATTTTTAACAGTTAGTAGTATTTATGTTTGGCAAACTTCTGTTAACTTGATTTTTTGTTTGTTTGTTTAAATAGGATTATTACAGCAACAAAAACCCTTCTCTGAAGCCATTCACCGCAATCTTAGAGGCTGGATTCCATAATGTTGTAGTGAATTTAAGCTGTGAATTGTCAAAACATCACAACTGGATTAGCATTGATGTTCTCAGATTTGGGAAAACTGCCTAATTAATTATGCTGTAGTGGATGAAATTATGCTTAAATTTGAATTCACCTCAGGCATACAAAGCCAAGAACATAATGTGAAATGTTAATGACAAGTCTGGGAAGGTAAACTGTGAATCTCCATTTTTAATATTGATCCAACTTTCTATATTGCGTCGGTATATTTAGGTGGTATTAAAAATGGAAACCTACTTAATTTAAATGTAAAATTATGAGGTTTACATCAAAACCAATATTTCACGATTGCACTTTTAAGACATAAGAGTCACTATTTTAGGTGGTGAATATGGTTTCTTAGCACCCATCATGCAAGTAATCTGTTTTCCTTTATTGTAACATGGGAATTACATTTTATATAAAGCAGAACTACATACCTAGTAATTTTGGCATATTAATTTATCTAATTTTTTTTTTTTTGTAGAAAACAAGTGATGTTTGTGTCCAGGAAAAATGTTTTTATACAAAATCTGCTTTGGTATAGTCCCATCAAGAAAAATAGTTTTATTGTAATAGTGACTCAAAATAAATTAACATCACTCTGAAAACTTGCTAAGTTAACACTCCCGGAGTTTTACTAAAGACTCTTTCTATACAACTGCCATTGCTTCTTTGAATATTTATAACGAAGGGAATATACTTTCACTAATTTCCCCTGCTGCGAAAACAGGTCTTAGGTAAATATGCAGCTTCATAATCATGAGGTTGCTGAGGCAGCCTGCAGGATTTCCTGTTAAGTCAGTGAATATGAGATCTACAGTGTTAAAAGTGTTATAAAGGACTGGGTGTGATGTGTAGCCCGAGTCCATCCAAGGTGACGGTACCCAATTCTGACATCATGTTATGGATAAATACACTGAAAATGAACCAAAGAACCACAGTGTATCTTATACTTTTGTAAACAGTGTTTTGTAGGTAACTTTTCAGTTTTCCCAAAAGGCTGATACATTTCAATATTTTTATTACATCTGTGTTGATTCTGAGTTGGCAGAGGTGACCTAACCAACTACTATTGTTTTAGTACTAAAGAATATACACTTCAATAAAGTTAATTGAAATGCACTTCTTTGCTAGGTGGTTTTCTATTTGTTTCTCTTCTGAGTCAACAAATTATTTTGGCAATGTGACGGCAGAACCACAATAAAAAGCTATCTCGATTCAGTCTATTTAAAGTTAGCACTAAAGATGTACGGTAGCAGAAAAAAATCTCTTTAATCTCTTTAATAGTATGGCCATTACCACTTGAAGCTTTACTCATGGTTTTTTAAAAATAAGACACATAATGGTAACACATATGCTTCATATGCATTAAAAAGTTATTTTTATGCACTTTGGTTATTTGTATCATTTAGACTCCTTGCTACTATGGATATCCTTAATACAACTTTACCCTTAGACTCAGCCCATCTGAAGTTTTATGCAAACCCTCTTTACCTCTTTTCCAAATGGTGGCAGATAACTGCCAAGTGTTGTGTTGGCTTGCTTAGGTCAACTGGTAATTGTTGAATTAAAACAATATGTAATTTTGAACTGTTATGTTTAATGAAGTGAACTAAACAAAGCAGACACTACAAGGAATTACTAATGAAAGAAAAACTTAAATGTCTCAAATTAGATATTTAATAGGCCCTCTTTTCACAAGTGTTATTTTTAAAAAGGGTAGGTGAACCTTACCTGTACTTCCAATTATGTGACATACTACCTAAACAACAGACATTTCTGATCTAATATTTGTGGTTAGCAATAATAGTTTTTACTATCAGGTACTACTGCCAGATATTTTGTATCAGTCAGCTCATGTAATCCTCCAAACTGTATGAGGTTACCCCAATTTACAAATAAGCAGGAGCCACAGAGAAGTGACTTGCTCAACGTCAGTACCTGGAGGTGGGATTCAAATACAGGCCATTCTGACCAAAAGGCTGTGCACATTACCTCCCAAAACAAGATTAAATGGACTCCTGTGAAACTGTATAATTTCCAGGCAAAACAGACCGCATTATGATAGGTTACATATGTTATATGGGTAACATATACATTATATTCTGGCCACATTAACTTCAGTGCTAGCATCCTGATCGTAGAAGAACACTCGAGAATTTATTTTTCCTATTTTATACTAACTAATGTTTATAAAATCTGTTATTGCTTACTCTGTGTGAAACCTGTAATTTTTCATAAACCAAAAACAGTAAACATAAATAAGACAAAAGATAAAGTCAATTTTTACATATTAATTCAACAAAGTAGCCCGGCTGGGAGTGGCTCAGTGGTTGAGCATTGACCTAGGATCCAGGCGACCGGGGTTCAATTGCCGGTCAGGGCACGTGCCCGGGTTGTGGGCTCGATCCCCAGTCGGTGACGTGCAGGAGACAACCAATCAATGACTCTTATCATTGATGTTTCTATCTCTCTCTCCCTCTCCTTTCCTCTATCTGAAATCAATACATATACATTTAAAAAAAAAAAAATTCAACAAAGTAGATTTAGGAGCAATCAAAATGACCAAGGATAAAGAGGGACTTTAATGACAAAATAAACAGTTTGCCAAGACATGGCATCCTAAATATGTATGCACCTAATATCAGCTTAAAAATACAAGAAGCAAAAACAACACTAAAAGGAAAAATGGACAGAGCTTCAATTATAGTTGGAGACTTAAACATTCCTCTCGGTAATCATTGGAACTACTAGAAAACCTGCAAGGAAGTGGAAGAGCTGAGTAATACCAACAACCCACTGGGTCTACTTGACATAACTTCACCCTAGAATAGGCATTTTCTTCAAGTGCACATGGTACTCTCACCAACATAGACCATATCTGGGGTTATAAAATAAACATTAAGAAATTTAAAAGACCTTAAGTCATGTAAGTATGTTCTTTGAACATAAACTAAAAATCAGTAACAGATAAAGGGAAACTCGCCATACACTTGGAAATGAAACAACAGATTTCTAAATAATTCATGTCTTTAAAGGAAAGTTCCAAGGGAAATAAAATATTTTGAACTCAATGAAAATACCAAAATGTATGGAATGCAGCTAAACCAGTGCTTAGAGAATAATGCATAATATTAACGGCTTTTATTAAGAAAAATGGCCTCAATAATCTAAGCTTTCATTTTCAGAAACAAGGAAAAGCAAAATAAAGCAAAAGGGGTAAAAAACCCCACACTGAACTAGGTAACAGGAAAATCAACAAAACTGAAAACTATGTAGTTCCTTAAAAAGAGCGATGCAATTGATAAACCTCTAGAGAGAGTGACAAGAGACAGAAATGACTAATCTTAGGAATGAAAGATACTACTACAGATTCTAGACATTAAAAGGACTCCAAGGAAATGGACCACAAACAACTCTATGCTCATAGTTAGATGAAATGAATCAATACTGAATGGCATGAACTACCAAAACTTAGCTAAATAACCTGAATAAGTTCTGTAAGTATTCTTAAAAATTGATCCATTGTTAAAAATGTTACTGACAAATCCCATAAAACATTTAAAGAAGACTTAAATTCTACAAATCTCTTCCAGAAAGCAGCAGAATCACTTCCAATTCGTTTTGTAAGGCCAGCATTACCCTGATACCAAACCAAGATAAAAACAAAACAAATGAAAAACACTATGTACTAATATCCCAAATGAACAAACAGACGCAAAAATCCTCAACAAACAAATCCAGGTATATAAACTAAATAATTATTCTGTGACCAAGTTTGGGATGGGGCAAGACAGGAGCTGGTTCAAAATCTGAAAATCAATATAATCCAGCGTATTAACAGTCTAAAGGAAAAAAAATGACTAAATCAATTGATAACTGAGAAAGTCATTTTGAGAACATTCAAATCCACTCATGAGAAAAATCCAGCTAACTAGGAAGTAAAAGATGAGAACCTCCTCAACCTGATAATGGTCATCTACAAAAACCTACAGCTAATGTAATACTTAATGGTGAAAGACTGCTCTAGAAACTAACATCCAGAATGAGACAGGATGGCTGCTTTTACCACTTCTGGCAAGTGCAATGAAGCAAGAAAAATAAAAGACCTATGGACAAGAAAAGACAAAACACCTGTTCTCATTTGTGGTTCATGCAGAAAATCACAAGGAGTAAACAACAAAAACTTCCTACAACTAATAAATGAGTTTAGCAAGATCACAAGAAACAAGGTCAACAAACAAAAATCAGACATTATTTCTATGCACTAGCAATGTACAATCAGAAAACAAAATTTCAATAAATAGTCATTTACAACAGGTCCAGGAAATGAACACCTAGGATTAAATGTAAAAGATATAAAGGTTCCATAAGCAGAAAACCACAAAATGCTGATGACTGAAATCAAAGGGTCCTATATGGAAACAAACCCCATGTTCTCGGATTAGAAGGCTTAACATGCTATTCCAATGAAAACCCCAGGATTTTTTGCAGATATGGACTAGCTGATTCTAAACTTTATACAGAAAGGCAAAAAAACCTTAAAATACCCAAAACTATTTTGAAAAGAATTAAGTTGAAGGAATTATGCTACGCAATTTTAAGACTTACCATAAAGCTATAATTATCAAAGCAGTGGGGTATTGACAAAGGGACACAGAGGTCAATGGACTAGAGACCAAAAACAAAACCATATAAGTAGAAATTGATTTTTGACAAAAGTGCAAAAACAATTTAATGGAGAATGGATCATTCAACAAATGATTTTGAAACAAACGGACATCCATATGCAAAATAAAGAACCTCCCCCTCTATTGCACAGCTTACACACACACACACACACAAAATAGGCCATAGATCTAAATGTAAAACAAAATTGTAAATCTTTTAGAAAAAAACTTGGAAAAAATCCTTATAACCTGGGATTACTCAGAGTTCTTAGATGGACACCAAAAGCATGATCTACCAAAAGCATGATGAATAATTAGATTATATCAAAATTTAAAACATTAATGTTTCAAAAGACACCATCAAGAAAGTAAAACAACACCTACACAATAGAAAATATATGCAAATCGTACATCCAACAAGGGATTTGTGTCCAGAATATATAAAAAATTCTTAAAATTCAATAAAAGAACAGCTAACCCAATTCAAAAATGGGTAAAGTATCTGAATAAACATTTCTCCAGAGAAGATACACAAATGGTAACCAAGCACAAGAAAAGATGCTCAACAGATTTAGTCAGGGAAAGGCAAATGGAAACCACAATGTGATACCACTTTACATCCACTAGTATGGCTAGAATCAAAGTCACATAACAAGTGTTGACAATATGTGGAAAAATTAGAATTCCCATACACTGCTGGGGGGAACATAAAGTGGTATAGTCACACTGGAACAATCTAGCAGTTCCTCAAACGATTAAACATAGTTTCCATATAACTTGTGCTTCCACTCCTCAGTAAGAAATGAAAATATACCTGCACATAAAAACTTGTACTTGAATGTTTATAACAGCATGACTCATAAGAGCCAAAAGGTAGAAACCTCCCAAATGTCCATCTCCTAATAAATTGATAAACAATGTGTGGTAGTGACACATAAAATGTTACTTAGCCATGCATACAAAAAAATGAAGCACTGGCACAATAACGTGGAAAAACCTCTAAAACATTATGCTGAGTGACAGAAGCCAGTAAATAAAAGACCACATATTATGACTTCATAAATATGAAATGTCCAGAACAGGGAGATCTGAGATGGGAAGTAAATTAGTGGTTGCTTGGGGCAGGAACTGGGGTGAGGATGACAGCTGTGGCATCGCCCTGGCCAATGTCGCTCAGTGGTTAGAGCGTCAGCCCTCATACCGAAGTGTCTTGGGTTCCATTCCAGGTCAAGGGCACACACTTGGGTTGCAGGCTTGCTCTCCACCCCTTGTCAGGAGTTGGGGCATGTGCGGGAAGCAACCAGTATGTCTCCGACATCGCCGTTCCTCCCTCCTTCCTTCCTTCCCTCCATCCCTCCCTTCCATTTTCTCTGAAAAGCAATGGAAAAAAATATTCTCAGGTGAGGAGTAACAAAAATTTTTTAATAAAAAAGAAAGGAAATAAATAGGATGAAATAAAATTTCAAGGCAATTCTTACCTCTACGCCTGGAACACTGAAGATCAAAATGATGTCACTGATTTATAATCATTGACCGTAACTTGTTTTTGGCACTTACAATACACTTGCCCAATAATCATATTTACTTCACCAAATCTCTTTTGTATTAATTCGTTCCTACTATTTTTCAATTTCTTGACATATAGTGATCTCTCAAAAAAATATACTTAATAAAAATTCAGAGATTTTCATTAACTCTTAAAATTACTCAGAATATATTTGGGGATTTTTTTCCCTTTCTTAAGTTTTTTTTTCAGTAATATGTCGTTGTGTGAACTGGTATACTTAGACAGAAGGGTACACAATTCCTATTTACAAAATTTTATTGAACATTATTCCTACATCACACTTATTAACAGAAAAAAACTGAATTTTTCCTGATGGCACCCTGTCATTTCATATGATTCAGGCCCTAATTTTTTTGTATTAAAAATATAGGTTAAATATAAAATTAGTAAAATGCAGCATATGAAACTTCATGCTGAGCAAAAAGAAGTCCAAAAAAAGTTACCATATATCAACAGAATAGTTCCCACAGTATTTGAGGCTTCCTATGTAAATCATGTTTGAATGCAATTTTTAGAACCATATTTAAATATATTTTGAAATTTGTTAACTGTAAGCATCCACATTTTTCTTCCACCACATAATCTGTTCCTTTGATGAAGTCGACAACATCTGCTACAGTCCACAGAATGCAGCAAAAAAACAGTAGTTATTTCTCCAGATTTGAGAAATCTGGTCCACCTTTGGTGTAGTTTCCTGAGATTTCTGCTCCACTGAAGTCAAAACCGGGATTCTAAAAGATACAGAAAAAAATTTATGATAAAAGTTAGAAAAGATATGAACTGTCAAGTGACAAAAAAGGAAACCTAAACGGCCAATAAACATGTAAAAATGTACCAAACTTCACTGTAATCAACAGAATGAAACTTAAAACTATAAGGTATTTTTTAATTTTCAGACTTATAAATATTTAAAAAATCCAATATGTGTGTTTCAATGTTGACAAGTGTATAGACAAACACATACTTTAGTATCAGTGTATAAACAGCTTTTAATAGCATTTTTTTTGAGACCTTACTATATGCCAGGCAGGGTTCTAACAGCTATACATACATTAACATAGTTAATCTTCCTAACAATCCTAGGAAGTAAGCAGTACTTCAGGTTTTAATCTTTTGGGAGGACATTTCATTTCGACATTAATTAAGTTCCTACTGTTTGGAAGATACCATTAGAGGCATATGGAATTCAAGAGTGAACAAACAGCCTGGCCAGTAGGGCTCAGCGGTTGAGCATCAACCTATGATCCAGGAGATCTCTGTTCAATTCCCGTCAGGGCACATGCCCAGGTTGTGGGCTCAATACCCAATAGGGGGCGTGCAGGAGGCAGCCAATCAATGACTCTCTCATCACTGATGTTTCTCTCTCTCCCTGCCTTGCCTTCTCTCTGAAATCAATAAAAACATTTTTTAAAAAAGAAGAAAGAGTGAACAAAGATCCCTGCTTCAGTGGAGTTACACTCTAGCAGGAGACAAATAATAAACCATTAAGTTATCGAGTGCAGGAGTCAGCAAACTTTTCTGTCAAGAGCCAGGTAGTAAATATGTTAGGCTTTGAAGACCACACAGTCTCAGTCATAACTACTCAATTCTGCTGTTGCTATTATGAAAGACAAAACACAAATGAATGAGCATGGCAATGTTTCATAAAACTTTACTTCAAAATCAGGCAGTGGGCTGGATTTGACCATGGGCCATAGTTTGCAGGCCTCTGATTGAGTGTACTGAGAGTTGGAATCTAGTATGTTAAAAGTTGGTAAAGTGCTGCCTAGCCAGTGTTGCTCAATGGTTGGGCACTGTCCCATGCACCAAGAGGTTCAATTCCCAGGCAGAGCACGTGTCTGGGTTGCAGGCTGGGTCCCCAGTGGAGGGGGGGAGGTATGCAGAAGTCAGCCAATCAATGATGTTTCTCTCTCATTGATGTTTCTATCTCTCTAGCCCTCTCCCTTCCTCTCTCTAAAAATCAATAAAAACATATTAAAAAAACAAAAGTTGGTAAATGCTATAGAAAAAAAAATAGGGCAG
This sequence comes from Miniopterus natalensis, assembly GCF_054644295.1. NCBI lineage: Eukaryota > Metazoa > Chordata > Mammalia > Chiroptera > Miniopteridae > Miniopterus > Miniopterus natalensis. Next base: position 88,524,796 of record NC_142084.1, read on the forward strand.
AATAAGAAAAATAAAAAGGTTACAGTATTTAAACAGGATGATCAAAGCTCAAAGAATGGGCATTGAGTAATGACTTGAAAACAGTGAAGTCAGCCAAGCTTTGGGAAAAGAACATCACAGTCAAAAGGACAGAAAAGGAATGGCCTGACATGTTTAAGAAACAGCAAAAAGGTCTGTATGGCTAGAGCAGAATGACTGAGAGGGATAGTACCGACGGAGGTCAGGAGATCAGGGAAGACCAGATCAGATAGAGCCTTGTAAGAGACCTTGTGCTTCACTAGAGTGAAAGAGTTCTGAAAAGAGAAGTAATGTAATCTGACTTGCACTTTAAAAGGACTGCTCTAATTGCTATTTTGAGAGGACTGTAGTTTGGAAAAGGTAGAAGTGAAGAGAAGAATTAGGTTATTGAAGTAATCTAGACAAGATATTAGAGGTAGTCCAGATCAGGTGGAAGTGGCAGTACCAGTAAAAATGCATGTTTCCTGACAAAATGCATAGGGTGTGAGAGACAGGGAGGAATGGAGGATGATTCCCTATTATTATTTTTTTAATTTGAACTTGTGTCCATCAACTGAGGTGAGAAGCCTAGAGGTAGAACAAACGTGAGAGAGAAGTTAGGATGTTCATGTTGGACGTGTTGAGTTTAATATGTTTGTTAGCCAAGTGGAGATGTTGGATAGGCAATTGGATGAATCCAAAACTCGGGAGAAAAGTCTAGGCTAGAGATAGACATTTGGAAATCGCCATAGAGATGGAAATTATCCATGAACACTTTAACAGTGCTTCGATCCAGTAATTCTCCTAAACATCTATCTTAAAGGAATGTTTGAATAGTTTCAATAATTTCACAGAGATGAAAGTACAAACTTTGTTTGAAATAGCAGACATAAACGGGGACATCTAAATCGTATCAAGTGGGAATAGCTAAATATTACAATAACATTCAAACTAGAAAGCACCCTGGAGAGGCTAAAGAAGTGAGTTTTATCTATGTGCACTAACAGGAAAAGAGATGCAAAACATATTAAAAAGGAAACATGAAGAATATACACAGTGTGAGTCTCCATTTATGTTAAAGACAAAATAAGCCAACATATTAATAAGGTGAGGCTGAGACAGAGGCATGGAAAGCAGAGATGTTGATGAAGGGGTGTTTCACTTTTTTACACTATCTAAGTCTACAGTGATTGAGTTTTCATGAGTTTATTCAGACATTACTGATGTACATTAAATAAATTAAACTTAGATATCACAATAGTATAAATTCTCAAGAAATTTTTTTAAAAAAATCCATACATAAAAAGGTCAGACTTGCCCTGGCTGGTGGTTGCTCACTGGTTAGAGCACTGGCCCGAGCACCAAACGGTCCCGGGTTTGATTCCCAGTCAAGGGCATGTACCTGGGTTGCAGGTTTGATCCCCAGCCTGGTCTGCGCTCGAGCAGGAAGCAACCAATTGATGAGTCTCTCTCACATCGATGTTTCTCTTTCCCCCTCCCCCCCTTCCACTGTCTCTGAAAAAATATCAATGGAAAAATATCCTAGGATGAGGATTAACAAAAAAATAAATAAAATAAAAATAAAAAAGGCAGTCCTTTTTCTAACCATTTAACTTTAAAAATTCCTCTATAGAACTTTTGTCATTGTTATAACCTCATGAGTTTTAATTTCAAAAAATAATTATTCCATGTTTTTAAGATGTTTAACTACACATATTCATACATTTATCTGACTTACTTCTTTCTGGAATCTCTCTAGTGTAAGTTTTCTCTGCATTTGATCTTGTACCCAAGGATCAGCTGCATATTCAGATTCTAGAAGAGAAGTCCAACAATTTGCTGCATCTCTCTTTGTCTTTGTAAGAACGATACGAACCATTTTTCTGTCCTCTAAACAAAAATGACAAGTAGTTAGAGTTCATCAATTTTTACATTTTCAAAAACCATTAGGTAATCTTGACACACAATTGCTGTCAGTACATTTCTATTATTATAGCTTCCAAAGCCACAAAGACAAAGCACCTAATACAACAGGGAAAACATACTGAGTTCCAAGACAAAATTAATGTTTACAAAGACCCTAGGATTTATAATAGATTACCCTTACCCAAAGTCCACGTTCCTTCATCAGCTATTGTAGAATCAAAGAGTTTGCCCTGAAAAACAAACATAAGATACAAAAAATATAGAAGCTTCATTAATTTTTACAAAGCTTTCATGATTCAAGACTTACCTAATTTCCTATCTAACCCACAAATTGTCTAATTTGGTTAGAATAGCGACACAAAATTTTACACCATTTCAACACATTGACAGGTCCTCAACCCTAAGTTTCCTCCTAGCAGGTGAAATGAAACCTAGTTTACACTGCTTGGAATATTTACTATGACAGAAAACACAGGGCTCTCTGAAGATCAGGGACCCTTGATTTTTATAAGATGAAGACAGACTACTGATCACTGATCAGCCAAACAGAAAATTAATACCTGAAATGCTTTATCAATTAAAATAAATTACAAGAGCTGTCCTGATGGAATTAAGAAGAAATGATGTCTTTTAAAATAAACTTTTAAAAACTGGCTCAATCTCTTTGTTGGGCAGTTTGGCATTAAAAGATTATTTTAGCACCTACTATGGATCTGAGGTAAGATCAGCTGTTACTGTTTTCCTTCAGAAACTCCTTTTACGTAAGCAGCAAAATGTAAGTCTAAAAGAGAATGTGTCTGCTGAAACCCATTTATTTGTTGCTTACCAAATTTGTTTTAGAAAATGTTTTAAAAAAAAAAGAACACTTTTTTTTCATGTCGATACTTGTGAAAAAACCCTACCAGTCTAAATGCACACCTAAAATCCTAGTTATTGCTCAATTCCCAAATTACTGGAATTACTAAGATAAATGTGAATTGTAATCTTAAACCACTGTTCAGGAAGCTATGAACTGCAGAGCTATTCAGAAAAGTCATTTAGATCCACGATGACAGAAATCAGAGTCTTTCCCATGAATCTTCCTTTTCTCGAAGGCACTCAAAGAGCTTCCATAGAAAACAACAGCTCAGACCTGTGTGTTTATCACATACGAGGCCCTGCTCCAAGCTCTGCTTTCACACGGGTACCATGCTATGCCCAAAACAGTCCTACAAGAAAGGTGCTTTAATGACTGCACTTTATGGATCCAGGTTAGACACACTGACAAATCTCTTGCCCAAGACTTCAAAACTAGAAAAAAATGGCATAACCAGGTGTCCTCCCGAGACAGTCTTTAACAGTGCCATCAAACATCTTGGGCATCTAAATCTGAGAAAGGAGTCTAACTTGGACTTCACTGAATTTAACTATAAAGCTTAACAAGGCACAAGCGGGTCCCTGACCCAAAGGGCTGGCACCGGTGAGCGTAAAAGGGGTTATTTTCTTCACACACCTCTTGACCATCTGCTTAACCAAAAAGTCCAGAAACGTGCAGAACTTTCCCGATTTTCAAGGAGGAAAAAAGCAAACACCTGACACCCCCTCTGAATCCGCATCCCGATATCCTGCTCCTGGATTTTCTTCTTTACTTCTCCCGTAACTGCCTGAGCAGCCATTGTTTTGGTTTTCTGAAGCCTCCCTAACTTGCCATAACCCGAGCGCGGAAACCCCATCGGTCTCGTTCAGCGCGGTCCTCCCCGCGCTCAGGGCGGTGTCTGGAGTATAAATATTCGTCTCTTTAACCATCTAGTTCAGCCGTTCTCAGCTGAAGACCCGCAGAGGCAGAACAGAAGCAATTTATTTCATTTGGTTTAGAAAGCAAGCCAGAAAAACGGGCTCCTCAAATTTCCAAGTCGACTCGGCACTGGCCCTGGAGGTGGAGGTGGGGGCTGCGACCAGACCGAACTCAGGCCGGACAGCGAAGCCCCGCGGCCTCCCAAGTCCTCCTACGGACACCAGGAGCCCCGGGGCGCGGGGATTTGAGGAGGCCGCGAAGACACCGGGCACAAGCCCCGACCTGCCGCTACCTTGAGGATCTCGCGGCCACCCACCGCCAGCGCCACATGCCGGCTCCGCAGGTCGCACCGGACATCTTGGGCGCGAGTGCCCGGCGGCACCTGAACTTCAATGAACACCTCCTCCAGGGTCTGGTACCACTGGCCCCACGGCGTCCCGCACGGCACCACCCCGCTGCGCTCCTCAAACGGGGCCGACATGCTCCAGGGGCCTCCCGGCGGCAGCCGCGCTGAGCGAGCTGAGCGCAGGCGCCGGGTCGCCACGCTCAGGCCCCGCCCCGGCCGCTCCGCTCAGGTCACCGCTCATGCGCAGCAATGGAAGCGGAGCTCTCAGGGCGCTTGTTTCTCCCTTTCAGTGGCTATTCAGGATCCTGGCAGGACCCAATTTGAAAGAACTGAAACCCGAGAAGTTTACATCCCAGGAACGGCAGGCGAGGGTTGGAACCGGAGAGGCTGGAACTCACTGCACCGCCCCCTTTGTGACGCCACAGGCCCACTTCCCGGCTTCTCGAGTTGAAGCGCGCTTGCGCAAATGCTGCTTGGCGGTAGGTTACAAGTCAGTAACGCCAGGAGTGATTGGACGCGGGAGGAGGCGGGGCGCGGAGACCGTAACGGTCTCCTATAGGCTGGCAACTTGAACTCACAAGCTACGTAATTGGACCCGGAGAGAGCTGAGTGCGCATGCTCTTTGTAGGTCCCTTCTCTGGATTGGTTTGCCCTGAGTTTTGGTTTTTCCGATTGGCTAACGCCGGGGTGGGCGGGGAATGAGCCGGGAGATTTGAATTTGAAGTTAGGATTGTCAAAATCGGCACCAGGAAGTGGCCGGGGAACGCCAGTTCCCTCCGGCGTGTGGAGCTGGTGGTCAGCATGTCCTTCCCTAAGGCGCCCCTGAAACGCTTCAATGACCCTTCTGGTGCGTACGGGGGAAGGAACTGGGGGACGGGAGTTGCTCTCACGCCCCTTGCCCCTTTCGGTTCCCTCCATCACAAGAGAAATAAGCGATTTTTAGGGCTGGCCATGCTGTTTGTCTGTACTTGTGGATTTCTTTCTGGACATTCCATTCGGGCATAAAAGAAAGAAGGTTGGGAAAGGCAGTTTGTCGACTGTAGAATTACGGCAGTATCGGTGGAAAAACACTGTAAAGGACGTGATGACAGCTCATCTTGGCGGTGGCCCAGGCGCCATACTGTATGTTTACCTAGATGACTGGTTCGCTTCTCATTCCCCCAGCGTCCTGGAGAGAGAATCCTGCGCATGATCTTCCTGATGAAATGGCCGAGCCTTGGGTTTCCTCAGGGTCACACAAGCCAGCCGGCAGACCTGGCGCCTGAAGCGGGGCCTTGGTGAAGCCCGCCCTGGGCTCCGGACCCTGCGGCGCGTGAGCGCAGCAGCCCGCTCGCCTCGGACGCGCTTGGGAAGCGCTCGGGCGTTTATCACACACTCGCTCTGTGCTAAGATGTTTCCTCCTAGGTCTGGTTTGTTTTTTTCCAACAGCCGAACGAGGAAGGTATTGGTTCCGCCCGTATTTTGCAGATGAGGAAACGGGGCTTTTGCCACGGCACCGAGCGGCCTGTCAGTGGTAGAGCGGAACCGTGACCTATGCATGATATATAAACATACTCGTTTCGTGGTCACCTGTCTTTAATCTCTGGCAGACGGCATGCAAACGGGAATGTTCTTATTCACGATCTTCTCCCAGTGACCCCACAGGACCTGACCCGCGGTAGTGTCCGCCGATGGGCAGATTAAGCCGGATTTGAATCCTAATTACAAAACCCTTGCTCCCTTTGTCACGTCCCCAGTGGCTCTCTGTGTTTTCTTCACCACACCGCTTAACCTCAGCCCTGAGCAAAGTACAGGGGACACAGTCATGATTAAGACAGTCCCCGCCTCCAAGCAGCTTGCCTAAGGTGGGAGGTGGGTAAGTTACAGGCGCTGTCTCACGTGGGACGTGGATGCCTGCACCGTGTAAGCAGGCCTTTACCAAACTGGGTCCCCACGGGCTCCCCTGTGAGGGCTCTGACCCGACGGGGAGATTCAGAGAAAACCAGAGGAGGCCACCGCAGGCTGAGATCTGGAGGATGAGTGAGAGTTAGCCAGGCCAAACGGAAGGTGGACTAGCCATTCGAGGTGGAAGAAATAGGAACGAAAAAGTTCTGGAAGTTTGAAGCATTTATTTAATTTAATGCATAAAGCGTTTGTTTGCATAGAAGTATTCGCTTTCTGCCTTAGCTTCTGGTTATCCTTGATCAAGATATAAGTTGTTCCAGAAAGCTTGTGGTATCTCCCAGGTTATCCCTTTTCTTTTGTCTGATGTTCCCTCTCCCCAGATTTCTAACAAGTCTTGTCTACAATGTAGTACATTTAAGTCTTATAAAAGAGAAAGACCTATGGCATGAAAACAGCATATGCCCAGTCTTAGGGATGGTAGGTACAGGCAGGCTGTCAACCTAGTTCTTGAATCTAGATACCTGTGACTATCGAATTTGACTCTTCAGTCTTTTTTGTCTTTTTTTAAAAAATTTTATTGATTTTAGCACAGCGTGGCTCAGGGGTTGAGCATCGACCTTGGATCCAGGCGATCAGGGTTCGATTCCCAGTCAGGGCACATGCTCCGGTTGTGGGCTCAATCAATGACTCTCTCATCATTGATGTTTCTATCTCTCTCTCCCTCTCCTTTCCTCTCTCTGAAATCAATAAAGATATATTTAAAAAAAAAAAAAAAAAAGAAAGCTTAAAAAAAATAAATAAAAATAAATAAATTTTATTGATTTTAGAGAGAGATACAGAGAGGGACATCTATGTGAAAGAGAAGCGTCAGTCGGCTGCCTCCTGCACACCCCACACCGGGGACTGAGCCTGCAACCTGGGCATGTACCCTGACCAGAAATCGAACCAGCGACCTTTGGGTGCACGGGACAACACTCAACCAACTGAGCCGCGCGGGCCAGGGTTTCACTCTTCAGTCTTTAGAGAAGAGTTTTTAAATATGGTTTTAATTGTTCTCAACTTGCATGATTCTGCGTAGTTACTGCCCACCATCCCACCTTTTGCTGGCCCTCATCCCCTTTTGGGAGTGTGGACCTAACGATGAACTAAACACTAGAAGGCCGCACGACTTTTTTTCTGGCTGCTCTGCCAAGTCTAGAACAGTGCTGCTCACACTTTTCCAGAAAAGCATCCCTAAGAACAGAGAGCAAAAGATAACCATCCCTTCATCCCCACTTTCCCTAAAAACGCTTCGCCTGCAGTAGTGGTGGCAGTTTTCTTTGAAGTCTCCTGTTTGCTTTAAAATATAATGTGCTCCCCGTTGACACCCCCGCCCCTATCCCAAATGAGTAATATAGATGCTCTAAGATGTGCCACCTTTAACCTAATTGGGGGGAAACCCCTTTCACCCTACGTTCACTCCATGTTGTGTTAAGAGTTGTGCAGTGTGAGAAATCTGAGCCGGCCAAGACTGATGCTTTTTGCTCAGTCTGCCTTAAGCTTAGATACGCCTGTGAATTCTATACTTCATTTAATACTCTCTCTCCTGATTGGAAACACACTACCTCTACCCCTTATTGACCACATTTAGATCTGAAAGCTCCCAGGATTGGAATCTATATCAGTATGTATAAATGATCATTGTTCTAGGTAGAAGAACGGAAACTTAATTCCATTCTTGATGTTTTTATAGCCTACTTAGAATTGAAAGCAATGACTTTAATACTTTTTGTGTCCCAGGATGAGAAATAAACTGTATATCTCTATGTGGGATATATCTTTATATTTCTACACAAAACTGAAACAGAAGTACCAGAAAACAGTGCTTGAATTTGCTATGTGTGAGTCACACTGATATTTTCTGTTGTTTCACTTTTTAAAAAACTGTTAGTCAAGATATCTAATGAACTTTTGTCATCCCTCTTGAAAAACACTTAGGGGAGAGTAGGAGTTGCCTTGGAATGCTCACATTCCCTGCTGCTCCTATTTATTTGCATGAAACTCTGGACTCAAGTAAGTAGCTTTTCAGAGAATAGTATAACTCTGTTGATTCCCAATAAACTAAAGCTTTATGCTAGTGACATTTTTCAGTTGTTAATCCTCACCAGAGGATATTTTTTCCATTGATTTTTAGAGGGAGGGAAGGGAAGAGAGAGAGAGAAACATCAATGTGACAGAGAAACATTGATTGTTTACCTCCCACACGTGCCCTGACCAGGGCCAGGGATCGAACCTGCAATCCAGGTACATGCCTGCCCTTGACTGGGAATTGAACCCACAACCCTTCAGTGCAAGGGCCAATGCTCTAAATACTGAGCCACACCGGCCAGGGCTATGCTAATGACATTTTTATTATTGTCGCCCCTGACCACCAGATCTTACATTTGCTATGCATAAACACTCTGAAATGCCTTTAATTTGGGACCCCAGTTGCTTGCATGAAGTTACACAATATACATTTCTGGAACATAGAAATATAGCCTATGGCTTTATAAATTTTCTGTATTGATATTAGCCAGAGATGGATTATCACTATAAATTTATATTCCAGCCCAGCTGGCGTGGCTCAGTGGTTGAGCGTTGACCCATGAACCAGGAGGTCATGGTTCGATTCCCTGTCACGGCACATACCCATGTTGCGGGCTCAATCCCCGGTAGTGGGTGTGCAGGAGGCAGTGGATCAATGACTGTCATCGGTGTTTATATATCTCTCTCCCTTCCTCTCTCTAAAATCAACACAATCATATTTTTTAAAAAATTTATTCCAGGCTAAATCTTGAGGGCTAAGACACTTTTAGTTGCTTCACTTCTAGAATCTAATGGTAGTAAACTAGTTAACCTCAGTGACTCTGAGTAGAGCTGATTCCAAATATGTTCTCTCTTATAGTAAATCCTAATAAGAAAACCATGTTGCTTGGTCTTACAAGATGTTCACCCCAGGACTGTCTTTGCTGTTTTGCTCAGTCGCCTGCGTTCCTTTGACCCAGTTGAAATAAAGGGCATTTGGGAAGATGATACTGTTCCTCATATCAAATGGGTGTTATGTTACATTTGAAAGAACAAAGCATTTACTAATGGAATTTTTTACATTTATGTTACTCACTTTCCTTGGGCATGTTTTTAACTTAGACTTGTAAGTAGCATTAGATGAGAAGTTGATGTTTTATGTTTCCTCTAGGCTGTGCACCGTCTCCAGGTGCTTATGATGTGAAAACTTCAGAAGTATTGAAAGGACCGGTATCCTTTCAGAAATCACAAAGATTTAAAAAACAAAAAGGTAATGGATCCCAAAATAAAATAATGGTTATATGGCCTCAAAAGTTTTAAGTTATGATTAACAGTATATACATTTAAAGACATTATGATATTTCTAAGAGTGTGAAACTACAACTATACTTACATTTTTGTTTTTGGTTGATTTATGAGAGGGTCAACTAAAGAATAATGCCTTCCTTTTTACACAACTGTGTAATCAGGAAAATGAAGTGAGACACAGAGATACACAGTTTCCCTTTTGCTAATTACCTTGGCCTTCTGTCAGGGAACAACAGAAAAATCAGAAAAATGTTAGATGTGTAAAACATATGTGCAACTAATTATTTGGAAATGTACAGTCCAGAAAAGAATAAATTTATATTGCTTCACTAATAGCCGCAGTAAGAAATTTTGAAATTATGTTTTGCCTGTGGTTCAATTTATTGCAGAATCTCAACAAAATGTTACTCTTGACAAAGAAACTACCTTGCCTGCTTCAGCAAGGAAAGTTAAGACGTTGGGATTAAAGGTGAGGAGCTCTTATGTTCTACCTGGTTTATGAACTGTATCATTGAAAATATTTCTGAAAGGGACTGCATTTCACTAGACTGGGTTAAGTACTAAATTTATAAGGAAACCTATAAAGTAGTGAAATAGATTATCATTAGGACCCCAGTAAGTTTTATATTTCTGCCTACACCACTGCTAAATATATTGTGCTTAAATGTACCCCCAGTTCAGAATTACAAAATGGTTTCCACTTCTCAGTCATTTCTATGTCTAGATAAATTTTATAGTAAAAGTTTAAAAATTATGTGATGTTTTGATTTGTAGTTACCATCATTTGAGTTGTTTTATTTTTGTTTGGGGAGAAGGGTAAGTACTGATAAAGAGAAAGGAAAAAAATATTCTAATGCCTAAAAGATGTTTACTGTTCAAAAACTGCCAAGGAATGGTGAGAAATTAAATTTGTATTGGCTTCAAGTTACTGCTTGTGCAAGAGCCTACTATTACTGTTTGTTTCCATTAGTTCATAAAAGCAAGTTGTACTTTTTTTATTTTTATTTTTTTATTGACTTTAGAAAAAGGAAGGGGGAGGGAGAGAGAAACATTGATTAGTTGCCTCCTGCACACCCCGTACTGGGGATGGAGCCTGCAAGCTAGGTATGTACCCTGACTGGGAATTGAACCATGACCTCCTGGTACATGGGTTGGCGCTCAACCACTGAACCATATGGGCCAGGCCAAATTGATTTTTAATTTTTTAATTTTTATTTTTAAATATATCTTTATTGATTTCAGAGAGAGGGAAGGAGAGGGAGAGAGAGAGATAGAAACATCAATGATGAGAAAGTCATTGATCAAGCCCGCAACCCGGGCATGTGCCCTGACCGGGAATCGAACCCTGATCACCTGGATCCCAGGTCGATGCTCAACCGCTGAGCCACGCCCGGCCGGGCCAAATTGATTTTTTAATGTGATAAGGATTCCGAGTTGGGAAACTGAAGCCATAGGTTGAGCTTAGACTTGTTCATTCCTTTGGCAATTACTCCTGTGTCTCTTATTCTGGAATAAAGAGTTGCATGTCTAATAAGGACATGATTAGTCAGCCACATGTGGCTACTGAGCATTTGAAAGTGAAGAACTACATTTTTAATATTTAATTTTAATTAATATGCATATATTTAAAAGCTGATACTTGATTCTGTTGTTGGAAAATTCTCAAATGTTTTCAGAACAACTTAGGCAGGCAAATCTACTTTTTCACCTGTATGTTTTATGAAATCTAAATACAGATAGATATTTCTGATGAAAATTTAGAACCTGAATTGAGATGTGCTGGAAGTGTAAAATGCACAGCAAATATTGAAGACCTAGAACAAAAAATATAAAATACCTCACTAATAATTTTATACTAATGACATGTTGAAATAATATTTTTGGTATTTTGGGTTAAGTAAAATATATTATTAAAAAACTTTACTTTTTAAATATCGCTACTAGAAAATTTGAAGATGAATATATGACTTGCATTATATTTCTCTTGGGCAGCAGTGATATAGACATTCTTCTTGGAAATTGATGTAAATTTCCTGGAGAAACAGTTCTGAAATTTTTTTTATTTTTTAAATATATCTTTATTGATTCCAGAGAGAGGAAAGGAAAGGGAGAGAGAGAGAGAGAGAGAGAGAGAGAGAAACATCAATGATGAGAGAGTCATTGATCGAGCCCACAACCCGGGCATGTGCCCTGACCGGGAATCGAACCCTGATCGCCTGGATCCCAGGTCGATGCTCAACCGCTGAGCCACGCCCGTCTGGGCTGAAATTTTTAATTAATTATAGAATTCAAAAACCCTCTTAGAAAACTAAATTAAAAACAAGTCTCAAGTTTGTGCAAAACCTCAAAATAATAGGCCTTTCTTGATAGAAAATGCCATCAGGTGGTAAATTAATAAATGTGAGACTGATGTGTAACCCCCCCACACTTAAAAACATATAAAACAGATTTCATTTAAGATGTGTATGCATTTTCTTCCATTTTTAGATGGAAAAGATAGTCATTCTGTTTTTCGATCATAGTCTCAAAAAGCCTGTTGCATATAAAAAGATGTAGTATGAAAATTATGTCGTACTTAGAATAAAGTAGATTAGGAGCTTGTACCATTTCAGTTTTTCTTTATTTCTTTGAATTTTCCCCCCTCTTTGGCTATTTAAGTTTAAACTGATTTCTCTTTGTAAGATTCTTTTCTTTCTGAGATAGCATGATTAAATATTCAAAATGCATTGCTGTTTAACTTTAGAAAGAAGCAGTCAGTCGCTTTAGTCATAAAGCTCCAGCTGTTCTTTTCACTGGACTTGTTAGGAAGATAAACAAACAAAAAACAAATCTATTGGGATCAAAACTTTTAAGCCTGAAATATTTTGAGATTTGAAGAACCTTTTCCCTCATTTAGTAAGGAACCTACAAAATATTTAGTAGACTCAGGGAAATGTTTAAAATAGAAATTAACAGTTTGGACTCCTCAGTGTTTTCTGATAACTAAAAATCAAATTCATTTGTGATGTTCATTACGCTTACATTTGATCATCCCTTGTTCTTTGACTTTTAAATAGAAGGAATCTCAAAAGAATGATAAAGACTTGAAGATGTTGGAAAAAGAGGTAAGCAATGCTTTCAACTTACTGGAAAATAAATGTGCTCTATACAATGGAAAGAGTTCCATAGAATTAAGAGACAGGGATTCTGTTGCAGCTTAAGGAGTCACACTGGGTGGCAGACACACCATCCAGACCAGTGCCTACAGGGTAATCACTCCTTGGCTCCGACACCACGCGTCAGAGCCTGGTTGCCAGTGGGATATGCTGGCAAGTCAAGTTGTTAGCATACTAAGGGACAGGTTCAAGATAACCTGCTTAATGAAACAATGACAACTAAAAATCAATATGTTGGTTTACTACAATTATGTATAGGTCAAGTATTTACCTTTACTTTTCCTATATGCTGCTCTATATGTTAAGAGAGTGACTAGCTAGGGAATTGCTTAGTGAGCATGAAATCCTAGCAGGCTGGTTGGATTGTGATGGAGCTGTGCTAACCTGACACATTTCTCTGCACCACTGGTATAGGCCTTTCTCAGGGATAAAATGATTTAGGGCTGCAGTTATGTGGTAGCTACTCACCATATGTGATGATTTCAGTTAAATAAAATTTAGAACTCAATTTTTTCAGTTAGTTCAAGTGCTCAGTAGCCCCATGTGAGGAGAGGCTACCATACTGGGAAGCATTTCCCCCATAGCAGAAGTTCCTGTTGATCAGAGCTGACCCAAGTAGCCCATTCACTTCCCTCAGCAGGGATAAGCTGGTCCCTTCCAGCCTTGCTTTTCTCTCTGTCTTTTAGCCATGTTTCCGTTACTGGTTCTTTCTGGTGGACCTATTCTTTTGATGTACTAAAACTTTTCATTGATTATAGTAGAACTTTTCATTGATTACCACGAATATGTCGAGGTAACTTTGCAGATCTCTGTCCTGGATGCTACCTGATCCTTTTGTATTTATTTTAATAATATTGGTTATCATTTTATTGAGAATACATGAAAAGGATTAATGGGGGAGGGGTAATAGGTGAATCTCAGATAGCAGGTAAGGGGCAGTGCCAGGATTCAAACTGGTCATTTGGGTCAGTTAATCTTTTAGAATAGAGATTTTAAGCTTCAAATTATTTGTTGTGTGTTCCTTTAATGTGAATTAATTGTCAGTATTTAAATGTAAAGTTTCATGCAAAACAATCAGATTTCTGACATCTGTTGGCAGAAATCAGATCTGACAACAGTGTTTCCACATTCCCCTCCTGGGTAACAATCTACCACAGTTGTGCAGGATGGCCCCTTTAGACCCCACATTTGTTCAGTCCTCGCCTGGCCCTCTTTGCTTCTTTATGTTATCCGCTTAGTCGTGTAGGCATTTGAGTTTACAAACACTTTTTTGGAACTTAAGCTTCTTTAGCTGCAAAATGTATGATGTAGATTATCTCACTGTTCTTTTTTCTGCTGTATGATACTATGCTAAAAACACCAGTTATAAACATAGTGTGTATATTATGAGCATAGAGAATCTTATGGTAGGGACTCTTAAAGCCCGGTCAGTCCTTAGCATCAAGTTCATAGCCATATACATATAAGTGGTGCTTAATATATTGTTAGTTAAGCAATGTTGGCTTAAAATACTGAGATTAGTATGCACACAAAGCCAATGAGAATACAAAATACTTTTCATAAGATTTAATACAGCTATGTTTTCTTGATGCTTTTATACCCAGCAAATAGTCTATTTTGGTAAATGTGTTCTGTGCACTAGAGAAAAATATGTATTTTGCACTTGTTGGGTATAGTGGTCTATGTATGTCAGTTCAAGTGAGTTAATAGTTTTGTCCAAATATTTACTGATATTATTCTGTCAGTTACTAAGAGGAGTACTTTTAAAATTTTAGCTCTGTGAATTAGTCTATTTCTCTTTTAATTCTGTCATTTTTTTCTGTTTATATTTTGAAGTTATGATATTAAGTACAGAACAAATTTAAGCCTATATCTTCCTCTTGAAATGACTGTTTTACCATAAAATTCCCGTTTATTTCTAGTAGTATTTTTTGCCTTAAAATCTACTGCGTGTGATATTTACATAGCCATATCAGCTTTTGTTTTGTTTTGGTCAATCTGTCTGTGTCCCATATTTATAGTGCTATCTCATAAGCATCTGGGATCATTCTGCTTTACCAGAAAGCTTCCTTTAGTGTTTCTTGTTGTGCAGGCCTACTGTTATCAGACACTCTCAGCTTTTCTTTGAAAAATCTCTATGTCACCTTCATATTTAAAGCTTTTCATTCGGAATAGAATTTTATATTGGCAGGTTTTCCCCTCCTGTGTTTGAAGCATGCCATTTCATTGTCTCTGGCTTCCACTTTTTCTTTTGAGAAATATGTGGTTTTGATTTGGGGTTTGGGTTTCATCTAGTAATTACAGAAGAAATGATGGCTTGTTCGTGCCTACTGCATCCTACCAAGAATTCCAGTTCTGCCTTCTTAAGACAAAAAAGTGATTTAGCATTTTAAATTATAATTTGATTTCATATAGTTAGGCCTAGAGAAAATAAGAGCTCTTATAGGTAACAATCTTAAAGATGAATAAAGAGTTTAATTACATCAGGAAGTTTATGGTGATTAAAATCCTGTGTTCTTGAAATGCTTACTGATTTTTAAGACATATCATAAATTAAATATGATTCTTCACACAGCTAGTGAAATTAGGATACCTGAGAGCAGCATGTCACAATCTGGTTTTCCTAGAACTTTGACATTTTAATTATCAGTAGCAGCTAGTTATGTTGGCATTGTGTCATTGAATCATTCATTCACTCATCACCTTGTTTCCATCCAGATTCGTGTCCTCCTGCAGGAACGTGGTGCTCAGGACAAGCGCCTCCAGGATCTGGAAGCTGAGCTGGACAAGATGGAAGCAAAGCTAAGTGCTGCCGTCAGGGAAAAAACGTCTCTCTCTGCAAGTAATGCTACACTGGAGAAGCAGGTCACTGAACTAACCAGGACTAACGAGCTACTAAAATCTAAGGTATTCGAACCACACAATAATAATTATAATTGAATAAATAATAAAAATACTAGTTGTTTGGGAATTTTAGACTCTAGTTTAGTCTTTTTTTTTCCTTCACTAAACGTACCTTAAATATTAAGCTACTTCCAGTAGGAATTATTATTGTATCTTTTTTATTATGTTGCCTGATACATAAGAAGTTAGAAACAAACTTGTTACTTTTTGTTTTAATGTCTGACATTTTCTCACCCTCCTTCAAAATAGCCCCCATAAATAAGGACATGAATCCAAGTTGCAGAATTTACATCTAGAAGTCACTTTAAAGATCCTTCTTTGAAATGAATAGTAGTAATAATAGTAGGCTTCCATCTCAAATCCTTTTGGAAAGGAAGTGAAAAATGAAGAAATGTGTTCAATCAATAAATTGTGTTTATCAGGATTAATATAGTAATAGGACTTAATGTGGTCATTTTGCTTTTTACAGAAGTAGAAGGTAGCTATAAATCACTGTTCAGTTTAAGAGTCATTTATTTGGGGCCTGTGATGTGCTGGGGGCTCTTTGCTTTCAAAGGGAGTGAGGGTGCGGAAGAATGAAACACGGGGAAGGGAACAGATTCCTGGGCCCCATCCAGGAGGATCTGACTTAGTTGGCCTGGGGTGGACCCTGTAGTCCTCACATAATTCCAAGTAGGCCAGGGAATTCAAATGTGTTTTGTTAAGTAAACACCCTTTATGCAACCCTCTCCAAGAAGCCTGTTTTACAGCCTTGCAATGAACATTCCAGCATATAGAGGCAAGTGACCACCCAAGCTACTTTCAGCATTAAACCAGAAAGTTGCATGGAGTGAAAGGAGGGGCAAGCACAATAGCATAAATAGTAATCTGGTGTTGGTCAAAGGCTGTTTGCTCTGTCAGAGTGTATTGCAGGCAACTAACAGTCCCAATAATTGGTAGGTCAATCAGTATTTAAGTGATTTGACATAGGACTTAGAAGATATTTCTGAATCTTTTACATGTTTGTCGTACTTAGTTTTCTGAAGATGGTAACCAGAAGCACCTGAGAATGCTGAGCCTGGAACTGATGAAGCTTAGAAACCAAAGAGAAGCTAAGATGAGGGTAAGCGACGCCTCTGCTGAGTGCACAGGGCCTGGACCTGTGGATCTGAGCGAGTTCTTATTTCCTGCAACCTATTTCTGTTGTGTAGAGCCTGATGGCCAAGCAACAAGGCATGGAGGCGAAACTGCAGGTCACCCAGAAGAATCTCCAAGAGTCTCAGGGGAAAGTAGCCGAGCTCGAGGGGAAACTGTGAGTGCCCAAAGGGAAGAGGAAGCCTTCAGTTCGGGTTTCACCTCTCTCCCCTGCTATTGTTTCCTGGGACCTGAACCTTCCCACAATACTTACCTCTTTTCCTTCCTCTCATTGCCTTTATTTCTTTATCCAAGTGACAGTTGAGACCTACTCATTCCCAACCATTTTAGGCTGAAAAGACCTATGACTCTGGTTACTTATGTGCTTCTCTGTATCGGTGATGATTTTTCTAACGGCATGATCTTGCGGAAGAGGTGAAGTGGACCAAACTGAGAAGCACTGGTATAGGGGGCTGTGTTCAATGCACAGCTCTAGCCCTGTGTTTACTACTGAGCTGCAGTGGACATACAATAAAACGCACAGATCACAAGTAGTCAGTTTGGTGACTTGACAGTTGTCTTCCCTGAATAACCACCACCCAGTACAAGGGAGAGTACTGGCATCCCTCCCTCCGTGCACCCTGTTCCTGCCATCCCCTTGTAATGGCCCACCCCTACGGCTCCGACTTCCATCGTCATAGATTAGTTTGGTTTTTGGGGACACATTTATCATTGTCTGCACGTGTTTGTGAACGTGTGTGTGTGTGTGTGTGTGTGTGTGTGTGTGATAATTTGTTCCTTTTAATTTCTGAGTAGTAGCCCACTATGTGACTCAGCCTCCATCTGTGTACTCTTCTCCCGTTGATCAATACTTGGGTCTCCAGTCTCTATTATAAATAAGACTGCTATGTGTGCCTCTTTGCAGACATGTGTTTTATTTCTCTTGAGTAAATACCTAAGAATGGAATTCCTGGGTCACAGGATACGTGTATAACACTTTCAGAAACTCAAAGTGGATGAACCGTTTTCATGCCCAGTTAGAGTGTGTGATGGTTCCAGTCCAGTGGTCCCACATCCTCAGCAGCAGTTGATGTTGTCAAGTGTGATTTCAGCCCTTCTGATAGCTGTGAAATAGTATCTCATTTGTGATTTTAATTTATTGCTATTAATGTGAATTATATTTTTATTGACCGTTCATATGTATCCTTTTGTTAGATGTCTATTTAAGGCTTTTGCCCATTTCTTAAGCTGAGGTTTTTGGAGGAGGTCAACACATAAGCTTTATGGAATACAGAATGGTATCTTGTACATGTGGGGGTGGGGAAACCAGGAAAGCTGCAAAAAAGATTATTTTTCTAACACTTGGAGTGTTGTGGATGATGAGTCTTAATCATCACAGCCCTTTATCGGACTATATTTGGAAAGCTTTCTCACTTAAAAAAAGTAAGTCTCCTATTTGCCTATATTAAATTGTCAACTTGAGATGCCACATAAATTAACAGTTCAGAGGTTAGACTCAAGAATCAGCCTACCTGATAAAATAGTATCTGATACAGAGTAAGCATCGTGTGTGATTATTATATTAATATATGCACCTTTTTTTTTAGCGTTTCAGTACAGAAAGAAAAGGTTGATGAAAAATCTGAAACAGAAAAACTCTTAGAATACATTGAAGAAATAAGGTAATATCAATCGACAGTAGTTTTAAATTGGTCCTCATTTTGTTGAAGTGCAGTGAATACATCATTTTGATCTTCTCAGTTA
Source organism: Miniopterus natalensis (assembly GCF_054644295.1). Taxonomy (NCBI): domain Eukaryota; kingdom Metazoa; phylum Chordata; class Mammalia; order Chiroptera; family Miniopteridae; genus Miniopterus; species Miniopterus natalensis. The sequence continues at coordinate 88,543,013 of NC_142084.1, forward strand.
CTTTTCCCTGTGCTTAAATAATGTGCTCTTCATAATAATCTGTCTTAATGCAGTTGTGCCTCAGATCAAGTGGAAAAATACAAGCTAGACATTGCCCGGTTAGAGGAAAATTTGAAAGAGAAGGATCATGAAGTTTTAAGCCTTACGCAGTCTCTTGAGGAGAATGTTGATACGTTGTCTAAACAAGTAAAAGACCTGAATGCTAAATGTCAGCTGCTCAAAAAAGAAAAAGGTATTGTATGTTTACAGTTTTACTTTCTTTAGCTAAGTACTACATGCAATATTTGAGAAAAGCACTGCTATGTTTAAAAACAACTTCTAAAATAGTTATATAAACAACAAAAAAACCCTGCTCTACATATGAGAATTTTAGTCTTTTATAATGTTTGTCCTGTTTATTTTAATATATTGCTTGTCTTGATGTAAATATATACTATTGTGCAGTATTCGACTTCTCCATATGGTGGCCAATTAAAATTGGTGACACATAGAAGTAGGTTTGGGGGGTTTATCATATAACATATAGAGTAATGATATAAACATAGAGGGGGGTTTTCCCTTTGAAAATACTTGCTCTCTGTTGACATGCTATGTATGTTAATGAAATACGTATGGAGAATGAACTATAATGGGAATCTGGGTTGCTCAAAGCTAATATTAGTATCTATTGACAACATTGTTAACGCTTCCCTTTGCCAGAAGACCTCATCGACAGGGGCAGAGAACAGGATGAAAACCTGAGCTCTGAAATACAAAACTTAAAAGAGAAGTTAATTCTTGAGAAACAAGAACTTGAAAAGCTACAACAGAAAGAGTTGCAAACTGATTCACTTCTGCAACAAGAGAAGGTAATTTTCTACAATATAAAATAAAACTACTACTTATTTTATGTTGTACATTTCCCTGTGGTCAGAACACATTTAAATTGTATATATCCTTTGATCCACCAATTTTATTTTTGGAACTTTATCCTGAGAAAATAATCATGGTTTTGCAGCAGATTTAGCTACAAAGATGTTCGACACAGGGTTATTGATAATGTGAGAAAATTATAAGCAGCAGATGGAGCAAAATAAGGAAATTGTTTAAAAACCTTTCCCAGCACATTCTTGTTGTTAGATTACTACATAAGCTTTTACAGTTGTGTTGAAAAAAGGGATCTAATTACACGAGAAACAAACTGACAATTTTTTAAAATCCAGATTACGTAAAAAACATTTTACATGTCAATGAGAAAAAAGTCCACTAAGAAACAATGGGCATAGGGTAGAAATAGATAATTCTTAGAAATAGAAATTTAGATAGCCTATAACTGTTAATATATGTTCTATCTTAGTAATAATCATAGAAATGGAAATCCTTTGGTTTTTCACTTAAACGATTGGCACAAATGTAAACATTTGATAAATAAAATAGAATAAAATATAAAATAAAATAATAAATTACCTTTGTGAGAGTTAGGCAATATTATATTATATAAATATTATATTGTTGAAGAACCTGCAACGACTGAAGGAATTAAATAGATCTGTATATACTATACTTGAAAATATCTCAACAGCCATTTTTATGTTTTTAAATGACCTTTAAATACACAGTATATAACTTATGTTTTAAAAAGTATATAAATATACGAGAAAAGACCATAGGCATATATACCAAAGTAGTGTTTATCTCTGGAATGAGAAAAGCAAGGTTGGGGTGGGGAGTAGTCAAAGGCAGTTTTCACTTTATAATGTCAAAACTTTTTATAATGGTAATTTACTTATATCTTTTTATCGGCATGTACTCCTATAACTTTAAATTTTTTTGATATAACATTGAAATCATAGTCCTTTTATATATCATATGACAAAAATATGTGATAAAAGCCATTTGTAGAATATGATTTCAGTTTTATGAGAAGTAGGCTTGTGTATGTGTGTTGCACAGAAAAAAGACTAAAATAAAACATCATAATGTTGACAAGTTATAGGATGTAATCCCTGACAAAGGGAATATGATATCTTCATATTTTTTTCAAATTTCCTTGAGGATCTTGAATTTGGTATTTTTCATTATCTGTATCTTTTCTGTCTTTAATAAAGCCTCACAAATTATTAAATTAAATTATTTAAACCTTTCTGATTATTCCTTGGTTCTCTTCTGGATGCAGGAATTATCTTCTAGTCTTCAGCAGAAGCTGTGCACTTTTCAAGAGGAAATGGTGAAAGAGAGGAATCTCCTTGAGGAAGAATTAAAGCAAGCTCTGGATGAGCTCGACAAGTTGCAGCAAAAGGAGCAGCAAGGTGAAAAGCTGGTCCAACAGCTGGAGGAAGAAACAAAAGCTAAAGCTGAAGAACTGAAACTTCTAGAAGAAAAGCTGAAGGGGTTTGTGTTAATAAGACCTCATACTTGCAGAGGACTTCAGATTTTACAGAATATTCTTCTAGTACATTCTTTTGGGATTCACACATCAGTCACACAAGTGGGTGAGGTTAGAGTCATTTTACAGTAAAGGAATAGCCACAGAGAAAGTACAAGCAGAGGATGTACCTGCAAACAAGTGTGATGGCCAAAGTCCGAGCCACACCCTTTCTTTATTTAAAGCCAGTGGTTTAATTTAAGAGTTTTAATACAAAAATGGCCAAAATTTTGGGTTCCTATAACTACTCTCATGTTTTCTGAAAATGATTGGACATTAACGTTACAACAATAATAGATTTATTTATTTATTTATTTAAATATATCTTTATTGATTTCAGAGAGAGGAAAGGAGAGGGAGAGAGAGAGCTAGAAACATCAATGATGAGAGAGTCACTGATCGGCTGCAGCCCACAACCCGGGCATGTGCCCTGACCGGTAATCAAACCCTGATCGCCTGGATCCTAGGTCGATGCTTAACCGCTGAGCCACACCCGGCTGGGCACAACAATAATAGATTTAGAAAAATTCCCAAAAAACTAAGATTCCCACCCTCTTATAAGACTCATTTCCATTTTTGTATATAAGTACATCATTTCACATAGTGTAAGTTATATCTTTAATTACTTGTTTTGAGAGAACACAAACACTTCAGAAATAACAGTCAAAAAGCAAAATGAGGAAAAATCAACCAGAATTGGGAAACATTCGAAAATAAGAAATGTATCATTAGAAGTAGAAAGACTGAGATCTTATGTTTTGTTTTGTTTTTTACTCTAGTTTCATATTGTTTTCATCACATTATGTGTCCCCCATTACCTTTACTTAAATTAAAATGTCCAGGTTGATTATTGAATTCAAACTGCAAATAAAATAATTATATTATTTCAATCTTTGGGATTTCATCACTAAAATTTTTCTAGCATGGACTAGTCTGAGCCTCTTCTGTTTTCTTTTAATGCTTAGTGATTTAAAAATAAAAAATAAAAAAGCACACCAAGGTTTTTATATTTACTGCTTTTGGGAGAACAGCACCAAAATGTAATTAGGGGGATTGTTCTATACTGACACCAGTCTCAGGCAATAGTTTCTTTAAGAACCTGAATAGATGATCTCAGTTTCAGAAAGAACGTTGAGATAATCATTTATCCTGACCTAGAACTGGTCCAGAGGTCAGGAGATAAGTAATTTATGGCTAGGTCTGTTAACTAGCTGTGTGATTCTGAGCAAGACAGCCTTAATCTCTGTAATTTACTATTTTATTAGATAATAAAGGAGTTTTATGAGGTGGTTTCTATGGTCCCTTTCTGCCTGGAAATGTTATGCTAAAAATAAAAACTAAAAGAGTTGAAAGTGCTTCCTCTAGGGGGCAGTAAAGAGACTATTTTTATTATAAAAATATTACCTTTATTAATAGTACCGTTAGTACCATTTGATTGCTTTTAGCTGCAGTTGTGTATATTTTTAAATCCCCTATTCATTACAGAATGAATTCAACCAGCTGTTATCTAGTGTCAGACTTAGCCTGTAAGTGAATAGTGCTTCTTATTTATGGTTTTTAGTTCCACATGTTCTTTAAAAGTTATCATACACTCATGTGCATATCTAAAAATTTCTATCATCATTTTGGTAATGGATATTATTTATAAAGATGACTAAAAAGCCATTTTGTCTATGCAAAATAACCCACTAAGTAAGTTATTGAATCTTTGAATAACAATTTAGTATGTAGGTTATGGATATAATAAAAATCTTCCTAATCCTATAACTCTTTTCAAAAGAACTTTTAAAACAAAGTGTCTTTACTGTACTTAGTATCTCTTAAGTGTCTGCATGCAGAGAATTAAATTTTATTCAGTCCAAATGCTTTTTGACTAGTAATTCTTCACATTCTTTAGTCTTAGCTGTTGCTATTAAGATTCTCTTTGAGTATTTTTATCCTACTTTCTTCCAAAAGAGTGTTTAAACTAACTGCATAAATACATGTGATATAAAAAGATAAATGTAGAAATAAGTGAGTGAAGATGAAAACAAAAGTAAAATCAGAACAGGAAAGATGAGATGAAGCCCTACATACTAAACATGCTATTCGATGTCGTCCATAAATTTAGATCTAAGCTATCCAGGAGCTAGTGTAAACGGGGATGTGGGATTCACCTTTGACACCCATAGTGTCAAAGGTGAATACTAATAATCTCTTTCTTAGGGCAGTGATTTGTATTTAGCAGTTTATCTTTTCATTTTTCATTTTTCTTAGGAAAGAAGCTGAACTCGAGAAAAGTAATGCTGCTCAGACTCAGGTCACCCTGCTGCTGCAGGAAAGGTGTAACAGTGCAGAGCAGAACCTTGGGGATGTCACTGCTCAATTCGAAAGGTATTTTTATCAGGAGCCTGCACTCTCAAGCATAATAAGAGCAGGGAGGGGTGTTTAGGGAAAACCGAACAACAAAATCAATCACACACATAAAATTATTGGTATTACTTTAAATTCCACAATGACCGACCATAAATGGACATTTAGTGTTGCCTGGTATATTAATTTCCTTTTGATTTTAATGTGGTTAAATTTGTAGATTTTTATGTGAACACTTTTGCATCTCATTTAAGATCATCTTTTTATCCCAAGAACATAAAGATATTCACCTATTTTTCTTCTAAAAGTTTCTGTTTTGCATTTTACTTTTTCACTTAGAACTGATTTCTGTGTGTGCAGTGATATAGAGATCAAATTTACTTTTGTTTTTCCATGTGGATAATGAATTGCTAGTGCCCATTCACTAAATAGTACCTTCTTTCCCAAGGACAAGATCTTTATGTGATACATTATGTATAACATAGATATATACGTGCACACACACACACACACACACACACACACGTCATGTATATGTATGTATCTATTTTAATTATAATGTTTCCATCAGAACAGAAATATAAATTATATAAATTTTATTTTATATAATTTTTAGTGCTGTTCTCAATCCTGTACAGGTATTTCCCTTTTTATTACTTTGAAAAATAGTGTCTTGGGAGGTGTTTAGCCATTCTATGACTCCACTCACCATCAGTATGCTAATACCGTTAAAGCTTATTTCTTCAAACCACACATCTCCATTCAGCTCTGTGCCCGTGTATCCAGCTACCTACTTGACATCTCCAAGTGGATATCTCACAGTCTCCCAATGTAACCTGTCTAAAACGACTCTTGATCACCCCGTCTCTTTCTGCCTCTGGTCTCTTTTTTATTTCAGTCTCTGGCATCTCCCTAGCTTCTCGCTCCATAAATCTTAGTGTCATCTCTGATCCTTTTCTCTCTCTTTCTCCCAACACCTCATCTATTCCTGGAATTTTAAAATTCTGCCTCAGAAAGAGATCTCACGTATTTCCATTGCCAGCTCCTTAGTCCCAGCCTTTTTCGTTCACTGGGACTGATAATTGCCTTCTAGTTAATCTTTCCATGTGGCACACCTGCACCTTCCCCAGTCCCTTCTCCGCATGTGTCTGGAGTCATCCACACACTTAGAGACCTCAGGTGACCCTGCGGTGCCCTGCAGTGATGAGTGGCCTCCACCTTCCCTAGCTTCTGCTCTTACCTCTCTTATTTATTAGGCTCCAGTCTTATATTTTTTCTTTTTGTTTTTTTGTTTTGCTTTAAAATATGGAATGCTTTATGAATTTGCATATGATACTTGCACAAGGGCCGAATCTCTGTTGTTCAAATTTTTAGTATATGTGCACTATGTTTGACCTGCCTCTAAGCATCTTTTCCCTCTGAAATACTTTTCCCTAACTGCCTCCCCAAATCTTCCTTGTGCATCATGGCTCAGCTAAACAATGAATTCTTCAGAAAGGCCTTTTCTGAATCACCAACCGAAATGTAGGGTCCCCTGTTTTATCAACTTAAGGAGCTCTGTAGTTTTACTTCCTAACACCACAATTTTAATTATATCCTTTTTTTTCCCCAATTTTTTTTTTGGGGTGTGTGTGTGTGTGAAAACCTGAAGAGAGGCATTTGCCTATTTTCCCAAAAAGAACATGAACAGAGTAATTACAGAGATTTTAGAATTTTTACTTTAGAATAATTTTCATGTTTGGTAATGGGTTTTTTCATCTCTGTATGCATACTTTCTGCATGTAGTAGGCACTTGATTTTTTTTTTTTTTTTGAAAAGCAGTGTATGAGGTATAAGCTCATTAGCACTGACCTCAGAACACTGAGTTCTGACTGTGTAAATGCATAAATTGATAGATACTAAGGTTTTGTTTGTTTTACTTAAAATTTTACAAACTGTATATTCATCTGCTATCTATTTGTCATATATACAGTAGTTAGAAAAATGCTTTAACTTGTTTTCTTGTTAATAAGCTATAAAGCATTAACAGCTAGTGAGATAGAAGATCTTAAGCTGGAGAACTCATCACTTCAGGAACGAGTGGCCAAGGCTGAGAAAAGGGCAGAGGATGTTCAGCATCAGATGCTGGCCATGGAGAGCTCAAACCAGGAATATGCAAGGTCAGTGGGAGAAGCAGAGCCTGGCACACTCCGGCCCGCGGGCCATCAAGAGGGCTTAACGCTGCTGAAAGCCGGCTACCGAGAGATGCAGGGCATTGTAGCTGGTCTCATGGCTTGCTTTGGGTGATCTCAAATTGCAAATTAAAAATTTAATTAAAAAGATAAAAATTGTTGAAGAGATGTCCTGAAGTTAAAGAAATAATAATAAAGGAAAACATGAAAAGTAGTTAAAATGGCTGTAAAATGTTCAATGGGTTCGTCTTCTCTCTCAAACCAAGGATGCTTCTAGACCTGCAGACCAGATCAGCACTCAAAGAAGCAGAAATGAAAGAAATCACAGTTTCTTCTCTCCAAAAAGTAACTGACTTGGAGAACCAGCTCAAGCAGCAGGGTGAAGACCTGAAGAGGCAGCTGGCGGAGGAGGAGGCAGCAAGGTAGTCCCGGCTCAGAGCCCAGGGCCACGCACCTCAGTCCTTGTCTCTAACGCACTGCACTACGTCTTTAATTAACTTCCCTTACAGGAAGGCTGGGGAAGCAGACACAGTGGCAGAGTTAACGGAGGAGGTGAATAAGTGGCGTCTCCTCTATGAAGAACTATATGAGAAAACAAAGCCTTTCCAGGTTTGTCAGTTAGGACTAAACATACTCTTGTTTGTTTTAGGAATTCACCTTGTTCCCTCTCACAGTCAGGACAGTGGCCTGGTTTTCCTGAAAGGTCATTTTGCTGTGCATTTAGTGCCAGTTTAACTTCCTATTCAAGATGGCTTATAAACTTTGTTAAATTATTATGCATACATTTTTTTAATAAAGCCTTTATAGGCTAAAAAAAATACCTCCTAGTAAGAGACTTCAAGTTAATAGCTTAGAAGACTCTTTTGACCATTAATGTATGTAAATTTGTGATAATTATTTTGTTGTGATCTTTCTCAAGTTAATACACCGATCTTAAAAAAGCAGCAGCAGAAATGCTAATCTTGGCACTTAAATAGATTAGGAGTGCTGGTTATAATGCAATCCAGTTGATACAAATAGACTGGCTGACTGGACTTCTTTTCTTGTTTCTTTCCCTCTTTTTATGATCTTTGAAATGAAAACCACACAATTTAAAAAAAAAATAGTCTCACAGAATTTATGGAGAGCTCTGAGAACATATCAACAAAATCTGTTTTATGTTCATTTTTAAATTTTTTATATAGTTAACATAGACAAGTAAGATTTAACAGTTTTAAGTTTTAACTTGATGTAAAATCTATTTTTCAGCTACAACTGGATGCATTTGAAGCAGAGAAACAGGCTCTGTTGAATGAACATGGTGCAGCTCAGGACCAGCTCAATAAACTGAGAGATTCGTATGCTAAGTTATTGGGCCATCAGAATCTAAAGCAAAAAATCAAGCACGTGGTGAAGCTGAAAGATGAAAATAGCCAACTCAAGTCGGTGTGTAGAGCAACAGTCCCACGGAAGACGCGGCAGAGGGCTGTTTTTATTCCGTTTATAACGGTCAAGTAAAATGAAGGACTTCCCTATCAGAAAAGAGGAACATCCATCCAAGAATTAAGGATTTATTTTATTTTAGAGTGCTTACCAGATGGGTGTCAGTGTTCTCCAGTTTTCTAACTACTTCGTTAGTATGTTGAAAATTACTAGAGTGATTGGAAAATTTCAGAAAGGTTTACACATCCATTTCTGTTTTTAAAGTAACAAAAGCCTTGATATAAATAAATACTATAAAGATAGGCAGTGTTCAAAAATAGTTAGGCCTTTAAGTTTTTTATTTTATTGTTTTAAATATATTTTTATTGATTTCAAAGAGGGAGAGGGAGAGAGAGAGAGAGAGAAACATCAGTGATGAGAGAGTCATCGATCGGCTGCCTCCTGCACGCCCCGCGCTGGGGATCAAGCCCGCAACCCGGGCATGCGCCCTGACCGGGAATCGAACCTCGATCTCCTGGATCCTAGGTCGATGCTCAACTGCTGAGCCACACCCAGCCGGGCTTTAATAGCTTTATTGAAATATAATTCACACACCATTTAAAGCGTACAACTCGGTGGTTTTCACTATAGTTACAGATAGGTGTAACCATCGCCACAGTCAATTTTAGAACATTTTTAATCACTTCAAAATGAAACCCCTTACCCTTTAGCTATTATCTCCCTATTTTCTCATCCACTCCTCCCACCCACCACTAATCTACTTTCTGCCTCTAAAAATTTTCTTATTCTGGACTTTTTTTTTTAATCAAATAATATGTGGCCTCTTGTGTCTGGATTTTTCCAGTCAGCATAATGTTCTCAAGGTTAGTCCGCGTGATAGCATGCACCAGTACTTCATTCTTAGTATTTTATTTTGTGGCTATGGCACATTTTATTTATTCATCTGTTGCTTGAAGGACAGTTGGGTTGTTTTCACCTTTGGGCTGTTATGAATAATGCTACTGTGAACTGCCATGTAGAAGCTCTTGTGTGGACTTACGTTTTTGTTGCTCTTGGGTTATCTAGGAGTGAAATTGCTGGGTCATATGGTAACTGTTTAATCACGTGAGGAACTGTTGGGCTGTTTTCCAAAGCAGCTATGCCACCCTGCATTCCAGCAGCAACAAAGTAGGGTTCTAATTTCTTTACCTCCTCAGCAGAACTTGTTATTTTCTGACTTTTTGACTCTAGCCATCCTAGTGGATGTGAAGTGATACCTAATTGCAATTTTGACTTGCATTTCTCTGATGCAACAGGTAGCTGAGGGCAAGATGAGAAATGTTGATGCCCTGCTTTTCCTGACGGGAAAAGCTTCTGGCAAGGAGCTAGCAGGGGAGGGAGCCCTGGGATCTTGGCTGCAGCAGTCCAGTGTGGAGCTCTCACCTTCCTAAGCGGCAGTGGGGACACAGGGGGCAGGCTTGTGCAAATAGCACAGACTCTTCCTTTTTACCACATTTTCGTAGATTTGCCTGAATAGATGTTTCTTCATTGGCTCTTTTGTCTTAGAGCCACTTATGGAGGCTTTAAATGGTTGCCTCTTTCTAATGTTTCGTTTCACTAGGAAGCAAGTCAGTGGAGTCCCTCATGCTCTTATGCTGGAAGTTGATCTCGGCCTTAAAGTTAGAGATGAACTTTTATCAGAAATACATCCTTGTACCTGTAGAGGGGCAAGAAGATTTAAATGACTTGTTATCTCCTATATCATAGTTGTTCCAGGTCATTTTGTAAATTTAGTCTTTTTTTTATTATTATTGATTTTTCGAGAGAGAGAGAAACATCAATGTGAGAGCTAAGCATTGTTCCACTTCCTCCTGTATGCCCCCTACCAGGGATTGAGCCTGCAACCCTGGCATGTGCCCTGACCGGGAATCAAACCGGCAACCTTTGGGCACATAGGACGGTGCCCAACCAACTGAGCCAGGGCTAAATTCATAGTCTTAAAGTGTCTCTCTAGTAGTGATTTTTGCCGTTTGGTTTGATACTTGAGCTGAGCAACTTTGGAATTTGTCAGTAACATTGCTTACACACTTCACCAGCGTCATCTTAAGTAACTGTTTATTGTCTATATTTTTCTGTAGGAGGTGTCAAAGCTCCGCTGTCAGCTTGCTAAAACAAAGCAAAGCGAGAGAAAACTTCAAGAGGAGTTGAATAAAGTTCTGGGTATCAAACACTTTGATCCTTCAAAGGCTTTTGTTCACGAAAGTAAAGAAAACTTTGTTCTGAAAACCCCGTTAAAAGAAGGTAAGAAATGAATGTATACAAGTGTCACCTTCCTTTAGATTTGCTTTTAGAGCATTTAGTAAGTTATCCATTTTTATGAACTGAAAATTTATTGACAGTTTCTGATATAAAAGAAATTCTTCCTGAGATTTTTTTGTGAAAAGACTTCTTCCCTCCTTCCATACTTTCTATTTTCCTTATTTCTGGATCCCATCTGTTCTTCAAGCCCATTGAAACTCCCTCTTCCTTGAAGCCTTGTCTGACTTTTTTGCTCCTACCCCCCTCTCCCCCTGCACCAGCCGCCCCCCAGAACAATTCCCTCTGACATACCCTTAGCATTTTAACCTAAATGTCTAGTTTGTAGTTTTGGAGAAGTAGATGTTGTCTCTTTCTTGACATTGAACCTTTGTATCTTTGACAATAAATCAACATAAGTCAAAACAGTGAATGAAGAACTATAAATAAAATTATGCTACGGAATGCAAACATTGCTTCATCTGCCTTACGGAAGACAGTAGAGGCCTGTTTTTAGTTTATGCTGACTGATGACTTGGTGTTGACTGAGAACACTAACACTTCTTTTTAATAATCCCTCCAGGCAATACAAACTGCTGTTGAGCTCCTGTGGAGTTTCAAGAATCCTGCAAGTAAACACCTGGAAAACCAACTGAAGATTATTTTAGTCTTATTCTTGTTGTTGTTGCTGTTATTATGTTTGTAACGAATGCTTTTAAATGTGTTTAACATAAACTTCCTATTCTTAGGTATCTGAAAGCAAGGTCAACATTTTCACCATTATGTCTTCTGACATTTTATTTTCTATTGTCCTTAGCTCCTCCCTGTTGTTCATTTTCATCACTTCATTCTAAACCTTCCACTTGGCTTTCCAGCTTTCCAACTTGTCCCATCAATCAACATTCTTTTAAAAATCACTCTCATATTATTATTCCCCTATTCTGAAACCTTAGATGCTTTCAAGATTCTAATCCCCAGGTTTTTTAGTTTGATCCTGGATGGCTTTTCTGATCTGAACCTCTTAAGCTAAGACAAAACACCTTGGCTTGTTCTTGCCTCTACTTTGATTGTCCTAATAATGTTTACTTTGTTTTATCTGTCATCTATTTATCCAGTTCAAGTAAGAAGTAAGGGCAGGCTTAATTCCACAGTCATCTCTCTCTTTTTTTAAAAAATATATATCTTTATTGATTTCACAGAGAGGAAGGGAGAGGGAGAGAGAGAGAGAAACATCAATGATGAGAGAGTCATTGATCGGCTGCTTCCTGCATGCCCCCGACTGGGGATTGAGCCCGCAACCCAGGCATGTGCTCTGGCCAGGAATCGAACCTCGTGTTTCTGGATCCTCGATCAATGTTCAGCTGCTGAGCCACGCCCAGCCAGGCCACAGTCATCTCTTTATCTCTTACCAGAGTCACTGAGCTGGTCAATGGATTGCAGATTCCTAGACTCTATCCCAGTCCTACGAAATTAAAATATGGGTTTTGGCCTGAAAATCTACATTTGAAAGAAACTCTACAGTTAATTCTTAGATAGGTCAAAAATCTGAGAAACACTGCTCTTAACTCTTTTATTTATTTATTTATTTTGAGAGTATGTTTATGAAAGCTGGGGATAGTGAAACAAGGAAGGGCTTAGGACAGAAGCAGCACCAGGAGAGAGCCTAGGCAGGGCTACTTTGGCTCACTAAGGAGTCAGAGAAAAGGGAGTCTTGGGGACAGGTTCAAGGGGATATCTCTGGACGAGCTGCTGCTGCCTGCAGCTCCCCTGGTTGCAAGTCTCGTGGGGACCCTTGCAGTTTAGGAGATGTGGGCCTGTGGGGGAAGAAGTACAGGAAGGGAAGGGCGCAGGAAGAAGGCCTATGGGTGAAAAAGAAGGGAAAGGCACTGGCATGCTCCCAGGAGGGGGAGAGCACTCAACTAACTCTAGAGAATTTTTCTTATACTGCTTGGCGTCACCTGACTACTGGGTATTTGATTAGTATTTCTGTACTGTGAAATAAAAGCACACATTAAATCATTAACCCAATTATTCAACTCGTATTATATGAAGTTATGTTAATGCTCCTGTTTAAGGTGTATTTATTATCTGTGCCCTCCCCTCCCTACCTTGTCTCTAGAATTACAAATGGTAGTATACTATTTAGAGAGTGGTAATTCTCCATCTGAAATTTCGGGTTTACTGTTAGTGTATTATAAGCCACCTTTTTAAGTAATATTTCTCCATCAATGTACTAAAAGAGATTATTACAATTAGAATTGCTTTTCATAATAAATGATTTTATTGGACCTTAATGCATAGTTGAATTTTTAAATGCCATTATTTGAATTAAGTTCAGAGGAAATGTAGAAATCAGAAAATTTGTATAATAAAGTGAAATGGTTTAGGAATTTTGCTTTTATCTAAGATGGAATAACAGGATCGGATTCATCCATCCTCACCTCATCCCCCCCCCCACCTAAAACTACCAGAACCTAGACAAGGTAATTATTTTTGAGATGTTAGATGTGAGCCACTGAAGGACAATCCCTGAGAGATGGGAAAATGAAGGTGAGCTCTACACTTGTTCCCAATTTACTGCCTTAAGAGAATTTTCAAACGAGGATGTTGGGAAGGGGAAGGCGGGGAACCCAGGCAGAGCCCACCCAACCACCCGAGTTGAGATCCAAGGATACCAAAGTGGCTGGAGTTTGCAGGACAGGGTACTAGAAAGGAGAACATCGCCTAAAGGGAGGACTCTGGAGCTGTACGAAGGGCCCCTCAGGTATTCGTTAGTAGTGCACATGAGGAAACTATTTGAGGCCAGGGAAAGCCCCACGCCCTAAAATTAGAAGTAACAGTGCTCAAAGCTGACACAAGGCTAGAAATATTGGCTGTTACCACCGGCCACGCTGGGAAAACCTAATGATGTATAAGGCGATGGGTGGGATATACAGAAGGCTTTCGCCTCAGTACTGGGTAATACAGGTAGACCTCGTTTTATTGCACTTCACTCTATCGCACTTTGCAGATGACGTGTTTTTTACATGATGGTTTGTGGCAACCTGTGTCGTAAAAGCCCATTGGCATCAAAAAGATTAGAACTTGCTGAGAGCTCAGGTGATTATTAGCATTGTTTTTTAGTAATACAGTATTTTTAATCAAGGTGTGTACATTGTTTTTTAGACATAATGCTATTGCATTCTTAATAAACTACAGTATAGTGTAAACATAACTTTTATGTGCACTGGGACACCAAAATGTGTGATTTGCCTTCTTGGAATACTTGCTGTATGGTGGTGGTCTGGAGTGGAACCCACAGTATCTCCGAGGCGTACCTGTGATTAGTCCTAAAGTGAGCACTGCTCTGGTCCCGCCTAACTAATCTTACAAGGAAGACCTGAAAGGATCAAACTATGTCTAAGAAACTGAATTACACCCCAGAACAAAGCTCAAGAGTATTTATAGGATTATAGAAATATGAAGCACTCTTATAGCAAAGAAAACAGTGAAAAGCCACCCTACAAAAGTCAAGAAAATATTTGCAAACTATATACCAGATAAGGAACTCCTACAACTCAATAGCAAAAAACCCCTAAAATTTTTAAAATGGGTGAGAATTTGAATATACACTTCTCCAAAGAATACATGCATGGCCCTGGCTGGTGTCGCTCATTGGTTGGGCAGAGTCCATTGCACCGAAATGTTGCCGTTTGGGTTCCTCAGTAGGAAGCATGCAGGAGGCAGCTGATCAGTGTTTCACTCTCGCCCTCTCCCTTCTCTAAAAATCAATAACAATATTTTTAATTTATAAAAAGACACAAATGGCCAACAGGTATATGAAAGATGCTAAGTGTCACTAATCAGGGAAATGTACATCAGTCAAAACCACAGTAAGATATCATGTCACATCTATTAAAATGGCTGTTACCAAAAAATGAAAGGTAAGTGTTGGTGAACATGTAAAAAAACCAGACCCCTTGAACAGTGCTAGTGGAAATGTAAAGTGGTGCAGAAACTATGGAGGTTCCTCAAAAAACTTAAAAAAAGAACTACCGTAGGATCCAGCCGTCGCACTTAGGAGTATTTATCCCAAATAATTGAAATGAGGGCTTCAAACAAATATTTGCCCTTCCAAGTTCATTGCAGTGTTACAATAGCAAAGATGTGGGAACAACCAGAGTCCATCATGGGTGACCTGGTAAATAAACTGTGGTACTTCCAGACAATGGCATATTATTCAGTGCTGAAAAGAATGAGCTTTCAGGCCAGAAAAAGATGGAGAAGGAACTTTCCGTGCATGTTCCTAAGTGAAAGAAGCCCGTCTGAAAAGGCTACATCCTGTATGATTCCAATCATATGACATTCTGGAAAAGGCAAGACTATGGCGACAGTAAAAAGGTCAGTGACCGCCAGGGTTTGAGGGGTGGGGTGGGATACGCAGGAGGAACACCGGGAATTTTAGGGCAGTGCAAATACTCCGCATGATGCCACAATGACGGGTACGTGTCATTACACATTCGTCTAAATCCATAGAATTTACAACGGCAAGAGTGAGCCCTGATGTAAACTGCGGACTTTGGGTGGCAGTGACGTATCTATGTAGGTTCATAAGTTGTAACTTGTGTACCACTTTGGAGGGATGTTGATAATGGGGGGAGGGGGCTGTACATGTGTGAGGGCAGGATGTCTTGGGGAAACCCCTGTGTTTTCACCTCAATTTTTCTGTGAACCTTAAACTGCTCTAAACAAAATAAGGGTTTACTTTTTTAAAGTAGGACTGATTTAGACAAAAAGAGAACAAAACTTGGGTAGAAAGTATAAAGGTATTTATTAGGCTATTTTTTTAACTTACGTAAGTTTGAAAATGTTTATAATAATAAGTTTTTAAATCCCCTACATTAGCCAGAAAGTTATACCTAGAGTGTTAGCGCAGGCCCCTCAGTGTTCTGACTCATGTACCCTTCCGTTGGCCTTACCCATGCGGAACTGAACACTGAAGCAGGTCGGCAGGAGCTTCATCTTCTCTCCTCCGTAAGATTTGCCGACACAAATACACGTGTACTCACACCCTCTGCTCCAGCTCCTTGTTGGATTGTTCAAAACATAGTAATTCCAAGGGGAGGCTTACACTTCTCCACTCCACTGATGTCAGGAGAATTGTACATCCCTGCCCTGGTTCCTCATATAGCATGAGGACAATTAGTTCTTTTAAAAAATATATGTTTCTATTGATTTCAGAGAGAGGAAGGGAGAGGGAGAGAGAGAGAGAAACTGCAGTGATGAGAGAGAATCATTGATCAGCTGCCTCCTGGGGATCGGGCCCACACCCCAGGTAGGTGCCCTGACAGGGAATCGAACCGTGACCTCCTGGTTCATAGGTCGACGCTCAACCACTGAGCCACCCCGGCCGTGTGACATTTATTTCTTTACCCCTCACGCATTACATGTATTTTCTCCCAGTTGATCGTTTGACTTCGTTCATTATTATTGTTGTCATGCAGATATTTACAAAAATCTATGTAGTCTAGTTTGTTGATATTTTCACTTTTGGTTTCTGAATTTCATGATATGCCTATACGAGGTGACAGGAGACACATTCTGAGGCGTCCTCAGTTACAGCAGCCTGAGGGCGAGAGGAAGAGCAGGGGAAGTTCATCGACAGCTGCAGGCCAAAACCCGCAAAAGGCTGCTGCATTCCTGAAGGGGCATTGAAACTTCGAGTCAGCTTCCCGGCAGTTATTTCAGCTCTTACCCAAACGGAAGAGGGAACCACCAGACTGACCCCAGGCTTCTTGCTTAGGAATGAACTTGGCAGACTGTTGCACACAACCAGTTCCAAAGCACCACGTCCCTCTTCCTCATGGACTGTTCACCTACCCCTGCACCTTCCCTTCTCCTTTTCCTGCCCTCCCCTTGTCTGTAGCCAACGTAAATTCTTTCTAAACATCTTACATCTCTCTCCCCCAAACTCATTGTATAAAAGAGCCCCATCAACCCCAGGATCGGGGACATGTCTGTCTTCTCCATCCAGTCCTGCCAGTGGTGGTTGGGACTGCACGCCCCAGGACCTGGTCCTTTTTCTGGTTAGCATGTGGCTCAATAAACCCTTTCTTTCAGAACGGCTTTCTGCCTCAAGATTTTTTTATTGCCTGACCCACGTGGCTCAGCAGTTGAGCATCGACCTATGATCCAGGAGATCAAGATTTGATTCCTGGTCAGGGCACATGCCTGGGTTGCCGGCTCAATCCCCGGGGGGGGGGGGGGGGGGGGGGGGGCGGGGCAGGAGGCAGCTGATCAATGGCTCTTTCATCATTGATGTTTCTATCTCTCCCTTCCTCTCTCTGAAATCAATAAAGATATATTAAAAACATTTTATTTATGGATTGATTTGAGAGAGAAAGGGAGAAAGAGCGAGAGAAAAACACTGATTTTTTTTGCTGTTGTTACATTTATTTATACATTAATTGGTTGATTCTTCTATGTGCCCTTACTGGAGATTGAACCCACAGCCTTGGCATATTGGGAGGATGCTCCAACCAACTGAACCATCTGGCCAGGGCTCAGGATTTTTTGTTTAACAAAGGCTTCCTCACTCCAAGATTATTCTGCACATTTCCTTTCGTACTTTTGTTCCACATTTTAATTTAAATAGATTTATTGTTTTTAATGATTCATTTTCATTTACAATCTTCATCCGCTAATAAACTCCCACATGTATATTTTAGTGTAGCCGAGTTAATTAGTGTAATAGTGTTGATACGGGGAAGGGCACACAACGAGAATAGGACCACAGCTGTTAAGTGATTATTCACCTTACTAACTATAGATAAGAGGTTTTCTTACAGACCATGGGAAAGTGGAGGATGTGCTGCAAGAAGAAATACAGAGCTGTAGAAAGATAAGAGATGCCTTGGGGCCTGGATGGATCCATCCTCAAAGAAAATACATTTTGAGAACAGACAAAGGACAGGGCATGCTTTGATTTGGTTGCTGTGCCCAGACCCTGACCCCCTTCGGGAGTTTTCATCAGGAATGCTGACCATTCTCTGATCCCAGGAACAGGTGGAGCTGTTTTTAACATCATAGAAAATGAACTACCTTGTTATTGGACTTCAAGGTCCTGGATGGAGACACACAGACCATGGGCCCTACAGCCCTTATCCTGCCCCCCTTCCTTATCCATATATAATTAGCCGGCTAGTAGGGGAGGCCAGAGCAGAACTTACAGGATGACCTGCTGCTCTCTCCAAACTGGCAGCGTTATTGGAATAAACGCTCATTTATGATTCAACCTTGTCTCTGCTTAATTTGGCTCAAGTAGTGACAGGCGACCCAGACCCATTTGGTGTCCAGTATCAGCATCTTTCACACAAACCTGGGAGGTTAAGAGGAAGATTGGGTTTGGAGAACAAAGTAATGAATCAATATTAAATTTACTGTTTTAGTTTCTTGGACCTGTGAGTTTGATATGCCAGAGGAACATACAGGTAAAGATTGCTTTGAGGCATCTGGAATGGGGAAGCCATAGCTTGGGAGAGAACGTAGGTCAAAGCCATTCACGTGGGTGTCACAGTCATAGAAACGGGAACAGCTGGGATGGTTGAAGCAGAGTGTCGTTTACAAAGAGGGAGGACAAAACCCTTTGTTCTTTCCCTTGGGGTACTATAATAACTTAGAGATACATTTCTCAAACTTGAAAAATGTTTGCATATCCTCTCAAGGAAAAAATATTTTGATTTCTTAGATCTTAATGAGTTCAGAAATTTAAATACTGTCAATTTAGTTCATTGCGCAGTGTCAATGCAGTGGATAACACTACCTCAACCTAGTATCTTGGAAATTGTTGACTGAGTTTAAGATTGTTACCCAAATGATCCAAAATATGAGTGTACTACTGTTTTAAAATTGACCTATAAATTACATACAGTAATACAACGAAATGAGCAGATCTTAATTGTTTTAGTTTGATGAATTTTGATAAACATAATTAACCATGTTCCCCACACCCCTATCAAAATATAAAACATTTCCATTACCTCAGAAAGTTCACTTATGGCCTTCACAGTTAATCTCTACTTTTCCTCTAAGGAAAGATAATTTCTTTCACCATAGATTAGTTTCACCTACTTTAGAATTTCACATAAATGGAATCACACTTTTTTGCATCCAGCTTCTTTCGCTCAGCATAATGATTTTATGATTAATTGATATAGTTCATTTCTTTGTATAGCTGAGCAATATTCCACAGTATGGATATACCACAATTTGGCTATCCATTTATCTGTTGAGCAATGTTTGTTTCCAGTTTTAGGTTATTTGATTTAAGCTGCTATAAATATTCTTGTGCAAATCTTAGGGATATATGCTTTCATTTCTCTTGGGTAAGGACCTAGAAATGGAATTCCTGGGTCATGGGGTAGGTGTATATTTCACTTTAGAGTAAATTGTCAACCAGTTTTCTGAAGTGATTTTATTATGTTATACTCCCACTAGCATTCTAGTTGCTCAAAATGTTTGTTAGCGTATGATGTTATCAGTCTTTTTAATTTTAGCCATTCTGTTAGGTATGTAATGGTATTTCAATGTTACTGTAATTTACATTTCCCTGATGTTGAGCATCTTTCTGGTACCGAATTCAAGGGGCTCACTCCTTGGAGTATTCTATTTAAGAACAAGACATGGTGGTTGTGTTAGGTCGTTTTGTTTACTTGCAGCAAGTAAAGGAGACTGGGGATTCCCATCCAAAGCTCTGTCTCCCAGAAAGGAGGCTTAGCCATTGGTTATATACGCTATTTGGTTAATTACATGTTGATTTCTTCTTTGCAATTGGCTAAACTTATCCCAGATTTGGTTAATAACATATTGACTTCTTTGGAGTTGGCAAAGCCCATCAGGTTTTGGCTCTGGTCAAGTTCATCTGGTTACAATTGAGTCTGCAAAATACTGTGCTACATTTTAACATTTAGCAAGAATACATTTAGTCAGAACCATCCAGACGTGGAGACCCTTTTCCTATGTAACACTTTATGTGATTATTCTGTGTCTTCACTTTGTGAAGTACTGTTGCCCAGTTTCCCAGTGGGTTTCCCGCGGCCTGTCGCTGTATCCAATTCAACAAAGGCAGGGTTGAATCATATAAGGTCTTTATTGAGAAGGCCAGCCAACCAAGAAGGCAGGGAGCATATGAGCATCCAAAACCTGTCTTTAGGAATGGCCTGAGGGATCAGGTTATATAGGGAAATGGGATAAATTGAGGCTGGGAACAGAATGCAGCTATTGTGCAGCCCTGGAGGTCCGCAGGCTATTGTTCTTGGTCATCTGGTGACGTTTCAATGAGATGATATCTTGATTCCCAGTTGGGCCGGCCTGGCCAGGCCTGTTCAGGGATACACTGTCCACAGCTGCGTCACCTCCTTAATTGTTTAGTCCCGGGCCAACGGGAGTGTATGGGTGCAAGGGCCTAGGAGAAAGGAACTTAAGGAAAAAGAAACTTAAATCCTTGCTCACTTAAGTGTATGTGTTCTACAGTTTTATAAGTAATATAATTATATTTCAAATTAATTCAGGTGCTCAATCTCTGGACATTATAAGTGCTCCTATAAGTATCTGTTCAAAACTATGTCCATTTTTAAAATGATTTTTAAAAAAATATTGAATTATAGTTCTTTAAATATTCTGAATATTAGTTCTTTGAAGACCATTTTCCCAGTCTGTGCCTTTCTTATTCATTTTTAAAAATATTATCTTTTCATGAACAGAAACTTTTTAAATTGAATTTTAATTTATCAATTTTTAAAAATTGTAAGTTCTTCATTGCTCATAGACTCTCTGCATGCCACATAGAGTTTACATGTGCTATGTATGTACTTTAAGTGGGTAGAGTGTAAAGAGTTAAGTGATGTTTTTAGGTCTAGCTGAATGGCAGTTTTGTTGTTAAATTGTTAAAGAATCATAATCCCGAGCAGTGGCTCAAAATTTAATTGCACATATACATCACCCTTGAAAGTTAAAAATAAGATCACTCTACTCCACTCCTTCAGAATGATTGTTTCATTTGTTCCCTGGCGCAGGCAGGTTTAGGAATCACAGATCTAGCCATCTTTAATGTGTGGCCAAACTTAGGGCTCGCCTCTTTTCCACTCTCTCAAACAAAGGGCAGGAAAAGATTAATGGAAATGACCTGTTGCATTTTAATCTCTGCTTGCTGTTACCACGTGCCTTTTACCGACCTTTGAAATAGTTTATTAAAAAGCACTGGGGGGAAAGCAATGGAAAACTTTGCTAAATAAATTCTTCTGTAATGAGGCATAACAAAATATTTCAGAACAGGAAATCAGTTGCGTGGTCTGCGTGCTTTCCAACCGCCGACTCTTGCTTTTCTTCTGCAAGAGAAAATTGCAACAAGTCTTCACAGGGAGGTTTTGTTGCTGTTGTTTCTTCTAAAAAAAAGAAGTTGGTTCTCCTAATGGTTTTGCTAATGGCCCTTCACTAGTCCGGCGATTAAGCAGGAAACTTCTCATTGGGTATTTTCAAGACTGCCACGGGGAATCAGCTGCCAGTTTACTGCAAGGTTGAAAACTGCACGAGGTTCTGGGATTGGCATCAAAATGCTAATTTAAAAGGTGGAGCGGAGCTGCGGCTCACGTTTTCCCGGCCCGCGCTCCCTGCTGGAAGAACAAAGACGCGGCCGGAGGCGGCGGCGGCTGAAACTCACCCGAATCTGCCTTCCCAGCTCATTCTGGAACCATGCCCGAAATGCCCGGGAACATGGAACAGGTAAGGGCTTAGCGGTCCAGGGAAGGAGGCATTCTGGAGCTAAGAGTTGCTTGAAAAGCATCTGGGTGCACGACCGCTGAAAGCCGAAATGAAAGGGTGTCACTCATTTCTTTAAAACATAGAACCTTGGGACGCGAAGGAATAAACTAACTTTAATTCTTGACCCTGTATGAAGTTCCCAGTAAGTCTCATGAGCTGACAAACGTGCAATGCAGCAGAGCGGGTTCCTGCAGCGGCACAGGCGAAGGTTCTGCGTAGAGGAGGCTTTTGCCTACAGGGCACCCCCGCCTTTCTTTGTCTCGGCGTGAACCGACCCCGCTAACGTAACTTGCAGCTCCAGGCTGCCGTCGTTCCATTCCTAGGCTTGGCCCCAGCACGGACTGGGACAGTGCCTGTAGAACGGCGGCGTTTTCATGCGCACAGAAACTTTCCTCTTTAAAGAGAGTGATGAAAAACCACACACACACGTGCCCCTAAAACGATGCCACGGTTTTCCTGCAAGTATCCAACCAGATGCACAAACGCAGGCAGGACGCTTTTGCTGCCCCTCGCTCCAGGCAAGGCTTCCCTGGGAATGCAAGCTCGCGGCATGTGCTCGTCCTAAACTCCTCTTCACATTGAATACTTAATTACTTTTTCGTGGGTTAGATCGCAACACGCGTTGCAACTAGAGACTTTGTAAAAACTCTCCAGCTTTTGAGAATGAAGAGGATCTGGAATCTTCTCCCCCATCCCCCTGCAGCCACCCCCGTTACTTTGTTGCCTGCAGATCCGGCAGGGTCGGGGTTGGGGCAGTGCTCTCAAGGACCCTAAATACAGGCTAAGCTGACGAGCAGGAACAGTCCGGGTTTACACAGAAATCGATAAAAGGAAGGGCCTCACTCGGGTTCTCTTCCGTTACTGTTCCAAAGACACTCTACAGACTAGGAAATGAGTTCTTGGTGGGGGGTGGGGGTGGGTAGGAAAGTCACAGGACTTTTGCGAAAGGCTGCTTAGGTTCTAAAGCAAAAAGGATTTCGGAAATAGGACTGCGGTTTCGAAGGGAAAGTAACTTGATTTGTCACGTAAAAAAAGCGTGAAACTGGGGCTTGAGCATGACTCTGTCCCCTTGGTTCCTTCTTGAACTTTTGGCCCTACTTTTTTTGTTTCTTTTCCAATTGCAGTTTACGTTCAATATTTTGTATTAGTTTCAGGTTGATGCTTATGCACTGCGCACAAGTCTGCCAACTTGAAGTTGCAGGCGATCCAATTCAATCCTGCCCTAGTCAAAAAAAAAAAAAGGGAAAAAAGTACATAAAATAACTCTCTCAAAAAACATAACTTGGACTCACTGCTTAAGGCCAAGGCCTTTGTTTTGTGTGTCCCTTTAAGAGTTGGCGCGTGGGCAGAAAGCTCCTCCGGCGCGCCCGCCCCCTTTCTGGGGCTTGGGCGCAGCGTGGCCAATGAACGGGCGCGGCCTTGGCAGCGGAAGCCGGAAGCGGTAGGCAGGCCACCGGACCTCGGGGAGGCGGGCCGAGGGCACCGGAGCGGCAGCTGCGGGGCTGCGGCGCTGCGGCTGGCGCGGTCCTGGGCGGGAGGAAGCGGCGGTCGCCGACGCGGCGCGAGGACGGCCGGCATGGTGGGGCGGGAGAAGGAGCTGTCCGTCCACTTCGTTCCCGGGAGCTGCCAGCTGGTGGAGGTGAAGCAGGCGTCCCGGGGGTCTCGGGGCAGCGGGTGGCAGCGGTGGTTTTTCCGGGCGCATCCTCCCGCTCGGCCGCTCGGCGCCGCCTCCTCGGCCCGGAGGACCCGGCGGCGCCTCGGGGTTTGTTTACGTCGCGCACACCCGCCCCGGGTGCCCTCGCAGCCTCGGCGCTCGGAGACCGGGTTTCACTTTTGCGTCTCCTCGCCCCTCTCGGGAGTGAAGAGGGCTGTTCGGGGCCGTCTCGGTTTTTGCTTCGCTTTTCCTTAGTTTCTCTTGCATCCTTTGTGCCCGCCCCTCGGTCTTGCCCGTTGGTGTCTCTTAGGCAGAAGGGGAAGGGTGGCTTTTCAGGAATAGTAAACAGCGTCCAGACGCGGTGTGTGCATCGCGGTCGTCATCCCTGGAAGGTTGATTTGGCTCCACGCTGCAGATGAGGAGATTGAGGCTTCGAGGCCATGCCTGTGGTCCACGTTCATCAAGTGCATGTTAGAAGCGGTGTTTGGGGCTTTAAAGGCGCTACACAGGTTGCGGGAAGAAAGGTGGTCCCAGCGTTTGGGACCACCGCCCTCGCCCACCTTCTGTCTGTCCTCGTCCAGGCTGCCCGGCACTCACCCACCAGTCTACAGAATATACCCAGCCCTGGGGGTCAGAAGGCTGGTCGTGCCCAGACCACCGTGTCTTCTGGATAGAAGCGGGGATAGAGGAGACGGCAGTTTGGGGGAATGCAAAGTTTTAATGCCTCCAAAAATGTGGCATGTTGGTGTTTTCATGTTACTTTGGGATGGGATTGGGGGGACTAAGTTAGGATAGATGGGCTATTTATTTATTTTTTATTTATTTACTTTTAAACATATCTTTATTGATTTCAGAGAGAGGAAAGGAGGGGGGAGGGAGAGAGAGAAACATCGATGATGAGAGAGTCATTGATCGGCTGCCTAACCCACAACCTGGGCATGTGCCCTGACCGGGAATCGAACCCCGATCGCCTGGGTCCTAGGTGGATGCTCGCCCGCTGAGCCACGCCCGCTGGGCCAGATGGGGTCGTTAAAGCACTGTATTGTTCCTGTGTGGCCCAGACAGTGCTGAGTAACTGCTACCTGTTGTCAGTTTACGTTTATGTATATGTATGTGCGTGTATAAAGCGGCTTCCACAGTAGGAGTCCAGTAGACTAACGTAAGTGGGGGTTTCCCTCCTTAGAAATGGTACGTCCAGCCCGGCCGGCGTGGCTCAGCGGCTGAGCGTCCACCTAGGACCCAGGAGATCGGGGTTCGATTCCCGGTCAGGGCACAGGCCGGGCTGCGGGCTCGACCCCCAGCAGGGGGCGCGCAGGAGGCGGCTGATCCGCGACTCTCATCATTGATGTTTCTCTCCCTCTCTCTCCCTCTTCTCCCTTCGTCTCTCTGAGATCAATAAAAATATATCTAAAAAATGGTGCCTCCAAAAGCGTGGGACATATTTGCTGTTCTCAAAACCGGTAGAATGAAAACTCACTCATGAGAAGGAGGACTGGCTTACAGTTTGTCTTAGAGAAGCAGGCTAGTGGTCTCTGTGAATAACACTGGCTGGGGTGTGCACTAGGGTAACAGGAGTCAGACCGAGGTCAGCTAAGGAGTCATGGGATCTTTAAAAGTTTCCTACAGCCCAGGAATGTCTCAGAGATCTGCCTTGAGGGGAAATTTTTCGAAGATCAATTAAAGAAATGAATTCAAAACTTTGCTAAATTTAAGACATTCTAAAAATTGCAAAGTATTGTTATGTTTACCACTAAAGCTGAAGAAGAACCCTCTTTAGGTATTAGTGATTTTTCACCTATTTCTAAGATACTTTTAATGCAAGTGTGCTAAGTTAGAAATCTGTCACCGGGTACTGTTTTGGGTCATTCTGAGAGAGCCATTTATTCTTCTTTACAACTTGGTACTATTTGATTAGATAGCATAAGAGTGGTAGTTCTACATTTATTTATGTATGTTTAATTTTTCAAGAATTTTCCTTCGTATCTGTAAATCTGGTCATCTGATGTCATTGAATTCTGTACATCTAAGGGTTTATACAGTAAGAAATAAATAGGTTCAGAGTAACTTAAAGTGACATTTGATATAATTTACCCATAAAGTAATAAAAATTGAGGAAGTAGACTTTGAGGCACACAAAATGTTTTCAGCTCTTGATTGTGGTTTTGATGAACTAGACAGCTTTTTATTCTTTCATTTTGAGTTCCTCAGGGTTTCAGGACATGCTTGTGTTTTGCAGGACTAAATTTATAGTGTTAACAGTCCAAAGTAATTTTCAGAGGAATATTTATTTTCTTTTAAAAAGAAAAAATCAAAATAATATGCTTTCTAAAGCTTTAGGTAGAGTTCTGTTTATGTATAGAAACTGAAATAGAAGTTATTTTTGGTTGACATCTTTTAATTTCAGAATGATGCATATTTTATTTGCCAACCACCAAATAAACTTATAATCCAATGGAAAAATCTTGTTTTGGCCCCTGTACTGGTGACAGAAGGTGCTCATTAAGTCTCTAGAGAGACTGTGGAAAGAGTAAAACTTATTTTAAGTGAATTCACTCTCTTCAGACCCCTTTGTGGTAAGGATAATATGGAAAAGGTCAGGATTGTAGAACTATAAAGCTGTAACAGCCTTAGCCATCTTTCCAAATGCCTCCTTTTACCAATGAGGAAATAGATCAACAGAGATGGAGTAACTTCTCAATGGCACAGTTCTTGGCAGAGCAGATAAAATTTAATCATCACGAAACCAAGTATAAGTACAAAGGATTGCGACAAAACTCAGTATGTATTTGGCTGGACCATGGAAGCAAGAAGACCCAAGTTCTGGTTTTAACTGGACAAAACCTTTAACATCTCTAGGCTTTAGATTCCTCACTTTGGATGTATATCTGCCCTGCCTAGCAAAGCTGTTTGTATGATCAAAAGGCCTGATTATGATCAGGTCTGATGTAGGTTTATATGACAGTTGATGGTTTTCAGATATAAGATTGTGCAGAATCATTTCTGTTTCAGAAAGTGCTAAGCATAACGTATTCCCTAAAGAGCCTTGCTGTCCTTGTAACAGTACTCTTACTTCATGAAGTCTAAGATGCTCTTGATTATAAAAGATAATCTGGGCTCTTACTTGAAGATGCACTGAAAAGCAGAAAACACAGCCAAACTATGACACATTTATAAGATCCATGTCTTTTATCCATGTAACAGATGTGTTACAATAAGGGGAAAGTTTAGTCAGTGAAAGATTCAGAAATCATAATTTACTGTTTAGTAACCTTTGTGGATTGTGTAATGCTTGCTCTTTGACTTTCTCTAATTTTCCTTTTTAAGGGGGAAAGATGTTGCTTCTAGAAAGATAGTTGGCAATTTTTTGGCTTGTTTGAATTAGAGGAAATTATCTTTAGAAAAGCCTTGGGCTTCCCTGGAGTTCAGGATTACACTTCTCAAAGTGCAGTTCCCAGGTCACCATCAGCAGCACCTTGGAATTTGTTAGAAACGCAAATGGTCAGGCCCTACTCCAGATCCCCTGGGTCTGAAAGCCTTCCAGAGGGCAGTCCGCACTCGGAAGCCGAGAACACTGACCTACGAACTCCCTCCTGCTGCTTCTAGAGGGAAGCAAAAAGTGAGAAACTCGGAAGAAACCAAACCATAGCTCTTTCATAGTGTTTTCCAGGGATGTTTATAGTACTTAGCCCGTGTAAATTGTTTTCAGATTGTATCTCTACTAGACTTGGCAAGTTTTCTCTTTATAATTCAATCTTTGTAGAGCTGTTTTCTTGCCAAATGTAAAGAAAATATTTTGCTGGCTGAAAACCTTGTTTTCATAGATAAATGGGCTTTGAGCCAAGTTTTGCAACCACCTACATGAATTTTCCTTCTACTTTAAAAATGCTATGAAATTGGTTGAACCAAGGACAATATCTTTAAGAATTTACCTTTATACTGTCCCTATCAGACCTTTCATTTCAGGTTTTTCCTATGATGGAAATCCCTGATTTTTGGTAGCCTTTTTCTTCTTTTAATGTTTTTATTTTTTTAATATATAGTCTGCTGGTTATTCAGCTGAACTGAGAGCTAAGGGAAGGTCTTTGGTTATTATTGTATGCATCTTTAAAGGTTTGACAACTCAGGATTAGGGGACTATAACAGCATTTGGAAATAAGTCTTCAAGATGATGAAGTTTAATAAAACTTCTGTTTCTGACTTAATTCAAGATTTTGGAAGATAATTTGCTGTTGCCTGTCGTGATATTATTTCCTAAATAGTAGTTCCTTTTAATTTTTATGTGTAAGGGATTTTTTTCATTTTCACAGCTGCAACACATATCCGTTTAGAATGTTTTTTTTTTTAATTTTTTTATTCTTTATATCTGTGTTTATTAGTTTAACTGGTCTATGTAGGTAAATTTAGAGTTTTAATTCAAGAACATTTACCAGTCTGGTTAAACTTAGAAAGGATATTAGTGCCATAAGGATCAAATTTGTTTTTCCTTCACATAAATCCCTGTGGACTGTGAATTCTCTCGCTCGGACCTATCAAAATATGCTACATCAGTGAGACTTGAAAGAAAACTTGGGATTAAAAACTGGAGACCGAAAATGTCACCTTGTAAACACTGGTGGAATAAAGGCCAAATATTTAATCAGGTCATAAAATAAGTAAGCGTAACCCTAATCGTGGACTTTATAAACTGAAGAACATAATTAAAGTTGCAGTTGATTACTCATTTGGACATCACTGATCATAGAATTAAGATTTTTTATTATTAACATAGGCAATCACAGTCTTTTTGACCAGCTGATTCCTTGCGGTGTCATCTTAGGTGGTTTTTTGTTTTTTTTCCTTTGGTAAGATTATGAAAACTTTCTTAAGTGATGCAGTTATCAATACAGTTTGATCTTTGTTCTGACTTAAGAATTGGCTTATGGATAAAGGACACAAAGCAGAACGCTTAGAGGAAGTGTTTGGTGAATGATCACCTTGACTAATTTTGTTGAGAGAATTTTTTCAAAGCAAATAATCCCTTTTCTTCCCCTTCACCTTTTAGGAGGAAGTTAACGTCCCCAGTAGGCGGGTCCTGGTTACTGGTGCCACTGGGCTTCTTGGCAGAGCTGTGTACAAAGAATTTCAGCAGAATAACTGGCATGCCGTTGGCTGTGGTTTTAGAAGAGCAAGACCAAAGTTTGAGCATGTTAACCTGTTGGATTCTAATGCTGTTCATCAAATCATTTGTGATTTTCAGGTATGGTTTAGTCTGTTTATTTTAACAAATGTGAACCATATTAAGAATCATCTGGATGACATGGAAAATGTTGCTTTGAAGGAAGTTACTCAGGCTCTAGCCTAGTAAGCAACAATATGGAGTACTTTTTTTTTTTTTTTTTTTTTTTTAGCATGGCAGAGTATATGCAATCATTACAAAATGAGTAGCCTCAGACACAGGTGGACAAAAGACAGAATATGAAACATTTTATAAAAAGTTTATGTTTCTGTCCAGCCGTCATGGCTCAGTGGTTGAGCATCGACCTATGATCCAGGAAATCGAGGTTCAGTTCCCCATCAGGGCACATGCCCGGGTTGTGGGCTTGATTCCCCCCCAGCAGGTATGTGCAGGAGGCACTCAATCAATTGCTGTCTCGTCATTGATGTTTCTCTCTCTCCCCACTCTCCCTTCCTCTCTGAAATCAATTTAAAAAAAACCTTATGTTTCTGAAGTACCACTCACTATGCAGTTGTTTTTTAAATACTGTCTATAAACCTTATAGTACTGCAAAATAGACAGTATTTCCATTTTAGAGGTTACAAAGGCTCAGAAAGGTTAAATAACTTGTTGGCCATGGTCACAGTAAAGTTATAGAAAAATTTGGCTTCTGTTCTACCTCTAATCAAATCGAGAGTTTAAGTTTTTTCCAAGTAACAACTGCATTAGAATCTTTTGGGAAACTTGTTCTTAGGCCTCTGTCCCAGAGATTTTAATTCAGCAAGTCAGTTAGGGGACCCAGGGCTCTACCTTTTAAGGAGCACCCCAGATTGTGCACATTGAAGTCTGAAAACAACTAAGATGGTGCTTGCTCAAGCAGTTGTTGAGAGGGAGGGAGTTTGATATGTGGGGAGGCCAGCCCTGTCTATCAGTGGCTTTCCCAGATCTTAGTTTTGGCTCAGCTCCTCTGGGAAATAGGTGCCCCTTCTCAGCAAAGGACCCTCTGCATTCCTCTATCTTGACGCCTGTCACATGATAGTGAAAGTCTCTTTACATAGCTGTCTTTTCCACTAGATGATGAAATCCTGCTCCTCGCACAGTGCATAGCATATAGGTGGTGTACTAAATGCTCACCTGGGAATATAATGTTTCTAGGTAGTTGATTTTCTTTAAATGAATGATCTAAGAGATTTGAACTTTTGAATTTGATCTGTAGTGGATATTCCTCTCCCTTTAACATAGATCTATTAATATTTAGGTCATATTACTTACACAAATGATAGCTTTCTTCTCCCATCCAAGTTAGGGGATGAAGCTCCATTTGATTTAGAAATATAGTTGTCGATACAGATGTTTTTCTGATTTTTGCCTAGGGATTGCTGAATTGCTCTTTCCTTTTCAGAGCCTATATATATTTATTTTTTAATCTTTACCCGAGGATATGATTTTTATTGATTCCAGAGAGAGAAGAATGGAGGGAGGAGGGAAGGAGGGAGACAGAGAGAAACATCTATGTGAGAGAGAAACATCAATCCAGTCCGTTGTCCCCCAACCGGAAATCGAACCCATAACCTGGGTATGTGCCCCAACAGGGAATCTAGCTGGAGACCCTTTGGTGATGGGACGATGCTCGACCAGCTGACCCACACTGACCAGGGCGCCTACATGTATTTTTAAGGAAGTTCGAACCTTGAAAAAGGGAAGTATGACAAACACAATGATTCTATAGTTGAAGGAATGTTAACTTAACATTTTTCTTTGAATTAAATTATTGTTGGAAGGCTGTAGTTCCTCTGTTTTATTCCTTTTTTGGTTTAAAAATCAATGCTTAACTTCTAGCCCCATGTCATAGTACATTGTGCAGCAGAGAGAAGGCCAGATGTTGTAGAAAATCAGCCAGATGCTGCTGTTCAGCTTAATGTGGATGCTTCTGGGAATTTAGCAAAGGAAGCAGGTAATAATGACTTCATAAAATCTTTATAAAGTATTAAATTGCTGAATGTGTAAAGATGAAAGTTTTCTAGATTGCTTTTGCTTGTAAAAGATTTGTTTTTATATATGATACTTATAAAAATATCACATATATATATGCTGTTAAAAATTCCAGTGAAGCGTAATATATTCATATATTAATTTAATAGATTGTTTTTTGTTTTTTTGTAGCTGCAATTGGAGCATTTCTAATCTATATTAGCTCAGATTACGTTTTTGATGGAACAAATCCTCCATATAGAGAGGAAGATATACCAAGTCCCCTAAATCTGTATGGCAAAACAAAATTAGAAGGAGAGAAGGCTGTCCTGGACAACAATTTAGGTAAGGCACAGCAGTCTCTTTAGCCCCGGGTTTGTCTCGAGCATTCCTTTTTGTATATGATGTGTGTGTGTGTTTAATTTAAAAAATAAACCAAAGAACATATCACTGGAGAAAAATTGGAGAATACAGTTAATAAAAAAGAAAAATAAGAATTTTAGAAATCTTGAAGAATTTGTGAATGCTTCCAGACTTTTTCCAGTATCGCTGTATACATAAATATCATTGTGTATAGCAAACAAATCATATATATAGTACAAATTTTTGTAATCCGATTTCCAAAAATAGGCCAGTATAATTTCTCTTAGATTGAAGTCTTGTGTTATTTTGTGGCTTCTCTTTTCTCCTGTGTGTTTCTGTATACATACATACATATATGCACGTACATGTGCTGATTATAAAAGGTACACATCCTGCTTGAAAACAGTTTTTTTAAGTTTGAGATTGTAAGGAGTGGAGGTTCTCTTCTGCTACCTCAGAAAGAAGCACCGACTGCGGTTATGTGTGCATGCACTTTCTGCGGACTTTTAAAATGTGTACATGTTTTGTAATCTGTGCCCCCCCCCCCACGTACTTGGGATTTCAGTACAGATGGAGCTGTCACTTGGATATCTCTTTCCTATCAATGACTACATAGTACTTGAT
Organism: Miniopterus natalensis; assembly: GCF_054644295.1. Classification (NCBI taxonomy): domain Eukaryota; kingdom Metazoa; phylum Chordata; class Mammalia; order Chiroptera; family Miniopteridae; genus Miniopterus; species Miniopterus natalensis. Next base: position 88,574,239 of record NC_142084.1, read on the forward strand.
TGAATAATCCCTGCACTGAAACTACTGCCTTAGATTGTACTATGTCTTGGAGGAGCACCCCCTAGTATTAGATACTGATAGACATTTTATAGGGCTTTTGTTTTTTTTTAATATGCTTTTACTGACTTTAGAGAGAGGAATGGAGAGAGAGAGTCATCGATCGGCTGCCTCCTGCGCGCAGCCTGGGCATGTACCCTGACAGGAATCGAATCGCCATCTCCTGGATTATAGGCCGATGCTCAACCCCTGAGCCATTCCGGCTGGGCCATGTCTTTTGGGTGTGTTTTTTTCGTGTTGTAAATTATCCTGCAGAAATTATCCTTTAATTACATACCCATGTATGGTTGTCTAATAAGTTTAATTTCATTAAACTGTTTGATTTTTTTCAGTTAAAGTGTCAATTACCTAGTCTGTTGTAACCCTTCATTGGGAACCAACATAAAATCTAAATACTTCATAATTCTTTAATCAGTGGTTTCAAGAGTTATGTGGTAAATACTGACATACCCTTTATATAGATTTACCAATTGTTAATGTTTTGCCACATCTGTTTGTGCATATAATTTTTTTTCTGTACTTATTAAGAATTAGTTGCATTTTACTCAAATACTTCACCGTGTATCTTCTAACAAGGATATTCTTTACATCATCACAATGCAGTTATCGCACTCAGGAAATTTAAAATTACTGTCATATAATACACAGTCTGTATAGGAATTTCCCCAGTTGTCCCAATAATCTCCTTTATTGCATTTTATTTTTTAATCTAGGATCCAATCAAGGATCACTCATTGCATTTAGTTGTCATGATCAGTTTTATTTTTAATGATCATAATAATGAAGAAATTATGCGTAAAAATACCCCAAATGAGAGAACACATTTGTTAAATGGGCATCATTACAGGTAAGCTGTGTCATTTTGGTCTGTTGCAAGTTTTCTGGTATATTGTTTAAATCCACATACTTTCATCTTACTCAAGACTTAGGAACCAGTCAGCTTTAAAATATTACCTGCTTCATCCCTAGGAGCTGCTGTTTTGAGAATTCCCATTCTGTATGGAGACGTGGAAAAGCTGGAGGAAAGCTCTGTGACTGTTATGTTTGATAAAGTGCAGTTCAGCAACAAGTCGGCCAACATGGACCACTGGCAGCAGAGGTTCCCCACGCATGTCAAAGACGTGGCCTCCGTGTGCCGTCAGCTAGCAGAGAAGAGAATGCTGGTGAGAATCTTGGGAAGGAAGATTTTCTAACTTCTGCCTTAGTAAAAATCCTGTTCATGAGTGGAAGCTCAAGTGCTTTATTTCAATTTTTTATTTTTATGATTTTTCAGTTACAGTTTACATTCAGTACTATTTTGTATTAGTTTCAGGTGTACAGCATAGTGGTTAGACAATGATACACTTTACAAAGTGTTCCCCCCAATATTTCCAGGACCCATCTGGCACCATGCATAGTTACTACAATATTATTGACACTGTTTCCTATGCTGTACTTTATAAAGTGCTTTTTTAAAACTGTAAGGAGACCAAGCACAAATAGTTTACAGGTAGACAGTAGGCTAAATTTGCGAATTAAAGAGATATCATACTCTTGTGTTTGCATTTATTTTTCAAATACTGCAGACCCCATCTGTCATTTTTTTATTGCAAGATGGTTGAAAACTTGTAGTTGTTCTTTGGGTAACAAAGTAATCTGCTGATATCTTTTAAGAAATTACTTTGTTGGAGATCTATGTAATATTGAAGTCTCTACATGGGAATTTACAATTTCAGCCACTTTGGGAGTTAATTTTAAATATTTGAAAATGTTGGAGCTAACTAGAATATTTATAAAAAGAGAACAGACTGATATATTTTAGAGTATTACTAATAGTATGATATACTTTTTTTAACACAAAATTTTGTATATATCTTAAATATGTACTGTGACAGTATTTAAGGATGTTACAACTAATGCGCTCATCTTGAAAAGTGGTTCTGTTAAGCTTTGTTTTTAGTCTCTTAGAATAATTAGAAATACTTATTATTTTGGACTGTGTTTCCATAATAACCTGTAATCATTTTGGGGATTCCCAGTAAATAAAATAGTCATTTATATTTTTATTTAAAAAAATAATTCTCAAGGCTAAGTTCTAGAAATTGCTTTTCATGTTAGCTGGGGATACATTTGATTTTAGCTATCTTATGGAGAGCATTCCAGAAAGGAGAGATGTGTTTTAATTCCCGGGCCTTTCGATGACCTTTCTTGTCAAAGCTACCATTCCACTCAACTCAAAAGTTGAAACTATTTTGAATTTTTGTGTCCTTGTAAGGATCCATCAATTAAGGGAACTTTTCACTGGTCTGGCAATGAACAGATGACCAAGTATGAGATGGCGTGCGCAATCGCAGATGCCTTCAACCTCCCCAGCAGCCACTTACGGCCAGTAAGTACATGGCATTGAAGCCTCGCTTTCCGAAATTCCACAACCATTACTGTAGTATGTATTATGTGCATCATTGATAACATTTCCTGTTGCTTTGGAAGTATCGGTAACTTCATTTTCCCATATTGATCACAGTGATCTTCGCTTGTATGTTGAAAGTATATATCGTTACTTTTCTCTAATTATTATATAAAGGAGCCTATCAATATTGGTGCCATTTATAGAGTAAGTACTGTCTGGATTGTGGCAGCTTTTTTCTTCTTAATTTTCCTGGGATCAAATCAGATTTGCACTGAAGGCAAAGTGAAGTAGAGAATATAAAACCACCACATGTAGTCTTTCATGTATTTTTGATGTTTTGTTTTTATTTTTCTTTAAAGATAACTGACAGTCCTGTCTTAGGAGCCCAACGTCCAAGAAATGCTCAGCTTGATTGCTCCAAATTGGAGACCTTGGGCATTGGCCAGCGAACACCATTTCGAATTGGAATCAAAGAATCACTCTGGCCCTTCCTCATTGATAAGAGATGGAGGCAAACAGTCTTTCACTAGTGTATGTGTTGTCTTTTTTTTTTTAAACAATAGAGTATGTGGCACTTTTTAAAGGACGTCGTTTTGTATGAGTGCTCTTTAATTGTGACGTATGACCTTTCAGGTAAACGATGCTCTTGCACTAGTGAAATCGTGTAAAGAAACAGGTCAATAATGCCTTGCTTGACGAAATGATGTTTCTTTTATCATTTTGTTTGTTCTGGCTTAATCTGCTGTTCGAGTATCGTAGATTATGATTCTTCAGTATTTGTGAGCTGGGATGAAACATCTGCTGTAGACTTCTTTGTTTTGGGGCGGGGGATGACATGCATTGTTCGTTCCTCTAAACCTCTGCATTTTCAGGACTGTTGCAGCTGTTGTGTTGACCCTTTTGTGTTTTAAAGTGTGAAATAGTATGAAAATCATTGCCGTTCATTATTTGCTCTGCTTGAGCCCAGATCAAAATGTTTGAAGGAAGAAACTTTATTTTTGCAACATGAGTATAGTTCTTATGCTTGAGGCATTTTCACATGTTATGTATATTGGAACTCGTGCAGCTAGCTCAGTGCCTCCTGCTTCTGTAGCGGTGTATGGTGAACACTTGAGAGCAAATGTGTGTATGTGTCTGCATTTTTAAATATATATAAAACTGTCGTTTTCACTCCATGTCACTAAGTGATATTTCATATGTGTGGTTATACTAATAATAATGGGCCTTGTAAGTCTTTTGACCATTCACGAATAATAATAAATACGTACTGCTGGCATGGTAATGCTTAGTTTTCTTGTATTTACTTTTTTTTTTTTAAGTGTAAGGACCAACCATATAAACTCATTATTTTGTTGCGTTACTTTTTAAAAAAAATAAATATATTTTTTTTGATTTCAGAGAGAGGAAGGGAGAGGGAGAGAGAGATAGAAACATCAATGATGAGAGAGTCATTGATTGGTTGCCTCCCACATACCACCTGCTGGGGATCGAGCTCACAAACTGGGCAGTTGGCCCGACAGGGAATCGAACAGTCTGACCGCTTGGTTCATGGACCAATGCTCAACCACTGAGCCACTCCGTCCAGGCTGTTACTTTGATTTTTAAAAATTACATTCTTACCATGTAACATCCTGTGCATACAAGAGAATATAATATATTAAAATACATATTAAGATACAAAACAGGACCCACCACTTGAGATCTAGAATGTTACATATACTGTATCTACTGTGTCAGCTGGTTGTTTCTCAACTAAAGAAAAGAATCTTGTTACGTATTTACAGAGTGTTCCTCCTAAAGAATGCAGAGTGTCTGAATGTATTCTCAATACTAAGTAACACCCAGGTGACCTTAGCCTGACAATATCTCTGTTCCTTAGGAAGGAAGTGGTAAGGTGGAGTGACTCGTATGACGTGGCTTTGGATCTGGGTTCAGGGCAAACCCTGGTTTCAGACTTTCCGATTTCACTCCTGGAGTGTTCTTTCCCTAGGTTATAATCTTTATTTTCTCGTTGGGAAAAAGTCCTGGTTTACTTAGAATTTGGGGTTTAGAGAAGATCAGATTGGGGTGATTTGGTTAAAGCAGCAATTCCCAAACCATGCTCTCTATGTTTTATCTTTAACTAGGGAACCATTAACTGATTGATGCTGAGCCCTAACCTGGGCCCACTGATAGGATTTCTGGGCTCAGTGCTTCTAATTTAGGTTTAAATGTGTGTGGGTTTTTTTGTTTGTTTTTAAGCTCATTTCCTGTAGTACACAATTCAGATATTCAGAGTTAGAAAAATGTTTCTCATTCTCGTCGTCCAGCCACCGACTTTTCCAGCTGTGGGAGACACCCGCGTAGGTGAGATCCTGGTGCGTTTCCGGAGGTGCCGTGCGCATGTAAGACTGCAGTCTCACAGCCCGTGTGTGTGTTCATGCTCGCCCCCCCTCCTTCATTTACACGCGGTGGCGTAATACACACTTTCCTGCACTTTATTACAGTTTTCATTTAATATGTCTTGGAATTTGTTTATATTAGTTATAAGGAAACGCCATGTCCTTACAGGAAAATTGCCATAACAGCATAGGGAGTGCCCACATTCCCTTTCCAGATTGCCCAGTAGTCAACATTTAGCCACATTTATCATTTTCTCTTTCTCTCTATATACACACACAAGGGAGTAGATGCGTTTTCCTGAACCATTTGAGAGCAAGTTGCAGCCATGGTGCCAAATCACCCACTTGATAGTATACATAAACTTAATGTTTTCTAAAAATAAGAATGCACTTGCCTGTAACCCTGTAATATAACCGTCAAAGCCAACTAGTTAACTTTGATACAATATAATCATCTAATCCACAGGCCCTACTCACATTTCATCAGTTACCCCATAATGTCCTTTATAAGTCTGTCCAATCCAGGATTACTTGTGGCATTCGTTACCATCTTGCTTTAGCTTCAGTCTGGAACTGTCCCTCAGTCTGATATTTTTGACGTCTGTATCTATAAGACACCGTAAATTCACACTGATACCTCCAATTCCGGTCTTGCTCCACAGGGTTTATTTTACCTTCCCTCTTTCCGTGTTTGTAGCTCCTTGACTCATTTGTTCATGTCATCAATAACAAACATTCTTTTGATCACACCAGGGTCCCCCCTGCGCCTTCATCACCCAGGCCTCCCCGAGCCAGTTGAGCATTCCTGAGCCCTGGGCCATGGCCCTGATGTCAAACTTCACCTGTTTGACCTTTCAGTATAAATCCTTGACTTGTTCATTGCTGTCTCTTCCCCATTATCGTTTCCATTCAACTTCATGGATATTGTACCTTGTAATCTGATTGTGGCAGGCTGAGTAATGCCCCCCCCAACATGCCCATGTCCTAATCTCCAGATCTGTGAGGGATGCTTTCAATGGTAAAAGGGACTTTGCAATTGAGAATCATGAGGTGAGATTTTCCTGTTGGGTTCAGCGTAGTCACAGGATCCTTTTAAGAGGGAGGCAGGGGAGTAGGTAAGTAGTAGATATGATCACGGAAGCAAGGGGTTGGAGTGATGCAAGGAAGAGGTCACAAGCCAAAGAATGTAGGCAGCCTCCAGGTACTAAACACAGCGAGGAAACATTCACCCCGAGGGCCTCTGGAAGCAGCAGGACCCTGCCAACAAGTTGGTTTTGGCCCAGTGAAACCCATTTCAGACTGAAAGATGATAAACTTGTGTTGTTTAAGTCACCAAGTTTGTGGTGATACGTTACATTAGCAGTACACCGGTTCTCTGATCTTCATTTATTTTTTTAGCTCTTTATCTTTTTACTCTACATTCTGGGAGATTGCCTTAATTTTTTTTTTTTTTTTTTAAATTTTTTTTATTGATTTGAGAGAGGGAGAGAAACATCACTTTGTTGTTCCACTTATTTATGCGTTCATTGGTTGTTCTTGTATGTGCCCTGACCCAGCATCAAAAACCCTCAACCTTGGTGTATCTGGACAATGCTCCAGCCAACTGAGCTACCCGGCCAGGATGCCTTAACTTCTAAAAAAATTTACCCAATTCTTCACAATTATTCTTTTTTTGTTATCTGAGTTTTCAAGAACTTTTCTTGGTTCTCGCAATGTTTCCTTTTTTTTAGAAAGAAAAAAATACCAGCATCATATTTTATGCATGTATTTTATTTCTCTGAAATATCAGTGCTAGGTGATAGTTTAGTTTTGTTTTTCTTTTAGTATTTGCTTTTTAGTTTTAAGATACCTGTTTCCTCCACACTGCTTTGAATTGTTTGTTCGTGCTTGGTCTGTTTTGTTTTCTTTAGGGGCTTTGCCAAGCCATCCGGTAATTCTCCGCTGTCTGATCCTGATTGAGAGTGAGACATAAAAGGCTGGTTGGGATTGCTGAGTATTCGTGCAGGAGGGCTGCCCGTATGTTGTAGGGTGCTTAACCACATCCTTGGCCTCTACTCACTAGACACCAGCCACACTCCTCCAGTCTTGACAATCAAGCGTGTTTCCAGACACAACCAAATATCCCCCGGGAACATGGTCATTGCAGCTGAGAGCAGCTCTTCTAGGACAGTGTGAGCGGAACTCCCACTGTCGTCATGTCTAGGATTTTCAGGTCAGATTTCTCAGGAAAGGGTCTTCCAGTCCCTGCTCGGAGGGATCGGGAGGCTGGATGAGAGAAGCAGCCTGAGGTCTGTACTGTTTGGGAAGCTGTGTAGGGGAGGAGATTGCTAAGCACATCAGCACCTCCTGTTGCCTTGAAGCGGTCGTGAGAGGCTGGAGGTAAGACGGGGCGGAAGGGCAGGAGCCTCCCGGGGCTGGCAGCACTGGGCACCCGGGCTTCTCCCTCACCACCCTCTTCCTACTCAGGTAGAATTCTTACTGCTGATGGAGAGAGCCATTGTCGGGACCAGGTTTGCCCTTCACGTAACAGGCCTTCTTACGTAGGGGTGTGCGACTCGGCTCGTGCAGGCCCCGCGCGAGCGATTTCGGATTCCTTGCTGGGTTATGTGAGAGTTCCCACGCAGTCACAGGTCCTGCGTTAGCATTCGGCTTCCGCACGTTCACTTACCTCCGTTTCCCTCCTCGACCTGCCCATCTCACCCAGCCCCCTTCGGATCCAGAAACCCTCTGCGTAAGTCCCCCCAAGGGATAGAAGTCCAGTAATCTGGAGGTGTTGGGGCGGGGACCTGGGACCCAGTTTCACTCATTGCTCTGCACTCTTTCCCTTCCCTTCCGCCCAAGATTTAGAGGTACATGGTCTGACACGTTTCAGGATTTTCAGCGTAAATTCTTTTGTTTCTCTGTGCTCCCAGCCATTGCCTGCAAGTCAGCCTTTTGGGGCTGGTTAACTCCGTTATCCTCAGTCCCCTTTCCTCTCCAGCTTCCGGAATCTTATTACTGTGGTCTCCTTTCCAGGTCTCCCTGTTCTTATTACTGTGTCTTTTAAAAAATATTTTCCACTGGGGTTTTGGGAGGAAATAAAACCTGTATTCCAACTACCATCTTAAAATGGAACATCATACTTTTAAGGATTTTTTTTTTGTTGTTAATATGTTCTTACTGATTTTTAGAGAGAGAGGAAGAGAGGGATAGACGGATAGAAACATTGATTAGAGGCAATCATCAATCGGCTGCCTCCTGCACACCCCCTTCTGGGGCTCGAGCCTGAAACCCAGGCATGTGCCCTGAACAGGAATCCAACCTTGACCTCCTGGTTCCTGGGCCGACACTCGACCACTGAGCCACACCAGTTGGGCTTTCATGGATTTTTATAGTACTTTATGAGCGGATCACTCCGTGTCCTGTAGTTCGGCATCTTCTGTCGTGGGTTTTTCGGTCTCCAGGCACACTGGAGTTGCTACTCATACGTCTTCAGGAAAGTTAATTAACTACAACTGGAACATGAGTGTCTTAGATAAGGTCGTCCTCGACTATGAATGAAGTACCAGATTAACCACTTTGTTTTGGGCTGTTAATATTGCCTGGGTTTCACCTGGGAAAAGTGACACTGTCATTAGGCACGGCTCTCCTACTGTTTTCGAGCGTCACTTAGTTAAAAAGATCTAAATATTTCTTGAACTCCTGGGGACATCTTATTACAGGCTGCCAAGGTTAAGTTTTAAAATTGAGAACAGTCAATTCTCTGATTCTGCCTGGAGCAATTCGCAGGAGACGATTGAGGGTCAGCGGGCATATTAACATTGTTGGTCTAACAGAGAGCTAATAATTTGTATCCTTTGCCTAATGCCCCAATCAGTGCTCTTACGTTAATAATGTCAGCTTCCTGAAAGGACATTCGGATCCTTTATGTTTTCCATTTGTGAGATATAATTTAATTTGATGTACTAAGCAGTATTTGAATTTCCATGGCCTAGGATGGTGCTGACTAAATATAAATGAGAAAATCAATATTAAATGTCTTACACAGGGTGTTCCCCCAAAAAATGTATACTCACTTTGAGTGATTATAAAGTCAGTGTTTGTTAACCTATGGTTCATCTACAGAAACTTTTTTTTGTCTGTGCCTGTTTTCAAACTGATAACCGTTCTGGTCCAGGCACTGCTGATAACATGAACCAATGGAATCGCAAACATCAAGAATCATTTCAGTAGGTATTTGTGTGCCCTCAATTCAGCTACCATATCCGGTTTTGTACTGTAAACTTTATATTTTATGTATCCCCATAAAAAAGAGTATTGGCACTTTAAGATAAATTTTCTTTGTTCAGCCCGGCCAGTGTGGCTCAGCGGTTGAGCGTTGACCTGTTATCTGGGAGATTGCAATTCGATTCCCCGTCAGGCACATGCCTGGGTTGTTGGCTCGATCCCCAGCAGGGGGCGTGCAGGAGGCAGCCGATCAGTGACTCTCACTGATGTTTCTCTCTCTCCCTCTCCCTTCCTCTCTCTGAAAATCAATAAAGACATATAAATTTTTTTTTTCTTTGTTCAAAGCTTAGTCTGGCTTCACCCATTTCAAATCAGTTAAACCTTAAAAGGAGTGAAAATTAAGTGAGTTATCAGCTGTTAAGGTGTATATACATTTTTTTGGGATACCCTTTATTTGGGCATGTCAAGGATGGCCTGGGTGCCAAAACAGGGCATTTCACTACAGGCAGTGTATTCATTTTCCATGAGGCTTTAACAAACTACCACCACCATAGGGGCTTAAACAATTGCCATGTGTCATCTTACAGTTCTGTTGGTGACATGTCTGGCATGGGACTCATTCCGCTAAAATCAAGGTGTCTCCAGGCCGCATTCCTTCCTGGAGGCACTAGGAAAGAATACAGTTCCTGCTCACTTGGTTGGGTTGGTAGAGTTCCGCTCCCTGCGTCTGTGGGAATGAGGTCCCCGTTTTCTTGCTGTTTATAAGCCGAGGGCTGTTTCCAGCTTCTACAGGTCAGCACATTCCTTGTGTTGTGGCCTCTTCATCTTGGAAGCCAGCCTGCCCTGGCTGGTGCAGCTCAGTTGGTTGAAGGTCGTCCCGTGCATTGAAAGGTCGCCAGGTTGGTTCTCAGTCAGGTCCCGTACCCAGGCTGCGGGTTTGATCCCCAGTTAGGGGTGCATAAGGGAGGCAACTGATCAGTGTGTCTCTCCCTCTCTCTCTGAAATCAATCAAAGCATATTAAACAACAACAAAAAGCCAGCTTGAGCAGTTTGAGTCCTCAAGCCCAATCTACCAACCCCTCTGTCTCACGTCTTTCTCACCACAGCCGGGAAAGCTTCAGTTTTAAGGACACATGATTAGATTGGGGGCCCCAGAGAATCAGGGAGAACCTCCCCTTCTCAAGGTCCGTCATCTTAATCACATCTAGAGTCTGTTTTTCCATATAAGGTTCTGGGGTTCAGGGTGTGGACATCTGTGGGTGAGCATAATCCCGCCTGCCATGTAAATTAGGTGCAGTTCATTCTGTAACTAAAAAAATGAAATTATTTAGAATTGGCAGCTTAAAACTCAAGGTAAAAAAACATTCCATCATTTCCTTAAATCCGCTAGTGGGGATAGCAGCAACACAACCAGCCTTTGACAGTTCTCCACCCCAAATCTGGTTTTATTTTTACTTTCATCTTGGTTTAATCCTTGGTTAAGATTCTTCAGAATACCAAAGGTTGTATTTTATTCTTTTGTAAATATGGACTGCATCTACCCCCAAACGACAGCCATCCCAGTGGGGCAGATAAAAATGGGACTTTTTCTTCCTGCTATCCTCAGACATTGTCATTTAAATGGAAACCAAATTAAAACGGAGATGCTGAAGAGTTTCAAGAGGCAAGTGTTGCCTTTCTGTGCTCTCTCTTACCCAGAAACTTCAGCGTGATCCTAAGACAGACTGGCACTATTGTCTGCTGTCTTTTGTCCTACTCCGAAAAGCAGTTGATTATTTTGGAAGGGCTTCAAAAGCAATTAAGAAAATCCCTTATGTCAAGTTACAGTTCAGACAGGACAAATTAGATGTATGGGGAAATGTCCTGATAAAGTACTCGAGAAATAATGAGTCTGTGTACAATTTGTAATTGCTCCTGCAAAAATTTACAACATAAAGGAGTCTGTTAACCTGAGACTGGAAGCTCTGAGATGTATTTTTTTTCTCCATTACCAATGCAAATGCCTTATGAAATTGAGCCCAGAGCATTTTTAAATGTCCAAAATGTAATTCGAAACATTGCTTATTACATTTCTGTCTGGGCTCTCCAGTGCCTCGCAAGCTGCTTGGTAAATGCTGATTTTTACGCCAGCAGGTCTGCGATGGAGAAACGGCCGATTTGGCCCCCCAGCGTGGAGCGGGGCCTAGAGGCAGCTGCACCGGAAAGCGGGGCGAGGGGCAGCCCCGGTGCCACGAAAGGGTGGTGAGGGGCGGCGCTGGAAAAGGCCATGTTAGTTGCTAAGTGCCCGTGAGATCGTTGCATTTGGTTTCTTCTTTATGAACTGACAGATGATCTTCAACCTGCAGAACCCCAGCCCTGTGACCCCAGAACAACGCGAGCTCCAACGGTGACCAGAACGAGTTGGTGGGGACGGGAGTTGGTGGCGTGAGTGTTGGTGGCTGGGGATACTCAGTCACAAATAGGTACCGTTTAGATAGAGGACTCTCATCACAATGCTGGGAAATTCAGATGCAATTTCCTTCCCTATGAACCGCTGTTCCCCTCCGAGTGAAATGATTTCAACGCCTCCAAACTGCTTGGATTTTTATCCCCAATAAAATAAAATTTACCCTAACTTTTGAGGTCTGGGTGTACCTGTTGCTACTTTTCCCTCCTGTGATAAGGGAGTTATTCTAGGGTTATCTTAATATTTATAGGCCACTTTTTTGTTTGCGAAGGCTCTGAAGGTCTCTTAACTGTGAACCGTTACCAAATAACCTCGGGCTCATTTTTCATCTTGATCCAAATCCCACGGAAGCAGACCAATCGTGAAGCTCCCTGAAAAGTTGCCGGGAGCCCCAGGCTCAGCCCAGCTGTGGAGCGTGAACTGTTGGGTCTGTGCTGCTGGAAACCGAGGAACCGAGCCGCGGGGACCGACGCTCGTTTAGGAATCAAAGTTGCTGCTTTGTTTCCGGGAGCCTTTGCCTGAGCCGAAGAAAGCAGATTAGATTCCTCACAGGAGTTGAGATCGTATAGACTTTGCTGTTTCATGCGATTCCTTTTGAGATGGTTCAATACAGTGATGTCATTTGTCTTGAAAGAATACTTGCCAACGAAGCCAACGAAAAACAGACGTTGGGGGGTCCCGGTCCCCAGGACGCCTCTGATCCTGGTTCCTAGGTCTGCCTGCACTAATGTCCTATTCCACTTTCACGCATCCACGCTCGCCCTTGGCGAGCTTTCCCCCACTCGCACCCTCGAGTATCACCGCGGGTCCGTACGCCAAAGCCTCCCCACTATTTCTCTCCCCTCGATCGGCCTTCTGGTTGACAATTTGATCACATTCCTTTCTAGCTCTTGTCAACGAGTGTGTGTCCCGATGCTCTCCAAAGTCAGCATTTGACATAATAAGAATGCTTATCACTAAGTGCATTTTTTAAATCCTTACCAGGGGATATTTTTTCCATTGCTTTACAGAGAGAGCTGAAGGGAGAGATGGAGAAAGAGACATCAATGTGAGAGAGACACACCAATTGGTTGCCTTCCGCATCCACCTCGACCCCAGGGATGGAGCCTGCAACCCAGGACCCTTCAGTCCGCAGGCAGACGCTCTAACCACTGAGCCAAACCCGTCAGGGCACTAAGTACATTTCTAGGTGCCTGACCTGGATAACTCCATTTATGCTCAAAATAGCTATTCTTGTGCTCTTATTACAGGTGGAGAAATGGAGACACGGTGGCGATAAGCATGTCATGTGTCTTCCAGTTGGCACGTGGTGGAGTTGGGGTTCGTCCGGCCCAGAGCACTCCCTGCTCACCTCTGCTTCTCACAGACTCTCGTAGTGGGGCGAACATGAGCTTCAGGCCAGACAGACCTGGGTTTGAGTGCAGAGCCTGACACTTCACTGGCTGCTACACCTTGGGCATAGGAAGGCCCTTCTCTGAGCTTTAGTGTCCTGTGCAGTAAAATTGGAATATTTGTGTTAAGAGAGCTGAGACAACCCCCATCAAAGTTCATGGCTGTAGTAGGTGCTTGAGAAAATAAAAAAGGTTGGCTAACCCTTTCCCTCACTGTCCTCTCCTCAACTGCATAACTCGCCAATGAAATGAGATGATGTCTGTATGTTGATGGGGAGTGGGGTTTAATCTGTTCCCCCTCACGAATGAGGTAACTTCAGACATCCTGACATTTCAGACTGGCAGACTTTTCGACACTTCAGTCCACCTAGGCCAGGACTGTACCTCCTCTGAGGTTGTACCAAGTCACACGTTCTTGGGTGTACTTGCTTTTAATGTGGAACTTTTGGGGAGGTTTTTTGGTGTGTTTTTTTTAATCCTTACACAAGGATATTTTTTTCCATTGCTTTTTAGAGAGAGTGGAAGGGGGGGAGGGAGGGAGAGAGAGAAACATCTATGTGAGAGAGACACATCGATTGGTTGCCTCCTGCTGCACCAGGACCGGGGCCAGGGATGGAGCCTACAAACAAGGTACATGCCCGTGGCCGGAATCGAACCCAGGACCCTTCAGTCCACAGGCCGACGCTTAACCACTGAGCCAAGCTGGCCAGGGCTACTGAGAAACTTCTGTATTTCACCATACATGTGCTCATTGATACGATATTCAGGAAACGTTTCGAATAGAGAAAGGGAGCACAGAGGCAACCACCTGCTTGTGGGTTTGTGTCATATCACGAGGAGCTGGCGGGCCGGGCCGATGCTCCAAGCGCGGCAATGCCCCTTGGCAAATGCCCCGGCAGCCGTGGGCATAGTCCCCGGCCGTGGGCCAGCTGTTCTAACGGCACACTCTGGTGGGAGGCACCTCCTCCAAGCTGGACGCTCTCTGGGAGCCACGCGGGCTGTTCATTTTCCAGTGGCAGCTATAGCCACAGCCGGCTGTGTGCAAGGCTGGCCCACAGGATCGCACGACCAGGCAGTCGCTTTCCCCGACAAAGTGGGAAGTTTTTTCTTTTCCGTTACACTTATCACAATAGCAGGTGCGTGCGCAGGCCTCTGCCAGGTTTCGGTTACACTGTGTACGCGAGAGTGAGATAAGGCATGAAAAGGCCTCCGCGCACTTCCTCTCATAAGCCCTCATTATTTTCGTCTTCAGTTTGGGCGGATCTTTCTCCCTCTCCCCCTTTCTCTGCTTGGCTTTGCCATGTGTAAATCTGAGCATGTGAACCCACAGCCGTTTGCTGAGTATCTGTTATGCGTAATTTCCTGTGCACATGGGGAATATTGAGAAGAATAAAGCATGATTCTTGCCCTAAAGGATCTTGAAATCTATTCAAGAGCTAAGAATTAAACACGTAAAATTGCGACACCAACATTAATATTTTTAGGACAGCTATTTGCTGTCTACCAATTATTTAGGTATCCTTCCAGAGATAATCTGTGCATATATTAAGCATATGTTTACATACACACCCCTATTTAAAAGCTCAGTTAAAAGCATGCTGTACAGACTTGTATGTTCCTTGATTTTTTCCACTGGAACTATATTTTTGGAGGTCATTTCATAGCTGCACATCTGTCTGCTGCACTAGTTATATAGGTGTTTCATTGTGTCCCATTATTTGGAAACCATTTTCTTTTATCACCACCTTATTGTTTTAACACCAGACAGGTATGTGGAACTTGTCATCTTAGTCTTAGGTTTAAATGAATTTTTAAAAGTCTGCTTTTAATGGACACATATTTTAGGAGTTTGGAGCATCACGGAAATGAGTGTATGTCTTTTCTCTGCAACTGTTTTAAAGGGGGTAACATGAGTTTGGGTTTACATCCTGGCTCGTTTGTTTTAAAAACCAGCCTTATTAAGCTGAAGTCATATCAACATAACAGGCAAATGCTGTAAAAGTGTTAGGCTCTGAGCATGGAGGGGTTGTTGGAGTGATTTTTAATCAAGTGGTGCCCTCATGTGTCACCAGTAACAGTAGATGTCATCCCTGCCCCATTGCTCCACTCACATTTGAAACTGGGCCTTTGGCTTCCTCACTCTAAGTTTTTGTTTTTTAAAATTTTATTTATTTATTTATGGTAAGAACATTTAGCATGGGAGCTACCCTCTTAATTTAAAAAAATTTTATCTTTATTGTTGAAAGTATTATAGATGTCCCCCTTTTTCCCCCCATCGACCCCCTCCTTCCCGGTCCCACCCCCTCCCCAGGCCTTCACCACACTATTGTCTGTGTCCATGGGTTATGACTAATGCATATAAGTTCTTTGATTAACCCCCCACCTCCACCCCTTTTCCCCTCTGAGATCCCTCAGTCTGTTCCATGCTTCAGTGTCTCTGGATCTATTTTGTTCATCAGTTTATTTTCATTAGATTCCACATATGAGGGAGATCATACGATAACTTGTCTTTCTCTGACTTATCTCACTTAAAATAATCCCCAGGTCCCTCCACGTTGTCTCAAAGGATAAGAGATCCTTCTTTTTTACAGCTGCATAGTACTTCGTGGTGTAAATGTCCCACAGCTTTTTATCCACTCACCTACTGATGGGCACTTGGGCTGTTTCCAGATCTTAGCTGTTGTAAATTGCGCTGCTATGGACATAGGGGTGCATAAGTTCTTTCTGATTGATGTTTCAGGATTCTTAGGATATATTCCTAGAAGTGGGACCACTGGGTCAAATGGCAGGCCAATTTTTAATTTTTTGAGGCAACTCCATACTGTTTTCCACAGTGGCTGCCCCAGCCTGCATTCCCCCAGCAGTGTGCCCGGTTCCCCTTTCTCCACGCCCTCGCCAGCATTTGTTTGTTGCCTTGTTGATGGAGCCATTCTGGCAGGTGTGAAGTGACACCTCATTGTGGTTTTAATTTGCATTTCTCTGATGATTAGTGACGTTGAACAGTTTTTCTTATGTCTCTTGGCCATCTGTATGTCCTTTTTGGAGAAGTGTCTATTTAGGTCTATTTCTTAATTGGATTGTTTGTCTTTTGTTGAGTTGCACGAGTACTTTATTTTGGAAATTTAATGTATTTTCAAAAACTCTACCTTGTTCCAGAGAAGACTTGCGGCGGACTACTTGAGAGTCGGGGACAGGTTAGGAGAAATGTTGGCTAAGTATTAGAAAATGTTTTGGCGCTTGCGTTTTATAAGCATACACTAGAACTCTAATTCTGTGGCGCAGGAGAGCACGCCAAGTAGCCTCAGTATGGACTTCCTCTGGAAAAACTAACAGACATTATGATCAAATAAGCCAGATAACCGAGGCATTTTTCCAAGAGGGTATAGACTTGGCTTAAACTTTTGATGGACAGTTTTTAAAATATGGGAGTAGTTTAAATTTAAGGAAAAGCAAACAGTAAGGCATGTTAAAATATCCTTTAACTAAACACCCTGAAAGGGTATGAAATGCCTCCAGCTGCCAAAATACAATTAGGCTGCAAAATACGCCTTTGGTTACCTAACCACACATTCCCTGAACATTTAGTTCTAATTAATTTTCTTCATTACACAACAATGCGTCTCCTAATTACACTAGAGAAATTCTATAAACCCACCAGCTATTCAGAGCCTTGATTGCACAAATTGTTGGGGTAGGTCCCCGTTATAAGCAGATCCTCACTCCCTGATTTATACACACTTTATCTCCGCAGACACGAGCTACTTAGCAAACCCCTGCCGGCCAGGCAAACTAATCCTGTATGTGACTGTATTCCAAATCAGTGGTTTTAGCAGATGAAACATCAAGGCTGAATAATTTAAAACACACCGCGGTAGAGGTGAAAGTACAAGCGCAAGAGCCATGTAGTGTCTGAATTGATACACATGTTGCCAAAGCTTGTGATCCCTGGATCAGCAATAGAGGCCAGCGCAGGGGAAGGAAACTGTGCAGACGCTGGACTCCTAAGTGCAAAGGGCAGGCAGGGAAAGTCACCAGGCCGACTCCAGCAGCGACTCGGCACGTACGAGAAATATAAAGGACCGAAGAGGCAGAGACCCCACACCCATCCCCCGGTGAATGAGGCCATCGAGGCCCAGTGCAGTGACGCGGGCTGGGACTCCCCACGTGCCTGACCAGTGACATAATACAATTAATCAGAGCCCATTTACTGACTGGGGACAATGTTTGTAAGTGAGGCAAAGAGAATTTGATCCTGGTAAAGCCATTCCTGGCTTCCTTTCCCAGCCTCATAAATGTTTGTGGTCTTGGTTTCCAGGGTGCGGGAGGATGGCGTGGGGCCGATCAGTGCAAATCCATCCTTAGTATGCAAAGCCCAAAGCCAACTGGTGGTATTTTAGCGGCTCCACTTTCTATGCCTGAAGTGTGCTGATCAACCAACCGTTTCAGCCCAGGCCTGGGGACCAGCTCCTGACTCTTTTAAATATGAAATTCCTCTCATGACATTAGATAAAAAAATAACCCAGAGTTTTGCTGCTCAAAGTGTGGTCTGTGAATCAGCAGCATGAACATCACTGGGGAGGCTATTAGCTCCCAAACCGACTGAAACAATTTGCATTTTAACGAGATCCCCAGGTAACTCGTACGTGCACTAAAGTTTGAATAGCACGGGTCCAGAGTAGTGGTCCTCAAATTTTAGCATGCCTCGGATTCACCCAAGGGTACCCCATCCCCAGGGTCTCCGATTCACTAGGTCTGGGCTGAGGCTGAGGATTCCCACCTCTAGCAAGTGTCTCAAGAGGCTCCTTGCATATACAGGGTGTCCCAAAAGCATGTACACACACTTTGAATGATTATAAAGTCAGTGTTTATTAACATACAGCTCATTTTCAAAATTTAAAAGAATCCACAGAAATGAATAATTTTTTGTCAATGCCTGTTTTCAAACTGACGAGCGTTCTGGTCCAGGCACTGCTGTAACACGAAGCAGTGGAATCGCGAACATCGAGGATCATTCCGGTTGGTATTTGTGTGCCCTGAATTCCTCAACCATTGCCAATTTTGCCAGTATTCCCATAAAAAAATTCCAATGACACGTTGGGATAAATTTTCTTTGTTCAAAACTTCATCTGGCTTCACCCATTATTTCAAATCAGTTAAACCTGAAAAGGAGTGAAAATTAAGTGAGTTATCAGCTGTTAAAGTGTGTGTATGTTTTTTTGGGACACCCTATTCATTCTTCTCTTTGTCAAGGACTTCGGCATTTTGGAGATTAAATTGCTGGAGGTTTTGGTAGCCATGGCTCTACCACAGTTATCATTCATAGAGTGTAGATTCGTGCAGATGACTCTGGAAATTTTACATATTTGAGGGTAGCAATAGTCAGTGGTTTCCAACAGAGGGAGGTTGTTAACAGTGCAGAGTCCTGGTCCCCACCATCAGAACCTCCCCCTAAATTAGTGGGTCCTGGATGAGGTCCAGAGATCTGCATTTTTAATAGACAGATGATTCTGAGACAGGTGATCAAGAGACAGACTCTGAGAAACACTGATTGAAATGCTGAGCATCTTAGGGAAAGAGCAGAATGTGCTCCCGATCAGCAGCAGAATCCCAACCTTGTCCCAAGGCGGCAGCGAGCGTGTCTCATCCCTCAGCCCAGGCCACCGGGCCTTTCCCTCGCCGGAGCCCCAGCAGAGCCTGGCCCTCCTTTCTCAGTTATGTCCGGCCAGCAGTGAGCAGTCCGAACGCTGGGCCCTTTAATCTACGTAGCCATCTGCCAACTCCAGTGAACCAGGTGCAGCCAACCATCTGGTTCATGTGAGGGTGGTTTTGGGACTAAAAAAAGGTCTGCCCACGGTGAAAACTAGCATGGAGCTCTGGAAAGTAACATTTACCCCAGTCTTTGCAAAACAAGGCGAGGGGACAGGGGCATTCATTTGTTATAATAGAAGAAGGAAATGCTTTTCACATGTTAGGTCCCTAGCCCCCAGTGTGAAGGTATTTGGAGGTGGGCCTTGGGGGGGGGTAATTAGGTTTACATTATGTCTTGAGGGTGGGACCCTCATGATGGGATTAGTGCCCTTGTAAGAAGAGGAGGAAGAGCTCTATCTCCCCCCCGCCCCCCATGTGCACACAGCTAGGAAAGGCCATGTGAACATACAGCGAGAAGACAGCCATCTGCAAACCAGGAAGAGAGCCCTCACCAGGATCTAACTCTGCTGGCACCTTGGTCTCAGGCTCCTCCAACTCCAGAACTGTGCGAAATAGATGTTTGCTGTGCAAGCAGCCCAGTCTGTGGGATTCTCTATAGCAGCCGAGCTAAGACAGAATCACTGGAGAGCTTGTTAAGATGCAGGTGCACCCCCAGGGTTTCTGATTCAGTGTGGGCCTGAGAATTTGCATTTTTTACAAGGTGACATTCTTATGCTGGCAGTGGCTGCATTTTGAAAACCATTGCATGAAAAAAAACTTCCCTTGATTATAAAATATAAGCTTTCTTTACTTTGAAAAGTTAATATTCCCCACCTCCAATTCCTCCTCCTGTCTCCAATTTTAAAGGAATCCTAGTCCCGATTTAGAGCCGCACTGAGGCAGCAGAAAACAGACACCTAGTGACCTTGGATGTACTTTTGTAACAACACTGCACTAAGCACAAATTTTGTCTTTCCATGTCATTAAAAAAAATTAAAACCTTCCAATTACCCAGAAGTTTATGATCAAGCTGGGGAGACCAAATGTACCCTGTAAAACACTTTGTGAATAATTACCGAGCAAAATAAACTATAAATGCAAAACAGCCTCGCCTAAAGTTCCCAGGTGAGAATGCTGACACTTTCCTAAATGGAGAAATTGAGAAATAAATCCCAAGTGCTGAGAAAGTCTTACTTCATCACTTCGGCTTTTTTACAGCTGGCTAGAGGCAAACCTCCTGACTCCAGTTCAGCCAAAGATGGTGGAAAACTTTGAAACACTCCCATGGCCCTCACTGTCTGTCCTGTGTCGTTAGGTAAGTTGAAAAGCTCTGTTTCTCAGTGTGATCTGTGGGCCATCTGTAGCAGAACTGGCTTAGAAGCCTACACATTAAAAATGACCAGTGAGCCCTGGCTGGTGTGGCTCAGTTGTATGAGCACCATCCATCCCGTGCACTAAAAGGTTGCCGGTTCTATTCCAGGTCAGGGCACATACCTAGGTTGTGGGTTTGGTCCCCGGTTAGGGCCATACAAGAGGCAACCAATTGATGTTTCTCTCTCACATCAATGTCTCCCTCTCTCTCAAATCAATAAGCATATCCTTGGGTAAAGATTGGAAAAAAAATAAAATAAAAAATAAACTTAGGGACTAGGTCTTGCAAACTTCTCATTTAACCAGCTCACCAGGGAAATCTGTGTTCATTTGGGTTAAGAGGACACCTCGAGGAACTTCTCCCCAGCTCCACCCAATGCACCCACCTGTGGGATTACCCCATGAGACAGCTCTGTGTGGCAGGTATTAGTGAACCTGCAGCTCTAAGTGATGTTTAGTTTGCAGTTTGAGCCTCAGTTTCTGGGTAGACTTAAGGGCCTAGCAGAGCCTTGATCCTGCCTGTGGTAGGTGCCTTCCCTTTGCACCTGTCAGCAGCACAGAGCTCTGGGACGGAAAATGGGAGGCAAGGAAGGAAAGACTCCTATACACACATAGGGGGAAAGGATCTGGGCCTGAGGGTAGTCCAAAGAGCCGTGTTGCTGTTGGCTGGGTCTCAGGAAGCTTGACAGACTAGGTAAAGAGGTAGACTTATTTTTGTTTTTTTGTCAAAGAGCCTGATTTCTGCAAAAAAGATTGCTCTGATTCTCCCATGCTGTCTCCAAACCATGGATGATATGAAAACCCGGTCCCGTGGTCCAATTGTGAGTTTCAGTGGGCTACAGTCTTCCTTCTTGAGCTCCACTGAGCAGTTTCTAATTATGAATTAATACATAACCAATGCAGATACCTCTGAAAGCAACAAATAAGCACAAAGAAATCCAGAAGCACCGAATTAATCTAATGATGATTAATCAGTATATATTGGAGCGGGGCTTCAAATCAGTAAATAAATGGAGCCTCACTATGCATTTGCTGCCTGCCATTTTCACCATTTTTCCACCTTAAAATATATTCTATGATGTTTTAAATGACCACATAGCCTCCCAGTGTGTTGATATCATCATTGATGATGCAATGTAGTATCCTTTGACAGCTCCCCAAAAGATTTCTCTATTTTATACCAAATGCATTTCCTAGCTCATGCCTAACGATCAGGGGACAATGTTCTGACTACTGTGGTTGTCCTACCTCCTTCCTTCCTTAACATTCTTATTTTATCTTTTGGGACTTGCCGAATGCCAATACAACAATCCCAACCCCTTGGATTTCACTCATTAACTCACCTATTAGGCAAATGCCAAGGAAACAGAGGTGACTGAGGTTCAAACCCTGCCTCTCATGGGCTTCATTCTGGTGGAGCCCAAGGGCAATGCACAAATAAAAATAAATACGTAATTTAATACCAGGTATTGGTAATAACCACTCAAGTAGGCCTAGAACGGTAACTCTTAATTGGAATAACATCTGTTATGTTATAAACACACTTGTCATCAAAGCCACAGTCAAGGGGAGGGGGTCAAGGACCGCTCCCCACTAACATGCACACACACTTCCTGCTCAGTCACTGGTGGTCTGATCCCTCCTTTTATCTACCGTATAAAGAGACCATCTGGTTATTAGCTTAATGCATGAGGACTGTAAAATTGGGTAGCGGATGCTAGGCCTCCGCCTCCTTTCCAAAGCACATCATTTTATTTATAATGGTCTTGCTCTTGGCTTGCTGCCCACTGTGTTTGTGTTTTTTTTCCTTGTCGGTTTCTTTTCCTCTTTAAAAAAAAAAAAATCAATGAAGGATTAAGATTGGCACAGACAGTGTTGGGAATCGAGTTTCTCTTTTCAAGACGAATAGAACGCTATTTATTGCCTATTTCTGGGGTCAAGCAAATCAATGAAAGAGGCCAACAGAAGCCCTGCCCTTCAGAAGGTTCCAGCTCACAGAACGTGTGTCCTGGCAAAAGCTGGACTTTTATATCTCAGGAGAAAGGGACAGATCTCAGTACCGACTCCCGTGTCAGACAACAGATGAAGAAAATCTCACCTGGACAGTTGTTACGGTTCCTCATTGAATTTTCAGGCGTCTAGTCACAGATGAGCTTCTAATTAACCACAACCGGCTGCCATGAGGTCGATACAGATCTGACCCTGCTTCAGAAGTAATTTTTTAGGGCGACTTTCTGGGCATTTTAGAAAACATCGAAGCATAAAAGCTTTTTGCTTTCTGGTGGAAGTTCTTTTCTGTTCGTGTCAAAGACAAAATCTCCACAATCCCTCTTCTGTTTCTAAGCATCAGAACTAAACAACTGAAAGACTCGTCCTATCGTTTCTTTCTGTAACTCAAACCTAAGCAGGCTTCCGGGGAACGGTGATGATAGATCTGGGATCGGCGTGTGTGGACCCAGATGGCTTCAGCATATTCTCATTACACATTTATTGTGTGGTCAGAGGAAGTTATTTTTATTCTTGTATCAGCCATTCCTCAGACAGAAAGTCGGAATAAAGGGAACCATCAAGGGTGATAAATATTTCATATGATAAGAAAATATCCTTTAGCCCCATCTTTATGAAACAGGAATTAGGAAGGACAAGTTCAAAACTTGGTAAGTCTGACCATCCTAGAATCTGTTTCCTTAGCTGTGGCCTGGTTACATTTCAGTGGGTTAAAAAGGAAAGGGCGATGTATGAGTTGGTTTGAGCCACTGTAACAAAGCATCACAGCCCCGGTGGCTTAAACGGCGGACATCGCTTTCCTCACTGTTCTGGAGGCTGGATGGCCCTGGTCAAGGTGCTGTTAGGGTGGGTTTCTGGTAAGCGCTCTCTTCCTGGCTGGCAGACAAAGCTTTCTCGCCGTGTCCTTACCTGGCCTTTTCTCTGCATTTGCAAAGAGAACAATCTGGTTTCTTTTCTTCTTCCTAAAAGGACACTTATCCTATTGGATTAGGGCCCTACCCTGGTGACCTCCTATAACCTTGTGACCTCATTGATCTTCCTAAAGGCTTTGTTTTCAGATAAAGTCACATTGTGGGTTAGGGCATCAACATAGGAATTTGGGGGTGGGGACACACACACACACACAATTCAGTCCATAGCAGATGGGTTGATTCTGGGAGACTTTGTGTGGGAACTTTCTAGAAGGGGTCTTCCCAAGTGTGGAAACCCTTCCAGGCTGTATCACTGAAACAGGGAGGGAGGTGAATGATCACCTGAAATGAGACCTTCAGAAGCGCTGACAGAGTCTCAGCCCTGACCATCTGTGCTGTTCAGGAGCTTGTTGATATCTTTCAATCTAGGTATGTGAGGGTGCCCAACTCAAGCCTGGAGACCAGCCGCAGGGTAGTATGGTCCTTGAGGCTCCCCAAAGCTTTCTTCTGCAGGTTAAGTAAAGGCCACCTTTGGCTTTACCTTTAGCCTTAATCCCCAACCAAGCTGCACACGTTTCTGAACTCTGGACTGAATGCATGTCAGCACTCTTAGGATTTTCCTCTTGGGCTGGTTAGATTCTTCTGTTACATCTTTCCCAGAGGGTGTAATTTGGGGAGCCAACATTCTAGGCTCAGGTGGGGGAAGAAGGCTGGGAGTCTCCAGTTTGGGTAGGCAGACTTTCTCTTAATTCTCCTGTTTTTGGTAGATGATCCTTACCTTGGCCCCTGAATTACCTCACTGGCCTGTGCAGAGCAGGGTCAGAAATCTGCGTACCTACCTGCTATGGGACAGACTCCGCCAACCTCAGGACTCCCCATCCTTCCTCCACAGTCCCAGAGGTAGCAAATGTGATGAGCTCCTCTGCACTTTGGGTTCTTATGTCAAGCTCACAGAACTTGCTTCTTGACTCTCCCTGCTGCCAGCTTAGGATTCTGTCTCCCCTGGCCTGCTAAATCAAGGGCCGCTTGGTCCGGATCCCCAAATTTTATTTTCATGTTCTCTTCTTTGTCCTTAGGAGTTTATGCCTTTTAAAAAATAATCCTTTTAGTGTGGCTATCGTGAGGCTTGGGGAGAGAGAGGAGATAATGCGTGTGTTCTACCTGCTGAGTTTCACTGAAACTTTCCTAACACCTTCCCATTCTGCCTTTATAGCCACGTAGGTGAGGCCTGCGGCTGATTGAGAAGCCCTGCTGCTTCATCTCGGTGCCATTCTTACAGCTACAAGCTCTGCAGGGAGACAGATTTCAGTTCAAACAATGGGTCTGCCAGTTACTACCTTCGTGACACGGGAGAGTCGCTTTATCTCTCCCAGCCTCAATTGCCTCACTTTACCACGAAGATTAAAATGGTGCTTGCCTCACACGAATGTTTTAGGGATGAACTGAGACGACAGATTTAATGAGTCACCACGTGCTTGCCACCTAGTTGGTGCTCAGGAAATGGCTGCGCTTAGCCTTGTGCTGATCCTCATGTCAGTTTGAGATCAGAGCACAACATGGTCAAAAGAGAGCTGAGACATTTTTCAGGAATTGAGCCTGTTTCAGGAATGTTGAATCCTCTAGGAGGCAATCTGCCTGGCTTATTTCACTTAGCATAATGTTCTCCGGGTCCACCCATGCTGTCTCGAAAGGTGACATTTTCTTCCTTTTTAGGGCCGCGTAGTATTCCATGGCATACACATACCACAACTTTTTTACCCACTCCTCTACTGATGGACACTCGCGTTGCTTCCAGATCTTGGCTATTGTAAGTAACACTGCAATGAACATAGGGGTGCATATATTCTTTCAAATTACTGTTTCCGGTGTCTTCGGATATATTCCCAGATGAGGAATCGCTGGGTCGTAAGGCAGCTCCATTTTTAATTGTTTGAGGTAACTCCTCAAACTGCTTTCCACAGTGGCTGCACCAGCCCCTTTCTGTTGTTCCCAGTCACCCTGTTTGTGGTGTTTGTCACACAATGGGGAGCTCACACAATGACCACGGCCACCTGGGTTTGGTGACTTCATTAAAGAGTGTGAAATGATGATTTTAAAATTCTTTCATTCCTTCTGAATTTATTAGGTGGAATTCTTTTAGATGGAAGGAATTTCTTTCCTTCACGAAGGGTATTTTCATTGCCTTGAAATATATTCACCCCCTAGAAAAGCGTAGTATATATGCTGGCCTTCCTATTTTTTAATGATCAAATTTCAGAGTAATGAATCGGTTCTCTAGCAACCTTCAGTGTTGTCAGAGGAGTTGATTTCACTCCTTTTGCTTTTCAATGTATTGTGGACTTATAAAGAGAGCTTGTTTAAAGAAAACGTCATTAACAAAGTATTTGGGGCCTCTGGGCTGTACCTGTAGCATAAGATCAATATCTTGCCCTTGAGTAAAATGTGCACCAGGAAAAATGACCTTGTTAGGATGTCTGAGATAAGAAAATACCTTTTATGAACCCAATGAGCATCCATCTAAGTTCCCAAAGGGTCAAAGTTGAGTTTGGCTCAGATAATTCTCTAAATACCAGTATAATATTAGGTATAATTATATTCCAGTTTGTTTTTCTGTTTGATAAATCTTTTATCTCCTTGGAACTGCCACCACTTATTTTCTGGGAAATATATTAATCTTAGGTCCATTCTCAGAATTTCTTCCTTTCTCCAAATTATTACAAGCTCTGGATAGAAACTCTGTTTATGGGGCAGATGAGCGGGACAGAGTTGCACAGCTGCGTCTGGGTGGAGATCTGTGTTTATAATGACCTTGTCTTTGAAAATAAAAATTTGGGTATGAGAATTAGTGCATCTGAGGGAAAAAGATAGATTACTTTAAATTGGAAATGTCTGGAAGACCCAATTTTTTAGTCTCATCCATGTCTCCCTGCTAAATTAAGCTCATCCAGTGCAAGACCTTGTCTAACTTACCATTAAATCCCCAAACACTCAATGCAGACTTTTCGCAGACTGGGTGCCTCATAAATAAATGAATATAATCAGAATTCAGTGCAATTAAAGTTCCTCAAAAGATCAATATTCTTGAGACAAATTTAGAGCAATGAACATCATGCTCGGGAAGACAGGATAAATCCAATTACCTCAAAAATGCTATTTTAACTGTATACAAAACGATGCAGAAGTACATTGACAAAGCTGCCTGCCCACAGTGCAAACCAGGTGATGGTACAACACAGTATCCCATTACATAAAGCAAAGTGGCAGGTAACATTTCCATATGAGTCTCAGCTGGGACTGAGACGCACAGGAAAAGTAATGAGGGGTCAAGGGCCAACTTTCCTGTCGGGAAGCCGTCTGTAAAAGAGCCTGGAATTCGATGCAGAGAATGGCCGTGAGGTTGAAGGGAGTCTAGGGACAGGGACCTTAACCCATCTGCCCAGTTCTTGATGGCGAAGAGACAAAGGAAGTCGTGGGCTTGCTGGCCACAGCATCGGGGACGCAGCTGAAACCCTCAGGGTGGGGCAGGGCCGGTCACCCTGATGGGAAAGGACCTTAGTGGCCTGAGAAACGTGGTGGGGACCTGTGGGAGCCATCTCTTTGCCGGTCACCCTCGTCAGCCCAGGCGCTGGGGTGGCTCAGAGGGGAAGGCAAATGATCACTAGTGGCCCCTGACAGGTAACAGGGGAGGAAGCAAACGGCTGACGAATGGCCTCGGGTCATGCTGGCCAGGCCGCCTGACTTTCCAGTCCTGCCCTTGACCTTGATGTTGGAGAATTTGCATCCCCCACAGTTGCTAAGTCAGAGTCACATCCAGAGGCTCCCTGGCTTCGGTCCTTCTGCTCAGCCCAGAGCGAAAACGCGCCGGGCCTCCAAAGCCCGCGTCATTTATTCGCAGCGCAGCCTTCCTATCATTTTCAGCGTGCGTGATGTGCCAGGAACGTGGCTGAGATCGTCCCAAGCACGCGTGTGTCCGCACGCCAGCCCGAGGGGGCAGGGACCATCACCCCGTTTTATAGATCGGGAGCTAAACTCAGGGACGTGGGTTCACTTGCTGAGGCCACACGGCTAGTAAGTGGCAGAGGCGAGGCTTGAACGTGGGTGACTCTGATGCCAAAGCCCATGGCGTCAGACTCTGCTATCCCGTCTTCCCAATGGGAACCCTCAGCAAGCCTTCCCAGTTTGTAGGTCTGACGAAAGATTGATTTCTTACTTCTAGAGGTGGGATAAATAAACGATGAACTCTCTCTCATACTGAGTGGGCTGGGGCTCTCACACAGGACAGCAGACATGCCTGATATAAGTAAAAAGAAAAGACCAGCGATTTTGCCCCTCGCTCACTGCTGGGGCCTGAAGGTCCCACTCACTCTCACGGCAGGGTCTGGGCATTTGTCACAGCAGCCTGCAGCCTTCAAAAGTGCTCTGGTTAGGCCCCTGCATGGCCAGCCACTCAGCCAGTGACCCCCACCGCTGGCTGTGGCAGCCTGGACCTGGCAGCTGGGTCACAGTCCCCTGGGGAGGGGCTTGGGGGCCCCTCCCTGTTGCAGCCAATTGGGTGAGTTTTAACCCTTACCTGGAGCAGCCAGGCATTCAAGGGCCGGGTCACCAAACTCAAGGAACCCACTCAAGCTTTCAGATTATCACCTAAACAGTCGCATTCATGAAATTTAAATCTAACCCGTACCTAAATTCAAACTGGAACATTATGAGAAAAGCCTGCAGGCTTTGGCCAGGATTGGGGAGGCCATGATCCTCGAGGGAAGGAGAGCCTATTGTATCTTCTCCCTGCATAGGGTGATGGTGAGATTAATAAACAGCCCGTTTTACAGGTAAGAAAGCTGGTTCAGAGAGGTTTCCATCCTGAGAGTGCCCGCCCCGCACCTTGTTTTATGTCTGTTAGATATTCCATTTTAGATACCTGTTCACTGACTGACTGAGACACCCTGCAGTTGGTGGAAGACAGAAGAAAACAGAGGTACTAAGTTTTAGGTATAATGTCTCCCTTCTGCCTAGTTCGCCATGCTGGGGAAGTTCTCCTGTTTACTCTTTCTGGGCACCCGATTCCTGCCCCCCCTCAGAGGCTGCCCACCCAGGAACAGCCCCTGGGCTCCTCTTGCCACCGTGGACTTTTGCACGGTGCAGTTGCAGGTGCAGCCAGGGGTGGTGGTATAAATTAATGGCCTGGAGCCAAGAGAAATGAGAGTGGGAAGCGCAAGGCCGCTCTCCGCACCCCAAGCAGGAGGGCGGCGAGGCGGGAGCCAGGTGTGGGCACCGGGGCAGGGAAGTGACTGATGCCGTCATTAGGTGTGAGAGCTGTGCGTTCCTGCTCCCCAGCCGCTTCCTAATGATATTTGTTTCCTCTTCATTTCTTTCCCTTTTCATAAGAAGGGCCAGGGTTTGATTTGAATGCAAGCTTTATTATAAGTGATATTTGTGTTTTTTAAAATGAAAGGTTTTTCCCCCCTCCCATATATTGCCCTGTTTTAAAAATGATTTATATGTATGAGAAGGACATTTTCCCCGTTATAACCTTTCAAGCTTCTTTGGAAAACAGCCACATTGTGTCTTTTGACCACAGGAGGGCAGTGGTGTCACATGCAAAGGATGCCTGCCTTCTGCTTTCTGAACAGATGGCCCATTTGTTAGACTTCATTGGATGTATTTTTCCTTTATTGAAGCACAGGGGAGTTTCACATTTGCAGGTAGAGTGGGGGGAAGATAGTTAAAATTTTATACCGTATTTTTATCTCTTTGTTTATGCTGATAAAGGTAGCAGAGGCCGTTGATTTATCCTCGTGTTTGCTGTTTGGAGAGATGGGTGCGCTAACAAGCTGGGGCGAGCGCTGGTTATACCACCGTCAGGCCTGGCGGAAGACGCTCTGTTGATTTTGCATTTAATTGGAAATGTCACAAAGATAATACATAAGCCGGTCCTTCCTGCAAATCCTCAATTCCCTTAGATAGGACTTAAATCCTGCCATTGCCATCAGGAAAATGCTGCATTTAATCTTCCTCTCTGCTATTAAGTAAGCAGAACCTAACCACAGCTATCTCTAAAGATGGGACCCGGTGTAACTTTTCCTTAAACCCCATGATCACAGGGATCCTGAAGTGTCCCTTTCCTGGGTAGTCCAGGTGGGTTCCTAATGCCCCCTGGTCCCCACGGAGGCAGGCGTCCTAACTCAGAGCGAATCAGCTGAGTCTTGGGAAGGTGGGAGAATGCAGGGGTTTGGGCACAAGGGTGGACAGTTCTGGCCTCTACTCTAGGAGCATATTAGGTTTGTCGCGCTGTATTGGCCCACGCAGTGTTTAATAGAATTTTAAAAATTTTTACTGATTTTTAGAGAGAGAGGAAGGGAGCAGGGGAGAGGAGAGAGAGAGAGAGAAACATCCATGGGAGAGCGAGACAGCAATCGGCGCCCCCAGCGCGCCCCCTACAGGGATCCAGCCACAGCCTGGGCATGCGCGCTGACCCGGAATGCGCCCCCAACTTTTCAGGGCACCCGGCAACGGACGCCCAACCCACTGAGTCACACCTGCAAGGGCAATAGATTTTTTAATTCGTTGCCAACATGTAAATGCGAAGAGATCAAAGGTCCAGGTTTCTTACATTTCTTGAAACACTGGGCACTGGGGTAGGACTGGCCTTTCCAGTCCCGCGGTGACCGTGCGCAGCAGCCGCGTTCTTTGTGCCCACACGTAGCTGCTGCACGCCCGGGTCTCCCCAACACCGAGGAAGGCGTCCACGGAAATCACACATTGGCACAGTTTTTTGCTACAGTGAAGAGGAAAATGGCACTTAACGCCCATGTCTGTCTCAAGGCAGAAAACGAAAAGATACAGCGAGGGAGCCACGTGTCTGGAGAAAAACACGCGTGGACGTGGATCTCCCCGATGCGGCACTTAGAGAAGCTCCCTGGTCTCCCACGCACCTTGAATTTCGCACCTGGGAGGGCCCCGCCTTGAGGGTGGGTAGGCCCCGGACTGACCTCGGGGAAGGGCCTCAGACTGGGGACCCTGGAGGCAGTGGGTTTGCGGCTGCAGCTCCACGGCGCTTCCCAACCGGCACTCTGGGCAGCCGCCCAGTCACTGCGCGGCCCGGCTGGGGGTGGGGGAGAGGAGAAAGGGGGGAGGGGAGAGGAAGAGGGGAGCGCTCCGGGTGGGCTCTGACCCCCACGCGGGTGGCTGCGCAGCCCGGCGCCGGCAGCTGAGCTCCGCGCTCCCGAGGCTGGGGGAGCAGACAGGAAATCCACCCGAGCTCTGCGGGTACATCGCAAAACGCCCAAAGCAAACAGCGGGGGAAGTTTGCCTTCGTGGAGACAAACTCACAACTTTGCTCTTTCAAAGCCTCTGTTTACAAGTCAAAGCCCAGGCTCAGGCGGGCTTTCTCGGGGCGCTCGCCTCGGAGGGGCCGCCCGCGGGCAGTGGCTGCGGAGGCGCAGCGCGGGGTGCGCTCGGGCCACGGTCACGGGGAGGGGCGGCTCGGGCGGCGCACCCGCCCTGTCCCCCCGGAGCCGGGGCCGCTCACCCAGGCCTCCCAGGGTCCGCTTTGGGAAACAGAGAGATGAGAAAACCAGCCCCTAGCGCCTGCTCGAGTCCAGCGTGAGTCACCTGTAGGCTCTGGAGCGAAGTGGAAGCTGGCAGGTGCTGGCCTTAGGCACCGCGGGCCCGGCGCAGGCGCCCAACGCGGCGCTCAGACGACAGAAAGCGCCCATGGGCCCCCGAGCGGCGTGCGCGCCGCCGCCTGGACCGCGTCCAGTGCCAGCGCTGCGCTGGGTGTATCCGTCAGCCTGAAATAAAGCAACTGTAACAATAAAAATAGGCAGGCCACACGTGGAGCTCGAGGAGTTTTAAAAAACAGTAGCACAGGTCTCATGTAACTTTGTATTCCAACGCTGACTGATACAGAGGTACCAGGGGGCCCTGGAGTTTGGGTGGGTGACCCTTTCTCCACCTTGAGGAGCTGAAGGTGAAAGTAGCTTGGTGATGGGTGTCAGGCCCGAAGGTTCTGGAGGCAGCTCCCTCTGGTCTTGAATCCTGGCTGAGATGCTTTTTAGCTCTGGAATGCTGGGCCGTCCTATGCCTCCCTTCAGCCTTTGGGTCCCAGTGGCTGGAAAGGGGATGGCGTGAGATTAAACACCTGCCTCAAGGCCAGCCAGGAGGTAGAGGACCGCGCTGACATTCAAACAGAAAGGTCTGATTTCAAAGCCCGGCGCTCTGCACTGCACACAGGGCCACTGGGCGAACGCACGTCTCACCTCCCCACCCTGGCCACCGTCCCCAGCATTTCCTCCCTTCAGATTTGGAGCCTTCCTGTGCTTCTGTTAGGACTCCTCAGTCCAGGAGCCTGCCCCGTTCTGTCCATTCAGCTTTCCAGGTTTTTTTTGGTAATCCGGCCTTGTTTTTTTCAAGCGGAATCTTTGACTTCTCAACCAGAATTTCCGGTTGGTCTTTGCTCTTTTTCACGCCTTTCGCTTAGGCCGTCCCCACTTTCTGCAGCACCCACCCCTTTCCCCGAAGCTTGGTGTGGGTGTTTTTCCCCACCCTCTGCATTTCTCTAAACTATTCACTTGTAGGCTGTGGTGCTCAGTGGACAAATAAGTTTGGGAAATGATTGCCTGTGTAAATGGAGTTTTATGCCAATGTGCTCTGTACATCTGATGAAGGATGCTATTGCGGGCAGGGTTTCTCGGACTCTTTGAACCTAAGAAATTAAAACTCCCTCCCTCCCTTCCTTCTCCTTTTTTCCCCTTCTTATCTTCTCTTTTAATATTTTATGGGGCCAGAATGTCATGATACAGGTATTGGAGGCCATAGCTCTGACCGTTACCGTTGAGGTTATTGCATTCCTAAGTAGGGGAGCCTGAGGCCACACCCGGGGACCAATTCTGTCCGTAGGTGGGTCGGCCTAGGATGCTCTGCTGGGAACTCATATTTTGCATCTACAACTGTGCTCTTTACCATGTCAGTTGGTAACCAAGTCCCTGTCTTTTTAATTTTTTAAATTTTATTTTTCAATTCCAGTATAAAATCAATATTATTTTGTATTAGCTTTAGGTGTACTGCATAGTGGTTAGACAATCACACCCTTTACAAAGTGCCCCCCCCCGATATTTCCACTACCACCTGGCACCACACATAGTTATCACAAGATCATTGACTATATTCCCTGTGCTGTACTTTACATCCCGAGACTGTTCTCTAACTACCAATTTGTGCTTCTCAATCCCTTCACCTTTTCACCAGCCCCCCTCCCCTCTGGCATCCATCAGTCTGTTCTCTGTGTCTACGACTCTGCTTCTGTTTTGTTTGTTCATTTTCAAGCCCCTGTCTTAGGAACCATTCCAGTCAGCTCACCCCTGCTTTGGTGTCCTGTCCATTACCCCAGTTCCTGTGGCCTTATTTGTCATCCCAAGGTCTGGCATCCTGCTCTGTCCCCAAACTTGACACCTGTTTATATCCCTACCTGTCTTCAGTCCGTGTGCCTCTCCCTGGGGGCCTGTTGGGTCTCGGGGCTTCATTTTTGGTCCCTTGCCTCTCTGGCCCATCCTAGCTCTTTGCCAAGTGTTTGGCATGATTCAGTTGTTGAAGAATTCAGGCTCTGGGGTCAGACAAACTCCAAAACACTTGAGTTCAAGTTTCAGTTCCACCGTCCAATCATTATAAACTCTTGGGTAAATTTTTTAACCATGGGCCTTAATTTTCTCATCCTGGGTCACTCCCTCATGCGGACCATACGAAGGTTAAAGGAAAGGGTGCCTGTTACGCGCGCGCTTCTCACACCACCTGGGGCAGAAGGGGAATGAGAGCCCTCGGCTCTCAGAGCATCCAAGTCCCTGGGGCTGCTCTGATCAATTTAGTTTACAGTTAGTGTCACAGACTTTGCATTTGGTTTTGCTTGTGACATAATTATAGCTCCCCATACTATATTTGGACTTAATATAAAAAAAATTATGGCCCAGCTGGGCGTGGCTCAGCGGCTGAGCATTGACCTAGGATCCCCGAGATTGCGGTTCGATTCCCGGTCAGGGCGCATGCCCTGGGCGTGCAGGAGGCAGCCGATCAATGACGACTCTTGTCATTGATGTTTCTCTCTCTCTCCCTCTCCCTCCCTCTCTCTGAAATCAATAAAGATATATTTTTTAAAAAAATTATGGATAATTTTAAACATACCGTAAGTATAGTGAGTACTGAACAGCACGGGTCCTCTGGCACTTGCCACTGGATTGGGCCTTCGGTGACACTTTGCCTTCATTCTGCTCTAACATTAAACCCAGCTTTGCTCCGGCTCTGGAGAGGTGACGGGGCTGTCACAGAGCACCAGCCCCGCCCCGTGTGGGAGGCTGTGGGAAGGATGTCCCTGCTTAGCCTCTCTTGGAGGGCGGGCCACCCAAAGGGCTCTCTTTCCTCTCGGCTTTAAGGGATGGGGAGATGGGGAAGTAGCAGCCTCCCCGGTCGCTTTCCGGAGAGTACACTTCGTTTCCCAAAGCTAAGCTCCCCTGCCCTCCCTTGTCTGTGCTTCAAGGGCGTGAACTGTGTTTCATTTATTCTTATATCCCGGCCTCCAATGGAGCCTGGTGCAAAGTAACGTTGGAATGAATGACTTTGCATTGTTTTCTAAAGTTTTATGAGAGCTCCTTTTTGGTATCGGACTTGAATTCCAGTTCCCAACCTTTGAGGCTTAAAGCTGCAGACTAGAGAAGACAGATCTCAGAGCTAAATTTCTCTCTCTCCCTCCTTCCCTCTCTCACCGAGTGATTGACATCCCGGGGACACAGCATCTTGACTTCTCTCTGAAGATGTTGAACAAAATAAAGACTGTGTGTAGGAGGAAACAGGATCCTGCATTTATTAATGTGGCATCAGACAGGGTCCCTTGGAAACATGCTTTGCGCCGAAATTCCTCTTGATGGCACTGGAGCCTTAACTATGAGCACAAGTCTCCCGCGTTCTAAATCCTATTATCTAGGTTAGCTCATCTGTATTCAAAAGATCAATGTTGCATTATTACAAAGATCCTTTCAAGTGTAAAAAGGATGGCAATTCATTACAGAAAGTAAAAGAAACTAATCAAACTTTCTTGGCGAAATCATTGACTTTTTTAAGTAAAGGGCAAATTTAAGAATTTGAAAGTCCGAGATGCGAGAGCGCCGGGTGGCTTGGGCTCGCGTGGGCCTGGTCGCGCCCGAGTCCTGGCTAAGCCTGAAGGAAGGGGCGGTTGAGAAAGAGCCTCAGTGCTTGGGGCTCTGCTCATCTCCTCTGCCACCGCTCTGCCCTGCGCTCGGGGAAACTGAGCCGCTGGGGGGAGACGCCACGACACCATGCGTGACGGGCGGAATACAGGCAACTCTTTATGCCGGCCTGGCTAACAGAAACTGTTAGGAAAACGTGGGCAAACATTATTTATTCGCTGTCTTAACTCCAGTTTCAACAGTCAGTTCTTGTGGCTCACGATCACCAGTTGGGTTTTGTATCGACAGGCAGAATATTTATGAGGCCGTGCTTTGGGGATCCCACCTGTGGAAGGGAGGGAGAGGGGGAAGGGTGTAGGTCGGGGTAGCCAGAGAAGGCGACCCACAGTGTGTGCCCACGGCTGCGTGCTCGGGGCTGAGGGGCCCTGGGGGTGTCGCGAGCAGACGACCCTGATAAAAGGCTTGACTGCAGCAATCAGTGGTCTTTAGCCGGGCAGTCCCCTCATGGTGAGGACAGGGGAGGGTGTTTGCAGGCAGGACCTCCAGCAGCCTGGGAAAAATCCCTCTTACTTCTGAAAGTAGGACCTGGGCGGCCCGTCACAGTGTCTACCACTCTGATCATCTTAAAGGGAAATTTTCATTGGCCACATTCTGTCCACCAGGACTGAGCTAGGTGCCGGCTCGGATGGCGATGAATTAGTGATAGCCCTTGCCTTCGGGGCCTTCTGGGCCGAGGCCTCTTGCTGAGGTGGTGGGTCATTCTCATATGCCCGGCAAAGTTCCAAGTACTCTGCTTGTATTCACTAATGGAACCCACCAAGCCACAGGAGATAGCCAGAGCTCTTACCCTCCTTTTATAGGTGGGGAAACTGAGGCACGTGGCAGTGAAGCTTGGGGCAGGCTTTTCCCAGGCTCCTGATCACCTGCCTCCACATTGTGGCCATTTCTGTGAGACCCAAACCACTCTTGAGCTTCTTGTAGCTTATGTCTGAGAATGTAAAAACGTCTCTTCAATCTTTGTATATTAATTACAGGATGAAATGATAAGATTTCAGATCTATTGTGTTAAATTTAAAATATTTTAAAAATTGTTCTCATGTGTGTGTTTTTCTAAAATATGTTTTTATTGATTTCAGAGAGAGGAAGGGAGAGGGAGAGAGAGAGAAACATGAATGATGAGAGAGTCATTGATCGGCTGCCTCCTGCACGCCCCCTTCTGGGGACCAAGTCCTCAATCCGGGCATGTGCCCTGACCAGGAATTGAACCGAGATCTCCTGGATCCTAGGTCGATGCTCAACCACTGAGCCATGCTGGCCAGCTGTTCTTATGTGTTAATGTGGCTACTAGACTATTTTAAAGTTACTTAGTGGCTCCTATTTGTAGCTTGCGTTTTATTTTTACTAGTCAGAGTTGCCTTATTGTATCTGAGAATCTTCCAAGAAAATCCTATTTGTTTTGATATTGGGATCAGGTTCTTTTAATATGCTTCACTTAATTTGTATTTATTAATTGGGATTTTATCCACTGAATAGCCACTGCTTGCTGGTTGTTCAGTGATTGTTGAAAACCAGTTAGAGGCGGCCTGAGTGAGATGAATTAAAGTTCTGTTGTTGTAGGGGAATAAGGTCATCGACTCGAAATTAATCAACGGATTTCAAATCACCAGGAAGGGAGAGTTCACCCTCGCTTTACAGTTTCCACATGTAAATTGCTCTTCAGAGGAGAGCCAGTGAAATCAATCCAACCTTCCTCCCTCCAGAAATTAAAAGCAATTTATTTTTATTTTTTGGCAAATCTTGAAAAGCACTTGTACACCCAACCCCTTCACCCCGATGCCCCACCTGTGTTGCACATGCTTTGGACTTTTGTGTTGAGAGGTGGGAAATTTGGTTGTCTTGGTTTCCCACAAGATTTGGATGAGACCCCTCTGATTGCAGTTGGGGAGCCCATCTGTCCCCACCTGATACATTTTATCTCAAATGAGTCAGAAACCCCAAAGCTAGACTTGGCCAAAGTAACACAGATCATGTGGACTCCAACCAAAGCAGTATAAATCATCTCCGAAACATGCCAAACTTGGCCCCCAAACTGGGCACAGATTTTCCAATCTGGTCCTGGAGTTTGCCAGAAGGCAGGAGGACCACAAGGATGTGTGGGATTTGGCTGGCTTTGGTCCCAACGTCTGTGGTTAGTGAAGCTTGTCTGATCTGGGACTGGATATAAACATAGCTTGTGGATTCAAAAGACACCAGATCACCTTGAAGGGTCATTTGGTCCAAGCCCCTGCAGAAAGTACCCCCACAAAAAGCTATTTATCCAACCACCCAGCCGTCACCCCTGACCCCCAGCAGGAATGGAGAAAGATCCAGAGACAATTGGTGTGTGTGTGTGTGTGTGTGTGTGTGTATAAATATATATATATAAATATATAAATATAATGTGTATATATGTATATATGTGTGTATATATATACATATTAAGCATTCCAATATATATATAATGTATATATATGTATGTGTATATATACATATTAAGCATTCCAATATATATATAATGTATATATATGTATATATGTGTGTGTGTGTGTATATATATATATATTAAGCATTCCAATTGATTTTTCTTTCAGTACTTTTTAATATTAACACTTTGGTGATAAGCTTAAGTTGGGCCCCCAAGTGAATGAAATTTTATCTTTCTGAATAGATATTTGGTAGATTGACCCTTGAATCTAGCAACTATGTGATTTTTTCTTTTTAATTTACTTTAAAGAATTAATATTTTCTATTGAATTTATTGATGGTAGCCATTTTGACAGGTGTGAGGTGATATCTCATTGTGGTGTTAATTTGCATCTCTCTGATGATTAGTGATGTTGAGCATCTTTTCATATGTCTGTTGGCCATCTGCATGTCTTCTTTGGAGAAATGTCTATTCAGGTCCTTTGTCTATTTCTTAATTGGATATTTTTGGGTTTTTTTTTGGTGTTGAGTTTTATATGTTCTTTATAAATTTTGGATGTTAACCCCTTATCAGATATATCATTGGTGACTATGTTCTCCCATTCAGTGAGTTTTCTTTTCATTTTGTTGAATTAAGATAATGCTGGCCTCATAAAATGAGCTTGGGAGTCTTCCCTCCTCTTGGGTTTTTGGAATAGTTTGAGAAGGGTAGGTGTTGGTTTTTCTCTGAAAGTTTGGTAAAATTCCCCTGTGAAGCCATGCGGTCCAGGACTTTAGTTTGTTGGGAGTTTTTGGATGACTGCTTCAGTTTCATTAGTTGTAATCTATCTGTTCAGGTGATCTGATTCTTCCTGATTCAATTTTAGAAGATAGTATGTTTCTAGATATTTTCTTTTCTCTTTTTCCATCAAGATAATTTCTTAATAGTTTTCCTGATAACTATCACCTACTGTGGACTTCTAATAAAGGTCATATTCACTAGATCCTTCAAACCTTTATTTCACAAACTGTTACCAGGCCTCATATTTGTATAAATTCCTTTTTGCATCGAAAGGCAGAATTTGATTTTTATTAATGGAAATTTTATCCTGTCGATGTCAGCTGGTCATTTTTTTGGACAGTAGAGGCGTGTAGTCGCAGCTCATAAAGACTCTGTGGTCTTGTTTGCTGTTGCCAACCCCCTGCAGCTGGAGTGAACGCCCTACAGGACAAACCTATTTGTTTTCCCCTCTGCATCATACTCTTCAGAGCCCCAAGATGTTGCCCTGAGGATCAAGCCTTACTTTTATGCATGATCTACAAGGGTTTTCAACATATTTCCTAGCTACATTCTCTCATTCTTGTTTTTGTTTGTTGGTTTTGTTTTTGTTGTTTTTTGGTGGGCAACAGCACACTTCTGTTGAAGAAAGTCATTGAAAGTACATGACTTTTGGTTGACCCGTGAGCCAGAAACCTGCAATCAGAGGCCTCTCATCCCCTCCCCTATCCTTGGAATGAACATTTTGCTCACGGTCCCTACATTAGAAACTGTTTCAAGGATGTGGCCTTGAGAGAGTAGAGTGTTGTTGAGATCATCTGGACTCTGCATGTGACTGAACTCCATTAAGGCCTCTATACAAGCCTTTAAGGTTATGGCAGGTGGGTGAGGGGATATATGTATCTTGCAACTGCCCAAGACAAGCCTTGTATATAAGTTCCCTCTCATATTCAAAGCAGCTACCTGCCAATGTAAAGGGGTCTGCCTCTTTCTTTCTTTCTTTCTTTCTTTCTTTCTTTCTTTCTTTCTTTCTTTCTTTCTTTCTTTCTTTCTTTCTTTCTTTCTTTTTTTTAAAAAATATATCTTTATTGATTTCAGAGAGAGGAAGGGAGAGGGAGAGAGAGATAGAAACATCAATGATGAGAGAGTCATTGATCAAGCCCGCAACCCGGGCATGTGCCCTGATCGGGAATCAAACCCAGATCGCCTGGATCCTAGGTCGATGCTCAACCGCTGAGCCACGCCCGGCCAGACTGCCTCTTTCTTTAGCCTTTCCTTGCTCTCTGTGTATAAGGGTCAGCTTTAGATGTCACCTGGGAAGGCTCCAAGTTTGCAAACCAACAATTTCCTCTTAACATTTTCTCATTGTTTGTTTATTGATATATAGGAACAAAACTATCAAAGAAATTAATTTTCTATCTAGCAAGTTTCTGAATTTTAAGAATTTGTTCTAACAGTTTTTCCATAGAATAATCTGGATTTTCTATGTTCACTGTGTCATTGCTTTTGAATAATAAGTTATTTTTTTTCCTTTCCAATGTTATGCATTTTATTTCTTATTGAGTTGTCTGCCCTCGAGTTCAATATGAAGAGAAGTGGTGGGTGGACAGCCTTGGCTTTTTTCTCACTTGAAAGGAAACACTTCTGACTTTTCATCATTAAGTATTCTGTTTGCTGTAGGTTTTTGTTCAAGATACTCTTTACCAGATTAAGGCAGTGTTTTTTTCTTTCCCGGTTTGCTTTAT
Organism: Miniopterus natalensis; assembly: GCF_054644295.1. Classification (NCBI taxonomy): domain Eukaryota; kingdom Metazoa; phylum Chordata; class Mammalia; order Chiroptera; family Miniopteridae; genus Miniopterus; species Miniopterus natalensis. The sequence goes on from NC_142084.1 coordinate 88,613,240, forward strand.
TTTTAATGCCTGATTGAATATTGAATTTTATAAGGTCCTTTTTCTGCATTAACTGATGATCATAATCCTCTTCTTTCCTTTAATTAATAATACGATGAATTACAATGATAGGTTTCTAGAGTGAAACCCTAACTTCATTCCTTTTTATTGCTGAGTACTATTTCATTTACAGATATATCACAATTTATTTATCCACTTACTTGTTGATGGGCATCTGGATTACTTACAGTGTTTGGGTATTAAAAGTAAGCTGTTAGGAATATTTATGTACAAATCTTTGTGTGAACATATGTTTTCATTTTTCTTGAGTGAACACCTGAGAACAGAACGACTACATCATATGATCGGTGAATGTTTGAGAAACAACTGCTAAGTAGTTTTCTAAAGTGCATGTACCATGTCATATTTCTATCAGCAATCTATGAGAGTTTCAGCTGGTTCACATTTTTACATTTACTTGGTATGAATATCTTAAAATTTTAGCTATTCTAATCTATGTGTTGTGATAGCTTATGGTTTGAATTTACACTTCCCTGATGATAATGTTTTTCATCTTTTCACGTGCTTCTCAGCTATTGTACGCCATCTTTATAAAGTATATTTCAAAGTTTTGTCCTATTTTTAAGATTGTGTTGTTTTGCCCGGCTGGCATGGCTCAGTGGCTGAGCATTGACCTAGGATCTAGGAGATCGAGGTTTGATTCCCGGTCAGGGCCCATGCCTGGGTTGTGGGCTCAATCCCCAGTAGGGGGTGTGCAGGAGGCAGCCGATCAGTGACTTTCATCACCGATGTTTCTCTCTCTCTCCCTCTCCCTTCCTCTCTCTCAAATCAATAAAGACATATTAAAAAAAAAAGATTGGGTTCTTTTCTTATTATTGAATTGTAGTGTTCTTTATGTGTATTCTGGCTATAAGTCCTTTCTCTGATATGTTTTTGGAATATTTTCTCCTAGTCTGTGACTTGCTTTCTCATATTTTAAAATGTTGCCTTTGAAAAGCAAAGTTGTTTAAGTTTGAAGTCCAATTTATCATTTTTTTCTTTTATGACATGTCTGTGTTCTATGTAAAAACTTATCCTACCTCAAGGTTGTAAAGATTCTCTTGTTTCTTGTAGAAGCTTTATAATTTTAAGTATTATATGTAGGTCTGTGACCCATTTTGAATTAATATTTTTGTATGGTGTGGGTATGGGGTTGGTGTTATTGGATTTTGCTTGCAGATTCTTTTTAAAAAATATTTTTATATCTATGCTCAGTGAGTTGGCTGTATTTTTTTCTTCATTATAATTTTTATTCTCTGTGTTTGAGATAAGGTTGTTCTCGTCTCATAAAATAAGTTGGAGAGCTTTCTGCCTTTTTCTATTCTCTGCAAAAGTTAAGATTACTCATTCACTTAAAGTGGGGAAAATTGACCTTTTTAGCAGTCTTAGTGCTTGTCTGATTTTGTGTGTATATAAATATTAACTTATTTTTTAAATTGCTATGATTCTATTTGTATATATATTTAATATCTTTACTGTTGAAAGCATTACAGATGTCCCCTTTTCCCCCATTGATCCCCTCCACCACGCATCCACCCCACCCCCAGGCCTTCCCCATACCAATGTCTGTGTCCATGGCTTATGCAAATAAGCATGTAAGTTCTTTGATTAATTTCTCCCCACCCACTGATGGGCAGTTGGGCTGTTCCAGATCTTAGCTATTATAAATTGCGCTGCTATGGACATAGGGGAGCATATATTCTTTATGATTAGTGTTTCAGGTTTCTTAGGATATATTCCTAGAAGTGGGACCACTGGGTCAAAAGGCAGCTCCATTTTTAATTTTTTGAGGAACCTCCATACTGTTTTCCGTAGTGGCTGCCCCAGTCTGCACTCCCACCAGCACTGTACTATTTATATTTACTATGTCTTCTTTAGTCATGTTTAAGTTTTATCTTCACAGGAAACTGTTTATTTTTATGTTTTAAAAATCATTAACATAAAAACACTAGGTTTTAGATTTTTTTTCTTTTTCCTTTTATCTTTTTGTAGACTGGGAGATAAATGAATAGAGCATTGCTTTCCTTCTAATCATCTCTCCTAGCCTGCATTTCAATGTCCCAAAGTCACAGAATAGGGAAGCTGCCCCAAACTGAACTTAACACTTCAGATAGATTTTTTGTTGTTGTTTTTTTACCAGGCTGACTCATTGCTGTCAATTGAGAGCTCATTGAGAGCTTCCTCCAAATCTTATCTATTACTGTAGACTCTGGATCAAGCACCAAAACCTGAGTGTTGGATAAATTGGTGTAATGAGAGTTCAGCCCAGTAACAAACCTGTTCAGCTCTCTCTACAAGATACACCCAACCACCGGTCACCGTCTCTTTTGCTGTTCTTCTACCCTACCCTAAGCATCATCACCTCGCATTCTGGATTCCTGCCACTAGATCTCTCTGTTTCACTCTTGCCCCCTTACTCTGGTCTATTTCCTAAAAAATCTCCCAGAAAAATATTTTTAAAACTTATCAGATCATGTGATTCTCTGCTCAAAACTCTCCAATGGCTTCTCATCACTCTTAGATAAATTCCAAATGGAGTAGGGATGTAGAATTGACAAAGGGTATCTTCGGAGTCCCAACGCTTTCTTTTCGCACACCCAACCGTAACTCTCAAAGCTTCCCCACCTTTGTACTCCCACCTCATACCCAACCTCAGTCCCACCAGCCTCCTGTTCCTCTGGAATCTTCAGATTCTGCTCCTTGATATAATTGTTTGCCTTCAAACAAATTGGCACCATTTGCCTAGGACCTTACAGGGCCCCAGTAGTGGGACTATCCTAATTAATCTAATCTGTTAATTCAGAGCTGTACCATAATACTCTTGTTCACATGTTTTCTTTTTTCTTAAAATTTTTATTGAATTTATTGGGGTGATATTGGTGAATAAAGTGATATAGGTTTCAGGTGTCCAAATTTATAATACATCACCTGTATTATATTGTATTGTGTGTTCACAATGCAAGCATTTTTACAAGGAGAACTCTGGAATTATCTCCCCATCTGGTAATTTTAGAGGATAATCATAGGTGATACTCACGTAGGGACTATTGGGAGGCTTATATGTAATTGCAGAAAATATTATACCTGAGCGCTCTCACATTTTTCTCATGCACCGGTGCATTCTTGACTTTTTAAAAAATGAGAACCTTTTACCTTCTTGATTTTCCATTTTCTTTCTCAAAATTGACCACTTTCTAAGTATTTACATGAATGGGATCAAACCTTATACCTTGTTTTAGACCCTAATTTTTTTTTTTTTTACTTAATGATATAACTTGAGCTTTGCATCTTGGTCTATTTAACTTAAATCCAGCTCTGTTTTTGGATGGCAGTGGGGATTTTTCTAGAATGGATGTATAGTGATGGATTTTCCCACCCTCCTACTGGTGGACACTCAGGCTAACTGGCTGCCCTAATGGTCTTCGTGAGGGTCCAGACCAGCCAAGTTCTAGAATATTATTGCAGATAAAATGCTTTCACATTCATGTAAATCACCATGCGCTAAAGGGACTAAAGAAAATCAGCTTGCCCTTAAAGGGAAGAAGACAGCAATTTCAAAGGCATTTAAACAACAATGGTAAAATAAAATTAATTTCTCTTTAAACAAGTTCATCTAAGTTTTCATGGCAGTTTGTGCTTGTGAAAAAATTCTTGGCACACCTTCTGTATGGAAGACACATACCCTCTGTAAACCCTGGAGATGAAAGGAAAAGGGGAGAACTCCAAGTAGAAAGGGAAGACCCTATAACACTGAGTGGAGCAGAAGAATATTTTAATTGCATGATTGTTTGCCAAAGGCCCTTGGAAGTGATCTGTACCTACAGTGTCGATTCCATAGTATCATTGTTATCTCCTATAGAAGGATCGAGCATCGGCTGCATATGAGACGGTCTCTAGTTTGTTTCTGGGCACATCGCAGGTTCTCAGATGCCCGTGGAATGAATATGGCTGTGGGATAGATAACCAAACGCCGACCAGGAAGCAGAGATGTGCCTGAGATCCTGTGGTGAGCCCACCGCTACGTGGGCCACGAGCCCTGAAGAATGGTTGGCAGCCCGATGAGTCTTACTTAAGGGCTGGAAAGTGATCCCCAAATTCCAATGAACCCCATGAATTGCAGTGTGGGGAATATAGATAGTACTGCAAACAGGGTCTCACCCCTTAGCAGGCACAAGTTAAAAGAGGTTCCCACTGTGGAAAAGCCCTAGTAAGGACACTTCTAGGGACACAATGTAGGCTTCTTACAAAGTTGAAGGGTGATTATTAAAAATGAAGGATGCTCTTATAAATCACGTCAGTGTACTATAGAGAACATTGAAAAAAGTAATTGCCAGGTGTTTTTAATTGCTTTTAAAGACACCTGTGGCCATAGAGTAGAGCTTCCATGTTTGACATACACAGAAGGAAAACACAGACCTAGAGATTCTAAAGAAAATTGGACTCTTCCTCCTTCATAGTGATATGGAAAGCTGTGATTTGGGAGTCATGTGATTGATAATGCTCTCTTGGAATCCTGAATTATCACCCTGGGAATAATGAAATATGATGCAACAGAGCCAAAAAGTACCAGAAGACGTGGGCTCCAGTCCTCATGTTTGCTCTTTAAATACTTTTCTATCTTTGGACAAGACACTTAGCCCAACTAGGCTTATCATCAGAAAGCTGGGAATAAAAATACCAGTCCTGCTTATTTTGCAAGGTTGTTTCAAGGATGAAGTGAAATAAATGAATATAAAAACATTTTAAAGACTACTGTTATACAACTATAAAGTTTCACCACTTGCAGATTTACAATGTCCTCAAACTTCAATGTGTGGGAAAGAATTATTTGTGGCGCTTGCAAAGAATGCAGTTTTGAGAACTTCTATTTCCAGCCATATTTAAGGCAGCAGAGTCCAAAAAACCCTCCCGTTACACAACTCTGAGAAATGCTGGATAAAGGATAGCCGACTGCATTAGAAATGCATAACTGAGCTTGTGATGAGGAAAGGACATTTCCGAGGGCCAGAAACTGGAAGGGGCAACAATGACTTGGAGATGTAATTATGTACTAAAGCCACAGCTCCCTCAAGGGACAGTAATCTAGAGTCATATATTTTAGGCTGGAGAGGAACTGAGGACAAGGTCTGATGCTCACCCAAGGTGCAGAGTGAGGTTGAGATTTCCCAGACATCCATGACCCCTAAAGAGTTTTTTCCTTATTAAAAAGGCAAGCCCAAGGGACTCTAACCCTCTTGATCTGAGTTCCAGGAGGGGTGAGGGTAAGCTCTCCCCTGTGGATTATACCAGAGATGTGCCCATTTGTGACCTCACACCACTTGTGTAGTCCAAGGAGACCCAAGCCTTGAAAGCAACTCTGAGTTCCTGGCTTGGTGGAACTGAGGCTTGGAGGGCAGAATTTTCCCTTTTAGGGGTGCCCCCTTTGCCCGGGTGTCTCTGGATTCTAGAAATAAAACCCAGTCTAATATTAACTCATTTCCATGTCCATTGGTAACAAGACCCAGTAGAAATATAGATGCCCGAGGACTTCAGATATTGGGTATAAGACACAGAATGTGTGCAGATTCCTGGGTCCTAATGAATCAATAGTTGGGGTGGGCCCAGGAATCTGCATCTTAGGGAAGCATCCCACAGGAGGAAGATGCAAATGCCCTCAGAAGACCCGCTGGGAAGCATAACTTCCCATTGGCCACATGAAACACTAAAGGTACCTACACTTGGTTCCACCTCCACTTTAGTGGGTTGGAAGGATACCCTCTAAGGACACATTTCCTTCTCTCCTCTGTGACTGTTTAGCCTTTATTGTTTTTTGCTCTGGCCTAAAAAACAAACAAACAACAACAAATAATGATACTGAACCAACACGAGGACTCCATGGAAGTGACCTTCTCTCCCCCTCTTCTGCTCCACTGGCCTCCCTAGTGCCTTGCTGCTGAGTCTCCAGGCTGGAGATGCCCCCTCATCATGTTATGATTTGTGGGGGTTAGAATGATGCACAATGGGCATTGATGCAGATGACGACTTTCCTTACTGATTATGTTCTTTCCATATTGGATCTTTGTCGTTGTCCCAGATGCATTTTTGCCCTTCAGGAGAGGGTTGGGGAAGGAATTGAGGAAAGGTTAGGCGAAGGTCCCCAGAGAACACCCACCAGCACGATTTTAGTCCCGGTTCCCCATTTTCTCATTCTTTGTCTCCTCTTTATCTATTGAACTCAACATGAGAGGGGTTTGCTTTTGAAAGCCCTGTGCAGGGATAAGTTGTTTTTCCTATCTTTGAGCTGTTTCGCCATCTGTCCCAGTTTCTTCCTAGTTTCCTGTTATTTTCACTCTGCCTTTTATAAAGATTAACATGCAGTGCAACCACATATTCTATTAAGCTTGTCTCCTCACTACTCTATCTCATTAACTGCTTGATCACTGTGAATAAAAATAATCTTCCATTAAGTCACAACTTCAAACGTCTCTGAGACTTTAGATCAAGCAAACCTTCAACAGCTTAAACAAAAATCTCTTTAAATCCAAGAGGTTCACTTCAAAGGAAAACCTATGGGTGTTCTCAACCCAGCTGACAGGTAAATAGTCATTTGTAACTAAAGATATGCAAGTGAGAGAGAACAGGGCTTCCTCTGGAGTTGGTAGCTCCTGTTAACTTTTTCTCTGGTTAAGGCAACTTAGAGATGGCCCTGGGATGGGATTGGCTTGAATAACACAACATTTGATACACGGAAGTGGGGTGATACCAACAACCAACCATGCAATTTTCTGTCCCATTTCATAGTTTATTTTTCTACTTATAAAATTAATACAAAAAGAAATAAAAGAGAAAACAGAAAAAAAAAAAAAAAAGGCAGGGGTGGTAAGGACAAATATCACCTTAACTAGAAATAACCAATTAATATTTTGATAGTCCTTGTGGTCCTTAAGTGTGTGTGTGTGTGTGTGTGTGCATGCACAAAAAGGTAGTATATAATGTACATATGCTTTTGTAACCACTTCCTCCCCCCTCCCCCCACATCCATACATGTTCTTCATCCAAAGGATTACAGCTTTGGTGTGTGTGCTGTTTCCTTTGCCTGGACTGTCCCTCCTTTAATCACCGTGCTCTTGGGAGCCATTTTTGGTCTCTGATCTATGTATTCCCATTGGATGTGCTCACTGCTTCGTTGTCTTCTTCTGGGCCCGGGTTGCAATTGTAATTTTTTATTTCTGTGCAGTTTTTGATTGTTCTGTCTCTCCCACTAGACTGTGAGCCTCATAAGGGTTGGGATTGTCTGTTTTCAAGGCCCAGCACAGTGTCTGACACACAGTAGGTACTTCAGGAACTTTGGTTTGGATGAATGAATGGTGAGCTTTCAGGCCTACAAGACACTCCATGCATGGATGAACTGTAGCTTGTCCAGCTATAGCTTAACTTTCAGGCTGCTTATTGGCTATCATAAATGGCTAATGGGCATCTTTGTATGAAACAGACATGTCCACATCCTTAGTTATTTCTTTAAAAAAATTCCTAGGAGAAAAATTTCTGAACTAGAGAGTATGGGATACTTCAGTGTCTGAGACACGTATAGTTAAGTTGTCTTCCAGAAAAATACCAATTATTACACAGGCTCTAGTAGTAGAAGAGAGGGCCCATTTCCTCATATCCTTGACAACAGTGTCATAGTTTTAATTATTTTTGCAAATTTTAATTTTTTTCTGCAAATTGACTATTTCTAATCTCTATTTTTCTACTTGGATATCTATCTTTCTGTATTTATAATAATTCTTTGAATTAAGATTTTTTTGGCCATGTATCTCATTGTCTGTTGACTTAAATGTTTCTTTAACCTATAAATTCTGGTGAATTGATCAATTATATGGAGGAAGAAAAGTTATTCTCGCCTAACATTTAAAAAAAAAAATACATCTTTATTGATTTCAGAGAAAGAAGGGAGAGGGAGAGAGAAATAGAAACATCAATGATGAGAGAGTCATTGATCACGTGCCTCCTGCACGTCCCCGACTGGGGATCGAGCCGGGAATCAAACTGCAATCTCCTGGATTATAGGTTGATGCTCAACCGCTGAGCCACACCAGCCAGGCCTCACCTAACATCTTATATTCGTATGGATCCAAATCAAAAATTTAAAAGTATAAAAGAAATAGAAGAAAATATTGGTGAGTAAATGGTTTAACATACATGTCTTATTTGACTGAGTACTCAAATTTGTGAGAGTTTAGGAATTACTTTGGATGAAAAAATTCCTTATTGTTAAAAGTTTTGGCTTGAAATTTTGTTAAGAAATTTCCCAAGAAGTTCAACGTCGAGAGGGAGAGTCTAACTCTTGGCCTTCGGGTCCCAAGTATCTTTTTCTGAACCCCGCAACAACACTTCTAGTTAAATCAAGCCAGGTTAAGTAAAGAGTATGCTGGTGAAAGGATCCTGAGCTTGGAGTTAGAAGACACAGCATCCAGTCCTGGCTTTACCTCATTACTCATTGCATAGTTAGGTCATTTTGGAAGAACTTTTTAAAGACGTCCGCCTTATCTGTAAAATGAAATAACAAAAGCCCCTGCACACTCTACTTCACAGAGTGGTTGGGATGTTCAAATCAGATACTGTAAATGAACAGTATTTATCACGGAAGAGTTCCATGTTGCTAATACAGCACAATGTGCCTTATATTATTGCTCTTTATGTTATTACCTGTGTCTCCTACAGAACTACTTTTTTTTAATAGCAAGTTTATCCACCCCCCTCCACACTCTGATAACGCCTAGCTTGATGGCTTTGCTTAATAGGTCATATCTTGCAATGATTACGAGCTCTGACTCTGGAGTCCTGCTGAGTTTGGTTTGAATGCAGGTTCCATCATTTGTATTTCTGTGACCTTAGGCAAGTTACCTAATCTCTCTGTAAGTTCCAGTTTTCCCATCGTTGAAAAGAGGGTAATAGTATCTCTCTTGATAAGTCAAGGCTCTTTGGTTATGTCAGTCATCCAAATGACGGTTACTGAAGCAAAAAATGGGATTGCAGTAGCTAATCTGTTTCTATATATCTGTATGTCTCTGTAGCTATCTATCTATCTCTATGGCCGTCTCTCCAGCAGTGGTTAGTTAAGGTACAATCTTGTCACCCTCTTTTGAACTGCTGCTTCTTTTTGCCTCAAACTTTTTTGCAAACAGGATTTGTCTACCTAGCAGAGAAGAAGCCGTTACAGCCTCTCATTTACATGTATCCAATTCTCTAACTTGAAACTTAATTTACTGATTAAAAAAATCATGGTGAAATATAGTTTTCCTTGGTTCTGCTTTGGTCAAGCCCCCACCCTGGACCAACCTCGTGGCCTGGGGAAGGAGGAGCTTTGGTTGCTCAGACCTGGCCAACTTGCCCTCTCACGCGAGGTCGCTGGGGACTGGCACGAGCAGTCCCACCACGACCCTATGAGCGGGGAAGGGGCAGGGCAGTTCCCCAAAGGAACACGGGAGTGTTGACAGACAAAAAACGGCCACTGTCTACTATTTTCTTCACAGGATTGTTGGGAGAATTCAACGATAGACCTTTTTGTGGTGTGCCATTGGCATATAGCAAGAGCTCAGGGAAGAAAGGAAAGAAAGGGAAAGAAAAGAAAGAAGTTTGCTCTTACTAGTATCATGATTCATCGGAAAGATATTTGTTCCTAGGCCTCTTGCAGTAGTTATCAGTCGCCTTCTGAGTTGTTGCAGTTAGACAGCCTTTGAATAAGTTTATTGCAGACATCCAGGGAAGAGTTCGAGGAGGTGATGTGCTAAGAGGCAAGAGGGAAGGGAGCCATCGTTACTGTTCCCAGGAGTGAGCCTAGAGAAGGGCAAGGGGGCTTCAAGCAGGGGAAAGAAACCTGTCTTTTCTGACTAGGGAGTTCTCATAATAAATGCTCATTTTTGGAGGCATCTGTAGGAGTGTCCCAGCCTGGAGTCTCTCCTGCCATTCCCACCTCTCTTCCCAAATGGTTAGTCACTTTTTTAAGAAAAAAAAAATCTTTATAGATTTCAGAGAAAGGAAACGAGAGGGAGAGAGAGAGAGAAACATCAATGATGAAAGAGTCATTGATCGGCTGCCTCCTGCGCGCCCCCTACTGGAGATCGAGGCCACAACCCGGGCCTGTGCCCTGACTGGGAATCGAACCACGATCTCCTGGATCCTAGGTCGACGCTCAACCACTGAGCCACGTGGGCCTGGCCGAATGGTTAGTCTTAAACACAGTTAGAGGGACATAAGACTCTGGTTTTTTCCTTCTTGTTGGCTAGTCTGCCAGACCTAGACTTTTGTCCTTTTGTCTCCTCAGGCTTGGATTTATCTTAGTTTGGACTTTTTCGTTTCGTCTGTAGAGATGGAGGCCAATATTAACACACAATAAGAAACATAGAATTTAGTTTAGCTTTGTGTGTGCATTGCATTGTTGAGACTAAAAAAAAGAAAAAGAAAGTTGAACTTTTTGACTCGGAACCATGGAAACAAATTTCTTATTTAAGCACCATCACCTTAAAGTTGAGCCTTGCGACTGGCACAGATTATCACAACAAGCTGGCAAAACTATTGAAATAAACCCAGGTTTTTTCCTTAAAGGCAGACAAAAGCAGCACATTAAAAAAAAAAAAATCACCGGCACCAGGATGTATTTTGGGTGGTAACTTTTTTGGTTATAAACAACATTTTGATGTAGTTGTCTCTAAAACATCTATGAGAAAGAGTTCAGGTGAACGAATCGTCTCTGCATTTCATATGGGATTTTAATTCCTCCACCTTGGCTGCTTAGGGATGACAGCTTCATCTTCTATCACTGAAAGTAAGAAATATCTGCATTTCCTTGATCACTGAAAGTTCAGATTGGATTCTAAACTCAGATGGAACTGACCTGAGGTTTATGGGAGCCGAAGCAGTGGAACTGTGTGAGAACAGGGGAGATTTAATCGGAAGGAAAATTCAGCTTAAGAAGTGTCTTTGCCCCACCAGAAGATGCCTGAGTTTAGGAGGAAGGAAGACAGGAGATGAAAACGAGAGGAAAAAAGGACTTTTCAAACATTGTTTTTTCTAAAGTAGTATTTTTCCCCTCTTCTCGGTTTTCTTTTTTTTAAAATTCTCACCCGAGGATATGTTTATTGATTTTAGAGATTTTAGAGAGGAAGAGAGAAAGGGGAGAGAGAGAGAGAAACATCGATGAGAGAGGAGCCTCCCATACGTGCCCTGACCAGGCGTTGAACCCGAAACCCTGTTGGCCTACAGGACGGTGCTCCAACCAACTGAACCACTGGGCTGGGGCTCCGAGCGCTCAGTCGGGTTTAATAGGAAGCACTCCTGCCTGTTGCTCAGGAAACCTCCTGCTTCCCTTCTTAGAGAAGGTGGAATAACCGCAATCCCCGTCGTATTGGAAAACAGCACCGTCTAATCACATTGCGTGTTGTTTCTCATGCCTTTTTGCCGCTGACTTGCCTTTCCCTCTCTTTGAACCTTGGCTGCTTTATTTATACACATGACTTTTATCTTTTCTTTTCCTAAGGCGATGTTTTCAGGACCAAGGGAATGGTTCTGAAGCAGCTCTGGCGGGCAAATAACCAAGCCTGTGGCACGGCGCTGATACCCTGAACTCCCAGCCACTTGGGGCCTGGAGTGTGACTGAGGGAGGAGAGTACGTCTCACCCCGTCACACTACCACTCAGGGCAGACAGGTGTGGGCGTCGAAGCTGCTGCTGCGGGAGGATTTTTCTGCTCGGGGGGGGATGACGTACTGGAGCTGAAAGTTTAATTTTAACGAGTAGGATGATGGTTACCCCTCTGACGCTTCTGATTAAGGTCAGCAGCCGACATTACTTGGGAAAAACTGTTTTCATGGGCAAATGACACGGCAGGAAATTTTTTTTCTGGCTTAAACATGGGGGGACACCAGAAGGAAATGTCTTATATACAGATTGTATCAGTTACCTAACACTATGTGGTATGTCACCCCAAGACGCAGCGGCTTCAGACAACACCCGCTTCCTTACTCAACGTGCGCAGCTTGGGCAGGGCTCAGCTGGGCGGCTCATCTGCACCCACCGGCCGGGGGCTGGACTCACGCCTGCCTTTGCGGCTTCCCAGCTCCGTACTGTGAAGCTCAACCCCCGTCAGAAATAGTTCACCCCCTTGCCCGGACCACTGCCTGTATTTCCTGGGGCCGCGTCACGCGTGTTCTCGGGAAAGCGCCTTCCACTGAAACGCCCTGGGCCGCCAGCCGCTGCGGGGTGAGGCTGCCCTCCATGCGTGTGTCCCGGCTGGCAGAGTTGCCATCGCAAGCACGCACTGGGCACTCGTGTCCCCAAAGCAGCGTGGCCCGCTGGGGCAAGGTGGGAACGCTGCTCCTTTCAGCTTTGGGCTACTATTTTAGAGGGGCCCCCAAGCAAGACCACTGCGTCCTCGTGTTTTTCACCTTTCTCCGCCCTCTGCTGTTCTTCATTTCAGACCCGAGTCCAGCGTGGGCGTGGCGGGGAATGAATGCCTTTGACGAAGGGCACCACGCTGAATTAATCTAACGATATTTTATCTGATTTAACCTATCGTGCCCCATTCTCTCTCTCTTTTTTTAAAACAACAACAACAACACACCAATATGTTTTTATTGATTTTAGAGGGAGGGGAGGAAAGGTAGAGCAAGCGAGAAGCATCAACGAGAGGGAAACAGCAACATCGATGGGCTCGGTCCTGCTGGGGAACCTGGGCATGTGCCTGCTGGGAATGGAAGCAGTGCCCTCCTGGCGCATCAGGGGTCCGCGCTCAACCACGGCGACACATGGGCCGGGCTCATTCTCCGTCTTCGGGGTGAATTCTCCCAAGGTCCTGATTTTCTAGACAGCCTCTGATCTTCCTCTAACTGTCCAGCTAGTATATTTACATCACCCACCATCCCTCTCTTGAACCAGCACCGTTAGAAAGCGAAGTTTGTCCCATTTTAGAGGTGAAGGAACTAAGTAAAGGCGGTGGGAAATTTAATGACTTTGACTTGGGCAGTCACTGAAGGTTAGGGAGAAAAATTTTTTTAAAACTGAGATTCTGGGCTCTGTGTAGTCCGTCCCTTCGCTAGCACACACCCCCGATCCTAAGAAATCCAAAGATACCCTGTGGGGTAGCAACGAGCTGCTCCATATGGTGCTCTGCTCGCCTCACCCTTTGAATCTGGCTCATTGCTCAATCTTAATTTGTAATTGTCACATCTGCGATTACATTCCCGATGCTCCACCCGCTCCCCAAACCCTTGAATCTGAACCCTTGGCGGTTTTAATTTTATTTTTGTTGAGAAAGGTTACGTTGTCACAATGGGTAAAGCCAGCTCCTCTGTGAGGGGAAAACTTTTTTTTTTTCTTTTTTTGAGAAAGATAATTCTAATTTCGTATGAAGCCTCAGAATGGGCTGCAACTGTGGAACCTCAAGTGCCGGGGAGTTGACAACTCAGCCATAATCAAGCTAACTGAATTGGACAGAGCCATGCGAGACGTAATTAGCAATTCCGTTCGGCGAGCTGTCTCCTGAAGAACTTAAAATACCTCCCCTGCCTCATGCATATGCAATGCTTCATTTGCTATTGTTTTTATCCAACAGGTTGAAATTCAAAAGAAAAAATTCCGAGTTGTCTGTCTCACTTCCATCCTTCACATTTTCCTCTCTTTTCAGCCGCACCCCCCCCTTCTCCACCAGCCAGTCTCATCTCAATACAGCAGGTCACCCCAATGCCACCTGCACACTGACAAATACAAAATACTCTGAGCACATTTTTCCTCTTGCTTGTAACTTGTCAGCATTTCCTCTCAATTAGAGCAACCGAGCAGGTCCATTTGCCCTGGGGAATTATGACCATTTGGTTGCGGTGCTCAGGCTTCTGTCGGGAATTCTTTCTGTCACTTGGTTACTGGGACATGAGTCGGTCTGTGCCGTGTGGAGATTGAGGGGTGAGCCCAGGCGTTTCCCCTCCTGGTCTCCGTCCACCTTGATGGGCGAGGCTTTCCCCTTCCTCCGTGTGGCAGGTGGCTGGGCCTTTGCCTGTGGATGCGCAGGGAGACCACACGGCAGTGCCGGGGGAGGGGGAAAATCACATACATTTCCATCTGTTTATTTTGTCCCTCAGTGTAGCTGAGTCTAAAAGTGTCCCATTAGAAGGCTGTCTATTTGGCACCCAAAATGTGTTGGGTGCAGTTACTCTGGAAGGACCCCCTGCAGAGTGATTGTTTGTTTGAAGAGGCAGGATGTACAGTGAATGCAAGGGTCTGAGTTGGATGCAAAGTCACATCCTAGTTCTATACTTATTAGCTGTGCGGTCTTTTTTTAAAACTTTATTTTTCAATTACGGTTTACATTCAATATTATTTTGTATTACTTTCAGGTGTACAGCATAGTGGGTAGACAATTATATAATTTACAAAGTATTCCCCTCGGTATTTCCAGTACCCACCTGGCACCACACATAGTTTTTACAATATTATTGACTATATTTTCTATGCTACACTTTACATCCCTGGGACTGTTTTGTAACTACCCATTTGTACTTCCTGATTCATTTACCTTTTTTTAAAAAAAAGATCTTTATTGATTTTATAGAGAAGAAAGGAGAGGGAGAGAGAAACATCAATGATGAGAGTCATTGATCGGCGCCTCCTGCACGCCCCCGACTGGGGATGGAGCCCTCAACCCAGGCATGTGCCCTGACTGGGAATCAAACCCCGATCGCCTGGATCCTGGGTCAATGCTCAACCTCTGAGCCACCCCCGGCTGGGTCATTTACCTTTTTCATCTTGTCCCCCAAGTCCCCTGTCCTCTGGCAACCATCAGTCTGTTCTCTGTGTCTATGATTCTGATTCAGTTTTGTTTATGTGTTTATTTTGTTCTTTAGATTCCACATATGAGTGAGATCATATGGTATCTGTCTTTCTCTGACTGGCTTATTTCACTTAGCATAATACCCTCTAGGTCTGTCCATGTTGTTGCAAATGGTAGGACTTCATTATTTTTTATGGCTGAGTAATATTCCATTGTATGTATGTACCACAGCTTTTTTATCCACTCACCTATTGATGAACACTTGGCTTGCTTCCATATCTTGGCTGTTGTAAATAATGCTGCAATGAACATAGGGATGCGTATATTTTTTCACATGAGTGTTTTGGGTTTCTTTGTATATAAACCCTGAAGTGGAATTGCTGGGTCATAAGGCAGTTCCATTTATAATTTTTTGGAATCATCTATACTGTGTTCCATAGTGGTGAGACCCAAAACCATAAAACTCCAAGAGTAAAACCTTGGTCATTTCTCTTAGCAATATATATATTTTTTCTGATTTATCTCCTTGGGCAAGGGAAACAAAAGAAAAAAAAAACAACAAATGGAATTATATCAAACTAAAAAGCTTTTGCGCAGCAAAGAAAACCATCAACAAAACAAAAAGACAACCTACTGAGCGGGGGATGACAAGGAGTTAATATCTGAAATTACAGGGAACTCATATAACTCATCACCAGAAACACCGCAAACGATCCAATGAAGAAATGGGTAGAAGGCCTGAATAGACCCATTTCCAAAGAGAACATAGCTGGGCGGCCTCCTGACCAAGGTACTTTACCTCCAGCCCTCAGGGGCTTCAGCTGCAGGACAACGGCCACAGCAACAGCCTGCGTGGAAAGCGTTACGCGTGCTGCGTGAGGCAATGCACAGGGAATCTCTCGCCGGGTGTCCCGCACATCCTTGCTGCTCAGAAATTGTGTTCTTTTAAAAGTTCCCCCTCTTTTTCATCTTAGTCTTCTCTTTTTTCTTCTTCTATGGTATTTTCCTTTCTGGTATCAGGAAACGTGAAATATGCTAAAATTTCAAGTAAATTACTCAGTACGTTCCATCTCTTTCCCTACAAACTGCCTTTTTACACGAAACATTCTAGCAATTAGTCAATGCTGATGGACGCTTCGTCTCCTTTCCCCTCCCCTGTTAATATCTGGTCAAGGTGACTGGCCCAAGGCACACGTCGGGTTAAAGGAGAAATTAGATCTTTTTCTAATTCTAAACTCCTGAAAGCATCACATTATTTCCTCACTTCAAAATAGCCTCTTTCAGGTTTTAGCTTTTCCACTCAGGGAGCATTAGAATAAGAAAAGTATATTGATAAAATTTCATGTTAAATTTTTCACTTTCCTGATTTAACTTGGATGCTGAGGGTTTTATTTTCACATCTCCCCCCTCCCCCCAGCCCCAGTGGAAAATAAAGGCATGTCAGTCTTGTAAATATTTTAGAGGAGGCTGAGATACCCTCTAAATAGATTTCTGCATCAAGATTATTTTCGTAGAGAGTTTTAAAGGAAAATGAGAGAAAGAGGGAGGCCACCAGTGATGTCAGTCAGAGGGGAGAGAGGAACTTGTTTTTGTTTCTGTAAGGTTAAATTTGCCGTAGCAGGTGGGCATCTGAATGAGTTCATAGGAGGAGAAATACATTTAAAAACTGCATTAAGTAGAAGCGTGTCTTTCCCTCCCCGGTTGCCGAAAGCCAGTAGACATCACATGTATTATACCGTCGGAAAGGTGCGTTAGCCTTCGCTGGTAACCATCCCACCCCGTCCTCTAACTGTTTTCCAGCTGAAAGTCCTGCTTTATGTTTTCCCCCCAAAGTATTGTGAAGTACTTGAGTGGATGGTGGCCTCACATACTTACCCGATGCGGCCTCCCACGGCTCCAGGCCCGCTCTGGAAATGCGCCCAGCAAGGAAGGAGCCTCGCCCGCTGGAGGCAGAGTGACAGCCACGAAGCCGCGCTCCTGTGTCCCCCTGCAGCGCCCCTTGCCTCGTGACCGTGCGGGGACCCAGGCCAGGGCCCTCTACACTCGCCAACAGAAATGGGTGGGCAGGAGGGAGGAAGAGCTGGCGCCAGAAGGGGGGCCTCTGAAGTGAGTTGAACTCCCACCGAAAGAGATGGGAGCGAAGGTGGGGAGGTTGTGAAGGGTGGAAGGGAGCTGGTGGCCGTCAGCTTCCAGGAAGACAGTGACAGGGAACAAGTCCCACGGCATAAAGGCGGGGGAACAGGGTGGAGGGGATGCTAGAAATCATGACCCCTGTGACCCAACAGCTTTTGTTAGGCCTTCAAGGCACCCTAACTAAATGTCCCTCTGGCAGGAGCTTGATAAGGGATGCGTACTGTAAGGAGAATTGGGGGAGCCAGTGCCCCCAAGAATGGGGACGGAACAGAGTCTGGACGTTTGAGGCTTACGGAGGAGATCGCACACTGTGAGCGGTGAAAATGCCTTCCTTCGCCTCCTGGCACAAAAGTTCCCAGAGTTTTGAAAGGAATTAATCTGGTGTTTCTCCTTTAACCCCAATAGAAGCCTAAATCCTGAAAAGTCTCTGTAATAAGTATATTGTGTTGACAGATTATTGTATAGGGTATAACCTCCCACAGAAATCTTATCTAAATCCAGCAGAAAGGTGAACGTGAATGATACTGTACAAAGTCCAGGCTGGATTTCTGCGTGGGCTTCAACTTTTTGCTTCTTTCACCCTTACACTTTTTTTTTTTTTTAAAGAAAGAAGTCTACTGAGAAATCTTATTAAAAATCAGAGGCTGAACAGGAAACCTTTTTTTTTTTTTTTTGAGAACCAGAAACAGATTTTAAATGACAAAAAAACCTCCCTTTAATCTTTTTGTAACATCTTGACAGTTTTGCCAGAAGATGCCTGCCTCTGCCTTCAAAGTATAATTGCTTTTGGTCTGAAATTGTTCATTCCCCACTCTTTTTCGTCTACTGGAGATCCTTGCCCTTTAAGGTGAGTATTTTCTCTTAATTTTGTGGCTACTTTTGGGGAAGGTAATGGAAAGGGGTAGGGAGCCAGGAGACCAAGGAGACCAGAGTGACTGTCACACTGCAACACCTTTTGAAGGTATAATGCGGGATAAAGAGAGCATCTGTAAGCCCAGGAACAAAAAAAATGAACATTTTTGTCATCAAAATGAGGTTCCCTGTCACAGCGTTGAATACCTGGTGCCACAAAAGGTATTTGGCCTTTTATAATCCATCAGAGCATGTTTCTATTTGTTCTGTTTTCAGTAACTCAAGCGAAGTCATATCATAATTGAAAACCTTTTTAGCAGTTGGTGTGTTTTTTTTTAAAACCTCACCTGGGAATATGGGTAGTGATTTTGAGAAAAAGAGAGGAAGAGAGAGAGAGAGGTGAGAAAGGAACATCGGTTAGTTGCCTACTGGTGGCCTCCTGTACACACCCCTACTGGAAATCGAACCCGCAACCTTCTGGTGCACGGGACTATGCTCCAACCACCTGAGCCACACCCACCCGGGCAGCAGTTAGTGCCTTAAAGATCCCGAATATTATAAATGTTGGAACAAGAGTGTCATCAGATTGCCTTAGAGCCTGCCTCTATGGACTCTTTGGCACGAAACGTTTCTGATCTTTGAAATAAACCCAGTGGGGATCAGAAATAGGTGATCTCAGCAAGAGGGGAGCTCCAGTGGTGGGGCAGGGAGTTTAGGCACCCGTGAGAATCCCCACCTGCACGGGAGCCGAACGGAAGAGCAGTGATAATAAAGGGAAAGAGAGTTAGAGGTGTTGACCATCATGGTAAGCCTAACAGTTCTGGCCTCTTTGCAAATGTAGTAAACATTTCCCCCCATATGTTTCTGTCATTATTTTCCCAAGCCCGTCCTGTGAAGGTAAGTGTAGTCCATCAGCTCTTTCATGGCTCAGTTTTATGAGTGTCCTGCCTTCTTTGCACCTAGTCCTCCCTGACGCCACGCGAGCGTGGAACAGGACCTGCCACGCACATTGCGGGCCTCGCGGGTTTAAGCAACCAAGTCTGTGTTGCCCACTTTTGTCCAGATGTGATCTGCTGGATGCATGGCGATTTGTCTACTAGAGCAACTTCTCTGCTTTTATAACTGCTTAAGAAAATAGGAAATACACTAATAAAAAGGGGGAAAAGGGAACCCCTTGCCTCTCTACTCCTTAGAAATGGTGTTGGGCCCACTGTCGCTTCCAGTGGCCTTGGGGCTGCTTGGCTACTGAGGGCCAGGGTGGAGGCCGGGCCTTTCTCTTCAGGTTTCCTGAAATACTCTGATGAGAGGGATGCTGTGGTCCTGTCTGCACTCTGAGGGTGCTGGGATTGGTTGCTAACGTCTGTCACGGCCACATGACGGGGTGGCTTTGCCGATTCGTCACCATTTCTCGCAGAGTCACCCAGTAGCAGGGGCAGGGTGATACGGTATTTAAGAGCTCGGCTTTGGACGGTTACAGATCATGCTCAAGTCCTGAATCCACGATGTACTTAACTGTGGCGTCTGCAGGAAATCGCTCAGACCTAGTCTCCCTTACTTCACTCTTCAGGTGAGAATGGCCGTAGGATCTACTTTGGGGTTATTGTGAGGCTGAAACGAGACAATGTATTTAAAGTACACAATACATTGCTGGGCACATTAGATCTTCATTAAATGCTACCTGTTAGAACTAAATGTGATGAGAATGGAAGCTTAACTTAATCGACTACTTACTCTCTTTTGTTTTTCTTTCCCTAATCTCAGAGGGGTTACATCTCTAAGGGTACCTAGATGACGTATTTTTCACAGTGACACAAAAGAGTAATTATTTTCCCATTTATTACTCTGACAGGTTTCTCTTCACTTCCTTAAGATTAGAAGTCCCAATTTGGCTAATTGACTTAGTCACTAATGGGCACCAAGCGCTGAATGGGAGACTCAGGGAAGAAGTCGTCCGCCCAGCCACAGATGAAGGCGTGATGCATTTTGAAAACTCAGGATGAGTGTAATAATTTTAAAGGGCTTATGGGGTGCAGGGGAGAGAAAACCCTGATGTCCATGTTTTGGGGAAAGATGATACTGCTTTTTTTTTTTTTTTTTTTTGCAGACCACAGTTTCTGTTTGCACGCTGCTGCCTTGGGGGAGAAGAGAATTACGAAAGGGACTGGGGAGGGGCTGCAGCTGAGAAATGTAGCCACAAACCACTGTTTCTTGTCTCAGCCCCATTAGCACCACACAGTCAAGTGCTCCAGCACTGTGAGTGTACTTGGGTTGCTTGTAATTGCCCAGCGCTTCAGTCGAGAGATGGGTAATGGCTCCTGTGGGCCGTGGATCTCCTGCGAGCAGCAACTGATTGAAAGCAGCCATTTATTGTGGTTAAAAACCCCAGACTCGCTGCAGTGTTTACAGATAAACCTTCTCGCGGCAGCCACGGACTCCACGCAGCCACCCATATATTAAAGATATTACACCCCCCCCTTGCTCTTCTCTTGAAGACAGATCTTTTCAGTCTGATGCACGTTTTTGCATGTAGTGGTGTCGTGATGCCAGCTCTTGTGGCTTATGCTTTAAACGAAGTTGTATTTCTTTGGCCCTCGGTTCTGTTTCAGGGGCACTGGCCAGCAGCCACACCAGTGTAGTTTGAGTTACTTTTGCAAAGTTGCTTGTCCCCTTCCCTGTTTCTCTGACAAGCCAAATACAGATCCATGTAGCCTGCGTGTCTCCTGGTGCCCGCCTGACTTGGCATGTAGCGGAGGCAAGCCACCCGCTTCCAGCAATGCTGAGTTTTTTTGGTCTTTGGGGGACGCTGAAGGGGGACTGTGTCTTCTGATCCTAAGGACACCTGCGTCCGTAGTGGATGCAGTGGATGGTGCTACATCATATCATAAGGGAGATGACATTTCTGTGTCCATACTCAGCTACCTGGGGTTCCCATTCCTCCGCCCTGCACTCCTGTTACAACCAGGTTTTCGGGCCTAAATGAACAGCTGGATATTGGTCGACATATGATTCAATCTGTGTGGCGGATATTGAGATTTTGGGTGGTTTTAATTCAGTTTCTCTGTTTACGAATGGTAACATCAACACCATCTACCTCATTGCCCCCTTTATTCTTGGGCCAAGAATTCAAGAGTAGTTTATGCTCTTTCTATAGGAACAAATAAGATTATGGTGATCTTGACATTGATGTGTGAGTTCTCTAGGTTGATTGGTAGGAAAAAAATGTTTAATCCCTCTTTTTAAAAAAAACGGAGTGACCGTGAAGGATTTATAACATCATAGTCAGATCTAGTTAAATTAACCAAAGAGAGGAGGTTCGTTTGTGTGTTTCCTTTAGCTCTGTCGCCTCTTTTCACAGCTCTGTCTTACAAATTTCGAGCTGATAGATTTATTTGTAAAGCCATGTGAAAGGATAAATTGTTTAGAATTCTCAGGGCCATGTCTAAACCTTGGGTTCCTGGAACTCAGTTAATGACTACTAATTTACCCTCCAAGTTCTGGGGTGGAAATTTGTGGTTTGAGCAGAAGCAAAATAAAGCAGTTGAATGAAAGCAGAGAACACCTGTCTGTGGTACACAAATCTTGAACTTGGTCCCCTGGTGGATGGCAGATGGGGCGTGCATGTCCAGGTGTCTAAAAAAAACCAAGAATACGGGACAGGAAAATAAAATTTTGACCCCTATGATTGAGCATTTTAGCAGATCCTGATTCAACACAAAGATTAAGGGAGGAATAGTTAAATTTACAAAAATAATTCTTTATCAAAGGAAATGATAAATGAATGCGTACTTGCTTACAGGGTCAGGTACTTGGCTTGTATCTACTTACTCATGGTTTACCTTATGAGGTGGATGTTGTCGTCTTACCTACAAATGAGGGAGCAGAGACTCCTGGAGATTAAGTAACTTGGCCCATTGTCACAGCCTTGCAAGAGGAACAGCTGGGCTTCCAATTCAGGAATCCAGGCCCCACTCCTAAATCCACGCGCATCCATTGTGTCACCCAGCCCTTGCATTTTTCATGTGATTTCTCTGAATATCAAACGTCCTTAGTGCAGTTAAACGTGATTTGATTGATCAGTATTTGGTTTTCACTCGGCTGTGGAGGAACTCTAATTATTGATTCATTCCGCTAATATTTATTTTTGTATCTCCCGGGTGTCAGGCGGTGCTGGGCATGGACAATGCAAGATTAATGAGACGTGGTTTCTGTTCCTGAGAAGCTTTCAGGGAGGGAACAGATATGTAAAAAAGTAAAGTAAAAACTTGTGATTCAGTACCAGAGCCACATCAGAAACATGTTCACGTTTCAGGGGTGGAACAAAAGGGTAAGAAATGGATTTGTTTGTGCAAAGAAGTTATGTTTTTTACAAAAAGGTGTTTTTTTTACCAAAAAAAAAAAAAAAAGGAGCTTTAACAGGGGTCTTAAGAGATAATGATGATGATAGTGACAATAGCTAATAGCTTTTGAACACTTAGTGTGTTCTCTAAAGCTATCTGATTGAGGTCTTACCTCATTTTAAAAATAGTTTTTATTGATTTTTAGAGAGAGAGGAAGGGAGAGGGAGAGAGAAACATCTATGTGAGAGTGAGTGCAACCTTGATCGGCTGCCTCCTGCACGCCCCTCACCGGGGATCAAGCCCACAACCAGGCGTGTGCCCTGACCGGGAACCGAACCAGCAACCTCTCGGGTGATGCCCAACCAGCTGAGCCACACTGACCAGGGCAAAGCCCTACCTGGGGAGCAAAGGCTTGCCTGGAAGACGGTGGGGGTGGGGAGGATGGTGGTCTTCGGGAGGGTTTGCCTGGCCAAGTGAGCAGCATGTGCGAAGGTGAAGGTCAAGAAACTTCGTTGGATAAACTGGGGGTTCGTAAGGAGCAGCATGTGGCTGAATGTGCCTTGTATGTGGAGGGTGGTTGAGGACAGGGGCCCCGAGGCTGTGCCGAGATCTGGACACCATGAGG
The DNA here is from genome assembly GCF_054644295.1 of Miniopterus natalensis. NCBI lineage: Eukaryota > Metazoa > Chordata > Mammalia > Chiroptera > Miniopteridae > Miniopterus > Miniopterus natalensis. Next base: position 88,636,028 of record NC_142084.1, read on the forward strand.
AGTTTGGACTCGGTGTCACTGAAGGATTTAAAGTAGGGGAATGAAACGATCCTGTTAATTTTCATCACGAAGGTATACACAGGTAACTAGGAGGAAGTATAAGTTTCAGGGATACGAGTGAAAGCCCTCAAAATATGTTAGCAGCAGGAATTTTGTAACCTCAGCTTTAAAACATTTTAATAGTATACAATACTTAGCTCAATATTTAAAGATGCAATAACCTCGATGTTTAATTGCCTGACTCTTTATTTCTTCTAGCCAGAGAGCTTCTAGCAAAGAGGTTAGACCGGTCCCTGAAACTGAAGCCTGGAAATACCGTGATCATTTGCCCGAGTTTCAGACAGACCAGCATAACCTGAGCGCTCCCTCCGTCAGCCGACACAGAGACTCATTCTGCACCCGAGCTGCAGGTTAAATTGCTGTTGCCCACAGGAAGGCCGCAGGAAGAATTTGTAAATCACAGGTTTAGCTTGCGTGTTTTATCAGGAGCCCATGCGAATGTTTCACAGGCCATAACCCCAACTCCAGGCTTCTGAGCCCACAAATAGGTGCTGACAAGCCATTTTGGGGATGGAGAGCCAAGGCCGAGAGGGCCACTGGGTCCCTGGTTTTGATGGCGGCCTTTCTGGGCACCGCTGCTGTCAGAGGGAGCCCGCCCCCCGAAGATGTAAGGTTGAAACAGGCGATCTCCTCTGATATTTTCCACCTTAGATTGGATCAGGCGTTGCCTGACACCAGCAGCTGTTTTCCCTGACTTGCTTTGCTGTTACAGGATGACCTTTTCTTTGTTTATTGTGTGTTTTTTGAACTTGCTGGGAGTTTATGTAATTGATGGGCTTGTATGCCATAGTATGTCTGGAAATCTGCCGGTGATTTAGTGCAGTGTCCGAATGTGCAGTGTTTTCCTTCCTCTCCCGTGCTCACCCCTGATGTCAGATAGTCAGTCCCAGCTGGTGAGCTGATGTGGGAAGAGAGACTCTTTTTTATCTCGTAAATGAAAGGCCTGGGTCAATCAGAGTCACCTAGGGTCAGCCTATATTAGAAATTTCAACTTTTTGTTGACAGTCTCTGGAGCTCTGGTATAAAACCTGAGTTTTAGGTTTCAATGTGTTTCTGAACAGAGATCCACCTCTGCGTACATTGCCCTCAGCTTGACAGGGGTGTTGAAATGTACAAATTATGAAATTATTCATTGCTTATGAAAAAGAAACAGTAAGTGGTTGTCAATATAGGTTTGATAGCTAATCATTTAATAGTTTTATTCGCTTTTAAAAACTATAGGCAAGAGGGAAAGACAAAGAAAATGAAAAAAAAAAAAAACCCCAAACAATTTATAAGACAGTGTGTGGGATCCCAGTTTTGAACTAAATTATATTTGATCTTAAAGGAAAAATTGTGGAAGAAAAAATGTGAGAGTTAGTAGTGACAGGCTTTGGGTCTCAAGGCTTTCTATACCACCCTTCCCTGTATTATCAAGTGTGTAATTTCTTACATTTAGAAACGTTTAAAAGCACTAGCATTTTTTAATGCTGCTGATATAACTCAAAAGTTTCTTCCATGCATCACAGTAGAATGATTAGTAAATAATTTAAATGTGTTGGCATTTCAGGTAAAGAAGGTAATTGTTTGGTTGACATGGTTAAACCTTAAGTTTCTTAGTTGTTATTGTAAATGAAACTGCTTGGGTTTTGCAGGAAGGACTGAGTTGCATTTTGGCAGTAAGGAATCAGGCTTGGCAAATCACTACTTTCATATTCTTAGAGCCTTGGTCAAGGCAAGTGTTACAAAAATGCACTGGTTTTGGAAACTGATATGCAAACAGCTGTCCTTATGATGCCTTGCTTACCTGTGCTGAGATATATGTGTGTATGTACACACACACACACACACACACACATGTCCGTGCCTTCTCTGTCAACTAGTCAACCTGCCTGACACCTGCTGGGAGCACCTGGTGTGTCAAATATTGTGATGTGTCTTTGGGATAAAAAATACACGGTTCCTGTCCTCAGAGAGCTCATAGTTGCTTTGAGAAAGAATTCGGGGAAGGTTGAATTTTGTTGCTTAGATGTGTTTTCCTTCAGAGAAGGCGTAGCTTACAAACAACAAAACTCTATTTCTCAGAGTTCTGGAGGTTGAGAGCCCAAGATCGGGTGCCAGCACAGTTGCGTTCTGAGGAGGGCTCTCTTCCAGGTTCATATCCAGCTCCTTCACCCTGTTTAAACCATGGAGGGGCCAGGGATCTCTGTGGAGCCTCTTTGATAGAGTCACCAGTCTCACTCATGAGGGTTCTACCTGCATGGATTAAGCACCTCCCAAAGGCCCTACCTCCTAAAACCATCATTTTGGGGGTCAGGATTTCAACACATGGATTTTGGGGGAGACACAAAAACTCAGGCCGTAGCCATTGGTCTGTGTCCATATTGGTTCCAAATTACCCTGAAGGGTTGGATCTTTGTGATCAGGGAAACCAGCCAGAGGTGGGGGTGCTTGTAGTTGTGAGGCTCAGGTTTGCTCCTTGGTTGTTAGCAAATATGTCTTCTTGTGCATATGTGGGTCTTGATCTGCAGAACATCAGGACACAAATATATTTAAAAAAAACCCCTAATGAATTGAGAAAAATCTATGCCAGGAATCTTTCAAAGGGAAAGAAAAATGCTTTCCCTTTGCTAATACCATGATTTTGAGAGAAAGTATTCAGATTTATGAAGGGACTTACTATTGTCCCATAATATCTGCATTCATATATGGATTTGATCTATCAATTTATCTATCTATATCTATCATCATCTACCTGAATTTTGTCTATCTATCATCTATCTATCTATCTATCTATCTATCTATCTATCTATCTATCTATCTATCTATCTATCTGAATCTGATCTAGTTTTTTGGCTTTGAAATATTTATCTGCTTCCCTGTCATGTGTTGAAGGGTAAAAGATAGGGCATGATTTTAATAGTTTACAGGATACAATTAATGTGTTGAACAATTTAGAAGGGGAATGAGTCTTTCTGGGTCATATTTTCTTCTGAGAAATAACCGTTCTAGATTTTACCTACATTTTCTCAGGGTCAGAACTGTGCCATCACTCACCGTGGTTTATTTACAGTTGATTGTTTATTTGGGGGAATTTATTGGGGAGAGGACATCTTTCACTTCTCATTTTTTCTTGCCTTCTCTGAGTCCAAGCTTCAGGAAAACTTCTGCACTGGATTCATATTTTATATTTCCTGAAATCATGTTACAAAATATAATGATACAAAAAGGGTTTCACCATTTCCATCCTAATTTTTTGAACCCAGTTTCTTCTTTTATAAGATGGGGGGAATTAATGCCTTCCCCTCCTGGTTTGGGAGGAGTGGCCAGGCATTCAGATCAGTTTGTAGAACTAAGTTGATTTTTAAAATTTTAAATTAATTAATTAATTAATTAATTTCTTGTTCCACTTATTTATGCATTCATTTGTTCATTTTTTTAAAAAAATATATCTTTATTGATTTCAGAGAGAAGAAGGGAGAGGGAGAGAGGTAGAAACATCAGTGATGAGAGAGTCATTGATCGGCTGCAGCCCGCAACCCGGGCATGTGCCCTGCTGGGGAACCGAACCCCGATCGCCTGGATCCTAGGTCGACGCTCAACCGCTGAGCCATGCCCAGCCGGGCTCATTGGTTCGTTCTTGCATGTGCCTTGATCCAGGTTCGAATCCACAACCTTTGCATATCGAGACGATGTTTTAACTAACTGAGCTACCCAGCCAGGGCTGTAGAACCAAGTTTAAAGCGCTTAGCAAAAAGCAAGGTGTTCAACAAGTATTACGCTCCTTTCCCACCTTTCTATGCTGGGGATAGGAAGATAGGTGAGACATAGTTTCTGTTTCAAGGAGCTTGAAAACAGAAGCCTAATGGGAAAGAAAAACAGGGAAATAAATAGAGCCCATGAGAAACCTCTTATTCGAGGTGCTCGGGACGGAGGAAGCAGTGACTAAGGACCTGTGTTTTCTCAGCCAGGTCGGCCGTGTCCCGTACACAGGGTGTAACTGAATGTTCACCTCCAAAGACCCAAAGTCGTTGGCAGCCTGCACAAAATGTTCTAATGGTGAAAGCTATTAATGTGCACACCAAGTAGACAATGACGTCAGCAGTGCACAGGTGTTAGCTGGCTAGGGCCGCAAACTTGGGGTGACCTAAACAACAGCAGTTCGCTGCCTCATGGTTCTGGAGGCCGATGTCTGAGATGAAAGTGTCGGCAGGGCTGGTTCCCCGGGGGCTGTGAGGGAGCCTGTTCCAGCCCCTCGCCTGGCGCCGGTGGTTTGCTGGCCGTCTCGGCAGTTCCTTGGCTTCGGTGGCATCACTTGGATCCCTGCCTTCATGTTCACAGGGCGGTCTCCGCGGGGGCCCGTCTGCTTTACACATGGGCTTCTTCTTATCAGCTCACCAGGCATATTGTATTAGAGGCCCACGCCTCTTCTCTAGTATGGTCTTATATTTACTAATTACATCTGCAGCAACTCTGTTTCCAAATAAGGTCACATAGTGAGGTACTGGGGGCGAAGACTTTAACAAATAAATTTGGGGGAACACAATTCAACCCACAACAGGGCCCTTTCTGATACAAAAAGTGTTTTGGTATTTTTCAAGGTATAAGCAGGAACAACCGACTAGCATTTCACCCAAAGGCTACAGACATTGGAAAGTTACACATATTATCCCGATGAGAAAAACAGAAGAGCAGGTGTTGGGGGAGAAAGGCAGTGAGCAGCCAGGCTTCACTGGATGCTTTCTATACTCTAGACACTACTAGGTTATTTTGCCCAAGTTATTTCATTTAAAATAATTTAATTCTCATTAAAATGTGTTTTAAGGTCACTTCCATTTTGCAGATGCAGAAACCAAGGCTCAGAAACATGGAATAACTCCCAGAGTTTGGAGCCACAAGGGAGGAGGCCTGGGATTTGAAAGCCAATGTGTTGGCTTCCAGAAGACATCTGATGTCCTCCCAGGAAAAGCTGTGAGAATAAATGTGAGATTATAGAAGCCAAAGATCCTAGAACACCTTTTCTATAAAAAGCATCTATCCTAGGTGGAGTGACCTTTTAAATTACGTTCTTGATCATATTTTAAAACTTTATAATGGGAGCAGATCCCCCAATGTTCTCTCATTCCTGCAAAGATAGCTGTATTGGCCGACATTAGAAACTCATCAGTCTAAATTTTAATTCAAAAACTCTACAATTGTCTTCATGTTCTTAGCCTACTCCTCAGCTTGTTGACCACTATGGGAGAGAGCTGAGCCCGTGATGGGCCCATAAGGAGACTCTTGTGGTCCAAGGGGAAGTCTGGGTACTGAAGTTTCCACTTTCTTCTGTTTGGCAGTCAACATACTCAATTTCTCCCCCATTCCCTTCCCTTCTTCTCTATTCTTGTCCCACCGCATCCGTGTTATGAAAATGGCTACTGAAATAAATTAGTTTAATTTGTGAAATCACATTATGGTTCCCTCTGTTTGCCCAGATTAGCCCAGGCAGATGGCTGCGGAGTTTCATCGCTGGCGAGAGGAGGGGCCCTTTCCAGAGATGAAGTACAGGGTGGGAGGAACGTCAGGGATGCCAGAAAGCTGTGCGCTTGAGTTTTGGGGGGCCAGGGAAAGCAGCACCGGGCGTCAGGGCCACCCTGCCTCCTGAACACAGGGCTCTCGGAGAGCCAGAGCAGCTGGCTGCGCAGAAACGATGGCTGGGAAAGAATGGGAGGCATTATGAGCCTTAAATTATTTAAGTTCCTCCTGTGGCAGCGAACTGTAATTGCTTCCTATTTCTGTAAATATTAGCAGCTGCGAGGCTCTCCAGCAAGCAGCTAAGGCGGCGCTCAGCGGGTCGCGCTCTGGCTCGGGAGCGCTGCCGAGTACGTGACCGCGGGCTGTCAGGCGCCCTTCTGCTGGGGACCTGGGGACACTGAACCGGCGCTGTATTGCCAGCCTGGTCTGTAATAGCCTCAGGAGATGGAGAACCGGCAGCGGGAATTGGGAGGCACCAAGGAGCAATGTGGGGATCCGTTTCCTCCCCAGGGCCGCCTCTGTGCCCGATCGTTTCTGCTGTTTTCACACCTGTGACGCCACCTGCAGCTGTCGTGGGGAATCCTTCAGCAAACTGGCAAAGGCCTGAGACAGGACTACTGCGCTGGCCGGCCCCGTCTCCTCAGTCTCAGCTGATCTCTCTGCCTTGGCCTTTACATTCAGTGATATTTTTTTCCAGCCTCCACAGTCTTCACTTTCTCGCTTGTCTCTTGCCCTTGGCCTGTGCTGAGCCTCTACCTGGAGCACGCTCTGCTTGTCCCGTAGCATGTCCGCGCCAGCTTCTACTCATTCTGCTGATGACACCTGCCCTTGGAAGCCTTCCTTGACTGTCCGCATGTGGGCTAGTATGTCTTCTTGATTGTCGCATAGGTGCAGGCACTTTCCCCGTAAGAACAGACATCGGTTGTAGCAGCCTATTTCGCCCCTCTTCCCCTGCCATTGCGCAGTGACCTCCCCGGAGGCGAGAAAACTGTCAGCTTTATTTGTCGTTTTAGTTGCAGGGTCAGTGTAAATAGAAAGGGATTGACACTCACTTGATTTCGTAGTCCTCTATCTAGCATCAGTGGGTTATACCTGGGGGCATAGTCTTTTTTTAATTTTTATTTTAAAATTATTTTAATTTTATTATTATTTTTTAAAATCCTCACCCAAGGATATGCTTTTTATTGATTTGAGAGCGAGAGAGAGAGAAACATCAGTGTGAGAGAGAAACATGGATTGGTTTGCCTCCTGTGTGTGCCCCGTCTTCGGATCAAATCCGCAACCTAGGTATATGCCCTGACCAGGAATCGAACCCGACTGTGTGGATTTGGGGGCTCATTTCAAAAACACATGAGAGAAGGCAGTGTAGCAGATGCAGGGTGTTCCAAAAAACTTATACACACTTTGAATAATTATTAATTCCAATGAGTTAAATGTGAAAACAAAGAAACATCGATTGAGCTATCTGCTGTTAAGTGTGTATATCTTTTTGGGGGATGCCCTGTATATTGGGTTTGGAGTCAAGACATCTTAGTTTACCCGAGTCTTTCTTGTGTAATGCTGGACAAGCCATTCATTCTTCTACTTCTCTCATCACGTGGTCATTTATTCAAGAACAAAACTGTATTGATTGCCAACTGTGTTATATATTATGCTAAGTGTTTATTTAGGAAAACAGAATTGAACTAGATGATCTCTAAGCTCTTATTCATGCAACTCTGATTTTTATGTCTTTGAAAAGTTTTAGGAACTCTGAGTGTAAAAAGTCTGTACAACTTCCCCCCCAAATCTGCCTTGATTCCAATCATGTTTTCCATTGGCCTTTCTTCTTACCCAAATTTCTTGCAGATCCTTGTCTGATAGAATTTAAAAAAAGAAAAAAAAAAGAAAAACCGAAACAACAAAACCCACAAGCATCTGTCTCTGGCAACCATGCTCATGAGGCACATCTCCTCCTCTGCAAAGCAAAGTCTCATGAAACCAGCTGATAAAAAGGAGCACATAAACAGGAGGCAGTCTGTTCAATTTATTTTAGATCCAGGCCCCTAATTTCCATTCCACATGCTTTTATTTATTCAGTCACAAGGTCTTGGCAAGTGCAATCTATTTAGGTGACTCGGCTCTGGCTTGCCTCTCGAATTTCCCGGCTGGAGGGAAAGGCTAATGAGCTGCCATCAGGGGTGTCAGAGCCACTGCTGACCAGGCTCAGCGGATGATTTCAAATGGATTCATAATGGTCCCACCTTGATTAGGCCAGGGATCTTGATTCAAACTACCATGGCCCTGCGAGTTGTCTGTGTGTGGTAACCCCCATTCCTGGTAGTGGTAGTGGTGGGGTGAGATTACCATTGGGTCAGGCTGTTAGATGGGGGATTATTCATGCTTGAAGAGGGCTCTGGGCCATGTCTGGGGCAGAAATAATCATCACTCTGAATGAGACAGAGGGTGGCACAGAACTGATCAATAGCTATTGGTGGTTCTAAGTTTTAGGATATTGGTTTGGCTGATGCCTGTAGGCAGTCTAGGGCTTGCATAGAGGATGTGTTGTGTGTGGAGCCGGCTCCTGCCATATCGGTGCTCTTTTTAGCATGTGCCGTCTTACTCTTGGTCTATGATGGGTGCATTAGCTCCCACCGCTATGTCTGAACTCCAGGAAGTGGGAAGAAAGAATAGAACTGCATGTACATTATTTCTTATGGGCGAGACCAGAAGCTTGCACAAGTAGCCTGTGCTCATATTTCCCATTGGCTAGCACCCGGTCACATGCCACATTCAGCTTTGCCGAAGGCCGGGAAATGTAGTGTTTAACCTGGCAGTCATGTACGCAGATAAAACATCTATTTTCATAGGAAAATAGATAGGGGGTTGGAGACTAGACGTCTCAGGCCCAATAGTCCTTAAGGGATGGCAACCCTTGGTGACCCTCAGCGTCTGTGCAGCTCTGAATTCTTTATGGAATAATTCCGGCTGCAGCCACAGCTCTGGTTTTCCTCTTATACTTTCTTGGTTGTGTTCTTGCCTCTTCTCCCAACTTGTTTCTACCTTCTGGGAATGGGAAAGCATATTTTGTCACATAATCTTTCTATACTGGGCTTAAGTCCGTGGAATTCTTTATGAGTTAAATAATATTTGCATAGTTGCCTCCGATTTTACAGATTGGAGAAGCAGATGACACCTACACATATACCTTCAACGTATAATTCTGCCCCATCCTTTCCCTAGAGGGTAGCACAGCCCTTTGCCTCTAAAGGAGGGAGAAGAGCCCCATCCCAGCGGGGAGTGCATCCAACAGGGACATCTACAGGCAGCTCTTTTTGCCAGGCGAGGGTGTGCTCTCCAGAGGTGCTTGTGCCTTGTCCGGGAAAAGCAACCACTGCCTTTGGTCTGAGATTTGTCCACAGCAGCAGCAGGGACGTTCTCATTGCGTGTCCTCCTGGCCCATCGACTCTCCATGAGAGCCCAGGAGAAATGACATATTATCTGCTCCTTGACAGCATCATCTAGGAATATCCCTCCAAAGAACAGTTCTTAATGTGTACTTTATTTTGACTTTTAAAGAGATACACTATTGGGGAATTGAAAAGTTGTACTATCTCATGCTGGAGGGATTTAGGTTCTTTCTGTCCATTACTTTGCTTGTGAATTGGTGACATTTTCTCATTCCCTGATGAATCTCCAGTATATCCTTATAAAACCTGACGAGCGGAGAGATCTGTGTTCTGGTTTCTGCAAGGAGCGAAGGGAAATGGTGAGCGGTCCTCCGATACTGTTCTAATAAAGCTAACAATTTAAAAAATGAACAGTTTGTTTTGGTGACAGATGGTTGTCTAGGGAAAAGAGACCATTGGTGGCATTTTCTTTTCCTCTTGGTGGTGAAACTCACAAGCCTTTTTCCTATAGAAACGTGAGGAAAATCAGGAATAAGTTGGTGTTAGGTGGGAAACGACAGTGAGAGGATACCTGACTCCTGTCCCCTACAGGCTTCTCTTGCCTTTTGGTTCTGGGCTGGCCGGGAAGTGCCGTGTTGGGTCCGAATGTCAGCATCCTCTCTTCTAGATGCACCAGGCTCCTGGCCTGGACCCCCCTTCCATGTGGAGGAAGCTTGTGGGCTGTCGCCCATCTTCAGAGCCCAGTTCTCTGCCAGGTGAAGGGCTGAGTAACCCAAGAAGATGCTGCAATGGTGGGAACGTCAGGCACTTAGGTTGCTGTACTGACAAGATATTTTAGGGCAGGATTTTTTTTTACATTCCTTAGGAGCCCATTCCAGTCTCATTTCAGAATCATGGACTCTCCTGGGTTAACATAACTCAAAGATGAAATATTTCCATGTGAATAAAGAGATGAAAGAAACTTGAAGGGCAGGTTCTGGAGAGTGAGAAAGTTCTCTACCCCTTCTTTTTGTCTGGCTTTATAAGAATATCTTTCTATACGTATGATTGCAAGCATGAATGGATGACTGGATATATGTATCTATCTACCCATAATCTATTCATGTATCGGGAGGGAGGATTCTCTATGTATGCGTGCTGCCAAAAAAGTGTGTTTTACTATTTAAATAAAGGGTAAAGAACAGAGTGAAGGGGTAGGGGAAGCTATTTGATTGCTAAAAATGGGGTTGATGTCATTATAGATTTATTGATTCATTTTGTCCGTGTGAGACTAGTGATCTTCTGTAGAATCAGGGCATGTTTTGCATTAGAAATCTGAAGGCCATCTTGCCTAATGCTTATTTTCACATGATGGAAACTTCAAGGTCCAGTGATAAGTGACTTGCCTAAGACCCTCCCCCGCTCCCAAAAAACATCACTCTGTTGCTTTACTTTTTGGAAAGTAAACTCTTTTACTGAAGTTTAGAAAAGTCCAAAAATTTCCCCCAAGTGACTAGATTTGTGTAACCGGCTTGTCGACCACGCACAGGACATGGCCAAGTACTTCAGCATCTCCCTTCCCAGCCGCTCCCCCTTTCCCCACTCCCAAAGGTAACCACATGCCGTTCTACTTAAAACACAGCTTAATGTTGCCTGTGTTTAAATTTTATGTAAATTCAATCAGATAGAATCTGTTCTTTTGTGGTCTGGCTCTTTCATTCAACATGATGTTTATGAAACCAGTCCATTTCCCTTGTTGTAATTGTCTGACCATTTGCGTCCCAATACTTTATTTCCAGTGTATGAATGTAACAAAATTTATTTTCCTGTTGCGTTGTTTTTAATAACCAGAGATTCCCGATGCTGATGTCGTGTCTATCTTAGTTATTTTGCCTCTAGTCAGGAGTATTTTCTCAAAAGTCAACCTGCAGGGCAGTTGTCTGAGGTTGAATTTAAGAAGCAAAAGCAGATGCCACTACTTATTGTTTGCTGCAGCAGTTCCTGCTTTCCTTTGACCAGACTACCTTTGATTTGGGAAACTACTTGACCATGAGTTAGATGACATTCTTCCTTTTACATTCTTCATGGTGGCCCTTCGCTGATTTAAAATCTGGGTTGAATGATTCATGTTGAAGAGGCTTATACAGAGCAATGACTTTCCTTGTTCGCTCTCCCCGGGTCCCCTGGGAGAATCCAGATGGTTCTTGCATTTTTAGTGAATGATCACTTGCCATCTTGATAATCTAATTGTCTGGAACTGCCCACATGCTTACCATCTGAGGGAGGGTTGCCTGCCAGAGGTGCCAGGCTCTCTTTCATGCGGCTTTGAGAAAGAAGGCATTTTAATCTGAAAACGTGGCTTCCGAAAGCATCCCTCCTGGGTGGCTGCAACTGACAGTTCCTCGACGCCTTTATTAAAAATACAATTCACCGGTCTGAGAAAGAAAATCTAATTATTTAACCGCCAGCCGTTTTCCCCATGGTGAAGTAAACTTGAGGTGTTTACAATCAAGTTAGCTAGATTTTAACCAATTTACTCATTTAACCAAGTACTTAAAAAATCCATACCGTACCTTGTAGGTTCTTTTAAACTCTTTTCATTTCCATTGATTTTGATTAAACAGGTAATTGGCAGTTGATCAATAGGCACGATTCTGATGAGCTGGTTCGGCCGAGCCTTCCCGGTGACAGAGCTCTGGGAAGAGGGAACCCAGAGGTTTGCTGACACTCCAATCTATCTTCAATAAATGCAAGCTGGCTAATAAATATTTAATGGGCAGTTGTTTGCAGTTAATAGAATTAGATAATTCTATTCGAATCCTGTTTGGAGACCTACAGGTATCATATATCACTGTTGAAGACACGGTTAATAATTTAAGCTAAGTGACTAGTAATTAGAGAGACAGTCAGATTAAGCAGGAACTTTTGGTTTAAGCCACTTGGGAATTTGTGTGAGAGAGAGAGAGAGAGAGAGAGAGAGAGAAAGAGAGGAGACTGTGTAGGATTTTAGATGCTAAACCATTGTAAGGATTAGCTAATGCAGCAATTCTGGGACCAGTCTTAAATGTGATAAAAAAGCACGAGGCCCCTGGGGTTTATTTAATATCTCATCCTCTCAGTTAATGAGATGGAAAATAGTTCACTGTTTATCTACACTAGATTGAGCAGATGTTGCCAATTGCATTTTATGGGCTGCAATCTTGGTGAGATTGTCTTCTGTCCATCACCGTCTCAGGGCCTCCACCTCTCCTGCGCTCTTCTTGTGGGGGGTGGAGGGGATGCAGATACCTTCCTGGCCATAGACTTAGAAGCAAACAACCTCTAAGTCAGGACTTAGTGGCCTTTTCATGTTATCATGGCCTTTTCCTCTCATATGGCAAAGCTGGTTGGTGGACACGGAAAGGTTTGTGGACAACACAGGGCTTCTTAAATGCGAAGACTATTGACTCTGAGGGCCTCTCTCCCAACTATTGTTTATGATACTCTTCAGGCTTGCGATTTTATTTCATTTATTTCATGTGCCATTTTGTTTTCTTCCCTCTTCTAAAAATGCATAATATATTAATTTTTGCATTGGGTCTGAGAAGCCTAGTATGGGTTTTTTTTGGTAGACATTTTCAGTTTTCCAGAGCCGTCAGCTAACCAGTATTTTCCCAATTTGTCAGATCAGGGGGAAAAAAGCTAGTTTAGGAACAGAAAGGAGTAAATATTTAGTTGGAGGCAATAAGCCACTTTAGGAAGTGATCTACAGATGGACCTGTTAGGACTTCCCTTTGTAGCAGAAAGCTGAACTTGTCACAGGCATAAATATTAAAAGGTTTCTCTTTTTCTAATGCAAAAATGTCTGAGGGTGTATGATATTTGGCATTAGATCAGTGGTACAAGGAGGTGAGGGTGAAGCCTCATTGATTCTCTTGACTTTTTTTCCTTATGTCCCAAGATCGCTGCTGCCACTCCAACCATCACGTCTACATTCCAGGCAGGAACCAGCCGGCAGGGGTAGTTTCCCAGAAATTCCCAGAAGATATCTGTTCATTTCTCTTTGGTCAGGCATGTGTCACGTGGCTACCCTGAGTTGCAAGTATCTCTGGAAAAGCGGGTTTGTACCTCTTCAGTCTTGATAGGAGAGGAAGGAAAGGGAAAGGGAATTGGAGTACATAAGTATTATGCTAGCCGACCTGCAATATTTGCCACATTCTTTAAGGAAATTTTCACATTTTGTAGTAAATACTGACTTAAATCTCTCTTACCAGAGATATTTAAGATTTAAAAATCCTTAAGATTTTTTTAAGGCCCCATGTTCTAAATGCTAATTATAAAGCCTTGCATGTGGCATATTGGAAGTTCCTGATAAATTATGCTATATTCTTGAGAGAAGGGAGTCGAAAAGGGGAGATTGGGAGAGAAGAGGAAGGCAGGGGCCAAAGATGATGTTAATATATAAACAACTAAAATCTATATCCTACTGAACCATTAGGATGTTCCAAACCTTACTTATCCCCAATTATTCTGCTTAATTAAAGCTTTAGCTTCAACTGTATTTATATTCACTAAGAGGTTATTACTACTGCAGTATTGTCAAGTAATATTTCCACTTCAGTTTTTCTTAGCTTTTTTCCCTTAGTGTTTTAAAAATACTTATTTTCCCCTTACCGCAAAATAATAAATGTTTATTGCAAAAATTTTACAAAATACAGATAAAAAAGGAAGAAACATGCAGAACCTCACTAAACTAGAAATAATTTATGTTGCTATTTTGTTGTGTATTAAGACCTTATTTGGTGCAAATTTAAGCAAATGGTGAAACGATATAATGTAAATAGTAATATTTCATTTAATGCACAGATTTGAAATAATAAGAATTTCTCAAATTTAAAATTACCTGCTACAGGGTATAGCGTCAAGCTGGCTAGCCCGAGGAATTATAAAGGACGTTTAGGGCTGTGGGTAGGGTCAGTGTGGTCGGTAATTAAAAATCCCCAGCAGGCCTTGTCAGAATGAGTCTTTGGGAGCTCCACATTCGCACTGATGTGACTCCCTTAAATAGCTTCTTTCGTGTGAGTTTGTGTTTATCTAGGTGACTATAAGATTGCACTCTATATTCTCTTTTGATTGTATCTTATTTTAATTGTTTGCTTGGTTTGTTCTCTTGTCTTGTCCCCAGCAGATACGTAGGGGCCAGTGAGAGGAATTTTCAGACATGCATGCTGTCGTCATGCCCAGTCAAGCCAGTAACAATGTAGGGGCTGCCATATGATTCATTTTTCTCATTTGTTCTTCTGGGTTTTTTGTTTTTTTAAAGTAATATAAACAAGGCTCAGATTCAACTAATGTTTATTGCGCTCTAGCCGTGTTCCAGGCATCCTGCTAGGCACAATTACAAACACTCGTTCAATTAGCACTCGGAGTAATGCTATGTGAAAATGGTCATATTGTCTACTTGGCACACCCTCAGCTGCTTCTTGCCTCCCACAGCTAATTAGCAAATCCTACCAGCTCTCCCTTCAAAATAGGTCTGAGCCTGATCATTTCCCGTGTCTGCCACGACTACCCTAGGCTAAGCCACTGCCGTCCTAGGCCCGACGGCTTCGAGGGCCTCCGGGCTGCTCGCTCTGTTTTACTCTCCCCCCGCTCCCTCCTCGCAGCCCATGGTCATTTTCCTGTGGGAAGACAGACTGGGAAAGTGTGATCAGGTTAACATACAATCAGACCGTATAGCTCCGAGTGTCAGCTGTCTCTGGAAAGTTGAGGAGAGGAAGTTTTGGAAGAATTCTGTGCATTGAGCTAATCAGAAATAGAAAAATTTGAGACGACGATTCTGTTTTCATTGTCGTCTAGTCAAAATGGAAGTGTGGAGGAATAGATCTGATTATACAGTTTAGGAAATTTAAAGAGGCCGTGTATCTTTTCTTTTGTTGGGAATCACGCAAAAATGTAATTTGCCAGAGCTCCTGTCTTACTAGCGCAAGGACAGGTGTCAGTCCTGCCAACAGTGAGCACACCTGAGTGGGGCGGCATGTTTTCTGCCTTCCACTGTCAGTCATGGATTTCTATCCACTCTCTAGAAGAAAGACTGAACTAGTTTTTATTCTCTTGGGGACAATTATTGTACAAAATTATTGTCATTTGGAGAGGGGATCAAGGACCAAGCAGATAAAAGGAGCAGGGCAAACTTATTCCAGAAGTGTTATCAGCCAGTTGATTTTAAAAAGTTAAGATATTCTTCTGGATTTTTGTGGTATTTGTGACCTTTGTCGACATTTAAAAATTTCCAGTGTGTTTTGATTTTTTTATTCTCAATAAATATTCACAAGACCGCTCTAAGACGCTCCTTGTCCATCACAGAATAGCGATGCTTCTTCAGAGGCTCTTCAGGTTCTCCTCTGTCATCCAGTCTGCGATCTCAGTCCATTTGAGGAGGAATACTGGCGTTACAGCAGTGGCATTTAATAAGGAGCTTGATCCTCTACAGAGACTCTTCGTGGACAAGATTAGGGAATACAAAACTAAGCGACAGTCATCTGGAGGGCCTGTTGTTGATGGCCCAGAGTATCAGCAAGACCTAGAAAGGGAACTTTTTAAGATTAAGCAAATGTATGGTAAAGCAGACATGAATGCGTTCCCTGACTTCAGATTTGAAGACCCCAAATTTGAAGCCATGGAAAAACCCCAGTCCTGAAGAAATGTAAAATGTATTTGGTAATTTGCCCTAGATAAGTGTACAGCTGATCAGAAGCATCAGAATAAACATACATTGATCAGCTGCCTCCTGCACACCCCCCTACTGGGGATACACCCACAACCGGGCATGTGCCCTGACCCAGGAATCAAACTGCTGTCGCCTGGTTCATGGGGTCTGATGCTCAAACGCTGAGCCACACCCGCCAGGCTGCTCTTTATTTTTGTGAGCTAACCCAGTTCCATGATTTCCAGAAGTTTCTCCTCCTTAGTTTGAAGTGAGTTTCTGTTGCGTACAACCCAGAGAGCTTTGACCAACATGAATTCCTGTAACGAAATTAGTGACGGGGTAGAACCCAGCGGAAAGGAGAAGAAGACTTGTGTGGTGGGCGGGCAAAGAAAGGCCCCAATGGGGGGTACAGCTGTCTGGGAGAGTAGGCTCACATGGGGATGGGTGCATATAGGGGTTCTTAGGGTGACCCTCACTATCCCAAAGGCACCATAGTCATAGACAAGCAACCCCCCCGATCCAAGCCCCACAAAGAGAAAAAGCAAGGAAGGAGAGCGGCTGAAAGGAGCTGGGGACTCGCGGGCAGCCGCCCCTCCTCTGCAGGCTGCGCACAGTCCTCGGTGCACGTGCTGACTGCTCGAGGGGGCCGAGGTGCTGCTCGCAGTTCAGACGCGGCACCTGCTGAAATGCGAGCAGCAGGAGCCGTTCAGCCGAGAGGCCTCTTTTGATTTGTAGCTGCTTTTGTGGCTTTCCTTTTGAGTTTCCTGGGTCCTGCCGTCAGGACCTCCGCAGACCCAGGGAAGTTCAAACACTCGAAGGGGGGAGCCCTTCCTCCCCAGGGCGGCTCCTCCGCTTTCATCCTGGGCCAGGAGGCCGCCGGCACAGAGACGCGCTGAATGGAACTCCCTGCACCCCCCGGTCGCTGGGAGTCCCCCTGAGATGCCGTGTCCTGGAGATAATGGGGCCTTGTCACTGCAGCCTGCTAACATCCACCTTCCATTGCTGCAGGAAGACGTGCCGGCGGCTGCTGAGCACGAGGCCTCCAGGAGCATCTCCGGCTCGGGGTCTCTCCGGGAGTCCGGTTCTGTGAAAGCAACACAGAAACCTCAGTCCCTTTCTCCTAAGAGCTCTTTTTCTCTGTGTAAGTTATTTAATTTTGTCTCTGTGTTTTGCAACATGCGGAGTTTAAAGTCGATGGTTGTAGGAAACACTCAAAGATAAGCAATTGCAGGGAATGGGCTTTGAAATGTGGTTGTGTCGTCTTCTTCGAAGGACTGAGATTTATAATACCCATATCAATGTCTATTCTATGTCTGTATCTGTATCTGTATCTATTCTGCACATTAGGCTAGATACATTGCTTTCTGGAATTTTCGACGTGCTCTTCTTTTCCTTGACTCCTACAGAGAATAAACGCACGGGCTATGTTCTAATAAGCCCCATCCCCTGTCTGCAGACATTGCTACTTGATCATGGCATTCTTTCCTAAGCTCTGGCGTGGCTTCCAAATCATTTTATAAAAAAATGTATTTTTATTGATTTTGGAGAGGAAAGGAGACGGAGAGAGAGAGAGAGAAACATCCATGAGAGAGAAACATCAATGGACTGCCTCCTGCATGTCCCCTACTGGGGATCGAGTCCCCAACCCGGCCCTGTGCCCTGACCAGGAATCGAACCTGTGACCTCGGTGCACAGAATGATGCTCAACTGACTGAGCCACACCAGCCAGGCCCAAACCATTTTTAAAGAGGGTTCAGGAGAGTCGCTCTCAATCAATTGATATTTGTGCCTTAATAAAAATGATTGTTGAGGGACCAAAAAGTTCCCTTTACGTGACTCTATGATCCTTTTACCAAAGATCTTCTAAAAGGCCAGACACTTACTTGCTTAATTCCAACATAAAAAAGGAGCATATGAAGTTTTACAGAAAGTTGAAAATAAACATGGGATAGTAGGGCTGGTGAAATGTGAGAGGGAAAGAGAAATGTGATTAATTTATATTGGGTATTTTTGTCTACTAGGCTGATTATGGAAAAAAAAGATACCTTAGCAAATCAATTATAGTTAGAATGACAGGGTGCAGTCGTAAGAGTTGAGACAAGCTTCATTAGGCGTTTGTGAGTGTGGCTTTTTTTTTTTTTCCCCTCAAAGGTCTGCCCGGGTCACTGGAATAAATCTGAATTTGGGTCAAGGACCTGATTAAGGCAGGGTAGGTTCATTTATCATCAGAGAAGGGTGCGACAACTGTCAGCACTCCATTTGATTCCAGCTGTGAAGTGAACAGCTTATTTTGTTTTAGTGATGATTTGAGAGATTCATCAATAAAGTCACCAATACTCTCTGCAGTGCAGCAATCTATCAGAGAGAAAAAGAGAGAGAGTGTGTGTGTGTGTTTGCACATGAGCTTGCTCTGAGCAGAAAGAGAAAAAGCAGGAATAACTGGATCTCTGCACACATATTCACGTGTGACTTCCTCCTGCCTGTTCACTGATGTTGGGGACTCATCACAGAGTCTCCAGCTGGTCAGTCATTGCCCCTGATGGTTCGCCTATTGAGCTTGTTTCACAGTCTTATTGCTCAAACGTGCCTCAGTTGCCTACTGTGCTACTCATACAACCGAGCCCAGAGGATTCTTTGGAGGAAGGAGTGATTAACTGGAAGAAATGGATTCAGTGGCCTGTCATCAATCACTTCCTTTTATTTTCAAGAGCTCATCTCTTGGAAGTTAATCATTTGGAAGACTCTAAGGTCCTTGTCATAATTTCCTGGGTACTTACTAAGCTAACACCCACTGAGCACTTATAATGGGCAAGGAACTGTGCTAAGGTTTTGTTGTTTTTTTTCATGATTTTATTTAATTTCCAGAACCACACTGTGGGGTAGGTACTATTCTTACTCCTTGCGTTAGTTAGCGTAGGCTCCCTGTTCTAACAAACAGACCTGAAATGAATGGTGGTTCTGATACCATAGGAGTTTCTTCCTTGCTCACATAATCGTACTGGCAGGTGGAGAGCTTGGAGGGGATGGCTTGTATCCAGACAGTTATTCGGGGACCTGGGCTGGTGGAGGCTTTGCTCTTTTTAACAAACAGTTTTTAATGTCACCCTGGGGAGTCCCCTTCATTCTAGCCATCCGAAAAGTGAAAAGAAGATGCGTGGAGCACTGTGTGGGAGGCCTTTATGTGTCTGTTCTGGAAGTAATAGTCTTCAGTTCTCTTCACCATCTGTGGGCTAGAACTTAGTCACAGGGCCGCACCCAGTGGTAAGCAAAAGTGGAAAATGCGGCCGCTGGCTGACCGTCCGCTTACTTCTCTGAGCCAGGGCCACACTGGGGGGAAGCGGAGCACAGATTTTGGTGAACTGTTAGGCATCTTTGCCCTACTTTGTTCCTTTGGCTCCTGGGCATCTCAGAGCACCCTTCTTTCCATGCCATTGTCTAAGAAAGACAATCCAGTCGCATTCGGTTATCGCGTCCAGGTCAGAGCTCCTGCTTCCTGGGCCATGCGCTGTCTACATCAGATGTGGCAGGTGTGATGCCTTGTCCCTGACAGCGTATGAAGGGACAGGTGCGTTATCTGCCCTGCCCCTGCCACACACCCGATAAGAAATGACAGGCTAACCTCACACCCCAACTGTCTGTTTTCTTCAGTTTTGTATGAATAGACTCAGACTGTGTGCATTTCTGGCACTTTATTCTTTTTGCTAAACGTTGTAGTATTTGTTGAACATTGCTGTAGTTGATTTACTTCCACTTATGACTTAGAAATGCTTATCTGTTTTTCTAGCCTATTTCATTTTTAAGCCTTACCTTTTTAGAAAATATATTTAATCCTATGATCTGCTGCTTGGCCACAAATTAATCAACAACAATTATTCTGTATTAACTATAAGATATATTGATTTTTTTGTTTTTGCTTACCTCCTCAGCTTTTTAAAAATGTTGTTATACATACAATAAAGCACACAAACTTTAGGTGCATAGCTTGATGAATTTTTACAAATGTACATTTGTAACCATAACTAGGTTCCAAGTGGTGGAACTTTCAAGCACCTAAAAAAGCTTCCTCGTGCCCTTTCCAGTCAATACCCACCCTCCACAGATATCGACCATTCTGATTTCTATCATTATAAATTAAATTTTCCTTTTGTTGAACTTCATAGGAGTGAAATCACACAGCAAATTTTCTTTTGTGCCTTTCAATATGTTTTGGGGTCTCATTCATGTTGTTAGGTGTCATGGTAGTGTAGCTTTTCATTGTATGAATGTAGCACAATTTGCTTCTCCATTTTGAGTTATAGTAGATAAAACTGCTCTGAGCAGTCTTGAACATGTCTTTTTGTGGCTATATCTACTCACTCATCTTGAAAATCTGCATAGATATGGAATTGCTGGGTCACAAGGCAGCTGTATGTTTAATTTTATCAAAACTGTTTTCCAAATAGCTTTAGAAAGTGCTTGTAGCGCTTTATATTCCAAATGGCCATGGCTGAGTATCCAGTTGCCTCATATCATTATCGACGCAGTGTTGTCAGTCCTTTTAAAATTTTAACCAGGGTTGGCATACTTTTTCTGTCACTGGCCAAGTAGGAAATATATTAGACTTTATGGGCCAGCCATTTAACTCTGCCATTGTAGTGCAAAAACAGTCGTTGACAATAAGTCAACAAATGGGCATGTTTGTGTTGGCTGATCATGGGCCTAAAAACGTCTTTTCCATCGCATTTGTACACCAGCCTGTGGGTAGGAGAGAGGAAAAGTGGAAGGCATTCTTCTTAAGAGCATGGCCCACAATTACACTATCATTTCAGTCCACATCTTATTGGTCAGAATTTTGTCATATGATCAGCTTGCAAGAAAGAATGGGAAATGATTTAGCCTGGTCTTCTGTAATCAGCTAAAAGTCTTCGGGGTTCTCTTGAAAGAGGAAAGCAAGAATGGGCGTTGATAGGCAATTAGCTGTTTTGTGGAACATTTCTTTAAGTTATGAAAAATTGATTTTTGTTTCATTTTATATTCCCTCTCTATGGTTTTCATTCTTTTTCTGGAGCTCATGGTAGACAGGTATTGGCTTTCTAAGGTCTATCTCTCATGCTAGTTGTCACTTCTCTTATGAAGATTTCTATCTGTTTGTCCATTTCATAGATTTTTACTTTGTTAATATTCGGTTGATGTCCATTTTGGTATTACATTGATTCATTCAGTTTTTTAAAAAGTCTTAGCGATCATGTTTTTAATTTGCAGACTGTGATCACTGCTTTTCACAGTGCCCTTTTATAGCTATAACATCTTATCATCTCTTGAAGGTGTTATATATTTATGTTTCTATTAAATATTGTTCATAAGCCCTGTTTACAGGGGTTGGTTATTTTTGTTTTCAGTCCAGTGCCTCATTTTTCCTAAGTTTTGTTATTTTGGGGTTTTTGCTTATATTTATGAATGGCGCCTTGATTGATAGTACTAGTAGTTGAATTGCACTTCTTTAGCACAAATGGAGATAGCAAATATTTGATATTTAATGGCTGATAGAGAATTCAGATCCTTGGCTCCACAGCTATGCAGCGCAGAAGCGCAGAGCAACACCTGGCTGTGCGCCTTCTCTACAGGTGCATGAGCAGCCTAACTTCTGGGTGCTAAGAGATTCATGCACCCAGCCAGTGTTTCCAAGCTCACTCGAGTTGTCTTTTGGGTATTTTCCATTTTATTTGAGGCTTGTCATTCAACATATATTGAAATCGCTTTGAAAGCAGGGACCAATGCAATTTTCTCCAGCACTTCAATTCATTTTCCCACAGACGATAGCAGGATTTATTGTCTCTGGCAGGGCCAGCTGACTGTACCCGATTTTCTTATTTGGGGGTTTGTTGGGTGGTTCTGTGGGTCTCTCTTGTCTGCATGAGGTTGTAGATTTCTCAGTTCTGTGGGAGTTCACTGTCAATCTATGGAATGTGTTTTTTATCTTCTAGAAGTTCCTTAATGGTCAGGCTGGCCGATGCACCCTCTGGGCTCGGTCAGCCGTCGTGAAGTAGGGCTCCCTCCATCAGCTGGATTCTGCGTCAGGGCTCTGGGCGAACAAGCCAAGAATCTCAGCAGGGTTCTTGGAACAGGCTAAAACTTTGAAAGCAATGCCCTTTCTGTGTTTCAATAACTTGTTTAAAAACATTCCAACAGAATGTTTTATTTTGCTGGAATCTTTTAGAAGGACAGTTTTGTGAGCAGCCTGGGAGGACTCTATCTGGATGATAGCAGAGTCTGGCACAGCAGGACCATGGGACTGTCCAGGGAGCCGGGTACCGTGCCAGCAGTGGCCTAGAGGAATGGAATTAAGTGACCAGGTGGGAGAGGGGGGAGGTTTTGTAGTTTACTTGTCATATTGTGCCCTGGTTTTGTTTCCTTTTATTTAAAATTAAGCCCATTTCTTTTAAATTGACTTTTTTTTGGGCATTTTTTACAATATTTAGAGGAGCAAAGTTGGGAATCTAACTATTGTTTGGATTAATCAAGAACTGCTCTATTAAAACTATTATTTCATGTAAGTTCCAGTTTCCTTAGTTAAGTTTATTATATAACATGTTTTTCTTACACAAATAGCATATGCTCGATTATAAAAATTTTTAGAACACACAGATAAATTAAGTAGAAATAATTTAATGCTAATCCCTCTATCTAAAGATAACCACTATTAACTTTAAAACTACATATCTTTAGGTCTTTTGCTCCCATGTGTGAATTAGGCTTAATAGAAATTAGGTAACTTACAGTAAGTGCTGAAGCTGTGATAGGAAACAAGGCACACTTAATCCAAAGCCTTTGTTCTTAAACACTCCAGGTTGCACTTGGCCTTATGAATCAAATCCCGGCCTTAGGAAGTTTGTAAGATGTAGGAGTATAGCAGTTGGTAGCCATCAGCCTGGGGCCCTGAGCGGAGGGGGCTGATTACTGTGAAACATTCTGTTGGGTCCCAAGGGAAGTGTTCCCTTTTAGGGGGGTCTGTTTCTCTTAGTTTTCCAAAGGTCCTGCTCTTCCTGATGACTCATGGCTTTCATAGCTTGTTGGTTCTGGAATTGGACTCTCTTCCAAGTATCCTACAGAAAGGATTCATTACGTTCAGTTGTTGTTGTTTTTAATAGAAACTCTGCACTGTTGAACTCTATAGCAAAGCAAGAAACTCACATGGATTCTGATCTTGTAATTGTTGGCTTGGGTGCAGTTTTCTCCGTGTGGTTGAGCAGAGAGAGAGGAGGTGCTGTGCCCGCCACAGCCCTCTTCATTACCTTTCCATTTGCTCTTCTTGGCAGGCTCCTAGAAGTTTGCAAGGACCCAGAGAGCTGGGTTGCCATAGCGTCTCTCTAAGAATTGCTTCAGGCAGTGCATTTCAGCAAAAAGTGAGCCGTGTAAGATCACAGGTATCTGAAATTGCAGGTGATGGTCCAAATTCTGGGCTCCAGCTATAAAAACACTGACTTTCCTACCTGCTCTACTCTGGGTTTTCTTGCTCTGGGGCCAGCCTGGCACCGTTTTTGCACAAAGCTCTGTTCCATTTGAAAACAGCTGTGCCTAGAAGCAGATGAGAGTCGGCAAAGCTGAGATCATAAGTCAGCAGAACTGTGCTAAGAGGCATTTTCCGTAGCTGCTTTTGGTGGGTGCTGACTAGAAAATCAGACTCTCCATAATCAACAGAAATTTTCCACCCTGCATTTTGGAAGTTAAAAAAAAAATCTCAGCTCAGATCCTTAATGATTTACACCCTTAGACAAAAGCTGCAGCTCATAGATTCTGTGCTTTATGGCACAAATATTATTATCTCACTAAAACCAAATGTTAGAACCTTTAAATAGGTTTTTTGAAGTTTGCTAACTTATGATGACAAGACCTGCCTGTTGCTCCTCTGCTGAAAGTCACATCGTCTCCTCTTTCCTACTGGGTGACATAAGCTACTTCTACCTCCTGTCCATAAAACACATCGTGGTGGGATCTTAGCTATACTCAGGGGCAAAAGGGACACTGTCATTTCAATGTGTTAGGGATAGGGGAGCGATGGTTTTTCTCAACCTGGCTGGTGAACACTCTCCTGATTCCCTCAGTGTAGTTCTTATAAATGACAAGGTTTTGGGTTTTTTTGTTTTGTTTTTACATTATGAATCTATGGTCTTTTTTCCACAATAAAGTCCAGCCATCTGTTTGACTAAGGAATGTAAGCAAAGCAGGAGTTTGAGATTTTAACTGACAAGCTGAATAAGGCATTTTTAATACATCTATTTTTCTCTCTCTTGTGCCATCTGACTGTCAGCTTTGACGACAGCATCTCACTATCATTCATGCTCCTCTCCCACAGCCGTGAGTCATGACCCTGAGCTCGGCCTGAGTGAGAAGCAACTGTTGATGCTGATGGCAAAGTTGGCTGTGTTCTCACATCATGACCCAGGTTCCTGAGGCCAAGTTAGACCCTATGACCAGCCTGTCACCATAGTGGGTGTAAAGCTTGGAGGCAGAGTGACCAGAAAGTTGCAGAAAAATCAATAGTTTCTCTTTCCTCAGGAGAAAGGCAATTGTATCTGATTTCTACACCTGTGAGGCATCTTTGTTGTCTGGTTGGATCTCTTCCAATACCTTGAAAAAATTTTTAGCACAATAACCATATAAAATGACTGACTATGAGAAATTAGAGAGATATGACCTAACACTCACTTGTGGTCAATGATAAAGTACAAGTTGAAATAATTGGGATCTGAAAACGGTTCCTAAGTAAACACATTTATATAAGGGAACAAATGTTATTATAGAAGAGACTGACTGTCCCCCAAAATTTAGTGCTGTGCCTTCTATGGTACAGGATCAACCTTGAGGGTACATTGCCCATTTAGGGATCGCACATCCTGGTCCTCCTTGCATCCGGGTGTGGCCTTGCGCCATGCTCGTAAAGGAGCAGAAGTATCATTTCCTGGGCCAGAGAGGCAAGCGGACTATGCCTCTTCTACCTGCCTTTCCCCTGTCACTTGGACGGATCCAGGAGACTCCAGGATTGACAGAGTGAGAGATGGAAAGATCCTGTTCCCTAAATCTCCATGTGGATGTGGGGTGGTGAACACACAATACAACATACAGATGATGCACTATAGAACTGTACACCTGAAACCTATATAATTTTATTAGCCAATGTCACCCCAGTAAATTCAATGAACAAAACCTCCATGGGGAGGGGAGTGGCCTGCTCATGTGGAACACGTTCATTGGATGCTAACAGTTTGTTTTATTTTTAAGAGCAGCCAGCATTGTCCTAACTAATACAGTCAGGGAGGCAAATTGGCATGACCTATCAGCCAGGGCAATGACCTTGTCTGTATTTGTGGTTTTGTGTTTCAATAGCCCACATGACGTGGTGCCCAAATGCTCATGCCCCAGCAACTGATGTAGTGATTGAAATCAAGCCTCGGGAACCCATTCCTTTACCACTTTGCTAACAAGGGTCTAAAACTGAGTGCCCTCCTTTGTCTGAAAATGCGCTCTCCAAGTTCTTCCTCCGTCAGTAGCAATAGAAAATGCAGCCAGCGAAACCCATTTCTTTTAGATCTGTTTCTGTGGGTCTCATATTCTCAAAGTCATCATGTACTATCCTCCCACACCTGAGTGGTCATCTGGCCTTGCCTAACATAGGTCTTTGATTTCATTGAGAACAGCCGTTTGTTAGATTTAGGTGGCATATGTGCTAATCATAGTTTAATTGGTCTCTCCTGGTCCGTGGAGGTACAGGTGCGATGCCAATAAAACATATATGTGCAGTGGAGGGGTTGGGATTACAGTCAACTGACAGGAGGCATCAACCTTTCAGTGGCTGAATAGCCGGTTTATTGGATAAGACAGGACAATTACCACAACTGGCCTGTCGGAATGGTTAGAGCTCCCTACAGGCTTTGAGGCAGGTGTTTATGCTTTCAGTTTAATCTCTCTCTCTCTTTTTTTTCCTGGTTCCAGGCCGCATGCAGCCCTTGGCACCAGCGGAGGCATTTATACAGAAATGTGGGTCACCTGGATGCCCAGCCCAATGCATCTGGATGTTCGTTGCCAAGCAAGGCATGAGCTTCCTGGAATGCAAGCTCGGTTTCTCCGGGGAAAAGGTAACCTGACTGGCAATCTTTTCTTCTGATCATCTGTGTGTTTGATTTTGTAGAATTGTGGAAAATTAGAATGTTTTTCATTAGCTCCAGGGGACCTTCTAGGACCCATGCCATTCAAATCTCCCATTTTACAGTTGAGGATTCGGGGGCCTCCGAGAGGTTCAGAGGGTGCTCCAGGCACAGCTAGTCAGGGCGAAGTTTTAGGGCTTCTCAGCCAGTGCTGACTGCAGGACCCATTGCTGCTCGGAGCACCCGTTTGCATCACCTGTCAGCTCCTGTTCGTAGAAGGAGTTGAAGCCGCATCATCTTCTAGAGTTTGGAAAGGAAAACAAATACCTACAGAAGGAAAAGTTGTGAATAATTGTTTTCTTCTTTAATTCTTCTCTTCTGCAGGGATTTTTGTATCTCATGGGAATCAAAGTAGTTTTACTCTGTGGTGGTGATTTCTGTGACAATTCTGCTACATAGCTAGGTTCTCTTTCATATATTATGGTTGGCCATCAGTGTTTTAGTTTATGGAAGACACGCAAAGAAGTATTATTATCCCTAGTTTGGAGATGCAGACATTGGGCCTAAGGAATATCTTCTAACTTTCCTAAGATCACCTGGGCAGTGATGGCAGTGCTGGGATTTGAACCTGAGATTGGCCTCCACCAAACCTGTGCTGCTGACCCCGTGACGCATGATCCGGCAGAGCACTGAGCGCTTCCACATTAGCTTAACTTCCTCCCGGGGAGTAGATTCAGCCTGGGGAGAGTCTGTCGCACAGGGTTGAGATATTTTTCTCAAAACTCCTCTTTCAGAGTCAGTGGAAATTTTCTTATTCTCAGGTCTTTTCACACTATGGCTGATCTGAACATTGTTTCAGGGACCAAACTAGGATGGAACTGAGAGCTATGGAAATGGGCCCGGGCAGTGGGCAGGTCCAGAGGTCTGGGTGATAGGGGAGCCTTCCTGAGAAACCTCCATCAGGGAAACCATTGCTCAGTTGTGTTAGATGCCAGTTCATTCTCCTCTAGATGTAACTTAGTGCCTTTAGTTTGTGGGCAAAAATCGGTGCTGGCTCTGTTTTATGTATTTATCACTTTCCTTATAGAAATATAGGCCTTGTGACTTGGGTCATTTCTGTCCAACCTAAACAATTTCTAGGCTAGTAAAAAATTTGACCATTACTGTTTTATGGACAAATTTATAAAACTGTCGGCTTTCTAGATGATATTTTTTTAATTTGTGGATTTTTCTCAGAAAAACCTCTGCCCCCAGCATTTATACAATTTATTGCACACCTTTTACCTCCATGATATCCCTGGGGATTGTGAACAATTCACCCGTTTTCTCTTGTTCTCATTACAAAGAACAAAAGGAATCACGGTGGGGGAATGGCTTGCTAAGAAAAGCCAAGTTCTGGGAGGAATTGGCAGCCACCACTCAATTATTGGTTTAGGGAAAGCACTTCTAAATCCTTGTTTGGATGGCAGGACAGGATGGGA
This sequence comes from Miniopterus natalensis, assembly GCF_054644295.1. Lineage (NCBI taxonomy): Eukaryota > Metazoa > Chordata > Mammalia > Chiroptera > Miniopteridae > Miniopterus > Miniopterus natalensis. The sequence continues at coordinate 88,663,239 of NC_142084.1, forward strand.
AATTTGGGAGGCGTTCTGGTCCAGATGGTTTTCTCGTTCCCTTGCAAGTCGACATTTTCTTCTTTTTTGGAGACTTAAGAGAAAAATGAGAGGCTCAGCTTTCGGGTATCTGCGTACGGAGATGGAGCAGCAGTTACTCTAGTCCACCCACGCGCTGCGGGTACTGTTCTTCATAGTTACCAGTTGGCATGTTCGGGGCAGACAAAGACACCTAGAAAATCATGACCAGTTTCAAAGCCTGGGGTACACGTGCAGAGAACTATTACTCTAAACAGAGGTGCTCAAGGTTGAAATGACCTTGACAATCTTACCCTTTCTGCCAGGAACTTGTTCAATGCCTAGGTACATACTTCCCATATTATCATTAAAGTCTAGTCCATGTCTTTTCATCTTTTTTGGTCTCTGTTTTCTTCTACAGTATTTATCGCACTTATGTTCCTTTTTGTTTGGTGTAGTTCTCTGCTTCTTGGCTGGCCTATATCCTTATAAACGAAAAGGGTTTGTAATAGGACCATTAATAGGATGAATGGAGGAAGGGTTTAGATACTTGCCCCAAATCTGCCTGTATCCTTTGATATAAGAGCTTTGGATTGTTTGAATTGGAGGGAGGAGATTGGTTACAACAAATGTTACAAGGAGGAAGAGAGACAAAAATCATGACGGTGGGTTTTTGTCTTATTTTACACAATGGAAAGGGTTAGAGTTCATTGATGGATGGGGCCATGGGCAGACGCTGCTATCATTTTTTTCTTCTTATGCAAGTCTTTAGGGACTCCGGGCCCAAGTCGTGGTGCTTCAGGGCCTCAGTGTCAGAGTTGGCGCAGAATGGGAGAGAGGGAAGTCTCTAAGCACTGCGTGGTCACCTTTGGGATTGTCAGCTTGGAGAATTCTCTGGTGACTGTGCTCTCGCATGGACACTGGCACTAATAGGATGGATGTGGTCAGCGGTTGCCAGAGGGAAGCTCAAAACACCTGTGGAGGCAGTTGGCACAGGGGAGGGAGAACAGGGCAGTTTTGTGTGGGGACTGTAGTTGACCCATTGGTTCATGGGCGTTCCCTTGGGAGTAACAGTGATGGGGGAATATTTTAAGATCCCTTAAACCATTGAAATTTAGGAGCCAAGCAATTCGTTATGCCTATAAGGAAGAGTTGGCTATATTCAGGTTACACATTCATTCATTACTGAATGTCCAGAACTGAAGGTGAGAAATTTTACCTACTTGCAGGCTAAAAGGTCATCCTGCAACCATTTCATGGATGCTGGCTGAGGCAGGAGACCCCTGGGTAGAGACAAGGACTTCATCATTCATAGCTTAGCAGGAGCTACATGGCCATATTGGTTCCCCTTATTCCCCCCAAGCCTGTGGGATGGCACAGAGGGGGCCCTTGGGGAATGCTGTGCATGCAGTGGTTTTGTGTCACAGTTGAGTAATCCCAAGTTCAGGAAACCCCAATTTTTAAGGGGCTACCAGCAAATCTGACCAACTTTTGCCTTAGAGAGTGAAGTTGTCTTTCTTACACTGCTCAGGGAATAAATCTGTCCTCTGCTCCAGACGGGGACACTAGATCCTTCAAGGCTGTTTGCTATTCAAACATCCTTGAGAGGGTCGTCTAGGGGGAAACTGTCAATGCTTCTTCTCAGAAGACTTCCAGGAACAGGAGAGATCCATGAAGAGTTGTCCCCAGCAATATGTTCCAAAGCCTCATAGTTCTGTCATTGTTGCAGGGAGATAACATCTCAAGTCAAAGAAGTAATACCAGTTGTGATAAACGGGGCAGTATTTGGGGGACACGCTGTTTTTGTTGGATTGTCTGTCTGTTTCCTGAGTTATGCCCACTGAGGCTTTTCTACCTGTGGCCTGTAACAGGGGATGCATTGTCCAGGCTTCTGTCTCTTCTCTCTTATTATTTAGGTTCATCTGGCACAAATGCTTAGGATGTGTCCATAGAGCTAATCGGTTTCAGCTTTGGGATGCAAAGGAAGGCTTCTGACTGAAGGTTCCAGTGACCATTAGTGAGTAGTGCCAGGGACCAGAAGATATCATATCCTGCCACTGGGTACTATGCTGGATCGCTTCAGCAGATTAACTGGGGAGCAATGGCAGGTCCCTGTGTGAGTGAGAGAGAGGGAGAGAGAAAGAGAGAGGAGTCAGGGGGAGGAAAGGAGAGAGGGAAGAGGGGGAGAGGGGGAAAGCGTACCAGCTGCAGCCTGCCTTCGGAAAGAGCACGTACACTGATATGCTTTGACACATCGGGCTAGTGTAGCTCACTTCAAAGGCATTTTAAAGCTCTTAAATGCTCTCAAGACCTGCAAACGGTAACCCAAGCTTTTGGGATGGCGATTATCTTGGTAAACATGAAATTAGCTTCAGAAACACCTCCTCTGAACCCAGATATTCCTTAACTCAAGGGCTCAGCGTTGCAAAGTCCTAAAGATTTTGTAGGCAGGAGGAGAAAAGTCAGTGTTTTAATGAAGCGCTTGAAAACAGAGTGAAGAGGAGAATGACATGGACCGTACAGGAAGGGCCTCTTAGGCCTCTTAAAGCTGTTGCGTTTGGAAGTCTTCGGCTAAGGTGGGATAAATGTGTCGTGAGAGAGGCCCTAGGAGCACAGTGCGAGGGCAGCTGACTCCGACTGTGGCCGTGTCTCAGGTCACTGTACCCAGTCAATACTCCATTATTGCGAGTTAAGTGGTTCGCTACAGTATCCCACACACAGGGTATTAGAGGCTGTGCTCCCTAATTTCCTAAGCAATAATGATATAAGCAGTATGCATTTTTTATTATAAAAACCAACCGTGGCCTCCACAGAGTTAATGGTTTTCTATCTGCCATTGGCACCCAGGAGACCCAGTCATAAGTCAGCGCAAAATTAAACGTAAAACGTACTACATTTTGGCAGAATTAGATTTTCTGTGCAAAGGCGGAAGTCTTCAGTTTTGCTTGGACCCAAACTTTGGTTTCCTCCCTGGTGTTTTATTTTAATTTTATTTCAATGGGTGTGTTGTTTCCTGATTAAAATTGATCCCGAGTAATTATAGCAACAGCAAGGGGCCGCGGGGGCCGGGCAGGGCTCTTTATGGCCCGGGGCTGTCCTCACGCAGCCTTTGCGTGCTCCCCGCGCTCAGGTGCTGAGCGTGTGGAGGCGCAGCCAGGCCCGGGGAGGGGACGCCGTCCCTCCCCCTCCCACGTGGCTGCTGCTGGTACAGGCCAGGAGCCATGCGGGACAGAACTTAGTGAATCGCGTATCCCCTCCCTTAGCAGTCAGCAGAGGGAAGGGAGGCAGTGGTTTTTCGTGCGGAGGAGGCTTGGTTAGAATGATTTGTTTCCACGAGTCAGGAGCCCCGTCTAGGAAGCCACGTGGAGGAGAGGGGGTGGGTTACTGAGAAAGGCCTGGGTGTTTCATCCAGACCACGGACAGAATTAGAGCTGCCCTTGGGTGTCAGCAGGAGGAAGTTCCAAGCCAGCACAGCTGAGCTTCACTGTTCTCTCCCTGGGGGGGTGGTGTCTCTATTTTGCTCCTTCCTGTTGTTGTTGTTGTTACTGTTGTTCTTGCTGCAGTTGGGCTTTGCCTGCATCTTTCAGAATAGGGAGGTCTCATAAGGCCCCAGATTATACCTTCTCAACCTCAGTGACCAGTCCCACCCAGCAGACCAGAGTTAGGCCCAAAGACCTTCAGAAGCTGGGCCACATTTTAATTAATAGGGAGTGACGGGACAGTGGCAATGTGTAGAGTACATTTCTTGCTTAAGAGCATTCAAATGACATACTAGTAATGGCAAAATTAAACATAGCCATAGTTTGTGGGTCGAATGGAGTCTTGAGGCTACCAGTTTAAGATCCCTTGGCCAGTCTTTCTTAGACCGTGATCCAAATTCAGGAAACACCTAGCTTCATCAGCAGGGATGGGACTAGGGTAAGGCAGGTGAAGCCTCAGGTGGAAAAGTTAAAATACTTGAGGGCAATATTTTAAAAGTAAGAATTAACGCAAAAACTCCCACAATGAATAAAATGCATAATTTTAAATAAAGGCAGGATCCCTATTGATTTTTCCTCTTGCCTCAGGCTCCAGGATGGCCGAGAGCAGTGTGCTCACCAGGTGTCTACCTGTAGGCCAGTCAGTTATGGGCGGGGGAGTGAGTCCAGCAGCACCCCATGGGTGGAGGGGGTCAGTTCCCAGCAGCAGGGGTGTGGGCCAGGCAGGCACACCCCAAAAGATATCTGCTAAAGGATTTAGAGCATGAGACATTTTTCTTGGATACGGTCCCTGTATTAGTCAGCTTGTGCTGCCATAACAAAATCTGCGGAGGCTCTCTTCCTAGCTTACAGCCTTTTCACTGTGTCTTCGCATGGCCTTTCTTCTGTGCTTGCCTTGGGGGGCGGTGGCGATGGAGGGAGAGGGCTGGCTCTCTGGTGTCTCTCCTTAGAAGGACGCTAATCCTATCATCAGGGCCCCACTCTCATGACCTCATCTAAACCTGAGTACCTCCCAAAGGCCCCATCTCTGAAAACCATCACGTTGGGGGTTAGGACATCGGCACGTGAATTTTGAGGGGACACAAACATTGAGTCCATAACAGCCTCTAAAGATTACAGATACACTCCAAACATTATTTTTTTTAAAAAAATTAATTTATTTATTGATTTGAGAAGGGGAAAGGAGAGAGAGAAAGAGAAACATTGATTTGTTACTCCACTTATTTATGCGTTCATTGGTTGATTCTTGTATGTGCTCTGACCGGGGATCTAACTTTCAACCTTGGTATATTGAAATGATGTTCTAACCAGTTGAGCTGCCTGGCAGGTCCTACTCCAAACCAATTCTTAACTCCCTTTTGGTAGTTCTCCTTGGATTTATCATGTATCAAGTAATCTTTACTCAAAAAAAAAAATTTGAACTATTTTTTGACAGTTCTGTCAAAATATAAGCCTAATAAAGTAAGTTAAGGTTTTTGTCATAGACTTCTTATTCCAAGGAAGTTGCCACAAGAGTATCTTTTGCAAAGCTGAATTAATCATCAGAAGAATGACTCAGAGATTGAACTAGAAATTGAAGCTTGGGTGCTTAACCATTTCTGAAACCCCTGGGACCTGACCAATAATTGCTCTTCCCATCCATAAGAAGACAGAAACATTTAGCATATGGTATTTCTTTCCCTTCTAAAATCAATCAGGATATGTCACTTTGTGGCTTACTGTAGTCAATCAAAATGTTTTGCCTAGTTCTAAATGTAAATCTCCTAAAGACATTTTTCAGAAAGAACTGTCAAATCATTAAGTGATAGCAATGTTGGTAGAGAAAATAAATTCCTTTCGACATTTTATAGGGACTAAAAAAATTAGAGAATGCTTTCTTTTTTTCATCTCCTCAAGGGCTGTTTTGGTTTTGATGTTCAAACACCATATTGGAAAACATTTTTACTGTGAATGTAATTCTGAAAACACTTTGAGCCCTGACAGTATCTGTCTCGGGCAGCCTCGTATCTAGCTGGCAAAACAGATCCTGAAAAAATAAAGAAAAAAAAATTTTTTTTTTCAGAATTCTTTATATGCAATTCCCCAGAAACAGCTCAAAAAAGATAGACACTCTTTTCTAAAAGGTTGCTGGTTTAGCACTTCCCAAGTTATAAAGGTTGGAATTTCCCACTGGCTCAGCGGAGAGATTTGTATCAGTTACTTTAGATTCACCTAAGAGCGCATTTGTATTTTAGATGAAGCGTGAGTCCCACCAGACAAGTGAGATTGTTCTTAAAAATTGTCCTCCCTCTTCTCTCCCCTCCCCATGTATGCTCAGATCTAAAGTAGAGTCTTCTCCGTGTTTCTCCGCAGATAGAAATGACACCCTGGCTGCTGCTTCTCTGTGGAGAGCATGGCTGGGTGTACAGCAAGGAGGTCTGTGAAGATGGGTGATTTTTCAGCTCCTTAAGTGAAGCCCTAACTTAAGTCCCACCCGCACCCCCACTGTATTGGTGTAGATGGAAGTGAGTAAGAGGAAGGTGCTGATACATGGAAAAGCACCGTGAGGGTTTATGCAAAACACAGCCAAGTATCGCTTGTCTGATCACATGTGATCTCAGTATATTCATTGTTATCACTTCTGCCAAGACGCTCATCATATTTTATCTTTCCCCCCTGCCTTGCTGCTCACCTTTATTATAATTTTTAAATTAAGACTTTGTTGTTAAGAGCAGTTTAAGGTTCACAGCAAAGCTGGGGAGAGTACAGAGATTCACAATATATCCCTGTCCCCCACACACGCACAGCTCCCCGCTGTACACCCTCCCCAGAGTGGTACACTTGTTACAATGGATGACATCATCATAATCACCCAATATTCATAGTTTCCCTTAGGGGTTCACTCTTTTTTATTAAATTTCATTTAAAAAATTGATTTTAGAGAGAGGAAAGGAGAGAGAGAAACAATTGGTTTGCCTCCTACTTGTGCCTCGACTAAGGATTGAACCAGCCACCTGGGTACGTGTCCTGACTGGAAATCCAATCTGCCACCTTTAGGTGTATGGGATGACACTCCAACCAGCTGAGCCACACCGGCCAGGGCAGAAGTTCACTCTTGATATGGTACATTCCATGGGTTTGGACAAATGCATAGGAACATGTATCAATCGTTATGATATCCTACAGAGCATTTTGCTCCCCTAAAGATCTTCTGTGCTCTATGTATTCATCCTTCCCCGCCCACCCCAACCCCTGGAAACCACCGATCTTTTTACTGTCTGCATAGCTTTGCCTTTTCCGAAATGTCATAGAGTTGGAATCTTACAACATGTAGCCTCTTTAGTTTGGCTTCTTTCATTTAGTAACATGCATTTAAGGTTCCTCCATGTCTTTGCGTGTCTTGATAGCTTATTTCTTTGCGACACCGAATACCTTCAGCAATCATAAATAAAACTGCTATAAACATCCCTGTGCAGGTCTTGTCCAAACATTGTGTGGACATACGTTTTCAGTGTCTTTGGGTAGATATTGATGAGCATGACTGCTAGATCAGATGGTAGGAGTATGTTTAGTTTGTAAGAATTTACCAAACTGTAGTCCCAAGTGGCCGGACCATTTTGCATTCCCACCAGCAGTGAATGGGAGTTCCTGTTGCTCCACATCGTTGCCAGCATTTGCTGTTGTCAGTGTTCTGGATTTTTCCCTTCTTATAAGTGTGTGGTGGCACCACAGTTTACCTGGTATTATGCTTAGATTTTCTCTCTTCTGCCAGCTTAGATGCTTCTTACAGGTGGAGTTGCATGGGTGTCAATCCTTTGCTGTTCCTGTACAATCGCTGCATATAAACGTCCCGGGAAGTGCGCTGAATGACTGAAGGTGCTAAACGTGTTTGATGTTCAAAAGTTCAGTTAGGGAAAGGGAAGAGCTATGGTTTATTGAATATTTATGACAAGCATTTGACACACATGCACTTCGCCTGTTAATCCTCACAATTGTCCTATTTTGCCAAATATGGACAAACTGAGCTTTAAAATAGTAAGTAAATTAACTAAGTCTGTCTGCCTGGCCTGGTGAGAGTGATCAGAGGATGTGGGCCAATTCATCTTTGAACAACTGAGCTAAATATGCACAGTAGATGGTTTAATGCGCAGCAGGAAGGTGTCGCCTCATCGCCTCATCGCCTGATCCTGGGGAAGAAAGCAAGGCCAGCGGAGCAGCAGGCCTCACGCAGTCACTCCTGCGGTCGGGGCCGAGGGTGCTGTGGCCAGCAGGCTACGGAGGGCCTTGGAGCACAGCGCTTGCCCGAGTGTGCAGTATGCTACCTACAGCTGGGCCTGGCACAATCATCCCTGACTAACGGGAGGCGAGAGGAGAGGGTTCGAGGGCTGAATAAATACATTACTTAATTACCTATTATCAGAGAGAGCAGATGGTCAGCTTAAGCCGGTCTCCTGATGCCTTGAGCCTCCGAGCCGAGAGGAGGTCCTCAGAGACGGGGCAGGTTGGGCTCGAGTCTGCTTCTCCTCTGGCCCTGGAGGAGGCTCCGGGTCTTCGGATCTCAACGGGCCTCATCCCCCGAGGCTGAGAGGCACGGGGCCGTCCACTGCCCACTCTGAGCTGAAGTTGGACAGGCCCAAGCCGGTTGGCGTTTTCCGCTTTGCTAATTTTGGCACCAGATGGGGGTGGATATGGATTTCATTTCCTGGGAAATGGTTGAAAAGCGAGGCTCTAATCAAACGTGAAAGGGGTGGTTGAGCACTTACTTGATGTGCTCAGGAGCTTCTATCACTGCAGACCGTATGCTGGTTTTCTCGCCTTTGGCTGTCCCCGCGGAGAGCCCGCTTGTTTGTCTGAGAACTGGTTGTTCTGGTGTTAGGGAGAAGGTAGCGGGGTTGTAGCCTGGAAGCATCGTGCTGGGTTTCCAATGCTTCAGGCTGGCATCGCAGGGCACGGACGGCAGCGGTTCGCAAATGCTGGTCTGGGGATGGTGGCCACGGTGGCCGCATCAGCATCACCCGGGTCGTTTATGAAAATTACAAGTTCTTTAGCTCCAGGTATTGAGATTCTGGTTGCTTAAGTCTTGGGTAGGATTTGGGAATCTGGGCTTCTGCAAATCATTATGGAGCAAGTTTTGAAATTACTGTCTATTCGTTAGGGAGCAGGAAAGAGTCAACTCAAAAGGGTCATTAAAGACACTTTAATAATGCCTTGTTTATAAAGGTGTGGGCAAGTTTAAGGGAAGCTATTAAGGAATGGTGAGGCACCCATACCTAGCAATAGTGGAAAACAGGTGCAAGCGGTGGGGGTGATTCGCAGAACCCGGTGAGATGTAGGCATAAGAGAAGACCCCTGGACAGGAACTTTGGACAACCATCCTCAACCCATGGTCCAGTAGGGAGGAAAACCTCATTCTCCTTCAGCCCTCTGAACTCTTTCTGGTGCTTTCCATTGGCCAAAGCCAAAGGGCCAGGGTGTCCAGGTGATGCAGTCTATAAAAGTCAGACTCCTGAGGCACAAAACAGGCTGGAGAAGGCTGGAGGGTGGGCCTGGCAGGCAGAGAACATCTAGCACATGCAGATAAAGACAACCGTTTCTAGTTGCACATTTGTGCGCCAATTTGTGGTTGGCAAATATACAGATACGTGTTGTTCTACGGATGTGCTTGTCTTCTCGGTGTAAAATCACCTCTGTAATTTCATCATAGAGACTGGAAGCTCTCAAAGAACAGAGGTGGCATCTTTAGAATTATCTTCCTGTGTCCTGCCCATGGTTCAGCCAGTTCATATTCTGTCTCTAAAAAGGGCTGCAGGGAGAGTATTTTGGAAGATCACAATTGTCTGCCAGGCTATTAACTTTAAATTTAGCAATATACCTGTAGGTTATTCTATTCTCTCTGATTAAGTGTAGACCTATCATTCCGTATTCTTTGAATTTATTTATACTTTCCAGGAAGCTATTTATATTTGTAACCAACACAGTCTTCATGCTGATTATTCCAGGCACATCTTCTTAAAGAAACCACACTGGTATACCTCCTAAAAGATTGCATTCAGCTGTATTGCTTTCTTTTTGTTTCATGTTATGTATTTCTTTCATTGTATTTAAAGCATACTTTTAATAATCATTTGTAATTGTAACTCCACATGAGAGGGATTGGATTACTTTTTATTCAAGTGTGTTGCCTGTGAAGATTTGAGCACATCTTGAAACACAAAACTAAAAGAAGCTATAGAAATTGTCTGTGATATCCCTGAGATTTATCTGTAGCTTCTGTACTGAGACTCCAGTCCCTGCCCCCCGCCCACCCATTGAAGAAGTTCTTGGCATTTAGAATCCCCCTTCAGGATAGAAATGAACAGATAAAGTCTTCCATTACAGCTCTTCACGGGCCACCTGTGCTTGGTGAGAGGGACAGTCTCTGGTCTCACAAGGGAATTACGTGCATGCTGATGGCCAGCATCTTTTAGCACCCACTGTGTCCGGGGCATTGCACATGCCCCTTACTTGGTCCTTACAGTTGCTCAGGCAGAAAACTTGGAGTAAACTTGGATTCCTTTTTCCCCCCAAATCCACATGAATCTGTCAGCAACTCCTGTTGTGTCTATTTTCAAAATACGTTCGGAATCTGGCCGTGCTCAGGCTTGAGTCACCGGCATCTGCTCTGGATGAGTGTAGTCACCTCCTAACTGCTCTGCCTGCTTCTCTCCTTCTCCTTGCCGTCTTCTGTCTGCAGCGCAAGCAGAGAAAGCCTTGCAAAAGGTCAGATCGTGTAGCTCCTCTGTTCAAAACCCTTCCGAGGCTCCCATCTCACTGACAGTAAAAGGCAAAGCCATTACCAAAGCCATGAGGCGGAACACTAGCTCTTCCTCGGCTCGCTCTCTGACCTCATCTCTCAGTCTCCCCTTCTCTTATTATATTCCAGCTACAGCATGTTCCTGCCTTCCTGCTTCCGAGCCTTTGCGAGGGCCGTTCCTTCTGCCTAGAATGTTCTTCCTCCAATTATCTGCCTGCCTTATGCTCTCATTTCATTCACGTCTCTTAAAATGCCACCCTAGAAGAGAGGCCATCCCTGACCGCCGCATGTATAGCACCCACCATCCCTCCTTTCCACTCTGCTGCTGTCTTAGAATTCTTCACCACGCATGTCACCATCTCATGTATTCAACTGTTTGTCTCTTTCCCACAAGAAGGAAACCTTCTTGAAGGCTCAGACTGTTTTGGTTTATAGTCAAAAAAGGGGATATTCATATTGCACACACACATAAATAAGCACATGCATATATAACGTATGAATATGTATGTGCATATATGTATGAGTGCACGTGAGTGTGTGTTAAGATGTGTGTGTTTGTATAAATATGTACATGAGTGTGTTTGTGTATGAAACGTTTTTGGCCCAGAAAGGAGACAGCTTTCTACCCTATATCTCCCTGGAAAATCTCCATGTTTTGCCCTAGGAGACGGTGCCAGAGGCAGGACACAGAAGAAGATGACGGAGGGGACTTGCACACCGAGGAAGAGACCTGACTGTGGCATGTTAGGTAAATTTATAACAGAATTGGACAGTATCCCTCATGGTCCTTGTGAAGCGTTGGAGTTACTGTCAATGGATCTGGTCTAACAAAGATGTGACCTTTAGGAGGAGCTCGGTTCCTGCTCCTACCTTGGAAAGCAGCGGCCTAATCCACTCAAGTGGTCAACGTTGATGGTATTCCTCTCTCTCTTTCAGGATCCCTTAAGGTAAGTATTTTTTTTGAATTTAGTTTTGCCTGAAAAATCTGCCTCCAATTTGAATGAAATTGAATATGTTTCAGGACTCAAGCAGCATGTCTTCCATCCGAAGCAAAATGGAGATGAATTTCAATTAGATGTTCCCATTATAATCTGTCTCCACCTGGAGTTTTCATCAAAAATTGCTAGGAAGTGTGATATAATGTATGATCAGGATTTGCCCACTGGCAGCTATGTCCCATTATCTTAGTAAAAAAGCACAAAATAATTAGTCTGATGCATATAGACAGCAGCTTCTTACTGCGAGGGACTTTAATTGAGGTGAGTAATATATATGGAGTTTAAAGCATTATATATTTCCCTCCCAGGAAGACGCCGATGACTAATTCCGTCGACAAAGTAACAATGTTTCAGAAGATTTAATGCAAACTGAACACCACAGTCAATAGCCACTGCAAAATGTCCATTTTCAGGCCTTATTTTCGCCGGAGCTTAATTTATGGTAATTTGGAGGTTGCATATCATCTGGAAGCACGCCGTTGGCTGCGGAGTTAGTGCTTGGTTATTGCATAAATCATGGCCGGATGCGTTGGCTTCATTTCATGCTCTTCTTTCTCCTACAGCTGGAATCCTCGCCTTGTCAGCCCCTCCTCGGTCCTGCCCGCTAGCTCATGGGGCCCCGAGAGCTCGGTATTTAGGAGACCACTTCTTTGTGGAGTGGCATCGTCCAAGGGCCAGGGAGAGGGTTTCTGGGCGTCAGAGGGAGGGAATTCAGCGAATCTTTCTGTGGGGTAGAGTGTTTCGATCGGCTCGCCTTAAGCGCTTTAGGGGGAAATATAATTCCCTTTCCCCACCCTCCCATTGGCCCCTACGCTCTATGCTAATACAAAAGATGAGTTTTAAAAGTATATTGGCTGAATATTGCTCATCAGGGCAGGTTTATATTACTTTTTGTAAAAATCAATTTGAGATAGAGGAGAAGTAAGCCAGCATGTTCTAGGCCCACAAATAATCTTCCTGGGAACCTAAGTAATATGAATCAACTGACTATATTGTAGGATTTAGTTTAGGCTACTGGTCTTCAAAGAAACATATTGGGTATTTCAGACTAATGAAAGACTTGCCTACTTATTTACAAAGACTTTGAGTTTTTAGATGTCATTAATCATTTTCAGAAGCTATTACATTTTTTAAATAAGTAAATGTCATACATCCAATTGTGGACAACTTTATTCTAAATGTTGTGGGAAACCATGTTTTAAAAGGTTCTTCTCTTGAACCCTTACGATCATAATATAAATATTGCCATCTATTCATAAGTTTGATTACAATATTCTTCTAATTCATTTATACAACTCTCGCCCTTCAGTTATTGTATAATTATAATGGCCAACATATAAATATACATTGTACATTACCTTTATGTGCATATCACATTTAATCCACATATCAACCCTATGTTGTGGGCATTATTATCTGCAATTTAAATAAACACATTTACAATGGTATTAAATTATAATATTGCAGGAAATCTGAAAAGTGTCTAAAGTACACTGATGTTAAAAAGACTAATCAAACCAAAAAATAAATAAATAAATAAAAGGGAAAAGACACAAATTACCGATACCAGGAATAAAATAAGTGGATATCACCATAGACCCTGCAGACATTAAAACTATGATAAAGAAAATCCTACAAACCATTTTATGCACATGAATTCAACATTCAACAATAGATAAAATGTACTAATTCTTCAAAATATACACATTACCAACTCACCGAAGAGGAAATAGGGCACTGGAATAGTCCTATTTAAAAATGGAATGACTAGTTAAAAACCTGAAAAAGAAATCTAGATGCTCCAGTGATTTCACTGGTGAATTCTAGCAAACAGTTAAAGAAGAGTTAACACAAATTCTCAAATTCTATACAATTTCTTCCAGAAAACAGAAGAGGTAGGAATGCTTAACAAGTAATTTTATGAAGCCAGCATTGCCCTGATATAAAAAAGGCAGGCAAAGACACTGCAAGAGAGTAAAACTTTTACAAAACAATAAAACTCTCCCTTATGAATATCAGTGTACATATTCTCCATAAAATATTAGCCAGTGTCATCCAACAGTGTAGTGTATACAAAGAATAATACAACATGAGCAAGAAGGTCTTATCCTGGGAATGCAAAGCTGAATAGTATCTAAAAGTCAATCAACGTACCATCTAATGAATTAACACTTTAAAGAAGGAAAAACATGGGCTCATATCCATTGATACAACGAAAGCACTTGCTAAAATTCAACATTTATTTCTTATAATAACTCTCAAAAAACTAGAAATAGGAGAGCATTTCCTTAACCTAACGAAGGTCATCGATAGAAAAACATAACCGAAATCATTTAATGGTGAGAGACTGAATGCTTTCCCCATGAAGATCACTAGCAAGGCAGGGATAGTCGGTCTCATCACCCCAATTTCACATTCTTCTAGAAGGCCTAGTCAGGGCAATAGGCGATAAAAAGAAATAAAATTCATGTGAATGGAAAAAGAAGAAATAAAATTGCCTCTATTTGCAGACAACATGACTTTCTACATAGAAAATCTAAGGAATTTATAAACAACAGCAAACAAAACTAAATCAAACCAAATAAAAAAACCCTAGAACTAATAGGTGAGCTTTGAAAGGTCACAGATACTAGTTTTAATTTTTATTATTTCTCTTCTCTTACATTGGATTTAATTTGTTCTTTTTCTGCTTTCTAGTAAAATAGAAATTAAGATGATTAATTTAGATTACCCCCCCCAATATATGCATCCAATGCTGTAACTTTCCCTCTAAACACTGATTTCATTACATTCTACAAATTTTGATAAGTTGTATTTTCATTCTCATTTTGTTCAAAATATTAAAAAATTTATCTTGAGATTTTTTTTAGCTGACTTGTATCTTATTTAGAAGCATGTTGTTTAGTCTATAAGTATTTTGGGATTTTACAGCTATCTTTCTGTTACAGATTTCTAGCTTAATTCCATTGTGGCCTATGTTTCCCATGCTTTTAAATTTGTTAAGGTGTGTTTTGTGGGCCAGAATGTGGTCTCTCTCAGTGAATTTAGAGCACTGGTATATTTAGAGCATTGGCATTTAATTGATATAGTTGGATTAATGGCTACCACATTTGTTACTATTTTCTATTTATGCCCCTTGTTTTCTTTCCTATTTTTTTCTTCCAGTATTTGTCTGCGTTTTGTGGTTTTAATTGAATATTTTACATAATTTTTATATGAGCGTTTTCTCTCCTTTCTTAGCATATCAGTTACACTTCCTTTTTAAAAAATTTTAAATGTTTTTAATGGTTGTCTTTGTGTTTGCAATATAAATTTACGACTGATCCAAGTCTACTTGAACAAATACTATAGCACTTCATGGGTAGTGGGACTATACTATTTGGAGATAAGTCACTCTGAGTAGCCCACAGTTAAGGCGGGGGGAGTTACACTCCCTGCTCCGGCAGGGAACATTATGCAAATATATGGAATTCTTCTCTTTGGAAGGTTTAGCTCTTCTCCCCATTTATTTGTTTACTGAGTAATTTATTTCTAGTGATATGGGATCATGGATATTTAATTATGCCTTGGGTTATAATCCAATACTATTTTATTTTATTGCTCAAATTGTTCTAAGTTTGGACATTGGTAACTCCAGTTGGCTCCTGTTTTCACTTTCATATGCCCTCTTTTTTTCTTTTTCTTTTCTTTTTGTGTGCTATCTTACTTTCTGGCACTACAAGATGCTCCTGGATCATCTTGCATATTTCCCGAACAAGCTCCTCCTCTATATTTCCTGCTCCATCCCTAGAATGTCCCATTTTCCAAGAAGACCTGGTTCTTTTTCTTATAAATGGTATTAGAAACCAAGACCTGGACATTAGGTATGTTTATTTCTATTGAGATGTCATTGGTTCTAGGCTATTTCAATTGATGGATCAAGGAAATATTTGTGTGTATACTGACCTGTATCTGTATAAGTGTCTATACATTTTTCTATATAACCATTTTAATTTATATTAAGCTGAATGTGAGGAGTTAATAATAATGTTTCCAACTCTAATTCTATTACCACATGGACCATTTTAATCCCTTCTCTTGCTTATCTGCAAACTCCCACTCCAACAGTGAGAAATCTGGTCCCATCACTCACCATATATGCTTAATTGTTTAATTCCAGTAAGCATGCATACCTAGCTGCACTTGCCTGGGAAAAAGCTTTATAAACTAGAGCATAGTGTTTACACTTGATCTTAGCCAAAAGGATGAGAAGTGATTGAGAACAGTGTTTAAATAGCATTTTTTTACCTTTACTTTAACAGACTCCACTAATATCCAAAGTTACTTTGGTCAGCACCTTTTCTCTCACCCCTTCGAGTGAGCTTGTTTCATTCATTTGTGATACAGTTAAATTACTGTCACATTCTGCATTACATCCTGGGATCCCATGTCATCCTAAGTAATTTTTATTTAAAAAAAAATATATTATTGATTTCAGAGAGAGGAAGGGAGAGGGAGTGAGAGATAGAAACATCAATGATGAGAGTCATTGATCAGCTGCCTCCTGCACGCCCCCTACTGGGGATCCAGCCCACAACCCGGGCATGTGCCCTGACTGGGAATCGAACCTTGATCTCCTCTGTCCTAGGTTGATGCTCAACTACTGAGCCACAGCCGGCCGGGCATCCCAAGTAATTTTTAAAAATTTGTCTACATTAAGGTCCACTGTGAAATGCTATAAAATTGAATGGGTTTTGATAGACACATAGTATCATGTATCAGCAGTTATGTGTCATACAGATAGTTTCACCACCCAAAAAGTCCCCTTTATTTTAATTAGCCAACCTCTCCCTGCTGGACCCCTGGCAACCACTGTTCTTTTTACTGTCTCTAGAGTTCTGCCTTTTACAGAACACCATCTAATTGCAATCAGACAGTAGGAAACCTTTTTAGACTGGCTTCTTTCACTTAAAGGTAGGCATATATGATTCATCCATGTGTTTTATAACTTTATAGCTTATTTCTTTTTGTTTCTAGGTAATATTCCATTGTTTGTTTGCCATTTGATATTTACAAAGGCACATAAGCAACTCAATGGAGAAAGTATAGTCGTTTCAGCAAACAGTGCAGGATGCATTCAAACCCATTTGCAAAACATGAGCCTAAATCTCATCCTTACACCTTATATAAAAAATCAACTCAAAATGAATTACAAATCTAATTTTAAAGTTATTAAACTTTTAGAAGAAAATCTTCCTGACCCGAGGTTAAGTAAAGTGTTTTTTACAGAAGCAGGATCCATAAAAGAAGTTGAAAAACTGGAATTTATCAAAATTAAATACCTCTGCCCTGCAAAGTCCATTATTTAGAGAATGAGAAGACAAACTACAGCCTGGGAGAAAATATTTACAAGTCACCTGCCCAACAAAGGTCTTGTATCCAAAATATATAAAAACTCTCAAACCTACTAGTAAAGAAACAAGCAAACTAATTTCAACATTGGCAAAGACTTCCACAGAAGCTTCACCCAAGAAAACAATTGACCCTTGAAAAGATGTTCCAACCAACAGGGAAATGAAAACACATAATCTGGCCCCTTAGTACTTCTCTGAGTTTCTCTCCTCCATCTCCCTGCCTCGCTTGTTCCTCACAAGCCACACACACTGCTTTGCTCTTCCTAGAATATCCCACGTCCAGTCTTGACCTCTCCCTGAAATGTGCTTCCCTACCTGAAATAAATGCATGACCTGAGATAAACATCCAGGTAGCTAGCCCTCTCACCTTCTTCAAACTGTGCTTAAATGTCACTGCCCTGAGGCTACTATCTTTACCTAGTTTTAAATTGCAGTCCCCCATCCCAGCACTCTCAGCTCCTCTCCGATTTCTTCTTTATAGCAGCATTTATCATCTTTCAAAAATTATATAATATACTGATTATATTTATTGCTTATTGGCTATTTACTAATATCTGAATTTTATGGAGACTAGTTAGAAGGCTATTTATTAGTAGTAATAATCAGGGAAGTGCTGGTTTAGACTAAGGTGGTTTGGACTAGATCGGTTAGGAGGACTTTGTAATAGTCTAGGCCAGAGATGAGGGTGATTTGGACGAGAGTGGTAGTAAGAGGGGATGGAGGGGATGACTGTGTTCTCCACATTTGTCTCATCTCTTCAATGCCAAATGGACCAATAGAGGCCATCCACGTAACTGATGCAATGAATTAGCTGCCTAAGGCCAGTTGATATGAAATTTATAGGCATGGCTATTGTTTAATGGACCCCATTTTGGAGATCAAATAATACTGCAGTTTTTTAAAGGACCAAGTTTCCATCAGGATCTTCCTGCAGTTTTCAGAAAGCTGGCATGATGCTGCTGGGAATGACTGAGCAGATCATCTGTTAGAGCTCCAAGAACACACCAGAAGAGGAGGGCCCTTGACTTGGGAGCTGCCGCAGTGGCTGGCAGCTAACCCAGCAGCAGGAGGCAGGGAGGTGACAGACACGCAAGGCAGATGTTCTACTGAGCTCCTCCATCTGGATGGGGCCTTTCGCTTCTACTTTTCCCAGTCATGCAGGAAGCAAGTGCCAACGATGCGTCTTCATTAGGATGAACGGGACCTTGGGCAGACGGAAAGCAGTTGCCACTTGCTGAAAGCCCAGGGTCAAGGAGAACCCAGGAACCGTACTG
Organism: Miniopterus natalensis; assembly: GCF_054644295.1. Taxonomy (NCBI): domain Eukaryota; kingdom Metazoa; phylum Chordata; class Mammalia; order Chiroptera; family Miniopteridae; genus Miniopterus; species Miniopterus natalensis. The sequence continues at coordinate 88,681,152 of NC_142084.1, forward strand.
ATCGTGTTGTGGGAAAGAGATGGGGCCATAATCTGTTCAAGAAGTGTTTTTGTTCTTTGTTCGTTTTGTTTTATTTTTATTATTATTGTTTGTGTGTTTTTTAAAGGTTAATTGTTGGCAGTATTAAGGGAAACCATCGAATCCTAACCTGCACCAATAACGCAGGGAAGAAGTGTGTTGACAACAGCTTCCTTTTGAATTCTTCCTCCGTACAGACTCCGCTCCTTGTCCCTCAGGCATCGTTCCCCGCTACGGTCCCCGCTGGCCGCAGCCATCATCAGGCACATCAGGCACCATGACCTCCTGATTGTCCCTTGAAGACCCCAAGCATGTTGCTGTCTCATAAAATTTGCACTTGCTATTCTCAGTCTAGAATGCTCTTCCGCACAGGTGCATGGCTTGCTCTGACACTCAAAAGGGCTCTACTCAAATTCATGCCCCAAGGGAGGCCTTGCTTGGTCACCCTGCTTGACCACCTTTCCTTGGCCACCCTTCCTTGGCCACCCTTGCTTGGCCACCCTGGCTTGCCCACCCTTCCTTGGCCACCCTGGCTTGGCCACCCTGGCTTGGCCACCCTTCCTTGGCCACCCTTGCTTGGCCACCCTGGCTTGGCCACCCCTGGCTTGGCCACCCTGATTCCCAGTAGCCCTTTGTGTTACTCTCTAGCCTTCCATACTGCTTTAGGTTCTCTGCATAGTTCTCTGCACTGCCTCACCGTAAAGTACACATATACTTGTTTATCTCCCCAAATGGAATGTAAGCTTAAAGATGCAAAGATTTTGACAGTCTCACTGTGTTATCCCAGGTATCTAGAGTGACATCTGCACAGAAAAGGCCCTCAAGAAGTCCTGCGATGAATGACCAAGTGGATCTCATTTAATATTCACAGCACAGTTTGAGAAGCAGGCATTATTGTTACCCAATCTGACAGAGGAGGAAATGAGATTAAGCATTTTATACAAAATCAAACACATATTGATTTCAGAGACTGATCTCTTTGCTAAAGCCATTCTGCCCCATTTTAATCTTTGATTTTTCTCTGTATCATATCAGCTGGAGGGAAGGATCATAAAATACTACTTGCCTAGTTATCAAAGCTGTCCTTTTGCCAGGCCAGAGGGTGATGGTGTGGCTATTGTCCAGGTATAAGAAAACCCTTTTGAGCCTGGTCAGGCGTGGCTCAGCAGTTGAGCATCAACCTAGGATCCAGGAGATTGGGGTTCGATTCCTGGACACATGCCCTGGTTGCGGGCTCGATCCCCATCGGGGGCATGCAGGAGGCAGCTGATCAATGACTCTCTCATCATTGATGTTTCTCTCTCTCTCTCTCCCCCTCTCCTTTCCTTTCACTGAAATCAATAAAGATATGTTTAAAAAAAAAACCCAGAAAGAAAACCCTTTTGAGATAAGAGGTGGGAACAGATGGAAATTGTTACGATCTGAATGTTTGTGTCCCTTCCAAATCCATAAGTTGAAATCCTAACTCCAAAATGACAGTATTGGGAGATGGGGCCTTTGAAAGATAATTAGGGTTAGATAAGGTTGTGAGGGTGGAGCCCTTAATGAGATTAAGTTCTCTTGTTAGCACAGACCATGCTCTCAAGCTGCCTGTGTCTCTGTCTCTGTCCTCGTCTCTCTCTCTGTGTCTGTCTGCCTGTGTCATGGGAGGACCGAGAATCCAGCAGGAGGGCTCTCCCCAGGATCCAAATCTGCCAGCAGCTTGATCTTGGACGTCCAGCCTCCAGGACTGTGAGAAACATGCCTGCTGTTGAAGCTTCCCAGCCAGTGCTGCCCTGGGGCAGCGACCCAGCCTGACGGGGACAAGCCGCTTTCTGGGCGTTGACGCTCAAGGCCGCCCCTCCTTGGAGGGGCACCAGAGGGAACGCGTATGTCTGGAAGAGGAGGCTTGGCGCGATGCCGCGTCTGAGGGGCGGACGATGACCTTCTCAGCAAGGGACACGTGGCAGAACGTGTGTGGCCGGCGGCGGAGTCGCAGCCCTGGTGAGCATTTAGTGATGTGAGGCTCTGGCAGTGGAGATAAGTGTGGAAATCGCAGAGCTTACAAATAGCAACGGCCACGGACCCCAGCCCCCAAAGCCAGGCCACGCTGCAGTGGCTCGCGGGGGCCGTGGCCCACGTCACGCGGAACGCCTTCGGTGGCGGTCACTGTGTCACGCTGCTCGCGCCCTTGCTCCGTCCTGACGAATTCCCCACAAAGAGATCTCAGTTGCCGGGGCTTAACTTCTTTGTGGATTTTTGTTAGGAGTGGCTATTTTTTGTACTATCAGTTGCAGAAATAGTTTTTCTTTGTTAAGCACATTATCAAATATATGCCGTTGAAATGATTTTGTCATCATAAAAAGTTTGCCCCGTAGATGTGGTAAGCAATACGCGAAAGTAAAATCACGACTTAGTGATAAAACTTGGATACACCCAAATGCTGGAAGGATGGGGTATTCTGGATAATGAAATATTTTTATTTTTGGTTGGCTAAGGGTTAGGCATCCCCCCTCCCTTTTTTTTAAACTCTGAAAATCTTAAATAATATTTAAGTTTATTCTTCTATGATTTAAAACAGAATATTGAACCTGATGAGATCCACTTTTAATTAAAAATCTTATAGTGCATCCAGTAAATCATCCCAATTTATCAGTTTTCATTGATTATAGTAGATGGAAGATTGGTCTAGATGCTGGTTGGTTATAAGTCATACTTAGAATTTTAAAAATTCACCTTTATAAGTATGCAGTCAAACAGGACAGTCCTAGCTAGTGGGAAGTTAGGGTAGCTTGAATTTCAAAGCTCCCCTGTGTTTTTGTATTTTTCCTATGAAAGGCGGATATTTCTCTCTGCCCTTTTCTTATTAAAAATCAATTTAGTATCTCCACAATCTCATAATTTCTTTGTTTTAGTGATATTCCGAACTTCTGATAAGTTTCAGTTGTCGTTGTTACAATGACCTCAGTTTCAATTGTCGTTGTTACAATGACCCACTTGAGTGGAGCAGCTTTAAAATAATAATTGCAATTTGAATGTTATAAAGAGAATCAAAAAAGAAAGTAGGAAATACAAAAAGGTAAAATATTGCCTTTATATAGATTATGTTATGTTAAGGCTATCTATTGTAAACCCTAGATCAGTCACTAAAAAGAAAATAATAAAAGGTGTAGCTAAGAAGCCAATAGAGGAAATAAAATAAAACACAAACAAAATTCAAAAAAATAAAATAAAATAATAACTGCAATTTGAATGTGATAAAGAGAAGCAGAATGATTGGTTTAGAACAACAACAAAAATGAAATACCCAAATAAAACAAAATACACAATTAACACAATTTATAATCATGATCTTAAAGTGTGTTACTATCTTAGTTTTATTTAACAAATCTTTATGTGGAGCTCACCGTATTCCAGGCACTGGTCTAAGGGCTGAAGAGACATTAAGTCCCTTCATTAATTCTTATAACACCCCATGAGGTAGTTACTATAATCCCCTTTCCGCACATTAGAAAACGAGACACAGGGAGGCTACATAGGTTTCCCAAGGTCACATTACTAATAATGAAAGATCCATGATTTGAAACCTACAGAATATGTGCTTTTTAAACTGTCGTACTATGCTGTTAGTCTTGGTGGCTTAAAAGATAGCAGTGGTCAAAATGTCAACTTGAGTTCTCATCACTAATATCTGGAAATAGATGAATTTTGTGACTTACCTCTCTTACCTAGGGAATATATAATGAGTACTTTACAAGTTTGTGCATTTATGCATGTTACACACACACACACACATTACAACATAAACACAGTTATAACTACATTATAGCCCAGTGGCTCAGAGATTGAGCATCGACCTAGGATCCAGGAGATCTGGGTTCGATTCCCGGTCAGGGCACATGCCCGGGTTGTGGGCTCAATCCTATCGGGGGCATGCAGCAGACAGCTGATCAATGACTCTCTCATCACTGATCTTTCTATCTCTCTCCCTCTCCCTTCCTCTCTCTGAAATGTAAAAAAAAAAATAAAATAAATAACTCCATCATAGCTCTGGCATTTCCTTACAACTTGTCCACTTCAGTGATTCAGGCTTTTCCAATCTCCCCAGAAGAGGCTAATGGAAATGTCTCAGTCCTGGTCAATTTGTAGTTCTTACCTGTCTTGACCTCGCTTCACCTGTGGGGCTGATTATTTCTGTGTTTCGTGCATTCCCACATTCTATGTGAATCTGTTATATACTCCTGCTTCTCTTATATCGTGGTTGATTGATTATAGCCAAAAAAAAATCAGTCAGCCTGCAGAGACTCAACTTTCTCTGTGAAGTAGATCAGAAAAGCCAAAATTTTCGTTCTGACTTAGATGAGACGAAACATGGAGCTCTCTTCGTTTCCTAAGACTGGTTCGCATTGCTCTCATGTTTCTCCTTTGCTTATCCCCTCTAGTGGAAGCCATAAAAAGCCATAAGCTTGCCCGTCATGTTAACTGGACTCCTCTAGTTTCAGACCAACTCTTGTAGACATGAATACAGTCAATTCCGAGGTGACACTAGCCTGTCAGGGCTGTTTGTCTTGGGCTGATTCCCACAGTGCAAATAGCTGGTTTGGCCCCAGGCATGCTGGCCTCTGCCGTGGACCATGGGCCCCATCTTTATCCCTGGTTGTGGGGTCCTTGCTCTCTGTGGCGGCCTTGTCCTGAGCGCTGGTCTCCTGTCCCCTGCCCCCGTAAGCACCTATAACACAACATTGCAGTAGGATTTTCAAAGGCAAGAGGACGTTATAGATGCTAAGGTACCAGATTAAAATGCAGCTTTTTGAAAGGGGGGGAATCTTTCAGTCAAATCAAAATAGAAAGGGGTCAAAGTACTGAGAAGAGAAGATTTGGTGAGGAGATTTTCTTTAGAGAATGTTGTGTTCAACCTAATACTAGTCACAGTTCTCCAGGGAAACAGAACCATTAGGGTGTAGACAGACAGACAGACAGACGGATGGGTTTATTTTAAGGAACTGGCTCATGTGATTGCGGGGGGCTGCTAGGAGAGCTCACAGTGGGACCCCTGTGGGTCTCCCTCATGTCAGAGTGAGCTGGAGAAGCCAGGGCGAAGGCAGGGAGAGCCCCTGGAGGACTGCATTCAGGGAAGAACTTCATGTCCACTGGTGGCCAGACAGATCAGGTGCCTTTTCCCTGGACCAAATGTGGGCCACACGGAGATCAGACCTGTCCCTGACCTGCTGCAGGCTCTACCTTAGAGGAGAGCAAAGATGGCCCAAGGGTGGGAGTCCATGTGTGCAGTTGCCACTGCAGACCCACACGGAAGGAGAAATCCCTCCGGTGTCATCGGAGCTGTCCCCTGACAGGCAGGCCCAGAGCGGAAGGAGGCTCTGATAGTCCCTACAAAGTGCCCAGTATAAGTATCTGCCAGGCCCACGGAGCGTGAGGTCGCCGTGCCCCTTCCATGCCATGTGGACGGTGGTGCCATGATGAACACGTGGGCTTTTTCTGAGAAGCTTCTGGCCTCCTTGGCTATGCCCATGGAAACAGGGCGCCTACGTGCAATGTTCTCAAATCCCAACACACTCTCTGGGTGTTTCTGCGCCTGTGTCTCCCTTGAAGGCTGTAGGCTGCCAGGACCCCCCCCTTTTCCCTGTATTCCTTCCTCGCACTGGGAAGGACCTCGACTTCATTGCCTGCCCTCGCAGGAATTTCTGACTCAGGCCATGGCACGTTCTTTTATCTGCTCCTTGTTAGTGGCATAATCTTAATGCAAGAAAGGATGCCGGGAACCACGTGTATTTTAGCAGAACCAAAAATATGTATGTGTATGTATTTTGGGAGATAACCTTGTGGCCGTTTCTTCAGAAGAGCTTCTCTCCTTTGCTCTGTGGCGCCCATGGTCCTTCCTGGGCTTGCCTTGCCTACAGAGGGTTGGGGGAACTCTCATTGCACCAAGATCCTAAACTCCTGGTTGCCTCCTGCATTACACACCGCTCTCTCCCTTATCTATCAACAGATTTCTTTCCTTTCTTTTTTTTTAAAATATATCTTTATTGATTTCAGAGAGAGGAAAGGAGAGGGAGAGAGAGAGAAACATCAATGATGAGAGAGTCACTGATCGAGCCCGCAACCCGGGCATGTGCCCTCACCAGGAATCGAACCCCGATCGCCGGGGTCCTAGGTCGACACTCAACCGCTGAGCCATGCCCGGCTGGGCAACAGATATCTTTTCTTTATTTTTATTTTTTTGTATTTCATAATCATAAGGTTGTTTTTCAGAGGAATTATAATAACCTGATTTCAGTACTCTACTCTCCTTCTCATAAGTTGTTTGTACAAGCCAGGATCACTCACCAGACTCAAAGGCATGGAAGAGTTGGACAGTAACTGTACTACACTGTTTAAAGGTGCAGGCAGGAAACAAAATCCTGGCTTTTCTGCAGATGAAAAAATACATGAGTATTTGATCAGAGCTATTTCTAATAACTTTAGCACTTTGTCTTGATAGTGAAGCGATTTTCTTTCCTTTTTTTCTAGCAGGGGGTAGAGGCATATTTTCAGTAAAGATTTTAATTGCGTAATTCGACTTCCTAACAATCACATGCTAGATGTATAATGTCTGTGTGTGCGTTTTCATTAAACATTCTTTTCGATCAGACGTAGTTAAAGATTCTTGTTTGGGTTCAGCCCGATCTGTCAGCTCTTCAATCAGCGTGTAGTACATTGTAAAAGAGTATGCTCAAAACAGAGCTTGGCTGTCAGGCTGTGACACCTCTGAATGGGGAAGATTTTCAGAAATCATGAGTGAGATGTTTTAAACGTCTCCTTGACACCCACAGCCCTATTCAAAATACTTCATCAGAGCCCTGTGCTTTGAAAGTGCACTTGAGAATTAATGTGAGGAGGGCAATTTGTCAGTCTTTGTCTTAGCAGAGGCGTCACTGACAGTCACAGAGCCTTGACTTTCAGGCAGCAACGAGTCTCTCCACCGGGGCGCTGCCGGGGGCCCTGGAGATGGAGTGACCTCTTCCAGGGGCGGTCAGAAGGGCCTCGAGCAAAGCAGAAACATAAGAGGCTCCCTTCCAAGTCCTGTCTGTATCTGTCGGAGCCGGTGGCGAGCCGCAAACTCCATCTGTCCTTTGCCAGGAGAATCATATGATTTAGTGTTTCTTCGAAGGAGCCATTTCATACTTAGCTGTGAGTCAGGGACGCGAGCTATTTGTCCCGACTTCAGCTCCTGGTAGGGAAGGCGGTGGCCAAGAGACAGAGCCCTGGCTATTTATTTTAAATAGGTCTCTTAAGGGGCGAAGAAATACCGCAGGCCCGGGGCTGTTCTAAGTTAGCGAGCGTCCTGTCAATTCAGGGAAACCTTTCCAACGCCTGACCTGCCAGGACCCTCCGGGAGCTCGGCCGTGCAGGGCCTCAGGATGGATCGCCTTAAGCCCTGGACCCTCGTGTTTCTTTCCCCGCATCTCAGCGCCTGTCAAAGGCGCGTGCTGGGTTGCGTGCTCGTCTGCAGCCAAAGTTGATGAGATCGAGGGGGGGTGGGTGCCCAATGCTGGAGAGTAAAGAGAAAATCGTAAATGACGTTGAAAGGTAGTCCTGTCTTCCATTTGCATAGTGTCGCTGGTCTTTCAAGGTGCCCCCAAAGGGAAATTCAAAGTAAACATAAATGACAGTGTCACAGAACGCAAACTCGGGAGACCGGGAACCCAATTCCAAAAGCCGAAAGAAATGCAGCCACTGCTGACCCTGGACTATGGTGCCTCTCTTCTGTGTGCCTCTCTCCCCCACCCCACCCCAGAAAGAGGGTCTTCAAGAAACAGGGAATGGCCACCAGTGTTAGAGGCTGTTGAGGCAACGTGGTAGAACAATGGCCACTGGGCTTAGTGACAAGGGTGACCTGGAGGAGCGCTGTTTTCATGGTGGGGGGAGGCAACGTGCCCTCCTGGAGTGGGTTGAAAAGAACATGAGAAGCAGAGCTATGGTGGGACAGCACTGTAATAATTTACATATTCTTGCTGTTCCGTAGCCAACCATTTAGGAAAAGAGGGCATTAGTACTCTGCCTGGGGTTGTGCCTCTAGAGAGTGGCAGGTGCAGGATCCAAACCCAAAACTGTCTGCCCTGCAGCACCGAGCTCTTAATTGTGGTTAATTTTTCCACCGAGGCCATGGGTATGTGGTCGCCTACGGGACAGAGGGCCTTCTTGGTCCCTGGGCACGCTGAGTACATTTGTGGCCACGTATCTGTACTGGACAGAAGAGATACCTTCCATGTTTCCCTTAGCCTCACGAAAATATGACACAGACGAGGGAAGGAGGTTTCATTCTTAATTCAGCAATTTTGAGCTGGACGTAATTGTCTCATGAGCCCCAGCCCTCCATTATCACTTACAGGAAATTAACTGTTTTAGTGGCTTCCTGTCCCTTATCAGGGCACCTATCGTGATACAGTATTTTGCTGTGTCGCTTGTATATTCTATCCGTAGCATTTAGAATAAAAGAGTAATAGCAACAATTAGTTCTGCTAAATGCATCTTGGAGCTGCATGTTAGCTTATCTATGGATTTTCTCCTCTGATGTTTGAATATTCCCCCTGCAATTGAAGTTTCAGCAGACAAAGACGATCTGATTTAAGATAATTCTCTTGGTAAGAAAACAATTGTTGCTGCAATCTGCCATTCACCCAGAGCCATCGATCCCAGGATAAACATTCATTTACCGGAGAATTCAAAATAAAACAGGACATATGCTGCCGTTTATAACAAATTCATGGGTAGAGCGCTGCGTTCTTCCCAGGTTCTCCTAGCTAAGTGTTGTTTCATTTACTTTGGTGAAAATTACTCTAAAATATCAGTTTCATCTTTTGCCACTATTCTTAGTTCCAGCTCCAAGCTGGTAAACTTGCTGCAAAGTCAGTCCATCATCTTAACCTCATTGCACTGTTAGGTTTGTTTAAAATTGTCTTTTCAAAGCAATGTGGATGTTTAAATGGTCTCTTTTTATAAGCTGCTCCATCCTTTGGAGCCACTCGCTTTCTGCAATGTGCTGGTCAGGTGCTTGGGAGGAATTCAGGCGTCTGGAGTGTGACTTTGGCCTTGCGTGGTGACCTTCTCGCAGCAACCACATAATCATCTTCGGAAAGCTATCGTTCAGGTGCAAAGAGGTTGTGGCCAGGAAGAAATGCCTTTCATTAGAGTTGTTATTGGGTCTCGCAGCTGGCACCAAGCAGGCAGAATGACCATGAGCGGATAATTAAGTGGCCTCTATTATTTCAGGGAGGAGCAAAGTTCGCAGTTCTGGTGATTGCAAAGCCTCTGAATTGGAGATTAAAAAGGAAAACACACAACATAAAACACTCGTGTGAGCGCAGATTTCCTCCTTTCATTTTTTTAAATGTAGGTGATTGTTTTTTTTCCCTTGACTAATGAGTGTCTTGTAGGACAAGAGGCTCTTGACTGAAGGTTGGCTTTAAAATACTTGCTATCCAACAGCACTCTACGCAGATTGTACAAAGGAGACCACTGTTTAATCACCGAAGTTCAAAACCAAGGTTCCTCTCTTCGAAGGGTGTTTGGAGCCTCTGAAAAATTGCAACAGATGGGTACCTCAAGTTTAAATTCTTTTGATAGTGATTAAGGATTTTCTGCTTAAAATGATGAAAATAAAACTTTCACTGACGGTCTTTGAAGATGACAGGAGAAGATCTATCAGGAAATTATAAATTTTTTGTGAGATTCATTTGAAAATAAATGGTTTTTGCTTCTCTGTACTAGATGATCTGACTTTTTGGCATTTTCATAAAAGTTTTCACTTGAGTTTACATAAAACTCAGAAAGGGGCTATAGTTATAAATAAGAGTATGTGCGTTATTTCTTGTACTTTTTTTTTTTTAATATATCTTTATTGATTTCAGAGAGAGGAAAGGAGAGGGAGAGAGAGACAGAAACATCAATGATGACAGAGTCATTGATCAAGCCCACAACCTGGGCATGTGCCCTGACCGGGAATCGAACCCTGATCGCCTGGATCCCAGGTCGACACTCAACCGCTGAGCCACGCCCGGCCGGGCTATTTCCTGTACTTTTTAAAAAATATGTTTTTGTTGATTTTAGAGAGAGAGAGGAAGGGAGAGAGAGAGAGAAACATTGATGAGAGAGAACCATTGATCGATTGATTGGCTGCCTCCTGCCCCCCCCCCCCCCCCCCCCCCCCGGGGATGGAGCCTGAAACCCCGGGCATGTTCCCTGACCAGGAACTGAACCATAGACCTCTTAGTGCATGGGACGACGCTTAACCAACTGAGCCACACTAGCCAAGGATTATTGTACTTGATTAAATTGAAAAACGTAAAACAGGAATTAAATCTCTGGTTAAATAAATAGAGATGGTCCCAACTAAGATTTCATTTATCATTCCTCTCCTGGTCATTCAGAACATCACCACCTGAAGTGAAAAACCTGCCAATGACCTATAGGATGCAACATTTATATAATTTGTCTGCTAGTTTTCTCATCTATAATCTGCATGGGATTGTGTAAAAGTCCATACACATCAACTACAAAAGTATTTAGTCAATTCCTGATAAATTTTTATATTGCTTTCCCCATGTCATTAAGGAGTTGTTTTGAAAATGTTCCAGTGTATTAGGTCCTTCCAGCGTTTCCAGGGAATTGCCACCCTCATGCCGTTAATACCCAGAGGAAGGCAGTCTTGAACACATTCACCTTTGGTTATGCTCAATGTATAGGCTAACTCGATGTTTATCACATCTATGAAATTTGCCATTTAGGTAGTGCACCAGTGCTTTATGTACCTGGCAGATTTAATATCTATAGAATCTCAAAGAGCACATTGTGTAATATACTTGGTTAATATTGTGTAATATACTTGGAAAGGCTTTATATTACAAACTATCAGCAATTATTGACTGGACTAGAGCAGGCTGAGGAATTCTGGAGTGGCAAATTTGTACCAAGTGTAAATGAAACATCGTGTAGCATCATGGAAGATTTTTTAATCTCCAGAAGGAACTTTTTATATCATCAGTATATTTTGTAGTTTGGATGTTGAATATGGATGGAAAAAAATCAATATTAAATGCATTTTATTTAAATTAAAAAACGTGCATCATATTTAAATGCAACGGCTCAATGGTTGCACTAAAACAATCTAAAAGTTGTTAATCCCACAGCATGAGGCCCTATCTTTGCAAAATGAGATGACATCTACGAGGTGCCAGAGTTCCAGATTGCTGGCTGCCTTTGCCTTCTCATATGTGCAAGAGCTCAGTAAAATATGCTCTGTGAGAAAAGAAATCAGTGGGCTTATAGGATTCTTTCTAGTGGAAAAAGCTATATTTCTTTATGAAAAATTTCAGAGGTCCGTTGTTTGCTTTTCTCTTATTTTTATTTTATATTATCAATTCCTCTTAGAATTTAGAGGAGTTTTAAAAAATTTCTTTTTTTTTTTAGATTGGTACCTTTAAGAAACTAGTCATAAATCTACATATGTTAGGCTTCCTAAAGCTGTATTTGCATAACTGGCTTGAAAGCAACATTTGTTATAAGCTTCCGTGCGGATGCTGTTGCCTTGTGGCAGTTGATTCCAGCCACTGTGAACTGTCAAGGATGAGCTGTGTCTGGCGTGACCCTGTTCCTTTCCCTCCCCGAAGTGGGAGGCACTGGGCGAGCACTTAGATTCTAGGAGGCTGGGAAATAGGCCCTTACTATTGCTCAGGATTCACTTGTCCTCTCCTCTGTCCCTGTGGAATGAAAGGCATCCCCAGCTGTTAGGTGCCTCCACTCTTTTCTTCTGTTGGTGCTTCCTATCGGCTATACCTGGGTCAAATCCTAAAATCCACATCTGATCATGGACCTCCATGGCCCTCAAATTTATTATCTCCCCCCCGCCCCCAGCCCCAGCTGCAGCTGGAATAATGTAATTCTTGGAGCGTCGATCCCTTCCTGACACAACCTGTCTTCCCCCAGCATAATCTTCCCAGCTCCCCGCCGGGCATGGCCTGTCCCTGAGGATGGGGCCTTGTTTCCTGCCCTGGAGACTGGGATTGGTGCACAGCAGTGTTCTCGGGGAAATTGGGGTCTCCCTTTCCCCAATGGATGCTGGGGATGGACTCCTTATGATATCTCGTGAAAAAGAATTTTCTTAGACACGCATGGGAGGATGAGTGACTTTTTATTTGTGTGGAATGACATCCCTGGGTTTCCAAAGTCACATTCCAGTCACAGGAGCAGCATAGCAGGGGTTTTCGTAGAGCTAGAAGCAAAGCCAGTGTCATAGTTTCCATTCCACATTGCAGCCGGGTCCAGCTCAGCATCAGGCTAGTTACAGCCCATTGTGTGTCGGGTCCACGTGGCTGTGGACCATGTGGGCAAATGCAGGGGGAGCCAGGAGAGTGCGCCCCCTGCAACCAGCAGAGTCCCAAGAGAGCCAAAGGAGACCAAGAGCAACCAAGACAGCAAATTCCTTTGTCCAGGGAATTAAATATCCTACATCGTCCCCAGCTTGCAGTGGCCACACCCATGCGGGCTAAAGACCTGTCCTCAGGTGTGACTGACAGGAAAGTACCCTCCTGAGGTCACCCTGACTTTGCTGGGCATGCGTCTGTCTTCCCTTGGCCGGGCCCCTGGGGAGTGTGAAGTTGTAGCTTCCAGGGAAGCTGCCCAAATGACATGGCTGTAATGTCTGGCCTTCCCTTTGCTCCTTTCCTCTTATTAATAGGTTAATTACAACGGTATCGACAGATGCTCAACAAACATTTTTTAAACAAACAAATGCATTTTCTTTAAAGACACACTGTATCTCAACATTCCTTCCTGCAGTCTGTGGTTCTGCAGTGTGACCATAGCAGTGTGTGTTCTTGCTCACTTATTAACCCAAAGATAAGGATTTTCCTGCTTGGAGAGAATGTGATACATTTATTCCATGGTTGGAGATCCCCTGGTTAAAGAGGTATTCATGAGAAATATAATCAATACAAATGACAATATTTATGTTAAGCTCTTTTTCTCCTATGAAAATAATTTCTTTAGCAATTTTGGTTCCTCTAATCTTTCCAATCTGCCATAAGATTATCTGTGAAATTGCTATGAGATTTACTTGTGGTCTCAGGGCGTAGGGGTTGCTACCTGAAAATGACACTAGAGTCTTTTAGAAAAGTACATCAGGATTAATATGTTTTATTTTGTTTTGATCTATAAGCAGCTCAGATTCATACTGGCCTCTGCTGTGTGTGGGAGAAATCCATCGATAATTTGTGCTTTTCATGGTAGAGGTTCCCATGAGTCTTTACGTGAATGCCCAGACAGGAAAGGCCAAAGTGCCTTTTTGCCACTTAGAAATGCAGGACAAAGCAGCTGACAAGTGTCATCTGGAGCTTTATATCATATAAACATGCACTCCCTGTGTCGACAAGGGTCTGCCTGTATGATTTTCGTGGTTTCCTTCCAGTTCCTCTAGAAATAAAGGGTTAGTTCACACAAGACAGTCTCAAGATTATTGATATAATCACAAATTGAAAAGGGACCCTGAGCTCTCTCTGTTCACAGAAAAGCATGCCCGGCTCTTTCTGTGTTTGAAGTGATTAACGCTGCTGTAGCATTATGGGGAAAGGATATATCTATAATTACGGGAAGCGGCGGGAGGGAGAAACCCTTTCTGAGAGTGGTCTTTGAAGCCACCCAAGTTATCTGAGTCTGAGCCATTGGCATGGGAAACAGGAAGGAAAAAAGTATGGCAAATACATATATATTTAAAATATGTTTTCTATTGATTTTTAGAGTGAGAGGAAGAGAGAAGAGTAGAGAGACAGAAACATCCATGAGAGAGAAACATTGATCGGCCGCCTCCTGCACGTCCCCTACTGGGGATCGAGCCTGCAACCCAGGCATGTGCCCTGATGGGGAATCCAACTGGTGACCTCTTGATTCATGGGTCAATGCTCAAGTACTGAGCAACACCGGTTAGGCTATGACAAATATTTTTTTTTAAAAAGAAGAGAAAATCAGGATATGTAGGAGTGGTAGCGTTTTAGGGGGAGACTATGTGAGAAAGAAAACAAATCGGTTGGGGTCCCGGCAGGCTAATGGATAGGAGGAGATACTGGTTCAGCAGTTAAACAAGGCACCAAATAGAACACTTCCCAGCTCTCTGACTAATAGTCTCCTCATTGTTTCTATCACTTCACCCTCCTTTCTGATCTGCAGTATGGAAACAATATTTTTCACCATCTTTGTGGGGCACAATGACACGGACAGAGTTTACTAAAATATAAAAGACTATGTAAATATTATAAGCATTGATACGGAGTAGGTGATTCTACCTGCTATCCACCCCCACCCCTTTGGAGTTCATGAAAATACGAGCCTCCTTGAAATGAGGAGAGTGTAGGATTCACGTGAGCTTCAGATTCCCCGTGAAGGTGTCAGGGGTCCGAGGGATTTGTGTTCCTCGCTGGCCTGGGTCCCGCACTTCAAGGAGCTGGCTGCCTGGGGCGGTGTCGGCCGCACACCTGCAGCCCCGCAGAGGATGTGAACCCGACCCGGCCGCCGAATTCCCCTCCTGGCCACGAGGTGCCGCTGTCGCTCTAAGAACTGCTCAGCCCCAGCCTGATCCCGGGAAACCGCTTCCTCCCGGGCTGGCTTCTGAGGTTTCAAAGACAGTCATTGTTTCGAGAAGGTCATTTGCTTAGTTGGGTGGCCGATGTGATGAGAATGTGTACAGCAAGTCGCACTCCAGGTGCTTTGTGTGCGAGCACTTAGGTGTTATTACCAGCATTAATTATCCGAGGGACACGGAACAAACACAGGTGGGCCCTTGTTGGTTCATTTATTTGAAAAGCAAGGCTCTGCAGAATGCAAACCGCCGGGTAGCCACCCAGGCCTTTAACTTGGAGTTTAATTTGGGGATAGGCTACAGCCCCCTCCCCCCCCACCTAGTCTATTCATTGATTGTATGTTATAGATACATAATTAGTTCATATTAGTTCCTCCTCAATATATGTCACACGCACACACACACACCCCTATAGTAAAAACATGAAGAACTTACAAATGCTGTTGTTGAGTAAGCTTCCAGCATTCAGTAATTTCATGGTGTTATTTTTCCATATACACCCTCTTTACTTGTATAACTTTTATTTTTAAAAAAAATTATCTTTATTGTTGAAAGTATTACACATGCCTCCCCCTTTCCTCCCCATTGACCCCCTTACTTGTATAACTTTTTAATTCATCAACAAAAAGGACATTTTTGTGCACAGGAAGAACCATCTTTGAATGAGGTAACTACCTCTAGTGTTATCCAAAACGCGACCCCAGTGACATGTTACCCAAAACGATACATCTTCTCTCTGCTCACCTCTCTTTCTCTTCTGGGGCCAGACGGGATTTGAGGAAGGAATCTGTGCACAGCTTTTACAGCTTTGAGACGACTTTCTAAATTGGAGGACATTGCGGCATTTAGCTGAAGGTCCTGTGTTCCGTTTTAATGGGAGCCCAGGAGGGGGCTTGCCTACTTCTAAAGATGCTATTGAGAGCAGTGCTTTTCTGACTCATTAATTTGGAAAGGCAAGAGAAGGCTGCCATTAAGAAACGTCTTTGCAATTAATTGCATGTAAAACCTCAAGGTTTTTTCCAGATGCATTTATAGAAACCGCTTTGCCTTGTTTATGCCCTTGTACTTCTGCTGGCCCTAGCGCAGGGGTGGAACTGGCCCTCGGCAAAGCTGAGACGCTGGGAACACCTGCTTCTGAGCCCCTCCTGATTTCATTGCAGACCTTTCCCTTCTCTGAACCTAACCCTTCCTTCTGTCTCCCCTTAAATCTTCTTAGTATTGAGTTTAATTGCCTCTGGCATTCAGCTTGTCAACTCTGGGTTGTCCTTGGGTTTGGGGGGCTGAGAGTTCTGTTAGGACCCCGATCTGCCATTTCCTTGCTGTGTAAGTTTAGGGAAATTATTTAACTTCCTTGCGCTTTATGCCCCCATCTGTAAATAGGACTCTTTTGAGCAATAAATGAAATACCACATGTGTTTTGGCATCAGAAGAACCAAACACTGAAGGTACTTGTTAAAGATGAAGTTTTCTGGAACTTATTCTAGATAACTGCCCTCGAGTCTTCAAGGAGAGGTCCAGGAGTCTGCACTTTTGAAAGAACTCTAAGAAATTCTTACACTCACCAAAGTGGGCTGGGGCCAGCAAGCTGTGATTTTCTGTCATTCAAACAGTCCTAATGCCATTGTTGTTTGAGAACTGCTGAACTTTAGGGAAATGTTGCTCATTGGCTTAAAACTTTAATGAGCACTTATTTGGCCGAGTGACTGATCCTTCAGATAGTGGCATTAAGGAGACTAGAAAAAGGCTAATCTGTGGCTCTGTGTGGCAAGAAGTGGGCAAGACAGTACCACTGATCAGCTATGTCACAGTCACGTTTACTTTTTTGCCTGTGGCTGACCCTGTGAGTGTGTTAGAATAATTCCTTAACCCCTGGGCTGCACGGTCCTGGTCTGTAAATTTAGGAAATGAGAGCCCATTTCCTGTCTGCTGTGGGGTTAAATGCGGATACAGGTTAAGGCCTCGTGCAGCAGGTGTTCGGGGATGGCCCCTTTGCCGCCTTCACTGAGACTCCGCTGGACTGCCAGGTCAGGGGCGGGGACAGCCTGTCCTATGGTCAATGTTATAGCCCGAGCTACTAGAGCAGGTCCTGACCCAGAGCTTACTACTTTTCAGGCAAAGGAGAGACCTATTAGAGAAAATTTAAGGGCCGACTCTGAGGTCTGGGCCAGAAGCGTTCGCACCTGGGGTCAGGCGCAGGCGAGTGGAAGGCGGAGGGGAACGCGGGCCTTGCCCCTCCTGGAAGCCTAATGCCCAGGCTGGCTCTGCCCCACCCTGGAGAGGGGTGTGGGGTGCGGCCCGCCTCCTCCACGGTCTGAGCTCTGTGTGCCTCTGAGTCAGTCCCAGCCCCAAGTGGTGAAGCAGTCCGTCCACAGCAACCTGATGGCCATGCAGCCGAAGAGACCATGGTGTGAGTACCTTCAGGGGTTCCCTGGGTGTCATAAGATGACCCCGCGCCCCCCGCATGAACCTCCGGAGCAGGCCTGGCGACTGACACCCTGATCGTCCGCAGACACCAGTTGGAGGGCCCCGAGGCTGCTGTGGCCGCTCGCAGTAAGTTTCCCTACAAATTCCGAATGTCTATCCAGGAACCTTTGGCGGAGATAGAAGTTGTTAGTAAAATTGCCTTTCGTCATTTAATTGAGTTCACGTAGGCAGCAAAATTAATGATACAAGGAGAAGCAGAGCCAGTGGTGTATGGAAAGCAGCGGTGTAGATGAGTGCTGGAAGCTACCAGAGCCCCTGGAGCCAGAAACAGAAGGGGAAGGCATGCTCTTCTCACGTCGGAGGTGTGCAAGTATTTTTGGAACATAAACTTTTTGAATGACACTGAGGACATGAGTAGGACCTTGATTTGCTTTGCCAGCATTGCGTCGTTGTTTATTAAAGCCGAGAAGGTTCCTGTCATTTGTTACGGAGCAGGAATTGCCTTACAGATTTCTCATTCCCCGGCTATTGAGGTGTGTGTAATTTATGTATAATACGACTCACCCATCTGAGTGTAGAGTTTGAAGTTTGTACTTGTATACAGTGGAGTAATCACCACACAATCAAGACGTAAGAACATTTCATACCCTAAGTTTTCTCATGATCCTGTAGTCGGCCCCGATCCCTGGCCTCAGACAACCGCTCTGATTCTGATCCCTGGAGCTGTATCTTACAGGGTCATATAAGTGGACTCCTACAGCGTGCAGGCCTTTGCGTTTGACTTGTTTCACTCGGAGTTATGTTTTAGAGATTTGTCCATGTTGCGAATGACCTATTTTGCTCCTTTTTATTGCTGAGTAGTATTATGTGTATGAATATGACATTTAGGGGTTTGCAGTTTTCGGTTAATGCAGAGAGAGTGGCTGTGAGCATCTGTGCACAGGGCCTTACAAGCACTCCCCAGTTAGGTGTAAGGAGAATGGGTTTCTCCCATCAAAATACAACGGCGCTTAAATCTGTATGGGTGTTTACTGATTCTGTGTAAGTGATTAAGGGAAATTTAAAGGACTTCACACTATGAAATAGACTTTAGAGATCTATTACTAAAAATATTTAGATAGAATAGGACCCAGGAGAGATCTGACTTGGGCTATCTGTGCTCTTTCCGGAGTCCTCTCCATTCATGGAAACTTGGAGCTTCTTTTGAGGTATTTCTGACCTGTCTAAGCAAAAGTGATCTCTCTTCTGAGTTCATGATTCTGTTTGATATTCATAAGTTACTTAATTGTAATATTGCTCTCTGGTAGCAGTAAATTAGCTAAATAAGCTAAATTAGCAATAAATTAGCTAAGTAAATAAAATAGTTAGATAAGAGCTCATATATATAATAACATCACAGTAAAAACATGCTCTGTAACTTGTGACTAATTATGTGTCATGGATGTCTTTCCATGAAAGGATATGTTGTCCTATTATAATTTATTGTATTGGTTCTATAGTATGGATACACTGTTATTTATTTAGTCATTCTATTATTCATCAGTATTTAGATTATTTGTGATCATGAGAAAATAGCAAACTATATGCAAATATTTTAGTCTCTACCATCTCTGTAAATGCCAGTTTCATTTTTTCAGCTTAGGTCTAAAACTTTGGCACTGTCCTGATACCTCTCTTTTTCTAACACCCCATATACAATTCATCTGCAAATCCTGTTGATTTTATTTTTTTAAATATATGCAGAATCTATTTTTAAAAAATATGCAGATATTGGCCATTTTCTCAGCACCTCTAACCACCACCATCTGGTCCAAACCATCACTGCCTCTTATCTGGATTATTGTCATCACTTTCTAGCACCCTCTCTACTTCCCAACAACTGCCAAGAGTGATCTTTTAAAACTCGAATAAAAATCACACTGCTCAGAGCTCTTCAATGACTACCCATCGAAGTCACTGAAATCTAGAGTTTTTGCCATGGTCTTTAAGACCCCCCCACCCCCCTGAGCAAGGATTCTACAACTTTTCTGACCTCGACCTCTATTCTCTCCCCCTGCTCACCTGCCACATTCAAATAGTTACTATTTATTGAATGTCATAAGCACAGTGTCCTCTTGGGGACTTTGCTTTTATTGCTCTCACTACATCGGCTCCTTATTTGCCTGACTTCACTCCCTTATTTCTCCTTTAGGTCTCTGTTCAAATGTTGCCGATGTTTGTCGAATGAGTGTTGGATGAACATAGCTTTATCCGTTTGAATAAATGCATTGTAGAATTTGTAGAATGAATTCTAGAAGTGAAATTGTTTGCTT
The DNA here is from genome assembly GCF_054644295.1 of Miniopterus natalensis. Lineage (NCBI taxonomy): Eukaryota > Metazoa > Chordata > Mammalia > Chiroptera > Miniopteridae > Miniopterus > Miniopterus natalensis. The sequence goes on from NC_142084.1 coordinate 88,700,511, forward strand.
TTGCACTGAGCGCAATCTTTTTTCTGTTTTGTTATTACACTCCATCGGCCTACCTTCCTGCCTACTGTGTTTTGCTGCTCTCACGCCCTCTTCGAAATGGTTTTCTGAGTCTGTCTGGTTTCTACTCTGGCTGGCTGGCTTTCTGCCTGTCCTGGGAGCTCGGGAGGAAAGGCAGGCTCTAGGCAGCTGGCCTGATCCCCATGGGCCTCTTCACAAGGCTGTGATTTCAAGAGTGACCTTGGGGTACGACTGAGTTGTCATGAAATTTTTAATAGATGAAAGAATCTCCCCTTTATACTTCAGTAACATTCGTTTCTCCCTTAATGCCCCTCACGAAGTTGTAAATATTCAGTACCACAAATAAAAGTTACAAAAAAGCTCTTATTTATCGTATGGGTTTAAAATTTCTAGAACATACTTGAAATTGGAATAGATCATAGAAATCCTGGGATGTTAGTCATGAAGTAAAATCCCTGCTCATGTATACCTTTTAAAAATTGCTTATTCTTACCACCATCCTTTTAAGAAAATAACATGACTATTTATTCTTAGATCATTTTTTTTAGAGAGGAAGGGAGAGAGAGAGAGAGACAGGCAGACAGAGAGACAGGGACAGACACACCATCGGTTGCCTCCTGAGGGGACTGAACCACAACCTAGGCATATGCCTTGACTGGGAATCAAACCCACGACCCTCTGGTGCACAGGGCAAGGCTCCAGCCACAACTGAGCCACACCGGCCAGGGCTGTTCTTAGACACCCTGTGATTTGCATTGTCTCCTCCATCACTAGGATAACAGTGACTAATCCAAATAATAAATTAAGGAATTTCTGAATTAGAAGAGCTCATTTCTTTAGAACCCTAATTTTATAAGAAGGGAAACAGCCGTCTCCAGAGGTGGGGTGACTTATTCAAGGTCACACAGTCAGTTAATGGTACAGGTGTGTCTTCTGACCCCTCCCCTAGTGCTCAGTAGCATCCACTGAACAGTGTCTGTGAACCAAGCTCTGCTAAATGAAGTTCTACCCTCCAGATAATTTCCGCTCCTTCCGATTGTCCTGACACCCCGCAGTTTATTTAGATTACCTGACCTGGCCTCATATTTCCTCTGGAGCTAGCGGGACAAGGATCGCCCTATTAGAGCGCTTAATTTTGTGCTAATGATCCTTCGTGCCGTCTGAAGTCTTCGGGCTGCAGCTTTTCAAAGGCACTGCGTGCGGCGTGTCCTCTGCTGGCCGCGTGGTGTGCGCCCCCAGCCCCCCCAGCCCCCGCAGCCCCCGCAGCCCCCCGCAGCCGCCCGCTTTTAATTGCCTCTCCTTCCTGATGAAGCCAGCACCGGCTCAGTGCTAATTGAACTTCGCTCTTCATTCAGGCTGTTATTAAGCAAATAGTCACAGTGTTTGGTCTCACTTTAATAGGAGCATTGATGTTTGCTTAACATCAAAAACTTATTCGTAATCCATTGAAAAGGCAATTAATGGGGGCACGTGGGCGAGGGGATTGAGCTAGTCTGCGGCCCAGGACAAAGCGCGGCGAGGACACCGGCATCCCGAGGCCTGGCTGTCTGCGTCCCGGGAGTTGCAAACTGGCTGTTAAGTTTGGGACTCATCCCAGATCGATGAGGCGATCGCTTATATGAAGTGGCAGTTACGTGTCTGTTACTGAACTGAAGGATGTCATCTCCCTTGATCCCAGCCTCTCTCTCTGTCTTCTCTCTTTAAAACATTCCCCCGAGCTTTTCAGCATATAGGGTTATATGTCATCAGAGAAAACACGGACAGGTAAAAAGAAACAAACACCTCATATACACACGTCTGTTTTTTTTTTAAATCTTCACCAAGGACAAGCTTAGAGAGAGAGAGAAAGAGAGAGAGGAAGAGAAAAACATTGATGTGAGAGAGAAACATCTATTGGTTGCCTTCAGGACGTGTCCCCAAGTGGGACTGAACCCACAACCCAAGTATGTGCCCTGATGGGGAAGCGAACCGGCAACCTTTCGGTTCACAGGATGGTGGTCAACCAATGGAGCCACTCTGGCTGGGCTGCACCTCTTTTTAATTTTTAAAAATTTTTCTCTTCTCAGACTTAGACTGTTTTATTTTATTTATTAAATTTATTGGGGTGACCTTGGTTAATAAGATTACATAGGTTTCAAGTGTCCATTTCTATGATATATGATCTGCATATTGTATTGTGTGCCCACTACCCAAAGTCAAATCATCTTCCATCACCATATATTTGGCCCCCTTTACCATTTACTACCCCCCACCCCCTTCCCTCTGGTAACCGTACTCTGGTCTTCATATGTACTCTCACCCACCCGGAGACAACCACTGGTAAGATTTTTGTGTATGCTTTTTTGTGCTCCATTTAAAAATAGATATACATAGAAAATACTGGTTCACATACCATATTGACCTATTGTTTGTTTATTTTTTAATTGGTCATATGTCCTGGACAACACAGTGGACCTACGTATCATATTCAATGGCTTTTACATATACTTCGGGGTGGGTAGGCTGTCATATGATTTCATATTGTGTCATGTTGTTGAAGGCTGAGAAACTTAGAAGGTACCTCTTGTTTGTATAGTGCTAATTGAGCATCATTATTTGGGTGAGTAATATTAATATTAGGAAATCAATTTGACACACTGCTCTGTTGTAAGACATCACCTTCTGTTGTGTGAGTATATGCAATATTTGGTATAATTAAGCTACAAATTTATATCCTGTATAAGTTGCATATATAGATACACACACTCTAGGTTAGCTAGGATTATGATGCATAAAATGTTGGTAATAGGTTTAAAAGATTAGCATAGTCCGCCTTTCCATGAGATCATTCCTTGTACATACAAATTGTTATTTCTAACATCATCATAAAAGTAAGGCTGGGGGATTATCGATTTTTGGAGGCTTTTACTAGATAGCTTGATAATTGACTCAGGATTTTAGCACTTGGCCCTGGGCTTGCTGTTTACCTTGCTTATCAAGCAATTTGGTGTACTTAATTTTAATAGCTGTATTTACTTTTAGGGCTTATACTTTGGGGGAGCATTATCTCTAGTCAGAATCTCATAGAATTATTTTCTCTCTTCAAGTTAAAAATGTACAAGAGTTTAAAATAAGAATCTCCTCAATAAGTTTAAGAGAGCGGAATGCAAAATCTGCTTTTAATGGGTTTACAACTCCATGAGGTAGAAATGTCTGTAGATGAGAATTGAAAAGAAAAACAAAAGAGAAAGCAGTTAGTATATTAGATGGTAAAATTGATGCATATTTTTAGTAAAGAATAAATAAAAATTGGGAAAAGGGGACTTCAGGTAAGTCTTTTGTTTGTTTGCTTTTTATTGTCATCATTCCAAAAAGCTGTGAGTTGAGGCTTATCTGTCAAAAGATTTGGTTGGAAAAATAGTTTTGATCACAATGACTGATAAATATAATCAATCAGAAGTACATGTGGCTCCGTAGGCTCGTAAGGGAGGAGGGAAACACTGGGTAAGGTTGGGGAATGATAAACATTGGGGAGCCTTCCTTCCGCATCCCCCCCCCCTTTTTACCCCCAGACTCATTGATTGTTTGCTTTTCAGGAGTCTATTTTCCGCATGTGATACCGGATCTCTCAATATCTCTTAGGCTGACACATTGCTCCTCCTAACCTGATCACTAAGGCAGATACAAAATTTAAAAAAGAAAACAGTTATGGTTGGAGGCCTCTATTTCTTGCTGTTCAAAGGAATATTTTTTAACATTTTAAAAATTAAATTTATTGGGGTAACATTGGTTAATAACATTATGCAATTTTCAGGTGTATAGATTTTAAAACTCTGATGTTTTAAGTATTACACATTGATTTTAAAAAATTAGAAATATAGCCCAGCTGAGCGTGGCTCAGTGGTTGAGCATCGACCTAGGATCCAGGCGATCAGGGTTCGATTCCTGGTCAGGGCACATGCCCGGGTTGCGGGCTCGATCAATGACTCTGTCATCATTGATGTTTCTATCTTTGTCTCTCCCTCTCCCTTCCTCTCTCTGAAATCAATAAAGATATATTTTAAAACAAAAACAAAAACAAAAAATTAGAAATACAAATAATGTAAAAATAAAATAAGAATAATTGATACATTCTCTATTCAGAGTTATATATATCCTAGTATTAAAGGGTTTTATTTTTTTTTCAGTCTCTTATTCTTTCCAAATGTACACTTGCGTGTATATTTTTGCTACAATACTAGAATAGTGTTGTAATAAACCCTCCTGTACACACATTTTGAGTACAGTTCTAATTGTTTCCTGAGAATGAATTAAAATTACTTTGAGTTTCTCTGAGGTCACCGTGGGGCTTGGGGCTGGACAAAGGGAATGGAGACTAGAGGAAGAAAGGAACCACAGCTTTTGAAGTATTTCGGTCCTTCTAGCTATCCCTCCCTACTTTGTGGGGTACTACGGAATTGTCCCTGGCTCGGTTATACTTCCCAGGACACCCTAATTGACATTTAGGGTACATGGGAAGGAAAAACTAAGACAGGTTCTTATGCATGTAAGCCACTCCTTATCAGTTTGTAGAAAATGAAAGGTTGTTTGAGACTGTTATATGCTATAAACAGTCTGATGTATAAATTCAGCTTTTTCCCCAGGGAGCATATGAACTACAGAGCATTCTTCCTGAGTGTTCTTCCTTTAAAAGAGAACACGGCTTCAGTAACAGAGATTCAGAAACAGAGGAGTAAGAGAAATACGAAATTCTGCTTTTGCAAACATACTGAACTGGAAAATAGAAAAGCTGAAATCAACAATAACAACAACAAAAAAATGCCACATCCATTTGGACTAAAATACACGTATATATCACACACCTTTCCAAGCATAAAAACGAAAACTCTAGCCAAGGGAATGAAAGAACTATCTTTTGGGAAACTGCTGAAATAGGCCTGTTGTTGAAGTAGTTTTATTTCCCCTTTAGAAGATCTGTGTACTGCAGTTCTGGGAGCGAGAGGGATGATTTTGAATGAAGAACAGAGCCACTGAAGACGTTGTGCACAGCACCGGGATTTACGAAGGCTGGTTTGAATTAAAGCTAAATGTCACCAGCAAACAGAAGACAACAGACATGTACATGTTATTTATTGTACTGGGAATTGGGGAGGGGAGCTGGGGTGGGCTTATGCTTGCAGGACTCTTATACGGCACTAATTTTTATAGGAGGAACTTAGACCTTACAAAAGCACACGCTTCTCTCAAATCTTCATAGCTGTTGAGATTAATTCATTAGTTGGCAAGAGATGGAATGATACCTCCTCCTTGGACCAAATGGTTAATGCAGTGACTCATGCAGCGGGTTTGCACTAAGCACCAACTGTTTGCCAGGCGCCGTTCAGCCGGCCCGAGGACTTCGGTGGACCAGGCAGACAGGGCCTCGTCTTTGGGATCTTCTGCAGCCGGGAAGCGGGTCATCCAGGGCAAGAGAGGGCTGAGCGCTCTGCCAACAATTAAAATTGGATAATTGGGAGAAGCTGGTTTGGGGACACTTCCAGTTGGGTGGTCAGGGAAGGCCACTGTGTCACGTTTCAGAGGGCCTCCCAAGATAATTGTGCAAGCCTGCTCCTTCCTGCAGTTTAGAATAGTATCCATCTCTCCTCCTGTGGCCCTCACCTTCCTGCAGAGGGCTTACTGTTATGATTTGCTTTGACCGAAGAACTGAAATAAAGATGCACTGGATAAAAAGAGCCGGACATGCAATTTTTATAAATCAGAGGCTCAGGTGCACCGTCATTTTCTCAGCTCCGAGAAAATCATAAATTATTTTTTATTGGAACGAATTATAGCCGCTCTAGATCTTCATGATTGCTGAACAGGAGGTCTTTTCTTTCTTTCTTTTTCTTTTTTTTTTGCTAAACATCAAGGAGCTGCCAGTTTTAATTTTCTTTTAGAATTTACACATTAAAAACATTGTTTTAGCTGTTGAACAAAACTGCCTCTTATATCCCAGGGATGGTGCCAGGGTCTGAAATGCACATCTTGGTTTGATTTCCTCTCCTCCAGCTTGAGTCACGAGTAAAAGCCAGCCTTGCGTTTTATGATTAGAGAGCTAGTATTCAATATTAATAACTATGGGAAAAAAATAAAGTTCCAACTTTACCCTTTAATATCTTCATGCTCAGAAGTCATATATTCGGGAGTTTTGAGAGCATGTCGACCACATTGCTGGTATCTTTACTTGATTGTGCTATGGGGTTCTTTAGCACAGATTTTTAGTGCATTAATCCTGGCACTATTGTTTTCAAGACACAGCAGAATGGCAGAAAAATAAATGAGCAAATATTTATTCATTGTTCGTTATGCATCAGACACTTTTCTAGGAGATGGAGAGGTCGCAGTGAACAACAACAGAAAAAGGAGGGGCGAAAATTACTGTCCCCACGTAGAGTCCATCTGAATGCAGGGAGGTGTTAGACAATACATGCCAGGTGGTGATAGATACTAAGAGAAAGAATTGCAGAGAAGGGACCAAGGGACAGTGAGGGTGGGGGTGAGGCTTGCAATTTTAGAAAGGAAAAAGATTGGCTTGGAAAGTTATTACTGAGCTGATAACTTTTGAGTATAGGTGGGAAGATGGTAAGGGAGCAAGCCTATGTGAGTATCTGGGTAGGTGAGAGCAGTAAGTGCAAAGGTCCTGAGGCAAGTGCTTGCCTAGCATGGCCTAGGAGCAGTAGTGAAGCCAGTGTGGCTAGAGTAGGGTAAGAGGAAAGAAGAGTTGCGGGACTCAGACAAGATGAGGGAGCCAGATCATGCAGGCTGTTATGATCCATTACAAACACTTTGGCTTTTAGTTGGAGTTATGTGGAGAGTCATTTCAGGATTGTGAGCACAGAAACTTCATGTTTGACTTTCTGAGAATATACTAAAGAGAGCAAGGGAGGGAGCAGAGAGACCAATTAGGAGGCTGTTTCAATAATCCAGGCAAGAGGAGATGGTGGTTGGAGTGCACCAGTGAAGTAACGGTGGCGAGAAGTTGTCTGGTTCTGCATATGTTTATGATTAGAGCCAACAGGTATTACTGTCGGGTTGAATGAAGCCAAGGCTTTTGGCTGGAGCAAGTGGAAGGATAGAGTTGCTATTTGCAGAGATTGGGAAGACTGGTTGGCAAGGGTGCAGGTTTTGGCGGGTGGGGTGGTGGGGTGATGGTGAGGAGCAGGAGCTTGGTTTTGGGTTCAATATCCAACGGGGATCATAAATAAGATACTGGGATTGAGTGGCTCAGGCTGGAGGAATAGATTTGGGAGCAGTCAGCACCAGAATGCACGCTCTCCACTGCTGGGCACACTGCTTTCCGTGTTACACTGTTTGTGACTTGCATAGAATTGTGTTTGTGGCAATCTAGAGCTGTAATCCAGTTTAAAACTGGGTCTCCCAAATTTTATCTGTGGCTTAGTTCAGGATCGGGAGTAACTTTATGTTTATTTTTGTTTGTTTTTACCAATATTCTTCATTCTGCCTACTCAGTGATAACCATGTAGCTTTTTACTCTCCTTGTTTCCCAAAGGTGTGGGCGAGGGCCGGAGGGTACATTGAGTTCCTGGCCACAGGAAAGCAAGGCCTTTTTGGCATGGCTCTGAAAGGAAGCTCTTTTCCAGAGAGTTTTTGTTGCCTTCGAGTTGATTGTGGTTTGAAGCTTTGTGATGCAGTAATCTGTAACATTTCCAGAGTGCCATTAGCTCTTCCCAGCGCTTGGCGAACACTTGTTAACTGCCCGCCTTACCACCTCACGGGGCAGGTAAAGCCGGGTTTGCGTTCAGTGTAGGAGTTTCCCCGGGAGGTGGTGGGGGCCTGAGCAGTGAGGCGACTGCGTATCGAACATCTGGCCAGTCAGGGCTACAAGGGTTCATGATGCAAGTCGTGATGATGACCCCATCTTCACGAATTATTATTATTGTGGTACTTCCAGCATTCTCCTCGTAAAAGTCAGAGCCCCGAATAAAAGAGGTGTGTTTTCTTGCCCTAGAGATCACAACTGATAATGACCATGGCGATGAACAGATGGGTGATATGAAGCACCGAGGAGAAAAATGAGGTGGCCAGAGCTGCCTTAAACACTTCCAATTAGGAAAAGAGAGAACCGTTACCCTTGGAGGACCGTAAAGCAGCGTATACTCAGTGATCTCGTAGAGTGCGAGTAGAAGCATTTGACTGACTGGCTAATTACAAACGCAACTTCATTTTTGCTAATATTGTTGGAGCACTCAGGCAAAAAGTTTTTATTATTTTTTTTATTCACTCATAGACAACTTTATGGACATGTTGTATATGATGGACACTTCATAGCCTCAAGGGGAGACAGCAATATATAAAACAGACTGACATCCCTGCCCCCATGGAGCTTTCTAGGGGTGGGGATAATGTAATTAACATTTACTGGGTGCTCACCATCACTGAACCCGCCTCTATTCTGCATTTAAGAAATAATTTAATAACAGCAATAGTCCTATTGTTACCCACATTTTTCAGAGAAGGAAATGAAGACATAGGGGGAGTAAGTTACTTGCTCAAATGCAGTTAGTACATGGTAGGGCTTTCATTGAAATAGAGCGACTCTTCTTTAGTTCTGTTTTCTCCATGAAGTATTGGAGATGAAGGGGGTGGTTGGTTTAAATGTCACATTAACTACCTGGAATGATAAAATTTGACATATTGATATTAAATTCTTGGGAGTCAAAAATGCATCCAGAATTATGGCACAGGTCAGAGAAAAATAAAATGGCCTCACATAGTGTTTCTCTAAGTTTTTGCCTTGGGCAAGTAGGGCTGGGTTATTCCATTCTCACATACCCTCCTTCCTGTTCATCTATATTTAATGAGGACTGCTGATTCTTTGAGATAAGTCTTATTTCTAGGCTATTTGGAGATGATAATTCAGGGCTGGCCTTAGGCAAAATTGTGAAGTATGTTGAGTTAGGAATCGTAGACCCAGTCTCTTACTGTCTCCCCACCCTTATTTTACTCAGTCACTTAACCCCTTTTCTGTTCCTTTCTACAAATAAAATGAACAAAAATAGCTCCAGTTTAACTCTTCCACCACACAAAATAACTTTACTTTTATGTATTTCAAGTGGGATTCTACTTTTCATGATGAAATTTCATGCAAACTTTAGATTAAGGTCTAGGTCTTGGAGACCTCTCAAAACACCCTTTTAAATATCTTCAAAGTATTATTAAGTATGATGCAGTAGAAAGAGTGAAGACTTTCAGGTTGGATAGAATTGGGTTTTAATTCTGACCCAATCATTTACAAATTTGTGGGATGCTGGGGAAAATCATTTAGTTATTGGAGTCTCATTTCCCATATCTAAGTAAGAATAAATAATTTCTAATGTATGTGAAGTGACTTTTTTGTGCCTAGTGCTTGATAGATCCTTAATAGGTGGTTGATGCTTGTTAATATTCATCCAACAGCTGCTCGAGTATCTATTATGTATGGGCTCGGTTCTGGGGAGAGGAATTACAGTGTGGTGCAAATATTGCGAGTGCTGATGAAAAACACAATGAAAATAGTATTCACTCTGAGCCTCAGTCACTGGAGTAAGGTGCCTTCCTTTTCACGCCTCTTCATTCCTCTTTCCCTCTTTTATGGGTGACCCTGGCAACCAAGACACTTTTCTTAGTGCCCCTCAGGGTCCTATTCTGTTAAGAATGGCTTCTACCCATCCTGTAGCCATTTGTCTGGCCGAAGCTTTGAGACCGGCCGTGAATGCCGCTCCTGCTGTTCCTGTGGGCTCCTTATTGCTGTGTTTGACCTGCTACGTTCTTCTGGAAGGTGAGGAGTTTGGGCCTGCCGCCTGCAGTGCCTGCGCTTCTAACATCCGTGTCGCACGGCTCCTGAAGTAGCGGTGACCCCACTCAGGCTCTAGTGGGAGTAAAGCGGAGGGGTGGATTCCAAAACTAGGGAAAACTGGAAGCAAAGGAGAAGAGCTGGTTTTGCAAAGTTCAACCCCACAAGAATGGCAGCGCCATTAGGTAAAATTTTGACCACAGAAGAAGGTGGTTTCAAATGGGTGATGGGAAAGGCCTGGGCAGTCGGAGGATGGTTTCATCTCTGGACGTATCAATTTGACATGTGCAGTATTTATCAAGGCTAGTCTGTAGTTCCGTTTGTAGGGACCTTTGAAAGCAGACACATTAGTGTATATATTTTTTGATCTCTGGTACTTTCCAGAGTAACAGGAGCAGAACGCTTGAAAGTGGAACAGATCAGGGAGGAGACAAGCGTTTGGAAGAGGAATGCGGGCTGGGAAGGGAAGGAGGAGACATGGGTCAGGGAGTCCCCTGCACAGAGATGATTTTAACCCCCGAGACTGGATGAAAATGCCGAGGGGCAAAGGGGTAGGTGGAGGAAGCGAGCAGGGAGGGGGATCAGGGAGCTTCTGCGGGGGGCTCGCACTTCGTGAAGGAGCAGCCAGAGGGCCTGCGGCGGACCCAGCACCTGGGAAAGTGGTGGCCGCGTGAGATAAGAGAGCTGCGGATGTCCCTTGTCAGGACACGGGAGGGCTGCGCGCGGATCAGGAAGCAGCGCTGAGCGACAGATTGTGGATCTTGCGAGGGAGTGGCCACCAGAAGCTCTCAGGGGAGCAGTCGGGACATAGTCGTCGGCACAGATCGCTGCCGATTAAGAGGCAGAGGCAAGAAATGAGCTACTCCTTCCAGTTCGCTTTCCGTGGAGGGAGGGCTCACGCGGAAAGGGAGAGAAAAAGCCCACCCCCACCCCCTGACGTCTCTTTTTAGGGAGAAAAATGGTGGTTCTTAGTTGCAAGGAGAAGTAGATAGGTTAGGTCCTGATAAATGCTGGGAAGGAAAAAGCGATATTTAGGATTTAAGGAAACAGGTAGGATTCTGGCAATCAGCATTCCATAACCGGCGGTCTGAAAATCCTGCTGCCCGTGATGTTCTCACAGCGCTGATCATCAGATCTGAATGAAACTGCCATTACAGGAGCAGTGCCCGTTTACTAAGGGCCTACTGTGTTCTGGCCACTGCACTGTTTCACATACAGTATCGCCTCCTTTAACCTCTGTACATGCTTGGCATACATTACCTCCTTTACGTCTTCGAACAACAGCCTGGGCCAGGCTCCTTGACAGGCTGCCAGCCGCCTTTGTGTGAAGTAGGAAAGGTGGCCCTTCTGGGTGGAGGGAGGGGACCAGCCTGGCTAAGTAGAGCAGGGGTGGATTTGGGCTCCTTTCCTCCTAAGCCAAATCGCTTTGTGGGCTTGGTTCATCTGCCTCGCATCTGGATGAGGTAGCCTTGTCCACTGTCCCCATTTATTTTTCTTTTTGTTAATCTTCCCCTGAGGATATTTTTTTCATTGCTTTTTCAGAGAGAGTAGGAGAGAGGGAGGGAGAGACAGATGAGGGGAGTGGGGGGAGGGGGGGAGAGAGAGAGAGAGAGAGAGAGAGAGAAACATGGATGTGAGAGAGCCACATCCACTGGTTGCCCTGACAAGGCCGGGGCCGGGGGGAAGCGAACTGCAACCTGGGTCCTTGCCCTTGCCCCTTGAGCAGAAATCAAACCCGAGACCCGACACTCTAACCGCTGAGAAACACTGCCTAGGGCAGTTGTCCCCATTTTACAGTATAAAAACTTCAGATTTAGAGGAGTGTATCAGCCTACTCATGCTTATATAACATGGGGCATTTCTCGGCTTTTGACAATAGGATTTTACTCACTAGCATCTTTGGTGGGTCTGTGGAGAAATGTTGTTGACTAAACAATTCCTTGAATTTCCTCTTCAGGTTTTACCTCCTTTCTATGATGTGTTTACCAGTCTCATACTTACTCAGGCTTCTCCCTCTCCTCATTGACTTATTCACATGAAATAATTTTCTTAGTTGTTATACTATTAACAATTATTGCAATTACTACTTGGTCATGGAACTTTGCATAATTATATACATCTTTTTAGTGGACATTAGTTTTAGATGATAATTATTGCATTAATTTTTAATTGAGTTTATAAGCATTCAGGCACAGGGAAAGCTCATCTGTATGAGGTTTTTGTTTTTGATAATATCATTCTTTATTAAAAACCTCTCAAACATCTTTGAATAACCATGTATCTTCTTTTATCCATCGTAGAAGATTATCAGGTTCTATTACATTGCTTGATGATGACATAACATAGAATGACAAATCTGGTCCATCATTATATGCCATGTACAATTTTTATTTAATTTTACAATGTTAAAGCTGTCATGAAAAATCCCAGGGGAAATATCTTTGGGAATTGCAAAAGCAATTGTTTTTGAAATAAATTGTTTAGAGGTTGCCAGTAGGTACTAGATTTTGCAAATGTAACTTGTAATTGGAATTTTCTGATGTTGAGAGAAAGTAAATTAAAATCAGATGTTCATTTCTTGCTATTTAAGTCCGTGGTTTACTCATCCTGCCTTCTGAAAAATAGGTATAATTAAATCTCTTGAATAATTTACTAAATATTCTATGAAAAGCAGCATACAGATTAGTAAGTAAACAGAAACATTGGCAAAAACGGCTCCCAGTTAGAAAATGATTGATTAGTTTGTTGAAGCTGGTAAAGTATTTCATATTTTTAGATTCTGGGACTATAAAGCAAGTAACCTACTGCGTGTTAAAATCAGAGGCTGCCAACTGCTTTGAGACACACTCCTTGTTAGAGTAAACTTGTTTCACTATTTCTTCTGTTTTGTTTTTGTTTCTCAGAGATAATGCATTTTCTTGAAATATTATAGGAGACCTCTTAAGCAAAAGAAGAATTTCTTTATGATACGTGTATGTCAATCTAGGACATTACTATATAACAGTGGTCCTCAAAGTGTGGTTCTCACACCAGTAGCATCAGCATCACCTGAGATCTTGTTAGAAATGTGAATTCTGTAGCCCTACCCCAGACCTACTGGATCAGAAACTCTAGGATGGGCCCAGTGACCTATCTGTATTTTTTAAAGACCCCAAAGGGGATACTGATTCATGCTAAGATTTGAGAACTACCGCTCTAATGGAAATTTAGTGCACCAAAATCACCTAGGTTGCTGTTAATTATTTACAATATTTTACTACTGGGAGCAGAACTGCTAAGTCATGGAGTATGGACATATTCAAGTTTACTAGGTAATTCTCAACAGTTTTATAAACTCTTGTTTCAATTTAAATTGCCACCAGTGTAACTGGAAGTCTTACTGTCTTTGTACCTAACTTTATCAGTCAATTTTTTTTACCAATCTGGTAGGTGTGAAGTGGTACGCAGTTGTGGTTTAAATTTGAATATCCCTAATGAGGTTTAGTATCTTTTCATATATTTATTGGCCAGTTGTGTTTGCACTTTAAGTGAATTGCTTGTTTTTATCTTATGTCCATTTCTTGATTGGGTTGTCTTTTTGGACTTAGGAGTTTTGAAATATTATGGGTTCTAATCTTTTGCCATTTTATATTTCAATTATCTTTTTGCTGGTTATAATTTTGTATTATTCTTTGTCATGAATCTCAGAAGAAAAGGGGTTCATAATTTTTAAAATCTGTCAAATCTGTCTTTTTATTTATGAGTTTTGTTTTTGTGATTTATTTAAAAGTTTTTTCTATTCCCAGAAAACAGAACTATTCTGTTTTTTTCTCAAAAGGTGTTTAATGTTTTGCCTTTAACATTGTTTTTAGTTCATATTAAAATTATACGTACATATACATAATATACATTTTCTTGAGGTATAATTTACATAAAACAAAATATACCTATTTAAAATGTACAGTTTGGGTTTTGACAAATGTGTACACTCATGTAGCCACCCCCACATCAAGATGTAGAAAATTTTCTTTCTTTTTTTTTTAAAGTTTTTATGTGTCTTTTTTTTTTAAAGTATATCTTTATTGACTTGAAAGAGAGGAAGGGAGAGGGAGAGGGAGAGATAGAAACATTAATGATGAGAGAGGCATTGATCGGCTGCCTCCTGCATGCCCCCAATTGGGGATCGAGCCCACAACCTGGGCATGTGCCCTGACCGGGAATCGTACCTCGATCTCCTGGATCCCAGGTTGATGCTTAACCGCTGAGCCACGCCTGGCTGGGTAAGATGTGTTTTCATCAGCTCAAAAAGCTGCCTTGTATCTTTTTACAGTCAGTGCCTCCAGCCCACCTGGCCCCAACTAAACACTGATCTGTTTTGCAGCCAGAGATTAGTTGATCTTTTCTAAATTTCCTATAAATGGAACTGTATGGTATGTATTAATTTGCATCTGGCTTCTTTCACTCAGCAAAATGTATTTGAGATTTATCCATGTTGTTGTGTGAGCTCTAGTTGGTTCCTCTTTAGTTTCTTTTTTGCCGAGTCCTAGCCTAGTCTACTGCATGCATCGTCTACATTTGTGTATCTATATTCCAGTGGATGGACTTTCTCCAGTATTTTGACTATTGTGAATAGAGCTGCTGGAAATATTTGTATTCAAGTCATTTGTGGACATATGTTTATTTATCTTGGGAAAATACTAGGAGTGGTAAGTTCAAGTTTAATTTTATTAAAAACTGCAAAGTATTTTCAAAAGTACTGGTACTTTTTTGTATTCCCATCAGCCGTGCATGAAAATTTTAGTTTCTCCATTTTCTCACCAACACTTGGTATTGTCAGTTTTATTAACTTTAGACATTTGAATGTGTATGTAGTGATGTCGCCTTGTGGTTTTAGTTTGCATGAAATTGATCTGTGTGATTCATGGAACAGATTCTTCTTGATTACTTTTTCCATATGACCAGCCAGTTGTCTCAGCATCATTTACTGAATCAGGTAAACTTTTCTTAATAATATGCAATGATAAATTCTGTCACATGTTAAAGAAATGAGGTAATTAAAGATAATTTATTATTGAAAGTTAGTCTTTAGCTCTTTCTCCTCAATTCTACCCTTTTGTATATCTTTTAACATTAAATATGCAGTTTATTCTATAACAATTATTAAGACTTCTGTGTTTGACTACTGTTAAATTGCAAGGTTAAAACCTAATAAAAACTATTTACATTGTTGTGACTGTATATTTAAAAATATTTTGTATAAATAACATTATTTTTAGACATAAGCACAACAACAATGAATATATATAACAATAATCACAATTAAGGAAATATGTTCCAAAATATATCAAGGCTGCAATATTATTTGACCTGAGAACCATGTTTGGTATTGTTCTGAGTCAAGGATGTTAAATTGTGCTAATGTTAGTTTATATCACAATTTTTATAGAAACCCTATAGTGAAGTAAACAGTGCAAAGTAAATTCATCTATTTTTATGTTTTTCCTGAGAAAATTTATGTTTGCATCCTCAAAGCAGAAGCTTCAAATTTATTTTCTAATATTTAAATTCCCTAGTTAAGGGCAGAGGCAAGAAGATTTAAAATGTCTAATCTCTTAGGGTTTAAAAATACACGCAATTATGGTATGTTGGATTTATTACTTTTGTAGATTAAAATCAATGGGATTTTAGCAATTAATGACAAAATTACATGTAATGGTCTTATGGTACTAATAGTCTTAGTAAGCCATCTGTAGCAGTTTTCAATTCTCAATATAATTGCATAGAGTAGTTTATGTTTCTAAGGAAAAAAATCTCTAGACAAACTATGCCTCATTTTACTTCTGCTTTCAGTTTATCCCCTGACTGAATCTGAGATCTATGAGCTACCCTCCTTTGGAGATTTGGCAGTTTGCAGAGACATAGAGATTATAAAATCATGATTTGAAAAGCCTCATACTTTTTGAGATAGCAGCTTCTTTCCATGCCAGTATCAGTACTTTATTGTCTAGTTGTTGTTGTTTTTGCATGTGAGCTGAGGGGGAAGGGAGAAGGGAGAGATAAAATTCTGCCCTTCATGTGGGTGTGAAGGTTCATCATTTGGACATGAGAATGTTTCACTCACCTGCGAGTCAGTTGGGTGGAGTAGAATCTACCCACTGGCATTTAGTTACGTAACACAGGTGGTCATTTTCTTCTAACAAGTGCGTGTGTGCCTGAGGGTGAGGCCCACAGACCATTGTGAACTTGAGGTGCAAAATTTAGTTAATCTGAAGTCAACCCATGGCCATTTCATCACTACTTAATATCTTTTATTTTCTCCTATGATGTTTTCTCCCTTTATCTTCAATCCTTTCAATCATTCCATGGTGTCTATAATCACTCACTTTATTGAATTTAGCACATTCATGTGTTATTAAGGTATATCCTTAACAATCAAGCTGCTATTTGTGTGTGTGTGTGTGTGTGTATGTTTTTGGTTAACATAGATGGTATTGTTATGTAACACAATCTTGATCTTCCCCATGAACATTTAAAAAATATTTTATTTATTAGTAAAGTATATTACTCATTCTTTTTTGTTTCCATCATATACATGTATTACTTTACTTACCCATTCTTTTAGTGATGAAAACCTTGGCGGCCCCCAGCATCTTGGTATGAGAAACAGTGTGTTAATAATTGTCTTCGTAGGTGTCTCCTTAGGGACTGTTGTTGGGTGCCAGCGTGTGCTCAGACTTAATGTCCTCCCATGATAATTCATGAGGCTTTTACTAACTGATGTTATGTGATCTTTTAAATTTTAACATTCTGATGTGTGTAAAATGGTATTTATTCTTTTTAATTTGCATTGATTACTAATGAGGTCAAATAGCGTATGCTTGTTAGTCATTAAAGCTTTTCCTTTTGGTAAATTGCCTATTCATAGTCTTGCTTATTTTACTTATAGATTTCTAGTTTTGTTTTGTTTTTTCTGGATGATTTATAGGGATTTCCTGTATACTATTGTAATGAATCTCTTGACTGTGTTCATTACAGTGAATGTCTTTCCTTAGTCTGTCACTCATTTTTAAATGAAATTCTTCATTGAAGGTGAATCCTTCGTGAAATTTGCAATGAAGTTATTTTCTCTTCATAGTATGTATTTCTGAGTATTTAAAAAAATGATTTTCTTCTCTGTTCCCCAAGGTCTCAAATATCTACTCTTATGGGCTTTTTTTCTTTAGCTTTATGTTTTTGTATATACTGTTTTTTCTCTTTATATTGAAAGAATATTCCAGCATAGTCTATTGTATAATGCATCCTGCACCTACTGATTCATGATGTCTCTCTTACAAAGCTCCCCTGCTCTTTCCCACTGGCTTAATTGCCTGTTCCTGCACTAGTTACTATCTGTCTGTCATCTACCGATGTATCTAATGTATCTGTTATTTATCTCTGTATCTTTGGCTTTACAGAATCTCTTAGAGCAAGACCGCCATCTTTTTTCTTTTTTCTTTTTTCTTAAATTATTCTATTTACTTTGGATTCTATGCTCTTTCATATAAATTGTAGGAAGATTCTATCAAATTGCATTCAGCTTTATTCATAATAATGTTTTTTGGAATGACATAAGATTTATAGAGTAGTCTAGGGGACAATTGGTATCATAACTATTTAATTATCCCATCCATGGGCACAGTATAACTTTTCACTGACTTTTAAAAATTTTTATTAGAGTTATTATGTTTTCCTGTAAGTACTTTAGAGTGATTCCTAGATATTTGATAGGTACTTTGTCATGGCTGTTGCTAGTATTTTGTTTTCTATTTTGTCATTTAGTTCGTTATTGTTAAAGACAAATGTATACATTTTATGTAAAAATTTTACTTGCAAGTTTTTGTCAACTCTTATCAATAAAAGATTTTGTTAATTTTTATATGTTGGCTATGCAAGAGATAATATCTATTAAAAATAACAGTTTCACGTCATTCGGAATTTTCATATCTCTGATTTCTTTGGTGTATGAAATTGGTTTATGGCTTTCTTATTGTTTGTGGCTTCTAGTGCTATATTGAAGAGTAGCAGTATGTCTGATGGTAAAGGGAATATGTCTAAACTTATATCATTGAGTATATATTTACTGTGGAATTTTAGCCAATATTGATCAAGTTAAGAAAGACCTCTTTTGTTTCTGGTTTTCTACTTCTTAAAAATAAATTATTTTCCTATAAACTATTTAAATTTGTATAATGCTTTCTCTGCATCTATTGAAATAAAATGATCATTTTTTTTTTTTTGCTTTAGTCCATTTATTTGGTGCATTATGTGATTAGATTTTCTGATGTTACAGTTGCTACATTTATGGGATACGGACATTTTTATATAGAATTAGAGCAGTTAGCTTATACCTTATTTAAGATTTTGGAATCTATTTCATATATTGAAATGATTCTATGTCATTTTCTTGTGTCCAGATTTGGTTTTAGATTAATACAGCTTTGCAATATAATCAGGAAGTTTATATTCTTTTTATACTTTCCAGAATTTCTTGAATAAGACCGAGATCATTTTTGTCCTGACAGCATCTGGTAATGGGCCCAGGGTTACTGTTGATTAGCCGGGAACCTATTAGCATCTTTGCATCTATCACAGTGTTATACTGAAAATATTTAACAACAGGTTGGGGTCAGGGGAGCTTCCTGATTTAAGTGTTTGCCAATTTCAGTGGTGTAAATATTGCCACCATGTCTGACTTCAGCTACTAACATGAAGTCTCTGTGAAATTGTGAGGAAATACGCGTATCAGCTCCTGTGAACTGGCACAGGCTGACTCCAGCATACCCCTGGTCTGTTACCACATCTGACTATGGCAGCCTTCAGAGGGTACTGGCAGCTGTCTCGTTTCTGCCTTCCAAATATTTTACACATTCCTCTTGACCAGCTCTGCTCAGAACCATTTGGGGAAGGGAATTCTGGGAATCTTATTTCTTGCTTAACACATATAAATTTAGATTTATTTTTGCAATTTCATTTAGCAGACAAATCTGCCTTTTTTTTCAAACATTACACGGATTCAAAGGCATTTCAACATAAACTGCCCACTCCCAACTAATATATTATTTTTACTATTTTTTACCACACTAATTTGATGACATCATCATTATCACTACATCTTCGAGTAAATTCTTATCAACATTTGTCATTTTCTCAACGTTCCTTCTTGCATTTTAGACTTTCAGCAATCATTTTCCAACTTCCTGATGTACATTTTTAATAATACTTTCAGTGAGTACATGTTGGTTGTAAACTTTTTCTCTGAAAAAAGTGTGTTTATTTGTCCTTTGTTCTTTTTTTTTTTTTTTAATATATCTTTATTGGTTTCAGAGAGAGGAAAGGAGAGGGAGAGAGAGATAGAAACATCAATGATGAGAGAGTCATTGATCGAGCCCACAACCCAGGCATATGCCCTGACCGGGAATCGAACCCCGATCGCCTGGATCCTAGGTCGATGCTCAACAGCTGAGCCACGCCTGGCCGGGCTGTTCTTAAAATTGTAAATT
This sequence comes from Miniopterus natalensis, assembly GCF_054644295.1. Lineage (NCBI taxonomy): Eukaryota > Metazoa > Chordata > Mammalia > Chiroptera > Miniopteridae > Miniopterus > Miniopterus natalensis. Next base: position 88,719,858 of record NC_142084.1, read on the forward strand.
TTGCTAAATTTAAAGTTATAGATTAACAGTTACTTTCTTTTAGAACTTTGTGAACATTTTATTACTGGGTCCTCTGGCTTTTCATTCTAACAGACCTCAGAAATGCCATTGATGTAACCACGCTTGATTTTTCCACTCACTATTTATTGAGCAACTAATATATACACCATTAGATCTCATACTGGACTCCGAGTGCACTGAAGATGGAAATAATGTTTTATTCAATACTGTATCCCAGCCTTCAATTGCAAAGCCTGAAAACTGAAGACATTAATATTTGCAGTTATATAGTTATTGTCATGGGATCTCATACTGCATCTCCTATTACTGCAGATTCAGTAAGTTTATAGAATTCGTTAATACCCACCTCACTAACCCCAGACTGCCTCTGTAGTAGGATGCGAGGGCTGATTCTCTACCTAATTATGGAATATCCTTGATGTCTTCATTTAGATTTGCTTCCATTCTGCCACTTTAAATTATTTTATTTTATTTTAAAAAATATATCTTTATTGATTTTAGAGAGAGGAAGGGAGAGGGAGAGAGAAACATCAGTGATGAGAGAGCCATTGACCAGCTGCCTCCTGCACGCCCCCTGCTGGGGATCGAGCCTGCAACCCGGGCATGTGCCCTGACTGGGAATCGCACCGCAATCTCCTGGATCCCAGGTTGATGCTCAACCACTGAGCCACACCGGCCGGGCCATTCTACCACTTTAGGTGGTGCTCATGGTTACGGGTCCCTTCCTGTACCTTTGCTTATTGGACTTCTGTTTTAATTCATTCACGAATGCTACTCTCTTTCCCCCCCAGTTCATCCTGGACACCACTAACATATTATTTTTTTCTGAGGAATAACTCTTATCAGAAAACTCCTTGATTTGAAAACTTTCATTTATTTTCCCTCTTTTGCCTTTAATACATTGTCTAACTCTTCCCAGTGGCGTCCACACAGTCTTCAGGATGGACCCCCGACCTTTTTTTCCAAGCTTATCTCCCACTGCCTCCCTACGTGATAACCAGCGCTAACACTTACGCGCTCTGCATGTGCCTGGCATCATGTTAAGGGGTTGATATGTATCAAGTCATTTAACCTTTGAAATAAATCTAGGGATATGTGCCTTTATCCTTAATTCACAGATGAGGGTACCATGGTTTAGAGGGCTTATGTAATTTCCACAAGTTCAGGCAGCTAACAAGGGGTAAAGCTGAATTTGAATCCAGGCAGCCTCCCTCCAGAGCTGAGGCTGTGAATCACCGGAGCACATTGCTTACCTGTACCCTACGCTGAAGCCCAAATCGATCCCTCATGTGTCCCAAACCTCACTACGCTTTTTTTTTTGTCCCTTCGTTTACACGTTGTCTTCCTTCTGCAATGCTTCATGAATCACATGACAAAATCTACCATGGGCCCAACTTACATTTCACTTCTTGCAAATCTCCCCACCTTTCTTCACTCCTAATGCGCTCCGTGTGCCCTTCCCATAGCCCTGTCACAGAAACACTTGGGACAGTGGTCTTTATGTGCGCCCTTTCTCCCTGGGTCAGGGATCAGTTTCGGAGGGTAGACGATGTCCGTGTTTCTCCTGCAGGCACTTGCTTTGGGATTTGAGTCAGCAGAAATAAGTTCAGATGCTGCTTCTACGATTTTGTAGCTGCAAAGGGCACGATGCTCTGTGTGTCCTTTCTCACCCATAAAATGAAGATGACGACCCACTTCGGGGCTGTGATGAGAGAGAAACAAGGTAACACCGGTAAAGGTGCTGGCACAGAGCAGTGTTCACCCAGCACTACAGCCTCTCGTCCCACTTACCGTGAGCGCAGGGCCTCGGATGTATTGCACATTTGGCAAAAATGGTTGAAAGAATGGATGAATGCCCGTTGTGTCTGTCATTGGCGGATCAGCCAGTGTGGAGAGATTGTTTTCTCTGCGTGTGATTTTCCTGATGTTGCCCCTCTGTCCCCCACCCCCACCCCCAATGCAAGCTGCTGGCTTCCAGGTCACCTTGCTTTTTCTAGGTGAGAGTGGCTTCAATTGGTTCAAGAGATAAACTAATCCTTTTTATTGAATTAGTTGTCTAATGTTTCTTTCTTTGAGGACAAGTTGTCTTAATCCATTTCAATGCAGAGACTCCTGTAAATAAATAATGAATCCTTCGTGGGAGTTTCTTGTCAGTTTAAAGGGAGCTACATTAGATATATGAGCTCTTTTTAGGATCCCTCAAGGCTGCTGTTCTCCGTCTTCATAGGTCTAACCCTATGTCCAATTTTCTTCTTGTTCCTATGTGCAAATGGCATAGGGGTTGTCCTTTGGATAACTGGGGAGATGGAAATAGAATTCCTCATTGCTGAGATTACTTTCAACTTAACAGATGAGAAGTGAAAACAGAACTTCTTTCATTTCTGGGTGCCATCTGGAATCACCCTGATCAACAGGTCGCCATGGGTCTTGCCACAGCTGGGCATGGAATTCCACCTTCCCATTCAATATCACTGGCTGACTGCCTTTATTTTTATTTTTTAAGAAAATGAGTTGGGGGGTGAGAGAGAGTGAGAGACAGAGAGAGAGAGAAAGAGGCATGGGCTTGTTGTTCCCCCCATTTATGCATGCATTGGCTGATTCTTGTATGTGCACTGACTGGGGATCGAACCCAGAACCTTGAAGTATCAGGATGATGCTTTAACCAACTGAGCTACCCAGCCAAGGCTGCCTGTCTGTCCGTCTTCTGAGCAAGATTCAGGGCCGTTCTCCTGGAACTGGCTGCGTCTGAAGCATTCTTCCATCTCTGTTTTCATTTAGAAGATGGGAAACATTTTTTTTTTTTTTTTTTTGGAGTCCACATCTGGGCTCCAAAATATAGTGTTTTTAAAAGGTCATTGCAATATATGGTCTCTAAAGACGTAGTTTTATTTACATATTAGTATTCTTACACTCTGTTTAATTGACAGTGTTAAGAGTAGGGACAGCCCTTATGAACACCTTGGGAAAAGCACACAGCCCCGCCCCTGGGTACTCCCTGCCACAGCTACGCGACACCGGCTCTCCCTGCGAACGTAACCAAGTGAAGCGATCTTTTCTACAAAGCAAAATAAAGCTGTCGCTGTAATCAGTGTGAACATACCCAACAAAACAAGGCTAATTACTGAAGGGGGAAAAGAAACCAGAATGAATTTTGTGAGAAATAGGCCATCTTCCTCACCAGGCAGTTATTTTTTGCTGTTCCCCTAACTCTGGAGAATAGGAATTTGATGACATTAATGCAGCTTATTAATGATCATTGTAACTCACTCCATCCACCTAATTAAATCATCAGCTACAATTGGTAACAGGGGAACATAATTTAAATGGAGCTGTTCTGACAAACTAGATGCCACCACACTCCTAAATATTTAATACTCCCTGTGGCTGGATTAACAGGAAGGTTTAAAGAGCCATTTAGCCAGGTCTTTCAAAGGTGACTGACAGACATTCTCTGTGCCTTTTTAAAAAAAGTCAGGTTAATTATAAATAAATTTCTGCCTA